>NC_138185.1:153682969-154916094 GCF_964194105.1 Spermophilus citellus
ACTGGGACAGTAAAGGCCAAACCAAATTGGATTACATTGCTGAAACTCCCTAGAAGAAACTCTACCTGGATTATGTCAAGAATATTATTCAGCTGAACATACAAACCAAGGTATATTCTTATCCCCTTATAAAGACACCTTCAAAGACTAAGGTGTCTCCTGTGTTCTACAGGAAGGAAACTGAAGGAAGGTTCTTTCCTGCTGGGTACCTGGAGGAGGCCTTGTATCTCTGGAATCAAATAAGGAAGCTCTCAGATCTTTTGTTTCACAAAACCTTGTGCCCTTCTAGATAAGTCAAGAAAGAAGAGATTTTTCTTACCTTATCTTTTAGTTTCTCCATCCAGCTTCTCACTAGGAAAAAATAAGAGATTAAAATGTTACTGGCTGTCTTTTACTTAGATTTCATAGTATTCAGTTAATTGGACACACTGAAGGGATTTGGGGTCTAAAATACAATATGTCAACAATAGTAACATAATGACAATAATGGTCTTATTTTTATGCCCACTTATTTAGAAATACAGCAGAGAAAACAACCCTTCAGTCATTATTAAGTGAACAAAGATTTTTGCTTGCTAAATAGTTTTTCTAGTATTAATGACTACTTTGAGTTTGGGGATGTCTGGAGAAAGAGAAAGGAAGTCACCTTTACAGTATCACGTTCACTTTTTTCTCTGACAATTTTCCTTTAGCCTTATTTCTTATCTTTCTTTGTTTTTAAGCTCTAAGATAATGTGGCACTTGGATCAATGTCAGAGAACAGAAGATATGGGACAACCAGGGTGGCCTGGCTGTGGCTCCAAAGAGTCAAAACTACAGTCGCAGTTGAAGATGCAAGAATCTGATCAAAGGCAAGAACAAGAAGTATTTCTGAAACACATGCAGCTTGTGAACTGTACCATGCTATGGCAACATAACCACTATGACTAATAAGAATAATAATCAAGTAATATTTATGAAAGCCAACTGGAAAGAACTGCATCAACTATGAAATTATACGCAGATCATAATTACAATATGGATCATAATTACAAAATATGGATGCCAAAAGTAGAAAGAAGCACCGATCAAAATAAAGACGTGTTGAAACAGCCATGTTAAGGGTGGTTTGAGGTGGAAACCTTTTAAACTTAATTGCCTTCAATATTAAAATAATGTTCCAACACTGAATAAATGTTCATTTTTTGAAATATTTTTATTAGCAAGGATTCATTTTTAAAGCATCAAAAAAGAGGAAAAAGACAAACACATCTTCATTTTTACCTTTATTATCAAGAAAGAGAATTTAGTTTAAAATTTTTTCAGATATCCTTGAACTTTCTTTCATCTCTGGGACCTTTCCTTATAGAACCAGATAGTAAATACCTTAGGTTTTATGTGCATATCGTCTGTCACAACTACTCAGTTCTGTTGCTGTAGTATGAAAGCAGACATAGATGTTATATAAATAAATGGGTCTGGCTATGTTCCAGTAAACTTTATTTATAGATAATGAAATTCAAATTTCATGTAATTTTTATCTGTCATGAACATTTTTCTTTGGTTTTTCTCAACCCTATTAAAATGTAAAAAGCTCTCTTTGCTCACCAACCATATAAAACAGTAGACAAGCTAGAGTTGCCCATGGATCATCATTTGCTGGCCGTGGCATAGACATAGTCAACTGAAGAAGCTGGCATCTCCATTTACAATGTGACTCCAGTAATATCACATCTGACACTACTTACAGCAGCTGACTCGTGTATACGGCTTTGTACCTTACCGTCTATCGCATCATTTGACCAGCAAACTGACAAGCATGAGAGTCAGGTAAGACTATGCTCAGGGAAAATAAGTGGAAATTGAGGCTCAGAAAAGCTAAGAGAATCATACACAGTTATTGTTTTAGACACCTTTGCATCGCTGTGATTAAATACCTGACAAGAACTACTGAAAAGAGGAAAAATTTATTTCAACTCCTGGAATCAGAGGTCTCATTCTATATGCGGCAGACTCCATTGCTCTGGGCCCAAGGTGAGGCAGAACATGGGGGCGGGGGGCATGGCAGAGAGAACTGTCTCCTCAAGGCAGCAAGGAAACAGAGAGAGAGAGGTGGGAAGGGGCCACGAGGAAGAGCACCCTCCCAGGGCACACCCCCAGGGACCTACCTCCTCCAGCCATACCCACCTGCCTACAGTAACCCCAGTCGGACCATTCAAACTGATCAGGTTACAGCTTTCAATCTAACAATTTTACCTCTGAATAGTCCTGTATTAACACACGAGCTCTTGGGGGATACCTTATACCAAATCATAACAGTTACCCAGTGAATAGTCACTGAAACTCAAGCCTGACTTAACAATCCAGGAGCAAGACTTCCCTACTACCCATTCCTTTGGGTGCTAACATCACTCTTGCCCGCTCTCAGTTTGAAAATGTGGACAAACCTTTGGCTCTTCCCCTTCCCCCCGTTCTTGGCTTCAATCTCTCTGGTAAAGGTCCTGGTCAAGACCTCTCAGCCTTTTCCTTCCCTCACAACTCCACAGGTCACAACTGGGATTCAGACAAAGAGGACGGTGATCAATCAGGATCAGATCAGGGTCATGGGAAGGACAGAAGGAGCAAGTCCCTGGAGATTCCTGGAGTGGGTCCAAGAAGAAATGAAGCCCACCACTGATTCACTGAATGACTTTGGAGGAACCAGTGAACTTGTGGACCCTTAGCTTCCTCACATACGAAATGGAGATGGCAACAGATGTCTTGAAACATTGTTGTGAAAATCAAAAATAACGTGCAAACTTTAGTACAGAACTTGACACAGAATGGTAGGAAAACAAAAATAAGAATTCTAGGGCAGGAAGGAAAGAAGAAAGACATATTAGTATTAGGTTAATATACCTCAGTTATGCCCAAGACATATTTAAATTCAAACAAGAGGATATTTCCAATTCATTCAGCCATTCAACAAATACTTGTTATGCACAATGTGTTCGACCAGGCACTGTGCTCTACCCTGGATCAGTAGAAATTAAGGGACCTAGTTCCAGGGAGGAAAGGGTTAGGCCATCAAGTCAGTGATGAGAGTGGATGACAAGAAGAAACGAAGGAACTGAAAGAGTGAGGGATAGAGCAAGAAAGACAACTATTGGGATTCAAGGCAGAACCCCAACCTCAAGCAAGATGTTTGGGATCAGGGAGTAGGGTGGTTATTACAAAGGGAAGGTGAGAGCAGGCTTGCTGGTATGAGCATGTGCTGATGTGGAGGAGCCAAGCTGGGGCAGGCTGACTCACTACAAGGATAGAGTAGGACAAGGGTGCCCAGAGAAGAGCAAAGGAGGCACAGATAATCAGGGTCTGGGCTCATCAAAACAGGCCTGTCCTGGAAACTGCCCATATTCAGCTTCTTAGAGTCAATTTCATGGAGTCTTGCTTTGGATGATTCTCTAAGGAAATAATTCTCCACTGGGGACAAGAAGGCACATCAGAACAGGAAGTTCCTAGGTGTCCAGGTAATTTGAAAGAGGATGTTCAATGGATCTAATTCTGTAATTTGTAATAGAGAAAAAGAAAAACCAGGCAAAATCTTCTTGGCTGGCGAGAGGGGTAAAGCACAGAGGATAGTGAGCAAGTATTTTCATAGATATGGATCTAAAAAGATTGAGAAGCACAATTCTTAGAATATGATTAGAGAAATGACTAATTAGAGATTAGAGATTGGTTGTATTTCCCCAACTAAGAATGTGAGGCCCCTGGGACCATGCCTTGCCCTTCTCGGGTATCTTCCAGGGTCCTCAGCATAATATGGATACTCAAGTGCTTAATAAACATTTTTTCTTTTTTCAACAATATTAATCGCTTTTAAGTGAGTTCACAATATTTGTGTAATCATGATATCTTTCATAAGGATTCTGTAAACTGTCTACAGCAAAATGTGCAAGGCAGAATAAAAATTAAGCTTAAAAAATGATCATTTTAAACTTAAGGAATATAAATTGATGAAGGAGTACAAAGGCAAGGAGAGAGAAAGTCGGGAAAAAAAGAAGAGAAAATCAGAAAGAAAAATGTTCAATTAAAAGACAATTATTTATAAAGAGGAGAGCCAACAACTGTGTTTTGCTTTTTAAAAAGAGTAAAAAACATCACATGGGTGAAAAGAGTATAAATTGAAATAGCTTTTTAGAGATGTGAAAGTAAGGGGAAGATTTGCAATCAATATCATAAAAGACTTTTACAAAGTTTATATATATTTATTTAAAGCTCCTGTTATAAGTGAATCTCAAACAATCAATCATGGGTATGCACAAAAATTTTGTTTAAATGATATTCACTGCAAGTTTTATAGTAGGAAGGAGAATATAAACAAATGATATCAATATCCAACAACAGAGGATTAGTTTAAAAACTCAAGGGGAAACAAAACCTTAGGCTATGAAATAGCCTAAGAGTGAAATAGTATATGAAAATAAAATTATTTTGAAGTTGATCATGGGGTTGGGAATGTAGCTCACTGACAGAGGGCTTATCTAGCATGTGGGAGACTTTGGGCTCAATCCCTAGCACAGAAAAAAAAATGAAGAAGCTGGTCAGGAATACTATAGATGTGATTCCCAAAAAATCAACTTCTATGACAAAACAAGAAAAGAAAACAAAATTATTTCAAAATAATTAAGAGCCCAAGTTTGTAGATAAAACTGTGTGGGTTGGGCTGTGGCTTAGTGGTAGAGTATGTGTGCTTGGTACATGTGAAGTCCTGGGTAAAATTCCCAGCACAAAAAAAAAAAAGTTATGTGTATAATTAGAATAATGCACTTCAAACTATTAACTGAATTAAATAACAGTAGTAGAATTATGAGTGATTTTTCTTTCATCCCTTATATTTTTAGGATGTGCCAAATTACATATGATTTCTTACTATTTTTAAATTAAGAGGAACACATTTCTTTAAAACTCACAAAATTCTGTAAAATTCTGCAAACTGAAGTTAGTAGTAGACTGCTGATAGAGAGGAACACAAGAAATTGAGCCCTTTCCACTTGGCTAATTCCTTAGCCCACAGCTATAGATTCTAATCCCACTGGTTCTGGCTTATTTTCTTTCTTGAAATTTTATCTAATGCAAATTCAAAAAGACCAATATAATGAGGTCTCTGGCCTCCTTCAAATAGGGAAGTTACACTGAAAAAAAGGTAGGCACCGATAAAGGTTACACTCAACAAGTCCAAAGCTAATATCACGCTCAGTGGTGAAGTGAAGGCTTTTCCTCTAAGATTAAGCAAGAGTAAGACGAGGGTGCCCACTCTTGCCCTTTCTATTCTACTTAGTACTGGAAGTCCTAGCCAGAATAATTAGGCAAAAAAAAAAAGAAATTAAAAATATGCATCTTGGAAAGAAATAAGTCAAATGGGAAAATAATAAGTTTAAAATACATTATCCTATCTATAGAAAATCCTAAAAATTCCACACCAAAAAAAAATCCTTAGAACTTATAAATGGATTCAGTAAAGTTACAAGATAAAAAAAATCAACATTTAAAAATCCATAGCATTGCTACATGGTAACCAAAAACTACCTGAAAAAGAAATCAAAGGAACAATCCCATTTACAATAGCTATAAAAAAATAAAAAAATACTTAGGAATAAATTTAACCTAGGAGGTAAAAGTTCTGTTTACTGAAAGAAATGAGAGAAGACACAAATAAATGGAAAGATATCCTGTATTAGTGGGTTGGAAGAATTTTAATATTGCTATAATGTTCAAACAGCCCAAAGTAATCCATAGATTCACTGCAATCACTATCAAAATTCCAATAACAATGTTCACAGACATAGAAAAAGAATCATAAAAGAATACAAAGACCCTGAATAACTAAAGCAATCTTGAGCAAAAATAACAAACCCAGAGGGATCACACTATCTGACTTCAAAATATGCTACATTCATAGTGATCAGAACAGCATAGTAGTGACATTAAAACAGACCCAAGGGACAACAGGACAAACAAGAGAGCACATAAAACAGTCCACACATATTTGGTCAACTGATTTTCAACAAAAGTGCCAAGAACACACAATGGGAGTAAGGATAGTCTCTTCAAAAAAAATGGCATTGGGAAAACAGTATATCCCCATGTAGAAAAATGAAATTAGACTCTCTTCTAACACTAATTCAAAATGGGTTAAAGACTTAATCATTTGACCCAGTTATCCCACTCCTTGGTTTATACCCAAAGGACTTAAAAATCAGCATACTGTAGCGATGCAGCCACATGTATGTTTATAGCAGCTCAATTCACAATAGCCAAGCTATGGAACCAATCTAGGTGCCCTTCAACAGATGAATGGATAAAGAAAATGTAGTATATATACACAATGGACTATTACTCAGCTATAAAGAAGAATGAAATTATGGCATTTGCCAGTAAATGGATGGAAGTGGAAAGTATCAAGCTAAGTGAAATAAGCTAGTCCCAAAAAACCAAAGGCCAAATGTTCTCTCTGATACATGGATCTAACCCACAACAAGGGAGGGTAGGAAGAGGAAAAATAGAAAGAAGTTCATTGGTTTAGACAAAGGGGAATGAAGGGAAAGGAGTGCAGATGGGAGTAGGAAAAATAGTAGAATGAATCAGACACAAATTTCCTATCCTCATATATGAATACACAACCAGTGTAATTCCACATCATGTACAACCACAAGAACGGGATCCTAAGTGGAATGGGTTTTACTCCATGTTATGTTTAATGTGCCAAAATAAACTCTACTGTTATTTATATCTAAAAACAATAAATAATAAAAAACTTTAAAAGACTTAAACTTAAGACTTAAATTGTAAAACTACTGGAATAAAAAACAAAGGGGGAAAGCTTAATGACACTGTGCTGGGCAATGAATTATTTTTTTAAATATGACTCCAAAAAGCATAAGTAACAAAAGCAAAAACAGACTAATGAGATTCTACCAAACTCTAAAGTTTCTGTACAGCCAAGGAAACAGCTAACAGAGTAAAAAAGACAATCTAGAGAAAGGGAGAAAACATTTGTAAAACATTTATCTAGTAAAGGGTAAATATCTAAAACATATAAGAAGCTCAACTCAAGAGCAAGAACATAAATAACCCAACCTAAAAATGGACAAAAGACCTGAATAGACATTTCTCAAAAGAAAACATACATAGGCCAACAGGTATATGGAGAAAAAATGTTCAACATCACTAATTTCATTAGTCCATTACTTTACCAGTTCCTATAACAAAATGTCTGAGGCTGGTAGCTTAGGTAGAGAAGGGGGAAGCAGGGAGAGAAGGGTGTGTGTGTGTGTGTGTGTGTGTGTGTGTGTGTGTGTGTGTGTCTTATATGTCTATCTCAATCAAAGAGAATAAACAGGATTTTTGAGGTCCATTTTAGCCCACAAATTTTTCTGACTCAGTCCTACTTGCCAGGGTTGCAGCACACAGATCAGCACTGGGCACCAATCCATTGAATGGCAGAAGTCCTGGGGGAGACTCAAAACTCAGGATGAACAACACTGAAGATACTGAGCATGGGGTCAGAGACACAGTGCTGCTGTCAACAAGAAGACAGTGCAAAAACAGGAAGAGATTCCGAAGGAGATGATCGGAAGGTTTATTTCAAATACGTGGAGTTTAAAGAACCTGCACTATATCCTTATAAGTGTGTTTGTTGGTGGCTTAGATGTGGATATGAAGAAACATAGGCTGAAGACTAAGGTTTAAGAGTCACCTGCATATTGATGGAAACTGAAGTTTCCATCAGTCACCCTAGTATGCAAAGTGTATATTAGCTAGGATTCTCCAGAGAAGCAAAACCAACAGGTTACACACAAACAAAGAGGGATGGAAAGTTGTGAGGGATTGGCTTACCTGATTCTGAAGGCAGAGACATCCCAAGATCTGTCATCTGCAAGCTGGAGACCCAGGAGAACCAATGGTTTAAATCCAGTCTAGTCCAAAGACCTAAGAACCAGGAGGTTCCATGGTATAGTTCAGTCTGAAAACCCCTACAGGCTTGGGTCCCAGGAAAAGCTTGCAGTCTGCTGGGCAGGAGAAATTCCCCCTTACTCAGCACTTTTGTGCTATCCGGGCTTTCAACAGATTGGATCAGAGCCACCCACTTTAGGGAGAGCAATCTGATTCACCCAGTTTATGATTTGAATATTAATCTTATCCAAAAACACCCTAACAGAAAGTCCCAGAATAATGCTTAAATGTCTGAGTACTCTGTGGCCCAGTCAAGCTGACACATAAAATTAATCATCCATCACACAGTGAGACTGCAGACGGTCAAGGTCATGATCCTAAGGAATCTCAACATGTAAAGGCTAAGCAGAAGAGAAAGGGCCAGATGAGACCAGGAAGAAATAGTCAGAGAGATGCAGAACCCTGTACTGTTTACATGAAATAACCCAGCAGAGTTCATTTCAAATATTTATGAAGATGTTTTCATATCTCATTGATGAAATGAAAGACAAATAGGTTACAGGCAGCAGAAGCAGACATCTTTGAGGGTGCCATTACTCTGGCAACCCCATCAGGCAAACACACCAGCTTTCCTCACTCCTGAAGGGCATCCTCATTCTCAAGAGAATCTTCAGTCATATCGAGTCCCAGAAATAATCCACTCAATGTTGCCCCCTTTATTGGTTTTCCCAAATAATCCCTTGCAGCCAAACTCTGTCTCAGGAAGTCCTTTTAGGGAGAACTCAAACCAAGACAATAGTCTAATTCTGCCACCATATAGGCAGGCTAGCCTATAATGAATTTCATCCATTTGTGCATTAATACAAACTATTAAAGTGAAAAGAACAGAGGTAAGGAAAGCAGGCATGCTGGCCAAGTTCAAGGTAGTGGCCATCTCCATGTATCTAAATTAATTCCAACTGAAAATCCTCAGGCTACTCGTATTTTTAAAATATATCCTTTCCATGTAGCATTGCGTAAAATATACTTCATAGTTAGGTTCATTTAGCTCACGTTCAATTTTGCAAGGGTTATAAATATAGTCTTTTTAATCAAATTTTCAATATCACATCTTTCAATGACGGAGGAAACTTCATTTTTATCTTGGTCCATGGAAAGGTGTATATTCTGCCTAAATTAAAAATGAAGTATCAGAAATAGTTCTTTGTTCAAAGCATATGTAACTAAATTCCAATTAGAGTCATTTCTACAGTGTCAAGAAATAAATGAAGACCAGCTCTTTTTCTTCCTTGTTATTTAACCGTAAGTGACCTTTCTAATGCAAGAAACAAATAAAGCTTTTTCCAACTTACATAACACACCAAAGAATAAAACTACCAAGTTTTAAGTAGTACATGCATGTTTTTTAGAAAACATTGAGTTTATATAGCTGTGAGTTGTTCTCTAATGATGCTAAATTTACCTGCTTTAAAAATCACACCAAACCACTTTCTATAATCATTTGCTCTTCACATAATTACAGAACAGCAAAATGCCGATGAATAGAGGGACCTATTTCTTTGCATAGGGCTAAGTGAGCACTAATTGTGCATCCAAGAAGCAATTAATTCTGAAGGCCCTGAACTGATATTTACAGGAAAGGTTGCAAAGAGCCCAGATACCCTAATCTCTGCTTTCAAGTAATATTAGGAATGTCTGTCTTTACTGCAAGCTGAAGAATGATACTGGGCACCTACAAGAAACAGGCAGAGAAAATGTCTTACAAGCAACAGCATGTCCTGCCAGCATCACTTATTAATGCTACTGGTACTGACAAACTATAAGGCATATTGTCACAACTCTTGTGATGAGCAGGCTGCCACAAACTTCATATGGAAATAATATGATACACAAATAAAAAAGGAAGTATCCCTTGGTGTGTCTTCCTATCTCTTCCCAAAAGAGAGTCATACAACATTGCTTATTGCTTACTCTGTTTACCAGAGGATTCTGTCTTTTGGAGGAGGATGGGTGCTGGTAATTTAACCCAGTGGTGCTTTACCACTAAGCTACATCCCCAGACTTTTATTTATTTATTTATTTATTCGTTCATTCATTCATTCATTTATTTTTACTGTGAGACAGAGTCTTGCTAAATTGCTGAGGCTAGCCTCAAACTTACAATCCTCCTACCTCAGCCTTTAGCATCACTGAGATTATAGATATATGCCATCACAGGCAACTTGCCTAAGATATTCTGAAAGCTCTAATGAGCATTGGGGTTTCAAATCTTTTCACCACGGAACAGAAGAGGGATATTCAAAAACTTGAAATTCTCCTTCTCAGGAGATCTCACTTCACATTTGCACTACCTGATCTTCAGTCCATTAGAAAAAAGAGAAAATACTCAGGCTTACGTGTTTTTATTTATTCATTTATTTATTTGAATTGACATATAATAACTGTATATTGTTATGGTTTGGATGTAAGCTGTCCCCCAAAAGCTCCCATGTGAGACAAACACCCCATATCCATATTCAGATAAGGATTTAGCAACCATAAAGTCCATCAACCCTACAGATAGTCCCTCTCATTCTCAATTTTATGTAAACTGATCAACCACTTTAGCTTCAAGACAGGGGCCCCAAACCCTTCTTCCCTATCTGAATTTGGGGTTCCCACTGATAAAAGCCAGAGCTTATCACAGGACTGAGGTCAAGAAAAGACAGGCTAGTGACTCTATTTTTTTAATCATATATTTCTTATTCTAATTTGTTACATATGACAGCAGAATGCATTACAACTCATATTATACATATAGAGCACAATTTTTCATATCTGGTTATACACAAAGTAGAGTCACACCATTCATGTCTTCATACATGTACTTAGGGTAATGATATCCATCTCATTCCACCATCCTTCCTACCCACATGGCCCCTTCCATTTCCCTCCCTCCCCTCTGCTCTATCTAGAGTTCATCTAATCCTTCCAAGCTCCTCCCCACTAACCACATTATGAATCAGCATCCTTATATAAAAGAAAACATTTGGCACTTGGTTTTTTTGTTTGGCTAACTTCACATAGCATTATATTCTCCAGCTCCACTCATTTACCTACAAATGCCATAATATTATTCTCTTTTAATGCTGTATAGAATTACATTGTGTATATATACCACATTTTCTCTATCCATTCATCAACTGAAGGACATCTAGGTTGGTTCCACAATTTGGGTATTGTGAATTGTGCTGCTATAAACATTGATATGGCTGTGTCCCTGTAGTATGCTGTTTTTAAGTCCTTTGGGTATAGACCAAGGAGTGGGATAGCTGGGTGGTCCATTCCAAGTTTTCCAAGTAATCTCCATACCACTTTCCATATTGGCAGCACCATTTTTCAGTTCCACCAGCAATGTATGAGTGTGCCTTTTTCCCCACATTCTCGTCAACACTTATTGTTTGTATTCTCAATAACTGCCTTTCTGACTGGAGTGAGATGAACTTAGGAGTAGTTTTGATTTGCATTTCTCTAATTGCTAGAGATGTTGAACACTTTTTCATATATTTGTTGATTGATTGTATATCCTCTTCTGAGAAGTGTCTGTTCAGTTCCTTGGCCCATTTATTGATTGGGTTATTTGATTTTTTGGTGTTAAGATTTTTTAGTTCTTCATATATCCTAGAGATTAGTGCTGTATCTGATGTACCTGTGGTAAAAATTTGCTCCCAAAATGTAGACTCTCAATTTACCTCACTGATGTTTCTTTTGCTGAGAAGAGGCTTTTTAGTTTAAATCCATCCCATTTATTGACAAATCCTCTAAAAGGGAAATAAGGAAACTACCCCATTTACAATAGCCTCAAAAAAAATAATAAAATACTTGAGAATCAACTTAATGAAAGAGGTGAAAGTCCTCTACAATGAAAACTACAGAACGCTACAGAAAGAGATTAAAGAAGACCTTAGAAGATAGAAAGATCTCCCTTGTTCTTGGATAGGCAGAATAAGTATTGTCCAAAAGTGACCTTGTTTTTTTTTTTTTAAGAGAGTGAGAGAGGAGAGAGTGAGAGAGGAGAGAGAGAGAGAATTTTTAATATTTATTTTTTAGTTCTCGGCGGACACAACATCTTTGTTGGTATGTGGTGCTGAGGATCGAACCCGGGCCGCGCGCATACCAGGCGAGCGCGCTACCGCTTGAGCCACATCCCCAGCCCCAAAAGTGACCTTGTTTTTGCCGGTGGCCCTTATTCAGAGTTTCTGACATTATTCTACTTAATGAAATGAAGTTCACACTTCCCTTGTGCTCTGACACAGTCAACAGATGAAATCAATTAGAAGTGGAGCACTGAATGAGTACTAAAGTGGTTTTCAAGGCAGCTTCGGAGTTTGTTTGCCAAAGTTCCACTTACCTGTTCAAAAGTCTTCACTCCCAAAATAATGGGCAAATACCAAGCTGTACCCTCAAGAGAAATTAAAGTAAATCTTTGGCTAAGAACACCTGAGCATTGATGATTAGAAAGTAGAAAGTTTCAGTTACAAAAGACAAATAAGTTCTAAAGAACTTCCATTACAGCAGAGTGCTTCTAGCTAACAATATTAAACATTTAAAATTCATTAAAAAGTATATTTTTAGGTGTACCACTTGATGTTTTGATGTATGTATACATTCTGAAATGACTGCCATAAGCCAATTAATGTCATTAACATACCTATATGATTATCATTGTGTATGCATGTGTATTGAGAAGATTTAGGTTCTGTTCATTAAGAAAGCAGATCTTATATTCTTACCACAAAACATAATCATAATATTAAAGGGGATGGGAGAGAATTTTAGGAGGAGATGGATTTGTTTATATGATAGTCATTATGGTTTCATAGAATTGTTTACATTAAATGTTTACAGATTTTAATATGTAAAACAACAACAACAACACCTGAGCATTACAGTCAATATACTTGTTATGGTGTGGATATAGAAAAGTCCCCCTGAAAAATCTCATATTTTGGAAACATGATCCCCATTACAAAAAGGTTCACAGGTTGGGCTTTCAAGCAATAATGAGATCTGTAACATCAGTGGATTAATCCATTTGGTGGATTAATAATTTGAATGGAGTACTGGGTGGTAACCGGAGACAGGTCAGGCACAACTAGAGGAAGTAGTTCACTGCAGGTGTGTCCTAGGGGATTATATCTTGTCTCTGGCTCCTTGCATGTCCTTTCTTCTTTCTGTCTCTCTCCCCCTCTCTCCTTCCCAGCTTCTGTGAGCTGAGCAGCTTTTCTCCACCATGCTCTTCCGCCATGATGTTCTGCCTCACTTCAGGCCCAGATTAATGGAGTTGGCCAGCCACAGACTGCACCTCTGAAACCATGAGCCCAAAATAAACTTTTCCTCTTTTTCTAAACTGTTCTGATCAGGTATTTAGGTCACCATGGTAAAAAGTTAACAAAATACTCAAGGGAAGAACTACTTCTGCCATCTAAACCAATTACCTGAAAGTTTGCTTGAGTGCTTGACCCTGAGGGAAAAGCCTGCCAGACTACTACAGAGAACAGGTGAATAATCCCACATTTTAATTCCTTAAACAAGCTTTTCACATGCTCCCTGGTAGTAGCTGTTTGATACTGAGGAGTAGAGACAATTTCAATTTCCTTATTTCTTGGTCACTTCAAGCATACTTCCACTTTGCCAGGTTCTTGAGAAGCTACCCTCCTATTTCTTACGTTTATTTAGTTTCCCTTCCATTTATTTTCTCCAGTGATCTGTAATTTTTCCTGAGAACTTATATTTTCAATGGAGGTGGGGTTTTTGCTTAGATATCTTGTACACTCTGAATTACATAAGGGGCACTTCAAACGAACAGTTACTAATTTGCTTGTGCTGAGCCCACCAGGACTTTCACCGTCTGGAACAGGATCACATGCTCATTTCTGAGCAGGGAATTCTTGCATCATGAAGACAAGCCTAGGGCTTCAGTGTCTCTTTTTCACTCCCACTCAGAAGGTATTTCCACTGATATTTCTCTGGTTTTGTATGTGTTGGGTATTACTTTTCTAGACCCCCTTTCACTGAGGAGCAGTTTTTCCAGAATGCCTTCTTCATGCATGGGTTTCAGTTCCTGACTCTTGCCCTCCACCGGCCCAAGGCCATGTCTCTTGAGCCCATGTTGGTGTTAAACTTCACCCCTCATCCCAACATCTGTATTGGGTCCATTGTGCCCTCTCCCAGACACCATGCATCAGCTCAAGAGGCTACTGCTTGGGCTTCATGTTGCCTCTCTGGCAATAACAGACTTCCTTTCAAGATCATTTGTATATTTGAAAATTTTGTTATCATTTTCCAGCATTTCTCCATATTTGTAGTGGGAGGTAGAAGTGCATACTCAGTCCACCACTCTGCTGGAACTATAAACCCAAGTTAAACTTCTAACCAGCTATTTTTTATTTACTGAGGTAAAATTCATATAATATGAAATTGACCATTTTAAAGTGTACAATCAATGACATTTAGCACATTCAAAACATTATGCAACCATTACTTCTAACTAGTTCCAAAATATTTTTATCAAACCAAAAGGAAACACCATACCCACCAGCAATCACTCTCCACTCTCACCTTTCCCCAGTGCCTGGAAATCACTATCTTGCTTTCTGTCTCTATGGATTTATCTATTCTGAAAAGTCATATAAATTAAATTATAAAACATGTGACCTTTTATGTCTGGCTTCCTTCACTTAGCATAATATTTTCATGGTTCACCCACCTTGTTGCATTTAAACAAATGTCCGATGAGTATATAAAAACATGCTGAACATCATCTATTATTAGAGAAATGCAAATCAAACCAAAGTGACATACCACTTCACACCCACTAGGAGGGTCATTTTTTAAAAAGAACAGAAAAAACTACAAAGTGAGGATGTAGAGAAATTAGAACACTCATATGTGGCTGGTGGAAATGTAAATGAATACAACCACGGTGGAAAATAATTTGGCAGCTCCTCAAAAGTTCAACATAAAACTGGGCTGGGGGACTGGGTATGTGGCTCAAGCGGTAGCGTGCTTGCCTGGCATGCGTGCAGCCCGGGTTCGATCCTCAGCACCACATACAAACAAAGATGTTGTGTCCGCCGAGAACTAAAAAATAAATATTAAAATTCTCTCTCTCTCTCTCTCTCTCTCTCTCTCTCTCTCTCTCTCTCTCTCTTTCTCTCAAAAAAAAAAAAACTATCATAACGTAGCAATTCTACTGTTAGGCATGTACCCAAAAGAACTGAACAGGTCCTCAAATACTTATACCAAATATTAATAGCAGTATTATTCACAGTAGCCAAAAGGAAGAAACAACCCAAATTTCCATCCATTGATGAAGAGATAGAGAGAGACATAGACATACAGCAGAGCACTAATCAGCCATAAAAAGAAATGAGCCACCAATATATGCTACAACATAGATTAACCTTGAAAATATTATCCTAAGTGAAAGACAGAGTGCTAAGTGACATTAGATGGGATGAAGAATTACGTGGGCCCTCCTGGGAGCTGCATAGGTGTCACTGGGTGGGAAAGAGTAGACTCATATTCCATTTGCACTCATATTCCAATTGCAAATGGAAAACTGAATTCCATACTCAACTGGTCATGCCTCAGTCTCCACATCCCACCCACCTGCTGTGCTCCCTGTACAGCTAATCCCACTGCTCAACATCACAGCCAAGTCAGCCTGCTACATGGCTGGAGAATGCAAGTGCTCTGATAAAGTGTTTTTTTCTCTGGAGCAATTATAAAAAGTCAACTGCTAGTCAAAAATTTAAAAGAGGAACCAAAAGCAAAGTTATACATACATTTCTCTTTTTTTCCAATTTGTTTTTTGTGATAAAACATACAAAACATAAAATTTACCATCATAACAGCTTTAAAAAGTGTACGGTTCAGTGGAATTAACACATTCATAATGTTGTTAACCATGCCACCTTCCATCTCCAGAACTCTTTCCCATTTTGTAAAATGGAAACTCTTTACTCACTAAACAGCAACTCTCCATTCTCCCTCCTCCCATTCCTGGGAAAACACCATTCTGTTCTCCGCCGCAATAATATTGACTACTCCAAGTATCTCATATTAGTGGAATCATACAGTATTTCTCTTTTCATGACTGCCTTATTTCACTTAGCATAATATCTTCAAGACATATCCATGTTGTAGCGTATGTCAGTATCTCCTCCCCTTTTTAAAGTTGAATAATATTTTACTGTATGTATATACTCCATTTTGCTTATTCATTCATCCATCGGTGGACACTGGGATTGCTGCCACAAATTAACTATATGGTGAATAATACCACCAGAAAGCACTAGCATCAAATATCTCTTCATGACCTGACTTTCAAATCTTTAGGGTATATACCCAGAAATGGAACCAGGTTTCATATCTGATTTGTTTCCACTCAATTAGAAGAAAAATTCAACAATGCAACCAACGCTTACTGAGCCTCTAATAGGTTATCAGGTACTGTGTTAGAAAATATCTATAAAGCCTTAAATATTTATGAATTAAAATGAATACTACAGTTATGTTTGAAAGGAAGGAAGAGAAATTGAATTGTATTTTTTTCCAGCAGACATAATTAAATCCCAAAACTCTAAGCATCGATTAGACACTAGAAATAAAATCTGATTATCCCACAGACCTATTTTCATAGAAACATTTTTTATGAATTGCCCAACTGTGCATGTGGCCCTGAGGTAGCCGCCAACCGAAACAGATTTGTTTTTACCCAGTAACAAACAAACCTTGAACCTATTTATAAGTTTCCTGTGAAGAAGCAGCCAGAGATTTTTCATTTAGCTGGCAATATAACCACCTACATTATTAATGATAAGCTCATTTTCTTCTTAATGTAGAAGGCTAAAGGCCATTAGCACTGTCGTCGGGGAGCCGCTCTGGAAATACTTGCCCTTAAGTCCTGAGCAAGAGATACTGAACCATTATTGCGCCCCTGCAATAACTTGGGCTTTACCTCCACTCTTGGATAGTGAGGTGTGACTCCAGGAGTAGGTGGAGTTGAGTTACACTCATTTGTTCCTTTGTAATCCTATCCCTTGCCTCATTTGAATGGCTTCTCCCCAATAAAACCAGGTTCAAGGCATGTTATTGCCTGTCTTGCCTCCTTTATGGGAGCTGGGTCAGAGGAGATGTCACAGAACCCATAGAAAAAGGTATTTCTCTGTCTCTGTGATTATTTTGTGCCAGCCCAGTTCACCTGGAGTGACCCTGACTGGTTTAGCTGTGTGTCAGGACACACTGTATCAAGTTACAAATGTACACTAAGAGAACCCAACCAAAAAGCCACTTCCTCCATGGTTCAATATTATAGAGAAATATTCTTCCAAGATCTGTGTGAGATTTTATGTTTATACAGGGGTATTTGAGGTAGACGTCAACAAACCACAGCTCCTACGAACATTTCAACTCTGAGAAAGATGTTTGCAAAAGTTTAATGCAAATTATGACAGACTTATACACTGAAATGCAGGACTCACTCACTCACAGAGGGAGAGGAAAAACAAAAAAACTACCTCCAATAGAAATCAGACAAAAATAACAAAGAGCTCCTGCTGTTGTTTTCTCCTACCTGGAGCTTCCTAACTAGGCTTCATCATTTTTCACCTTAGTACCATGTAGTGTTATGTTTATATTTAAAGGCAATCTGATCACATCACTTCCTGCTTAAAATCCCTTCAAAAGCTTCCCATTGACCTTAGAGAAAGGTCTCAACTACTTCACTTGATTTGCAAGGAAGTCCCTGCATGCTTGCAGTTCTTAAAATGAGCTCTGTCAGAGCTGGGGCTGTAGCTCAGTGGTAGAGCGCTTGCTTTGCACATGTGAGGCACTGGGTTCTATCCTCAGCACCACATAAAAATAAATAAAGATAATGTGTCCATTTACAGCTAAAAAAAATATTTTTTAAAAAAAATGAGCTATGTCTTACCTCTAAACCTTCACACTAATTCTATCTTCTGTCACCCACCCCCTGTTCTCCCAACTCACTCCTACTTCTCCCCACCCACCTCCTAGATCCATCACTGTATCTGTGCAGTATCCACACCATGCTTCCCTGGGACTGTACCAGGCAGTGACTGAGCATGGCAGGGCACTGTGCAAGCCCATTCCCTTGGCTGAAGAACTCAATCAACCTGGACAAAACGTTCTCAGAACTGAACTATCGTCTGAGACTTTTCCAACTGTGTGAGAAATGGGCAAGTTGTCAGAAGCAAAATGGACTCATTCATGTCAACGGTAACAAAAAACAAAAAAACCCACCAGGAGGATAAGTTGAGGAGGTTGTAAAGGAAGGGTTCTTGCGTATTGATTGCCTGTTAGTAACAATCATAACAGGCTGCCAGAGCCACAGGCTTGCACAAAGGCCACCACAATCTTACGCAAGGACACAAGGACACCTTCCCAGAAACTATCCATTCATCCCTGGACTGAGGTCACTCTTGTTATCTGTGGCCAAAGATTATTGTTTCAAAATAGCTGATGTAATTTTCCTTGTTTTTGTCTTGCTTCTCAGAGGAACGGATCTAATACAATCCCTTTTAATCAAAGACAGAGGGAAGCTTATTGACCTGATTATTCTGAAGATGCGTATAACATACCACATTTAGGTTACCAACATTCACCATCGGATTTCAGAAAAGGGCTTTGCAGTGTATTTTGCTGTGTTGGTGGTGGTCATGGCTGTTGTTTGGGGGTTGTTTGTTGTTTGTTTGTTTTTGAGACGGAGTCCTCAGTACATTTGCCCAGACCAGTCTCAAACTCGTGAGGGATCCTTCTCACCTCAGCGTTGCAAGTAGCTGGGACGACATATGTGCACCACCATGGCTTTTTAGAGAATTTTTTTTTTTTTAAATCTTTCCCATTAACTCTTTGTTAACTAAAGGAAGGTCCAAAAATGGTTAAGGCCAAGGATTAGGCTCCCTGAACAGATAACAATGGTTTGTAAAACTGAAAGAAGAGACTGAGACTCCAGCCAGCACAAAGACTGTTTAAGCAACATGATCTGAAGGATGCACAGTCACCCTATCAGAATATCCTACTTCTCACTCCTTAGAGCCCCTTGGACTCATTGCCACCACGGCTTATGAAATGAACGTGTAAGAACCTGTCCTATGCAACAGAGAAGGAGCAACATACCAGGTGGCTAGGTGCAGCAGCCCTGCAGAGATGACACTGAGAGAATGGGGACTGTGACAAGCACAATTTAAGGCGGGGAGAGGGAAAAAGACTCTTTACAGCACAGAGCACTTCCCCTCCCCACTCTCCACTCTCCCCACAAGGGATTTCAGGTATAATAACAACATTTTCAACATTTTTAAAGTAAGACTACAATCAAAATGGGGAATAAGAACAGCAATAATAGAAGTGTAAATAAGTACAGAAGAATCATATAAGAAATAAGCACCCACAGCAAAGTTTCTAAAGCTCACCAGAGTCAATAGGACTAATGGGGAAAAAATGTGCTCTTGTACCCCAAGTTGAAACTTGGAACACATTTTTTCCACCAGGACCTCCTCTGACACATTGGTTAAATTGCACAGAACCTTTTGTAGAAATTCTACTTAGGGTACTTTTTGAGCTAAATCAGTTGCTAAGGGCTGCCCCAGAAACCTCACCATGATATATAACATAGTATCTAAGGGGTAATATCCTCTGTGTTTCAGATCAGTTTTGGGGGAAAAAAATATTCAGAAATATAAAACCATTCTTGTTTTCTTCTAAAGTAAAAAATAAATATGGTGAGGCTGGGGCAGGGGCTCAGTGGTAGTGCACTTGCCTAGATGTGTGAGGCACTGGGCTCCATTCTCAGCACCACATATAAATAAATAAATAATAAAGGTCTATCAACAACTAAAAAAATTTTTTTAAAAAAAGAATGAATGAATTCCATGCCCAACACTGGAATAACTTGTTCCACTCATTTGTTATAAAAGAAAGAAAGAAACATGGTAGTATGGGTTGGATTGTGTCTCCCAAAAAATACATTGATGTCCTGACCACCCGCACCTCAGAATGGGACTTAGTTGGAATCAGGGTGGTTTCAGTTAAATTAAAATTAAGTCATCCTGGGGTAGGATGGGTTCTTGATCCAATATGACAGATGTCCACATAAGAACAGAAAGACACAGAGAATACCACATGAAACACAGACACACAGGGAGAAAACAGACTTGTGGCGAGGAAGGTAGAGATAGGTGCCAGTCATCTACATGGAGTACCAAGGACTGCCAGAAACAGCCAGAAGTTAAGAAAAAAAATCATGAAATATATACTTCCTCAGGGCCATAAGAGAACCAACTCTGCTGATTCCTTGACTTTTACTTTTGGCCACGAGAACTGTGAAGGAATAAATTTCTGATTTTAAGCCACCTAGGACTGGGGATGTGGCTCAGTGGTAAAGCACTTGTCTAGCCACCTGGCTTGTGATATTTGGTTATGGAAGCCCAAGGAAAGTAATACAATGAGCACAGGGCCCCTTACCATGGGACCCAGACTTCCTGCCTCTGTTAAAACCAAGTGCCTGGTTTATAAATTGCATGGCAATGTGCCAGGTTTCACAGGGCTTGACTCCATGCCAGAGATGGATGGACACCTTTGCTACCACATCCCTGGTCGCAGAAATCAACCTGCTGATACACTGTAATGACCTGAGCCACCTCAATGTTCCTATGGAACAATTTGTATGCTGAGATGGTCTAGTCCAATTCTGGCCTCATGTATTACATTTAAATTGCACTTTTCTTCCAAGAACACTTATAAAAATTGTCTCATTAGTTCTCTCTCCTCCTTCGTGTAGCAAGAAATGGACAAGTACTATTAGCTCAATTTTGAAGATGAAGACATGAATCCTAAGATGCCAGGACTATGAAGAACATATCAAGAGTTTGTCTCCAAAGAGGCCCAAACCTGTAGCTGAGCAAGATCACTTTAGCAACTCAGTAAAAATAGAAGCAAAGGCCTAGCTCAGTAGCTCCAGGGTAGAACCCAAGAGTCTACATTTTTAACAAAGTCCCACAAGGAATTTTTTTATAAACTGAATAGCACATTCACAAACTGGCATTTGAGAACCACAGGATGGTTTAGTCTTTCTCAAGTTTGAGAAATACATAGACAGACCCTTTATACAAGCTACAAAGTCTTATGGCCCTCTACTACTAACAAATTATTTTTATTATAATGTTACCTAAATAAATACTACCCTAAGCCTAGATTTTTTTAAAACCACCAATCCTGATAACTCTTTTATATGACAATAAAACAATTGCATAAATTAAGTAGAAGCCAAATAAACTTCAAATTTATTACAGGACACTGTCATTATGTGGCTCCTGTGCTGATGGCTGCAGAACTGGTCTCTGACAGTGTAGAGCCTCAGACCACAGGTGCTGGAGAAGACCCCACTCCTCTCTCCAAGAATCACAGCTAGGCCTGCCTCCACACTGCCTGCCTCGATGGCATGGCCTTCACTGCATAAGAATGCCATCATTAACACAATGCAAATGCAAGTTTGCTCATCACAAGGTACGCTCAGCTATAAAGAGTCAGCTAAATGATCTAAAATAAGCTTATCCTGATGTGTTAACATTTTCATCCAAATGTGAGCACAAGATCTAAAATTTCTCACAGTAAACTTGTGTATCCCCTTTTCATAAACATTGATCTCATCCATCTGCCTTATTTCAGACAGAGACAGAATTCAGCGGGTATGGGTTTTAATTTCTTGTAATGGTTAACACAAATAATGCTACATAGAGTACTGTGTAGCAGACATACTGTCCTACACTCTTCACCTGGATGAACCTGTTTACCCTTCATATCAACCACATAAGGTAGGTCTAACCGTTGCTTCCATCATACAGATCACAGCCATGGGGCAAGAGAGGTCAAGCAACTTACCCAAGATCACAGAGCTTGTAAGGGGCAGATGTGGCCCTTGAACCTAGGAAGACTGACTCCAGAGCTTGTGCTCTTGACTACATATAGTTTGGGGTGGGGAGTTATATGCATTAAGATTAATGGTGGTGTTTGACTTGCCTCTACTCCAACAAGTAGGAATCTGAGGCAAAGGATCCAGGCTGCCATTAGCTGCAATGATTAGAACCTTGGGTGAACAGTGGAAGGTGACACTACATACAAATAGGGAGAAAGATCCCTGGGGACTCACCAAGGACCCAAGTAAAAAAGCCAGGGGACACACCCAATCAGGCATCCATCCAGAAAAGCTAAATAAAATGAAGAATCTAGATAGATGTCCAGAGAAGAAAACAAGGAATCTAGATGTGTGAGCAGGTCTGAAGCAGAGTGAGGCAGAACTTAGAATTATTCTCTAGGCAGAAAAGGAAAATTCCTGCAGGTTTCAGTCTGACAAGGAGGAAGCTATTAAAGTTACCAGTTTAGCTCCAGTAGAATCCTGCAAAAAGGAACTTGAGTCAGCTGACTGTGAACTTGCCCGTGTTGCCCAAGAGGACCCTTCCCAAGAGAGATAAAGGTGACAGTAGGCTTTCTGCAGAGTTATAGTCACAAAAGCTCGTAACACAAAAAAAAAACAAAAAACAAGGCTCTCTTCTCAAAGATAATTGCCACTTTCATCTTGTCATCTCCCAGGCATATAGTGAACTTTACTAACTTACATGTTCTTCTTCCATTCTAAAAATATGAAGGCATCAAGCTGCATCAAGTTGATCCAGACTCAATCACAGATGAAGCAGGAAGATTAAATGGCTGTGTTGCTTTGATGAATGGCATGTTTTAAAAAAAAAAAAAAAAAAAAAAAAAAAAAACCCTTTTTGGACATAAAATTATCAAGAGGCTGACAAAAGTTAAAACTGGGTTTGTGTGGTGATAGGAGACAGTCCTGTAATACTGACCAGTATAGCTTCTTTTGCCCTTCAAATCACCGGATGTTCACCTTGGCAGTCAGCACTTAATGCCTGTCTGCTTCTGGAGAGAGCTGGGCACTTTTTCTAATAGAAAGGCAATTTTTTTTTAAGAGAACAACAACAAAATAACAACATCAATGAAGAAGAGAGAAAAACATTCAAATGCAGCTTGAAAATGCTTTGTGCCCATATCTAAACCTTTGATTTCATAAATAAGAAAATCAATCCACTGAACTTTTTGATCAAAATAGCATTAAGCCTCACTGATGAGAGGGAAAGAAACTTAAGCAAAATCAAAGAAAAACTGTGCTACAGAGAATATATGATCTTTCACTGCTGCAAGATATGCTTGCTTCTGAATTATGAAAAATGTCATAATCATAGATACTGAGTTTTCTATTGTTTTATAAGAACCTCTCTCCTCCTATCAGCAGTAGTTTCACAGATGCTAGTTTGGGCACCAAGAGCAGGCAGCATAAAACTTAGGTTATAAAGTAGAAGCAAAGAGACAGACCCAGAAGAATCAGATGTTTTGAACCTGGTCGGTCTACATTAAGTTCTCTGTGGTGATTCAAGTCAATCATTGGGTAAACTTCCTCAGTGACCAGACCCTTGCTGGAAAACAGATACAGAGATGATGAAGACCCAGTTCTTGCCTTCAAGGCAAAGTCCTGGTGAGAATTAATAAAAGACAAAGTGGTGAAGCACCCATGATGACAAAGGTGGCCATCACAAAATAAAATTAATGAAGACATTAATTAAGAAGGACTTTTACCCGGGCTGGGGTTGTGGCTCAGCTGTAAAGCTCTCATTTAGCACGTGTGAAGCCCTAGGTTCGATCCTCAGCACCACATAAAAATAAATAAATAAAGTTATTGTGTCCAACTACAATTAAAAAAAAAAAAAACAATGCATTTTATCTGATCATAATGGAATGAAACTGGAAATCAATGATAAAAGAAGGAAGGGAAAATCCTACATCACATGGAAAATGAACAATATGTTACTGAATGATCAATGGGTTACAGAAGACATAAAGGAGGAAATAAAAAAGTTCTTAGAGACAAATGAAAATACAGACACAACATATCGGAATCTATGGGACAGGACACAATGAAAGCAGTTTTAAGAGGGAAATTCATCGCCTGGAGGTCATTCCTCAAAAAAAGAAAAAACCAACAAATAAATGAGCTCACACTTCATCTCAAAGCCCTAGAAAAGGAAGAGCAAAACAACAGCAAATGTAGCAGAAGGCAAGAAATAATTAAAATCAGAGCGGAAATCAATGAAATTGAAACAAAAGAAATTATTGAAAAAATTAACAAAACTAAAAGTTGGTTCTTCGAAAAAATAAATAGGATTGACAGACCTTTAGCCATGCTAACGAAGAGAAGAAGAGAGAGAACTCAAATTACTAACATACGGGATGAAAAAGGCAATATCACAACAGATACTACAGAAATACAGAAGACAATTAGAAATTACTTTGAAAACCTATATTCCAATAAAATAGAAGATAGTGAAGACATCGATAAATTTCTTAAGTCATATGATTTGCCCAGACTGAGTCAGGAGGATACACACAATTTGAACAGACCAATATCAATGGATAAAATTGAAGAAGCAATCAAAAGACTACCAACCAAGAAAAGCCCAGGACTGGATGGGTATACAGCGGAGTTTTACAAAACCTTTAAAGAAGAATTAATACCAATACTTTTCAAGTTATTTCAGGAAATAGAAAAAGAGGGAGCTCTTCCAAATTCATTCTATGAGGCCAACATCACCCTGATTCCCAAACCAGACAAAGACACTTCAGAGAAAGAAAACTACAGACCAATATCTCTAATGAACTTGGATGCAAAAATTCTCAATAAAATCCTGGCGAATCGAATACAAAAACACATCAAAAAAATTGTGCACCATGATCAAGTAGGATTCATCCCTGGGATGCAAGGATGGTTCAATATACGGAAATCAATAAATGTTATTCCCCACATCAATAGACTTAAAGATAAGAACCATATGATCATCTCCATAGACGCAGAGAAAGCATTCGACAAAGTACAGCATCCCTTTATGTTCAAAACACTAGAAAAACTAGGGATAACAGGAACTTACCTTGACATTGTAAAAGCTATCTATGCTAAGCATCAGGCTAGCATCATTCTGAATGGACAAAAGTTGAAGGCATTCCCTCTAAAATCTGGAACAAGACAGGGATGCCCTCTATCACCACTTCTATTTCATTTAGTCCATGAAATACTAGCCAGAGCAATTAGACAGACAAAAGAAATTAAAGGCATAAAAATAGGAAAAGAAGAACTTAAATTATCACTATTTGCGGACGACATGATTCTATACCTAGAAGACCCAAAAGGGTCTACAAAGAAACTACTAGAACTAATAAATGATTTCAGCAAAGTGGCAGGATATAAAATCAACACGCATAAATCAAAGGCATTTCTGTATATCAGCGACAAAACTTCTGAAACGGAAATGAGGAAAAACACTCCATTCACAATATCCTCAAAAAAAATAAAATACTTGGGAATCAACCTAACAAAAGACGTGAAAGATTTATACAATGAAAACTACAGAACCCTAAAGAGAGAAGTAGAAGAAGATCTTAGAAGATGGAAAAATATACCCTGTTCATGGATAGGCAGAACTAACATCATCAAAATGGCAATATTACCAAAAGTTCTCTATAGGTTTAATGCAATGCCAATCAAAATCCCAATGGCATTTCTTGTAGAAATAGATAAAGCAATCATGAAATTCATATGGAAAAATAAAAGACCCAGAATAGCAAAAGCAATTCTAAGCAGGAAGTGTGAATCAGGCGGTATAGCGATACCAGATTTCAAACTGTATTACAGAGCAATAGTGACAAAAACAGCATGGTACTGGTACCAAAACAGGCGGGTGGACCAATGGTATAGAATAGAGGACACAGAGACTAATCCACAAAGTTACAACTATCTTATATTTGATAAAGGGGCTAAAAGCATGCAATGGAGGAAGGATAGCATCTTCAACAAATGGTGTTGGGAAAACTGGAAATCCATATGCAACAAAATGAAACTGAATCCCCTCCTCTTGCCATGCACAAAAGTCAACTCAAAGTGGATCAAGGAGCTAGATATCAAATCAGAGACTCTGCGTCTGATAGAAGAAAAAGTTGGCTCCGATCTACATATTGTGGGGTCGGGCTCCAAATTCCTTAATAGGACACCCATAGCACAAGAGTTAATAACAAGAATCAACAAATGGGACTTACTTAAACTAAAAAGTTTTTTCTCAGCAAGAGAAACAATAAGAGAGGTAAATAGGGAGCCTACATCCTGGGAACAAATTTTTACTCCTCACACTTCAGATAGAGCCCTAATATCCAGAGTATACAAAGAACTCAAAAAATTAGACAATAAGATAACAAATAACCCAATCAACAAATGGGCCAAGGACCTGAACAGACACTTCTCAGAGGAGGACATACAATCAATCAACAAGTACATGAAAAAATGCTCACCATCTCTAGCAGTCAGAGAAATGCAAATCAAAACCACCCTAAGATACCATCTCACTCCAGTAAGATTGGCAGCCACTATGAAGTCAAACAACAACAAGTGCTGGAGAGGTTGTGGAGAAAAGGGTACACTTGTACATTGCTGGTGGGACTGAAAATTGGTGAGGCCAATTTGGAAAGCAGTTTGGAGATTCCTGGGAAAGCTGGGAATGGAACCACCATTTGACCCTACTATTGCCCTTCTCAGACTATTCCCTGAAGACCTTAAAAGAGCATGCTACAGGGATACTGCCACATCGATGTTCATAGCAGCACAATTCACAATAGCTAGACTGTGGAACCAACCCAGATGCCCTTCAATAGATGAATGTATAAAAAAAAATGTGGCATTTATACACCATGGAATATTACGCAGCACTAAAAAATGACAAAATCATGGAATTTGCAGGGAAATGGATGGCATTAGAGCAGATTATGCTTAGTGAAGCTAGCCAATCCCTAAAAAACAAATACCAAATGTCTTCTTTGATATAATGAGAGCAACTGTGAACAGAGTAGGGAGGAAGAGCAGGAAGAAAACATTAACTTTAAACAGAGACATGAGATGGGAGGGAAAGAGAGAGAAAAGGGAAATTGCATGGAAATGAAGGGAGACCCTCATTGCTATACAAAATTACATATAAGAGGTTGTGAGGGGAATGGGAAAATAAACAAGGAGAGAAATGAATTACAGTAGATGGGGTAGAGAGAGAAGATGTGAGGGAAGCGGAGGGGGGATAGTAGGGGATAGGAAAGGTAGCAGAATACAACAGTTACTAATAGGGCATTATGTAAAATTGTGGATGTGTAACCGACGTGATTCTGCAATTTGCATTTGGGGTAAAATTGGGAGTTCATAACCCACTTCAATCTAATGTATGAAATATGATATGTCAAGAGCTTTGTAATGTTGTGAACAACCAATAAAAAAATTTAAAAAAAAAACACTTGGGCAGAGATATTAATAACCTAGAGGGTGCTGGAGAGTAAGCTCTCCTTTCTAACAATACAGGCATGCCCACCGAGGCTCAGAAAAAGAGCAAGTCTTCTTTAATAAGTCTCAAGTGTTGGATCCTGATCCCAAATGCTATTTTGTTCCTCCTATGATTCAATGTTCCTAAAGCTCACAGCACGAATGATCTATCCAGAAGCATTTTGGTAAAAGGTAAAGGACTTTCCTCCATGTAGGTTCTCATATAGAGAATCGAAATAATGGAGTCAAGCCTGGATTTCTAGTAATTTGTCTACTGTGCACCACTCAGGTCCACTGTGACTGTTATGATTTGGATAATAAGTGTTTCCCAAAAGCTTCTAGGCCAAGCAGAAATGTTCAAATGTGAAATGAGTGGCTCGTGAGACCTGTAACCTAATCAATCAGTCCTAGTTTGAATGGACTGACAGGTGGTAACTGTAGGCAGAGGCAGCGAGGCTGAAGGAGTGAGTCTCTGGAGGAGTGTCCTGGAAAGGTACATCTTCCCTGCTTCTGCCCTCCCCCTCCCTCCCTCCCTCCCCCCCCTCTCCCTCCCTCCCCCCCTCCTCTCTCTCTCTCCCCCCATCCTGGCTGCCATGAGCTGAGCAGCTTTCCTCCACCATGCCCTTCTACCACGGTATTCTGCCTCACTGTGCTTTTATATTTCAGGTTAAAAACACATCATACTTACTATCTTAACCATTTTTAAATGTACCATTCAATAATATTGAACATATTCATATTATTGTGTAGCAAAAGATCTCAGGAACTTTTTTATCTTATTATTGAATATCACTAAACAAATCTCCAATTTCTCCTACCCCTAGTTGCTGGCCAACACCTTTCCTTATTTGCAAGGAGGGGAGTGTCTGCCATTAAGCTCCTCCACATCCTAATGACACCAATCTTATGTGACATTATGTCACAAATAGGAATGAAAAGAAATGAAAGTTATGGTAGGTAATTTTTAAAATATTCCTTAATTGTTATTCTTTTTGCACTTTAAAGTCAGACATAATTTCTTTCAGGAATGCAACTCTCTGATCAGACACCCAAATAACATCTAAAAATTGATTTGGGGAAGGGGGTTATTGAATATGTATTTAGTCCTATGTTCCTGCCAGTGACCACCAGCAATGTAATATCTGTGACAACTTTGTAGGTAAAAATGTGGCTTGAAGAGAAGGACTGAAGGATGATGGTGAAACTGACCAAGTCAATTTCTAGGTCCAGTTGATGATTTCAGAAAATATCAAATTCTTCAAACAATATCTCCACAGGAAATAAATTCATATACTCTCAGCAACTTCAAGATGCCTGGGATGGGCCAGGCCAGAAAATCTTGACAAATGTCACAAATCTTTGACCTAAGAGCCACTCTTAGAAAGGGTTGCACTCATTCTAATGTCCACACATCATAGAATGCCACTGGCCAAGCCAAGACTCCTGAATGTCCCACTTATTCAACTTCCAGCCCAGCTAAAACTACAACAGGGATGGTTCTGTCAAAGAAAACAAGTACTTGATACAGCTACAAAATAAGCAATGTGCTCATACACAGAAACTTCACAGAGTAGAGATCACTCTTCAGCCTCTCTGGAACTTTTGATAAAATGGGTCATCATTTGTGACACTAAACCATCCTTGTCCTTTTTAGTCCAGGGAATGATCTCTGGATTTAACTTCTATTTCTTCAAGCTCAGAGGTGTTTATGAACTCCCTCTCTTGGCTGCAGGTTCCTCCAGACTCCATTCTGGGTCTCCAAACTTCACTGTACTTCAGAGGTACAAGGTGACAGTGGCCTACTGCTTCCGCCAACTGAATTTCATCTAGCACTCTTTAAAAGATATTTTAGGCTTGCTTATCTAGTCAACAGCTCAAAATTAAACACTCAAAAGAAAGAGAGATAATTTTAGCATATTCTAAGCCTGGATGTTGGGAACAATTTTAACCTCACTATTCTGTTCCAGGCTACCACAAAGTTCTGATAAATTACCCAAAGGTCCTCTGCTTCCTGAACTTCCCCGATTCCCTGCCCTAATTGCTCTGACCTTACTCCAATCCCTGATCCTCCCTTACCTGTATTAATCCAGGATTGGTAACCTCTCTCTAGCCCAGAATCCAAGGCTCCTCTTCTTCATCTGGAACCACCTGAAATTTTCCACCTACCCAGACACAAACCCCAAGCTCCAGTGAGACCAGGGACTATGCCCACTGCACTCCCACAGCTGTTCCTCTCATTCTCATTTCCTCCACCACTCCTTTACTCATTATTGCACCACCTGACATGTACTGCATGCTTACTGGGTACCGGTTCTGTGCTAAGCATTTCACACTCATCTTGTGCAGTCTTGCCATCAACTCATTTACAACTGTCTTGCTGTCACTGTTTTACTATGGGGGAAGCTGAAATAGTGTGGGTTCCTGGGGCATTTCTGCAAATACTTGATCTGAGCTGTCTCTTGCATTCAGAGCACTTTATCAAAGCATGTTCAGCTCTGTTTGTTTGTCTGCCTCTCAGGTATATTCTCTCAGCCAACCACATCCGCCATCTTGAAACTCTCCTTTCCATTGGCTCTGGTGACACCAGACTTCCCTCACCTTCCTGGCTGTTCCTCCTCAGCCTTCTTTGGGGATCTGGCCGCTTCTCTACTTCACCTCAGAATTACTAAAGTTCCTCAGGGTCCAGTTCCAGGTCTTATCCTTCTCCCTCTAAACCTCCCCAGATATTATCATTTATTTCCACAGCATTGGTTACCATTCCATGCTAATGACCACAAAACCAACAGCTCCAATCCTGCCTTTCCCCTAAGCTCCAGACATGTCTCTCCTTCAGCATCTCTCAGCTACCTCAAACTCAACACACCTTTAGTTGAATTCAGGATCCCTCCCTCACCCCGCCCCTATTTTTACCCAACTCAAGTTCTAGCCTTTCTTTCCTCATCTCAAAAAACACCACCAATCCCCAGCTGCATCAGCCAGAAACCTCAAAGTCACCTCTAACACTTCCCTTCTCTCCCTTCCAGATCCAATTAGCCACCCAGACTTTTTGATTCTACCTCTTAAATTCCTCTTGAATCCATCTACTTTTCTCCCTGTCCCAATAAATGCCATCTTTCCTATTGTCCAGTGTACTGAGACAAGCTCCTTTCCCCTGGCTTCCCTGCATCTGTTCACTCAATTTCCACTCTTTATATAGCATCTTTACAAAACAGCTTGCAGCCAGAATGCTCCTTGAAAACTCAAATAGCACATCAGAACATGTGCTATTCGGGCTAGGGATGTGGCCCAGTGGTAGAGCACTTCCCCAGCACAACCTTAACACTTTCTTCCACACCACAAAAAAAAAAAAAAAAAAAGGAGTGGGGAGGGACTTTATGCTATCTTATCCTATTCCACAGCATCAACCCAGATGCTATTTCATGGTATTCCACTACTCATGACAGAAAGTTCCAAATCCATAACTTGCACAGCCAAGTGTTGCAAAGTGTGGTCCCTATTGGTTTCACAGTCTCCATGTCACTTCCTGTTGGCTCCAAATATCATGGCCTTCTTTGAAGTCCTCAAATGCTTCTTTCTTCCCCGAGTTTTTACACATCTGTTCCTTTTGCCTGGAATCCTCCCTCCTCAGCTCAGGCTGCCTCTTCCCTACACATCTCAGTTCACAAACACATGCCCCAGGGAAGCCATCTCTGATCCTCATCAGGACAGGATCCCTGCTATAAGATCTCTGGCCACCCTACTTTTTTCCTTTCTGTACTTATCAGAACTACAATTTAAAGACTGGTGAATGCTTCATTAATGCCTGTTCCCTTCTCTCCCACTAAGATGTAGCATCCCAATCACTATGTCTCGGAGCATATGCAATTTTGTCTCTAGCACTGTGTGATTCTCACCCAAGTTTCTGTAACTTTTGTTAATGAAGAATATTTACATGTGCTGTAGATTGCATCAATCCCATCTCCATCCTGTTGTGACAGCCATGCATGTGTCTATATGTCATGTTTTTTCATTTCTCTATACTACATAGTGTTTATAAAATGTTATCATATGCTGAATTTTAAGCTCTGGAGAGCCAAAAAGAATTTGCTTCTTTAAGTAGAGTTAGGATGTTGAGAAACCAAGCCATAGTGCTGTCACTACCTTTCAAAAACCTATGCAGGCTTTATGCCACTATTCCCCTTTTACAGGCAAGCAAACTAAGATACAGAAAAGCAAAATAACTTGCACAGCAAATGGGGAAGCCATAAATCAAACCCTGATATGTCGAACTCAGAACTCCAGGTGAGATAAGAGCTTACAAATGAAAACAAAGCCAGTCTGTGGCTCCATCCTGATATGGAGGATGGAACCAAGCAAGTTTGCTATAAAATGACCACATACCCCTCCATTTCACTTCTCCATGGTGATTGGGAGCATGTAGATGGTATGGCATTACCAAAACCACTTTCCATTCCTCTCGATTCCTATGTTGGCACACTGAATGAGAAATGCTTTGAAACCATATTGAAATACACAATAAAGAGCTAGACACCTGCAAGTTCATACCTTTATGACTTCCTGACTACATAACACCCAAGGACATTCTTTTTCCTAAAGCAAGTATATGGAAACGTGACTTGCTGGTAAAACTCATAATGCCTGTCGTCTTCCATAGAATGTGTATGTGATGATTTGAACACAAAACACTGCACTGAAAATTGAGATACAAAATAGAATTTTTCATGCTGTACCACTTAAGTCCTTTAATATTGTAAGGTTTTGGTCCAAGGCAACCAAATATGTTCATTATTTCTACTTGTCCTGGATCAGACATGGAGTCACACTTTGCCTTGGGCCAGGACAATAAAGGCATAGAACATGCTGCCCCTGCTAAGAAGACAGAGTGATATAAGGCTTCATGACTTCACTCTAAGCGGTGACAGAGCTGTCATGAGTCCTGAGGAATGTTCAAGCCATGTGGTAATGCCTACTTTCATAGTCTTCACCCGAGACAGCAAAATAAAGCACTAAGAAAAAATATTTCCAATTCAATCCTATATGGGGCCACATTTCCTCCTGTGCATTGGTTCTGATAGAGAAAGCCACAAGATATGCCCCAGGCCACAAAGAGGTATGTATCCTCTCCCTTCTGCTTGTATCAAAACAGCATTTCAATCATTCCTTTATCAAATAGTTTTAAAGATTTATGAAGTACATAAAAGTGTGCTAAATTCATGGGAGAAGATGAAATAAAATAAACGGGGCTCTTTTCTGGGTTTCAGAATCTTATAATCTTAAAAGGATCATGTATGCAAATAACTTTAATATGAAGCAACATAATCACCTCATATTTTAATTAACTAGTAGCAGAACATCTCTAAAAGGTCATGTTAATGAGGAACATTCTTTATAACACTGCTCAAAACTTGGTCCATAGATCAGCAGCATCAGGCATCATCTGGAAACCTGTTAAATGCAAAATTTCAGTCACCACTCCTCACCTACTAACTTAGAATCCGCGTTTTAATCGGATCCCAAATGATTCAAATGCTCAATAAAGTTTAGAGAAGCACTGCTCTGCATTATTTGGTACTCAGTCACTGCCCACCAGTAACAAACTTGATGCAAGCCGACTTCAAAATAGGAACTCAGATTTTTATAAAAATAAATGCTTAATATGCTGTTTTTAAAGTGAGTCTCTGAGGGATTTGTTTTAGGATTTAATGTGCAAAATATAATTCAAAAGCTCAACAAATACATGGACCTGCATTTTAATATCCTGTAAGTACTCAGACCCTTGCCTGAAATGCTAAAGGATTTTAAAATACAGTGCTATTCATAGAGGTGAGAATATTTTCATTTAAAGCTTAGTACGTATTAAGTTGACCTTGCAGAAGCTACTGGAGGAGATGGAAACTTTTGTTCAGAATTTAACTTGATGATAAAAAAAAAAAAACTTGTAGAGTGAATGTCACCAGAAGGAACTAAGATGGGATTCCTTCCAGCCTAAGAGCTGCTGAGTCATAGAATAATGAAATGTGAGCACAGAAAAGACCTTAGAGGTTATTTTCTCAGTTCTGCTTCACTCCCAAGAAAATCATTCCACAGTACTTTGTATCTAGGGTATCTTTTGCCAATGAGCTCCAAACGATTCACATTTATCAATCAACCAATCAAGCAACCTATGGATATTATTTGGGCTTCTGATAGCTGCAAATGTTGTGATATACTTGTTTCTTTACAAACCTCGTAGTTTAATGAAGTGAAATAAAATTCCCAGGAAATAAAGTAGTATTAGTAATGTCCCAAGAGAAACTTTAGGAGAAAGAAAACCTTGAGATGAGGTGGTCAGGGAGGGCTGGGAGTTTGGCTGTCCCACAGCTTCCTTCATTCTAAGGAAAATGTGGCGCAAGGAGGGAGGTGCTTTTGCCATCATCATGATGTGAGTCTCTGGCTAAACTAGAATCAGAAAGCAGGGTCCTGCGTGATTGTTTCTACCCTGCCACACGGCCCCCTGTCAGTGCCAGCTTTCTAGAGTTAGGCTCAAAAGCAAATTCTGCCAGTTGTCCACTGAAACCCATCCTCCCCTTCTTCTACAGCAGCAGAACCAGGTTCTGGTCATATGTTGCCCACCTGAACTAGTTTGCTTTTCATTTGTAGTTTGGTGTGCAAATCAAGTTGTCACCAGTAAAACTGAAGTGATTAGTGACCTCAGAGCCATGCCTTAAGAAAACGGGTATGTCTCCTTCACTCCCTTTCCCCTTCCAACAATCTGCACCCCTGACATCAACAATGCCCCAGTGAAGAGCAGAACAATGTAAGAAGGACCCTGGATCCCTCAATGGAGCAGAGCCACCTACCAACCTGGAATGCTTACCTTAGACATCTACATGAAAAAGAAACAAACTCGTCAAGGGTCTCAAACCAATAGCGTGGATGACCGATATAATATAAGCAAAGTGGGGTTAAATAAATTCTCTGAGAGATGTAATAAGAAGGCTCATGCATTCCTACTTTATAAGAAGTATCACTCTGCATTGACTCCTTTACCTACCTCAGTGCCTTGTACGTATGAGTGGAAACCAACTTTTATTGGGCACTTAGGTGCCAATTTGTTAAGCAACTTACATACACATTAAATTATTTAATCCTCACAAGAATTCTATGAACTATTATCTTAATTTGCAGATGAGAAAAGAATGAAGCTTAGAAGGATAAATTGATTAAATCATATAATTAGTGTTGAGTAGAATTCAAACCTAGGTCTGATGGCTCTAATGCCAGTGGTCTTTTATAAAATGCATATTCCATTATGTGTGTGTGTGTGTGTGTGTGTGTGTGTGTGTGTGTGTTGAATAGGGATCAAGTGAATGAAGCAAGTGGGGTGGTTAGATGTGATGACCAGCACCCTGACCAGAGACAAAAAAAACTAGGACTCTCACAGGTTATATAACAACTCTGGGAAGCTATTTAGCTTCTCAAGGCCTATGTGTCTTCCAGAGTAAAATGGGTTACCTGAACCAGATGATTTTAAAAGGCACAGCTCTAACAGTCTGCAGCAAAGGTACAAAGACCCAGCTGTACTCACTCTCTGCCACTTTTTCAACCACTCTTTTACCCTCAAATCAGTCAAAGGGAAGACCTTGTTAGGGAAATAAGGATTGTTCTGCATTGAAGGAAGAGCATAGTACAGAAGTTCAAACACAACATAAAACAACCATCGTACATCCCCAAATTCAAAAGCATTGAGTTCCAGAGTGACAGGCTAATTACCATTTCTCCTGTTCTAATCTAATTCTTTATTTTGCTTCAATAAAATAAGACAGAATGAAAAGGTAGAAAAGTCAGCTCTTTTTTATATCATTCTTCATTGCAAGCTTGCTAATATTAAAGCAGTCAAATTTTAAAAGTAAGTACACCAATGCTACATCATAAGTCACAGTAAGGAAAGAAGGGTGTTAGGAAGTGTCTTAGGGATACAAGAAAGAGGAGGCTGATTCCTATAGCAGAAATCTTTCAATGTTGAGTAATGATGAACAAAGGTAGGGTAGAGAGTTGAACATATGATCTGTCTTAGAGACACAAAGAACCTGTAGGGTGAAAGAAATCATCATAAGAGCCACATTAACACAGGTCAAGGCTGAGCATCTCCAAAACCAGTAGAACACTGCGTGAAGTATTTAAATGGCCTTTCTGGTGTTTTGTGTCTCCCAAGGTACATATAAACCTAAAGTCACACTCTTAGTGGATATGCCAAATGCCAGATGCTAGGCCACTTTGCCAAACGCTTTGCCCAACCCTAGACAGTGGTACCACTGTAGAAAGGGGGCAAAACGTCAGAAGAGACCGGAAAAGGATACTAAATCTCATCACACAATGAGCTCTAATTTTAAAATTAACGTTTACGACCAGGCTTTTGCATTAAGTATGCATTCCCATGATCTAGGGAATGTAGATTCAAAATGCCTATTCGGCAGCTGCCTGCAGATACGGTTCCAAATGGACTATTGGAAATAGCTCAAGTAATGCTTTACACTAATCATCTCAAAAGAACCCTATAAATACCAATTTGCATCACATCGCTCATCAAAAAATATACCACTGAAAACCCTCTGAAGCAATAACTCTCTACATAGGGCATTTATGGGGAATTAATGAACAACTGGAGTCCATGGACTTTGACCAAAGCCAGCAGTTATTAAAGCACAGGAAAAATTTTTATACTCTGGTTCATTTTTCCAAAGGTAGCATCCTTTGATGTGTACAGAATATAAAACTCTAGAGGCATCACCATATGTGAGCTCCCTGGTATTTCTGAACAGACTGGTGGACTCTCTTGTGACTATAGCTCCAGATTCCAAGCAATTGAAAAGCTAAGTAATAGGATCTGTCAGGGGGATGTTTACAGGGGTAAGCCATGTTGTCAACACAGAGAAAATAAAGTGAGATTCAGACAAAACGAAAAATAAACCCACCCTCTAACCTGCAAAAAAAGGAAAAGTGCTTTCAATATCTTCATATTAAATCAACTGAAGACTTGTTTACAGACTCTAACAATGGTTGATTTTAATCATTATTGAATTTGGTTTTGAATCTTATTAACATGAGGACAATTTCTTAACTTCCACTTTTCCCCAGCTATAGTTTATTCTCTCTCTCATTTGCCTGCCTACATGGAAAAAAAAAAGTGAGTAATTTATCTCTAGACGCTCCTAAACAGGGTAGTAAAAGTAGCATTAATGAGTCAGCTTTGCTGTTGTTTCCTCATAACTCTTTGTCACAAGTGGAGAATAGCTTGCTCTTCACTTTGTGCCCCGCTGCATTAACACGTCTCTTTAACACCATGGAAACTTGTGGAAGGCAATCTGTTCCCGATTCTAATATACAATTTATACCATCAGCCAAAACTGTTTAAGATCCAGTATGGGTATCAAGATTTTGAAAATCTCTTGAACCCTTTATCACTAATAATTTTCCAAAACTAGTTGGGATCCTGGATGCTGCAGCATCTGTGAGTCCTAGATCCAGATATTGCTGATAAACTAGGAATCTATGACATGGATCTTGCAGATTATCACTAGAGAACTGGGCTCACTGAATCTCTGTTGAGATATGTAAAACTAAGACAACCACAAGGAGTATTTCTAAATCAGTATTATTTACAAAATACCTCTGGCTGGAAAAGGCCACTACTCTTCAGAGGCAATCAAAACCAGAGGGAAAGGGTATCTCTGAGATGCTTGGATTGGCATAGGGCTTTTCACACAGTAGGTACAGTGACTGCACATATGGAAGATGTTTTCATGGTTCCCAAACTGCCTCTGTGTGTTTCTCTAATGTTCACGAACTATAATGAACTTAGTATCTGTTGGAGGCATCCACCCTGTCACTCATCTCTCTGGGTCTCCCCAGCGAGGATCACTGATGCATCCTTGGTCTACCTTAGTTCTCAAGCTAATGGTGACAGAGGCAGCCTGTAATAATAGTCCCTGCCTGAGCCCCCTGGTTCAGTTCAGTAAGGCTTAGAATTAAATCACATCCCAGATTCTATGTTGGGCTACCACCCCATGAGGCTTCTTCTTACCTAGCCTGTCCAGAGCCTGCTTAGGGAAGAGTCCACCCCATCATTCTAACCCTTGAACCCAAGGCCTGTGATGGTTCAGTCCAGAGGAGCCAGATTCTACTCAATTGCCCCCTCTAGGACCAGAGACTTGAAACCTCAGTTCACTGGTCAGTTCTTGAAAGTCTACCTGGTTTATGCCAGTTCCTCCTCCAGGGTGTGACTATGGAACCCCACCCACCAGAATCCAAATCCCATACCTATAACTGATGTCATGGGTTCTAGAGGGAGGATTTTTAAAGATAAAGATGGGAAAGATGATTTACATGCTCTCTTACAATAACATTTTACTAAATATCAGTAGGCGGGACGTGGTCCTTTCCAAATAAGCAGAAAATTTGATTATCTGCATCCCAAGAAAGGCTTGCCAGGCCAGGCACATAATTTTTTCACATTCTGCTTTGATCTAATAAGGTGGAGCAGGATACAGTTTCAGGGCTTTTGCCAGGAACATTCTGGTACTGTCATCCATCACAACTTCTCTAGCTCACATCTGCCCTGATCAATAAGAAGGCAAAATCAATGCCCATGTCAAGCTGCTCCTTTAACTCTCAATCACACACACTGACAGAGGCAAACAGTTACACAAATACTAAAACTAACAAACAGAAACTTTCCACTTGACTGCAATTTGATCTGATTTTTTATTTATATTTTTCTTGGGCAATTTTAAAAATTAGTTCGTAATCTCTTCTTTTATATCAAATGGAAGTAATAGTACAGAGAACTAGCTTGAAAATAGCCAGATTTGCAACAAAAAAAAAAAAAGAGAGAACCAACCTAAAAGTGATGTAGATAATGCAAACATTTTTATCTAAGAATTAGCTATACTTCATAGGAACAATAGGTGGATCCAACACTCCAAGTATTGGCATTAAAATTTTGCCTTAAATAACTCCACCACAAGATTATCATATTAAAAAATTGCCACTTACAATATTTATAAATTCGGTAACTTTCCCCAAAATGTTAGTTTAATTATTACCCATCCCTCTTTACCCAGTTTAGCAATATTATCCTAAACATGCAAATTTAGCCAAACTTGAAATAGAAACACCTAGAAAGCATGAGCAGACAGTAGTTGTTAAAGCATTTCTAATGCATGATTCACCCCTGTTCCTTAAATTCTCAATCACTGGATTCGCTACAGGTCTGGAAGCAGAGAACGACTTTCAGTTGAAGAAGAAAACAACATTACCAAGGACTCAGGATGTTCTTAAAACACACACACAACTATTTATACAAATGGATGCTGTTCTATTTCAATACAAAAGTCTATGACTATTCTAATAATATTGATAATACTCAAAACTTTTTGAAAAACTCCTTTCCTGCAATTACCACCAGAATGTGTAAATTTTTTTTTTAAATTCATTCATTAGATTACATAAAAACTCATAAGAATTTATCAAATTATTTTTAGTACCTGCCTTGTATGTGATATTTTTCTGTATGTCATTAATTTTTTGAAAGATTCAAAAATAATTCTGAGCAAAATTAGATAAATGATACCATTGAGGAAGCAGGGTAATGATATTTGGGATAAAAATAGTGTTTCACAAAACATACATTCTTAGCTAGAACACAATTCATTCATCATATATCAAATACAACCCGAACACAGTTCATTCATCATGCATCAAATACAGCCCCTCCATGTTTTCAGAATTTCTTCAGAGTAAGTCCGGCTGACATTGAACACTGTAGGATGATTCCTAGTAAACAATACCATTGATTTAAGAAAATCCACCTGCAAGTGTTGCCCGTTTGTGTGATTGCAGCCTTTCTATTCCCAAGAGCCCCAACCCTCCAGGAGGCTCTTCAAATCATCCATGTAGGTTAAGCCCACCAGGTATCACCATTTATTGTCTTCCCCAGAGACCATCGCTTTTTTTTTTCCAGTTTCCTTTGAAAAATTGTGAGTCTCTGTGGTTCTATATATCATTGTAAACAAGAGACAGCACCGAGCTCCTCTTGCTCACATTTTCCTAATTTGCTCTTTTTTATAAGGTTAATTTTAATTTACACATTAGAGTTACGCATACTTATGGGGCATAATGTGATGTTCCAACACATGAATATGATCAGGTGAATTAGGATCCATCACCTCAAATATTTATCATTTCTTTGTGGTATTCATTTCTTTGAGAACATTCAAAATCCTCTCTTGTAGCAATGATTTATTGTTAACTGTAGTTATCTTACTGTGGTATAGAACATCCTAATGTACTTTTTAATGTAGGATACAAATGCCAGTTCTGTGAACAGATATGAGTAACTGGTGATCCATTTAGGGAGCAATATGGATCCATGTTATCCCTACTCCCTTATATCATGCCCTCCAATAATCCCCTCCTCTTGAGAGTAGACAGGATCAGTGATTTGCCTCTAGCCAACAGAATATGGCAAAGATGATGAAATATCACCTCCATGACTATGTTGCATTAGACTGTGATGTCGGCCTTGCCAAAGACTCTCTTGCTCTCTTCAATGAATCAAGCAGCTATGTGGTGAGCTGCCTTATGCTAGGGCCCACATGGCAAGGAACTGAAGGTAGCCTCCAGCCAACAGGAACCTGATACCCTTAGTCCCACCGCCTGGCAAGAAACTGATTCTGCCAATGACTATGTGAGGTTGGAGGCAGATCCTCTCCACTCAAGTCCTGGGATGAGCCTCAGGATGAACCTCAAAGCTGAGATCCTGAAGGAGAGGATGAGGGTAAACTATATCCTTAATATGATTTCATTTCCAGAGGGTTTTTTTTTTGTCATGTTATCAGTCTGCTTGCTCATTTACTTTCCATAAAATGATCACTAATTATTGGAAACTCCCAGTACAATTTTACAACTCTGTACATTTAGTAGTCAGTCCCAGTAATGGTATCTCTGCATGGTATCTCATACATGTTTATACGGGTATAAACATGTCACATCAAAGATATATTCACGTATACTGCACATTCACACACCAGTTTAGAAAGCCAAGCCAATTGTAAACAGTTACTAAGCGAGTAAGAGAGACTCCAGAATAGATAAATCCACAGAATGCAATCTAGTGGCTTCCAGAGTTGGTACAGGGAAGGATGGGGAGTGACTTCCTAACAGGTATGGGTTTCCTTTGTGATGATGTGAACACCTTAGAACTAGATAAAGTGGCCGTAACAAAACATTGTGCATATATTAAATGCCACTGATTGGACATTTTCAATTGGCTAAATTTTTTGTCAGGTAAACTTTATCTCTATAAAAAAATTAATGTAAAAGAATGAGAGTAAACAGGGAGAAGTAGGCACCAGGAAGACATGAAGGCTCTGAAGAGTTCAGAGTAATATTTCTAAACTATAAGGGAACCATAAAGGAAGTTGAGTCTGGCAACATTTTCATAAGGAAAATCAAAGACAACCATATGCTAGTACATACTACTTCCAAGACCCATGTTTCAAGAAGGTCACTGATTATAAAATTTACCATCAATATGAAATTTATATTATGTTACATTATAATTACATTAAAATCACACACTGACTGCAAGGCGTATCCATGGTTTTAGAAACATTAAAATACAAAAATCACTTGTATTTGAATCCAAGGAAAACACTATCACAAATAAAATAAGCACGGCTACTAAGAATGTAGCAGGTACATTTTACTTGACTCATCTACTGTGAAACTTACAGTGTGGCTGATACAAAATGGAAGGAATATAATGTGAACTAGGGGAAAATGAGTAGGAAAAAAAAAGACTGGGAACTAAAGACTATTTGTTTCCTGCGGGTAGAAGGATTGTGAATGAATTTTCCCATCTTCTTCAGACACCCTTGAACCCTGGCAGTATGGGGTTTCCTCTCCTCTCACCGGCTTAGTGCTTTCCCATCTTCCCTGGGAAGGAAGAGGCTCTTCTAGCCTCAGATATCAACACTGTGCTGTGAGAGGTGAACACTACAGCAATGGAGAGGTTTACCTGTCTAGGTAGACACTTTGGTCCTGAAACCTTCATTCACTTATTCAACAAAACTTTACTGCGGCTCTGTTACATAGCAAGGCCTTGTTCTAAACCCCCAAAGAGACAACTTCGAATACACAAAGTCTCTGCGCTCGTGGAGCTTCTGATCCAGAGGGGAAGAAAGGAGCTGCTCAATTAAGAAATGAAAAACAGGGCTTTGTGGATAGTTCATAAGACCATGGGGTGAGGCTGGAGCTCCCATGGTTAAGTGGTACAAGAGGAGCAGGAGAAAGAAATCAAGAAAGAAGAACTGAAGGCAAATGGTAGCCAAATGCCTGGACCATTCCCTGGCCTCTGAGTGACTTTGTGGTCTGTTCCACATAAGACCTACCCAGCTGTCCTAGGCATAATGCCAGGATTATACACTTTATACATTTTATACATTTTTGTTGTTGTTGTTGTTTTGAGTGTATACTGCTTCATAGCCAGAATAAATAAATAAACAAAATTGGGGAAATTGACTAATAACAGCTGCACTATTTATTCCCTTTAGCCAAAAGCAAGTGTTTTTAGGAGGAAACCAGTCATTGTGGGCAAAAATAATCGCCTTATGAAAAATATATATAATATTTTAAAATTCCAAGGAAAGCTGAAATTTCACTTCAAGGAAAAGAGACAGAAAGAATAAGTAACAGAGAGTACCACATTTTTCTTTGGACAATGCTAGCTTTTTCTGAATGTTAATGGGTGGTATGCTATCAAAACATCATTCAAGAATCCCAAATGCTTTGTTTTCTTTCTTCTTTTTTTTTTTCTATTCAGGATGATAGTAGATGTGACACAGGAAGCAAGAATATGAGGCAAGCAGATACTGAAAAAAAAAAGATATTATAAAAGCTTTTAGTTGTTTTTATTATTCACATTCCTGAAAATGGCTGTCTTAAAATGGATTATAAGTCAACTTTCCACATTTAAAAATGATGGAGTGGATTATCAGTAAATCCCTCCCCCCACACACCCCACAAAAAAGCTTTAGCTGCTGATGTCTTTGCATTAAAGGACGCATTAATGTTTGCACTTTAAACTATCCATATTGACTACTTCTCACCGACTAGAGGAATTGCTTACACTTGAGGCATACTGTAGTCATGAAAGATGCTTCTCTCCACTTCTTGAAACACCACAGCACCATACCTGTCACAATTAGATAGAATCAGTCTTGTGGTGCTCAGCTGAAACGAAGACATTTTGCTGGCCTTAATGATGCCTGTCTGACAATGAATCCATCAGGGAGTAAGCCTAATGATTTGTTATTGAGGGACAAAGAAATGGATTGTAGATTTCAGAGAACTAAGAAAAGAGACAAGTTATGTTGAGCAATCTACCCTTGTTTCTCAGCCAGCAAGCAAAAATGTTACAAGGGAAGTGTTCCAACTCTTAAATTTGAAGCAATATAGTCAAAATAAAGTTATCAACTTTCACATCTTAAAAAGACTCCTAAAGATCTAGTCCAAAGATTCCCCTGGGCATCAGTTCAGAACACACTTGAAGATATCAAAGACTCACCTGGAAGATAAACACTCCAGTTGAAACCCAAGTTTCTTTCTTCCACAATTACTGACATTTCCACTGTTATGAAAAATATTGCAATAATCCTGTTTATCCATACATGACTGCAGCATATATTTGTCCATTTATTTTACAGTCCTTTACAACTGTTTACTGAGCCCCTAAAATGTGCTATAAATGATGAGAGGTCATAGGGAACACAAAGCTAAGTAAGGCATGAATTCCCTGCCTTCCTGTAGCTCACAAGCTTATAACAAAGGAAGATATTGAAAATTACAACACTGCAAGCAAAGGACTGTAGAAATGTAAACAGGGAAGTAATCAACTCATAAAAATTCTCCCAAATTAGATGACCTTTGCATCAGGTATATAAGCATGAGCAGGTGTTCCACAGACAGGCAAGGGAGAAGGGGGAAAGGTAATTCCAGACAGAGACCTAGACAGGCAAATCTTGGCCACAAACAACACTCGGGATGGGAAATGCATTCCACAATCCATGCTTGGGATGGGAAGAGTACCGTATGACAGAGATACAAAGTGCACACAGAGCAGGAGAGGAGAGAGCAGAAAGTAAGATATACAGGAAGGTGGATTTGAAGCCAAAATATGCACAACTTCAAAGCCATATGAAGGAAATTCATTTTGTCCTATAAATAAAGGAGGTGGTGGGGCTGGAGATGTGGCTCAAGTGGTAGCGCGCTCGCCTGCCATACATGAGGCACTGGGTTCGATCCTCAGCACCACATAAAAATAAAATAAAGATATTGTGTCCACCTAAAACTAAAAAATAAATATAAATAAATAAATGAGGTGGTCAACACAAGTTTTAATTTAAAGGGGGGCCACCCTGTCCTATTGGAATTGATGTCTCTCAGCACCTCTTCACACTATGAATACTGATTGCGTCAAGTTTCTGCTCCTCAACAGACATAATCAGATTTCTGTTTCAGAAAGATATCTCTAAAGACAGTATGAAGAAAAAACTAAAAGTGGAAGAGACTACAAGAAAGAAGCCCAGTAAAGAAGCTCTTGCAATATCTAGGCAAGATCGAGGCTAGCCTAGGGCAGGAAGGAGAGCAAAGAAGGGCAAGTTCAGTAGTCTCAGAGGAGACAGAATGCGTGGGACTTAGCTGCTGACTGGATATGGAAATTCAGTGAAACCCAGAGGAATTAGATATGACACCCAGATTTCTAACTGAGACAATGAGTGTTACCAAACAGCTTAGTGCTCTTATCAGCTCAAAGAGGAGGAGGAAATTAATAGGATCTAGAACACAGGTGGAACGGTTGACTTAGACAGGTGTGTTAGGTCACCTATCTGTAAGCCAAAAAGGAAGGCGAACCCAGAAACACAGGAGCTAAGTGCAGAGAAAATTAAAGGGGTTTCTACATGCTGGACACAGATCATCCCAATGCTCCTTTATGTAAACGAAAACCACTAAAGGCTTCAAGGGATTCAGCAAGTTACTTAACACCACAGGGTAGTTAACCGCAAAGTCAGAGAGGTCAAGAAGTTTTCCCTAGGGTTCCTCCATGTTACAATGCTTCTTTTCGCAAATTAGAGCAGCACCTAACACTTCCAATTTTCTGAGCACAGACGTGGAAGGAGAAATATGTTCATGAATTAACAGACACTGTGCAGTTAAGCCATTTGGTTTTCTGAATATCTAGCTCTTGGCAATTTATTTTGTAACCTGGTACATGTAAATATTTATTTTCTTTATTCCAAGGAAAATAGCTGGAAAGATCATACTAACCTTGAGACCATGGTTTTTATAGTGAAATAAATAAATGATCTTTCCATGAATTAAATAGAGGCAAAAATAGAACTCAAGAGTTAAGTTTTAAAATAAAATGATAACAGTCATAATAATATAAGGAATTTATTTTTGGAATGTCTTAACTGAAAAAAAGAAACAAAGAAAGTTGTTACTGAGTCACCAGAATGTCTTTCTGCTATCTATACAATACACATTTTTTGATCTCCTAAAAGATAGGCATTTAGATGTTCTAACTTGGTTTACTCATCCAAAATAATCAATATTTGGAATTATTTAATAAATTGAATTTAGGGTTTCAAAAGATAATAAATGATTCACTGGAGATACAGAAAACTCTGAACAGAATAACTTCATGTTTCTTAACATATATTTCTTTATTATCTGCTTAAAATATCCAAGTTCTAAAGCAATGGCCAGTCCTTTCCTGCCAGCCAGGTCACCTGCTTCCAGTTGTGTTTCAGGCTGACTTTGAGTCCCTGATGGAACCTGCAGTGTTTTTTGTTTTGTTTTAATCTGAACACCTCAGTGATGAGTGAATATAAAAACAAAGGAAAAACAGGCTGCTTCCAACATTCAATTTTATCAAAAAGTCTTTGTCAAAGTATTTCTCATATAAAAGACCGAAATCGGTTTTCATTATCTCAAGAAAGAGGTAATTAGACAGTAATATAAACCATGATTAGTTTTTTAGCTACTTCCAACTATCTAAGTAATACCAAGAGGAGGGTATTCGTTATGCAACTCAAATAGTGCTGATGACAAAGGAGATCAATTGTACCCGGACAAGAAGCAGTGAGAACTTAAGTGAACTGAAGGAATCCTGACCCCATAATTCCAATTGTGCCTTGATACATGACGAGGGCACCGTCTCAAACACCATTTTATCTAAGAGATCATCCCTGACCCCTCGAATCCGTCAGGTCCCTTGTCATCTTCTATTTCATCTAGTACATTCCCTAGGTGTATACCAATCTCTCTGTAATTACTTCTCTTTGAGGTATCACCTCTTTCATTGCTGGTCTCCCCATCAGAGAGGAAACTCCAAAAGACACACTGTCTCTACTGGTCATTACTATAAACCCAAAGCCTGGCAAGTGCCTCAAACACTGTTAGATGGCTGGTAAGCATTTATTGAATGCATCATTTGAAGAATGAACGGATGGATGAAATGGGATGGTTTTCCAGAATTGGCTTTTTTTTTCCCTGAAAAGACTTGTCTATTATTATAACTATGTTGTTTGCTTGTTTTTGAAGTAAATAATAGTAAGAAGGATTTGAGCCGGAGGAGGGGAAGAAATCTAGAGGACCAATGGGTCATTTTAAGCTCCTGGTGTTCCTTCCTTTTTCCTCCACTGGAGCTTTCCGGGGGTTTTAGTTGGCTGCAGCGACACCTACTGCTGAGCTGGAGGAAGTGCCACCTTTTCACTTGCTGGTTGCAGATGCGACCTGAAACAAGACCCCAGGGTGCTCAGAAATCACCTGGTCACTACCCATGATTCTTACAGCTATCTCAATTTTACAGAGAGAATACTTCAGTGTTCATTTCATTAGAATATTCCACAGCAAGTTAGGGACAGAGCCTTAAATAACAACTCCTGGCTACAGTGCCCCGACTTGGAGCCTTGCTGAATGATGATAGGGGATAACGATCACATCAACTTGCCTTGCTAGAGGAATGCACTAGTCAGTAATGCAGCTCCTTTTTATCAGAATATCACCACTATGACTAAATTTGACTTCGTGATATTCCCACCTCTTTGGGAACTCGCCCCATAAAAATGTGGCAACTGCAAACTAAACAAATAGTGAGAAGAATAAAAAATGAAAAAAGAACAAGAAACCTAGAATAGTGTAAGAAAACATCTTATGACATTTTGCCAAAATAATACAACACTGTTTGTTTGCTAGTACCCCTCATTCACTTGAGTAGTCACTCGGGCTGGAGGTGTAGCTCAGTGGCAGGGCATTTGCCTGGCATGTGTGAGGCCCTGGGTTCCATTACCAGAAAGAAGGAGTAGGGAAAGGGAGCAGCAGAGGCAGAGGAAAAAGGAAAGAGAAGGAGAAGTCATCACCCTGCATTAGCCACATCACTGAAGCCAATTAAAGCCAATTTTCTGGTCATGCTGTAGAGTGTAAAAGTTCCTAAAGGCAACATTGATTGTGATTACAAACACACCCCAAGCTACTGTTGCCTGTCAGGTTGTTTTGTCATTAATACCCATTCTGGTGTGTTAACATTCATGTTTAATGCCTTGGAATTCTGAAGCAGTTATTGTCCTAACAAACAATCCACTGATACTTCCTCCCAGCTCTCACTGCTTTATCAGAAGAAATGGGCTCATTTACTTCATCAGAAAAAGAAAGAAAGAAAGAAAGAAAATCTTTCCAAAGCTGCAATCTATGTTTAAACAGACATTTGGTTCAATTTTTGTTTAGAAGACATAATGCTGTGATTATTACTAGATCAATGGAATTTTCTGTTTCAGTTGATCAAAAACAAAAGATGTTAAAAACGAAGAAAACAACCTGGAAGCCCCAATCTCCTGTTTCTGCTTGCTGGCCATGACCTTGGAGCAAGTTATAAACCACCTTGAGCCTCATTTTCCTCAGCAGCAAAATGGGAACACTAATTACTCTTTCCTTATCTCAATGTTAGGCTTGTTGAGGAAACAAAGAAAGTAATATGAGTTAAAACACTTAGTGAATTACAAAAGGATCAGACAAATTTTAAAAAGTATTATTTCAAAATCAAACCAGTAAGGGGGGGTTATTATAGTTGCATCTCTGTTGATAAATCAAGAAGCACAATATTTAAAAGGTTAAGTTCAAGACACAGCAATAGAAATGCAGAGTTGAAGAATGCAGAGAAACTGGACCTGATTGTGACTTAAACTTTTGCTTCAGATGAAACATCTGTCGGGGTTTAATGGGGGAACAACCTACATCTCCCAACTGGCAGGTCATGCTCACTTCAGACACTATGATCCACCCCAGTGAGGGAGGGCTTCCACCCTACTCAGTGTGGGTTTTCTCTGTTCTGGAATATGGTCATATGCCATTTCTGCACACTTCAAACTGCTCAGAGGTGCAGTTAGAAATCTTGAAATAAAATCTTCAGGGAAAGAGCAATAAATCACAGATTATTTCAACTGGAGAGGAAAAAAACTTTGGAAAATCCATAGTAGAATGGCTACAGATGTCATTCAATTCCACTGAAGACCAAAACGTGAAGGAAAGCAGTAGTGTGCTAGTAAATACTTAGCAAAAAGCTCTCCTGTGGAAAGGTGTAACGGTGTGTGTGTGTGCATACCTGCACATGCATTCTTGTGTATGTCACATATATTACTGATAAAAGATATTGTAACATACAATGTGCAAGCAACAACAATTTCGATACTCTTTACTGCAAATTCCATAAAGCCAACTGATTTTCACAGAATGCTCTCATTGGTCTTTGATAAATTTCCTATCTATAACTAATACAGCTGCAATTCATCTGTAATTTGAAAAGCAGAGCTGTATCCCAATCACTACCTCTTCCAATAAATTTACTAATATTAAATCTCACATGTGATCCACTAACGTATTCTTTATTCTGATACAAAGCATGATTATTAAACTGAAGACCCTCCCAGTCTCACTACTAGACATAACACAATTTTTTGTTGTTTAATTGGCATTAAGATTTTCTCCATCACCTTGAGTATATACAACCAATCAAACAGTAAATTAAGCCCTGATTTGTAGTAGTTACACATTTCTGTTGTGTTAATACTCCCACCATGACTAATTTCCAGCTATCAAAATATATTAAAATAATTATAAGTAAAGAGTTTTGAGAGTGTTTGTATTTTTAATATAGTTTATTTAGTTTGTAAATTAATATAATTTGACTTTTAATAATAGCTGTATTTAACAACAGGCTTTTAAAATTGGCTCTTGCAATTCTATTATGTGCTGGCTTCAGCACAGTACTAGAAAGAACTCGCAAAACTATAAGAGGGATTTGGGTTCATATATTAAGAGCAGTATTTTCACGATTTAATAAACATGGGTTGAAATCTGACATTAACTGAATATGTGATCTCAAGCTTCAATTCCATTTGTAAAATGGAGAAAATATCAGCCATATCTTAGCATTACTGTGAGGCTAAAACCAGGTTTTCCATGTTATCATCATAGTTAATACCTGGTACATATTAAACACAAAAGAGGAAACATATATTTTAAAGTTTGTGTTATCATTTTCATTGTTATTGAAAATTTTATTCTTTATTAAGCAGTGTAATGAGTTTCCAGGGCATCAGTTCAAATCCTCTCCTCCTAACTTTATGGAAATGGAAGAGATACCCAAAGCCTGGAAGACATTGAAAGAAGTCAGGGGTTGAGTATCCTCCTAGGTCTTAGAGTCATTATCATGAGTTTTTCCCGAATCACCTGATATCTATTTTGATTTAAAGCCATTCAACCATCCTGTTCCTTCCTATTAGTTCATTGACCATTTTCACTTCAAAAAGGAACTCTAATTTATACCTGTTTTTAAAACCAGAAGAAAAAAATCCAGAATTGACTTACTACAGCAGCAGATCCCAAACTTGCTTAAGACGGTCATCCATATCTTAGAGAAAATCAGCTGATCTACTCAAACACGCTGAATTGTACATTTTACAGCAGTGAATATTATGATATACAAACTCTAGCTCAGTAAGACAGTTTCCTTTTAAAAGAAGAAAAAAAAAGAGAACAATGCTTTGGAAAATGGAAGAGGGACAAAAGTGGTCTTGGGGGCCCAAACCTGGAGGGGCTGAGATGGAGGAGGGTTGACAATGGGACTCTGGACATTTGAAAGCTGGTCCTCATAAGACTAACAAAAAAAGGACAAGGGCCACCACCTGTTAAGAGTGGACCTGTTGAGTTAGGAGTGTAACTCAGTGGTAGAGCACTTACCCAACATGTACAAGGTCCCAGGTTCAATCCTCAGAACCCTGACACCACTAAATAAATAAATAAATAAAAGAAATGGAGTAGATCTGGCAAAGGGGAACTTGAAGCAGTTCTTGGGTACCCACAGTTATTTGGGAGCGAGTAGCTGCTGACTGCCTGCTGACTTGCTGTCCTGCCAAAAGTCCCATTGTTGAACTCAGGATTGGGCCACTGGATCCTCCGAACAAGGGCCACTGAACTTTATTTACCCCAATTCCCCACCCTCTGTCCAAAACCAGCAGCAGTGATGTCTGTCCACGTTGTCATGCTTGGTCCCCTCAGAATATCCTACTGGGCTCTGCATACCACAGCCAATGCCCCCAGACTAGTCTTAAGCCCAGTGAGGGGCCACAGACACCTGGATGTAATGTTCATTTTTGGCCATGCAGGGCCAAGGGAGGCTGAAAAAAAACAGTGAAGGCCCCTGATTTGAATATTCTAAAGAGTGAGAACTGATACAGCCACATCTCAGATAAAGTGAGAAATTAAACAGGTCAAGGGCAAGAATGAATACAGTGGCCTCCAAGAATACTCTGTATGGGTAAATGCTGTTTTCCTAACTTACAGAAAAGGAAATGAGGCTCAGAGACATTCAACTACATTCAGAAGTTCCCTGAGCTAACAAGTGATATAACCAGGATTCGAGTCCATGTTTTCTTGACTCCGCTGCTCCCGTCTGCACTGCCTCCTCCTGAAACTCAAATTTCTCCCAAAACCACATTAGTACTTAAAATTCCACCTGTTGCTTCCCTATCAGGCCCATCTGTAGTTGTATTATCAGAACAGAAACTACCAGTCATGAGTCATGAATCCACTTTGAGGTAATGAGTAGAGACTGTACTCTTCTTTTAGCTTTCTGATTCTTGCTTTGCATTCCAGAGTGGTTTAGCCAGCTTTTTCACTGCTGTGACTAAAAGTTCTGACCAGAACAACTTTAAGGGAGGGAAAGTTTATTTGGGAGCTCACAGTTTCAGAGGCTCAACCCACAGACAGCAGACTCCATTCCTCAGGATTTGAGGTAAGGTTGAACACCATGGCAGAAGAGTATGGCAAAGGGAAGCAGCTCATATGATGATCAGAAAGCAGAGAAAGAGAGAGAGAGAGAAAGAGAGAGAGAGAGAGCTCTCCACTTAATAAATTCAAATATGTACCCCAAAGCCACAACCCCAATGTCCCACCTCCTCCAGCCACATCCCACCTGCCTTCAGTTACCACTCAATCCCATCCAGGGATTAATTCACTGAGTGGGTTAAGGCTCTCATAACCCAATCATTTCTTATCTGAACCTTCTTGCATTGTCTCACACATGAGCTTTTGAGGGACACCTCACATCCAAACCATAACACAGAGGAATGGTTACGTAAAACCATGGCTACATTCCTGCCTGCCCTAGGCTAAAATGGATATCACCTCCTACAGTTCACCTGCCAATTCTACCTTGATTACATCTTTAGTTCCTCTCATGTCCTTGATCTTCAGAAATTAAAGCCATGATCAGGGCAAGGTAAGAAGGAGCTGCATGGGAGCTGCACTGGTCCATGGCTGGTGTTTTTATCACAGTTGCGTGTGGCCACTGGGAACAACATGGGTCCTGCACCAGTTTAGTGATCATATCTTCCAAAGAATTGCTCATATCCCCACATGCCAAGAATTAGGGCACCTCACTTCTGATTCTATGTTCACCCTCATCTAATGCTTTCTCTCTGGTCTCAACCTATAAGACCATGTGCTATTTCTGAGATGCAGCCACTGCCGCAAAAATGTCCTTGGTAGCACATCTGCCACACTGGAACAAAGACACCCTTCAACAGGGATTTTTATCTCCTCTAACAGCTTCCTGTAATTATTCTACATGTTCAAACAACAAAATATAGAAGTCATCTAGTGGGGTAGGGGAAGAACCTTAGAGGCTAAAATGTAAAAAGTAGTCAACAGCCTTCTCCATGGCATGAAGAAGTAATATCAGAAAAGTGAAAAACATTCATCAATTATTTGTGTCATCTCAATGTCAGACAATTAGCATAAATCTCCTCACACTGAACTAGGCACATTGGGAAAAAAAGAAGGAAATGCAAAGATTTTTAAATAGAGCTTATTTAAAAATCTTATTATTGTCGGATTTTTAAATAGAGCTTACGACAGAGTCACATCCCAACAAACCCACCAAAAATGGAAAATATCATGAGTTGAAAATCCACTGAATCCACCTAACCGACAAAACAACCTAGCACAATGACACAGCACACTGCAGAGTTTCCCTCATGATCCTGAGGCTGACTAGTAGCTGCGGCCACTGCCACTGGCCAGCATCAGAAGGGAGTAAGGTACCTCCTATCAGTAGCCCGGAAAAAGATCAAACTTCAGAATTCCAAGTATGTTTCTGCTGAATGAGCATTGTCCTCACACCACTGGAAAGTCAAAAAATCTTAAGCAGTCAGAAGTCAGGAACCGTGTGTGGTTTGGCCATTACATTCCCAAGAACGTGCTAAGTTTTCAATTTTACTTTTGGAAGTAGATTCTTTTTTCTTAAGTACAATCTCCCTGGGAACTCCCACTATATAAAATCTGCTTGAGGAAGTACTGGGTAAAGGAATGGAGACCCAGCAGCTTGCCCTGCTCCTATCCAACAATGGCTCTTTGCCCCTCTCTGCCTGGTAAAATCTACCTAACCTTTAAGGTCTTGGGTGGGCTTCTGCTTCACTCTGTACTTATATCTCTTGTACATTGCACTTGTAACAGCTGCTACATTACAGGAGTAGACAGGGTCCTGTAGGATGTGCAATAACTGCCCTTTTTCAAGTTAGGGAAACTGAGGCTCAGAGAATTTTAAAACTGACTAAGGGTCAATGGCAGTAAAGCAAAGGTTTGAGTTCAGGACTTTCTGACTCCAGATTCTGGGCTCTCAGGTGCCATCCTACATGTTGTTTCTAATGCTTTTCCTCAGTTGAAATTACCTCAGTTTTCCTCAGCTGAAATTACCAATTCACCCTTGGGTACTCTCAGAACATTGTTTTTTCAAGGCATATATCACATCCTGCTTCATATTATAGATTTTTTCCCCATGACTCATAAACTCCTGGAGAGTGGGCTCTGTGCTCTGTTCATCACTCGTGATCTAACAATAATTTATAAATAGCTGAGTTTTTCCCAGTTTCCTGGGGTTGGTCTTCCTTGAGGAAGCACACCTGGGTGCAGACCCCAGAAAATGCTAAGGGCTCACAAGTTTTCAGGTAAGCCATATTTACCACCTCACCACCTGCCTCCACCACCTGCCTTTCCACAGTCCAGGTGGGATAGAGTGACTAATTCTCACAGAATTTAAGGAGAAGAAAAATGAATCCACTCCAAGCTGAAGACGTCTGGGTAGCCTTCCCCAAGTTCTCTCTGTCTCCTACCTCCTGGCTGAATGCAGAGGAAGTAGCCAGGTTGCAGAGACCCAAAAAGATGGTAGAGATACTTGGTGGAAGGATAAGTCAGGGACAGAAGATTGCAAAGAGGGCAAGAAATAAATCTATTAAACCACAAAGACTTAGGAATTATTTGTTATAGCAACTAGCCTGCCCTGACAGATACATTCTGACTTATTCAAAGTATATTACTCAACTTTTTTAGTTAGTAAGCTATTCTTTCACAATATAAATGCTTCCAAACAAATTCAGACCATAATATATTCTTACTTTAGCATGTAAGAAAAAAAAATGAACTTTGGAATAAAGAAAAGAGATTACTGAATATCCTTTCAATAGAGTGCTGGAGAATTATCTAACTCCATTAGGACTCTGCAACTGTCATTGTTTTTGAACTATGTGACAGCTCTTCAAGTTGCAGATAACTGATAGCAGAACACTAATTCTCTGGACAAGCAAATTCAATATCCAGTGGAAGGACAGTCCTTGCCCTTTGGGGAAAAAAGTTAGCCTTGCATCCATCTATAAATTCATTTCAACCATTCTTGACTCCACATAAATTTATGTCTCTTTGATGTCTCCTCTGAACCAGCTGGGGTCAACTGGTTCCTTCATTAATCAATGAGTTGGAAAAAAATCTTTAACACGTGTTCATGTTACATTGGTATGAGACTCATGATTGTATCTTCTTTTAAAATTCATCTTTTAACAGCATGAATTATTGATGGTCCCTCAAAAAGTCATTAAATCAAGATCTTAAAGAATGAGCATTTTGATACAGTGAGAGAGATTAAGGGTGAATCCTCTTCAGATCCCAGGCAGTCCTGGGTAAGTATGACGAAGGTTCTGAAGAATGAAGCCAGTGGCACATATCTGTAATTCCAGCGACTCAGGGGACTGAGATAGAAGGATCACGAGTTTGAAGCCAACCTCAGCAACTCAGTGAGACCCTGTCTCAAAATAAAAAGGCTTCGGATGTAGCTCAGTGGTAAGTTCCCTGAGTTCAATCCCCAGTACAAAATAAAATAAAGAATGCAAAGGGACAAGGATAATGGAGGAAAAGAACAAAGGAAAGATGGCATGGTTCCACTGAAAACAGACTTTCCAGAATCAGAATTTTTCCTGTGGTTTTCCCCTTCTCCATTTTATTAGTGGATAACCTCCTCTGTGGTTTCCGTGGCTCAGCCGGAACAGTCAGACTCTGCACCTAACTCTGTGCATGGCCCATCTGCTGCCCATGTGGCAGGGCTCAGAATCTCAAGGCTTGGTCCTGTGGGATGCACAATACTTTATCAGGCTGGGGGTAAACAAACACAGGTGGTAGTTCACCCAGTGCCCAGGGCTGATTTCTCATCAAACCTTCTGCAATTGTAAGTTGCTGACATTACTTTTGTGTTTACCCCCAAGGATTCATCAAATCCATCCTGTTCCAAATAGTTGCTAACTCTCTTTCAAGAAAAGCAGCTTGAAAAATTCAAATCCCATTACTTCAGAAAGATTTCTGCCCTGTGGGAAAACTTAAGAGATGGAAGGTATAAATCAAAATCTCCTTGGTTGTAAGCACTCTTGCATTTTAAGTTTCCTCCCTTGGTCTTGATAATCTGTGCATTTGTAAGCTATTTTTAAAGATTTTTCACATGAACCAAACTGGTACCCTTTGTTGATCACAGATCTATATTTCGTGCTAACAACAATAACAACTAAAAAAGCAGATGGGCTCTGAGTTGGAAAAGCTGAATCCTGTGGTTATTAATTTTCAAATGCTGAAATGAAATGAACAAGTTCATTGGCTGACTTCAACCTCACCAGATCACTGAGCTTGGCTCTAAGGCTTTAGCATCCTTTCTTGTGGTGTTAATTGGAAATAGAGGAAATTACTTAGTTCCTCTAAGATCTGAATTGCATAAGTGAAGTGCATTCTTTCTCTGATCCAGGCTAAGTAAACCAAATATTATTTGGGAAACTAAAGATTCTTAATACAGTGGACCCACAACATTTCATTAATCACCTTAATTAGCATCATGTAATCTCAAATGACAGGTAAGGACACTGTTTCAACTACTTTCTCAATTTTGACTTAACACAATGGAAAGCTTTTTAACATCTTTGTTTGTTTACCTTGTATTTTAAAGAGAATAATTTGTACTTAGTTTTTTTTTCCTTTTCTGAAAATTGTCCCACTTCTCCTAATATTTCTTCTTGTTTAATTGCCAGAAGAGCCTACTAGATGTTTTCACATTTCAATAATTGCCCAACTGATCTTACAAGTGCATCCTGATGACAAAGAAATTAGTTCACAGCACTCTCCGTAGGTGTAATGTACCATATTAAAGTTTTTATTAACTGTAGCTGATGAAGAGATTATTTTCTGGCTTAATTCCAAGACTCCTGTTGTAGCTCTCCAAAGAAAAAGCAACTGCTGATTTTCACATAAAAAAAATGCATTTTTACAATTCTCTAGTTCAATATAATTTAATTATGAAAATACAGATAAGGGCTTCAGCTTCTAGAAAACATCAAATATGTTATTTCATATAGACCGTTAAAAGAAATAAAACCAAGATGCATGTTTTGGAGAAGAGATATTTGGATTTAAATTTCCAGAGAGATTTTCCTGATAAGCAAGTCCAAATTTATTTTTAGGAAAACTCTGATACAAAAAAACAATAACTAAAACTAAAAACTAAAAAAAAAAAAAAAAAAGAACCAATATCTAGAGACGGGTTGTAGCTCAGTGGCAGAGCACTTGCCTAGCATGTGTGAGGCACTGGGTTCGATCCTTAGCACCACATAAAAATAAACAAATAAAATAAAGGTATGCTGTCCATCTATAACAACAAAACACTTTTTTAAGAACCAATGACTAGAAACTCCTATAAGAAGATACAAAAAGAGAAAATTTCTCAAACCAGGACCCTAAAGCACTTCTGCTGTGGCTGGAAGTGAGATACAAAAAGCCAACATGGTTCTCTGAATTAGAGAAGCAATGAGCCAGTGCTAGAGAAAACCAGCTTTAATAAATGCCTCCCTTCTGTTGAGGTGATGCTATGGCTGTTTCCATTCTTTGATAGGAGAGATCAAAGGCCTTGTCTCTATAAAGTCACCTAATTAACCATCTGGGATTTTTGAACACAATCTGTCCCTCTGAGAATGAAATCTTCTGATTTTTTCATCTTGGACTCAGGCTAAGATAATGAAAGTAGCTGGCTCTACACTTCCAAAATCTGATCATTTCTACAGTATAGAATCTCTCAAAGTTCAGTCTAAAAAAAATCTAAAATGTTAGATTATATTCTGGAAAAATCTAGCCTCAAAATGCTCTCCAAGTTGTGCTCCATTTGTGCACAACATGTCAAAATGCATTCTGCTGTCATGTATAACTAATTACAACAAATAAAAAATGCTATCCAAGATTTATGACTTGAAGCATGTTATAATTAGTGGTAGTAGATGTTAAAAGCACTGTTAGTTGAGTGCTGTAGAGAAAACCAGAGAAAGTTAAAAGCAGGTAAGTTTCTGCTGACACAGGACACTTAGGCTCTGTGTCAGTTATAAGATTGTGAAAAATCCTGAATATCTGATCATTTACCATTTTAATCGTGAAAAATTCTGAATATCTGATCATTTACCATTTTTTCACAAATCAAACTGGTGTCATCTATGACACCATATCACCCCCCAGGTGGCCATTCAGGAAAGATGCAGTGAAGCATCTCTCCAACGCCCCCCCCCCCCCCGTTAAGAAAATGAACCCAAAGTCGTTGGATTTTAGATGTTTCAGGCCCAGAATAGCCACCAGTTGGATGAGAACCCCTTCTTAACCAATCATCAGCACTCAGTGCTGGGTACTAGGTGCTGTGATGTTCCCAAAAATACAAGGAGCAAGACGAAATAGTGCAGTGAATGGAAGTTAAATAATACTGACAATCACTTCTGGAGGACTCAGTGTGATTTAGGGGTTCCAGGGAAGGTCTCAGCCCCAGATCCGGATGTAGATAGATGAAAAAGGAAAAAGGGTATTCCAAGAAAGAAGAGTTCGTGAGAGGGGAAAATGTGGAGCTGGGAATGTCCAGCACAGGTTCTGTTGATAATGACCATGGCCCAATAAAGGCAGAGGTCTGACAACAACTGAGAGAAACAAGGCAGGAAAATATGGAGGTCTTGGCATATATCAGTAGTATATAAAAGAGATAAAGATGCTTTAAGAAATACTCTGATCTTTGAACTGCTAAATCCCCAAGTTACCTGATCTATATCTCTGATTCCTTGCTTGAACATTGAATCTCTCCTTTGCTTTTGATGTAGTGTTTTACTTTGTACCCTAAACCCTTTGAATTTCAAAAAGAGCTCTGGCATGCTTGAGCCAGCTGACCATTGCTTCAGAGGCTCATAAAGAACCTGCTGCTATAGTACTGTTATTGTAAACCATGAGAGTCAGGAGTCCCATTGGTCCAAAGGGCATTATTTTAATAACCAAGCCCCATTTCCTTCAAGATCCACACCTGAGGAAGCTGGTTGAATGCTCTGGATTCACCACATTGTGCAGGCCGGTCATTGTGGCCGCCACCACACCACAGCAGCACTCAACTATTTTGTGGATTGTCCCCATTCGCATTTGAGACTTCAAATTAACTTTGGGTTCATTTTCTCAAAAGAAAACTTAAGGAGGAGAAGAGGGAACTGGTGGTATTTCACAGCTTGATTTGGGCAAAGGGAAGAGCGTTTGTGTTAACGATCTGAGTTATGCCTCTGATTTTGGGAATCAATGAATTCCAAGTTCTGTCTGCCTGAGATTCTTGGTGAGAAAGTCCTACCAAAGAGTTATGAAAAATCAAGTGTCAGAGACTGGGATTGTGGCTCAGTGGTAGGGCGCTCGCCTAGCTTGTTCAAGGTGCTGGGTTCAATCCTCAGCACCACATAAAAATAAATAAATAAAATAAAGGTATTGTGTCCAACTTAACTTAAAAAAAAAAAAAGACCAAGTGTCAGGGGTCTAGGGTTGTAGCTCAGTGGTAGAGCACTTGCCTTGCACGTGTGAGCACTGGGTTCAATCCTCAGCACCACATAATAGAACAAATAAATAAAGTTATTAATTCCAACTACAACTAAAAATATTTTTTTAAAAAAATCAAGTATCAGCCTTCAAAAAGAAAAATTCAGCACAACCCACAAAATTATCCATGCCATCAATTCTTTCCTCTTTCCAAACACTATAACATGTTCTGTGTTGAAGGAAAACTGTAGTTTGATTATAACCAATATCCTGAAGTGGTCATCAGAAGTCTTGTGAATATTAAAATGCAAAAAAGGAATAGAGGGCATTAAGTCTGTGTATATTTGCCTTGGTTTTCTTTGGGCTTGGCCTGCTGGCTCACACACACTTGCTTGTACACTTCCCCTCCCCCTCTCCCCTTCCCCCTTTCTCTCTGCCTCTCAGTCTCTGTCTCTTTCTGACTTTCAGTTCTAACAAACCTCTCTGTTTGTAGTTCTCAGTACACACCTGTGAGCACAGTTGGGAATAAGCAGCAGGAAGGCCATTCATTTTGTGTATCTACCCTATTTATAACCTACCTCATGCTAAAGAGAAGACTTAGAGCTTTGAACAAAAATAGCTACAACACAACAGGATAAAAATAAAGAAATGGAAAACTTATAAAATAGTGTGTTGAAACCCTGAGTTTATTGAATCTTTTACCACAGACATACTGATGGATTTTCTCCCCTAGAAATCCCCAATTACTACTAATCTACAAGTAACCCACAGTTTAGATGGAAAGATTTATGAAGAAACATTATCTTGGATTTAAAAGGCACCCTTCTCTACAGACCTAGTTTCCCTTGTGTGTTCATCCTCATGAAACTGTGAGAGGCAATGATAATTATGTCTACTTTCAACTCTGGCACCAGCGTATCTTGCCTAATGTGAAAAAAAAGATTTCTGCACCCGAGTCTTCTGCTTCTCCCATTAGAAAAAAAAAATAATTCAATTCTTTCCAAAGCAAGAGTAAAAGGTGGTTGGGGATGTGGCTCAAGTGGTAGCGTGCTCGTCTGGCATGCGTGAGGCACTGGGTTCGATCCTCAGCACCACATAAAAATAAAGATATTGTGTCCACCTAAAAAAACTAAAAAATAGATATATTTTTAAAAAAAGAAAGAAAGAGTAAAAGGCATTGCCCTCTAATCCAGAAATCTAGATGAGCACCATCTCCAGGTCAGGAAGGACAACCAGGCATCTGGCAGATGCCTACCCAAGGAAACTAATATTCTCATCCCCCACACAAATGCTTGGGTACAAACCTCCACAGTTCACTTTGAGGGGTCTATAATGTGATCTGAGAAAATTAAAGCCTGAATATTGACTTAAGTTTGATATTTATGTGACTGGAATTTTTTAAGATATGCTTATCAAATGATCATTAAAAGCAATATAAGTCTTTAGTATTAGGGATTCCATTCATAGTATACACAAACACTTCTAAATTTTCTTCTCCTATCCCCTACATGAACAGAAGCTACCTCCCCCACCAAGCGGATAATCAGTATATTTCCTCTAAAACAATTATCCTGCAGGGGTAGAAACCAGCTATCAGTATCTTTTACAGCTCTTCAGGTGAGTCCAACATGCAGCCAAGACTGACAACCACTGGTTTGGAAGCTTTGGCCAGTGAGCCACTTCTCCTTGTGCCAGTAAAACTAGACTAAGGTTCTTTTCCTCCCTCTATTCCACATACATATTTAATTAAGTTAGTCCTGGCAGCCTCTTGAACAACCTTTGAAGTCCCAGTTCAACACATCCAAAATTATGGGCTTGATCTGGAATGGCCCCAAAGCCTCATATGTTTGGGGTGGTGGGGGGGGCGCCTTTGGGAAGTGATTAGGTCATGAGAGATCTGATGTCATCCGTGGATTACTCCACTGATGGCTGAATGGACTACTGGGGGGCGAAGCCTCATAAGAGGAAATAGGGATTTATCTTCTCCCCAGGCCCTCGGTGCCCTCTCTTCAGTTGCTCAGCTGCCATGGCCTTCCACCACGATGGTCTGTCTCTCCTCAGACCCAAAGCAGTGGAGCTGGCTGACCACGGACTAAATCCTCCGATATTGTGAGCCAAAATAAATTTTTTCTCCTCTAGATTGTTCTTGTCAGGTATTTTGGTAACAGCAACAAGAAGCTGACTAACACAATATGATACATCAAAATACACTGGCATGTGCTGCAGTGAGGAGTTGTTTCAAACCTCACACTTCCCACTCTCTTTTGAAAAGCCTCTTTTCCTTGCTGCTGCAGCTCATGTTGCACTATGTTAAAGTATTCAGTTTTAGCTACATGTTCAATGTTTTGAACTAATAAGATGGAGAAGAATGAGAAGGAGAATGATGGCATATTCTAGGGTAAGACTCTGATTTCTACAGTCATGTCCCCATTTTGGGTGCAGTTCATTCCACCTTGCTAATAATTCAAAACACATTTATCTTATGTTCTTCTCCCTTTCTGCTTGCTAAATTCTCAGGTAACGAAGCTGATGAATTAATTGCTTGTAGAGTATTAACAAATGATAATACCTTAATGAGTTATCCTACCCAGAAAGCAGTTCTGTATTTCTCCAAGACTATATTATTGCAATCAAAAGACATATTATTGCAATCCAAACTAAGGCTCTAATATTGGAGTGTAGGCACCATGTTAACACAGGAAGGGTGATATAAATTAGGGGATCAGACAATGTACCCCTAAAGTCACACCTCACAGATGGCTTTCCCACTGCAAACCCAGCTTCAAAGGGATGACTGACCTCCTTGCTGTGAAATTGCTCAGCCACTAACTTCACATCTATGGAACTACTCCCTGCTCCATGGAAATTGATGACATATGGCAGTATGTCACCCTTTCACTATTTCCCTGACATACAGCACTTTGTAGGTACTTGTATTAATCAGCTTTGCATTGCTGTGAGCAAAATACCTGATATAAACAACTTAGAAGAGGAAAGGTTTATTTTTTTTTCTTTTTTTTATTGGTTGTTCACAACATTACAAAGCTCTTGACATATCATTTCATACATTAGATTGAAGTGGGTTATGAACCCCCAATTTTACCCCAAATGCAGATTGCAGAATCACGTCGGTTACACATCCACAATTTTACATAATGCCCTATTAGTAATTGTTGTATTCTGCTGGAAAGGTTTATTTTGCTCACAGTTTTAGAGATTCAGTTGATGATCAGCTGGCTCCAATGCAAAAACATCACAGCAGAAGGGCATGGTAGAGGAAAGCTACTCAGCTCATGGCATCTGGGAAGCAAAGAGAGAGAGAGAGAGAAAGGATCTGGGGAAGAGACAAACCCTTCCAGGGCTTGTCCCCAATGATCCATTTCTTCCAACTAGGTCCCACCCACTCTCAGGAGTCCATGTTGCTGCCAATGGACTAATCCATCAAAATAAGAACCTTCATGATCCAATCACTACCCAAAAGCACCACCTCTGTACACATGAGACTTGGGGAAAATTCCAGATCAAAAACCAAAACAGTGCTTAAGGAATGTCTGGTAAAAATAAATAAATTAAAAAGGTACACAAATACTCTTCACCCTTCTATTTGTCCATAAATATCTCTAGATAATTAACTGAATATTTATCATTTATCATATAAGACTTCCAGAAAAAAAAATCCATTTCCTTAATCAAGTACCCATTCCAATGTGACAAGTAGGCTTTCTAAAAAAAGTGAAGACAGCTATAAATCTGCACTTAGCTGATGGCTTTTGGAAGTCTTATCTCTCTAGAACATCAACAAACTCTAAAGTAACCTAAAATTGTTACTGACATCTTTTTGAGAAAAACAATGAAATAATGTCACCGTCAAGCTCCCATTAAGAAAACCTATTTAAAACACAGGTAATAGTTTAAATAAAGATTGTTTACAGGATAGAGGAGACATAGACAAGTATCTATTACAAGAGAAGAAAACACACAAAACTCACTGATGAAGGTGATGATTGACACCCACCCCCATCCATTCCATCAATGGTGGTTGGGAAATGGGCATGTGGTCTGATCCCCATCAGTTAGGGGAAAGACAAATTCTACTGGAAAATCCTTAGAAAGACTTTCTCTCCCTTAAGCAAGAAGCACAGTGAAAAGGCAGTTGTCTTCTATCTGGGGACAATGTCTTGTTGGTGTGAAACTGAGCTCTCTGCCTCCAAAGCAAGTGTATGTCACAGTGTGGAAAACAGACGTTCAGAGAATTCTAGGCTGTGAATCTACTGCTTACTGCCTTGCTTTAGAAAGCCATCTACATTTTCTACCCTTGTTACTTAACAGGAAGTGAGACTATAATCTATTCAAAGAGTTTGCATTATATTTTTAGTCAATCCCAACTACCCGTCTCAATCTGTTCACTTAAAAATATATATGTGTGTTTAACATTTGCTTTGGTATATCATTCATGTTGTAAAAAATAAATATGGTGATCTATAAATAAAATAATCCATTTAAAAATAGACTGAAGCAGACAGCCTTAAAGTATTATTATAATAAATTAGGATTACTTTTTTAAAAGGGCCTCAGTGTTTGCATTTTTACTGATCCATTTTTAAAATAGATTTAATTTTACAATATTCACAAAAGTATGCACCTTATTAAATAATTTACTGAAATCTGTATTAGTTTCCATTTGCTGCTGTAACAAACCATAAACTTAGTGACTTAAAACACCACAAATTTATTATCTCACAGTTCTGAAATTCCAAAATCTGAAATAGGTTTCCCAGTTCTAAAACTAATGTTGGCAGCACTGCATTCTTTCCAAGGAGTCTAGAAGAAAATCTGTTTCCTTCCCTTTTCCAGATTCTAGTGGCTCCCAGCTTTCCTTGGCTCCTGGCCCCATCACTCCAACATTTGCTTTTGTCATCACATCTCCTTCCGTGACTCTGACTCTCCTTCCTCCATCTTATGAGGACTTGAAGATTACACTGGACCCACTCAGATAATCCAGGATCTTCTTCCCATCCCTGCCTCAAGAATCTTAACTTTATCACATCAGCACACTCCTTTTGCCATGTACGGTAACATATTCACAGGTTCCAGAGAGCACAACATAGACATCCTAGGAAAGCCATTATTCTAGTACCACAAAATCCACCACAAATAGGGACCTGACCTGAAAATATTTAGGAAACTGGATCAATTAATATTATCCCAGAAGCTGGTACTGGCCTTTGAGTTAGGAGGTAAAACCTTGCCCCTCCAAGAAAAAGGTGGGACTTAAAAAAATCTTGAGCCTTAGACACTCCTCAAAATACAATCTTCCCCAGTGGGAAAAATACCAGGTTGAATTGATTCTTGTTTTGGTTTCCACAAAACCCATAAGGCTAAAAACAGGGTGGAAGAACGAGTTTATTGGGAAAAGAAGAGTAAAAAGTAAGAGACACCTAGGGAAATAGTAAAGTATTATAATAATAAGGGGGGGAAAAGCCTTAGCACCTGCAGGAATCACTTTTAAAAGCATATCAAGCCACCAATTGGAATCACTAATTTATGAAATGTTAGCTGTGTATAGGGGTTGGAATCCAGAAGAAGGACAGGAGACAACAGAATGATTTGTCCTGAGCTTTAAGCCTACCACATCTTAAAATTTAACTGCTATTAAGTAAAAATTTGAATAACTCAAGTGGTTCATCAATAGGTGAATAGATAAAACAAAATGTGGTCTATCCATACAACTAAGTAACACCCAGCTATGACAAGGAACAAATTACTGATCCATACAAAACAGCTGAATCTCAAAGTCACTGTGCTAAGTGAAAGAAGCCAGACACAAAAATCTATATACCATATGATTCCATTTATATAAAATTCTAGAAAATGCAAACTAATCTATAGTGTCAAAAGTAGACTTGGGGCTGAGGGCTAAAGGAGGTGCTGCAGAGGGCATGAGTAATCACTGGGATGAGATGACGGGAACATTCTGCATGTGATTGTGAAGTTGATGTGTGGCTGACAACTGTCAAAACTCATTGACTTGTACCCTTTAGATGGGTGCAGCTTATGGTTTGCAGTATATACCTTGATGATTCCTTAAAAATCCGACTCCTATTCAGTAATAAATTTGTGTTAAAGATCATTATAAGGCCACAACCCATAATCATTGCAACTTCAGACTGAAGCCTCTCTACATTTTTCTTCTTCGCAGTTCCTCCAATTACTTACATTTATTCATGGACAGCAAGCCAACTTCATAAGTGAGGAAACATTTCCTTGACCACAACCAATAGTAGGTGCCATATGAACTCCCTCCTTCTGTAGGAAGGTAACCTCTCTCACTCCCTTCCCTAGCAAAGCACTAGAGTCCTGAAAATTCATCCTTCCATGATAAAAAGACTGTTACAGTATACATGATAGCGTCACTTTATGTGTAGATTTTTTCTTTGTTTTTAACCTGTACTGTAATAAGTTATCTTTGTATTTTGTATTTTTTCCCATTCATTTAAAACCTGCCAGAGTAGGACAGGAGTATTTCATACTAAATATTTGTCCACTTGTTCACAGACCTATGTTCATATTATTTTGTGTTTATTTTATAATATTTTGGTACCACAACATTTTCATACCTCTATTAACTTTTAACAGTTTTATTTGACATATTTTAGAGTCAATATGTATTGCCCAAATCTGCTGCATTTATTCAGAAAACAGTTCAGCAGATATCGTATGCACAGCAATAATACCTTCTACCTGTCCACTGGACACTAACCCTTCAGTATCCCCTCTCCTTGCAAAGTCTCAGACCCACATTCAAATTTTCACTGAAGTAGCCCCCAAAACAATCATATGATTCTTCAACTTAATGTCTGCCAGGCTGAAGGTATAAACAGGCCCAGCTGTTTAAAAACTAAGAAGGGGATTTTTTTAAAGAGGTCGCTTCTCATCGGGTCAAGAGAGTGGGCCTTATAAAGCACTGTGGGACACGCCTGTAATCCCAGTGACTCGGGAGATTTAGGCAGAGGGATTGCAAGTTCAAGGGCAGCCTCAACAACTTAGCAAGGCCCTAGCAAATTAGCAAGACCCTAACTCTAAATTTAAAAAAAATTAAGGCCTGGGGATGTTGCTCAGTGGTAAAACATCTCTGGGATCAATCCCCAGTGCCAAAAAGAAGAGGAGGGAGGAAGGAGACTGACTCTCTCATTCGGAGGTTAATAGTGTCTATTCCTGACCCAAAAAAAAAAAAAAAAAAAAAGAATAGACTGGGGAGCTTCCCTGTTGCAGGAAGGGAGTGACAGGCAGGGATGCAGTCTGCATTCTCTGAGTGTCTTGTGGAAAACATGAACCATGCATTGGAAAGAGTAAGCACAGGGATATCTGGACTCTCAGCTGATGAGAGGAGACTGTGTTGGACAATAAACAGAAAAGCTGTAGGACAACCCCAATGCTCACATCCTGGCAGAGGAAGAATGTCCCCTGAGGAAAAAATTCTGAAAGGACAGAAGGTGACAAAGCACATTTGCTTTCTGACTCCCATGCATTTGTGCTCTTGCTCAACATTGGTTGCGCGCTTTTCCTCCCTACTTGCAAGTCTTCCTAAAATGCTTGCAGCTGAGAAGGAAAAAATGGGATTCCTTCCCAAAATCAGATAACTGTTCTCATCAGGGACAGTTGGAATCTGCTATTTATAAACATAAATTTCTTAAAGAAATAACTGACTTTTCCCCCAAAATGAACTACTCATAAACAGAAAAATAATTTTGCTCCATGACAGATGCCAAAGATAGAAAGTTGTCACCTTAGAACAGTAAAGGAGGAAGAAGGAAGGAGAGGGAAATACATGACTCTTACCCAGGCCTTGATTCTGCTGTTCCCACTCAATGGCATCGGGCACCTGGTAGGTGGCTCCCTCCAAAGGGTCCATGTTTCCCTGCTCTAAGCCAGGTTCCTGGGATGTGATGCCAGGGAGAGTGAAACTCGGCACCTCAGAGTCGCCATCAAAGCTCTCATCCAGGGAGTCTGCATCTTTATCCTCCTCATCCTCTTCCTCATCTTCCTCTTCTTCCTCTTCATCTTCCTCATCCTCTTCATCCTCATCTTCTTCTCCCTCTGGGCAAAATAGAAATCAAAGGGAAACATGAAAATATACAATGAGCATGTTCTCAAAACACACAGATCTTTTCAGCTGATCCAAACACTACCCAAAACTCATACTGAGTCTTTGAATATCAATTTTTATAGCCAGTCAGATGATGTGAGCTTTGCAGGATTATGCACCCACCATATACCTTTTATTTTATTTCACTGTAGTACTGGGGATTGAACTGCTTGGTGCATGCTAGGCTAGTGCTCTACCACTGAGCTATATCCCCAACCCTATACACCACACATTTTTTAAAAACCATATTATGTCAGATAAATATCATGCATCATGCTTACTGAGAGTCAAAGTTCAGGTACTATTAGTTGTTATTGAAGTAATTTATATTTACAGGGGTAAGAAACATCCCATTTCTGTATTCCAGAGGTCATGAAAGGTGTAGGTTAGAAATTAACACAGAAATACCAACAGAACTTAAAAAACAGTTGTTCCCATCCCTCAGCTCTCAAAATATTAAAGAGGTGAATTCATTATATTGGCATTTCCTTCTATTCTTTCACATCAGAGAACATATCTCACAACAATGTAAAGTGAGAGAGGCACCAAAATCCGCTCTTGGGTCCTATTCTCCCTGAGGAGGAGTAACCCAAGAAAACAACTGCATCCACATTCTCAATCCCACTCTACAGGAAACTGGAAAACAGGATATGTACCAAGGAGAGTCAGAAAAGCAATATGTGGAAAAAAATTGTCATTATCACCATCATCAGAGTTAACATCTATAACTTGTCATTTTCAGTGCTTCAAGTTAAATGGGTTTAAGGAATATAAGATCACAAGTTTGTATTGTTTTACCTATTTCAATTTTCTAGGAATACTCCAACTCCCCCAACCATGGATGCATCCCAAAGCCCAGAGAGTTCACTGAAGGCCTTTCTTTCCATCTCTTCCATTAGGGGTCCACACAGTGGTTACTCAACAGGGAACAGGGAGCAGAAACAACCAAAGCAACTCAAGAATTCTGAGACTTTCTTTTGTTCCAAACAACCTTCTTCACACATACCCATCATCCTGTATCATTTAGAGGTTTTGTGACTTTTAAAAAATATTAGCTCCTGTCAGGGGTTTAGACCAGAGGTAGAGTGCTTGCCTAGCATGTGCAAGGCTTTGAGTTTAATCCCCAGAAATGCAAAAAAGAAAAAAAAATAACTCTTGTCTTTTTTTATTCTTATAGGGCCTTTAATGTTGTAGGGTTTAATAACTGTCACTATTCCAAAAATTAAACACATTTTTACTGTGCACCTAATGGGTGTTATTCCAGGAACAATGAATAAAGCAATAAAGTTTCTAACTTCACAGAGCTGATATGCCACTTGGGGAGACATACAGCAAACAAGTAGATATAAATAAACTGTCAAGAAAAAAGAAAATGCCAGGTGCTCTTATTTTTAGATGGACAGATTAAGGAAAACTTTTCTGATAAAGTAAAATTCGAACAGAGACCATACCAAAATAATGAATTCTCTTGTTTAATTGAGGTCAATGTCTACAAGGAAAGTATTCACAGCAGATGAACAGCAAGAACAAAAGTCTTGTGGCAAATATGCATGGCAAGGAAGACTGAACTGGGGACAGGGACAGACAGAATATGGAAATGCAATAAGAGGGAATACGTATGGACCAGATCTAAATTATACGTTTTAAAAATGACTCTGGCTACAAGGTGGAGAATTATCCATAACAGAGCAAGAGACAGAGCAGTAAGACCCATTAGGAGGAGGTTAGGAGGTTAGTGTGAGCTACCATCTCCTGCTTAACACTTAGGGAGCAGGTGTTGGTTCTCGCACTAGGGTACAGTCCAGGAAGGGATTCAAAGTGGTCAGACCTAGAATGTAATTTGAAGGTGGAGCCTTGCTGATAATTATAATGTGAAGTGCACATTTCTGAAAATGGAAATTAAATGATAATAAGAAGGATCAAGAATTTTTATTTGAGATAGATTGTGTAATGGCCATGCCTATGATATCCACATGGAATGCTGGAAGTCATTGAGAAAGTCACAGCTAAAGATAAAGTTTGGAAGTCAACAAGTCACATACAATATCTCAAGTCTTGAGACTGGTGGAAATCATCAAGAGGGCAAGTATGGACAGAAAGGGCAGTAGACCTGCCCAAGCTCTGGGCAATCTACCATTTAGAGGTTAGCCAGTCAAGGGGGATTCCACAAAGGAGTCAAAGAAGTGACCACAAACATAGGAGAAAAACCAAGAAGAGTGTCATGTGCAGTAAGGTAAAAGAATAAAGCATTTCCAAGGGGCTGAATAAGACTGCAAATGTCCCTCTGGCTTTGCCATCAGAAGGGTATTAGTGACTCACCAAAGGTTTCCCCCATGGAAGGATCGGGACAAAAGCCAGGTTGGAGTGGTTCAAAAGAAAACTAGAAACGAACCAACTATAGAAAATTATTTCCAGAAATTTGGCTGAAAAAGAACAGGAATATTAGGGTATACCTGAAGAGAAATATGGGGTAAAAGGTAAGTTTCTATAAAAAAATAGAAGACACTAGAACTTGATTGTAAGTTGATGGATATGATCCAGGAGAGAAGGGTAATGATGATGCAAGAAAGAGAGGAGAAGAAGCCAGAGCCATATTCTGGGAGACATGGTATCATATAGCAGTGACATCCAGACTGTGGAGCCACATGAACTTATTGTGGCTATAATTTTGGACAAGTTTCTGAATTTGGCTGCACCTCAGCTTCTTCTTGTGTAACAATGGTATTATTCCTATCATTATCATCCCAGGGCTGTTCTAAGGATTTCATTAGTTAATATAGAAAGTACTTAGAACGAAGCCTAGCATGTAGTGGTCGCTATGTAAGGTTAGCTTCTTTACTCTGACAGGGCACGGGATCCAGGGCACAGGTTGGCACAGATACATCCACCACCACTACAGGAGGAAGGGCAGAGAAAGCAGGCACAGGTGCAGGCAGTGGGTAGATTTGGTGGTAGGAATATGTCCAAGTAATCTTCATATTTCTCATGTTCTCAAACAAGAAACTGGATAGGAAAAGAGAAATGTCAGTGGTTTGCGGTGAAAGGAGAAAGCGCGAAATAGCATCTTGCAGAATGGGCAAGCAAATTCTCAGGGGAAATGTGGTGAGCCCTATGAGATGTGTCATCATAAATTTAAAGTGAGACCCATTAGGACGGTTGTGTTTTTCCCCAGCCACAATCAGCTGCTTGGGTGTAGACATGGGTGGAGAGTTGAGTAGGCAGAGAGATTTAACCAGCAGCTGGTTTTACTGGAATGGAGAGAGGATAAGAAGGATGCTGATTCTGGAAGAAGTGGTAACTATAAACGTAGACCATGGACTTCAACTAAAAAGAAGCTGAGGAGGAGATTGCATAGAGAAAAAGTGATGGGGCAAGAGGATTATAGAGAAAACCATCAGGGATCATCCAAATTATTTGAGGACTCTGCTGATCTTCCTCCCACAGATGAGAATTTACCATAAGCTGAAAAGATCAGTACTTTAATTTTTGAAGCATTATAAAGTCACTCTTAGTTTCCTTTCCTTCCCACAAAGCTAAGAAATCAGAAATGATAGAATTAACTGTGACAATTGATAATGATCCTCAAGGTTCACTATTCCCTGATGACTACCACCTGCCAAGGACAACTTCAACTTGGACTTCAACATCTTCAGTTAATTCTTCCTCTTTAAAGTATAGAACTGTAAAGAACAAAAGGGACTGTATCCTTACCTCAACTTTTTTGTTCCAGAGAGAGGGTTGCATCTGAACATACCTAGGCCAACAAGAAGGTCTCTACGTTCAGGATGTAATTTGGAGGACATTGCTGGGCTCAACATGCCTCCTACACCCTCCTGCACTCACCCACCATGGTACAGCCTTCCTTCCTTCCCTGCCCCGAAATGCCCAACAAGAGATAGCTTCCAGTGAGTCCGACAATAAAACCCAGGTGCACTCTCTCCAGTGCTATCTTACTGAGTAACACACAGCTGATACCACTGGACAGTAAGGAAGAACTGATTTACATGGGAGATGAGAAAGGAAAGCCTTGCCTGGTACGATCAAGCTCATCCTTTTGCATGAAGCAACTTAGAAGATTAACTATTTGTACTTAAAATATCGGTAAAAATAACAGAGCACACACAAAGATAGCTGTAAAAAAGGAAGTGTCGGGAAAAATAAATTAAAAGGAAGTGTCAGTAAAATAGGAAGATGAGCCTTATAGGAATCAGATTGCTGTTTTAGTCTACCTTTATTTCTTTTCTGCCAGAAAAATATTCTTTTTTTTTAACAATCACTTTGTAGCCATTAAACATCTTTAGTCATATATTACCTTGCTTCAAATACCAATGGAACACTGACTACTATTACAGACCCAAAACACCTTTTCTAATACTAGGAAAATAATGTCTTTTATAGCAGCTTGACCCAAGAAAAGTGGGAAATTATTGAGTAAAGGAAGGATAGTCTTATATTCTGTGGTATTACCAACGACTAGTAAATTGCCTGGCAGTCGTCAGTATTCAAGAAGCATTTGTTGAGTGAATGAATAAATGGATAAAATAAGATATATGCAGTTTTTGTAAAACCCAGCTCTCAGGAAACACAGAGTAACAATTAACAAACAAGCAGTAACACATTACTTTGCAGTTCATGCGACAAAAATGTAAGACCAACAGGTGTAAAACAAACCAGAGTGCTATGTGTTCATCTTCTGTTCATTGGAACTTAAGAGAAAGGCAGATCTTCCAAGGAGTACACCCAAGAGAAACAACATCATAAACACCTCTGAACACAAAGGGCAATGCTATGCCATAAATGTTCAGCAAACAAAATTGTGCCAAAAACAGTAACAAGATCCCTGATCTAAAATTCTAAAATTGAAGGAAGAGATCATTCAAATGACACTGGAAGGTCATAAAGGTTATAGATTAAGTCTTTCTGAATTTCAAATTTTTTAAAAAATAAATCCCCATTTTATTTTTGTTTATCTGAATTTCAAATAAGCACGTGGGTAAAGGTAAACATACACACGTGTGTATGCACACACACACACACACACACACAAATTATTCCCTACAAAGATGGCACAAGAAAAAATATTGAATGTCTACAAAGAAACATGAAAAACAGATACATCTCGCATACCAACATCAGTTAACAAGGTTCAAAGACTTAAAGTTGTATTTGTCCTGAGAGTCCCTAAAAATGACTGCACCCTAAGAAGGGCAAGTTCAGAGAGTTTAGTGGGAGAAGTTCCTTCCGGTCATGTCACCTGGAATGGGAAGCACATCCTCAGAACTGACATGTCTTTTTCCTAGGTTGATTGGATGCTTATTACTGCATAACACCACACAATGGAACTGGCATCGTTCAGAGGGCATGATGGCATCTGAGTAACCATCTCTCTGGGTGGGCAAAATCCTCCCACCAAACTGCACTGTTCTCACACCCAAACACATGACATACGCTGCCCAAGTTCCCTTTTCACTCCTGTTGAACCAGCATCCCCTCAAAAACTCAGGGGGTCCCATTGAATTCAGAATGAACAGTCAGCACTGGCCAAGCTTCGTTGCCACGGAACCAATGGATTTTCCTGTAGCATCCTCACCAAGATCAAGATCTTGGTGTCTTGATCTTGGTGAGGATGCTACAGGAAAAATCCATTCAACCTGATGCTCTTGCTAGTATGTCCACTGTCAAGAATTCTGATACCTATGAGCTTGGGTTGTGGCTCAGTGGTAGAGCACTCGCCTGGCATGTGCGAGGCCTTGGGTTCGATCTTCAGCACCACATAAAAATAAATAAATAAAAACAAAGGTATTGCGACCATCTGCAACTAAAAAATAAATATTAGAAAAAAAAAGAATTCTGATACCTAGCCAGGTGCAGAGGCACACATCTGTAATCCCAGCACATCTGGAGGCTGAAGCAGGAAGATCACAAGTTCAAAGCCAGCCTCAGTGACTCAGGGAGACTCTAAGTAACTTAGTGAGACCCTGTGTCAAAATAAAAAATAAAAAGGGCCAAGGTATGGCTGAGAGGTACAGCACCCCTGGATGAAATCCCCACTACTAAAAAAAAAATTCTGACACCTAATTTAATAGTGAAACACCTAATTTAGGTATCAGAATGCTCAGACAGTAGACAGCTCAGCATGCAACAGAGACTACAGAGACTAAAACATGGCTCCATTCCAGATTGTTGTGCTTGCTGTGAACTGAAACAGTTAAAAATGAAAGGGTAAAATATTAAACAGCAATGTCAGGTTCAAGTGCCATGTGGCTAAGAGAGGCTTGGCGATATTAAGAGGAATAACCAGAGCTCAAACAGAGAAATGTCCTGCTGCAAGTGACAGGAATAAAAATGTGTCTAGACTGTACGCTAAGCCAATTTCATCTGCCTGGCCTCTCTCTGACAGAATCTCTTTAAAAGCTGCATCATAACTCACAACAATGCTCTGTGAGTACTTACTGGGGCTTTTCTTCTGAAGAGCTCAAAAGCTTTGCAGGCATTATCCTTCAAATGTACATTGTTAGCTAAACAGGGAACAAGTTTTTGAGCTTTGTTTTACTCACAGGCTACTTAGCTAGTCAAATAACTACCTTGTGTGCTCAAATAATATCATAGTAAATCTTAACATGAGCTTGTTTAAACCCAAGATTTTTGCTTCTCTATGTCAAACCCATTTTCTTTCTTTCTCCTTCCCTTTTTTTTTTTTTTTTTTTGGTCCCAGGTATTGAACCCAAAGACATTTATTTATTTATTTATTTACTTACTTACTTACTTACTTACTTATGAGATGGTCTTACTAAATTGCTAAGGCTGCCTTTGAACTGAAGATCCCCCTGCCTCAGCCTCCCAAGCTGCTGAGGTTACAGGCTGCACCAGTGCTTCTGGCACAGGTCCAATTTCTTTATTCCATGTAAACATTTCTGCCTAAGACTAACAAAAACCAAGTTTCAATTTCATTAAGAATAGGTTGCTGAAAGGTAGCAGAATACAACAATTACTAATAGGGCATTATGTAAAATTGTGGATGTGTAACCGACGTGATTCTGCAATCTGCATTTGGGGTAAAATTGGGGGTTCATAACCCACTTCAATCTAATATATGAAATATGATATGTCAAGAGCTTTGCAATGTTGTGAACAACCAATAAAAAAAATACAACTGTAAAAAAAAAAAAAGAATAGGTTGCTACAAAATCTATTTTTGGTTTCATAGGCAGGACCTACCTATGGCGTTCAGTTTTCTAACTGCATTTTTATAATGGCTTAGACATTTTTAGATCTCTAGAAGGTAGACAGACAAATAGACAGCATTTCCAGGCTGTTCAAATGTGTCAAAGGCGGAAAGAATCCTTAAAATGTGTCATCCTGACAATGGGAGGAGTAAGATCTAGAACGGTGACACGTGTTTCCCAGGATGCTCCACCTATCCTTGGCTTACAGAACAGCATCTCACCTGTATACGCACCTTCTTAGAGTGGCAATGATCATTTGAAATGCTCGCCGTTTGCCTATTTATTTATTCATTAGTTTTATGAGTCAAATCTCTCTTTTCAGACCTTTTTCTTCCCTTTCCTAAAACTGAACCTAAGGTAAACAATGCATGTGGAAGAATACCCTGAAAAGAAACAGTAGCTTTCTTGGACACAGACTGAGCATGTCCTCGCCTCCCGCTCTCCCTATGAAGGACCTGACCCTCACACATGCTGGTGGTATTTTTCTAAAAGACCCTGTGCTGGCCCGTGGGAACCCCTATCGCTTTTCTTTCTTCCTTTCTTTCTTTTTAACTTGGTCATCAAACTGAATGCAAAACTAGGAGGAAAAAATTAACCTGTTCTGAGGATATGAAGCAACTCTCCAGCAGATGGCTCTCCAGGACCAGAAGGTGCTGAAGAACCACAGAAATTTCAGAACACAAAATGCAATAGTTTACAATGTTAGGCAGACTCAGAACTTACAGAATTCCATACTTTCAAAATCTGAAATGTTCCTGCCAAGTGTATTTACACTTTTATTTTGCAATGTTAGAAAAATTCAAGAGAATACATATTTATATGTACATATGAATTTTGAAGCTTAATAACATAAATATTAATATAAATAGCATATACATATGCACTCAACAATATTTATATTATTAAGATTCATAATATAATGAACCCTGGAGAACTCAACATTCCATTTAAGAACTAGAATGCAATTAACATTGCTACATCTCTGTATGTTCCTTTCTTAACTTCCTTCTTCCCTTAAATGCCATTTGAAATTACTGAATATGTTGGGACTCTTCAATTGTAATTCTACCACTGCATTTCTTTATTCTTTTTTTCACCTATTACTTTTAAATTTTTCCCATGCATATTTAAAACTAAATTTAATCACTATCTTACCAGTCATTAAAAATGTTTTCAGAATACTTGAATTTGGATTATTTTAAATAGTCCAGGCTGGCCTTGAAATTGTAATCCTCATGCCTCAGCCTCCCAAGTTGCTGGGATCATAGGTGTGCACCGTCACACCCAGCTTAATTTTTTTATTGGCATATAAAATATAAATTAAAAGTTAACAAATCACAAGTGTATAGCTTAATTAACTACTACAAAGTGAACAGATGAATACATCCACCATCCAGATTTTAAAAGAAACATCCCATTGTCCCAGAAGCCCCCTTCCTACTTCCCTTGCTTTTCCAAATGTAACCATTATCCTGACTTCTAATGCCATCGATTAGATTTCCTAGTGTTTGAAATTTACATAAATGGAACCATACAGTATATGTTTCTTCGTGTCTAGCTTCTTTCACTATGAGAGTCACCCACATTGTTTCATGCAGCAATCATTCATTCATTCCTGAGTGGCATAGAATATTTCATTGTATTAACATACCACTACTTTATCTATCCATTCTGCTGGTGATGGTTATTGAGAGTATTTCCAAGTTTTCACTTTTTCCAATAATGTTGCTGTACATCCTTTGAGGACTTGGTTTTGCATTTCTGATGATTTATTTCTCTGGGGTGGTACATGTTGTGCTTCCTGTGTCTGTGAGTTCCTGTTTTGTTTCAGTTCTGGAAAAACGTTCAGTCTTTAGCACAACACATCTTCTCTCTCTTCTGTCCTTTATTCCTTCTCACACTGGGACCTTGATGAGGCACACAGGTGAGTTCTCACTCTGTTCTCCACATAGCTTAGCTTTCCTTTCATATCAAACTTGTCTCTATGCTGCATTCTCCATAATGTCTTCAAATTGATCCTCCAGTTCATTAATTCTCTTTTTCTGTTGTATTTAACTCATCATTTAAGTGTTTGTTTTCAGCAGTTATGTTTATATTTCTAAATGTCTTATTTGTTTATTATTTAAAATCTTCTGGGTCATTTTTTAAAATCTCTTATTACTTGTTCATGTTTATGATTTCATTTTTCGTTTCTTGAGACCTCTTTCATAAGGTTATTTTATATTCTATGTCTGGTAATTTTAGTATCTAAGGTCCTGGGTAAAAAAGGCCAACGGATCATTTGTCATTTCGCTGACTCTCAGTTGTGGGGGTTTGTTTCCTTATTAATTTGTTGACTTTTTATTACAAATTTCACAGTTGCTTGATTTTAATCTGTGGAAAACCTATGGATCTTCAGTGGGCATGCTTTTTTTCTGGAGATTTTATATTTTTCCTCCCCAAAACCAAGCTAACAAGTACATCTACGCATTAATACATCTTTTCTCACTACTTGTAATTTCATCTATGCATTAATGTGTCTTTTACCCAAGATCTGGTTATTTGCTATGTTACAGTCCATCAGAATTTTCTGTCTGAAGTTGAAATTCAAATTATGTACCTTTTTGTTGTTGTTGTTGTTTCCTTTTTGTTTCATTTTGGTTTTTTGATGATACTAGGGATTGAACCCAGGCCTTGTACATGCTAGGCAAGAACTCTATCACTGAGCACTTCCCCAGCCCTCAGATAATGTACTTTTCAAAAGTATCTCTATTATATTCATTTGAAGTAAGTCCAACAAGTTGAGTAAGAGTTTTATTTGTTTTTCAAATTTTCCAATTTCAAATATTCATAAGAGCAACTATAACCAGGGGCCTTTTAAAATTAGATAAAATCTCAAATGATATTATTCATTAAATATAACCTTCTTCAAACATTTATGTTAGTTTCTTCAGTTCTCTCTTAAATATTTATCACCATAATTTTTAAATCTCCCATATAAATCTATGCCATTTTCTGAAAAATTTTTCTAAAGTTCAAACTTCCCAGTAACTGTAGCATAAAATGTAATAATTTAAAATGTCCTCAAATCTAACCTTTAACAATATTGAAAACATACATTAATGACAAAATAAAATGGTTTGAGGCAAGAGCATCCGTCTGCTTCAAATATCAGTTGTAAAATGTACTAGATTCAGATAGATATTAAAATATTTTCTTATTTCATTTAACATTACCTTCTTTTATATGAGTATTTTGCTCTTGATAATGTCATCTCTCTATCTGGGTAACAAGCTAAGAATCACAGTCCACACAACTACACTCACATTTCCTACTCACTACCTAATCCCCTTGACCTCATATAATTGCATGTTCTCCATTATCTTCAATAAATCCTTCCCCTAATTAAACTGAGTTATCCTAATAGAGTCCTCCAACAATAATAAGCTAGAGTCTAACTCCTGCTCATTAAACAATTCACTTTCGATTCAGATAACGGCTGCTGAAATATTTCCCTCTGGAAAATGAGACTAGGGCAATACTATTCTATCTCTCAAGTGTGCTATACAGAGAAACTAAGAGCTATATTAATATTGCATCTATAAATTCTGAGATATCTGAAATAAAACCCTTCTTTTCAGCAATTTTGTAGCCCTAAAGGAACATCTGCTTTAAGCAAACATACGAAGCTTGTATATAAAAACCCACATACCCTCAAAAGATAAATTATAGATTGGTTAGGTTGATTATTGATTTTGCAAAAATACGTATAAAAGTAGATTTTCCCTTCATGTAAAACGTGACTTGACTTAACCAAACTGAGGGTTAATTTTTGGAAATATATGTGTTTGGTTTTTTTGTTTGTTTGTTTGTTTGTTTGTTTGTTTTTTTATCATGCCTGTGTGCCTTTAGCTCCTTGAAAGCAGAGATTTGGTCTTATTCATCTTTGGACCCACCCGCTCATGACCAAGCATTGTGCCTTGCCTGAAATAACCACTCGATACATTGATTAAACAAAAATAAACTCAACAGTATTTTAATTATCTTCCTCTCCAAAATAAGCATTAATGCCTTTATAGGTCTCAAATACAATTTTATTAATTTAAATTACATAAATGTTTCAAATGAGTATATCAACTTTTAAAAGGAAAAAAAGAAAAACGCACCTACATGTTTTTGTCATAGTAGCCTAATGACTTCAGGGGGAATGTCCCTTGTACAAAATTTGCTTCTATAACTTTTATTTTTCTTTTTCATTTGTTGTTGTTATTGTTTTGTTTTGGGGGATTTTTTGTTTTTTTGCCCCCCCCCCCCCATCCAACCCAGGGCAAGCACTAGGCGTGCCAAACAGTCTATTGAGCTATTGTGGGAAGCTCCCTGACTGGGTGTGAGGCACTCAGGCCAGCAGTGTCAGAGTTTTATCCTCACCCTTTCTAGGTGTGAGAGCCTGTCCGGGTGGGGATGTGATTGACCACTGACCCTGAAACCAATCACTGACCCTGACCTTGCAATGCTGTCTCTTTTCACATAAAAAACCTTCATTGGATGGAATTTTCCCCTGAATTTTTTGTTCCCCAATAAAAGCCCACTCTCTGGCGTGCTCTCTCTCTCTCCTGCTGGTCTCTTGTGTAAACCTCGCTCGAGGCAGGAGCCGGGAAGGGCTGTCTCTGAGCTGGGCAAGAAAAAGGTAAATTGAGTTTATGTGTCTTTATTTTGATCTCACTAGTTAATTTCTATGTTCAGAACCTATAGTATGAAGCTAGTGTGCTGGTCGCGCAGCAGAAGCTATATACCCCCAGCCCTTTTTTATATTAAGACAAGGTCTAAATTGCCTAGGCTGTCCTGGAATGTATGATCCTCCTGCCCTTCAGCACCCTGAGTCACTGAGATCAACATGCCCAGATCCTCACACCCATGACACTTTCAGAGAAAGATCTCCCTTAACCTACTTTTCCTTTCTTTCCCTCTCTCCCACTCTAGCTTCCCAAGGTGGGTCTAAAGCATACTTAAGTTTACTGAGTTCCTCTTACCTAACTGAGTGCAGATGTCAGTATGGATTTCTGTGAGAAATAAATGAAATAATATAGAGGCCAGGCATGGTGATGCAAATCTGGAATCCTAGTGGCTCAGGAGGCTGAGGCAGGAAGATCACAAGTTCAAAGCCAGCTCAGCAACTCAGTGAGGCTCTAAGTAACTCAGCAAGACCCTGTCTCTAAATAAAATATTAAAAGGGCCAGGGATGTGGCTCAGTGGTTTGAGAACCCCTGGCTTCAATCCCCAGTACAGAAAGAAAGAAAGAAAGAAAGAAAGAAAGAAAGAAAGAAAGAAAGAAAGAGTGGGTTAATATAGAACCCTTCAATATTTCCCAAGAAATCGAAGCAAAATGTTATGGAATTACTAGTAGATTGTGATTGAGAACAGCTGCTTCATTCACATAAAAAGTACTCAATTTCAGGCCCACAAAAGCACTAAATTTAACAACAAGCAAGGCAAGGCAAGCAGGAGGCACATCAATTAAATGAGACTATGGTTGTAAAACCAGGCACTTAACCATGGATCATCATATACCCAACCCCTCACATCAACAGGCCAAGGTGCACATGACTAAGAAGAAAGATCCAATCCTGTTCTTCAGCAAGTTGTAGAGAATTCAGTTAAGAGGTTACAAATTGATGGTCAATGTCTGGGAAGGCAGGTTCATTTGGGGTATGCAGAGTAATAAAAATAAAATAGAATAAGTAAACTCTGGAACTGATTCACAATACTTTTAAAAATATCAAAATATTCTACATGAAAATCAGAAGGCTCAGCTTATCTTGGAAAAGACTCAGAGACCTGGAATCACTGAGCTCAGATTCTCCTCCTGGCAACAATACAAACAGAACCTGTCTGGCTCAGAAGGGGCGTGAGCTCTCTCGGGCAGTACCCCCTACTGTCTTCTGCACCTTCCTCCTTACTTGCTAACATTATCTACCCAGCCTCTGGCCCATGGTTGCAAGGAGAGGATGTATTTCATTACAACAATCAATACCTAGTAGCACATGATAAATGATGTATAATATTAAGGAAATGGAGTCAGCAATCATAAAACTAAGTCACATTATGTATTTACTCCATGTCAAAAACTGCTAAGATGGGAGAAATGGAGGAACTTCGGATAGGGCAAAGGGGAAAGAGGGGAAAGGAGGGGATATGGGGTAGGAAAGATGGTGGAATGAGACCGACATCGTTACCCTAGATACGTGTATGAAGACACGAATGGTGTAACTCTACTTTGTGTACAACCAGAGAAATGAAAAATTGTGCTCCATTTGTGTGCTATGAACTGAAATGCATTCTGCTGTCATGTATAACAAATTGGAACTAATTATTTTTTTAAAAAACTGTGCTAAGAACATTATATACAAGATCTCATTAAATACAATAAGCCAAGAGATAAAAACATCAATCAATCTGCCTTATAGATGTAAAAAAATTAGGTCTAAAGATGCTAAATGTTGAGTCAATATTCACTTGAGACCAGAAGCAAAGTTATCTCCCACTCGTACCTGCATGATGGGTAGTCTGAGAGCTTCATAGAGAAGTTTGAGCTGGACTGTTTCTTTCTCCTTCTGGTTCCCCTAATTTTAACTCCATTGACCTTTGTTTATGGAACATCATAGCTCTCAGTATTATCTGCTATAGAACACGACAGAATGACCCATTATTATAGATATATTTCTTGTGTGGTGAGAACAGTGTTGTACTGATTAGAAATAAATCAGGCTTCTAACAGGGATGGAACTTCCTCTGAAGGGTGGGATTTATGTGGTGTTAATCATGGCAGTCAGCAGATGCTCACTTGCCTAGGGATTAAAGGTGTGTCCAATCTGGAAAGAGGACAGACAGTATGTACAGAGGGATGGGCATTTGCTATTTGGTGGTGGACACTGGGAGAAATTTACATCTTGTTCTTCCTTTTCTATGTGATGAGGAAAAAATAAGAAATTACCTTACATACAGGAATTGAGCCAAGAGCTAAGATGCCAGAAAACCTGGCAAGTTGCCTGAAAAATTGGCCCAGTGCTTTGGGACTAGAGTAAAAAAAAAAAAAAAAAAAAAAAACATTCTCAGAGAGAGCACAGAACAGGTCAGGACCCAGGAGCCTAGGAGCTTGTTAGTTAGCCCCAAGATCAGAGAGAAATTTGTTCCTGGTGAATATAGACAAACACAGTGCAATTGATACCTCCTTGCCTTATTTTATGCCTTTTTAGACATATAATTGTACTCCAAAGCAATAAAATTCTCATTTTTTCACCAGTAAAAGAATATTTACATATGTTTATTCTCATATTGAAAACAATCATGCCTTGAAAAATGCTTATTTTTCTTCAAACATAAAATACCTTCAAAATCTCTGCAATCCATTTTATACTTCTATATTTGCTTCAACAACTGCACAAAAATCACCACATGCAGAAAGCCCTGCTTTGAACTGCCCCCACAGGGACTCTCAACCCTTGAGTATGAGCCTAGATTAGTCATTTGGAACTAATGCTTTTGCCTGGGATCTGAACAACCCTCTCCAGAGAAACAGTATGGTTTCTTATACATCAGAGCTCTGTTGACCTGAGGCACCTGGTTGCCTCTTCTACACTGAAAAGCAGTTGTTCCTGTTAATAAAAGCTATTCTTCAAGAATAACTCATTGATTAAAAAAAAAAAAGAATAATTCATTGGGCTGGGGTTGTAGCTCAGTAGTAGAGCAATTGCCTAGTATGTGAGGCACTGGGTTCGATCCCCAGCACCACATGAAAATAAATAAAACAAACAAAGGTATTGTGTCTGTACAGCTAAAAAAATTTTAAAAAAATAATTCATTTAGCCAGGTGCAGTGGGGCACACCTGTCATCCCAGCAGCTTCAGAGGCTGAGAAAGAAGAATCACGAGTTCAAAGCCAGCCTCAGGCTGGGAGGTGGCCCAATGATCGAGTGCCCCTGAGTTCAATCCCTGGTACCACACCTTAAAAAGAATAATATAAGCAACCAGATAAATTAGAAAAAACTTGCTTGATTATATGTCTCTGAAATAATCCATCACTAGTGTGGTAGGTGTTACCTATTTACCATCTTTTACAATTTTTTCTTATTTTTGTCACCATTTATTCTTCTATAAATATCAATAAGTGATGAATATGTATCTATAGATAAAGATACACACACATACAAATTTACCTATAGAAACACCCCTGATAAATACTTACACACACGTGCACAAGCAGATACATCTACTCCGTGTTTCTCTAAGCTGGCTCAAGTCTCTCTCCCAGCTCTAAATGTCCTCTTTATGTGCTTTTTCATAATACTTTCGCCTTCCACCTTGCATTTTTATTTATGTATCTATCTTACCTCTTCTAAAACCTGTAATTCCTAAAGCCAAGATCCACTCCTAATTATTCTTGGCATTATTCTAACCACCAAATACTTGGTAAGTGCACCCATGAATAAATAAATAAAAACATAGAATATATGCAAAGCTAAATTCTGTTGTCATCGTGAGCCACTATGTATAATTTTATGAGGGTTTAAGGGTGACTTTACTGAGCAGTACTGATCAGGGCTAGAAAGGCACCAAGAGAAAAAAAATGGGGAACCAACTCTACAACAATGTTAACTTAATTGTGATGCTACTAATAATTGAATTTCCTATGATAAGAAAGGTTGCCAGAAAAAAATCAGTGAATGTCAGCTTCGAGAGCAGAATTTGTGAACACAGCTTTATGGCAATACATCACAATCTTGATTTTAAATATTTTTGAAACACTGCTGGCCCTGTGAATATTTTTAGCAAATGTGATGAGCACTCTGAGTGCTAAGGAATCTACTGAACTAACTAACCTACAGAGCACACAGGTGCTTAAAGATGAAGCTCCGTCATAAATTCAAAAGAAAGCACAACAATGTCAGGACAAGACAATCAAGTGTCACCGCACAAATCAGTCAATAACCAAAATCACCAGCAATTTTCTGTTTCATAATTGGTCATATGTGTCACTTGAAAATCATGCATAGATGAAAACAAGAAAAAAATATCTGATCCCTTCCTAACATATTGGACAGTAAGTATTAAGTGTTTTGTGTTTCCATGTTAACAGAGTTATCAACTTTTAAAATTTAATCCCCATTATCCCCACAAAACAGACATCTGGAGGTGGGGTATGTCAGAATATAAATCAACATTAAAATCAAAGAATATATTCCACTATACTCTTTCCACATTTTCCCCACTTGTATATCATTTAAAGGGTTCTGTAATTGAAACAGAAGTAAACCAGAAGGCTGGGGATTATAGCTCAGTTGGTTCAGTGTTTGCTTCACATGCCCAAGGCCCTGGGTTCAATCCCCAGCACCAAAAATAAATAAATAAATAAATCAGAAAGCAAAGCTTTTTCAAGAACAAAGTCAAAACTTGTGCCCATTCTCAACATAATTAAACACTCTTAACCTCACACAACAGAATCAAAAGGAACAAGGAACAGTGCAAGTTTATCACACAGTACATGGATTTCAACATTGAATACACATCACAGCCACCAAAGTAAATCTCATAAACTTGGCTTTATAAAAAGGGCCTCAAGGGGATGGGACTTTTGAAACAGGGGAGGGAATGGGAATAGTTTGGGATAATCACATGGGCCTCAACACCCAACACTTATACTCACAGAAAGATAGTAAATAGAACCAATCAGACCAAGGAGTCATGGTTTCTGAAACACTCGAATTTCCTCTTCTCTTGTAACAGAACAATAAACAAACCAGAGTCATCCTAAGAGAGTACAATCAAATTCATCTTCCTGTATATTTTTTCAGCACCATGGCGAGCACCAGGTGGTTTTCGCTTTCCAGATATTAAGACAGGGGTGAGGGGGAAGATCAAAGACTTAAGCATAAAACTGAGAAATCTCTGTTTGTACTCCTATCTCCCACACATTCTTAGAAACCTACTACCTGGTGCAAATAGATCCCCATTAGATTTTTCTGAATATTGAATTGTTTGGGTTTTTTGGTTTGGAGTTTGGGGGACTATTTTGTTCTATTTTGCTTTGCTTTTTGCTGTGCTGAGATTCAAACCCAGGGATCTATGCATGCTAGGCAAGCATTCTGCCACTAAGCTACATCCCTGAACCCTGATATCCTTTTTCCTATAGGATTATTGTTAAAATTTTATAGCACAGATGAATTTCCATCTTCCATGGGAGTATACAAAAAAAAAAAAAAACAGAACAAATAGATAACCTCTGTTGGATTTCTAATACACAGAAAGTGAAACTTCTTTAAACAAAAGATATTGTTAAGCCCTATTCCACTTGATATTAGTATTAAAATACTTTATAGACAGTTAACCAAAAAAAAAGAAGAAGAAAGTGTGTTCCAACTATGTTTCAAAAGTAATCTAATGCCTGGTGCACTGGTGACAGCCTGTAATCCCAGCAGCTCGGGAGGCTAAGGCAGTAGAATGGCAAGTTCAAAGCCAGTCTTAGCAAAAGTGAAGCACTAAGCAACTCAGTGAGACTGTCTCTACATAAAAATACAAAATAGGGCTGGAGATGTGGCTCAGTGGTCCAGTGCCCCTGAGTTCCATCCCTGGTACCCAAAAGAAAAGTAATCTGAAATTTTAAATTGGCATTTTGTCCAGAGAATGACAAGAGAAGGAAATTCAACAAGAGAAGGAAATCAACTTATAGAGAGATTATGCCTAAAAGTTAGTTTATTCATTTATAAACAAATAAATAAATACATGTATAAAATTTGACATTACCCCATTTTGAATAAAAAAATAGAGCACTGATGACATGTTTGTATTTCAAAAATGATTAATACAGACCTAGTAGAATGCATTTTCCATTGTCTTGAAAATATTTATTCATACAATGAAGTAAAATGTTTCAGGCAGGGTGAAAAATAAACCATTATCCCTTCAAAAATCAAACTACATTTTTGCTGACAAGGTAAAAAACGTGATGAAATATGCACAAGGTGACACACACTTACAGAGGCTGTCTTCAGTGACTAATAAATGTAAAACACACCCAAACCTCTCCCACTCTACCAATTCACAGCACTCAGGTGGGTGTTCCAAAGGCAGAGCACATCTACCTTCAAAAACAGCTGGCAAACTCTTTGGAACCCTGTTATGTGTTGAATTGCACCCCCAAAAAAGATGTGCTCAAGTCCTGACCAGTTATAGCTGTGAACTGACCTTATTTGAAAATAGGGTCTTGGCAGATGTAATCAAGTTAAGATAAAGTCATTAGGGTGGACAGTAATCCAATGACTGATGTTCTTATAAAAACTAGGGAAACTAGAACACAGACCCAGAGAGGAGATGGCTGTGGAAAGAGACAGGGTTATGCTGACACAAGATATGGAACATCTGGAGCTGCCAGAAGCTAGAAGAGACAAGGGCATATCCAACCCTAGAGGTTTTGGAGGGAGCATAGCCCTGCCTATCCCTAGATTCAGGAGTCTCCAGCCTTCAGACCTGCCCAAGAATAAATTTCTGTAATTTTTAATTTTTTTTATTGCAGGGGGGCACATTACTAGGGGACACTCGGGGACACTCAACCACTGATCCACATCTCCAGCCCTATTTTTAATTTTATTTAGAGACAGGGTCTCACTGAGTTGCTTAGCGCCTCACTATTGCTGAGACTGACTTTGAAACTCGCAATCCCCCTGCCTCAGCCTCCCAAGCCGCTGGGATTACAGGTATGCACTAACACGCCCAGCAATTTCTTTTATTTTAAACCATCCTGTTTGTGCACTTTGTTATGGCAGCCCTGGGAAATTAATCTACCCTTTCAGTCATCATGTTGGAGAGATGGAAAGAAGACAGGGCAGCAAGTAGTTATAATTTTTAGACTGATTTGGACTGTTAATTTTATCTAGAGGATAAACAGGACAGTGGATTCAGAAATTTCCACAAAGGTTCTCTGTCCATGGGTGTCTGGTATCTAACAAGGGCATGTCCCCTTCCATATCCCATTGAGAAAAAATACTTCATTCGCTGAAGAAATGTTCCTGCCCCCTAGTGGGAAGGAAGACATTAAGATAACATATAAAGAGATTAATGACATAATAAAACACACATCTTAAATGAAAGACTTCTATGTCCTTTGTCAACACATCACAGAGATTAAAACTTGAAAGGCAACTAAAGATAACTTGACATAAGTAATATTTTGTTCTGGATAAAAATAAACTCTCTTCCTCTGGATATAATCCTACAGTAGATTAAAATGCTTAAGCCCCTTGGTGCTGAGGATGTGGCTCAGTGGTACACTGCTTGCCTAGCTTGCTTCAGGTCCTGGGTTTAATTCCAAGTACAGCAAAAAATAAATGCTTCAAGCAATCAACACCTCAAACTGTATTTATAACCCTGGACTAAGTGAAAAAAATACCAGTGTACAGTAGGGTTATCTGTTTAAATAAGTGCACTCTCTTCAGCTTTCCAAGCATTAGATTCACCAGCAAAAATTAATTGTGATAATATTAATACAGACTAATTAAGCATAAATTGCACACCCTGTACACCATTTAGAGAAAATTGTGTGCTCTTTCCAAACGTTAAGCCCCACAATGTAGCAGTAAGAATAACTTTTAACCAAAAATGTCTTTCAGAAGCCTTGACAAGGATCATAATTTAGATAAAAAACTGACAAAATATGTTCTCAAAAAGAAGTTGAAATGGAACTGTGTAGAAGAAAAGAACTAAAGCCCCAGGACATCTTAGGCACACCAGGAAAATTCTAACATATTTCAATACAACTGCCATCATCTACTAAATTTAGAAAATCACTGCAGTTTCACAAGTATAGATTATTCACAAATATAATTTTTCCCTGTGATTTAATGAGCTCTGCCAACTAGAGCTGTCATCTTTAACTCAGGTTAATTTGAGGAAACCTGCTTTTTCCAGATGGCATCAAGGAGAGCAGACAGATATATGACACACTAAAATCAAAGTCAGATGGTATTTATCTTCATGTGGAGTGCAAGAGGCATTAGCCTCTGAGCCCGTTTTGGTCCATTTCTTAACTGAGTATTCTACAGTGGAATTCTCCACGCTTTTCTTAAAATGTCATATTTCTCTGTGAGCACATTACCAGTATTACCCTGAAAATCTGCAACAAAGTCTCCTGCAAACCTTAGCTAAGCCACCTTTCCCACAGTAGATAACACATACATATGTGTCATTACTACATCAAACATGTGGTTAATTTAGTGCCCTAGAGCTTACCTAACTAGTTTACCTATATGACAGTTCTCTGGGCATTTTACAACTCCAGCCAGGTATTGTTCACCTATCAAAATGCTGATTACAGTAATTACATCACTATGGTTTATATTTCTAATCTTGTGTGGTTGATGTGCTGTGTTCCAACTATCTTTTTCATGCTCAAACCCAAAGTCTTGGAAAGTGTAATTTGGCATGAAGTTCTCAGTCTTAGTACATCAAAAGCCTGCCTATTGGAGAAATAGGAGAATTGTTGTAGTATAGGTCTGGAATGTCCCCCAGCGTCTCATGTACTGCTGGGCGTGGTGGCTTACACCTATATCCCCAGAAAGCTGAGGCAAGAGGATTGCAAGTTTGAGGCCAGCCTAGAAAACTCAGTGAGATCTGTCTCAAAATAAAAAATAAAAACAGCCAGGGATGTAGCTCAGTGGTAGAAGCATCCCTGGTTTAAATCCCCAGAGACAAAAAAGAAAAAAAAAAGTTCATGAATTAAAAGTCTAGTCCCCAACTGCTGGGGCTATTGGGAGATATTGGAAACTTTAAGAGGTGGGGTCTAGTTGGAGGAATAGGTCACTGTGGCATGTCCTTGAAGGGTGTATCGTGTCCCTCCCCTCCCTCTCTTTTTCTCTTTCTGCTTCACAACTAACAAGAGATAAGCAGCTCTGCTCTGTCATGTGCTCCCCGCCATGATGTTCTCCCTCATCACAGGCCCATAGCAATTTGGCCAAGAGACCTCAGACTGAAATCTCTAAAACCATGAGCCAAAATAAACATTTATTTCTCTAAGTGGATTTTCTTGGGAATATTATCACAAAGATAGAAAGCTGACTAATACAAGAATATCCTTACCTATGAGGGCATAACCCAGCATCAACAGAACAATGTTGTTAAAAAACAACAGATAGGGGCTGGGGTTGTGGCTCAGTGATAGAGCACTTGCCTGGCATGTGTGAGGCACTGGGTCCAATTCTCAGCACCACATATAAATAAATAAATAAAGGGTCCATCAACAACTAAAAATAAATAAATAAATAACACATAATCTTTAAAAAATATAGACAATAAAATTTCTATCCAAGGACATTTAGTGAGGGAATTCATCTTTTCCATTTAAACCAAGTATTCTTAATCCTGCCTAAAAATTGGATTCTTCTCAGGTACTCTTTTTAAATGTTGATGCCAGATCCTACCCTATACCAATTTAACCTGAATCACTGTGAGAGACACTCAAGCATTGACATTTATGAAAAGCCTCCAAGGTAATTCTAATGTTCAACAACAGTTGTGAATCACTGATGTATACCTGAGATTGTAAACTTGTTCTGTAAAGAGCTATATTTTAAATGTTTTGGGCTTTCTGGGCCATTTAGTCTCTATAACAACTTCTCAATTCTGCTGCCATGATACAAAGTAGCCATAGACAACACATAAATAAATGAGCCTCACTGTGTTCTAATACAGCCTTACTTATTTATGAATATCAAAATTTGAATTTTATATAACTTTTACATGTCACAAAATATTCTTCTTATTTTGATATTTTTTTCAATCATTTAAATATTTTTTAAACCATTCTTTGCTTACAGACCATACAAAAGCAGATAACAGGCCAGATTTGGCTAGGCCAGATTTGGCTAGGCCAGAGTCTACCAACTCCTGATCTGCCCTGCCAGCTGAATACACTTCTACTTAATCTTTTCTCAAAAACATTTCCTCAGATTCTCACTCAATCCACCCTGAGAAAGATTCCATTCAAAGCAGGGATACCTTCAGATTCAAGTTGGTCCAGGCCATATGAGGCAGCTGTATTAGTGCCACTCACGGATGGAACTGTTCTCTCAGATGATGCCTCCAAAGCAGGAAACGTTGGAGAAATGCTGGGCGCTTCCACCATTATTCCAGGGGGTGTCACCAGAGAGTCCAAAACTAGTGCCAGATCCTCACTCGGCCCAGTGACTGTGTCTGTTAGGTCTGCCAAACACAAGAGATAGGACTTGACCCACAAGATGATCATCATGCATTATGGAAAATGTAAACATGTGCTTTCACCTTTTAGGCAAGAAATGATTAACAAAACCAATATCTCACACACAGTAAGTTCAGTATTTAGACCAGCTCCCCCTACCATTTCATATAAATCCTACTGTCCACAGCAAACACTTTATCATCCAGGATAATACATTGCCTCAAATCAAAACTTCGTTTTTAAATTTTAAATCTTTCATCTATTCTATTGCAGGATTGTGCACAATCTATTACCAAAGGCAGAAAATTTAACAGAAATGTATTAAGATACACGATTGGATGAATAAACTGATAGATTTCCATGGTGGGATGTTATCCGACCTTGAAGAAAAGAACTGCAAGAAGAAGATATTAGTCACAGAATATTAAGTAAAAACTGTGAGCCCCAAAAGTTCATCTGTAGAACAATTTTCTCTTATAAACTTAAAAGCAAATTTTTTTTCTAAAAATTATGCTGGATGTGGGGGTGCATACCTGTAATCCCAACAACTCAGGAAGCTGTGGCAAGAGGATCACAAGTTCAGGGCCAGCCTCAGCAATTTAGCAAGACTTTACCTCCAAATGAAGAATAAAAATGGCTGGGTTCAATCCCCAGCACCACACACACACAAAAAAAAAAAAAATGCTGGGGATGTAGCTTAATGGTAAAGTGCCTCAGGGTTTAATCCCCAGTACCAAAAATAAATAAATAAACAATTTCTAAGATGTTTAAATGTTTACTTATAGAAGTAAATATAGATGCAATAAAATTGGGGGTGAGGGGAGAGAGTGGGGGCAATTATGAAAACAAGATTCAGGAAGACAGTTACCAGCCAGGAGAAGAACAAGTTGAGATGCAAAGAGTCATGGGGTTCCATGTAGATTATTGTCAAAGCCTTAGTTTTTTCATTTTGTTTTATTTGCTTGCAGGTTGTCAACGAGTAGGAAGTAGGATTAAAATTATTTATTACATTGTTAAAAATAGCGCAATAAATACTTAAAAGTAAGCCTTACTTGGACCAATAATGAGGCAGAGATCCATAAATGACAATTTTAAAATAATAATCATTGGGCTAGGGATATAGCTGAGTTGATAGAATGCTTGCCTCGCATACATAAGGCCCTGAGTTCAATCCTCAGCACCATAAAAATAAATAAATAAATAAAATAACTGTTAAAATTTCCAAATGATTCTGATAATCAGCCAGATTTGAAAACTTCATTGCCCTTAAGAGATGAGAGCAGGGGCTGGGGTTGTAGCTCAGCAGTAGAGCGTTCACCTAGCACATGTGAGGCCCTGGGTTCAGTCCTCAGCACCACATAAAAATAAATAAATAGAGGTACTGTGTCCACCTACAACTAAAAAATAAATATTAAACAAAAGAGAGAGAGAGAGAGAGAGAGAGAGAGAGAGAGAGAGCGCATTTGGGAGCCTGCTATACAGAAAGCACTTTGTACACATTATTTCAAATCTATCAAATAACCTATAAGTAGGCACTATTGAGAAATGAACAAAACAGTTCTTACAGAAGTTAAGAAACTGGCTTGAGTCCACAAATGCTAGTGACAGTCACACCCAGGTCCTTGCTGTTTTCACCTTCCCCACCCTGGCTCCTAACAGCAGCCTTGTAGAAGAAGGAGACAGTTGTCAAGAGATCCAGCCTTCCAGGGACCCAGAGGTAAGCCACCAGGAGATTTTACTTGGAAATGAGCCCTCTGTTTTCTAGGCTGTGCCATATCTCTGCAAATAAAAAAAGTTCACCCACCTTTCCAGGTGGGGTGTATGCATATATGCTGGTGATAGAGTCAGCTGCCACATTCTGTTCCTTGTCACTTACCTTCTGCAGCAGGGGTAACTTTGGGAGACCAAGGGATGGCTGTGGTTGACACTGTAGTGGCCAGAGGCTCCCATTGTCTGGACAGCTGAGTAACACCAGGTACATCAGAGGCAAGAAGGGGGGACTCCTTGCCTTCCTCAGTCTCTTCACTGTCTCTGGTCACCTGCTCTTGTGTCACCAGGGATAAAGTGGCTTCTGGTTCTTGAGTAGCTGTTGTCATCTCTTGAGTGACAATGTCTTAAAAGGGGAAAAATATTTAAAAATAGACTAAATTTCCATACCTTAAGCTCACTATCTAATTAATAAATTAGGGGGCAGGGAGACAGATAGCTATTTCATAATTTGGAAAAATAAGGGAGAATTCATAAATAAAAGACCAATGAATGAATGTTGTCACTGCTGCTGCTTTCAGGAGTTGTGAATCAATTAAAGAAGAGATAGAGAAATTAATGTGAAAAACTACAATAAAATCCAAAACAAAGCAGGAAAATCAACAGCTGTGCTCCCTCCCAGCCACACTGGAATATTAACATAATTGTTTTTTTAAGAAACAAATTATACAGAACTAAGTTATGCTAAAAAATTCTCAGAAGCATTTGTGTATATTAATTTTCACATTTGCATTTCTGAAGAGGAAAGGGAAGTCAGCCTTTTAAAATAAAGGAATAATATTACAATAACTCATGTTTATTGAGTTTCTGTTATGAGCCACACACACAGTAATAAGTGCAAGGTGTGCATTGTCTTATGTTTTCCTCCCATTTGTACTAAGGGGAGGTGTATATAACACTATTCTCTGGAAACTGTAATAACATAGGTCAAAACATGGGCCAGTCAGTTTACCTAGGTCTGAATTCTCACTCAGTCACTTACTAGCTGTGATCCTAATCACATACTTAACATCTCGACCTTGAGTTTACTCAACTGTAAAGTGAGAATAACAACAGTATCTATCTCATAGAGTTGTTACAAAGATTAAATTAGATTTAATCTTTGTAAAAGATTAAATCTTTGTAAAACACAAGAATGTCAAAATGCATAGCATCTTAACAAGCAACAAAAAATTATTTATTCAATAAATACCATCTAAATTGCCCCAATTTACAGAACAACTTAAGTTTGAAAAACCTAAGGAAGCTGCCTGCAGTTACACAGCCAGCCCTCTTAACCACTGTGTGAATTATGCCCAAGGAATGAAATGGAGTGGTCACTGCAGAATATTTGTCTTTGCTTTTAGATTCAAAAAGGGAATGAAACAGAGATATAGAATGAGCCATTATCTGTCACAGGTCCACCTTCTTTACAATGTTGCATTTTCCTTAAATACATAATTAAAGACTATCTATAAGGACAAAGACTTGCCATCTTCTTAGGGAGGGTCTATGCTGGAAATTTCAACTACTTAGCATCTACTTAATTTCTAATTGTCTTAATTTCTTATTGTCTCTTTCTTAAAATACTTGTTCTAAATAAATAGCATATAAACAAGTTCAATAAGTTGTACATGAAAAAACAACATTATAGGTGTAGCCAAAGAAAGTTTTCATTAATGACATCATGCTATAACTCATTACCTTAATTTAAAAAAAAAAAATAAACAATTTATTTGCTTTAAAACAGTGTATGCTTTTTGGTAAAAGTCCTTCCTTTCCTTCCAATTTGGACTATTTTTTCTTTTGAATTCTAGATATTTTTACTCTTGATAGAACTGATTATGGAATAAGGGAATTGAGTTAGCTCTTATTTGAGTTTTGAATCTGCTCTTTATACCATTGTTTAAGATGTTTCCTTCTTCTCTCTTTTTCTACTAAGACTGTGCATCTCCTGACAGCCAGGAGTCATTGCCCTTTGGTATCTCCAGCACCTAGGACAATGCTCTGTTTGCCACAAAAAAAACAATAATACAGTTTTGTCAATTTAAGTAGCATGTGTTCTCCCCATCGTCCTCAATTTTGAATGCATAATGAACATTTTGGAGAACATGTAAAAAATACATCTAAAGCCTATGTTCATAATTGTTTTTCATTTTGTTTTGTTTTGTTTTGTTTTATTGTTTTTGTTTTGGGTACTAGAGATTGAACCCAGGGGCACTCAACCACTGAGCCACATCCCCAGCCCATGTTTTCATATATTTTATTTAGAGATAGGGTCTCACTAAGTTGCTTAAGTCCTCACTAAGTTGCAGAGGCCGGCTTTGAACTCATGATCCTCCAGCCTTAGCCTCACAAGCCAATAGGATTACAGGCATTGTAGCACCATGCCTGGCTCTATGTTCATAGTTTTATGGAAGAACAAGAATATCAAAATGCATAGCATCTTAACAAGCAACAACTGCTGAAGAAGAGAACCAGAAATAGGAATGGAACTTTCAACGGTAATAGGAATTTCTCAACATCTCCCACTCTTCCTACTTACTGTAGAGAAAAAAAGAATATAATACTCACTATAGAATATTTTTTAAACCTTATCTCCTGTTGAACCAGCTGAATCTGAGGACTGACTATAATCCCAAAGTACTCATCTCTTAATCATGTCCAAAACACCAAGGAATCATTGCATACCCTGAAAAAGATAATGTCCTCAGTGGTCTTTGGGCCCTAAAGTGATCGGCATTTGGATTATTTCCTTCAGAAAAAAAAAAACACAATATTCAGAAAACAGAAAAAAAAATTGGTTATTCTATAACTACTGCTGTGTATAATAGCAACTTTCATATTCTCTAACTCTGCGACACCAAGAAAATTAAGGGAATTGACTGTTCCTCTCTCTACAAAGAACACGGAAAAACTATTTGATTTGGACAAGATAAGCAATCAAATATAATGATCCCAGTCTGAATGGGTCTCTATTTATCTAGCCATTGAACTTATGCTTATTGAACACCTACAATTGGCCAAGTATCATGCTCTGCTCTGGGAATAAAAAAAAAAAAGTTGCCTGTTAAAAGGTTGTAGTTAAGTGAAGTGGTTATAACCAAGGAACATATTCAATAACCAAAATAATCAGATAATTATCAAATCCATTTTACTTTTTAGCCTCTATCTACAGAAGCTAATACAAGACTGGTACATAAGAATCATGGATTCAGTTGCACAATGTATAATCTGGGGCTGATTTAATGCTCCAGAAACATCTTATACATGTTACAGATAATTAATGTTCTTGTTCAGTCATATCTAATATCTTCATAGTTATGTGAACCCAACTGTCTTAACATCACTAAAAAGTCTATTTACAAGACATTTTTTGGAAGTTTCTATGAAAACTTATAGTACACCAGTTCTTCCAGTCTTGAAAAAAATGAATTAGAAAAATAAAATTAAATCTTCCTTTTATCACTTATCAAATGATCTATCATTTTAATTAAATCCCAATAACACTTTATAAAACATATTATAAATTTGATATTTTCCACTAACTGAGCTACTTGGCTCAAGTAAAACATTGTACATGTTCAAAAATAATTTGAAATAGCAAATGCATTCGATGCTAAGCTTCTCCTTCCCAACACTATTACCTGACTAATTACACATAATAAAAGAAAAACATTGCCCATCAAAAACAAACATAAGGCTTGTCAGCTTGTCATATTCACAGATGAAAAGGCCAAGAAAAAGTAGGAAATGTGGAATCAAGTCAGCAGATGATCCATGTGCCCCCACCCCACTTATTTCTGGATGATTTATTTGTGGGTAAATAAAGTCACAGGACTCATATGGTTAAAACTATGAGATAAATACTTACCTAAAGATTTTTTGTAAGAAATATCAGAGATGCAAATACATTTTACAACAATGAGTACATAAATATCTACATTATTACACTATTTAAGTATATAGTTAACATTTTCACATTTTCTTGTATATTTATACATTTCACTGTAAAATGTTGGGAAACTATCCATCTATATCAGGGTTTCTCAATCTCAATGCTATGAATATATTGCCTTGAATGCTTCCTTATTGAGGGTGGGGTGGGGGTGCTGTACTAAAGGATGTTTCTGCAACAACTTTGACCTCTATCTGCTAAACGCTAGTAGCAACCCTCAGTTATAAAAACTAAAAAAGTCTCCAAACATTGCTAAATGTCCCATTGGGCAGGAAGTAGGGGTGGGGGGTGGGCAAAGTTATCCCCAGTTACAGACCCCTTGTCTGTCTATATGCAGGGGTTATAGTTTGGTGTAATCTCCACCACATTGATTTGATGTGAATACTTTAGCTATTCATTAAAACTTTAATAATCTATTTCTAAATTGCCATTAAAAATAAAACCAGGGCTGGGGTTGTGGCTCAGCAGTAGAACGCTCGCCTAGCACATGAAAGGCCCTGGGTTCTATCCTCAGCACCACAAAAAATAAAATAAAATAAAGGTATTGTGTCCAACTACAACAACAAAAATAAATAAATATTTAAAAAAATAAAACCAAATTGAAAGATTTCCAAATTAAACAAAGTTTGTTTGTTTCTTTTTCTTTCTTTCTTTTACCTTTCAATGCATTTCCCAACAGCTGATATGCCTCAGACTCATATTCTGAGATGGACACAGTAGTCTCTGACAAAAACATGGCACTGTTTTCCTTGGTGGATTCCTCCAAACCTCCCATATTTTGGAACATGTGCACAGAGAAAACTTCGGAATCTTCCATCAGACCTATGGGAGTGAAGGAACTTTGATGGATGAAGGTGGGTGACTTCTTCTCCCCCTGCGCTATTAGCAGGGCTGTGCCCATGTCTGTTTCCTCTTCAGGCAGCCCCGGAGACACTTCTGCAGCCTCTGTCAAGGGCTGACCCTCTTCCATCCCCTCCTGGCTCTCTGTCTGCAAGGGCTCCATTCTCACCTGAGTGTCTGTATTGTCTTCCAGCATTGGGGTCCGTATCTGGCTTACACTCTCCAGCTTGGTATCATCCCACTCATCACTTAAGATAGAGGCAGCTGGAACAGCTCTGCTGACACTTTCTGTGACTTCTGGGGCTCCCAGCAGGCTATCCGTTTCTGAACCAACACTCAGGGCATACTCAGAAGTCACCAGCAAGTGCTCTGTGGCAGTAGCCTGGGTATGATCAGCTGTCTTCTGCAGGAGCTTCTCCCCATCCAGCAGAAGGCTTCCAGACTCAGCACCAGGAAAAGAAGTGGTTCTCTGATCCATGTCTGCTTCAAATTTCTCTGTCCTTGGATTGGTGGTTAGCATTTCTTTAGCATTCTTAAGGGATGAAGGTGAATCCCCGAGACTAACTCCATCCTGATTTTCAGTTGCAAACAGTTGATGGTTCACATATTTCACAAAACCTGGTGTTGCTTCTGTGGTCCCTTCTGCAATGGGCTGAATGCTGGTACTGCTAAAGGGTTCCTCCTTCTTGCCAGTATTCAGTGAAGCAGTCTCAGTGATAGGGACAGTTAACATGATCTTGGAAAGTCTGCTTTCAGGAGACATTTTCTCCGGCTGGCTGGAACCAAACACTTGGTCACCTGCTGGGACCACTGGTTCAGTGACAATGGAAAGACCAGGGCTGTCAGGCTGCTGGAGTCCAGTTCCTGTGGGATGGGTTTCCTTGTTAAATAAGAGTACTTCATTTACTGGCACTGCTGATGGTCCTGTTGACATTACCATTTGATCTTCTTCAGAGAACACCAGTTGAGGAGTCTGTTTCGGAGTAATGGAGGTGTTTTCTAGGTCATCTGTGTTCATCCTCTCAGGCTGCCATTCTTCTGCACGAACATGTACCAACTCCCTTCTTTCCATTTTGGGGAAGGCCAGACATTGTGTGGCAAAGTTGAGAAAAAGAAGGCTACAGAAAGCCAGAAAAATGCTCAGTACAATTGGTCTGCTCATAGTGAAAGAGAAATGTGCCTTAAATTAGTAGAGTTGACAATTCCAGTAATTGAGTCCTGCAGAAAAATAAAGCATATCAAACTGTCATATAAATATATTTTGTAAATAAGTCCCTTTAACTTAAACCATAAGTAAAATAATGCTTAACTTCACACACAGAGTAGGTATGTAAGAGAGGGCTGTTCTATTTCTTTGTACCCTTGGGACATGGATAACCCAGTTCATTTTTCCCTGCTGAATTCTGTAGCTCATTTAACTTGAAGCTCCCTAGAAAAAAGTACACACAGTTCAAGTATTAAGTTCATTGTTTCTCAAACACCTACTTGAAATAAACTACCCTTGAAGTCACATTTGCAATATCTTATCCTAATCCTCTAATAATCATGTAGTCAAATGACTCAGAAACAGCAATATGTCCAGGATGTATAAAGTAGATGTTACACATTCATTCATAGAAATTTTTAAGTGTTGCCATTGTTGGAATGTTTGTGTCTCCCACCTCAAATTAATATGGTGAAATTTAATCATCTTTGAGAAGTCCTAAGATCACGAAGACAGCCCTGATGAATGGCCCTGGTGCCACTACAAAAGAGTCTCCAGTCACCCCCTCGCCTCTTCCCCCATGTGAAAACACATGAAAAGGTACCTTCAATGGGCCAGTCCCTCTACCTGGACATCAAACCTGCTGGTGCTTTGATCTTGAACTTCACAGCCTCCCAAACTATGAGAAATCAGTTTGAGGCTTGGGGTTTTGTTTTGATGCTGGGAATTGAATATAAGCTCCCCAGCTTATGGTATTTTGTTATAGCAGTACAAATGGGCTAAGACAAGTATGTTTTAAAACCTGTAAAATATCATCATAAAAAGCTAGATTTTAGTTGCTTTCAAGAATTTAAAGAAACATTTAGATGATTTTCAATTAAAATACCCTTAAAATGCTAAATCATTTCTTGTTCTCTGAAACAACTATAAAAATTATGGCAAAAAGTTCATATTTCAAAATTTGTAAGGAAGAAAAAAATACAATAAATAAGCAATATAAATAAATGTATTTTTAGAAAAAATACATTTTAAAATTAGCCATCTTACTGAATAACCATTACTGCAAGATGTACTGTATTCTTTCAAATAAACTATTCATATTCTTGCTACAACTAAAACTATCTTCAAACTGCTAATTTCCCCCCAAAACCAAGGGTTCTCATTCTTGTCATCTATTTTTGCTGAGTAGGGCCCCTTCTCTTCCCATCATTGGAAAATTCTCAAATGTTGATCCCCCAGCATGACAAAAAGGAAAAAAGAAAAAAAAAAAAAACTCAAAGATATTGCAGGTTTTCTAGAAAAGTAAACCTAAGAATTGAAATTCTGAAGTAAAAACCTTGTCTTTACAAAAGCTACACTTTCCTTTCTTTCATGTCTAATCATTAAACTCTCTAAGTTAAGCTCATGATGTGCACTTGTGAAAGACATTCACATTTTCATGTGCCTTTTCCCCTTTAGAATTTCAAAGCTTTCTCACGTTATCCCATTTAGTCTGAAAGGTCCTTTTAAGATGGAAAAAAAGGTCAAGTGCTCAGGGCATGATCTAGACAGAAAAGACCAAAAGAAGGCAGAATATATATATATATATATATATATATATATATATATATATATATATATATATATGAAAAAAGGAATCCATGAATTCAGACCTGAGCTTCTGCAACCAACCACCTGAATAGCCATCTGGGAGCCCCAGGTCTTCTAGCACCAACAAGCTTTCTTGAGAGATCTTTAGCCAGAACCACCCAGCTAAGCTACTCTCAAATTCCTGATGCACAGAAATGGTATGAAAGGATGAAGAGTTGTTGCTTATGTCACTAAATTTAGGGATGGTTTGCCATACAGAAATCTTGAATCCAGTGTTTGGGGGAAATATGGGAAAAGACTTGATTCTAATGTATGAAATATGATTTGTCAAGAGCTTTGTAATGTTGTGAACATCCAATAAAAAATAAATAAATAAATAAATTTAAAAAAAATAAAATTAATTAATTCAAAAAAAATAATAAATAAAAGGAAAAGCTTATCAAGGATCATAAAGTCAACAATAAAAGAAAATTGAAGCCAGAGGTGACTAGGAGAAACAGAATCCAGAGGTGGTAAGAAGGATGCTGTTTCTCCAGATATAGAATAGGGGTTTGAAACAATTTTACTTTGTATACAGAGAGCTAGGATTTTTTTTTTTTTTTTTGGCATGGGGGATTGAACCCAGAGGATTTTTTTTTAACCACTGAATTACATTCCCAGCCCTTTATATTTTTTTCATTTTGAAATAGGGTCTCACTAAGTTGCTTAGGATTTCTCTAAGCTGCGGAGGTTGGCCTCGAACTTCAATCCCTGTGCCTCAGCCTCCCAAACCGCTGTGATTACAGACATGCACCCCGATGCCCGGTGCTAGTATCATTTTAAAAGGAGAAAATATGGGAAAAAATAATTGAGAAAGAAGGAATAGCATGTGCCAAGGCAAGTCAGTATATTTTAGATGAGCCAGAAGGCATCTCAGTTCATAGTCAGGTAACAGATCTCTGTAGTGTTTGGCGCACTGCCTTTACTTTTCTTCCTTAAAAGGAAAACATTTGAGAGAGCTGTGAAGCATGTGTGTTCACAGCAAAGGAAATTACACCTTTGAATGTCTGTACAGAAAAGTTGAACTATGGTACTGTACAGTCCATTTCAATCCGGCGCAGTGACGCACACCTGTAATCCCAGCTACTTGGGAGGCTGAATAGGAAGATGGCAAGTTCAAGACCAGCCTGGGTGATTTAGCAAAAGCCTCAGCAACTTAGTGGGTCCAGTCTCAAAATAAAAAATACAAAGGCCTAGGGATACAAATAAGTGATAAAGTGCCCATAGATTCAATCCCATTACCAAAAAAAAAAAAACAAAAAACAAAAAAACTCTCTAGTTAATTTTAGCTCTATTGAGACATCTTTTTGTTTCTGAACAAATACTTTGCTCATTCAATAAAATCTTGCTAAACATCCCAAAACATCACAGGTGTGGCCTAAAAGTTTGTTCAACATGATACTGGGATTCTGTATAAAAACCTGAAAAGGGGGCTGGGGTTGTGGCTCAGTGGTAGAGCACTTGCCTAGCATGTGTGAGACACTGGGTTCAATTCTCAGCATGGCATATAAATAAATAAAATAAAGATCCATTGACAGCTAAATAATATTAAAAAAAAACTGAAAAAAAACAGATAATCATGAAGTTTAGATGAACATAGACTGGCATCAGAACAATGATTTCTGAATTTTAGCCTTCTTGTTTTAAAAACTTGCCATATGTGATCCTGGACAAGTAACTTCAGCTTCTCCTCCAAAAACAACCAGGAGCTAAGCAAAAAAATATTTGAAACCTCCTCTACCTTCATGATTCTATTTTCATAGCTATATGACATAAAATGGAAATACAAATATTTCCCCAATTCTGCCATCCAGGAGGTAAGACAACCACATGACTGAGCAGGTGGTGCACATTTTATGTTTTGCAGTCATATGGGCTGAGAGAAGAATTTTATGAATAAATCAGATTGAGGGAAAAGGGAACAAAGAATAAGCTTTAATATAGCCCCAATTGCCTTTCCAGAAGAGAATTTTTCTTCAAGGTCTTATTGTCATCTACATCTTGAGTTTCAGGAGTTTTATGTAAAGGGAATTCTGCCATGGCTCTAAAAGACTTTCCTTCTGTGATTAAGTGCTGGCCACCTGCTTTCTAAATCCAATTACAGCGGAAAAAGTGAGGGTGAACCACAAGCCTTTTCTAGCTATGTATTGAGGCCATATGCTGCTTCTCCCCACTATTCAAAGCATTGCCTGAACTTTAAAAGGAGAAAAGACAGCCTGTAGGAACGGCAGAAAGAGACACATCTGCAACTCAGATAAATTGGCAGATGACCTTCAAGCTCCAGGTCTTTCTTCATCTTTCGAGGCCCAGTGCAAGTTCGCCTAGCCACTTTCATGAGTTTGGAATCCCACAATAGAAACTGCATGACATTAGAAAACAAATAGGAAAAGAATGACCATTGTCAATTCAGTGACAATAAACCTCAACCTAAATAACCATCTGCAACCATATTTTTCTTTTTTGCAGAATGCTTAAACCTTATGTGGCCAAGTGCCCAGCACAGAGGAAATGCTTAGTAAATATTGGCTGAACAAACAGATGAATGTCTAGAGCCCGCTTCGCTGCGAGAGGTGGAAAGAGGGAAGATTTCATTGCTTATTTGAATTCTGTGTCTTAAATTAACTTAGTCATAAGAATATTTAACAAGCAAACAAAAAGAACACTTTTCTTTCTTTTCCTTCATGCTGTGTCTTTGGATGCTGCTTTCTCTTCCCTCTCTCTGTCAAGGCAAATTAATTCAGATAAATAAACTCAAACCAAGTTTCTGATAGTGGATATTAGCTTCAAATAGCTTTTAAAAGCATCCCCTTCAGAGCAAGTCAGTAGCACTGTGTCTGTCATTCACTATCAAGGTATCCTAATGGCTTGGCAGGCCTTGAACAATTTATTGCATTTTGCCACCAGTGGGCAGATAAGCTCTCTGTCAAGCGTTATCTTTGACAATCTTAAACAGATACAGTCCAGAGTCTGTTTCTTTGTCAAGTCCAGGCATATTCAAGTTTCAAAGACAAATGAAAGACAACATTAAAAAAAAATACAGTTTTAGCCTTGGACTTATTCAGATTTTCTAAATACTTGATCAGTGTTTTTCCAACTGAAATGGATAACGCTATATCAGTGTGCTACCAAACTGAAGACACAAAGGGGAAAACAGCATGTTGAACCATTCTCATCACTGATGACAAAGCTACTCTCTCCAAGGTAAACAGAATTTCATGTATAATATATAAGGCACATGAATACTGCCTTAAGAGTTCTCAGGATGCAGGAGGGCTGTACAGTAAACTGGTGACAATCTGCTTTTCCTTTCTTATGATAAAACAAATATTGTAAATAGCTGCTGTGGGGTGAGGAAAGATACCTAATCTGATTTTCATTGTTAGGAAAGATAGTAGGGATGAATGCAAGCTTTGCTACCTTCAAATATTTGAGGCCATCTTCTCCTTCTCCACGCAATTCAAAGCAAAGCCTGAACTGTAAAAGAACTAGAAAAGACAGTCTGTAGGGACAGCAGTAGAAACACATCTACAACTCTGATATACTGACAGATGACCTTCAAGTTCCAGCTCTTTCTTCTTCTTTCAGAGACAGCATCGACTTGAATGCCACCTCAAACATAACCATCTTCTTCATCTGAACTTTGCTGTCAGCTTGAACTCCTCTTTTACATTTTCGATTCACAACTTATGTGAGTCCTTCCCCCATAATGTCTCTTGGAATCATCCCCTTCCAGTCACCTCATTGGATTGTCATTAACTTAATTGCATCTTAATGGGTGACTGTGTCCACACTCTATCCTCTCTTACCCATTTTATACAGTCCAGATGGTTTATTCTTCAGAATAAAAATGACAATAATCAATCAAAATGACTACCCTTTGACAGATGCCATGGGCCAAGTGTTAGACCTGACTATGGAAATCATTTAATCCTTACAACAACCTGATAAGGTAGGTACTACCATGATCCCCCATTTTTTTAGATGATAAATCTGCAGGCACAGAGCATAATTCACTTAAGTGATAGCGTCTGTTTTTGATCTTTTGGATTCCATCAGACTTCAAGGTCCCTGCTTTTACCACCTCAACTCACTGCCTTCCCAAAACACATCATATAATATCCCCAAACTTACAATTCCCAAATACCATATCTATTAAATAAATTTCACACCACCAGTGCCAAGTACAAGTACCATCCCCAGCCAGGTACAGTCCCCTCTTAAATGCCACACTCAGTTCAGGCTCCTAAACTTTGCTCATACCACTACATTAGCCCCAACACCCCTTTTTCTTCTTTACCTCGAATATGCAAACCCTTGCCCCCAACAGAACTGCTGTCACAAAAATGCCCGGTGCATTCTCTTCCCACCTTCTCCCCGCTCCTTTACCACAAATCATCAAGTCTTGTCACCTCAAATAAGATTGTGTTCCTTCCACATAAACACCCGTCTCTGAGCTTCCTCTGTTAGCTCTATAATTATTAACAATGGTAGGTAGAGAGAAGAGGTATTCAATAAATATTTGCTGGCCTAGTGAATATAAATAATCATTAAAGGATGGGAAAACAAGTGTTTTATGGTAAGACTGTCAATAACATTTCATGGTCTAACCTTCTATAACTGTTTCGTTCAACACATGATTGATTTTGGTTATTTATTGAATGTATCATTTTAATAACAGCAATAATTTGTATATTCTAATTTTCTGCTGTATTTTAGGTTTTCAGAGTTTACTTCTCTCTCACACACACACAACACACACACACACACACACACACACACAATAGATCAGCAGTCTCAGGCAACAAGTCTCAGAGCTTCAGATGAACTTGCTTTTCAATTACCACCACACCTTTCAAAACCCAATCAGAGATTCTTTGACGAGGAAAAAGAACACTCCTCTCCTTGGCTGGTGTCTTAATAATCTTTCCCATTTGTCCTTTTCTTGATTCTCAATGATCCCTTTGTCACTGCCGTATCTTGTCTTGTTTTAATCCTAAGATTCTCATTGCCAATACTATTCCATTTGTCTAAACCTGAACTTATCAAGACTGTAAACCCTATAAACCCAGCTGTGGCACATGGCATTAAGACACCACTCTCTGATTCACCACGCTATTGACAACTGTCACTGGTCTATTATAATGGCTCTAAGATCTGGGCTGCAACCATCCTTCACTATAAATTAAATAGCTGGAATGACAGATGATCCTTTCAGCAGCATTTTCCATCACAGTGGAAGAGGGAAAATGGAGTAACCACAAAGAAAATATGGTCCCTCAGGAGGAAAGCAGAGAAGTATGCTTGGTTCAACACCAACAAAGTGCTTTCCCCTCCCTACAGATCACAGCTAAGTTCTCCATATTGTGCCCACCAGCTTTAGTCTCTATAGTTTAACTATGTAAATAAATGAAGGTGTCCATGCTTAATCACCCCTACAACATTATCCTCTCTGTGTCAAAAGAAGCAGGACTTGAAGGTATTAAAAAAAAATAGGCTTCAAGTTCCAGCTCTACCTTAGGCAAATCACTAAAGCTCAATTTTCTTGTGACAAAAATAGAGATAATAATGCTCATGCTAAACAATAATAATAATGCTCATTCTATTTTCTTCAAAGAGTTAAGGGCAAAACAAAAAAATTAGAATAGACATGAAAGCAGTTTGAAAAAAATAAGTGTGCAATATTAACCATGTTACTGTGGTGCTGATATGCATGCCCCTCAAAATACAGAAATGTGAGCATAACATAAAATGTGATTCCATAACGTCAGTCCCAAATGGAATATCCATTTTTCCACTAGATATTTCCATAGAGCTTCCCTTTTCAGCTTTTCACATAGATGAAGTGACCTAAGAGTCTTTGGTGTCTACAGAATCCTGTCCTGATTGAGATTGATCAGTAAACTGCTATCTATCCACCACAGAGTTCTTTTCAATGACCCAATTTGACACTTTATTTTTGTTCTTTGTGGTTCACAAACCTCATTTGCTTGGCAAGATCTCTAAGCACTAGTTGGCATTTAAAGGGAAGCTGAAACTAGATTCATATACTTTTCTTATAATTTCCAAGTAAACACAATAGAGAAAAAATAGAATTGACCAACATGTTAGAGAATGAATTTTTATCTTACAGATTAAACTCAGATGTCCTCTCATCAGCCTACTTACTTATGTGAAAATAAATAAAATTTGATTAACAAAAATATAATGCCATACACAACTTTTCAAGCAAACATCTTCTGAATAAAGAGTGAAGGACACCTTTAAAGAGTAAAATTTTCCCATAACATACAAGCCCAGATTTTTCATTTTGGTTCTGTAATACCAAATTATGATACTACAAAAATCTATCAGGAAACACGGGGAATACATGGTAAGAAGCCTTCCCTGAAAACAAAGACAAATCCACGTCTCCCTAATTGGCTCTGTTGCTGTGGCTACCTTAGACTTGGTGAGCCTTGGGAGTTTTGTGTATTAAAAAAAAAAAAAAAAAGCAATCAATATCAAGTCTGCTTCATGAGAGCTTGGCTTATTATTACGGCAAATATAACAAACCCTACTTTAATCAGAAGAGCAAGTCTGGCTACCCTTAAATGTCTACTAGGTTTAAAAAATAGTGCAATATTCTGATACTGTGAACCCTCACCGGTTTCGAGTCTTTTGATAGATGTTCAAGTAGGGTTCTGCCGGCAAGTGTGTAGAAAGAAGCCAGCCAGTGACTTGAAGATGCTTGGCTGAAGGAGACTCCTAGCAGCCCAACAGTCTCACTTATGATCAAGGAAATCCACAAAAAGAAGGGGAAGGCATGCAAATTCTACCACGCAACTTGCTCCTCAGAGAAGAATCCTTCAGAGCAGTTCTATGAATGGTTTTGTGAGCCACTCCTCATTCCCCGATACGTTTCAAACTAAAACTTCCAAAGAAAGAAGGCAGACACTTAAAAGCAACCTTCTCTGTTTTCTTGCACATTTGTTCTGCACTGAAATTAGGTACCAAGATCCCGACAGATGCTAAGAGTCGGCTTGGAAATGCAAAAAGAGTTTCTCATCTTGGAGAACCCCAAACTCTAGAGGGTCCTATGTTTGACTGCTTTCTTCGCTAACCAGTGTTCTACATGTTTGGAATCTGTACAGGTCGGGTCCTGTAAGTGACCTAGACGCACATGTGATATCTGGTCATCTCCGGGCAGCACCTCTCAACCATTCCAGAGTCTCAAGAGGCAGAGACTCCTCTCCTCCAAGTCTAACCCTCAGGCCCCCTTCTTAATTAAGTGACCTTTCCAGGGAGCATCCTCCAGCCGTGTACTAACGGAGGATCGGTGGTGATTGAGCAAGGAAGCTCCATGACATCCCTGCACTAAACACTCAACTGTTTGTTTTCTGCAAAGTGGCAGGGCATATTTCACATTTCGGTGGCCACCACAGCCCCCAATCCTTCCTCGAGTTGGGCTCTGAGTGGCACAGGCTACACTGAGATCGATGCTTTGAAAGGCGTAAACCGTAGTCTTCGAGAACTTCCAACGAGGTAGAATTGCGAGGGGAGGGAGAGAGAGAGAGAGAGAGAAGAGGGGGAAAGCCCACACAAAAGCAGCCAGTCTGTAAGCTCCGCCAGCACAAAGGCCCGTTCGCTGGTGCGCAGCCGGGAGGCTGGGCTGGAGCAAGGAGTGCGGTGAGTCCTCCGAGGCCTGCACGCCGCGCCCAACGCACTTGGAGCTGCCCCCTAGCACCCAGTGGCCCGGCACCGCGTTCCGGCAGGGGCGCAGGGCGCACGCCTGGCGCGCCTCGGCTGCACAACTCCCGGGGCTACACCGCTCCCAGAGCGACCCCGCGCCGCCCCAGGCTCCGGTTCAGCTCGATCCCTGCCCCGGCGCCACGTCTGCAGTCGCGGCTTCCCGAGTGGCACGAGCCGGGCCCGTCCTCACCTGTGCGCTTTCAGCCAAGCAGCGCGCGGAGGAGAGCGGCGGCGCTGGCGCTCTGCATCCCCGCCGCGGCCCCTGCAGCGGCGGCGACTCCCTCCGCTGTCTGGGACGCCAGGGGGAGGGCGTTTCGCTTCGTTGCTTATTCATAAGGCCGCGGCTACGGCTGGGGATTGGGCGGCGGATAGGTGTGCCCGCCCCAGCTCTGCTAGCTGTGACACCCGATGCTGTCGCCCCACGCCCCTCCGGCGCCCACTTCCCCGCCTCCGTTCCCTCGCGGGGGCGGCTCAGGCTCTGGTCCCCGCGCCAGGACTCCTCCGGAGACCCCCTACCCAGACTGCGAACGGGCTTCTCCAGGTACCTACAGGAAAAAACACAACATTTTCTCAAGAACCCGAATTTCTCTGGCCCTTGATTAAGGCAAGAGGCGCAAATGGGAGGCTATAGAACGTTCTTTGCAAGAACTGTGTGTCTTAGTCATGCCCCTTGAAGTAACTCTACACGAAATGTTCCCTTCTCGATCACTCAAAGAAAAAGTTGAAAGCAGGTGCTAATAAGAAGTAGGGTTTATTGAGCCACTACTCCTACCAGGCACAAGACTAGGTGCTTCATTCATTACTGTTTAATCTGCACAAGTAAATATTGTAATACCCACTTAACAAGGGAGAAAGTTGAGGCTAAAGACGGTGTAATTTATTCAAGGTCTGATGGCAAGTGTGGTCACAGGCAATTCATGACCTCCATTCCTGAGTCTTACAGGACTCAATTTGCTTTTTCTATATCTCCTAATCACGAGGGCAAAGAGGTATTAGGAATTTAAAATAGCCCATTCTAGAACAACCCCACAGGGTTTTACATCATCTCTTGTCTTTATTAACTCACTGCTTTATAATGCCTTAGTCGCATATAGTTATTCGTAAACACTTTGAAGTCACAGATTTCTTGTTCATATTTGGCTCCTACAGTTAACGGTACACACGTATGCGCTATTATCCGTTCCACCTCTCTTCAGACTATATTAGTTTTCTTTATTTCCAGAAAGGAAGTCAGCAAAGAGTTTTGTTGAAGAATGTGTGATTGTAATTCAATCAAATCCATACAATGTGTTTTTATGTGTATTCAATGTAATAAGTAATACATTGCATTGAGACCAGGTCTTCCACCTGGGTACAATACCCAATTCTCACTCGACCTGATGAAGCTCTGTTTCAACATTTCGTTCTTTAAGTCAGTAGTCTGAAAATCACCCACATCATCTTGTAAAAATTGTGTTCTATAATATTGTGAGTTTTTCAGCGAGCCCACAAATTTGAGTGGATTTAACACAAATGCTGGTATATGATCATGCTAATAAAAACAATCTGAGTTCTGGATGCTAAGCCTAAAAGTTCAAGCAGAATAGGACAGACAGCCAAAGGAAGGGATTCCAGGTCCCATTGCATCTGGCTAGGGGCAGCACTACCCACAAATCTGAAGTATTCTGTTTCTTTGGTACCTTTCTGCCTCTGACATGATACTCAACTACAGAATACTACTCCTCAGACCTGCCTAACATTCAAGTTTTCTTCTCCAAGTGACCCTTCTCTCATAGTAAAATGTCTGTCTCCCATTTCCTCAATGCAAATTGTTTCAGCTATGCAGCAAAAGTAAAGAAATCGGATAGGAACTCATTTGTAATAGTCCTTTATCCTACCCCAAATTGTTATTCAACTTCATACTATTCTGGTTAATGATAATATGATCCATTCCACCCCCAACATATACACAACTTATAGATCAGGAAGAATTCTCTGAAAGTCAAATCAGTAAATTCAAATGTGGAGAATGTTATTAATTTTTCATGGGTAAAGCAAGAAAGTGTGTGTGTGTGTGTGTGTGTGTGTGTGTGTATCAAAAGCTTTATAACACCTAAAACTATTACCAGTCAATGTAATAGACAAGGAAGCTCAGGAAGGCAGTTTTGGGATTGCCACATTCGGCAAATAAAAATAGAGAATTTCCTATTAAATTTTGATTTTAGATAAACCACATGTCATTTTTAGCATAAGTGTAGCCCAAATATTGAATGGAACATTGGGATATACTTATGCTAAAAATTATATGTGGTTTATCTGAACTTCAGATGTAACTGGGTATCCTGCATTGTATTTGTTAGAGCTGTCAACATTGGGCTCTTGGTTAGTCCTGGTCAGTGAAAGCCTTTGTGCCAGAGAGGAATTGGTTGAAAGTAGCAAAGATCAGCATAAGCAACCCCAAGAACCAGGAAGGGACAGTGCCCATTCAAATACCACCCAGAGTGGATAAGTCTTGGTAATGCAGACTTGATGTCCATTGTGACACAGTCAACAAATGGGGTAGAAATACTTCACAGTATATCAACTAATTCTCTTTGGTCCAGTTCCCATGCACCAAACATCCAGTGTTTTGATTTCCAATATACATGGCCATGGGGCTCCGATGAAATGAGCATCCCTGTCTGCTCAACATCAGTATCTGCAGACCTGTGACTCTTCATTATGTGAGCTGGATTATGTGTCTGTTACTAACAGATCTGCTTCTGATGCCCCCCCCCCCAGATTGGGTTTCTGGTCTTATAAAGCTAAGATGGAGACCTTGAGTAGGGCCAGCTTCACCAAGGTACTTTATAAGGGTTCTTGAAAAATAGCTGGTAGGACTTCACCAAGCTCTATACTACTGTTTTGTTTTCCTTTTTAAAATATATTTTATTGGTGCATTATAGTTATATATGATAGTGGAATTTGTTGCTACATATTTGTACATGCACAATATAGCAATATAATTTGACAATCAATTTGTTTTCATTTGAAATTACACCAGAGTTAAGGGTTTAAGGCACTAGAACACTATAAAATGAAAGGTCCAGAAGGAAAAATCTTCCTGGAAGGCTGAGTTTACCTGGGATCTCTCCAAATGCCTCCCTCTCACTTTTTTAATACTTGTCTTTGTTGTCATTGTTTTATTTTTTAATTCTCTAAAGCTCCTTCCTTGGATTTTGTTGCTCTTATTGGCTTCCAAGGTATCCAACAAAGAGCTCAGCCGTGGAAGAAGGACAGCAGCTGCTAGGTAGAGTGGTGGGGGTCCTTTGCAAAAAATGGATAGTTAAACCCTCACTGTGAAAGATTATCTTTCCTTCCGATCTTCCTAAAAGTTTATTAATCTGAGATTTTCGGAGTCTTCCAATATTCTCTGCCCAATTATTCCCTGACTCCAATTCTCCAATGAGAATTCCCTGATTGCTTTTAATTTTTTAAGTTGAAATTACCAGGAGTGGACTTTAGCATTAAAAAAAAGTAGATTCTACTCACTCTGGGTATTCAATAAATATTTAATGGGGCTGAGGTTATGGCTTAGTGGTAAGAGTGCTTGCCTAGCATGTGTGAGGCACTGGGTTCAATCCTCAGCACCACATAAAAACAAATAAATAAATAAAGGTATTATGTTCATCTACAACTAAAAAATAATTTAAAAAATAAAAATTAAAATTAAAAAATAAATATTTAATGATTATGACAATGATGATGATGTAAATAATGGTGACGTTGTGTATATCTAAATAGAAAAAGATTTAAAAATGGTGATGATGTTAGAATCATTTTTATTCATTCTAATGGATGTTTTCATTGTATCCAAAACCCTTAGAACACTTGACATGATCTATTTTAGATGACTTAAGTGCTAATGAACTTGGCTTTTCACCTACAAAATTATGTCTTTGTTATGCAGTTTATTAGCTAAGCAGGTAAAATAAATCCCATAATAAAGTGGTTTTCCTTAAACAAGGCTTTGGAACAATAAATTTTTATACACTGCAGTTGCTTTTAACTTAACACAATAATCAACTATATTTATATATCTTTATTATTTAATTCTTAATACACAGCACCTGGATGAACCTTGTTGCTTCTCTGTTCTCTCCAAGAAAACTATTGTAATTACAGAAGTAGAATATGATATGCTTTACATTCTCTTCTTTAAAAATCGACTGCGTTCAATATTCTCTTATTAAGCATTAGATTTATTTAGGCCCTAACTTTTTGGTTCAGTTCTAAGAAATGGAATTTTGTCTGTTGCCTTGAAAAAGCAAGATAAGAGAGGAAAGACACTAAAACAGATACAGAGTGAAACAAAATTTCTGAAACAGTACAGCCATTTTAAAAGAAACTTTTTTAGATAAAGTAGAGGCTGACAACATTTTATAAAAGAAATCTTGTCCTTCATTTTTTAGCCACGAATAAATATGTCTTTGTGAGATGGCCTGTAAAAAATCATTTTTTAAAAGATTTAAACATCAAAAGTCTAATGTCTTCCATGGAATATGCTCTTTAATTCCAAGTAAATTGGTCATCAGGGGTAACTATATTGAAAATGGCATATATAACTCTAGAAAAGATACGGATTGCCTTTTACTTTATCAGACAAAAGAGTCTTCTATCCATCCTTGTTTTTTTTCTTTTTTAATGCCCACTGTTATATAAATCAATGACTCTTGTAGATGTTTAATCTTAAACAATGGGTGTGAGTTATGTATTACTGACATAATAGTATGCACACCTACCATCTGTGTCACAAAGAAAGATCATTTCTTCTTCTCTGCCTATTAAAGGTAGAAGGAAAGAAAATGGATTGACCAGGAGAAGGAAAGATCAAGCCTCAGAAAGCACTCTCATCGAGGAAGTTCAGATACTGGAATAGATTTGTAAGAGAGGTTATATATGCTCTTTTGTTTCAGGTTTCTAAAAAATTATGAATTTCAGTCTGTCTGGATTGTGGGTTTCTGATGAAATACCATTAGTTTAGTCAACAAGGAAATTATGGGGATAGTTGTAGATGTGAGGAAACTAAAATATATTTTACTGAAACTAATTGTATTATTGTTTATTATCCATCTTTTAACAGATGTTGCTAATGTTACTTTTAAAGAATAAAATTCAAGTATTAACATTAATCTCAGGATACACAGGAATATATTTGATGTGTAGCATGTTTACAGCAAAAGCAAAGAATAAGATATTATCCATGGAGCTACTACAATATAGCTCACGATCAGAATAATAGCAATGATTTGAACATTGGCTTACCAAGGTTTAAATCTGGAATGGAAATCAGTGGGAAAAAAATGCCTTTCCTTCAGTGTAGCACTCATCCTTTTGCTAAATTCTTTGTCCCTGTAAATTTTTATTAACTCTAATAGCCAAACTTTCTTAGATGAGTTCATGTTTGCTAATCATCATACGATGTTAGCTCCATGGCTAATTGATCCCCAAGTGTTTTTGTTTTGTGGAAGGTATACAAAGATATGTGGTGGAACTCAACTTTCCTCAGAGCTGAAATCTAGTTGAGAAGAACAAATTATGTATTCATAAACATTACCACTACCAATGATATAAAAATCACCTCATGTGCTTTTCCTTTGGCCTGAAAGTCGTATTTCTTTTCATCATCTTTTTTCATGATACTACTACAAAAAAAGAACTGTCTGATAAAGTCTCTGAGGAGAGCAAGTGTTGGACTTAGTATAAACTGGGTGCAGTAGCGCACACCTTTAATCCCAGCTACTTGGGAGATGGAGGCAGGAGGATCTCAAGTTCAAGGTCATTCTCAGCAGCTTGGCAATACCCTGTTTCCAAATTTAAAAATAAGAAAAGAAAAAGGGGTGGTAGAATGCCCCTGAATTCAATCTCCAGAATCACATACAAACACAAATAAATGTATATTTAGTATGTGTGTATATAACTGTCTTTCCGAAAAAAACTCTACACTCTTTGAAGAAAGACAGCCTGTTGTAAATAGTCACATCTCCCACAACACCTACAGCAGTGCCTTGACATAGCTGCTGTTCAAAAAGTACTTGTTGACTAATTATGGCTATAAGCCTACACCAAAAATGTAATTCTGTAATGCTCACCATTTTACAACTAGGAAATCTGAACTCAGTTCTTCTAACATACAAAAGAAGCCTGACCAGCTTCAGAATAAAATACATTAATCTCATACAAATTGGGAAGATTGATTCTGAAATGACTCTGAAACTCAGGATTTAATTATTATTTTTTATATCCTATGAAAAGAGGTTAGTCTATTGATGCACGTGTGCTGTCTGAAGTCAGAGAACTAAGCCAACTGACACTTCAAATCCCTTTCTAACCACAAGTCTGTAATCTGTTTTATTGGTGAAGTTCATGTTCATTAGGAGTTGTTTCATGAACAAGAAATACCCTGAATTGAAAATTTTACAAAGAAGAGTGGGGGTTGGGAATCAAGCTGAATCCAGAACTCAAATTCCATTTAGGTTCAAATCCTTTGAAATAGCCAGAGCAGTATGTTTTGTTTGCTTTATTCTTTCTCAAGACCTACAATGTAAAGTGGACATAAAAGCTACACTTTGCAGGATCAGTTCAAAGCAATTCCTCCCTAACTTGTTTACACAAATAGCCAAAAGGGAAGGGGGCTTACTTTAGAATGGAGGTGATTGAAAGCATGTTTCATACAGAGAAAATTATTTACTTTTGGACTGGTCTAAAGTGTGAGGCATCACCACAAAAGAACAAATGAATTTGTCTCCAAAAGATTCCCAGTCAAGATAAATGGGATGGTCATGTGGTATTCATTCCTTTCTCCGTCCCTTTTGCTTTTAGAAGCTTTCTTTTATAAGTGGTTTTCAGGCATAGTGACATGTTTTGTTTTCCTCCTATTTCTGTCTTTGCAAAGGCACTTTAAGGCACTTACCATTGCCAGCTAATGTTCATTTTATGACATTGTTCCCAGCAGTCGATCTTCGGTGGATGAGCACTTTTCACTCAGATCATATTCTGTTCCGTTCATAAAAAAAAAAAAAATTTAAAAATCCCCATGTTAGTCTCACCATTTTTCCTTTCAATTCTTTTTCTCTGATTTTCTTTTCTCATGCTTCTACTTCCTTCCTAGGCTTCATGTTGCTACTTTAAAATGGTAGTGTCTCTCTAGTGTATACATTGTTTTGTTTCAAAGATGCAAACCCTGGCACCTTGGCCCAATCCTTTTCAATTCAGAGCCTTTATTTCCAGTGTGTATTTGAGGCCACCTTGAGGACGATAACAAAATCCCAGGTGGTGTAATGCATCTTTCATTCATAAGCCATTTTATAGACCCATTCTTTTGCCTGAGGTGCAACTATAAGCAATTGGTCTCACCTCCTCTCTTTCTCCCTCTACCTGGAAGGAAGACAGGTGGTAGACATGAGAGACAGCTAAAGCATACAATAAAGGTATAGAAGCAATAAAAATATTAGAGGATACACCACAGGAAAAGAAATGAAAGTAAAGATGGTCACCTCCAGTCTCTTCTCTCCTCTGTTTCTCGCCCCAGGTCCAGGAAGGCTGAGAAGTGGTGAAGAAGGCATTTGAGGTAATGAATGAAGAGGAGACACCAGTCTTAAAGGTTGGAAACTTGGAGGAGGTGCAGTTTAGGATGAGGGGCATGCCAGAGAGGCTTCCTTGTCTTTGGAAAGTCCCAAATAATGAAGCCCTTCCATCTCCATTGGTCAAAAGCTGTTATCTCAAGCTATTGCTCCAAGTCCACCCAATCTACTCCCCTTCCCAGCGTCAATTCCCCCACTACTTCCCCACCATCCTGAAGCAAAAGGGAATAAGACTTGGATTAAAGTAAGCCTTATTCAGTAAGGCTGAATTTTCTCCCCCCAAATTCATAGGTTCAAATTCTAATGTCAAGTTCCTTGATGTGACTGTATTTGTAAAGAGATTCTTAAAAGAGGTAATTAAATTAAATTAAAATTAAAACCCAATGCAATGTGTCTTGTGTCTTTATAAATGGGGGAAATTTGGACTCAACAGGCATAGCAGAAAGATCATATGAAGTCACAGAAGGAATATGGCCATCTATAAGCCAAGAAGAGGGGTCTCAGAAGAAACCAACCCTGCCTAAACCTTGATCTTGGACTTCTGTTTTACAGAACTATGAGAAAATAAATGTGTGGCACCTACTTTGCTAGGCCACTTGAACTAATTAATACAACTGGGTACAATCCAGGGTCTCTTCTGATTGGTGCTCATGTCATGCTAGGTATTTTTAATAGGCTTCCTGGGTTAAGCAAAACAGTGACATATTTAGAGGGGCAGTGTAGAAAAGTCCTTTTCTCAAGAGAAGGACATTTTCAGATCAGAATCCATAGGTGGCAAATTTTTTTTTTACATAGTAGCTCTCCCCAGTGGTAGAATCTAACTATGCTTTTAAACTGTGCCTTTAAAAAGACTTGGTACAGCCACCTGGAAGTTCTTTGTCTTCACCAGGATGAGAGAGCAAACAAACAAGTGTTGTGGAATCTAAGCAGAAGTATTCCATAGGAATAAGGAGTGTGCATTCAGCCTCAAAATAAGATAATAGGTTGGGCGTGGTGACGCATGCCTGTAACCCCAGCAGCTCTCAGGAGGCTGAGACCCAACAGTCACAAATTCAAAGCCAGCATCAGCAAAAGCGAGGTGTTAAGCAACTCAGTGAACCCTGTTTCTAAATAAAACACAAAATAGGGCTGGGGATGTAGCTCAGTGGTTGAGTGCCCCTGAGTTCAATCCCCATATCCTAGGATTGTTGGGATGGTTAAATGTATCTCATATTACACATTATCTATGTGTAATATACTCAGCACAGTGTTTTTAACACTCATTTCATATTCAATAAATACTATTATTTGAAACAGTGCAAACCCAGTTGATGAAGTATTGATTTTTTAGCCACAGAAACAAGTATTTCCTGAGTTGATTTTTTTCTCTCTGAGAAACTTTCTGAGAGCAAAAATGAACCTATTGATATCCCCATATTTAGATTTCAGGCTTCTATAGAAAGAAACAATTTTCCAAGCATAGAGTTTAGTGTGGTAATTCTGGCAGAATTCTACAGCGTTTTTTTTTTTTTTTTGAAATTTTGCCAAACAAATTTTATCAATAAGACTCTTGAATTTAACTAGGTAATTTAGATCATGTCTGCCAGGTTCCCAATAACACTAAATTTTTCCCCTGGCAGAAATATTCTTAAATAGGCAGAAAACATTTTTTTTTAAATTTGCTACAATCATGCTATTATTTAAACGATTTAAGCATTTTATGAAAATGCACTTAACTAGAACCAATTACATTGCTTACTTAGCTGAAAATAAGTTGGAATTGTCAGTGTCTGGCCTATTATGTCTAGACATTCAGTAGATTTATCTCATTTAAGGATCTCAAAATGCTTTATAGTTATGGAGGTGTGTTGCTCATCTGCTCCAATTACCTAATTTATCAAATGAGACACTGAACTGTGAGAGGTTGCCCAGTCCAGGGCAAAGCTCATATAGGAACCCAAATTTGTAACTTAGGTCTCTCCCTCTCCTAAAGAGGGCTGTTTTCAGTGGCAATATTGTGTCTCAAAGGGCAAGAAACACATTTAATAGCTTAACTGAGATTTTACCTTCACAGTGAAGCTTCCTAGGCTGCACAGACACCTCTGTGTCTGGGCTTCTCCTTACTTGAATGACTGCCTTCACCTTTCTCCTTGTCTGGCTAAGGACTCATCCTAAGGGGACTGACCTGTCATCTCCCTAACAAAAAAATGTGTCTAATTGTGCTCTATATATGTAATATGAATATGCTGGTATTCTCCCAATCCATTTCCCCACCATCCTGTGTTCCTCCCAGCTTGAAGCCCTCCTATCTGAATGCACCCTCGCTGGCAGTGCTCCCCACATCCTCTAATCTCTAGCCCCCACCCTGAATCCCCCAGCCTGTGTCCCCTGTGAAAAGGAGAATTCTAAGATGGTCCCCAAAGATTGCTGGCCCCTTGTGCATACACCTTCTTCCAGGAATCTCGTCAAAGACTAATTTAGATACTGCTATGATAGGACTTTACAGATGTGATTTAAGCCTCAAATCAATTGACTTTAAAATAGGAAAATTAAGCTGGGTATAGTGGCGCATGTATGTAATCTCAGTTCTCAAGAGGCTGAAGCAGGAGGATGGAGAGTTTATAGAGTCCAGTCTGGGCAACTTAGTGAGACCCTGTCTCAAAAGAAAAAAATTAAAATGGCTGAGGATGTATCTCTATGTAGAGAACTCCTGGGTTCAATCCCCAGAACCATAAAAATAAATAAATAAATAAATAAATAAATAAATAAATAAATAAATAAATCCAGCAGCTTGGGAGGCTAAGGCAGGAGGATTGCAAGTTCAAAGTCAGCCTCAGCAATTTAGTGAGGCACTGAGCAACTTAGTGAGACCCTGTCTCAAAAGAAAAAATAAAATGGCCTGGTGATGTTGGTCAGCGGTTAAGTACCCCTGGGTTTAATCCCTGGTACTAAATAAATACATAAATAAATAAGGAAATTACGTGGTAGGCCTGACTTCGTGCCACAAACTCTTTAAACCTGAGTCTAGAACTCAGAACAGAGAAGTCAGAGATTCGAAGCTTGAGAGGATGAATGAAGGGGCCATGTGACAAGGAACGATGGCTGCTCTCTATTGCCCAGACTGGCTCTGGCCAACAGCAAGCAAGAATTTGGAGGTTTCATTCCTACAACCACAAGAACTGAATTCTTCCAAAAACTTTGTGAGCTTGAAAGAGGATCCTGAGTTTCAGAAACGAACGCAGTCCTATTGACCCTCTGGACCTGCGATACACTGACACACCTTGTCTGAACATCTCACCTACAGAACTGGAAACTGATAGAGGGACATTGTTTTAAGCCACTAAATCTGTGATGATTTTTCACATAACAATAGAAAATTAATACATTTTCCCAAGCCCATGTCTCCCCAGTTTGTATTCCCTGTATCTATATCCTGTAACCTATATCATCCCAGGCTGAATACCCCCAGGATATGTCTCCCAGTTTAAATGGCTTCCCTGCTGGTACCAGAGCCCTCACCAGCGTGGATCCCTGGATCTATATTCCTCCCAGCTTGGGCCATCCTTCAGCCCGAATGCCCCCACATACACACAGCTTATCATACAATCTCTGCCACACACATTGATCTCACACACACATCACCAGCACCACAGGCACCAGCACCCTCCATCCACCACCTGACAGCACAGGACCCTGAGAGATTCTGCCAACCAAGGAGCACAGCAGTCAAGGGCACCGTCTGCAGTACCAGATGGAAATTTTGTCTCCTTTCCAAGAGTGGTGAGCAGGACTGGGAAACCCAAAAAGAGGATGCAACCTCTTCCCCTTTACCCCATGGAGCCTCAAGCCAAACCCAAGCAGCCAGCCAGCCAGCCATGCTTCGCAGGCTCTGAGCTTGGTCTAGTTTCTCCAGGGTCCTACCACACCCAGCCAGCTGAAGTCACTCTCCTTCCAGAAGGAGATGAATGTGCCCAATCAACTGGCCAAAGCCTTCCATCTTTGGAGAACTCCAATGCCCCTCTCCCAGGAATACTGTGTTGCTGACATCCCCAGTCACTACCCACTCTCTACCTCAAGTCCAGGACTAGCCTTGGTTTGCTCTCCTGAACTTTTTTCCCATCTGTACTATCCTAAATTTGCAAAATGGTATTTTCTCAGTTATATATTCTCCATAATTATCACGTAACTTAACCAAAATTTTCTCTGAGGTGGCTGGAATGAGGGGCATTACATATCCCAAGGCCTCCCACCAACAAGCAAACATGAGGTAAAGAAGAGAGGGCATATGCATAAAAGGATAAATAACTACATATACAAATACATGTTTATTATATATACACATGTTTACACAACAACCCTATAAGGTAAGTTATTATTTTTTATTTCATAGATGAGAAAACCAAGGCTCAGAGAGGCACAGTAAAGCATCTAGGGGCACACAGTAAGCCAACAGCAGAGCTGGGATACCAACAGGTGGTCTGGCTCTTCTCTACTTTGCTGAATATATACAAGGTGTCAGGATCACTCAGTTAGGTAGGGCATGTGCATCGTTTATGGTAAGAAAGGAGCAGGAGAGAAAGTGGAGATAATTGTGTGCTAAAGTGATCAGAGTAATTTTCACAGAAAGTGGGGCTTGAGTTGGCAGATTTCCAAGGGCAGGGCATTCATGTTGGAGGGAAGGAAGGAACCAGACACAATCAGGGGCATCCATGTTCTGGGACCATAATTTATATAGGGGAGTTATGGGAAATAAGGCTAAAGAGAGAAGTGGAGATCAGATCGGGGTTGCCCTGAATGAGAAGCATCTCCTTCTTGCCCTTAATTATAAGGCAGGAGGGAGACCTAGGAACAAATGGGTAGAAAGAGGGTAGAGACAACTGAATGTGGTACCTGGCTGGGCTTGGGAAACAAGAAGTAGAAATTGAGTCTGAGGGCTGGGGTTGTAGCTCAGTGGTAGAGTACTTGCTTAGCGTGTGTTAGGCACTGGGTTCACTCCTCAGCACCACATAAGTAAATAAATAAATAAATAGATAGATATTATGTCCACTAAAAATATTTTTTAAAAAAATAAGAAAAACAGAGCTGGGGTTGTGGCTCAGAGGTAGAGCATTCGCCTAGCATGTGTGCGGCACTGGGTTCAATCCTCAGCAACACATAAAAATAAAATAAAGATATTGTGTCCACCTATAACTAAAATAATAAATATTTGAAAAATTCAAAAAACAATCCAAGGTTTAGTGTTTGGGTGACTAGAGTAATTTTAGTTTTAATAATATAAATCGATTAAATTTATATTTGGAGGTGAAATTTGTCTCATTGTAATAGTTACACATACGACTGGTCTTTAAATTATGCTAGATAGGAAATTGTATTTTTACTTTCTCCATAATGTAATGTAGGAAAAAAAAAATATGTTTAAGGCCAGATAAGTATGAAGTTAATAGCATTATCAGAATCCTATGGATTCTCCTTTCCCTATTTAAAAAGAACACAAAAAGTTCAGCTATACTGTGAACATTTTAACATCAAGCCAGTTTTCTTCTGGGCCACTAATCCCCTAAATAGGATGTTATATGGTTCTAAAATGATTCCATGCATTTACATAGTGCTACAGTTTGGATGTTGAATGTCCCCCAAAGGCCCAAGTGTGCAGGCTTGCTCTCTAGGGTGGCACTATTGGCAGGTAGTGGAACTTTTTAAGTGGGAGGTCTTTAGGTCACTGCGAGGAGATTGTGGGACACTGGCCTCTTTCTCTTTCTTTTTGTTCCCTGACTGGTGATCTAAGCAGGTTGCTGTGCCATGCACTATCACCATGATGACCTCATCATAGGTCCAAAAACAATGAGGCAAATTAGTCATGAACTGAACACTCCAAAGCTGTGAGCCAAAATAACCTATTCTCTTCATAAGTTAATTATCTCAGGTATCTTATTATAGTAATGAAAAGCTGATTCACGCACATAGTTTGCTTAGTTTGCTACCTTAGTAACATGTTTTCCTGTGATAAGAATATGGAGTATAGGGGCTGGGATTGTGGATCAGTGGTAGAGCACTTGCCTAGCATGTGTGAGGCACTGGGTTCAATCCTCAACACCACAGTATAAAAATAAATAAAATAAAAGTATTTTATTTTAGTTGTAGATGGATATCTACAACTAAAAAAATTTTTTTTTAAAGAATATGGAGTATAATCCCCTTCCCTACTAGAATGTTATGACACCTTGTCAGACCACATATATGAGTTACTGGCCTCAATTCCTGGACTCCAAAATATATATAAACCCAAAACTTTGATAGATTGAGAGCTCAGGTTGTAGCAGGGCTATTCTCTGTCAGTCTTCAAGCTATCCTCCAAAGCCTCAGGTGTCAACACCAGCTCCCATAATAGCATTGAGGGAAATAGGGCATCTTCACAGATCCCTGATGTGTTGGTCAAACCATCTATGTTAGTCAGCTTTCAACCACTATAACAAAATACCTGAGTCAATTAACTTATGAAGGAAAAGGGTTTAAGTTCAGTTTTGGTTCATAGTTCTGGCCCAAAACTGGGTGGCTCCCATATTTTGGGCCTCTGATGAGAGAAGCACATCATTAAGTGAATGTTTGGCAATAAACCATTCATCTCATAAGCCAGAAAGCAGAGCAAGAGAGGAACTGGAAGAGACTGGGGTCCCACAAATCCCTTTAAGGGCACATTTCCAGTGCCAAAAGTTTCCATCACTTCACAATAGTACCACCCTTGAGACCAAGTTTTTAACTAATGGGACTTAGGGAACATTCAGTATCCCAACTAGCAGCCTTTCTGCCAAGAGCCTCTCATAGAAAGGTGTGCTTCAAACTTTGATTTGACTTTACACCCACAGAGGCCTGCTTCCATCATAATTGAACAACTGATGCTTAATTATATTTTATAAGAGATGGGGTCTCCCTATATTGCCCATGCTGTCTGCAAACTCCTGGACTCAAACAACTCCCCTGCCTCAGTCTCCCCAGTAGTTGAGACTCCAGGACTCTAGGATTTTTGGAACACACCCACTGCATGGCTAATGTACATCAGCTATCAAGTGCGTTCCCTGTAAGAGTTGTTCTCATTGTTCTCCCCTCCTTTTTCAACAATGCAGAAAAGAAGAAAAAGAAAAAGAAAAAAACTCTCTTTGCCTAACAATAAATTGTGTGATTTGCAAAATTATAATTTTATCATCTTATTTTAGCCATAGAAAACATAGGACAACTGAGAAATTTAACTCTGGGAATTCCGGGGCTGGAGACATGGCTCAAGTGGTAGCGCCCTCACCTGGCATGCGTGTGGCCCGGGTTCGATCCTCAGCACCACATACCAACAAAGATGTTGTGTCCGCCGAAAAAACTAAAAAATAAATAAAATTTTCTCTCTCTCTCTCTCTCTCTCTCAAAAAAAAAAAAAAAAAGGGGGGGGGCTGGGGATGTGGCTCAAGCGGTAGCGCGCTCACCTGGCATGCGTGCGGCCCGGGTTCGATCCTCAGCACCACATACAAACAAAGATGTTGTGTCCGCCGAGAACTAAAAAATAAATATTAAAATTCTCTTTCTTTCTCTCTCTCTCACTCACTCTCTCTTTAAAAAAAAAAAAAAAACTCTGGGAATTCCTGTGTATTTACATACAGCAGATGAGAAGCAGGTCATCAGTGGGATGAAGCAGATCTGAAGCCTTAGAAAATATTGCTGATCAATAACTATGTATCACAGGCTTTCAGTGTATACTTTCTAGACTTTTTTTTAGACCCTTCATTGTTTTAAAATGCAGTTGGGAGTTTAGTTACTATGGATATATGCAACCAAAAAAAAAAAAAAAAAAAAAAAAAAAAAAAAAAAAAAAAAAACCTCTAACTTTGTCCTCCACTGAGGGAATCAACAATAAATGAGAACACAAAGCGAGTGAGAAAAGGCACTTCACACACCAGCACTGAGACCCATTGCAAATACCCATACCAGGAGAGATGCCCGATGTCTTCCAATGCTGCCTGGCATGGGAGAGTGAATAGAACAGGGACTGGGCAGAAGACGAACAGAGGAGACCAGACCTGTCACACTACCCCCACCTCCAACACCACCTGCACGACAAAACCAAAAACCAGAAACTGCAGACCCAACTCAGTGTATACCTCGTCTTGCCATTTACCGCTGCTCTTAGCTTGGGCAAGTTGCCTTGTCTCTCTGTGTCCTATGCATATCCAAAAAAAAAAAAAAAAAGTTGCAAGGAATCTATTACCTTAAATACCATCTGCAAAGCACCTGGCATAGCACCCAGAAGACAGAGGAGGCCCACACGGTGAGCTGCTTTCCCCTTCCCCTCCTTGGGCAGCAGGAAGTAGTGGAGGTGAAGGGTTGTTCCAACAGACACAAGGAAAAAGCCCAGGCCCATGGAATCCAAGAAAAGACAAGGCCGGGGCCAGGTTCCCTCACCGCTGGCCTGCAGCTCACTGGGGTAGACCTGCAGGGTGAAGTGTCCATGGGAAGGTGAGTGGAATCAGAAGTGGGGGCCTAGGAATGGCACCAAACCCCAAGAGATGGGGTAGATAAGAAAGTGTATTTATTTATTTATTTTTGTGGTGCTGGTGATTAAATCCAGGGTCTCCAGCATGCCTCTCTACCCTCAGCTCCAAGAAAGATTATTTACATAAGTACTGATATTTTAGAGGAAGGCTTGGGAATGAGGAGGGATCAAGGAATAAAGGGGCTTTACAAAGTCTTGAAGATGAATGCTCCCAATTAAAAAATACTGAGCCAGAGCAGGAAAACCTTTGTCCTGAGACCAAGATTCAAGGACAGACTCCCCTGAGAAAACTGGCAAGAGAAGGACAGGGGTTTGGTGACAAAAACAAAGACCCAATTATCAAAACTAGGATAGAAAACGGGAGCAAGGTCAGAGCCGGGTGACAACATCAGATCAGGAGGAACAGCTGCGACAGGGAGCTGAGTCACTGCGACCTGACGCTGAGTCAGCAGAAGATGGACGCTCCCATTGGTCCCCAGGACGGGGCAGGACTAAGTGTGCAGATGGAATGCAGAGCCCTAGCTGAGAGCGGAGGCGACACTGTAGAACAGGAATCCAAGTTTCACATTAAAAGGGCAAAGATTCTATGCAATCTCTCAGTCAGGAGTGTTCCAGCCAATAGCAGAAGCCAAATTCTAGTCACTGTTTTCAGACTCTATTAACAAGTTCTTTAGAACAATACTTCCATGCTTTTGTTTCACACTTAACTGGGAAACTTATTAAAAATAATGTTCCAACTGACCTTAGATCTAACAAATTGGGATCCTGATGGGTGGGGACAAATCAGTTGGATTAGGTGAATCTGATGCAACTAAAATTGGAAACTCAGAGTGTTAGACTCCAAGCTTTAGAAGGACACTCTCCCTCACCTTGATTCTGGTTTTAGGTGTTGGGGGTCTGTCTTTAGTAGAAGTTGCTCTTTTTGCTTTTTCTGGAAAGTAGCTGTTAACAACCATATAGGTCTCAGAGTCTGAGACAAGTTCATGTGTGTGCTTGCACGCTTGTTACCCATGTGTTAAAATACACACAAAAAAATATGCCATGTTAGCTCTTTATTTTATTTTATTTATTTTATTTGTTCTAATTGGTTATACATGACAGTAGAATGCATTTTGACACATCATACATAGATAGAGAATAACTTCTCTTTCTTCTGGTTGTACATAATGCAGAGTTACACCAGTGGTGTAATCATATATGCACATAAGGTAATAATGTTCAATTCAGTCTGTCATTGCTTTCCCCATACCCCCACCCTTCCCTTCACTCCCCTCTGTCTGATTCAAAGTACCTCTATTCTTTCCTAGCCCCGCCCCTTGTTGTGAATTAACATTTGCATATCAGAGAAAACATTCAGCATTTGTTTTTTTGGCACTGGCTTATTTCACTTAGCATGATATTTTCCGGTTTCACCCATTTACCAGCAAATGCCATAATTGTATTCTTCTTTAAGGCTGAGTAATATTTCTTTATCCATTATTCTGTTGAAGGGTATCTAGGTTGGTTCCGTAGTTTAGCTATTGTCAATTGAGCTGCTATAAATATTGATGTGGCTGCACTACTGTAGTATGCTGATTTTAAGTCCTTTGGGTATAGACAGAGGAGTGGGATAACTGGGTCAGATGGTGGTACCATTCCAGGTTTTCTGAGGAATCTTCTTACTGCTTTCCATAGTAATTGCACCAATTTGCAGTCCCACCAGCAATGTATGTGTAGCTCTTTTTCAGTGTAAAATTCAATAGTATCATGTCATGCAGCCATCACCACTGTGTACAAGCAGCCTTCCATTTTCATGAATTCAACCAACTACAGATGGAAAATGTTAAAAAAAAAAGTTGTATCTGTGCTGAGCCATACATACTTACTTTCTTGTTATCATTTCTTAAACAATACAGTATAAAAACTACTTTTATAACATTTACATTGTATTAGGTATTAGAGGTCATCTAGAGATTATTTAAAATATATAGAAGGGTATGTATAAGTCATATGCAAATACTACATCATTTTATACACTTGAGTTTCCACAGATTTTGGCATCCACAGGAGGCCTGGAACCAGTTCCCCAAGGTACTGAGGGATGACTGTATCTTCTTTTTCATCTCACCTAACAGACATTCTGTACCCATTAAGCAATGACTTCCTATTTTCCCCTACCTCCAGATGGTGGTAACCTCTGATCTACTTTCATGTGCTTCTTGGCCACTTGCTTATCTTCTTTGGAGACATGTTTATTCAAGTCTTACTCGTTTTAAAATTGAGTTGTCTTTTTTGTTGTTGAGTTGTAGAAGTTTTCCTTGTAGTTTGGATATTAAATACTTATCAGACATGAGTTACAAATATTTTCCCATTCCCACAGATTTTTTTTCATTTTCTTGATAATACTATTTGATGCATAAAATCTTTTTTTAAAATTTTGATAAAATCCAATTTTCCTATTTGTTCCTTTGTTGCTTGTATTTTGGGGTCCTTTTAAGAACACATTGCTGGGGCTGGTGATATAGCTCGGTTGGTAGAGTTCTTGCCTGGTATATACAAGGCCCTGGGTTCAATCCCCAGCTCCAAAAATAAACAAACAAACAAACAAAAAACACATTGCCAAGTCCAAGGTTATAAAAATTGACCCCTGTTTCTTCTAAGAGTCTTATGGTTTTAGCCCATATGGTTAGTTAATCCATTTTGAGTTAATTTTTATATATGGTGTGAGGTAGGGGCCCAATATCTTTCTTTTGACTGTGGAAATCTAGTTGTCCCAGGATTATTTGTTGAAGAGACTTTCTTTCCTCATTGAATGAATATGGCACCTTTGTCCAAAACCTGTTGGCCATATGCTGTTCATGGGTATAGCATTTCGGACGTACAAGATTTTAAAAAGTAAAGATGAATGATGGTGAAGGTTGCGCAATAATGTGAATGTACTTAATGCCACAGTTATGTACACTTTTTTAAATGTTAACTGTATATGTATTATTTTCACAGTTTTTAAAAATCAGTTGGCCTTTGATATGTGGGTTTATTTCTGGACTCTTAATTCTATCCCACTGGTATGTATGTCTTTTTTTTTTTTTTAAAGAGAGTGGGGGAGAGAGAGAGAGAGAGAGAGAGAGAGAATTTTTTAATATTTATTTATTTTTAGTTCTCCGCGGACACAACATCTTTGTATGTGGTGCTGAGGATCGAACCCGGGCCGCACACATGCCAGGGGAGCGCGCTACCGCTTGAGCCACATCCCCAGCCCCTGGTATGTATGTCTTTATTTATGCCAATAACATATGATTTTGATTACTGTATTGCAGTAAGTGTTGAAATCAGGAAATATGGATATTCCAACTTTGTTCTTTTTCAGGATTATTCTGGCTATTCAGAGTCCCTTGCAATTTCACAGGAATTTGAGAACCATCTTTTCCATTTCTGAGAAAAAAAAAAGGAATATTGAAATTTTGTAGAGATGTGCTGAATCTGCAGACAAGTTTGGGTAGTACTGCCGCCTTAACCACACACTAAGTCTTCCAACCCATGTATGCAGACTGTCCTTTCACTTATTTAGGTCTTTCTTTTATCCATGTTTTGTAGTTGTCAGTTCAGGTAGGTTCTAAAACTATCATGTTTTTATTTCCTATCATTAGCATGGCCCATTGTTTAGAAAATCTTATAACTTATAAAAAGGCAGTCAGTGTGTTATTCATCTTGTAACAGCTACTTGTGAGAAAAGACTCATAGACCACTCAGTATTAAATCAGCATTTAGCCGGGGGCAGTGGCACAGGCCTGTAATCCCAGCTGCTTGGGAGGTTGCAGCAGGAGGATCCCAAGTTCAAAGCCAGCCTCCACAATTAAGTGAGGCCCTAAGCAACTAAGCGAGACCTTGTCTTAAAATCAAAATAAAAAAGAAAAAGGGCTGAGTGGAGAAATGGCTCAATGATTAAGTGCCCCTGGGTTCAATCCCTCAGTACCAAAGGGGAGGAAGGAAGGAAAGAAAAAGAGACAAAAAAAACCCAGCATTTATTAGCAATTCTATTCTGACCCCTGGGCTCCTGATTTCCATAAGCATGAAATAGTATAACTTTCAGGTAGAAATCTGGAAAGTGATAGTGTAGTAGGAAATGCTAAAAAGCAGCCTGTTGCAGAAAGCTGAAAGAACACAAACAAAGCACAGCTAAGTGTCCATGAGAATGGCTGGGCTGGGAAAGTTGTCAAACAGGAGGCTTTGAAGGCAGAATGAGATTTTGCGAAAGAAAAATAAAGGGAAGGGCATGTGGGGAATAGAAGTGAATAAAGTAAGTAACAAGGCAAGATCGGAAAATGCTAAGGAGGACCACTGAAGGTATGTGTGTGTGTGTTTGTTTATGTCTGTACATGTCTGTATGTAAGTCAGAGGATGGGAGGTGCGGAGAAACATGGAAATAATCAGGAGGCAGAAGGGGTCAGCTCACTCGTTTGAACAACTGTATTTAAAAAAAAAAAAGTTAAGGCATCTATCTGTTGACACATTCCTTTCAATAAGTGATGATGTAATTAAAAAGTGACAGTGCTGGTACAATTGGAAAAATAGAATAAAATCTGTATGGTGGACAGTACTATTCTATCAATGTTAATTCCCTGTTTTTGATATTTGCACTATATCCCCAAGAATATCCTTCTTGGGAAATGCACACTAAAGTATTTAGGGGGCAGGTGGTATCATGAACCCAACTTATTTTCAAATGGTAAAGAAAAAATAATATGAGGGTTAGGGATGTATCTCAATGATATTAGCTACTTGGCTAGCATGTGCGGGCTCTGGGTTTGATACCCAGCACGAAGAAGAAGAAGAAGAAGAAGAGGAAGAAGAGGAAGAAGAGGAAGAAGAGGAAGAAGAAGAAGAAGAAGAAGAAGAAGAAGAAGAAGAAGAAGAAGAAGAAGAAGAAGAGAAGGAAAAGAAGAAGAAATGTATGTATAAAGAAATGAAGACAATCATAAAATAAAAGGGGTAAAATGTTAATAGTTGGAGAGAATCTAAGTAAAAGGTATATAGGAGTTTTTGTACTATTCTTCTTATTTCTTTAGAAGTCTAGAATTAATACAAACTAAAAATCACTAAAAAAGGAATGCTGTTTCCTTTCTATTAAAAAAATGGGTTTCATAAAGCAAATTTTTGGCTTAAAATTTGTTATACTCATAAAATTGTCTAAGAGGACACCAAACTATCCATCAGTGACTACTTAAAAAAGTAGAATTGGGTGGGGAAAAAAGGACTTAAATTTTACTTTATACATTTCTGTATTGTTTGAATGTTTTATCAAGAGCCTGTACCAATTTTGTAATAAAATTAAAATCACAAAAGACAAGCAAATGTAGAGATAGAATGCCTTTCTCTTGTATTTTAATGTAGAGGGTGAAGAGAAAAGGTATTTGTAAAATAAAGAACAACATACATTTTATATATAACATAAAGATCAACAAACATTTAGCAACATAGAACAAATGTTGGCACTTACTGAGAATTATTTTTTATGTCCCTGAGAAGTTTTTTTAGGAAACTGAGAACTCGAAAATCTTACCACATTGTTCTCCCAACCCAGAGCCCCACTGGTAAGGCAAATTAAAGAAGCTCTCCTAATAACTTAAGCACAAAGCCCACATCTTCACCTTAATTACTGCCTACACTTTGCCAAAGCTAAAGACGGTTTTGTTTAGAATGCCTTCTGTGGGCTGACAAAAAGAAAAAAAAAGTGCACCCTGTTGTGATTTTCCTGCCTGCATGATCAAGCTGAATTAAAAACACACATAAAAAAGGAAGAGAGCAAGAGGAAAAAAAAATATCATTTATTCTGTGCATGGACAAAATGGGCGATATGAAAATGACACCGATCAACCAGTGCATAACTTCCTTTGCCTGGAACTGATGTGGCTTAAGCACAAATAATAGTAATGAAGTACCCTAAACCAAGACTGTGGATTTGTCCCAACTTTCCAGTTTGGGAGAGGGCCAGAGGTGTCCGGTGAAGCCTTAAGGCATCATCTGAGGGAAAAAAATTAATGCCGAGTTCAGAAGCTTCAGGTGACCAGGGCTCTGATTCTGCATACCTCTGCACACTTCTGCCATGGTCCTTCTCCATTAAGAATGAAGGTGCAGAAGACAGCCTTGTCTGTTAATGACCTAAGTTGTTCATTCCTAACACTCAACAGAGGAGAGGGCTGACTTGACTGATCTACCTTAGTTGTGATTCATTTAATAACTAGGAACATTCCTTTGGCTGGGTCCTTCTGTATCCAAGTACAATATTATATTTTGACTTTATTATTTATGTGCTTGGGTTGGAAACCATAGCTGCACACATGCTCTACCACTGTGCTACCAACCTTAACTCCTTGATATATCTTTTAACTAAAAAAATTGGTTCATTATATAAACTATGGACTTCATAAGATCTAGGGTTCTTCTTTTTAATTTATTTTTGTTTTATTTTATCTTATTTTTGGCACTGGGGATTGAACCCAAGGACTTTTACCATGAAGCCACATGCCCAGACCTTTTTATTTTTATTTTTTTATTTTGAAACATGGTCTCAACAAAGTTGCTTAGGACCTCTCTAAGTTGCTGAGGTTGGCCTTGAACATTCGATCCTCCTGCCTCAGCCTCCTGCATCACTGGTATTACAGGTGTGCACCACCATACCTGGCCTTCTTCTTTAATAAAAAGAGAAAAATATATAGAATAAATTCTCCAATCATAGGTTGAAACTTACTTCAATGTTTTAAAATTCCAAATCCAATTTGAATGATCACAAACACACCTTTTAAGATATATACTCTACAGTTTAAAATGTATCTACTTATTAAAAATTAATTATTTAGTAGCATAATAATGGTGATTAAAACGTGTTCCCCACCTTTAAGAACCTCATACTTAAAAACAACTGTATTTTCTTAATTTTTTAAAAAGAGTAATATCACCTAAATATATCTAAATATAGTAGTTAGATAATCGTTTCTTTGGGGCAAGTTTGCTGAATGATACAGACACCCATGCGCGCGCACACGTGCACACACACACACACACACACACACACAAACTGAAACTTGCTTCGTTAAGTCTATTCAGGCTGCTAAAATAAAAAATATAAGAGATTAGGTGGCTTATAACCAAGACAGATTTATTTCTCACACTTCTGGAGGCTGAGAACTCTAAGATTAAAGCATCAGCTGAGCTTGCCTGGTGAGGGTCCTGTTCATAGATGGCCACCTTTTCACAGAAATGGCCAGCTAGTTCCTGGGATCCCTTTGGTAAGGGATCTAACCCAAATCACCTCTGAAAGGCCCTAATTTCTAAAACCATCACATTGGGGGTTAGGATTTGGAGGGGGAAACACAAACATTCAGTCCATTACTTTTGCTTTCAAAGAATTATCTTCTCTTGGTGACAATAAATTAGACTTCACGCTGAGCACTGTATTAGATAATCACTTTGTATTTTATTCTCCTCTGACATCACTGTATTTTAACAGCATTTAGTATAAAATGTATTCTGAACTGAAATAAATATTGGAAAAAGAAGGTCTTCATCAAAATATTGCAAAGCAACAAAAATAAATTCTGGGTAAATTACAGGAAAAGGAAGTTCACTGGGTTATTTTCCTCTAGTGAGAGTTTGATAGAAAAAAATTTAGAACATAATGTTTTAAAATTATAACTATCTACCACTACCAGCTCACCATTGAAAAATAAAAATAAAAAGCTGGATTTCTGTATTCTTTTTTATCAAAAGTAAAATCTAAGTGAATTTAAGCATAAATATATAAGACAAGATAAAAGTTCCAGAAAAAAATAATTTTACACAATCTTGCATTGTATGAATATGACAGTTATTCCAGAATAATAAATTAGTTCACATAAAATTAATTTCTAAAGGGTAAAAATTACTTTAAATAGAGTTGAAAGAAGAACCAAGAAAAATGTTTGTAACAAACTTGACCTCAAAAGGGCTAATTTATTTAGTAAATAAGGAACTCTTTTAAATCAAATAAGAAGTCATAGTGAAATAATAGCGAGTCCAGCAAATGAAGAGGCTATTTACATCAGCTGTCCGGACAATATAGTTTTTTCTCAATTTTGTATAAAGTACTGTGCAACCACAATTTCAAAGCAATTTCCTTAGCTTTATCCTTTCCAATAAGATTGCTTATTTAAGCTCTTCCCATATAGAAATTTTGGTGTTATCACCAATAAGAAGACAAGTAACTCATGTTACTTGTTATTTTATAACATCATATAAAATAATCCCATGAGAAGATAGTCAGTGGTAGCCATAGTTATAGAAGTTACATTCAAATAATAATGTTGAGGGGCTGGGGTTGTGGCTTAGAGGTAGAGCACCTGCCTGTCATGTGTGAGGCACTGGGTTCGATCCTTAGTACCACATAAAGTAAAATAAAGACATTGTGTCCACCTATAACTAAAAAATAAATATTTAAAAAATAATAATAATGTGATATATTTTCCACCTATCAAATGAGTCAAGATTTAAAAGAATAATATTTGGGAAAGTCAGAAAAATGGGCGCTTTTATTTACTATTGGTAGGAGTATAAACTGATAAAACTTTTGGGCTGCCCAAAAGTTTATTTGTTTTTTTTTTTTTGTTTTGTTTTGTTTTTTAAAGAGAGAGTGTGAGAGAGAGAGAGAGAGAATATTTTTTAATATTTTATTTTTTAGCTTTTGGCTGACACAACATCTTTGATTGTATGTGGTGCTGAGGATCGAACCCGGGCCGCACGCATGCCAGGGGAGCGTGCTACCGCTTGAGCCACATCTCCAGCCCCCCAAAAGTTTATTTGTATGTTCATATATTATATATAAGTATACAACATATTACATATAACATATATATATTATATTAATACAATATATCTTTCGATCCAGAAATTCCACATCTAGAAATTTTTCCTATATAGATATACTTGCCCAAGTAAATACGTACATAAAGAGATACACACACACATACTAAAAGATGTTTATTGTAACTTTTGTTAATTGGAAAGAACTAAAAATAATGTGTCACTAAAAGGGCACTGCTGAAAAAATGACACATTCCTGAAAAAACATTAAAACTATATCTATTATAAGCCAGGCATGGTGGCACATGCCTATAATCCCAGTGGCTCAGGAGGCAAGTTCAAAGCCAGCCTCAGCAAAAGTGAGGCACTAAGCAATTCAGTGAGACCCTGTCTCTAAATAAAATACAAAATAGGGCTGGGGATGTGGCTCAGTGGTTGAGTGCCTCTGAGTTCAATCCCCAGTACCTCCTCCTGCCAAAAACCTATATCTGTTATAAAGGGAGGGCTGGGAGTGTAGCTCAGTGGAAGGCTTAAGGCTCTGTGTTCAATCCTCAGCACCCAATATAAATAAATAATAGGAGAAAGGTGAATGTTTATGTACAGACTTAATTCAATTTCTAAGGTATGTTAAGTAAACAAAAAAGTGTCAGAACCAATTATCACATATTTGTCAATAATGTATGTGCATGTGTATGCGCACACTCATACACAGAAAATACCCAAAAGGTTAGAGTGATAAACTTTGAGGAGAGGTATTCAAGGAGATGAGTGCTGGTATGTGTTAGTAAAAGAACACATTTTATTGTATATATTTTTGTATACAATGAATGTTTTTCCTAAGGGAAAAAGTTAATAACGTGTTTTTTCCTACATATTTTCAAATTCCTGAATATTGTCAAATCATGTTTGAACTTTTCCAGAAAAAATCAAATTATACTTAAGGGGAAAAAAATCAGTTGTTTATGCAATAAAAGCAAAACATCTGCCAAGTTTATTTAGTTTGACATTTTTTTCCATATCCTGTTTAGCAAACTAGAAATAAACACTGAATCATAATTAAGTGATAAAATTAGAAATGCTATCCTAGGATGATATGCTTAATGATGTATTTGCCCAGGGGTGTATGTTGATAGGTAAGTGCAAATGGAAACCACAGCCAGAAAGGACGCAGCATTCCTCAACATGGTACCCATTGAAATAGCTCACTTCTTGTCAGTTTTCTTCCTGATTGCCTTTTCCTGTACACAGGAGTGAGTAATAACCCCCCAAACCAAAGTATCTATCTCTGGGTCTGAGACTCAGATGCTGATTGTTTTTGTAAACTGGCTGCCAACAGTCTGTTAAAGTTCAGAACAAAGGAAAGATCAAGGGACCTTGCTCCCTCCGCATTTACTAGTACAAACCTCAACATAATGACCTTCTCTGGAGGCTTTTGATTATGCAACAGTAATTTAGGGCAACGAGGCTGGAGTTTTCTTTGAAGATAACTTAGCTTGTCTTCATGAGCCAGTATAAACAAAGGGGGGAAATACAGGCTCTGCTTTATTCATTCATTACATCCTTCATTTGTTCATTTTTCCATACATCCTTGATTCATATTTTAAAATGTGTTGAAGACTTGCTATGTTCAGCTCTGGGAACTGAACATTCAAATCCCATTCATAGACTCAAAGATCTTGCAGTCCAAGGGGAGATAAGCAAGAGAAAGGGGAAATTGCAAAACAATAACAGGTCTGTGCAGAAGGTGAAGAGAACCCAAAGAGGGGCACCGAGTACCAACAGGAGGACTAATGAAGACATCTCAACCACAGCAGCATCTGAACTGAGTCCCGAAGGGGCTCCCTGATAAGGACAGGGAGCAGCGTGCTGATTCACAGCAGGAACTAAAAAAGAACAGACATGGAGGGGCCTGCTCACCACCAGTAAGAACTGAGCAGATTTCTAAGCGGGAAATAGTAAGACCAGAGGTGAGCATGGGTCAGGTCCAGAAATCTGGAGTTCATCTGAAACTCATCCTGATGGTTATGAATTTTAGGGAGGAAATGACATGATCAGAGTTGGGTTTTAGGAAGATATCTTAGGCAGCAATGTGAAGAAATAAAAAAGTAGGTGAGAAATATGAAAGGACAGGACAACAAATAGGAAAATTAGCAAGAAAGCAGTTGCAGTGGCATGGGAAGGTGATGACGAAGGCTTTTGCTTTTTAGAGAACACACCAAATAGCAGACAAGGACACTGATCTTTTCATTGGACTCTGATGCTCTGGAAAGGACTACAGAGCCAGATGGGGGCAGTGATGGACAGAGCCTCAGAGGAAAGGCCTAGAACAAGGGGTGGGTCTTGGTATACAAGTTGTGCTATCAGGCAGGAGGAGATCTCTTCCTGCCCATCAAAAAGTCTGAGTTTTTTTACTCCCTCCTAGGGCATTCCCTCTAGGCCCTGATGACCTTCCTCATTTTGCAACAAACTTGGGCAGTGCATGATCCAGGCTAAAGTTGTTCATAGCCATTGGGTTGATCAGGCAGACTAAAGGCCTCAAGGAAATCAAACTGCCATCCCTGATACCATCATCCTGACCAAGCTGCCTTAAGTCCTGTGAGATGAAACTACTGGGAAAACAAGATCAACAAGCCAGGTAATGCTCTCTTTGCAGGGTAACAGAGTGCTGGGTGTCACTAGGGGGTGCATCTTACTCTTGTCCCTAAATGAACCCACGTAACCTCACTGCTCTTGTGCCTAAGAAACTGCTACCGGTGACTGATATCAACAGCTGTTATACTTCTGCCAGGAACTGCACTACTAATTGGACAACTCTGCTAAATCTATCTTCAGTGCCATCTCAAATCTTGTAGCTATGGGATCCCTGAATTCTGGAAAAAGACAATATTCACCAAGTCACCCCCTCAGAACTTTACTGATCATAAAGACCCTAGTGACTGTGCAAGAACCTGCAAATCCTTCTTTGTCTACCATGTTGTGTTCTTATACAAGTAAAATTAAAGAAGAAGCAAGAGAAAAAGATGATGAAGGGCTAAACATACAGTAAGATGCAGAGAGGTGCTGAGGCCTGGACGCTTATGTCCTCCGGAAATTTATACGTTGAAATCCTGACCCTTCAGGTGGTGGTATTAGGAGATGGGGGCTTTTGGAGGTGATTAGGTCATGAGGATGAAACACTCAAGAAAGAGATTAGTGCCCTTACCAAAAAGAAGACAAGCTCAAGGATGAAGAGGAGGAGGAAGAAGGAGAGAAAGGGGGAGACTGAAGAGCCTGCTTCACCTCCTCCACCCTGTGAGGATGCAATAAGAAAGCCCCTTCTGTGAACTAGGAAATGAGCCCTTAATAGATAGGAGAATCTTCCGACTCCTTGATCTTGGACTTGCCAGTCTCTGGAACTGTGAGAAATAAGTTTCAGTTGTTTATAAAGAGACCTCGTTTATACTATTTTGTTACCGCAGCCTGGTCAGACTACGCCAAGAGATAACAGACCTGACATATATGGGAAGGAGAAATCCCAGGACTTCATGACTGACACAGTATGAAAAGTAAAAGGAGAGAGGAGTTAAAATAATGACTTCCGGTTTCCAGCCTGGGCTCCTGAAAGGAGGTGTTTCAGAGTGATAAAGAACATTGGATATGGGGAGGCTTTTTAAGGAATAACGAATAGTTACATTTTGGACAGGTGGAGTTTAAGGTGGCTGTGGGATGTCCACAAAGAATAGATCAGTAAGTAGTTGGAGAATGTGGGTTTTAGAATCAATACAGGTTTTAAACGCAATACGTATGAGCTGAAGGTAGAGATTATTGGAGAGTGGGGTTGGTGGGCACAAGAACAAGTGGCAAGAGAAGCTGTGGAAGAGGATGAGATGACTCAGGGAAAGCTTGGAGAGGTGAGAGGAGAAATGAGACAAAATACAAAATGGTGGAGAACAACATGTTAAAGAATAGAAATGCTGGGCATGGTGCTGCATGCCTGTGATTGCATCTACTCTGAAAGCTAAGGCAGGAGGATCGAAAGTTCAAACCCAGCCTGGGCAAGTTAGCGAGACCTTATTGGGTTTCTCCAAATAAAAAAGACTAGAGATGTAGCTCAGTGGTAGAGCATCCCTGGGGTCAATCCCCAGTATGAAAGAGAGAGAGAGAGAGAGAGAGAGAGAGAGAGAGAGAGAGAGAGAGAGAGAGAGAGAAAATGATAGAAGACTCCAAAGAAATGACCATAAAATATGTGGTAAACCAAAAGAGGGTAGTATTATAGAAGCTAATGGAAGAGAATGTTTCAAGGAAAGAACAGGAAACAGTTGGGAAATTTACAGAAAAGTTGCACATGTTAAAAACTGAGAATGCCTATTGGGTTTAACAAAGAAAGAAGAAACTGATGCATTTAGCAAGACCAATCTTGGCCAGGAGGCAAAATCCAGACCACAACAGGTTAAGGGATGATGGGATGTGAGGAAAATGAAGCAGTGCATGCAGACAGCTCTTTCAACATTAGTAGAGTAGGAAAGGGGCAGGCTGGTATCTAAAGGGGAAGTAGACTTAAAGTAGGCTTTTATCTTTTTTTTTTATAAGATGCTATTGAGAACGATTAGGAGACAGGAATATTTGAAGAAACTGACCACTGAGGAGGTGTGGACCAGAAGATAAAGACACTATGATTAGATTCAATCAGGAAAATGATCACTTACTTTTTGTCTCTATAAATTTTCTTTTTGTGAACATGTCATATAACTTGAATCACTATAACATGATCTTTGGAATGTGGTATCTTTTACTCAGTGTAATGATTTTGAAGTTCATCCAAGTTGTAACATATGCCAGTAGTTCATTCCTTTTCCTTGCTCAGTAGTATTCCATTGAATAGTCATTTCACATTTTGTGCATCCATGACTCAGCGCTCGCCTCACACGTGTGAGGCCCTGGGTTCAATCCTCAGCACCACATAAAAATGGATAAATAAAATAAAGTTTTTTTAAAAAAAATCTAGGGCATCATATCATTTAGCAATAGATATTTTATCATGCAACTCTAAAAGAGAATTATTTTTAATATTATAACCACAATATTATGATCACACTTAAAATATTTTCACTCTAATTGCCAACACTAAGTTTCTTGTTATCTGAATTTATTATTTAAAGAAATAGGCTACCATGCTAAAAGCCATGTCTGTCTGACAAGGACTGGGAAAAGAGGGGCTGGACATGTGTCCTGATAGAATGTACATGGTAACTTTTTTTTTTTTTGCATCCCGAAGTGATCTTTTCAGGCTAGGATTTAAAGGACTGTAGGGAATGCAAAAATAAGCTTGGGAAACTTATGCCATATGGACACTAAAGGATTACTCTTCTCTTTCTGGCTATGAAATGACTAATTAACTATTTGCAGCTGAAATGTGTGGGATCTTTTTCAGAAAATGGAATATCTTTCCCTCACTGAGCATATTGATTAGAGACATCATCTAGACTGTCTGGGAATAGTTTCTCTATAGCAGAACAAATCACACCCTTCAATGCACTGTTTAATTTTAGATATATCTTGTCACATTTATTTAAATGGTTTCGCTCCAGACTTTTTTTTTCTTTAGGAGTGGCTGATGGCCACACTTATTTAATTTTCATTTTTCTCAAAAGGCAATATGGGGTAATAGGAAGAGCCATTTCAAATTTTATCACATATTAGCAGTTTAATCTTACACAACTTACTTAACCTTTACCAGCGAGAATTTTTGTTTTTTAATCATCCGTGGACTGAATATGATTTGTTAGGATTAAATGAGATCTGGATTTGGCACTCTGCCTGCACCTACTAGACAGTCAAGAAATCATTGCTATTATTAATAAAAAAGGAATTTTCTACAATAAATATGCATACTTTATCAAGAGTACCCTAAAGCCTGTGCACATCTGTGAGGTGGAGTCAAGAAGATTGTAAGTTCCAGGCCAGCCTGGGCAATTTAGCAAGACCTGTCTCAAAATAAAAAAACGAAAAGGGCTGGGGGTATGACTCAGTGGTAGAACACCCTGGTTTTAATCCCCAGCACTGAAAAAAATATATATTCCCTGAACATAGTGTTTTCTTTAGCCGTCTGCCCAACTGATGCCTTGACAGGACCATTCATGTTAGTGTGTTTGAATTAGATATCTAAAGAACAAGTGTTTCTTTCAATATTGCCTTGAATGTAAACAAAAGTATAGAGTAACAGGTCTGTAACTAATAGACACTCTAAAGTCATTCAGCTTGTGGAAGGCCGCCCACCCATAAGCTGAGCATCCTCTCTCAGCCTTGAGGAAGGGGGTGTTGGTCTGGCACTGCTCGCCTTAGGCTGTGCAATGCAAGTGCCTCCACCTCTGCTTGGCAAAGAAATTTGCTCTAGGCCTGGACTTAGGCGTTATCCAATGGGATTGGACAACCTCCCTTTGAAACCTTATCCCCTGCCTTATTTGGTGAAGAACATTCTATTGAAACTCCTTGTATGCCCCCCCTATAAAAATAAAGAGATTCTGGGTGCAGGCTCTCTTTTTTGGCTTGACCCTTAAGATTGCTGAGCCATCCTACCCTCCATATGAAAATTACTCTGTGTCCTGTGCTTTTTTACAGTTTTCTTGGTTTAATCTTGCAGCCCACTCTTTAGAACCCAGTTCACCTTGTCAGTGCAGGTCATCACTGACGAGACAATCTTTAATCTAATCTTTAAACATTGGGCCAATATAACTATTTCTACTTGTGTCCTCTCAATAAAATATTAAGCTTTGAGTAGGCATGGTGGCGCATGCCTGTAATCCCAGCAGCTCTGGAGGCTGAGGCAGGAGAATCTCGAATTCAAAGTCAGCCTCAGCAACAGTGAGGGGCTAAGCAACTCAGCAAGATCCTGTCTCTAAATAAAATACAAAATAGGGCTGGGGATGTGACTCAGTGGTCAAGTGCCCCTGATTTCAATCCCTGGTACAACCCTACCCCAAAATTAAGATTTCTGGTTCACACAAACAGAAGAAAATGATGACTGAAATAAAAGAGCCCCCATAGCTCATATCAGCAACAATATAAAGAAATCCAAATTTTTATGGTCAATTCCAAACCTGATCTTACTTAGCCTGAGGTATGAATGTGAAGAAGCTATAAAACTTCCATTTTTGTCCATTCATTTGCAGGTCCAGCATCAAAATCATTTATAGTCGTCTTTTAGTGGAATCCAAATGCTAATTCAGCAAACAAATACTTTTTTATGCAACCAATGGTTTATTAAAATCTTTATTAAATGTTTTAGTCCATTTTCTTTGCTTTCACAAGTATGTTGTGAGTAACTGATTCTGTGATTGATGGTTTAAGTTCTTGCCATACTTCATTGCTAGCAATAAATTTTCATTATGGAGTTCTACAGAAATGAAGAGTGTGATAAATCAACCCAAATGTGTTCTGACCTTAACATAGTTCCTAGTCCTATTCTCTGGTGAATTACGTCTCTTTTCTAAATGAAGACTCACCACCATAATTCCAGCTCCTTGTGGGCTCTAGTTCATTATTTGAAGTTTTATTACAATGTGTCATGAGCATTCAGGAAACATGACATGAAATATTCTTTGAGAGGTCAGCTTCAAAAGCACCATTGTGGTCAATCACATAGATGGATAGCTACATAGCCAGACTCTAAAGCAATTTCCTACTATCAGTTGCCAGCCATCTGCAAGGTGAGCTGAGTTGTTCAGCTGGCCACTTTCCATGCCCGTCTTCCACTCAAAAGACGGCTAAGTACTCCATATGAAGCCCTCTTCCAGATCCTGATCTACAAAGTTCCTTTCTCCCAGTGAAACCAATATACATTAGGGATTACTCTACAGTAAAATGGGTGTTAGTCATTTGTCAACTATTTATCCAGATCCCATGATGTACCAGGTACTTTTTTAGGCAAAGGGATACCAGAGTGAACTAGACTGACAAGGATCCCTGTCCTCTTGGAACTTGTATTTTAAAGACCCTGATAATTGCAGGATGCCATGGAAGTCCAATTAAAGAAGATCTAACCAATCTGAGAGGCCAGGGTCAGGGAAGGCTTCTCAAAGGTGGTGATACTTCAGCAAAGCTTGGAAGGACAAAAAGGAAAAAAACCAGATAAAGAAACCACTCTAGACGAAATATAGGAGGTGTGAAGTAACAGGTTACAGTTGGGAAACTGCTGGCTGGTTGATACAGCTGCTGCTTTATCAGAAAACAGCAGAGTGCCATTAAAATATTTTAAGCAAAGAGTTTCATGATAGTATTTGCATTTTAGAGTGTTCACTCTGGCTGCAGTACAGACAATGGACTGGGGAGAGTCCAGAGAGCCCAATTAAGCAGCTGCTGACATAATTCTGATCACCTGGCGGGAAAGAAGAATATAAGATTTGTACCAAAGTTACGGAGGAATTGGAATCTACAGGACTTTGCAACCCATTAGGACAGAAAAGCACTGAGTGAGTGGCTATAAATGCAACTGCTTGAGTCATGGGTCCTTAAGAAAACTCTTTTTCATTAAACAAACATTAAAGGGATTTTATAGTGCCCTCAGAAAACCTAAACTTAGACCACCTTCCCAGCCTCTGGAGACCCAACATCAGTTTCTGAGTTAAAGAGAGTAAGTTATTCCTGGGGACAGAGAAAGTAATTAATTGTTCTTTCAGAGGAGGGCTTCGATGACTAAGAATGAGCAGTGTATTATCATGGGCTCCAAGGGCTTGTTATTGTCTTCATTTTGACTACCTAACCTACAGAGGCAGCACAGTGGAAACTGGTAACAGGCTGTGTATGAGAGAAAGAAAGAGAAACAATCTGGGGCCCCCATTATTTCTGCCTGCCTACCAGCTACTCCCTTGATCCTAGGAACAACACTTCAGTTTTCTGTTGAGAAACCACATTTCTCCTGCTCTCACTCACTTAGTTCTTGTGGGACAGAAGACCTGGTTAATAAGAGTACCTTATTTCCCTGCCATGGTTCAGGGATGAGCAGGGATGGAAGCTGGGCCAGTCAGCACCACAAATACTGGAATTTAAACAAGTGAAGCTATCTCTCCTTTATGGCTGACCTAATAGGTATATATTAGGAATTTCTGGGAGCCACCCTGCCCTCATGAGAAGAGAGCCTGTTTGAGAAAGAAGGCAATCTAGAGGAGAACAGGGCATTGTTTGAGCATCTCACAGCAGCCATGCCTGATACCCCATTTGATTCCCATGTTTTCAGTCAAGTGAGCCAATTTGCAGTTAGGATTCTGTTATATGCAACTGACAGAGTCCCTTTTGCCTCACAGATGGGAAATAATTATTTTTTCTATACTTTCTGAATTAGTACTATTTCATTCCATTTTCTTCTGTTTTTCTCTTTTCTCTCTCCCTCACAATCACACCGTCTCCTGGAAGAGCTGGAGAAGATATGGACAATGATCTCCTTGGCCACTAACAGTCCTGCAGTTTCTCTAGTCCACATCCCAACACCTCATATCTCAGTGCAAAGCCTTGAGGTGCTAACCTCCCACAAAAAGTTTCTTGAGCCCAAATAAACTAGTTCTTTCCTTATCATAAACTGTCTTCTAATGCAGAAGACAGATTTAAAGCATATGATGTAAGCTAGTTGCGGTGGCGCACACCTACGATCTCAGTGGCTCAGGAGGCTGAGGCAGGAGGATCACAAGTTCAAAACCATCCTCAGAAACTTAGTGAGACCTGGCTTAGCAACCCACGGAAAACCTGTCTCTAAATAAAGTAAAAAGGGCTGAAGATGAGCTGGTGTTGTGGCTCAGCTGTAGTGTGCCCACCTAGCATGTGCAGGGTCCTGGGTTGGATCTTCAGCACCACGTAAAAATAAATAAATAAAATAAAGGTATTGTGTTCAACTACAACTGAAAAACAAATATAAAAAAAAAAAAGGCTGGGGATGTGGCTAAGCACCCCTGGGTACAGTCGTCAATACCAAAACAAACAAACAGCAAATGATGTTATTAAGCACCTCCTTTGTTGACTGGTATGCTAGAGTAGTAGATTGTTACCCTGGCACAGCCCCCAGTGAAGTCCCTGTGCCCATGTTCTTTACTATATTAGTTTCCTGCTCTCCCCAGCTCCTAGATGAATTCTATTTCCCCAACCCTAGAACTTAGCCCTGTGACTTGCTTTAGCTAACAGAATGAGACAGAAGTGATATGTGACTCCCAATGTTAAGCTTTCAAGTAACTGAATTGCATTCCAGAGCAAAGCTCCACCAAAGAGAAAAAAATAAAAGCAAGAAGGAATTAAATAATTTAGCACTGACAATATAAAACTGACATTGTCCAGCATGCAATCAAAACTTAGCAGGCATGCAAGAAAAAAAAAAAGGCAGGAAAATACATCTCACAGTCAGGAGAAGAAAAATCATTCAACAGAACCAAAACCAGAAAGGAGACAAATGACTGAAATAGAAGATAAGGATGTTAACATAGCTACCATACTATGATCCATATGTTCAAGAAGGTAGAAGAAAACACAGGTAGGTTTAAGGAGAGACAAGGAAATTACAAAAAACAAAACAAAACAAAAACAAAGCAAAGTGAACTTGTAGAGATTAAAAATAAAGTGTCAAGATAGAAAGTACATTGGAGGGGCTGGGGATATGGCTCAAGTAGTAGCACGCTCACCTGGCATGTGTGAGGCACTGGGTTCGATCCTCAGCACTACATACAAATAAAGATATTGTGTTCATCTAAAAGCTAAAAAATAAATATTTTTTTTTTTTAAAGAAAGTACATTGGAACTGGGTACAGAAGTACATGCCTAAAAATCCCAGCAACTAGGGAAGCTGGGGCCAGCCTCAGCAACTTAATGAGGCCCTAAGCAACTTAGTGAGACCCTGTCTCAAAATAAAAAATACAAAGGGCCAGGGATGTAGCTCAGTGATTAAGTGTTCCTGGGTTTAAACCTTGGTACCATTAAAAAAAACACTGAGTGAGATTAATATCAGATTATACACACTGCAAAAGAAATAATTAATGGATTAAAACACACATCAATAGAAACTATCCCAAAAGAAATAGCAAAAAATATAACTGAGAAATATAAAAAAAGAATAAATATCAATGAGCTATGGAATAATTTCAAACTGCTTAATAACAGATGTTCCTGGACTCTCCGGACAAGAAGGGGACAATACAGAAAAATAAATTGAAGAAGCAAAGGTAAAAGATGCTCTAAATTGTGTATATATATATATGTATATATGTGTGTATTTATATATTATATACAATGATATTATATATTGTACATTATATTTCTTGTGTTTGGGATTAATTAATTTATAACATATATTATAAACATTTATAACATATATACACATGCCCTCAAGCATCTTGATCTCAAACACAAAAAACATGAAGAATATTACACCAAGACACATCATAATCAAATAGCTTTTGAACCAGTGATAAAAAACAGCCAGAGAAAAATCATTTACAGAGGAACAAAGATGAAACAGCAAATGTCTCATCAGAAACAAGGTGAGCCACAAGACAACATTGCAACATCTTTAAAGACCGCCCCCCAGGGGGGGTGGGGACTGTCAACCTATAATTCCATACTCAGGGAAAATAACATCCCCCCAAAAAAAGCTGAAATAAAGATTTGTTTTTCCAGACATGCAAAAATTGAAAGAACCCTTCATCAGCAAATATACATACATTACAGGAAATGTTAACCTGAAAGTCCTTCAATGAGAGGACAGTGATACCAGACAGAAATTCAGATCTGCATAAAGGAAGGAAGAATACCAGAAAAATATACATGTAGGTAATTAAAGTTTCTTCTTTTCTTTTCTTTCTTTCTTTTTTTTTTTTTTTTTTTTTTTTTTTTTTTTTTTTTTTGAGATAAGATATTGCCATGTTGCCCTGGCTGACCTCAAACTCCTGGACTCAAGCCATCCTCCTGCCTCAGCCCCATAAGTATCTGGGACTACCACTGCACCACATTAATTTTTCTTATTTTTAAAATTCCTTCAAAACCTGGTTCTGTTTCTAGGTTATACTTCCAACCAAATAATTTTTGCTATTGTTGTGGGTGAACAAAGCCATTTAAATGGTTCATGTTTTGTAAACATTTCTGTGATCTAAATATTCACTCCATTGTTAATGTTTTACCTCACTCTCCCTGCAAATTATACACCTCCTAGAGTCCCCATACATTCCTCTCTGCTATCTTTTTATAAAATAAATTCCTATGGCATTACTTCCCTTCCACCTCCTGTACTTAGGATGAATCCCTGGTCTCATGCCTGCTAGGCAAGCACTTGATCACTCAGCCAGATACCCAGCCCTAATCATGTAGTACAATTTTTTTTTTTTTGAAGAAAGTACATACATGTGACTAGGTGAAGAGTTAAACATATAAAAGGCTACATTTTGTAACTTGTTTTTCCACACACACATATGTACACATATAAAATGTACATAAGCATCAGGTTATTTTTAAAATATCTTGTTTATGGTGGCGATCCAGGAAGAAATATTTGAAAGTTAGAAAGGATCAAGTTGGTAGATTTTTGCAAGGGGAATGAGTTCCTCAAGATTTTGTCGAAAAGGTTTTGCAAATGTTTGCATTTATTATAATTACATAAGAAAAGAACCCTTTGTTGGACACGCATGTATAATTATTTATGGATGATATGACACAATATCTACAATTTGCTTAAATATACTCCAGCAACAACAACAAAAAAAGAAGAAAAAAAGAAAAGAAAAGAAAAAAAGAATGAAGGAAGGAAGGAAGGAAGGGAGGGAGGGAGGGAAAGGAAAGGAAAGGAAGAGCAAAATATAAACCTTAAAATATGTAGAAGTGGTAGAGTGATTGCCTGGCATGCACAGGACCCTGTGTTCCATCCCCAACGCCACAATAAATAAATAAAGTATGAAGAAGTGCTGATCATTTCCGAAGCTGGGTGATGGGAGTTGGCTCCACTGACTACTTTTAACTATGCTTATGCGATGTAGAAACTTAAGTAGTTTTTATGGGCCATATGTGTATACTTCCTCAGTCTATTTTTCTGGATCAAATCCTTTTCTAGGTGTATGAATTCCTTCAGTTGTTATTCAAGAACTATTTTTAGACCAAATCTGGTGTTTGAACACCACCCTCAGTTTTAATCTACTAGTCACAATATGGAAAAAATAAAGCCCGCCCCCGACGCCGCTGGCAGCCTGGGAGTCGGGATCCGCGTGGGGACCCGCAGCGCAGCGGGTCCTGGAGCCGGGGGCCTCTTCTGCCTCTTCCGCGGCTCCAGCCTCCGCTGTCTCTAAGCCCTGGCGTCGCCGCCGGGCGCGGAGCCCTTGAAGGCACGGGTTCGCGCTACTCCCGCGGCATCGCGGTGGTCCCGGACGTCCCGGAAAGCCCCGGGCCAGCGCGGGCACAGCCGCCGCGTGAACACCGCTGCTGGATCCCGAGTGGAAGGCGGCCTCGCAGCCGGATGCTGGAACCCAGCTGGAGAAGCGCGGCGCACAGGCCGTGAGCAGCAGCTGGCTACAAGGCTTTGGCCAACCAAGTGTTCACCAGGTTGCTGTTGTCATCTTCCTTAAATTTTTTTTTTTTTTTTTTTTTTTTTTTTGCACGGGCCCTGTTAACAACTCCAGTGTTGACTCTTATGCATGAAACATTTCCTCAACACACATTCCTCACGAAAGGTCCACTCAAGGTGTAAAAGGCCTACTCATAGGCTCATAGGCGCCCTCTCCAAAAGGTGGGGGAGGAAGACTTTCCTCCCTGACCCTGTATTCTCTACCGTCTTCCCTATCCCACTGATTAGGATTAGTCCATGGTGGTATTTTGCGATGATTTCCGTGTCTGGAGTCTTCTCAGTCACGTTCTCTGTGATATTTACCTTTGTAGCTGATGTCACTCAGGAGCACGAGCAAAGTACTGCTTATGGATGGGTCTCAGCCACTTTTGCAGCTAATCTGGTCAGCAGCCTAGCCGTTGGAGCTACTTATGGAGACAGCCTTGTTGTGCTGGTGGCCACAGTGATGGCTCTTCTGGATGTCGGTTTCCTCTTGTACATGCTGTTGTCTCTCAGCTGGAAAAGTCAGATCAGCAAGAAGTTGCCCAGGGGATCATAACTGCAATAAGAGACTATACAATGTCCTGGGGCCAGCACTGCCTAAATTCTACATTTTCCATGTAGAACTGACCGAATTGGGCCCAGAATTGAATTCTAACAATGCTGTCATCCCAGGCCCACCATTTTTATTTGGAGCATGTATAGTTTTTATGTCTTTTCTGGTTGCCTTATTCATCCCTGAATATGGGAAAGCCAGTGGAGTTCAAAAACATAGCAACAGCATCAGCAGCAGTCTACCCAATACCCCAGAATGAGGCAGTGATGAGGACATTGAGCCACTGCTACAAGATAATAGCCTCTGGGAGCTCTCCTCCTTCAAAGAACCTGGGAATCACTGCACTGAACTGTAAACTCAGCAGAAAATTGGATTCTATAGACACCACTTCTGAGAATCATGGAGCGAGCTGTAACACATGGAGACTTCCTGGTGCTGGAAAGGTGATGCTAGTGGCATGCTCTGGGCCAAGTTTGATAAGTGACTCCTTCTGTTCCTCTGTCCTTTCTCTGCTCCCTCCTCCCATTTCTTTTAATAAATAAAGTTTTTAATAAAAAAGTTTTTACTTATACATTAGGAGAAGGTAAGATCTGAAATTTTTCCCTACAGATAATGTACAATTCTCAAAATTATTTGGAGTCTGCACTTTGAAACTCAAATAGAAAAAGTCATGTCTGATAGAAAGGATAGATTTCCGTTAACAACTGGAGTCATATTTCCATGCCTTTTTCAGTGGAAGGTGCATAATTATAGTAGAACAACCATCTTGGGCAAGATTTCAAGTAATGAATTCCTTCTTTTTTTCTTCCTTCCTCTTTCTCTGAACTATTCCAGCTTAGCCCAGAGGAATTAATGACTGGCCATTCTTAAGAGTCACCCAGTATCAGAGATCTTTTGCCTTTGTCCAAAGGTCTCCCTTTATTTTCTCTACATCCTATGCTTATCTAAAATGAACAATAATAACATGGATTAATGGTAACCTTAACCAGCTGAAGGAAATCTTTCTTACAAATTCAAATATGTTGAACTAGCAACTCAGATTCCTGGACCTAGTGTCCTGATCAGATTCAGGGTGATTTTACTGAAGGAAAAATATATCAAGCCTAAGATGATTTTAAAGATGAAAAAAAAAAAGTACATCAAGCCCAGAGCAGTGCTTCGTGCCTATAATCCCAGCTACTAAGAGGCTAAGGCTGGAGGAACCCTTGTCCGAAGCCAGCTTGGGTAACTTAGCAAGACTCTTACCCACACAATCTCTCTCTCTCTCTCTCTAACACACACACACACAAAACCATAGACACAAGCATTCTAGTGGCAACAAAGAAACTGGAGGGAGTTTCTAAGAAAGTTTTTAACAATTTGAACATTCCTAAAACAGGATGAGAGTAACTCAATATCAGTAGAATTTATGTCCTAGTTCAGACTCATAATACATTATTACTATTTGTTCCTTCCCATGTCTCCCATGTCCTACTTCTCAGTTGTTCTCATCTATCACACTCATGCCTTAACTGCTGTGAAGTATGCATTTGTTTTCAATTTATCTTTATCTCATTCTGTTTATCTGATTTTTTAATCTCATGGGAAAATCACATCAAATTCCTTTCCAAAATATGAGGGCTTAGTGAAGTTCAATTTCACTATAAGAGTCTTGCTAATTTTTTGCAATATTTTGTGGACAAAGAAAACTTTACAGACTTATATATATTTTAAAAGCTGCACAGTATATGGACCATTACCTAGGGCCCACCTTTAACAAAGTACTCCTTTGGAAGTTTTATGATATGAAATATATGTAGATATTTGTAAGGGTTCTAATTTTTTTTACAGGGCACTGTGTAAATCTTGTATTTATAAATGTAATGAAGGTATTGACAGAAAATAAAACTTTTATAAAGGATTGTGTACATTTAAAAGAAAATATATTTTGAAACTTTTTCTCAATGAACAGAGATAACATATCTTTTTACTATGCTGGTGGATTTTAGGTTTAATCTTCCTAATGCATAATACATTTGCAATGGATACTTTATTTTTTGCTTTTTAAAAATTTTTACTTTATTTGTTCTAATTAGTTATACATGTCAGTAGAATGCATTTGACATGTTGTATATAAATGGAGCACAACTTCTCATTCCTCTGGGTATTCATGGTGCTCATACCAGTAGTGTAATCATACATGTACATAGGGTAATAATGTCTGTCTCATTCTGCCATTCTTACAATCCCCATAGCCCCACCCCTTTCCTCACTCCCCTCTGCACAATCCAAAGTTCCTTCATTTTTCCCTACCTGCCCCCCCACATACAGATCAGCATTTGGTCTTTGGTTTTTAGGGGTTGGCTTATTTCATTTAGCATGATATTCTCTAGTTCCATCCATTTACCTGCAAATGCATAATTTCTTCCTTCTTTAAGGCTAATAATACTCCATTGTGTATATGTACCACATTTTCTTTATCCATTCATCTGTTGAACGGCATCTAGGTTGTTTCCATAGTTAAGCTAATGTGAATTGAGCTGCTATAAACATTGATGTGGCTGCATCACTGAGTATGCTGATTTTAAGTCCTTTGGGTATAAACGGAAAGAGTGGGATAGCTGGGTCAAATGATGGTTCCATTCCAAATTGTCTGAGGAATCTCTATACTGCTTTCCGGAGTGGTTCCACCAATTTGCAATATAGGGTATTGATTTAACATTCCAACAGCCATCTTAAATGTTAACCGCCGTCTTATGAGTTTCACTTTCCTGTACTTCCTCCTACCTGAACTCCCCCCATCCCCATTAGTACCTACCCCATGGTAGCATAACCCTAAGCCGACCCTTTTGCTCTGGAAAGCCCCATGGTGCCATCGACTTAAGCCAATCCCTGGCTATTCCCCACTCACCTAGCTCTGATGCAAGTGTCCCCAAGCCTATCCCATAGTGCCACAACTACAAATCCAAACCCCTACTCCACAAAAGCTGAACACCAAATATCACAAGTGCCTCTCTCCACTCTATAGAGGGATGGCCTTCTTTGTCAGCTTTGACAAATAAACCTTTGTGTGGATCTCTGCCTGATCTTCATCCTTCATTTCCTGCTCGCCTTCCTCTCACTTTCTCATTTTTCTTCCATGCTGTCCCACCAGCAATGTATCATTGTACATTTTTCCCCACATTCTCACCAACACTTATTATTGCTTGTATTCTTGAAAATCGCTATTCTGACTAGAGTGAGATAAAATCTTAGTTTTGATTTGCATTTCTCTAAGTGCTAGAGATGATGAACAATTTTTCATGTTTGTTGATCAATTGTATTTCTTCTGTGAAGCGTCTGTTCAGTTCCTTAGCTCATTTATTGATTGAGTTATTTGGGATTTTTTTGTTTGTTTGTTTGTTTTGGTGTTAAGTCTTTGAGTTCTTTATATATCCTGGAGATTAGTGCTCTATCTGAGGGGCATGTGGTAAAGATTTTTCCTATTCTGTAGGCTCGAACTTCACATTATTGATTGTTTCCTTTGCCGAGAAGCAGCCTTTTAGTTTGGATCCATCCCATTTATTGATTCTTGATTATCCTTCATGTGCTTTAGGAGTCTTGTTAAAGAAGTCAGGTCCTAAGCCTACATGATAAATATTTGGGCCTACTTTTTCCTCTATTAGGCGTAGAGTCTCTGTTCTAGTAAGTCTTTGATCCACTTAGAGTTGATTTTTGTGGAGAGTGAGAGACAGAGGTTTAATTTCATTTTGCTACATAGGATTTCCTGTTTTCCTAGCACCATTTGTTGAATAGGCTACCTTTTCTCCAGTGAATGATTTGGGCACCTTTGTCTAGTATGAGATAACCATATTTATATGGGTTTTTCTCTGTGTCTTCTACTTTGTACCACACAATGGATACTTAAAAAAAAATAAAAAGAAATAAAGAAAAGAAAAAGAAAGACACACAATGAAAGCTGCAATTCTGATTAAATCCTGTACTTTAGAAAGTATTAATTAGAAGGCACTAATATAACTGGAAATATAAAGACCTTGTGACCAGCCACCTTTAGTTGATTAATTCAGAATATTTGTTAATTTTTTCCCTAACACAGTCCTTGAGAAAACAACTTTGAATTGTCTTATTATAATCTTATTGTTACTAAATATGAAAGTTATTTCTTCTGTTATATGGATAACATTTTAAAGATAACTTATAACATATCCATGATTTCCTAATTAATCTTATCTCCATTTCAAAATGAAACTCAAACAAAAAAAAATCTTAACTATACTGTATACTTAAAACATTGAATATATGCATTATTTCATAGAGTGAAATTTTGAATTTAAATTTTTTTTATATTCTAATATAAATTCCAATGGTGTTATTTTCAAGTTGAGGACTTTGGAAAATAAAACCTAGATGAACAGACACTATATTTCAAAGGATGACTGTTCAATTCTGAAAGTAGCTCCCATCACTATGATTCTCTTTTTGGTGCTCTATTTAGAACAAACAAACAAACAAACAGTGTTATCACCTTCTAACACTCTATTGGTTACTTATGTATTATGTATATGTTTATGTCTATCTCCCCCTGCTGGAATGTATATTCTCCAAGGGCAAGAATCTTTATATGCTTTGTTTGACTAATTCCAAGTACCTAGGGCACTCAATCATTTTCCTTCCATCTGATGACTCTTTTATATTTTCCATAGGGTAGTTCTGTTGGCATTGATTCCCATCTACCCATCCCCAGTTTTTCTACAGCAGAAAGTCTTCATTTTGTAAAAGATTTCTCTAATGTTATTTCTTTCCTTTGCCATACCAAGCCATTGTCTTAGTTCACGTGGTCTTTGTTTTTTTCTCATGGACCCATAATAGCTTCAAAATTGGTTTCTTATCATCAGTCTAGGACTCCTCCATTTCCTCCTGATCTACTCCACTCTGAAAAAAATGAATGCACACTGATCATAATATGACATTCTTTCCCTTAGGTAAAATATTTAGAATAGATACTAACACTTGTAGCATAAAGTCAAAACTCCCCAACATACCAGTAAAGGGTTTAATGATTTGGTGCCATCACCTCTTGACAATAGGACTTATCAAAATTTCCTATAAACCATTGCTACAAGCAGTCTCCACATCCTGGAATACTCTCCTTGTAACTCTATGTTGGAAAAGCTTCTAGAAAGAGTGAGTTCATGTATTGCATCCTATTATGTCTTCTCTCCCCTCTTCCTTCCACCCCTTAACCCATTTATTATAAAGGATTTTTTTTTTTTAAAGAGAGAGTGAGAGAGGGGAGAGAGAGAGAGAGAGCATTTTTTTTTAATATTTATTTTTTAGTTCTCGGCGGACACAACATCTTTGTTGGTATGTGGTGCTGAGGATCGAACCCGGGCCGCACGCATGCCAGGCCACCGCGCTACCGCTTGAGCCACATCCCCAGCCCATAAAGGATTTTTTTAAGCCCTGTGCACAAACCCTCCTCCCAGGGATGGTACAGGAGGGTCACATGGTGTCACCAGCTGCCCTCTGCCCTGTGGTATGCTCAGAAGCACAGGGTCTGGTGGGAAGCACTGGCCGGACTCAAGGTAAAGGCCTGAAAGGGACTTCAGACTTCTGAAAGCAGGCTGTCCCACTACCATCACCATGAGGGACACTGACCAGCAGCTCATACTCCACAGCCAGTGGCCAGGGACTGAGATTTGGACATTGCTGGGTGTTGAAAACACACTAAGGGCTCACGTGTCTAGTGTGACTGACCTCTAGTAATTCTGTACATATATGGCTTTGGAGGTTCTCAAAGCTCAGCTTGCTTCCTGTGTCTGCAGGGGGAGATGGAAACCAACTCTGAGGCTCTGGCTCCATAACTCCCACTCATGCCTTCATTTAAAACCAGATGCAATAAAATCCAGAAAAGCACACGTGCTGCCAATAAGTGAATGTAAAGTGACCAGCTGGGTGAACATGAATTCCTGCACCCCCTTAGCCACTGCCCCATGGGGGATACAGGTGTCCCAGCCCCTCACAGCCCCTCCTGCCCTTCCCACTCACCCACCCACCTCCACTTTCCATCAGTACAGGTCAGATCCCCTGGAACTTCCTGTCAGTGGACCTCCTGGACTTTCCCTTTGGCATCTTGCTCCTTTTATCAACAGGTCCTTGAAATTCATCTGTGTGGTGGGCAAGGTTGCAATTGGATCCCTTTCACTGAGGACAGTTCCCTATTATATATGAACATGCCAGTCATTCTTCATGTTAATGATTTGGCTTAGTTCTGACACGGTTGATAATTTTTTAGGGACATTCTGTCAAGATCCCTTGTAGATGTATGCATTCACTTCTCTTGGGTATAATCCTAGGAATGAGAGTTGTGAGTTAGAGAGTTGGTTGGCACAGTTTAGCTTCGGTGAACACTAAAATAAAATGGTGATATGTTTTCTAAAAAAAAAAAAAAAAGGGATTTTTTTAAAAGGACACACACACTGGGCAAAATTAGGAGTGCTGGAGTGCTGAAGCTTTTGTCCCCAGAGGGTTGGGGTGAACCACCTTCCTAGCATACGGATGTATTCTTGTTCACCAATCTGGAGATTCTGTGAAACCAGTCCTGGGGCTTTAATAGACACTTTAATATGCAGGCATGATAGATTAAACCATTGGCCATTGGTGATCAACTCAACCTTCAGCCACTCTCCCACCTCCAGAAGTAGGGTTTGGGCTCTATTATGTATTCTCATTTCCACCTCCCTTGCCAAAAATTTTGTGTTGTCCCCTGGTCTTTGCCTGGAAAGCACCACGTTAAGCCAAGCATTAGTTTTTATCAAGTCTTAAAAGTTTGTTCATTTGTCTGATAGTCCTAACGTGGCTACATGGGCCTCTGAAGCCAATGATTTGGTTTTGTATTTGTACCTTCAATGCTAACAAAGTGTGAATACTTCCTCCCTGAAACGACCCTAATCCCTAGGCAGTTGATTGGGTCCCTTCCCATCTCCATTAACACTTTCCATATATTTCCTGTGCATTACTTGTTACTTTATATATCCACCTCCATAAAGCAGAAATCATCCTTTTCTATTCACATAGTCTCTGGACCTAGCATATAGTAGGCTCTCAGTAAGTACATATTTTTTTTTTTTAAAGAGAGAGTGAGAGAGGGGGAGAGGGAGAGGGAGAGAGAGAGAGAGAGAGAGAGAGAGAGAGAGAGAATTTTAATATTTATTTTTTAGTTATCGGCGGACACAACATCTTTGTTTGTATGTGGTGCTGAGAATCGAACCCGGGCCACACGCATGCCAGGCGAGCGCGCTACCACTTGAGCCACATCCCCAGCCCAGTAAGTACATATTGAAGGAACCAAAACTTCGAAAGCATGCCTCTCAAACTTGTGGGTGGCTCTATAATTAACGTTAAATACCAGGCTCTCAATTTTAAAGAATCTGGATTTTTTAAATTATGCAGAAATGCTGGAATACTGAACCAAAACTAACTAAATGAAATTTAACAGATAGTTCCAAATTTGGATACAAATTAGGTTTTAACTTTCAAAATGGGAGAAATTTGAATCTGTAATGTGATGTGCCTAAAAACAAAACAAAGACATTCACTACTTTGCATTACTAAAAAGCATAGGAGCTGGATCAAGGAAATTGAGTTCTGTTGTATACTATGAGCTTTTCAGATATATGTTCTGTGTTGTGATAAAGTACATTAACAAAATAGATTCCAGAAGTTGGTAAATGAGCTCCTAAGTGATCTGAGAATCATCTTCATGAAAGATATTAGGGAATGCCTAGCTTGAAAAGGGGTTGGGGATGAGGTATTAAAGGAAAATTCTAGTTCAACCAAGTTAACATTATTACTGCTTGTACAACACTTGAGAAGGTAATGGAGTTGCCCAAAGTCAGTCAGTTAATGAGTTAGGATTTATTTATTTTTAGTTTTATTTTTCAGTACTGAGGAATGAATCCAAGACTGCTTAACCGCTGAGCCACATCCCCGGCCCTTTGTGTATTTTATGTAGAGACATGGTCTTGCTAAGTTGCTTAGGTCCTCACAAGTGGCTGAGGCTGGCTTTGAACTTCTTAAAAGAGGAAAATTTGGACAAAAACACCCAGAAGGAAAATGACAAGAAAACACAAGGAGGTGGATGTCAATGTGAAGATGCAGACACAGGGAAAAAGGCCAGATAATGACAGGCAAAGATTGGAGTGATGCATCTACAAAGGGATGAGCACCAAGGATTGCTGGCAACCAGAAGCTAGAAAAGGCGGAAGCCCACTGGATGCAGTGGCACACACCTGTAATCCCAGTAACTTGGGAGGCTGAGGGAGGAGGATTGCAAGTTCAAAGCCAGCCTCAGCAAAAGCAAAGTGCTAAACAACTCAGTGAGACTCTGTCTCTAAATAAAATACAAAAGAGGGCTGAAAATATGGTTCACTGGTTGGGTGCCTCTGAGTTCAATCTCCAGTACTAAAAAAAAAAAAGGCAGGATCCTTCTCCAAAGCCGTCAGATAAAATATGATCTTGCTGACACCTTAATTTCTTTTTTTTTCTTTTTTTTTATTGGTTGTTCACAACATTACAAAGCTCTTGACATCATATTTCATACATTAGATTGAAGTGGGTTATGAACCCCCAATTTTACCCCGACACCTTAATTTCTGACCTCCCAAAGTGTGACAAAATAAATTTCTGTTGCTTTAACCCACCCGTTTTTGTGGTATAGTATTTCCTAGGGTATGAATACAGTTGATGAGCAGTCATGGAAACTTCAGTATGCGTAATAACAGCACTTTATAATTTTCAGTAGTTTCAGAAATAATTCCAATAGATCCTCACAAATACTGTAAAGTAGCAGTATAGTTTATAGATAAGGTAATGATCAGAGGTATTAGGAACATGACAGAGTGACAGCGTTTAAACCCAAGTAAAGAGACCTATTAAATTCTCTGACCTTATTAAACAAACATTCCATCCCTTCCCACTTTTAAGTTTCCTTTCCCATCACAGCTCCATTTATTTTTTATCTCCAGCAATTTGTTTCCAGGAAGATCTCTTATCAGTCGTTTAGATGAACATGAATTTTGCTAATATCACATTATCTAAATTTCTGCATTGTACAGCCTTAACTCTTTATCCTTTGTAAGAAAGCTCAGGCATCCTCAGTAGACAAGAATGATAAACTGAGGGAAAACAGGTCAGACACAGGGCAGCAGCCTACTACACTAACTTTAGTCAACAGTCAGGAGAGTAGGATCTATCTGAATCTAGTATGACCTCATCTTAACTTGGGCATTTTATGGGCAAACACCCTAATGCAAAGGTCACATTTTGGGGTTCTCCAGGGAAAAGAATTTTGGGAACACCTTTCAACACAGTACACTAGCTAAATGTTTTTCTCCACAGATCTACCCTTGAATCTCTCTCCTCATAGTTCACTCTCTCCTTTCACAATCTCCTTCACCACCAGTCAGTCAGAGCCAATATTTGCAGGAAATATTTTTTTTTTCCCTGCAGAAAGCTGTTAAACATGTCAAGAGTCCACTGTCAATATAGATTTCCTATTACATTCTAGCACAAAGAGATTTGGCATCTTCCCTAAGTTTGCACAGCTCCTCATTTTAGGATAAACAGGAGCCTTTGGTTCAGTTCCCCCCCTCCCCCCCCCCACCCTAAACCATCTTCACTTCCATGGACTGATAGATGCTGCTTTAGCTGCTCTTTGGGACTAAAGTAAAAACTTTCAGCCAAATAACTACCAAATACAGCCTTGTCAGTACATATCATTCTTTAAAGCACTTGTAAAAGCTTTACAATCAGAAAGTCTTGGCCCGTTCCTGGCTCTGCCGAGGTGGGGGGGGGGCACAAAAAAATCATTAATCTCTCTGAGCTTCGGTTTCTACACATAACAGAACACCTATTCTAGATATTTTATTGCAATGATTAAATGATAGGCTAAGATCAGAAGCTCAGGAACCCAAGCTGCAAGACTTCAAAGATAAACGCTTTAGATCTCAGGCCACCTCTGCAAGAGGACCTCTCACAGAAGCGCACGCGCCGCGTGAGGGCCCCGGGCCGGGAGGACCCGAAGGGCCGCTCCGCCCCGCCCCACTGGGGCACCTGGAGCGCCTGATCGCCTCAGATCCCGTGCCCGCACACCCCGATCCGCGACCGCCCGCGGTTCCTCCTCCCAAGTGCCGCAGACAGGGGTACCTAGAGGATTTGGGCTTGACGCGGAGTGAGGCACAGCCTGAGACAGCCCCGGCTGGCGCGCCGCGGCCACGCGAGGTCCCCGCCACCGCCCGCGGTAGAGCCCCAGCCCCAGCCCCTCCCGGAGAGCCGAGGCCTGTGGATCGCACAGTCCACGCAGTCCTCTGGGTCTGTGTGACGACCATGCCTCTCTACGAGGGCCTAGGCAGCGGCGGCGAGAAAACGGCTGTCGTGATCGACCTAGGAGAGGCCTTCACTAAGTGAGTGGCCATGGCGCCCGCTGTGGCCCCCTGGGGGTTCAGTTGGCTTGAGTACCGGCCCAGCCCGGGTCCTCATTGTGGGCTCCCAGGGCAGTTTCCGGTCTCTCCGGTGCTTTTTCTCGGCACCGCCCCCTCCCCCCAAGTGATGGCTTTTGTTTACACCTTGGGGGATGCAAATCCTGATGAGCAAGTGGGGCTGGGAGGAAGGGAGACTCAGGGAGCTTTGAGAGGATTGTCCTCGCTGCCTCTGTGGTCATCACCTCAAACCCAAGGGACCTTTTGAGGTTCTGTGTAGGGGATGACAGCGATGACCTGGACCCCGCTTACCCTGAGTTCATTTGATCAGGAAGGCTGCAACCAGTTGTAACGCTTGATAATGATTTCCACTCTAAAATTTTATTGAACGGATCTTCCGTTGGTGCTGGAAATTATTTAAGATAGTGATATTGCTCCCCAACATAGGGAATTTAGTTAAGGACACTGTCCTTTGTTGGGTTCTCTATACTCTTAGATTAGATTTTTGCATTAAAAAAAAAAACAAATTGAAAACATTTGTATGCGCCTTGGATGGCTGAGAAATCTTTGAAAGCCAGATGGCATTCACAAATGCACAGTTCTTAAAATATTTGCATACAGCTTCCAGGGATTGGCGGACCATCCTTGTGGTTTTTGCACCCTAGCTTAAGAGTCCTTGTAGTAGGCTCAAGAGAGAAAAGTGTCTTGCAGTTACAGTTATCTGACTGTATATGTACAGTATGGAAATACTTGAAGTCCTTATATGTCTTTGAGCACTATCTAACATGTAGTAAGTATTAAATAACTTTTTAAATTAAGTGGTTAAAAGATATACTGAAAAATTGAACCTCGAGAGCTACAAAATTGAATTAAACATAATCCTTGGTTCATACATTCTGTGTTGTTCTGTAAAATATTTTCTTATTTATCTCAATAGGGCTGTGGCTGTGGCCCAGCAGTAGCGCATTTGCCTGGCATGTGTGAGGCACTGGGTTCCATTCTCAGCACCGCATATAAATAAATAAAAGATCTATCAACAACTAAAAAAATATATTTTCAAAAAACATAATAGATATCTTGAAATTACTGCTCAAAGGTTATTTTGACTGTACATTAAAGAAATAAGCAAAGAGCTATTACACAGGATAGTGTTGCACATTAACTAAATCACCATTAAGTGATGCATGCATAACGGTATCAATGAAGTCACATAATATAATGCAGATCTAGGATTGTAGAAATTTCTTGTCTCAAATTCAGCTATAATTAAAAATTGGGGAAAAAATAAATACTGACCAGAAACAATATACTGGTTTATTTCAGCATCAAAAACTTGAGATGATTTGATTTTTTTCCTTTAATTACAAATTACTATTAGATGATACTAAACTCTTAGGGTTTGACGGGACCTGGGTAGTGTCCCTTTGAATGCATCAAAGGTATTTCCAGATATTTTTATAGGCATAGTTTTGAAACAAATACACAAAAACTTAAATAAATATTGAAAAAGTTATAAGTGCAGTGTTTTAATTTTTCTTATATTTTCAGGTGTGGATTTGCTGGAGAAACTGGTCCAAGATGTATAATTCCTAGTGTGATAAAAAGAGCTGGCATGCCTAAGGTATTTTATTTTTTAACAAATAAGCAAAATAAATTCTGTAATATAAAATATTTTAAAATATGACTTCAGATAAGATTGATTAAAATAGTGCTAAATGTATGATATGATCTACCCAAGAGAAATGATATGATCTACCTTCCCAAGAGAAAGTGTTTTTTGTTTTTTTTTAAATCAACTTTGTGGTCTAATAATTTTGTATACCATAAATTTGTCACATATGTTCAGATTACAACCTAATCTTAGAATATTTTTATCACCCCAATAAGTTTCCTAATACCTACTTATAGTTGATTCCTATGTCCACCTCCTGCTGATGTGCTGTTCCTATAGATTTGCCTTTTTGCGCATTTTATGTAAGTGGAATCATATAATATCAAGAGAAAAGTTTTTAACCTTAGTATAATGATTTTTATGGCCTGTAGCATAATATAATATACTGAACAATTTTGTTCTTACCTTATTCAAAGTCTTCATTTCCTTATCTATCTAAAATTCTAAAACCAGAAGAATTTTGAGAAACCAGTTTTTTTTATTGTTTTTTTTGTTTTGTTTTGGTTCTTTTTGGCACTAGGATCCAAACCAGGGGCACTTAACCACTGAGCAATATTCCCAGCTCTTTTTTGTATTTTATTTAGAGACATGGTCTTGCTGAGCTGCTAGGTGCCTCTCTAATCTGCTAGGGCTGGCTTTAAACTCCAGATCTTCCTGCCTCAGCCTCCCAAATTGCTGGGATTACAGGTGTGTGCAACCATGCCTAGCAACAAAAAGTTTTACTAAATATTAAATAAGTCTTGCTGAAGCTAATTTGGCAAATTAGACATTGAATAGAGTAATTTTGTCTACCATAAAATTCACTGGTTAGAAAACAAGATATAGGTGATTCTGCTGTTACGACACTATAATCCTGAAAAACCTGTGGTACTTTTTTTGGGGGGGGGTACTGGGGATTGAGCCACATCCCCAGCCCTTTTATATATATATATATATATATATATATATTTTTTTTTTTTTTTTTTTTTTTATGTAGAGACTGTTCTCACTAAGTTGCTTAGGGCCTTGCTAAGTTGCTGAGGCTAACATGGGATCCTCCTGCCTTAGCCTCCTGAGCTGAGACCTTGCCCTGCTGTTGTAGAGTTTCAAAAAACAAAACAAGTTTATGGAGAACATAAAGTTGGAGTAGACTAAACAAAACCTGTGTAACTTTGTGAACAATGAACTAGCAAAGACAATAGTTAATAATTCATGAAAATTTGAATAGCTTTGACTGGTGCTGGAGGCTATCTGAAAAGATATTAAAGACAAAATAAAACCGTGAATTGATCATTATTTATTTTTTTAAAGAGAGAGAGAGAGAGAGAATTTTAATATTTATTTTTTAGTTATTGGCAGACACAACATCTTTCTTTGTATGTGGTGCTGAGGATCGAATCCGGGCCGCACACATGCCAGGCCAGCGCGCTACCGCTTGAGCCACATCCCCAGCCCAAAACCGTGAATTGAAATATTGGCCATTGGGTCCTAAGATAATGCAAGTGCAAGCAAGCTCTTAACCAGTGTGGCTGTTGTTAAATTGGGACCATGAGATACAGCCCAGTAACTTTAAGGATTTATTCTGTGGAGGGATCTTTAGTATATGGGATCACTTAAAACTTTTCTTGAATAGATGTAAAATGATCAGTACTTCTGTGACCACTGAGTTGATGACTTTTTCTTAATGAAGGTTATAACTCTGCTATCATAATTTTAGCTTTTCCCTAACATGAACTAAGAAGACCTTGATAGTATAGATATTATCCCCTTACTTAGTAATCACATAGGAGCATATTCAGTTTTATAAAAATAGATGTTGTAGAGTATATCAATTTATATTGGTCCTGGAATGTATCATAAAATCTTTTTACTTGATTATGGAATCATTTTTTTGATTTCAAAGTTTCTGCAAATGCTTTGACAAGCCAGAAATATAGTAGCTGTTTGTGGTGTGATGATCAAAATGTGATTGAAGTTCCATGTATTCATTTTTCATGTCATTGTGTGTTATAATAATTGGCATTACTATGTTACTAGGTAGATTCCTGATGGAACTTAGAGCCTTTACATCTTCACTGACATTTTTCTTAGTGCTTTGAGCTTTTATTATTTTGAAAAGGTAAATATATATAAAGATTATCTATTTGGGTCTATACTTGGTTTAGAACATTTTTTAAATGTTCTAAAATCAAGAAGTGAAAAAAATTTTTGAAAAATTAAAAAAAAAAAAGTGAGGGTTGGGGTTGTAGCTCAGTGGTATAGATCACTTGCCTAGCAAGCATGAGGCACTGGGTTGGATCCCCAGCACCACATAAAAAATAAATAAATAAAAGTGAAGATATTGTGTTCATCTACAACTAAAAAAAAAAAAAAAAAAAAAAATCAAGAAGTGAGCCATGCTGAAGACCTTTCCTTTTAAAAGAGTAGGTGAAGACAGGTCTGTCAATGATACATTGGAGTACTTAGAGCTTTCTGAGGATCATGAGTGAAGTCTTGTTGTATTATACTCATGATTTGATAGTGCTTACGTATTTAGCATTAATGTTCTTGTTTTTAAGATTTTGATGGGGGCAGTACTGGGGAGTGAATCCTAGGGCACTCTACCATTGAACTATATCCCCACCCTTTTTATATTTTATTTATTTTTAAAATTTCTATTAGTTATTGATGGACCTTTATTCATTTATTTATTTATATGTGGTGCTGATAATTGAACCCATTGCCTCACACATGCTAGGCAAGTGATCTACCACTGAGCCACAACCCCAGCCCCTTTCTTTTATATTTTATTTTGAGACAGGATCTTGCTGAGTTGCCTCGATTTTGATGCTCCTGCCTCAGCCTCTCTCTGATATTATAGGCATGCACCATTGTGCCCAGCTTTTACCATGTTTATAAATAAGCTACTATTTTTCTTGTCCCTTGGAGTTTATAGTCTAGCAGGAAGGTAGACATTTTACAGATAAATGAGTGTGGTAATGTAAAAGGGATGATTTCAGTGCTTTGGAAGTGACTAGGGACTGAACCAAATATGGATTATTTGAGGAGTCCTTTAATGCTTTTTAATCAATATTGATTTTTATTATCAGTCATGCTAACATGGTAAGTCACACAGGCAAAAAAAATGTGTATGAGCATAGCTCTTAACTTACAGATATATACTTCTATTACTATAAACAAAAAATTTCTTTTTTTTTCCGGATATTGCCAGTTCTTATGGATTCCTAATTTAAGAAATTAACCTATTTTTTTAATTTTTAATCTATTCCCAATACACATTGCTTTTTATTTATTCTGAGAAAATATATCAATAAAATAAATGAGCACATTTTGAGATTATTAATATAAGTCATTTTAATTTTTTATAGCCGATCAAAGTTGTTCAGTATAATATAAATACAGAAGAATTATATTCCTACCTAAAGGAATTCATCCACATATTGTATTTCAGGTAAGGTGGAATTCTGTTTGTTTGGGTTTGTTTGTTTCTTAGCTTTTGCAATTAGATGTTTTTTTTAATGCCAGTCATAATGATATTTGGTTGTATTACATCTGATGCAAAAAAGTTTTTTGGCTTTCGTTGTCATTTTTATTTGCTTATTTTCAACCTTTTCAAAAATATATTAGAAAAATAAATAAATAATTCTTTTTTTTTTTTTTTTTTTTTTTTTTTTTTTTAAGTATAATGGAGGGCTGTGGATGTAGCTCAATGGGAAAGTATCTGCCTGTCCTGCACAAGGCTCTGGGTTTGATCCCTAGCACCCCCCCTTCACAAACACATACACCAAAATAAATAAATAGATAGATAGATGTGGGTGTCTATTAGAAGACTAGAAAACAAAACAAGCATAACATTGAAAATAAATCAAATGCCCATTAATAAAAGAGGTGACATGTAAATTATTATACATCCATACAGAAAGACATGTAGCCAATAAAAAGGGAGTTCTGGGGGCTTGAGGATATACCTCAGTGGTAGAGTACTTGCCTAGCAGGCACAAGGCCCTGGATCTTTAATCTATGTCTAGTGATACAGAAATGTGGCTTAGGTATATTGATAAGTGCAAAGGACAAATTGAAGAACATCTGTGGAATGAATATTTCTGTTCAGATACGTGTACACATCCACAAAAGTGAAAAAATATATAGACTACTGTTAGGGGTAGTTTCTGGGCAATAGAAGTATAAGGTTTTTGAACTTTACAAGTTAATCTCTGTAACATTTTGAAGTTTTGTGAACATCTATTACTTTTATAACCCCAGAAAAGAAAATATCTTTTTAATGACTAAAGCTAGTAGTCAAAATGGGCTATGGTTTTAGTTTTCTGAGATAAATGAGTTTCTGAGATTCTGGCATGGTGCATGGTACATAATAGGAGCTCAGAAACATAACCTTTCTGGGGTGATAAAGTGGAGATATCTTTTTGTCATAAAGCTAGGGTAGAGCAGTTTCTCTATTTTTAAATTGTATTAATTAACAAAATAAGTACCAACTTTTTATTTACTTTTAAAAACAAAACTATCTCTTTTCAGGCATTTGTTGGTGAATCCCAGAGATCGTCGAGTTGTAATTATTGAGTCGGTATTATGTCCTTCTCACTTTAGAGAGACCCTCACTCGTGTTCTTTTCAAGTATTTTGAGGTAACTATTTTTAAGTCAAATGATTGAGCTGCTTTTAAACTGCAGAAGAAAGCTGATAGTATAGCTGTGTGGTATAGCACTTGCTTATCATGTACAAGTCCCTGGGTTCAGTCCCTAGTACCACACATACACATTCACAAAGTAGACAAGTAATAAAAGTCATACATATTAATATTAGGGAATCTCCCCACCCTCCTCCCTGCCTTTTTTGTTTTTTTGATAAGCACTCGAAACTTAAACTAATGAGTCAGCATTTTTATTTCTTTCATTGTGTGTATTATACAATATATTTGGGGAATCAGATGACAGAAGCCTCTTCACATTGGCTATTTATTTTTATGGTTATTTCATGCTTAACTAACATTTTATCTAACCTTTAGATAGTATATTTCTTATTAGTGTTTCTGGTATTTATTTTAATGTAGTTTGGGAGGATTTTTTTTTTTCAGAATTAAAAGGTATATTATGGAGTTTATGTTTTCTTTCTTTTGGATCTTTCTAGTTTTTGTTATGCTGATTGCTCTGAATTCTTCAATTTTTTTTTATTTTAAGTTTTAAATTCCTTTTAAGTGGAATATTAAAGTACTGTGTCTTTTTAGACTAAGTGGGCAGTCCCAGGAATGAGACCTCTCTTGGTATTAGTAATATTACTTGAAGTTTTTATTTTATAGGAGTCAAGATTATTTATTTAAGACTGAGAATATATTATAAGATTATTACATTTTAAAGTATGCCAGAATCTTTACTACTTAATTTATTTAAAATCTCTTCCTTGAAATTTAGGGTTCTTTTCAGCAAGGGAAAGTGGATGATTAATAAAATGTTACAGTATATAAGAAATTAACGTGTTGTTTCATGCATTTTACTGAACTTGGAATATATCTAATACTAAAAATCAGTATCTGTGTGGTAAGGGTAGTTAATATTTCCTAAGTTATGTTTTGGTAAGATAAGTACAGAGAACAGATTGCATAGCCTCCTCTTCTTATTGATATCATAAAGTTGGGAATTTCACATGCTGTCAGAATAACACAAAACAAAACAGTAAGAATTTATGTCAGCTCTTATGTGAATAAAGAAGGTTCTCTGTATCTATGCTTTTAAGAGATTTAGTTGTGTTTGATAACTATCCTTATGTATATGACTAGAATACTTGCTATATCTACTTAGCTAAGGGAAATATAGCTATTATTTTGGCTATTTGATTATGATGGACCAAATATCTAGTGTTTGGGGTGTCACTAGATTGTCAACTTCTCAATGGAGAAAATGTCACACAATTAAGATTTTTGTAGTTTTGTTCTTCAATTTAATTTTAACTGCTAGATTATAGTGTTTTAAAAATATAATTCATATTACAAACTTCACAAATAAATTAAAAATTCTTTTCTGTGTTTTCCTCTGGATGGTAAAGGCATTTGTTTCCTTTTTTTTATTTATTTATTTATTTATTTATTGGTATTTCTTTATTTTAGGGATTGAACCCAGGAGTGCTTAACCACTGAGCTACATCCCAGCCCTTTTTACTTTTTATTTAGGGACAGGGTCTGACTTAATTGCTTAGGGCCTTGCTAAGTTGCTGAGGCTGGCTTTGAATTTGCAATCCTCTTGCCTCATCAGCCTCATCACTGTATTTTTTAAAAATCGTCTTTGAACTTATGTTTCCAGATCTCTTTTATCCCATTCTGTTTTCCCACTTCTAAGGAAATAGAACAAGTATTAATAAAAATGTTTCAGAATTATCACTTTGTAATGAAACAACTTCAGTGGTTTTTATTTATGACAGTATTAAATTCATTCAAATCAAGCAACTAGTTTTTAGCTAAATATTATAAAATGGTTGGATACCATAATAAAAATAAATACTATGTTCCTGTGATGTTTTTTCAAATGTATTTTAATATCTTCAAAAACTGCCACTCATTCTAGTTTTGTTGTTTTCTAGGTTCCATCTGTCTTGCTTGCTCCAAGTCATCTAATGGCACTTTTGACACTTGGAATTAACTCTGCCATGGTCCTAGATTGTGGATACAGGGAAAGCCTGGTGTTACCTGTATCTTTTTTGTCAACCAGCCAATTATGTAATTTCTACTATGCTTTAACTGAAATAAGTGGTTTATTACAAATGATTTTTTTTGGGGGGGGGGGGTACTGGGATTGAGCCCAGGGGTGCTTAACCACTGAGCCACATCCCTAGCCCTTTTTTATAATTTATTTAGAGACAGGGCTTTGCTGAGTTGCTTAGGGCCTCGCTAAGTTGCTTAGGCTGGCTTTGAACTTGTGATCCTCCTGCCTTAGCCTCCCAAGTCACTGGGATTACAGACATGCTCCATTGTGCCTGGCTATAAATGATTTTTTATTGTATTGAACTATTTGGGGTTATTATATACAAGTATTATTACCATGTGGTAAAAGTTTGCAGGATTTTAAGATTTAAATTTACTTTTTTGTAGAAAGTTTAATTATAGTTGGGTTCTAGTATATAGTCCAAGAGTAGACTTGATGAATATTCTATTCAGTTTTCAAAAGAAACAGCTATTTTTTTTTATTATTTATTTTTTAGTTTTAGGTGGACACAATATCTTTATTCCATTCCCATGCAGTGCTGAGAATCAAACCCAGTGCCCCACACATGCCAGGAAACGCGCTACCACCTGGGCCACATCCCCAGCCCCAGAAACAGCTATTTATAATGTGTTGAAGAAGTTGACTAGGATAGTTAAATTCTAAGGAAAAAATCATACAAATAGTCATTAGAGAAACTGAAATGAGAAAGTATAATAAAAAAAAAAAACTTAAAATTGTATGGCAGAATGAATTCAGCCTTCAAATAGATGAAATGTTCACTTTTAAATGAATACATTTTTTTTTCTTTTATGTATGGGGACTTTCATGCAGACAGAATACCATAGGATTTATGAGCCTAGATTTTGGAATCAAATACACAATAAGTGCAAATCTCAGCTATGCTTTTTTTAAAAAAAAAATTTTTTTTGTTCTTTAGTTGTAGATGGACACAATACCTTTATTTTGTTTATTTATTTTTATGTGGTGCTGAGGGTCAAACCCAGTGCTCACATGTGCAAGGGAAGTGCTCCACCATGGAGCCACACCCCAGCCCCCTCAGCTATGCTGCTTACTCTAGGTGTGATGTTGGTCAAGTCGTGTAAATTCTTCTGGCCTCTTGTTTCCACATCTGTAAAATAGCAATGATAATATTTCTATCTCATGAAAGAATTACATGGGTTGAGTGAGTTAATGTATGTGAAGTATTAAGCACAGGACCTGGCACATAGTAGCTTGCTCAATTAAGTGTTAGAGTTCTTACGTCATTCACTAAGGAAGAACTTACTAATAATTCAAGTTGTCCCCTGATGGAATTATATAAACTGCTGCATTCTTTTTTTTTTTTTTTTTTTTTGGTACTGAGAATTGAACTCAGGGGCACTCAACCATTGAGTCACATCCCCAGCCCTATTTTGTATTTTATTTAGAGACAGGGTCTCACTGAGTTGCCTAGCACCTCACCTTTGTTGGGGCTGGCTTTGAACTCAAAATCCTCCTGTCTCAGCCTCCCAAGAAGCTGGGATTACAGGCATGAGCCACTGTACCCAGCTGCATTTTTTTTTTATTATGAACATTTAAGCAGAGTTATCCATAAGTATTGTTAGAATATCAAGGGGACATTGCTTCATTGAAAAAAAGGTAGCTAAAGTACATGCATGTAAGACTCTTGCAGTTTTAAGGTATCCATGTATATTTATTGGAAGAAATATTTGTGGGGAGGAAATAAAATTTTGTACTCCAAGGAACTAAATTAGTAGTTTTTAAATATAAAGTACTTTGTTTTAATTCTCAAAACAACTCTACAACATGAATATTATCTTTACATAAATGAATAAATTAAAAGTTGAGAAAGGTAGTTGTGACTCATATGAGTCATATGTTTGTGTCTAAAACCAGTACTTTTACCAGTATACTTTTTCCCCTTTTTATAGAATATCAGTCAAGCTATCTCCTATAGAAATATAATATGGACCAAATATGTAATTTAAAGTTTTCTAAGAACCATTATTTTAAAAAAACACAAGCAAAAGTAATAAGATTAATAGTATATTTTATCTAAACACTATATTAAGAAATTATTCCAGGGCTTGGGTTGTTGCTCAGTGGTAGTGCACTTGTCTGGCATGTGTGAGGCACTGGGTTTGATCCTCAGCACCACATAAAAACAAATAAATAAAGGTATTGTGTCCATCTACAATTAAAATATTTTTAAAAAACTATTCCAATATATACAGTAAAAATCTTTAATGATATATTTTATTTTTTTCTTTTTTTATTAAAAAGTCTTCGAGCCAGGCATGGTAGCCCACACCTATAATCCCACCATCTTGGTAGGCTGAGGCAGGAGGATCACAAGTTTGAGGCCAGCCTTAGTAACTTTAACAATGCCTTAAGCAACCTTATTAAAATCTTAAGGATCCTCCTGCCTCATTCTAAGTTGCTGGGGTTTTACAGGTGTATGCCACTGTGCCTGGCTTATTTTTTAAATGTTTTCTTTGGTGAAGAATATGAAAAAGGATATTTCTGTAACTTTTAAAAATAAAATATAAGAGCCTGTCACCTAAGTAGATTTAGAACAGTACTCCAGAAGTTGAGAAAAATATCAAGAAAACCACATTATATCTTCTAAAATAGTAATGTCCTTGACTACCATATAGATATATGAAGGAATCCCAGTACTAAATTGTTGGGGAGCACTACCCCTTGGAGGAAAAGCTCTTCACAGGTAAGTCTCTTGGAATTTAGCAGGTTCTCTTTTCACATTCGCTTGTTACAAAAGCAGATACTAATCTGTTTATTGATGAATATCAATAGAGGGCTTATTAATTTCATTCATTACATTCTCTCTTAACTTTGAATGTATTCATCTTTTAAGGATAAAAGCATCATATTTTATTATTTAAAGCACATAATCTGTTATATAGTAAAAGTTTTGAGTGAGAAAAGGATATTAGTTGCAATATTTTAATTTCTGTGACTTTTTCAAATTTCAGGGAATTGGAAACTCAACTATTGGAACAATGTACTGTTGACACGGGTGCTGCTAAAGAACAGAGTCTTCCCTCTGTGATGGGTAATTTCACTTTGAGCTGTTTAAGACTAATTTATACTCATTTCATTTCTTTAACTTATATTTTAGAATTTGCCCCTTGGCATAGTTACTCTGATTTCCTCCAACACTCTGATGACCTTTCCCCAATTATAAGGTCTTCATTGAATTCCTTTTTTTTTTTTTTTCTGGGTACTGGGGCACTGAACCCCTGAGCCCCATCCTCAGCCTAATTTTGTATTTTATTTAGAGACAGGGTCTCAATGAATTGCTTAGCACCTTGCCATTGCTGAGGCTGGCTGTGAACGATGGATCCTCTTGCCTCAGCCTCCTGAGTTGCTATGATTATAGGTGTGTGCCATTGCACCTGGCTCTTCATTAAATTCTTAATGACCAAATCCATTTCTGTTAGTCATTGTTGCTACAGCTTTTAACATCGTGGATCATCGTATACTCTTGAAAATCTCCTTTTCCTCAGCTTTCAGGTTTTTCTTTTGTGGTGTTTGTTATTTCTGAATGTTCCTTCTTGGTACCCTCTGCTTTTGCTTTCTCCACTGACTTCTCTAAGGGTCAGTTTTTTGTTCCTACTTTCTTCTGCTTTTATTTACTTATTTATTTATATGATACCAGGAATTGAACCAAGGATGCTTACCCACTGAGTTACATCCCCAGCCCTTTTATTATTTTTTTATTTTGAAACCTGGTCTTGCTAAGTAGTGTAGAGCCTCACTAAATTGCTGAGGCTGGCTTTAAACTTGAAATCCAATTGTCTCAGACTCCCTGTGCAAGTGGGATTATAGGCATGTACCACCACACCCAGCTGCTTACTTTTTAGTACCAGGGATTGAACTCAAGGGCACTTGACCACTGAGCCACATCCCCAGTCCAATTTTGTATTTTATTTACAGATAGGGTCTCACTCGCTTGCTTAACACCTCGCTTTTGCTGAGACTGGCTTTGAGCTCTTGATCCTTCTGCCTTAGCTGCTGGAATTACCGGTTTGCGCCTCCATGCGTCGCTTTCTACTTACTTAAAAGGTGATCTCATCTAATTCCATTACTTCAGTATACCTGTATGGTATTGAGTCTCAGATGTGTCACTGAGCCTGATCCTTCTGAACTTGATATTCATATTTCCAGCTGACTATTAGACACAAACTGTGTGTGTCACCTGGGACCCAGAACCTAAGACTTCCTGTGTATTTCAGTTAGTGATTCTTAGATGAAAATAACAACATCTTTCTTATCTCCCATTTTAGAGAACTGGGAGTTAGTAAATCTTGTCAGTTCTTCCAAAGAAATCTCTCAAAATTCATCTTTTCCCTCCATTTTCCACACCACTTAACATATGAAAACAAAGGTATTATTTTAATCTAATTCCTTTTATTATAGCAGCCTATTTTCTGAACTGATTGTCTATTTCACACTGTTGTCAAGAGTAACTTTCCACAAAAATCTGATTAAATTGCTCTTTTGCTTCAGAATTGTTGTTAGCTTCTATTAATTAAAATCCAAATAATGTTTCATATACAGGTTTCTTCCCAGTCTGACCTGATTCTCCCTCTTAGCCCTAACTAGTTTATTACAGTCCTTCAAGCACCATGAGTCCTTCTTGCATAATCGTATGCCTTCATTTATTCCATTTATCTACCTGGGATGTTTTTCTTTGCCTAGTTGAGTTTTTAATCCTACAACATAACTCATCTGGAATGTTACCTCCATTGTGAAGCCATCCTGATCTTCCCCAAGCAGAATAATTTGCCTCTTTGTTAATCTCAGAAATATTTTAAAAAACAATTTTTGTGGGGTTGGGAGGGTGTCACTGGGAATTGAACTCAGGGGCACTCAATCACTGAGCCATATCCCCATCCCTGTTTTGTAGTTTATTTAGAGACAGGGTCTCACTGAGTTGCTGAGGACCTCGATTTTGCTGAGGCTGGCTTTGAACCGTCAATCCTCCTGCCTCCTGAGCTGCTGGATTACAGGCATGCACCACTGTGCCCAGCATTTGGATATCCTTTCTTTAGTTAACCTTTTTCAATTGATTCTAATCTTCCTATCCCAAACTTCCCCAAATCAAATCTATGATAATTCATCATGCAATCTTACTAAAGTTAAGGAATTAAAACATATTGCTGTTTGCTAAATTACCCACATAGCAGGATCAGAAATTGAAATACATTTAAAATTTCTCTTTTTTAAGATCCTTAGCAAATATAAGATATAGGTGTTAGATATAATTGAGTATTCTCAGTTGAATTTTCAACAGCATCTTTCATTTAGTATTTAGAATTTATTTCATCTCAACTTGGTGATACATGCCTATAATCCCAGCAAATCAGCAGCTGAGGCAGAAGGGTTACAGTTGGATGCCAGTCCAGGCAACTTAACAAGAGCCTGTCTCAAAAAAATAAGAAGGACGGGGGTGTAGCTCAGGGGTAGAACACCTCTGGGTCCAGTTCCTCCTGGGAAGCCAGCAGGTGGCAGACAGAAAAATTAAGTATCCTCTTCCCAAAGCAGCATCTGACTTTAGCTAAATTAAACCATTTATTTGCAAACCTAGGGGCTGGGGATGTGGCTCAAGTGGTAGCGCGCTCGCCTGGCATGCGTGCGGCCCGGGTTCGATTCTCAGCACCACATACAAAGAAAGATGTTGTGTCCGCCAATAACTAAAAAAAAATAAATATTAAAAAAATTCTCTCTCTCTCTCTCTCTTTAAAAATAAATAAATAAATAAAATATTTGCAAACCTATCTTACATTCGCCTATAAAAAACTATTTCTTTTTTTTTTTTTAACACCAGGAATAGAACCCGGGGGTGCTTAACCACTGAGCTACATTCCCAGTACTTTTTATTTTTCATTTTGAGACAGGGTCTCTCTAAGTTGCTTAGGGTCTTGCTATTGCTGAGCCTGGTCTTTAATTTGCAATCCTCCTGTCTCTGCTTCCCAAATCACTGGGATTACAGGTGTGTGCCACTGCACTGGCTTTTAGCACTCGACCACTGAGCCATGTTCCCAGCCCTATTTTTTTTTTTTTTTTTTTTTTTTATTTACAGACAGGGTCTCACTAAGTTGCTCAGCGCTTTGCTTTTGCTGAGGCTGAATTTGAACTTGCGATCCTTCTGCCTCAGCTTCCTGAACCGCTGGGATTATAGGCATGCAACACTGCACCTGGCTTAACACTTATTCTTAAATTGCAGGTTTTTATAATCCATTTACATTTCTCTCATCTATTTTTCTAGCCAAGTTTAAATGTTTTGGAATATCTTTATCCTTTTATGAGCTAGATTTTAACTCTTAAAGATAGAAATCTTCAAACTGTTTTGATCATACACTGACCTCCCAGGTTTTAAAAAACTTTGAACGTGTACCTTCAATATATATGTGTATTTACAAATTATACACACACACACACACACACACTTTTATTGCTATATTCTGAGCGCAAAAAAGTCAAAAAGGATTAGATGATGTATAATCCTAAGGACATAGTTATTAATAGTAAACATTTTTCCCTTTCAAAACTAGTATGCTTTTTAAAAAAAAAAAAAAAGAGAGAGAGAGAGAGAGAGAGAGAATTTCTTAACATTTATTTTATAGTTTTCGGCAGACAAAACATCTTTGTTTGTATGTGGTGCTGAGGATCGAACCCAGGCCGCACTCATGCCAGGCTAGCGCGCTACCGCTTGAGCCACATTCCCAGCCCTAGTATGCTTTTATTTAAATTTAAGGTTTAACATCTCAAAGTTGTGGTTTTCTTGTTTGTTTGTTTGTTTTTGTTTTTTGCTACCAGGGATTGAACCCAGGGTCATTCAACCACTGAGGCGCATCTCCAGTCCTATTTCTTTTTTTTTTTTTTTTTTAATTTTAAATTGCTGAGGCTGGCTTCGAATTTTTAATCCTCTGCCTCAGCCTCCTGAGCCACTGGTATTACAGGCATGCACCATGGCACTCAGCTCCATCCAAATTTGTGGTTTTTGAGTGTCATTTAATTAATTAATTTATTTGACGTACTGGGAATTGAACCCAGAGGCATACTCTGCCACTGAGCTACATCCTCATCTATATTTTTACTGATTATTTATTTTGATAAGAGTCTTGCTGGCCTTGAACTTGTGATCCTCCTGCCTTATCCTCCCCAGTAACTGGATTACAAGTGTGTGCCACCATATTCTCATAATTTAATTGATTTTAATGCTTGATTTGACTGGCCATCAGAATTGACAGGTTTAGAAGACAAGATACATAGATCAAGGTCAGAGAACAACATCATTATGTTTAAGAAATCATGATCCATTTTTGCAGCCACAGATCTCTAGCTTCATTGATGTCAACAATTTGTTCTTATAATCAATCAAAATATTTTTACATATTTAAGAATGAAATATCTTGGTCTAGAAGACTGAAATTTTGGTTAGAAAATTCTGTTTCTAACTCAGAAAACAAAATTGTTGGTGACAATACCATATAACATTGGTTAACATAACATACTCAACATCCATCTTCAAAGGCTCTATATGTTGCTTAGAATTCTTTGAAATTGGTGCTTTCTCATTCTTTTTAAAAAATATTACCTTTATCTTGAAGGAAATTAAAAGACTATGTGATCCTTTTTGAAAATATGTATTGAATACCAGGTGGGGTGACTCATGCCTGTAATCTCAATGATTCTGGAGACTGAGGGAAGGAGGATCACAAGTTTGAGACTGGCCTCAGCAATATAGAGAGATTTAGCAACTTAGTGAGACCCTATCTCAAAATAAAAAGGGCTGGGGATGTAGCTCAGTGATAAGGCACCCCTGGGTTCAATCTCCAGTACCCACACCCCAAAAAAAGATACACACATACCAAATACACATACACACAGACATTGATGGATTAGCATATTATAATAGTTACTTATCAAAGAAAAGATAAGGAAACTTGGAACATTTTGTAAAAGAAAAATAATTCATCCTTAAGTCCTAGATTTCTTCTAAGTACTTTTCTATAAGACAACTAGTAAACAGCTTCATGGTTAAAGATTTTCTTTGTCAGTCCTATTTAATCCCAGTTACCCTACTTTATTTTAATGGTTTCATTTTTATAAAATTTACGAGTGTCTGACTTTTTGTAGCACTTTTTCACACCTGACTTCAACTTCTATGCCTTCTCTTGACTTTGATGAAATTTATTCTCCAAAAGCAAAATTAATTTTTCTATTAAGGTTGTTAAAAAATTGTAGTAGTAATACCTTTTTAAGTTTTGCTGAGCTAAAAAATGGAAATGTGAATGCAGTTTATTAGGCTTATAAATTATTAGTAAAGTTCTATAATTCTAAATGAAATTTTTGTTTTAGGTTCAGTTCCAGAAGGTATTTTAGAGGACATTAAAGGTAAACTAAGTTCCTGTTTTTATCCTTTTCATTCTTTTTTTTTTCTTTTTAGTTGTAGATGGACACGATATTTATTTGTTTGTTTGTTTGTTTGTTTTGTGGTTCTCAGGATTGAAACCACACGTGCGAGGAAAGTGCTCTACCACTGAGCCCTAGCCTCAGCCCCTCCTTTCAATCTTTAGTGTTAGTTTGGATGGTATGTTTTTAAATACTTACATAGAAAATAAAGTCATAATGTAAAATCCTAAAATATTTAGTGGATAGGTTACAGAATAATATAAATAAAAATTCAGATTTTCTTAAGACCCATGGGAGCTCTTTCATTATTCATGATATGTTATTGAAGCAGCTTCTCAATTATATATGGAGTATATAGGGTTACCAGGAAACTATTAGCTAATACAGTATAAAATAACAGTTGTTTAAGAAAACCACTAATTCAGTGTCATCTGATGTTTCTTTTATTGGGTTTTTCTTTGTACATGTTTAATAAGGTTAGTCATTTTTACTGACTATTCAGAAATTCTAGAATTAGAACCAAAGTATATTGGATTCACTTTAATAAGATGTATTACTTCTACTTTACTAGAATAGATTTTTATGATAATATTCAAATTGGGTTTCTAGTATTTTTATTCACTACAAAGAAAAGGATTTAAAATACAACTTGTGTTCTTCAGTACTTGAAGTATCATGTAAAATTAATACTCTGAAATTCTTATAGAAAATTAGATAATAATGGATTTTAGAGTTAAAGGGATTTGAAGATAATTTAGTATAGTCAATTTCCTGAAACATTAGATCATTTGTTCTTTGTCACCCAAGTAGGTAAAATGAGCATCAGGTCTATAAATAGGTCTTGTTCTTGTTCTTCATTATATTGCTTTTTTATATGGTATACTTACCTAAAAATTGTTTTCATTGTTACAAAATTTTAGTCATTTGTAATCAAGCCTATTGCAACATTCAACAAGAAAATGAACTTATCTCAAGTAAAATAATGCCTTTCCTTCCTAGTTTTCAGTCTTATTTTCCATGATATAACAGTTGTTGACCATGTGAATTGTTACTTTTATATGACCTCTAACTTATAAAAACTTGTTTAACTATCCTGTTAAGAAAGCATCCAATTGGCATTAAAAGATAGATATTCAGTATTGGTGAGATTCTAGAAAAGTGAATATATATGTTTACATATATATATATATATATATATATATATATATATATATATATATATATAATTGTAATAAATAAACTTTTTGGGAAGCAATCTGTCATGTTAAAATTTAAAGTGTTCACTTCATTTAAAAGGGGAATATTGAAAGATGTTTGATAACTTCATAATAAGGAATATCAGGTAGCAATTAGAAAGAAGGAGCTAGATAAGTAAATTTGGAAAGATGTTGATAATGTTAAGGAAAAACTATGGTGTTGAATAATATGTACAAAAAGATCCCATTTCTATTAAAGATAAGTATACAACACACTCATAATTCAATAAAATTCTTTGCATAATACATGTCGTTTGCAAGTAATTCAGCCAAGTCATCATGTTTCCTGTGTTTAACTTCAATTCTGTTTCTGCTTTTAAATTTTTGTTCTCAGAAGGAAATAATTGTGTCAAAAAATCCTGCAACTGTTCTGAGCAACCAAGATTTTTTAATAAAGGTTCAGAAAGAACAGGGTGGTGGAGTAAAAAATCTGGTTTAAAAAAAAATTTGTTAGATTGGAAAAGCTACATTTCAGGATACTAAAATATGTTTTAGTATCCTGAAATGTACAAAGGTTTTCCTCAAAGGTGGTTTTCTTTTTTCAGTGTGGCTTTACTTTACATGAACACTTGACTAGAATTGTTAAGATAACTGCTGTGTAATTTTACTCTGTTTAGTTAATCACAAGCCATTAACAGTCTTTTTTCCTCCTTTCTTTTTAAGTGCGCACTTGCTTTGTAAGTGACCTGAAGCGTGGACTAAAAATCCAAGCTGCAAAATTTAATATTGATGGGAATAGTGAGGTAGGTTAAAAAGTAAATATATCTTATTTTTTCACAGGTTACAACATGTATAGACTTACACTTATGATGTCTTTATTTCAGCGTCCCTCACCGCCCCCAAATGTTGACTATCCATTAGATGGAGAGAAGATTTTACATGTCCTTGGATCGATCAGGTTAGATCTTAATTTTTATGAGCACAATAATAAGCAAAATAAATTCTTGGCTTTTAAAAATACTTGTATTTTTATAAGCCCTTATTATAGTATTGCCAATTTGACAATATAGATTTTTTTTTGTTGCCTGTTTGTTTTCTACAGTACTAGAAATTAAATCCAGCAGTGCTCTTATCACTGAGATATGTCCCCAGCCATTTTTATTTTTTTGTTGTTAATTTTGATAGGGGGCATCTCACAAGGTTGCTGAGACTGGCCTCAAACTTTCAATCCTCCTGCCTCAGACTCCCAAGTCTCTGGGGTTAAAGGTGTGCAAAACAATGCCTGGCCAGTTGAGTTTTTTCATTAAGCTTCATAATTCATCATTAATTATATTCAGGTTTTTAAAACTTTAAAAAAGTATATTTTCCTGTTATCAGAATAATTCAGAATTAGTTTTAGTAACAAAACTAGCAATTCTTTTGAGGCATAACAAGAAGTTTGATACCAAATATTTGATAAAAACAGGTAGTGGACCTGATGGTATTGAGTACCGTAATATTGCTTCAGGGATAACATGTCTTTTAAGTCCAAACCTAGACTCCATAGATTTTTTTTTTTTTTTTTAAAGAGAGAGACAGAGAGAGAGAGAGAGATAGAGAGAGAGAGAATTTTAATATTTTTTTATTTTTTGGTTTTCGGCAGACACAACATCTTTTTATTTGTATGTGGTGCTGAGGATCGAACCCGGGCCGCACACATGCCAGGCGAGCGCGCTGCCGCTTGAGCCACATCCCCAGCCCTTAGACTCCATAGATTGAATCCCATGACTCTTTTTCCTTTTCTAGACCATATTCCAACAATTGGCCTCAGCTCTTTTGTATTATTAATATATTTAGAAATTGGCTGGATCATCTTATAAAGCATAAAAATATGCTACAATATCTTTCTTAAAAAATTAAAAAAAGAAAAGGTTTGATGCTTTAAAATAGAGGCTTATAAACTTTTGTATAAAGGACCAAAAAATACATGTATGGCTTTGTGGTTCATATGGTCAGTCTCCTTGCAGCTACTTGGCTCTACAGTTGGGGCACAGAATCAGCCATAGACATGCTAAATACTAATGAATTTAGCATGGCTGTGTTCAAGTAAAAATTTATTTGCAGAAATAGGTTCAGGGCTGAATTTTACTCACAGGCCATGATCACCTGACTCTTGCTTTAAAACATTGTTTTGGTAGACAGAATGCCTTATTCCAAACATAATCAATTTTCAGGATTAATTAGTAGTTCACTTTTTATTATTTATTTGAATTAATATGTAACACTATGCAATAAAGGAACATTTTTAAAAGTCACATGCTAAACATTATATTTTAACAAAATGCATAAATGTTTTTTTAAATACTTATTTTTTAGTTGTAGTTGAACTCAATACCTTTATTTTATTTATTTCTATGTGGTGCTGAGGATCTAATTCAGGGCCTCGCATGTGCTAGGCAAGCTCTCTACTGCTGAGCCACAACCCCAGCCCATAAGTGTGTTTTTATTTTCACTTTTAATCTTTTATTAATAATTTTGGTGGTAGTGAGGTTTAAACCTGAGTTATAGCATATGCTAAACACACACTGAGCCATATCCCAAATCCCCATAAATGTGTACTTATTTGAAAAACTGCTGGGTTTGGCAGTGTACTCCTAATGGGGACTTATTTGAAAAACTGCTGGGTTTGGCAGTGTACTCCTATAATCCCAGTAGCTTGGCAGGCTGAGGCAGAAGGATCCTGGGTTCAAAGCCAGTCTCAGCAACTTAGCAAGGCCCTAAGCAACTCAGCAAGACCCTGTCTCTAAATAAAATATTAAAAAAAAAGGGCTGTGGATGTGGCTCAGTGGTTAAGCTCCCCTGGGTTCAGTCTCTGGTACCAAAAACAGAAAACTTTTGAGGATGTCTGCTTATAGAGTTCTGAGTTAAGTTTACATAAGCCAGTAGTTCATAGTTTATGATTTCCAGTTGTCAGTTGGTGGTCTTAAAGTATATCAAGAGCTTAAAGGTGCTATGAATCAGTCTTGGTACATAATCCTTCTAGTTATTTTCTTCTCGACTTTTACAGTTGTCTCACCTGTATTAAAAAAACTTTTTAAAATTTTTGTCTTTCTAAAGCATAGCTTTCATAGAAAGAACAACTTTTTTCTACCTTAATATTCATTGGTTAAGTAATAATTATTAAGTTACATAATTTGAATATCAAATCAAGTGATAAAAGATTTGGAAACAGAAAACCCACTCTTCATAGCATGCATCTCAACTACTGGAAGCAGAAGTTTGCACACACAGCAGCAAGGGGCTGACTTGCCATAAATGTTTAGCAGCAAGGGGCTGACTTGCCATAAATGACTTGCAGGCCTCAATTTACTTGAATGATGAAATGGAAAGAGTTTAGCAAGTGGGTTGAATATCACTAAGAGAATTTTGTGTTTTGAAAAGATTTTAGAGCTTTAAAATGTGTATCCTGATTTTATAAAAATAGAACTTAATACACATTTACAGTTAGTTTTATATTGCATTGGTTAGGATTTGATTTGGCCACAAATTATAAAAACATGAAGATAGTGGCTTCAGAAGTTCCATCTGTCATCTCTGGGATGTAGCCCGATCCTTATGTCCAGGATAGTTGGCCATATAGCTTCCATGTCTGTGTTTCAAGCAAATAGACCTAAGAAGAAAAGTGCTTTCTCTCCTTTGAAGAAAATGTTTTTGAAATTCCATATATCATCACTTTTCTCAATCTTATTTTCTCGTATTTGATTATATGTAGCTATGTGTTTTAACTGGTGGGGTTCTATAGCCAGACATAAATGTTACATACCTGGAATCCCAGTAACTCAGGTGTCTAAGACAGGAGGTTCTCAAGTTAGAAACCAACCTGGGAAACTGAGCAAGTTCCTGTTTAAAAATAAAGAATAGTAGTTCAGCCATAGAGTACCCCTGGATTCAATCCCTAGTATCTACCCCCCCAACACACAAAGGAGGTCATATTTTCAAATTTTTCAAATTTTTTAGTTACTAAAAATAATAGAGGATTCCTGAGAACCCTTCCAGTTTCTTTCATGGTTATATCTTAAATAACTATAGTATAATATCAAAACTAGCAAACTGTATTTCTGTTGGGGATGTTAAACCGCAGTGGTGTTTTTTATCGCTACAATTCCAGGTCTTTTCATTTTTTATTTGGGGGCAAGGTTTTGCTAAGTTGCTGAGCCTGGCCTTGAACTTTAGATCTTCCTGCCTCAGCCTCCCAAATTGCTGGGATTACAGGTGCACACCACTGCACCTGGCCTATAAGTGTAATCTAAAGAACATCAAATATCTAGAAAGAGGATAGAACAGTAACCACCAATGTGACAAGGGGAAGAAAGTGGAGAGAAGGGGGCTAAAGGACACAAATTTATAGTTTTGCAGGATGAAAAAATCTAGAGATACGGTGTTTACTTAAGGATTATAGTAAACAATATTGCATTATATACTGAAAACTTGGTAAGAGTAAATTTTAACTGTTCTTACCACAAATAAAAAGGTAACTATGGACAGGAATACATAGGTTAATTTGCTTGACTGTTTTAATAATTTTATTATATATGTTTATATCAAAACATAATTTTTTTTACCTTAAATATATACAATAAAAAATAGAAATATTTCATCAACTTGAAGATCTTTTTCATGCTGCCCCAAAATAGTTCTTTTAATTTGAGAAAAGGGGAATGGATATTTTATTAGGCAACTAGCAATCTTTGTCCTGTTTAATTTTTTTTTTTTTAAAGAGAGAGTGAGAGGGGAGAGAGAGAGAGAGAGAGAGAATTTTTAATATTTTTATTTTTTAGTTCTCGGCGGACACAACATCTTTGTTGGTATGTGGTAGTGAGGATCGAACCCGGGCCGCACGCATGCCAGGCGAGCGCGCTACCGCTTGAGCCACATCCCCAGACCCTGTTTAATTTTTTAAAACAGCCAGGCAGGAGATGGGGTTGTAGCTCAGTGGTAGAGTACCTGCCTAGCAAGTGTGAGGCTCTGGGATCGATTCTCAGCACCACATATAAGTAAACAAATAAAGATCCATCATATTTAAAAAATAAACAGCCAGGCATCACCGTGCACACCTGTAATCCCAGCAACTCAGAAGGTTGAGGCAGGAGGATAACAAGTTTGAGGACAGCCTCAGCAATTTAGTGAGGCCCTAAGCAATTTAGCAAGACTCTGTCTCAAAATAAAAAATGAAAAAGGCTGGTAATATAGTTCAGTGACAAAGCACACCTGGTTCAATTTCCAGTACCAAAAAAGGAAAGAAGGAAGGAAGGAATGTTTAGGGGTTTTTAGTTATTTTTAAATCCCTTGTATCATTGACTTATATACTTATTGAATCTTATTAACTTTTACAGAATGCTGTTTCTCTTCTGTTATTGGATTTGGGGAGGTGTAATTGGGCACAAAATATATGTTAATCTATACATAGTAATAGTGATAGCTAATACTTAGGGAATACCTATGTGCCAAAACTTGCTCTACTAACTCATTGAATCAACACCTGTGAGGCAGGTACTTTTATTCTCCTCGTTTATAAATGAGACCATCTTGTATTTTTAAAATTATTCTGCATTAACATAGTACTTATACATAAAAATTAGTGTCAGCTAATGGTTTATTCTCTGTCATATTATATAATATCAACCAAACCCTGTCTTTTTGTAATTTCAGAGATTCAGTTGTGGAAATTCTCTTTGAACAAGATAATGAAGAGAAATCAGTTGCTACATTAATATTGGATTCTCTTCTGCAGGTATTTTGTTAAAAGTTTCTGTTTTGACATTTTAACATTTTTTAAATGTTAGTTTCTCTGTGTCCTTGTCATGTATTATTCTTGAGAAGAAAAAAAACCAGTGAATTTTTTGTTTGTTTTTATATACCTTATCTCACTAGCAATTGTGCTTGTCGAATTTTACTAGCTTTTATAGAGTACTACTATTCCCCCCTTTTTTCTTTGTAAACTCAGGATTGAACCTAAGGCCTGGCAAAAGCTAGGCATGCACTTTACCACTGAGCTGTATCCCCCACCCTTTTTTTAAGCATTTTATTTTGAAACAGGGTCTTGCTTAAGTTATCAGGGCTGGCCTTGAGATTGAGATCCTCCTGCCTCAGCCTCCCAAGTAGTGGGGATTACAGCATGCCTTTTCTAGGAATCCTTTTTTACTGTTCCTTTTCCAGTGGTTTACATTTTTTTGCTTTTTAAAACTTTTCTGTTGAATGTTTTAGTTAATGAGCTTTACTTTGACACTGAGATAGGTAGGTTTTTTATATTTCAAACCCAAGAATAATTACTGCCCTGAACATATGTATGTTTTTCAAAGCAGGGATACAGTTTTTACTCTATTCCTTGTGTGGTTTGTGGTTCCTTCAAACTCAGGTTTGTATAATTTTGAATTTTAAATTCCACATGGCAAAGCCCTGCACAGTGGTCCATGTCTTAGTCACAGCTACTCCACAGCATAGCAGGAGGATCACTTCCCTAGGAGTTCAAGGCAAGCCTGGCCAATGTAGCAAGACTCCATCTCAAAACAAATGAATTCCATAAGGTAAATTATACTATATCCCTTTTGTTTAATGACTATCTAAAATAATATCATCTTGGATGACCATATCATTCCTTATTAGAACTGTTGTGAAAATAATTTTTAAGTGTTATTTTTCTACTCAAAAACTGGCCCTGGATATAATACTCTGAAGATAACACTATAGAAAAATTAAACTTCCACATATTTTCCTAACTTTAAAAGAAAAGTTACTTTTTACGCTCTTGGCCCAACTTAGTCATTCTACTTTGTAAATGAGAACCTATCCAAATACCAGTGGCAAATACCAGGTTGCTGTAGTCCCAGAAACTCAAGAGGCTGAGATGGGAGGATTGCAAATTGGAGGCAACTTTTAAAACTTGTCTTAAAATGAAAAAAAGGGGGGGGGGCTGGGCATGAAGCTCAGAGGCAGAGCACCTTTGGGTTCAATCTCCAATACCAAAAACAAAACAAAACAAAAAATACTCACATATTTACTGCCATATGCCCTGTGGATTTAAAAGTTTTAAGTGCATATAATATGGTAGGATTATGGTTGTTGTATTTGATACATAAAAAAACCTCGCAGGGCTGGGTATATAGCTCAGTTGGTAAAGTGCTTGCCTAGCATGCACAAGACCTCAGTTGGTAGAGTGCTTGCCTAGCATCCCCAGCACCACCCCCCCAAAAAAAAAAAAAAAAACTTGCAGGTGACTTTATTGTAATATAAATGATGAAGTATTTATACTACATACTTCTATGTGTTTGCTTTAATCAAGCAGTACTTTCCCAAGTAAGGATAAATTCCTTTCTTTTCTTTTTTTTTAAATAACAGTGCCCAATAGACACCAGGAAGCAACTAGCAGAAAATTTGGTAGTCATAGGGGGCACATCTATGTTGCCAGGATTTCTCCACAGATTGCTTGCAGAAATAAGGTATTTGGTAGAAAAACCAAAATATCAAAAAGCACTTGGCACCAAGACATTCCGAATTCACACTCCACCTGCAAAGGCTAATTGCGTAGCCTGGTTGGGAGGTAAGAATTTTGTTTTTAATAAAGGGGATTGAGGGGAAGGGATAAGGGAAGGACAGTGGAATGAGTCTGACCTAACTTTCATGTGTACATATATGAGCATACCACAGTGAATCTCATCTCATGTATACCCACAAGAAACTAACTTTAAAAAAAATAAATAAATAGCAGAAAGGTCAGTAGAGAGAAGGGAACAGAGGGAGGAAGGAAGGGAAAGGGGAAGTATTGGGGTCTGAATTAGAACATTTATATTCCATGCCTTTATAATTATGTCAAAATGAATTCCAGTGTTATATATAACTAAAAAAAAACAATAAAAAAATAAGTTAGATTTTAAAACATTATGTAATAATTTGTTTCTGAGAAGCATGAATATAAAATTATTATATTAAATAAATCAATGTTCAGAATTGCCTGCTTAATAAAAATGATTAAATTTTCTCTGAACAGTGACTACTCTTTATATTAATCTTCAAAATAACAAGAAAAATATACCTATTTTTCTTGTTATTTGCATTGTGATTTTTAAGAAAGTTTTTCTATTCAATTAAAGTTATCTCTCAGAGTAATGATAGTTATAAATTTATTCTAATGATGCTGCCGTTGCTCAAAGCAATCCTTCCAGAGCTAAAGAGCCACAAATGAAAATTGACCCCTTTATGTTTGATTATACTCAGAACATTCTCTGAGAACATTCAGAGAATGTTCTGAGTAATGATCCTTTCACTGAAATAAGCAAATTGCCTACTAAGTAACTACTTTGAAGAGAAACACAATTGTGAATCTGTATAATTGTATACATTCTGACATGTGTTTTATTATGCACTTAGAGCTAGTTAGGTATCAGGATTATATTATACATTCAGAGAGAAAAATAAATTATTAAGATTTTTAGGCTGGGGATGTGGCTCAAGCAGTAGCGCGCTCGCCTGGCATGCGTGCGGCCCGGGTTCGATCCTCAGCACCACATACAAACGAAGATGTTGTGTCCGCCGAGAACTAAGAAAAAATAAATAAATGTTAAAATTCTCTCTCTCTCTGTCCCCCCCCCCTCACTCTCTCTTTAAAAAAAAAAAAAAAAAAAAGATGTTGTGTCCGCCGAGAACTAAGAAATAAATATTAAAAATTCTCTCTCTCTCTCTCTCTCTCTCTCTCTCTCTCTCTCTCTCTCTCCCCCCCCCTCACTCTCTCTTTAAAAAAAAAAAAAAAGATTTTTAAATGAACATAGTATTTCTTGTAGAATTTGGTGAATAATGTAATTTTGATCTAGGACAAATGGATTTAATAACTAAATTACTTTTATAAAAACTGACTCGTGTTTTTATAAGGTCTTCAGTATAAAATCTTGGGACTTTAAAATGATGCCTATTGAGTTTTGCCTGCCATTTTATTGAATTGTGGCAAGAGGACACTTAAGAAAATTGTCTTATTGATTGTATTTACACAAAGCTGAAAATACCTTTTATTTTACTTTCTTCCAGATATAGTAACACTTGTTATCATACTCAGTATCATCTGCTGAAAGCTATTTAGTTACTTTCAACACAGAAATTAGGGCTTACCCTAGTATTTAGAATACAGCATAACTGGTATTAAAGAGTGTGAATATGCACTGCTGAATTTTACCAGTCCACTTTTTTCATATAGTAGATATATGGCTATTCAAAGGTCTCTGGTAAATAATTTTAATTTAACTGTAAAATTATTTTTACCACACAGGGGCTATTTTTGGAGCATTGCAAGATATACTTGGGAGCCGTTCAGTTTCAAAGGAATATTATAATCAGACGGGCCGTATCCCTGATTGGTGTTCTCTCAATAACCCGCCTTTGGAAATGATGTTTGATGTTGGGAAAGCTCAGCCACCTTTGATGAAGAGAGCATTTTCCACTGAGAAATAAAAGTTTGATTAAAATTCAACTTTTCTTCATTTCAAATGTTTAATCAATTATAAGCAAATTGTACAAAGTATGTGGGATGCTTTATTATAGATGACTTTAGTGGAAATGAAAGCATTACTGTATATACTCTCTTAATTTTTAATTAGTTTGACTTTGTTTCTGTTGTGTAGTAATAAAATGGTAGCTGTTGCTGTTGTCTTTCTGTCAGTGAAATGTAGGTAAGCACTTTAATTTTGGAAGTTCGTTACACAACACAGTCCAGTTTTCAAAAAGAATAATAGCATTCTTCCACAGTTCACCTAATCTGTCCTAGGTACTGAAGACTTCATTCACTTTATTATTTTCAGCAGTTATTTCAGTTGATGAATGAAAAGTATTAACCGTTATCAGTTATTTCAAAGAATAACATGAGTCTGTTTTTGAAATTTTTTTCTTCTGCTACTCATGTGTCCATATTATAATAGTGTGGCTTTTCTGGGAATATATTTGATTCTTTGGACTGAGAATGTTTGGTAGCAGGGTCAAGCATTTGATAAAGTATGGAAATATTCAGTTTTTAACTTTACAGTTTCTTTTATGAACAATTCTACATTTCTAAGCTATTTCATTTTTATGTAACATTCCATCTGCTCTATAAATATGTTTTCACAATATTATTAATCCCTGCTTTTGTGCTTTATATATTCTCAGGGTCAGGGGTTCTTTGAAAAATATACTCATCCATTGATTAACTTTTATTTTTATTTGTTATGTGTTTACTTTTTAAAATACTCTGGCAGAGCCCAGCATGGTTGCACACATCTATAATCCCAGTGAAGCAGAAAGATCATGAGTTCAAAGCCAGCCTCGGCAACTTAGACCCTTAAAAAAAAAAAAAAAAAAAAAAAAAAAAAACTAGCATTACTTTGTCACTATGTGCCACTTTAGTAGCCCAAGACCAAGATTTATTTGATATCTACTGAATGCTGTGTACCTATTGTAATATAGTGATAGATACTGTAAGTGCTACAACAGTAAGATGTAGATCTTTGCCCTTATGTATTTGCAGACTAATAGAAATGGTTGTGTACACAAATGATTATATAGAACAGTATGGTGGATGCCACGAAAGGTATCAATTGCTTGTTTTTACTGATATATTTAATTCTGACCAGTAGTGGGAAACTTCATGGAGGAGGCTTTTTTCCTAGTTGCTGAAGGATGAGTAGGATTTCAGTAGTTGGGAGGTTATTCCAGGTTATATGAACTGTACATGTCTTAAAGCAAGTGATCTAATGTTGCTGAAGAGCCCAGCACAATGCAGAGTGAACAAGGAGAAGAAACATAATAGGAGATCAGGTCACAGAATGGAAAGGTAGGCGTATCTCATAAGGACATCTTTCTGAGTGAAGCAGGGGCCCCTTGGAGAGTTTTGAGTGGAATAATGACATGATATACTTGTTTTTAACTAACTTATTCTAGTATTGTGTTAAGAATACAGTTTAGGGAGACTGAGGCATGAAGATCAATTAAGCCATTGCAGTACTCCAGGTCAGGTAAATCTGACCTGGTCTCAATCAGGGTGCTAGAGGGAAAATGAGAAGTTTGATTCTGGAGAAAAAAAATCATATATATATGATTTTTTTTTAATTTATTTTGGTACTGGGAGTTGAACTCAGGGGCACTTGATCATTGAGCCACAAACCCAGCCCTATTTGTATTTTATTTAGGGACAGGGTCTCACTAAGTTGCTTAGCACCTTATTCTTGCTGAGGCTGGCTTTGAACTCATCCTATGTCAGCTTCCTGAGCTGCTTGGATTATAGGTGTGCACCACCACACCCAGCACTGGATGCATCTTGAAGGGAGAACCATAGGATTTCCCAATATATTTGATTTTGATTATCTATTGCTATGTAACAAACAATTTGAAGACCTGATGGCTGAAAACAAACAAAAAATAATTTTATCAGCTAATGGTTCTGACAAGGCTCCATTGAGCAGTTCTGTTCCATGTGTTGTCAGCTGGAAATATTCACTTGGTAGTATTTCATTGGGGTGCTAAAAATGGAAGATCTAAGATAGCTTTGCTTACAAGTCTGGGGATCTCATGCTCTTTACATAGTGTCTCTCTCCCCATATGGCCTCTGCCCAGATGGACAGCTTTGGCTTCCTCAGAGCATGTAGCTCAAGAATACTTGAACTTCATACTTGGCATCTTGTAACAAGCCCTACCATGCATGTAAGCCCTCATCAATTCACTATTTGCATCATATTTATTCCAATTGGCTAAAACTACACACATGGCCAAGGCCACAGTGTGGAAGGGGAGTACAGGAGGGCTTGATTCATTAAAGGGTACCTTCATAATGGGGTTGAAAAGAAAAAGGAATCAATGATGATTCCAAGATTTTTGGTCTGCATAACTAAAAGAATGATGTTAACATTACATTAAGTAAATAATAATAAAAGAAAAACTGCCAGAGAAGATTTTGGACAAAGATGAAGAGTTAAGTTTTGTACACATGAAATTTGAAATACACACACACACACACACACATATACATATACTAGATATCTGAATGGATACTCAACTTTGACATTTCCGAGAGCTCTGGGCTTTTATATAAAGTTAGAAATCCTAAGAAAATAACTGGTATTTAAAAACATGAGTTCACCAAGTGAGTGTGGATAGAGAAGAGACAATGACCAAGCACTTATCCTTTGAGCACTCCAAAGTGATGAGGTGGAAAGGAAAGGAGCAACTATAAGGGGAGACATCAAGATAGTATTAGTGTTGTGGAAGCCAAGGGGAAAAGTATATCCAGCATGGATGATCAGATTTGTAATAAATTTCTGATAGGCTGATAAATTAGACCTGGACGTGAACAATTGGATTTAGTAAGGAGGATATGAACAGTTCGACAGATTAGTGGAGAAAGGAGAGGCAGGAAAGCCTGCCTGGAATGGGTTGAGAAAGGCAAGAAGTAGTTCCCAATATTTGGAAACTAATCTGATAGAGCTAAGCCTCAGTGCCCTTACAGGGCTGATAATGATGCTTTCTGCTAAATTGTTTTCCTCCCCTTTCTCACAGAACATCCACTTCATACAAGTTGGCCACTGTCCTATTCTCTCTTGCTAAATGAGTGCCTGTTTACCGATTTCAGCTATATCCTTCCTTTAGTCTGACCTCGGTATACATGTAAGATTCATCAGGATCATAGAATTGCTCTGGCTTTCTGAGTATCCAATGTGGATAAAGCCCCCCCACTTCCTCATACCCGTCACAATATTACCCAACCAAAGTCCAAATTCAATCCTAGGTTCTTTTTAAACAATCACCTTCTTACTTTACGGTTCTCCCTCACTGTGTTAGGTAATATATTCGATTTGTTCCACTAGGGTTGTTGTTTCAGTTTTTCTGTTTTTTAAGTCCTGTACACTGTCAGAGGAACAGAAATAAAAGGGTAGCTTGCAGGGAAACAGGATGGAAATTTTTGTTTTAAGATACAGAAATAACAGCAGGTTTGTATATTGAAAGAAACAATCAAGAGGAGAGAAAATTTAGTTCCTTTAATACAGGACAGCACGGGCTGACTTCAGGATGGGTCGCTCGCCTGCGTAGTCGAGTGCGTGACATCTTGGACTGTGCCTAGCTCTGGTGATCCCAGTGAGTGAGGTTCCCTTTCTGATCCCTTTTGCTCAGAGTCCTTAAGCGTCTCCAGCTGCTTTTACATGGGTGGAGTAGAAAAACCAACTAACATTAGGGTTCGTGGTTTTGTTAAGACATAAGCAAAAATTGCCACCGACCGGCAACTACGAAATCATGAATGGTAACAAAATATGCCTAGAGACTGGTCTAAAAAAGTGGCCTTTTAAGTTTCTTTTGTGTGTTAATGAGGAGGGGTGGGGAACCAGCGTGTGCCATCAAGTGCGCAAGCGCAGTTTCAGACTCCTTTCCTTTAGGAAATGAACTTTCCCAGAGATCTTCCTAATATTGAAAGGATTTTGATTTCTTGTTTTAAAAATAATCCTTAAAGTGTTATGGTGAAACTATCAAGAACTAGCTCCGAGAAAACTGAGCTTCCCCTATCGAGATAAAGAAAAAAGCTCGCCTCCGCCCAACGTGGGGCTCGAACCCACGACCCTGGGATTAAGAGTCCCATGCTCTACCGACTGAGCTAGCCGGGCGGCTGCAAGCCGCCCTTAATTTTCTGTCTTTTGGTGACTGCTTACCCATATTTGGCTTCCTTCCCCAGTCCTAAAAAAATTATTCCTAATATACTATGAAGTTGGCCTTTCAGAATTCTTTTCAAGGACGTTTTAAAACGTTAAAACTCAAATTTAAAAATTGTTATTTTATATGTAATCCTAAAATCACTGAAAACTTACCCAAGACTTTATAAAATCATTGAACTTTTCTTCTGAAGTGTTTTAAAATATGTACTGCCCAAAATGTTATCATCTTTACATAAACACGTGTCAAAGCTATCCAACTTCTATCAAATGATATATTCAATTCCTCCATATTTGGGCTCTGCATTAAAAAACAAATTTCAACCTCTGAGAAATTAAGTTTCACTGAAGAACAGCGGAGTTTAGCTATTTTCTTTGGTCTGGTCTGATTAAGAAAAGTGAAGTTGTGGAAACGGGATACTGATTCAATTTTAAAAATTTAATGACTCTAATAATGGAGATTTAGGTCGTTCAGAGGCTATCATCCTGCTGAAATGACAGAAACTAGGAGGGAAGTCTCTGAATCTAAAGGTAACAAATATTATTTCTAAGAGAAAATTCTGATTTTGATCAAATTATGACAAACTGAAACAATGGAATAATCTATAAAAATGTTAAAATTCTGAAAGTCCGGCAAAACTTTCTAAATAAAGAATTCTGTGAATCTTCCTGCTCAAAATTGCAAGTTAAAGCATAATTGTAGCCCTGGGAATTACAAAGAATTCTTAGGATATTTATATTTATAAATTAAATACTTTGAGCATGGAATTTCCTGATACTCAATTTAAAAATATGGCATGTCATAAAATATTTAGATTCTTCAAAGTAAAACTGGGACTTAAGTAGGGTATTTAAAATTTTTAAGCTTAAAATAATATAATTACAGGCTAGAGGTGTAGCTCAGGGGTAGAGTACTTGCCTAGCACGTGTGAGGCACTGGGTTAGATCCTCAGCACCACATAAAAATAAAGGTATTGTGTCCATCTATAACTAAAATTTTTTTTAATACATATATGATTATAATTTTTTTCGCAAACGCGAACTGATTTATTTGTGATTGTTTCATAACTTGGAAGAATGAAACTGGGAAATGAAAAATTTTTTACATATTAAAATTTTTATTTCTAACCATTATTTAAATAATTAAATATGACAATAGACATAGTATCAAATAATTATTAAATGTTATTTGATAATGTTTAAATTTGTTATGATTTATTAAGTTATCTACCACATGCAAAGCATCATTAAGTATTCTAACAGACTATTTTAAAAGAGATGTTAACTTCAAAAAGCTGATCATCCCATAAGAAAGATGTGTAAGTTATTTATCAATTTCTTATGTACTACTTCCAAATGTATTTTGGAGTAAAATTGGTCAAAACAAATCCATACCCATTTAAATCTTGAAATGAATCAGACAAATAAGGAAGAACTTGAGACAATTTAGTGCATTTATCCAAGACATAAGATAAATCTACAATCCAACCTCAAAATAGGCAGTTCCTCTGACAATGAGTTCAGAAATAGCTCCCAAATTATCAATGAATAATAGAGTGACCTACGCACTCAAAAACACTGCACACAAGTAGTGAATTTATTTAAAAATTTAACTTGAGTACCTAAACAAGTTTGGAGTACTCTGAACCCTCCTATGACTACAGACTTTAGCTTCCTTCAGCACTTTCTTACCGATCTTGGTTAAAATCAGGAGCTCTTATGAAAGAATTACAACTAGCATGTTTTCTTTTTGAATTTTTAATATTTATTTATTTTTTTTAGTTCTCGGCGGACACAACATCTTTGTTGGTATGTGGTGCTGAGGATCGAACCCGGGCCGCACACATGCCAGATGAGCGCGCTGCCGCTTGAGCCACATCCCCAGCCCTAGCATGTTTTAATATGAGGTAAGTTAAGTGGTTAGTCTTTGAAGAAAATTTAAATGTTTTATTTGTTCAAGAAAAAAAAAAAAAACAAAAACTTAACCATTAATTACAGCTTCATTAGTAGGAAAGAGCAATTGAAATTCTTTTTTTCCTAACTTTCTACGTCCAATTCTTCAACATGCCCTACACATTTGAAATTTATCCACAAATTTTCACTTCTACTGCTACCTCTAGTCCAACTGATTGAGAAAGATCATTGAATAATTTAAATCAAATAATGAAATTTTACAGCTGGATTTTTTTTTTCCTGATGTAGAAAACCAATAAATAATGGGAATGAAATGATGGAATTAAAAACTGCCAGGTGGCAGCCACCATAATAATAATTTTATTCAAATGAGAATAATCAGATACTATAACTAGTGGGCAAAAGTTAGAGGATAACAGGATGTTTACACAGTCTGAAATTATTTCCCCACCAGTTATTTATTAATTAATTACAAAGGGGAAAAAGGAAACTTATATTGAAGAAATGTTAAGCAAATTATCAAAGTTAAAATTACCATTAACAGGGGCTGGGGTTGTGGCTCAGGGGTAGAGCTTTGCCTAGCACATGCAAGACCCTGGGTTTGATCCTCAGTACCACATAAAAATAAATAAAATAAAGGTATTGAAAGTATTGTGTCCAACTACAACTTTAAAAAAATACCATTAACAGAACAAATTGACATCATTTGTCTACTAAGATAACACTTTGGCATGAATGTATATATTAAGGAATATTCTACAAAATAAATGGTTTGAGTTTTGTCAAAGATGTTAATGCCATGGAAACTCAAAACATACTAGGTAACTATTTTCCAGATTAAAGGAGACTGGAAATATAACAACTGAATGCATTCTGAGATTTATCAGGAAGTGCCAAAAATTGAATAAAATTGATAGATTAGGTAGAAATATTTGTTAATTTTCTTTCTTTTTGTACTGAGACTTTAACCCAGGGTGCTTTGCCACTGAGCTATACATTCCCAATCCTTTTTACTTATTTATTTTTGAGACAGGATCTCTATACTTTGCCTAGGGCCTTGGTAAGGCTGACCTTGAATTTGGGATTCTCCTGTCTCAGCCTTCTGAAGTCACTGGGATTACTGATGTAAACTACCATGCTCGGTTATTTTCTGATTTTCATAATTTTACTATGGTTATGTAAAATTATGTTTTGTCTTAAAGGAGAAAACACACTGCATTTTAATTTAGTATTTAGAACTAAAACAATTGCTTTCGGCCTTTTACTTACATTATATTAATATTCATTCACAAGATCTGGTCTAATGTCTACATCTTTGATTTCCCTTGTCCCTCACCGCACTGAAATCTCTGACAGACCATACTGACATGACAGTTCCTAGAAAAAGCCAAATTTTGTCCAGTGCCTATTCCCTAAGCCTTTCCTTTTCCCAGGTTTCCAGATTAAAGAAGACTGGAATTACCCATTCAGAAAGTCATTTCCTGAGCACCAGCCCTAAAATTTCCACGTCCATCGCCTATTAACTCACTATTTTTATCTTCTACCACTTATAGAACTATTTTGCTTATTTATTTTTGTTGCCTGTTTCTTCCCATTGAGAATTCCACTAGGGATGGGAAATATATCTCGTTCACCATTTTATTAACAATGTTCAGACAAGTACTTTTAACTTATTAATGCTCAATAAATTTCCTGAATCAGGCTTTTCCTTTACTCAAAAACGTTATACTCATAGGAAGGGCTCGAATACTTGTGTAAAATTTCAAGTTATCATATGATACCCTTAAAATGCAATTTCCTTCCGAAGGCCTAAGAGGGTGATATAGCCGGCATAGTGGCACAATCCTGTAATCCTAACGGCTCCGGAGGCTGAGACACGAGGATCACAAGTTCAAAGCCAGTCTCAGCAATTTAGCAAGCCCCTGTCACAAAATAAAAGGCCTGGGGATATGACTCAGTGGTTAAGCGACTCTGGGTTTAATCCCTGGTACAAAAACAAACAAACAAACAAAAAAAAACAAAAAGTGAAATAAATACCATCATTATCTGGGTCAGAACTAAGAGGTCAAGGACAAAGGGATAACTCTCCCCTCCTGCTTTCTTAGCTCTTAGTACAGGAACATCTTTCCTAGTTTGTTTCAAGACAGACGAAAGAGATAATATAAAATATAAATTTTTCCTGGGAAAAGAAATAGAGCACTTTCTTAAAGGACCCAATGACCCAAAGTGTCTCAAAGCACTGCAACTGAAGAAAAAACCCCGACCTTCCCCTAACCACCAAACCCCAAGCCTATTGCTTCCACCCAGGGGCGCCACTCCCTATTCTCACCCCTCCTTTTCCCACAATCCTTTAGGCCGCGGAACCAGCGGCAGAGAAAAAGGCTATTGGTTGAAATTGCAGCCAATGGGAGGGCTTGTTACTAGTCTGCGCGGTGCGGAGCTTATAGGGGAAGTGCTTTGGGCCTGGAACCTCTACACATCCCGGTGGTTTTAGCACGATGAGCTCCATCGGCACCGGGGTGAGTTTGTTATCCCTCAGTGGGTTATTGCAGTCTCAGCATCGGCGTTGAAGGGAACTCGGCCACACTGCGTGGGGGGCGTCTCAGACCCGGGGTGCGCTGGGACTGCATTGGGTAGGGTGGGCCGCTTGTGGCCGCCTGGAGGCCGGCGGTCTTTTATCGCTGTGTTCTAGGCCCGCTTCTCAGGTGTCGGTGACTTTTAGAAAAGCCATCAGCCTAGTTGTAGCGAGCTTGGCCAAGCAGCAGTAAGATTTGGAATGGCCTTGGATTGCTGAGTCACTTTCTTAAGCCGCTTGGGAAACCGAAAGTGGAAGCTCGTGGGCCCTGAAATAGTGTGTGAAGGGTTTAGGCAACAATTCGCCTTGGAGAACCGCCGAGACACTGCATCTTGGGATTCTATGGTTTGAGACTTACGCTGTCTATGGACCGCCTTTGCAGTTGTTAGGCTGCTGCTGACTCATAGGCCTTCTATATCTTCCGTTCAAGTACACTCAGTGTATGAGTCCATGGAAACCCTTTTGGGACGGAACTACTAAGAAAAAGGGTCTGATGAATCAGTTTTTCCTTTGACGCAGCCTTTCATGTACACATTATTTAGTAGCACCTTATAGGCATTAGTACTGTAAACATTTCAGTGATTATCGGCTTAACTGCTTTTGCCTTTATTTTTGTGGTACTCGGGATTGAACCCAGGGCCTCGCGCATGGTAAACAAGCACTCTGCCACCCTCACCCTGTAAAAATTTTTAAATTTGGGGGCTGGGGATGTGGCTCAAGCGGTAGCGCGCTCGCCTGGCATGCGTGCGGCCCGGGTTCAATCCTCAGCACCACATACCAACAAAGATGTTGTGTCCGCCGAGAACTAAAAAATAATATTAAAAATTCTCTCTCTCTCTCTCTCTCTCCTCTCTCCTCTCTTAAAAAAAAAAAAATTTAAATTTTTAAAGGGTCTGAGTAAACTGCCCAGTCTGGTCTTGATCTTGTGATCTTCCTGCCTTAGCCTCCAGAGTAGCTGGCATGCGCCACCTGCTTCTGACTTTTAATAATTTGAAGATTTTGGAGCTGGATTTGTTCAGCTTCCTATTTCACTTTTTAAATGTGTTGTGTATGTGCGGTCCTTTGCTTGCTACTTTCATACTTATCCATATAGAAAGGCGTTTTTTTTTTAAATAAGAATTATCTTGGCTATTTGCATTAGACACAATGAATAATGGGTTCATCAGTGCATCTATTCCTGCTTACAAGATTTTGATACTTAGCATTTAGCCCAAATACTGGTATTCCAATTTTGACAACAGGTGTTTATGTTTGAAACTTTTTAAACAATTGAGTTAGGAATGTTGCAGTTATGTCATACGTTTTTGGATAAGTTAATGCTTAGTAATGCATCTTGTAGAAAATCAGTTTTGCAACTACATTAATATGACCTTCAGTTAACAATGTTTCATTCTGCAAATCTTTTAGAAATAATTGGTAATATAATCATTTGATATATTTTAGTATTGACAGTGGCAGAGTTAATGATCTCTGAGACTCAGAAAGTATCAATATTGAAGGTTTATCTCCTGTCTTCACTTTTCTGAAGAACACCAGATACTAATATTTGTCTTTTTTGCTACTTCTGTCTTGTTGATGTTTAATAGTCATTTCCATACTACCTATCCAAAGTAGAGTTTAAATTTTCTCATCTTGCCGTTTTTCATCTCTTGTATTCTTACCTTAGTGAATGATCCAAGTGAAAAAGAAATGTGTGATTCATTTTTATTTTATTTTATTTTTTCAGCCCAGAGCCAGTCCATTAGCAAAGTTTTTGTTTTAACTCTAAAAACATATTCCCTTGCCTCTATTCTCTTGTCAAAGCCACTGTCATCATCTTTGGAATACTTGGTCTTTTCATTCAGTCTTGTTGTCTGTACAGTTCATTTTCCACATGAAGTCAGAGTGACATTTTAAACACTAAATCATATTGCCTTCCTATTTGAACTTCTCATTACATTTATAATAAAGGATAAACTATATACTCCAGCTTGGAAGACCCATTATTGTTTGGCTTATCTCTCCTTCACTGGCATAGTGTTTTCATTTCTTCACTGCTAGTGGTGATCAAGATGCAGTAACTGTATTTCTTTTTATTGGCTAGGCTAGATTTCTTTGTGTTTTCTCCATATCATAAGTGGCTACTTTCTTGTCTTTGAGATTTGACTCAAGTATAACTGCCCCAGCAAGACCTTCCCTGATGAAGTAGTCTGTATAGTTTCTTCTATCACTTCACTGTTTTTTCTTCATCTTAATTGTTTGTGTCTAGTTCAATTCTAAAGAAAAGGATTTTATGAATGAGAGATAATCTTTGTATTTGCATGTAATGACTCACATGTAATTGATACTTATTAAATATTTTATGAATGCTACCTGATTCTTCAGTTTAGTGGTACAGCTATGAATTTAAGTGCTCTGACTGGATTGTGTATGTAGCTGAGTGATAGAGTTCTTGCTGGGCTCCATCCTTAGCATCTTTAAAAAAAATACACACACATACACACACACACACACACACACACACACACACACGACTTCAGTGCTGTTTCTACCATAACACAGTATTAAGTTTTTCTTTCTTTCTTTTTTTTTTTAATGTGGTGCTGAGGATTGAACCAGTGCCTCATATGTGCGAGGCAAGTGCTCTGACACTGAGCCACAACTCCAGCCCAGTGTTAAGTTTTTCAAAAATTAGTTTTCTGTGAAAGAAGTTCTGACCTCTTCTAAGGACTTGCATCCTTTACTTTCCAGTAGTAGAAATTTAAGCTGTGTAAATTAGCCACTATTGCTGTTTTGACAGGCTTCCCCTTCATCAAAGCAGAGTTTCTGATGGGATGTAACAGAGTTCTGCTGGTTAAGCAGTTTAATGTTTAGAAAAACAAAAAGTTGTATGGTTGTTACTGTTAAAGGTAAATCATTATAAGCTTGTTGTTGCTTTTTCCCCTAGTATGACCTGTCAGCTTCTACGTTCTCTCCTGATGGAAGAGTTTTTCAAGTTGAATATGCTATGAAGGCTGTGGAAAATAGTAGGTAAGAAACTTGTTTCACGGGGCTGGGGAGGTGGCTCAAGCGGTAGCACGCTCGCCTGGCATGCGTGCGGCCCGGGTTCGATCCACAGCACCACGTACAAAGATGTTGTGTCCGCCGAAAACTAAAAAATAAATATTAAAATTCTATCTATCTATCTATCTATCTTTAAAAAAAAAAAGAAACTTGTTTCACTTGAAGTAAATGTGTTTTAACCAGGTGTAAATATTTTAATTTTTAATGTTTTGTAATTAGGCTATTATGTACTGTGGCACATAAAAGTATATTCCATAAAATAATTTATTATACATTTACAGTTTCTTGTCCAGATCTTTTCCATGAGCACCGACTCTATACTTCCAGTTGATTCTCCTTAGATATCCATGTCTCAAATATAGTGTATAAATCTACACTTATTATCATCTTTTCCAGCCCATTTTCCTTTTTGAAATTCTTGATTGATACCATTGTTTTTCTTGACCATTAGGTTTCTTATCTGTTGTCCTATTTTTTAAATTTCTCATGCATTTTGTGTTTTAAAGTCCTATATGCAGTTATTCACGTTTGTCTCAGCAGACTCCCTCACCCCCACCTCCCCACCAATTTCCATTTCTACTGCTTCTCTCCAAAAGGTGGGGATTTGCGAAGATCTTTTCCTGATGGGTACTGTTACTTTATTATGTCTTTTATTGTTTTGAGTAGTTACTTGTTTTTGCATGTGTTGACACATGGGAAACCCTTAGTACTTAATGAGCAAATGTTCATTTTATGTACTATCTTTTGAGTGGTAGAATGAAGGAACATGAATTTCAAAAGGTTTATGAAATATTTTTAAAATTTTTGAGCAAAAATTAAATCTTAACTCCTCCTGGTATTTGTAATAAATGTGCTGAATTTTGTGTTTAAATGTATTATTAGAGATATTATCGGTACTACAAGCTATTGGTATCTGATAGTATAATAAAAAAAAAAAACCTAAGAATTTTAGACTGAAGTATGTTTGTCATTCTTTACAAAGCCTGATAGAATTCAAACTTTTTTTGGCACTGAAGGTTAAACCCAGGGATGCTTTACCAGGAAGCAATATTCCCAGCCCTTTTTGTTTTCTGAGGCAGGTTTTCTGAGTTTCTGAGGCTAGCTTTGCACTAGTGATCCTCCTGCCTCAACCTTCCAAGACGCTGGGATTATAGGCATGTGCCATTGTACCTGTCTAGAATTCAGATTTTAAGAAAAAGTTGGTGGATATGGTGGCATGTATCTGTATTCCCAGGTACGTGAAAAGGTGAGGCAGGAGAATCAATTGAGCTCTGGGGTTTGAAGCTAACCTGGGCAATATAGTGAGATTCTGTGTCAAAAAAAAAAAAAAATGACATTTTCTTCTGGCTGACAAAGAAATTTGGGTTCTTGGAACAAGGAGCTGGAGAGACTTAACCAAGTTACAGAAAAACATCCTCCTTTGTTTTCTTGTATTTTCTTCTTCTTTTTTTTTTTTTAGTATTTTTTTCAGTTGTTGATGGACCTTTATTTTATTCATTTATTTATACGTGGTGCTGAAAGTCGAACCCAGTGCCTCACACACGTGAGGCAAGCACTCTACCACTGAGCCACAACCCCAGCCCCGTATTCTTGCATTTTCACTGGTGTAAAAACAAAGTTAAGTCTTGACTAAGAGAAAAATTAGGGATATATAGAAACCATCTGTATAGCCTTGAAAATTGAGGCTTAGCTGTGAGGAATTGTATATATTAGGAATTCGTTTTCTGTAAAATACCTCTAAATATTTATAACAGTTACATTTAAGAAAACAGGAGTAAATAAATATATTAAGTAAATAAAAATATTTTTAGGAACTGAAACCTAAAAAGGCATGACATTTTGTTTCCTTTTTCTTTTTCTTGAATATGGGGTTTCTCTGTTGGTTCTATGAATGTAACTTTTTATTATTTTTTTGTGCTGAGGATCAAACCCAGGGCCTCAGGCATTCTCTGCATACTACAGTACATTGAGCCATATCCCTAGACCCTGAATGTTGCCTTTTTTCTCTGTAAAATTGGGATGTAAGATGTCTACCTAGTTTACATAACCTTCCCATAACAACGAAATATATGTAACACAGTTGGAAAATTTTTAAGTGCTACATCTGCACAATTGCATATTAAGAATAATAACAATAAATGAAAAAATAACTTGTTTCAAAATACAAAAATCAGTGAGAAAAAAGGCATTATTCTACAGGTTTGCAAATATCAGTCTTAGTTTAAAAGTTTAATTAGATTTCATATCTTTGTTCTACCTATTATGTCTTATTGAAGCACATGAAGCAAATCAGGCTTCACTCAGATTGGGAAAATGGGGAGTATAATAGACTTTTCAGATAATTATGGACCTAATTCTTTAATACTACACCAGAACTGATGGTAATGATGAAGTCTAGAAGCAATAAACTCCTACTTTGTTACACTAAAATGCAGTGGACTGTCATGCATGACTTTGTACCATCCTGGCTTGGTCATTTGGAAAATACAATTCATAGAGTTACAACAGATGTCCCAAATTATACAAACTATCAAAACATCACATTTGTTAATATCACCACCACCAGTGTCAACTTGAAAGTTTGTAAATATTGGGAAGCAGATGAAAATTTTTATAATGGTGAATATAAGTTTTCTAAAATTTCAGTTTTTGCTTGAAAATTCAATTTTTGTCATTGACAAGAAATTCTGTCAGTTTCCCTTGAAGTAACAGTTTCATGTTATATATTTTAGGGAAATTGTCTGCCATATAACTAAATGTAAATAACCATAGTTTATCTGTCATTAGTTCTGTAAAATGAATAACCCCTGGGTATATCACCTTCTGTGTGAATAGCTCTGGGTCAGACATTTAATCCTATAAGAAAATTCACAACTCAAAAGAACAAAACTAAACCAACCCATGTACTAGTGCTTTTTGTCTTGAGGTGCCTGTATTTTTGTCTTTAACAGCACTTTGCCTCCAGTTTCATTAGTAGAATATTAAAAAGACAGATACTTGCTGGGTGGCTCATACCTGTAATCTCAGCTACTTGGGAGGCTGAGGCAGGAGGAACTGGGGTTGTCTCAAAATAAAAAACAAAAAAGGTCTGTAACTCAGTGGTTTTTGCTGGTGGGGTGGTGGTGATGGTGATGAACTCAAGGGTTCAGATTAAATTAAGTGTTCTTTCATTAAGGACATTCTTAACTAAAAGCAACTTTTTAAATATGTGATAGCAGAACAGAGGATACATTTCTAAGTAGTTTACACTTATTGTTTGTGGTCACTGCATTGATTCATGTTAAAATGCCAGCAGCCTTACCCACCACTGCTCTGTATTATCAGTGCAAATGCCCACACAGTGGATAGGTATAAATGAGGTCTTTGGCTTCATGGATATTATCTCTAAAAGTTTCTCAGATTCTCAGAAAGTTTCCAAACTACATGTCGACAACTTTTTTTTTTTTTTAAGAGAGAGAGAGAGAATTTTTAATATTTTATTATATATATATATATTTTTTAGTTCTTGGCGGACACAACATCTTTGTTGGTATGTGGTGCTGAGGATTGAACCCCGGCCGCACGCATGCCAGGCGAGCGCGCTACCGCTTGAGCCACATCCCCAGCCCCGAGAACTTTTGATTTAGAATCAAAATTGCTTTAGATTCTCAACAGTGAGGAAAAAAGAATTGGCTTAAGTTCAAGTATATTGCATATGTCTGTGGAAATTTATTTAAATATGCAGTTATTTAAGAGGAAGTGCACCCTAGCTCCCAGAATAACTTGATTGAGGCAGAAGTGAATATGAGGGATGATGGTGAGGTTAATTTCAGTATAGGTGTTGGAGGCATGACAGTGTTGGAGGCATGACAGTGTTGGAGGCATGGCAGTGAGGTTAATAAGATTCTTAACAGGAAATTAAGCCCAGTTGACTTTGCTAGATTCTCTGGATTTTTACCTAGGAAGCTTGGAAAGGACTTTCAACCTGATAGGGGCATTGAAGGCATCTAAAAATGTTGAGGGGCAGGGGGAAGAGCTGAATTCTTAGATAATTTTTTTCCCCTGGGAAGAAACACCATGATTTTATCATTTGGTGTGTGTGTGTGTGTGTGTGTGTGTGTGTGTGTATGTTTTATTGGAGATTAAATTGCTGAGGCTGGCCTGGAACCGAGTGATCCGCCTGCCTCAGTTTCCCAAGTTGCTGGGATCACAGGCATGTACCACCATGCCTGGAAATTTGATCAGATTTTAAGAGACCTGTAACTGACAGGTTTCCTCACTTTTTTAGGTTATGGGCCACTTTTTAAGATTATGATAATGACATTAAAATAGGACTAGATATTAGGCTGCTCATGTTACATGAAATGAATTGAAGAAGATGAAGAAGAAAAGATGTTGTAATCTAGGCCTGAAATTATAAGGATTCTAGTGCTAGTAAGAAAGGGGTGGACATGTGAGAAATTTTGAAGGAAAAAAATCAATAATAGCTCAATATGGGAATAAAGGATAAAAAATGAAAACATAAGGATTAAAACTTGGTGATGCAATTATCGGAAATAGAGGAATTGAGATAATTTTACAGAAAAACTATAAAATCAAGTGTTTTTAATTTGTCCAATTAGGTTTCCTCATCAGAATTACCTTTATTAAAAAGGATAAAAATAAAATAATTAACATTTTAGCTGGGCAGGTTGGGCACACCTGTAATCCCAGCAGCTCGTGAGGCTGAGACAGGAGGATCATGAGTTCAAATCCATCCTCAGCAAGTGCAAGGCACTAAGCAACTCAATGAGACCCTGTCTCTAAATAAAATACAAAAATAGATTGGGGATGTGGCCCAGTGATTGAGTGCCTCTGAGTTCAATCCCTGGTACCAAAAAATAAATAAAATAATTAACATTTTAATTTTCCAACAGCATCATGATTTCTCCACCTTTTACTTGAAGTTAAGATCTTTTTATCTTAAACATTTGTAGCATGTAAGTTTTATTTTTTTTTTTAATACTTACTAGTTCTAGTACATGTTGATTACAGAAAAATTGGAATAAACAGATGAGCCAAAGGAAGAAGAAAAATAAATCATGAACTGGGGATATAGCTCAATGGTAGAGCATTTGGCTAGCATATGCTAGATCCTTGGTTTGATCCCTTGCACTGAAAAAAAAAAAACCCAAAACCTGTAATCCTTCCACCCAGATTATTCACTTTATCTTTTCCGCATATACTATTCATAGAAAAGTAATTTATAACATGTCTATCATGTTATACATACATTGTGCCATATTATACGTATTGTTAGCACTTTTAAAATTATATATTAATATTTTTGTCAACTGATATTTTAGATTTTGGGGGGCTTCACATGATATTCATTAATATAAATTTAATTTATCATAGTTTAGGTTGCTTTCCCTTGCTAGTTTTTAAATGTTTTACCTAGTTTTGTGATTTCTTAAAAAATTATTGTTTATTCTCTTTTTAGTTTTAAAAAATTGACTTTCTTTTTGTTTCAGTACAGCTATTGGGATCAGATGTAAAGATGGTGTTGTCTTTGGAGTAGAAAAATTAGTGCTGTCTAAACTTTATGAAGAAGGTTCCAATAAACGACTTTTTAATGTTGATCGGCATGTTGGAATGGTAAGGTCACCTTTTAAACTGTTCTTCTTTGTTCTGTCCAATTTCTTTTGAAATAACTGATTGAACTATAATAAAATGTGATTTTAGGAACATTAAGTCAGAAGTAGATCAGTGAGTAGCCACAAAAATAATCATTGAGTTACCTTTTACTGTCTAAAAGGTAGATTCTCATAACCTTAGTAACAAATGTGAAAAACCAAGTTGTCTTAAGGAGGAGAAAATGGGGGGAGTATGTATAGAAATAAATCTTGGCAGCCCTGATCACCAGTAGAGATGGTACATGCTGAGAGGCAAAGAGTGTTTAGTTTTTTGTATCCCTTATGGAAATCACTGTCACAATAAAGTTGGTGTCAGAGAAAATAGGAAAGTGGAGCACTAGGAAAAGATGTTTAAAAAAGGGATGGGGATGTGGCTCAAGCGGTAGCGTGCTTGCCTAGCATGCGTGCGGCCCGGGTTCGATCCTCAGCATCACATACAAAGATGTTGTGTCCGCCGAAAAACTAAAAAATAAATAATAAAAAATTCTCTCTCCCCTCTCTCACTCTCTCTTTAAAAAAAAAGACAAGTGAACACATCCTTTTTAATGGCTTCATGGGCATCACTGTAAGTTACTACCTACAGCTGGTATCTAAGTCTTCTGAAGTACTGCAGTGCACAAGTTCAAGCCAAGCCATAAATATACTATCAGTATGTATTGATGTCATCCTAGTTACATGTCAGATTTTTTCCAGTAAGAACTATCACCCTCCCCGCAACAAAAAGAAAGAAGTGTTTCTAATTTAGCTACTGTTCTGAAAAGAAAAGGAAGAAGAGAGAATACATGTGTGCTAGATACATAAATTATCTCAGTCTCGACAATCCAGCTAAGGTATACAGATGAGAAAACAGATGTGCTGCTTGTGGAGAAAAATTGCGATTCAAATTTGGGTCTATTACTCCAGCGCCTATTCTGCAGTGACACATTATAAAACTCATTTCTTTTGCTGATAACTTTGGTATTCCTGAATTGAGATGTAGTGTTGAGTGTGCACACACACAAAAGGTTTGGCAAAATAAAACCAGCAAACATAAGGCTAATTTTTTTTTCTTCTTCAAAGATGATTTTTTTCTGAATGCTGTTTCTCTTCTGAACAGATTTATTATTGTCAGTGAAACTGAAGTGTTCTGATAAAATTTGTCAGATTATACCTTAGCTGGTAGGATGTGCATTATGTATTCTTTTACTTAGTAGAAAAAGTTCAAGTATATTTTTTGGGGAAAACTTTGGTGATAGAAAAAAATTTTAACTTTGTCCCATTTGTTAGGTGAAGCTAGGAAGCTAACAGCATTTTTTAAAAAGGAAATTGGCGGGGCTGGGGATGTGGCTCAAGTGGTAGCGTGCTCGCCTGGCATGCGTGCAGCCTGGGTTCGATCCTCAGCACCACATACAAACAAAGATGTTGTGTCTGCCGAAAACTAAAAAATAAATATTAAAATTCTCTCTCTCTCTCCCTCTCTCTTTAAAAAAAAAAAAAAAAAAAAAGGAAATTGGCAAAAATTTGGACCGTGAAGGAGGTTAGACAAAAGAGGTCTTCTTCAAAGTAATTTGAGAGTATTAGACTTCATAGTAAGTTTTCTTCAAAGCAACAGAAGATTTTTTAAATGATGAAATTTTTGAAATAACTGATTGAACTATAATAAAATGTGATAACCTTGGAGAAGTTATTCTAAATACTTATTTCCTCCTCTGCAAAGTACTACTGTTTTGTAATAAGTGCTCAATATGTTAGGAATTTACCAATTTATTAGGTTGCAGTAAAACAAAAGGATGTTAAAGATCCTGATGTCACTTTTCAATTCTGTGAATCTAAGCTAGCAGTTTCCAAACTTTGTTGGTTGATGGCACTTTAAATGTCTGTGATTTGTTTTCCATGGCTTCACTAGCTAAAAAGTAATATTTAAGTCCAAACAACTTAGTATATGTCCTAAAAACATAGTAGTTGTTAGGGGGGAAAAATGCAAAGAAGATATTTTTAAGAAAATATGATTTTTATTTTATTTTGAAAAAAATACATTTCAATGAGTATGGTGGCAAATGCATGTAATCCCAGTGACTGGGCAGGCCAGAGGAGAAGATTGCATGTTTAAGACCAGCCTCAGCAATTTAGGGAGGCCTTAAGTAACTTAGTCAGATCCTGTCTCAAAAACAAAAAAATAAAAAAGGCTAATTCAGGGGCTGGGACCAAACCTCAGTGGCAGAGTGCTTGCCTAGCATGTGTGGGGCACTGGTTCTATCCTCAGCACCATATAAAAAATATATTAATAAACAAAGATATTGTGTGTCCCTCTACAACTAAAAAAAGAAAATTAAAAAAAAAGAAAAAAAGAAAAAGGCTAATTCAATCTTAAAGCACCACTGGGTTCATTCTGCAATACCAAATAAATAACCAAAACTAAACAACTGTATATAGTTTGGAATCATATTGGATGCTGTCACCCTCATTTCATGGTCTTTATTGATTTTTCATAGTACTTTTTTCACAGCAACTTGAAGTTATACTTAGTAAATTTCCATATGTAGGGCTGGGGATGTGGCTCAAGCGGTAGCATGCTCGCCTGGCATGCGAGCGGCCTGGGTTCAATCCTCAGCACCACATACAAACAAAAATGTTGTGTCCGCTGAAAACTAAAAAAATAAATATTAAAAATTCTCTCTTTAAAAAAAAAAAATTCCAAATGTAATTCCAAGCATCAAAGTGCCCCATAAAGATCTAAAGCCCAAACTTATATGATGCTTGTTAAAGCACTATTATGTAAACCTATAAATAACTGTACTTTTTGATTTGTGATAGGAATGTGTTTATTAAATTGGTACTTTGTTTCCCCTCAGGCTGTAGCAGGTTTGTTGGCAGATGCTCGTTCTTTAGCAGACATAGCAAGAGAAGAGGCTTCTAACTTTAGATCTAATTTTGGCTACAACATTCCACTAAAAGTAAGTTGATAACATATTGAGGAACCTTTTGAACAGTAAAAGAAATGTATTAATAAGGTTTTCTTTTTTCCTCCTTAGCATCTTGCAGACAGAGTGGCTATGTATGTACATGCTTACACACTCTACAGTGCTGTTAGACCTTTTGGCTGCAGGTATGAAATTTGTGAGATTATCAAAAGTCAGATCTGCCAATCTTACTGAAGTGAGATGGTATCTTAGGGTGGTTTTGATTTGCATTTCTCTGACTGCTAGAGATGGTGAGCATTTTTTCATGTACTTGTTGATTGATTGTATGTCATTCTCTGAGAAGTGTCTGTTCAGGTCCTTGGCCCATTTGTTGATTGGGTTATTTGTTTTCTTATTGTTTAATTTTTTGAGTTCTTTGTATACTCTGGATATTAGGGCTCTATCTGAAGTGTGAGGAGTAAAAAATTGTTCTCAGGATGTAGGCTCCCTATTTACCTCTCTTATTGTTTCTATTGCTGAGAAAAAACTTTCCCCTTCTTGGACTATTCCCTGAAGACCTTAAAAGAGCATACTATAGGGATACTGCTACATCGATGTTCATAGTAGCACAATTCACAATAGCTAGACTGTGGAACCAACCTAGATGCCCTTCAATAGATGAATGGATAAAAAAATGTGGCATTTATACACAATGGAGTATTACTCAGCACTAAAAAATGACAAAATCATGGCATTTGCAGGGAAATGGATGGCATTAGAGCAGATTATGCTAAGTGAAGCTAGCCAATCCCTAAAAAACAAATGCCAAATGTCTTCTTTGATATAAGGAGAGCAACTAAGAACAGAGCAGGGAGGAAGAGCATGAGAAAAGATTAACATTAAATAGGGATGAGAGGTGGGAGGGAAAGGGAGAGAGAAGGGAAATTGCATGGAAAAATGGAAGGAGACCTTCATTGTTATACAAAATTACATATAAGAGGAAGTGAGGGGAAAGGGGAAAAAAAAACAAGGGAGAGAAATGAATTACAGTAGATGGGGTAGAGAGAGAAGATGGGAAGGGAGGGGAGGGGAGGGGGGATAGTAGAGGATAGGAAAGGCAGAATACAACAGACACTAGTATGGCACTATGTAAAAATGTGGATGTGTAACCGATGTGATTCTGCAATCTGTATACGGGGTAAAAATGGGAGTTCATAACCCACTTGAATCAAATGTATGAAATATGATATGTCAAGAGCTTTGTAGTGTTTTGAACAACCAATAATAATTTTTTAAAAAGTCAGATCTGTACTAAGATATCAATTTTCTGCAGGTTGGCCTTTTATACATTTCAGATTATAAATTGTTACCAAGAAGTATTAGGGCTGATATTAAAAGTATACATAAAAACTATTTGAATAATGAAAGGGATCAGGAGATTTGAGGTCATAATAATAAACTCATAATTATAACTGATTAATAAATGCTCTGGTGCTGAGGCTTTTATATTCCCAGAAATTGTATAGTGATTTTAAATATATTCCATGTTGACATTAGATAGCTAATTATACTTTGGTTTTCTCATTAATGTCTATCAGATACACTTTAAACACTTAGATAAAATGCTTTTAAATGGAGTTTACAGTCTGTAATGAATCCATACAAGTTTTGTTTTATAATTTTTATTAGTGCTAGTATGTTTACTTTTGAGCAAAGTGGGGATTCTATTGCCAAGATCTGGAATATGTGTAAATATTCATATATGGTTGTCATCTAGTAAACTACATTTTCCTGAAATGAAAGAACACTGTTAGTTAATAACATTTTTGTTAAAAGTCAGTCATGCTTGATCAAAATAAAACATTGAGATCTTAGTGCTTAGTTATAATCCTACCATTGAGTTGTTCATAAGCATCCATGTTTAAATTACTTAGGAAGACAAATTAGAGACTTTTGTTCCACTGGCAATAGGTTAGACATCGTGGGTAACTTGTTAACACTGGTTAATTCTCACTTGAATTACTCTGAAATACTTTGTATAAAATACTTTTCATTTTTAATCTTTCAGCTGAGCTCTTAGTTCATCAGTTACTTTTCTATGTTTTTTGGGGGTGGTGGGTGGGTACTGGGGATTGAACTCCGGGGCACTAGACCACTGAGCCCCAGCCCCATCCCTATTTTGTATTTTATTTAGAGACAGGGTCTCACTGAGTTGCTTAGTGCCTCGTTCTTGCTGAGGCTGGCTTTGAACTCAAAATTTTCTTGCCTCAGCATCCCGAGCCGCTGGGATTACAGGCGTGCACCATTGTGCCCAGCCTTTTCTGAGGTTTTTAAGGGAGTAAGAATATGTATCTAGCACACATGTATTCTCTTTCCTTCCTTTTCTTTTCAGAACAATAGCTGAATTAGAAACACTTCTTTCTTTTTGTTGGGGGGAGGGTGCTAGGAGTCAGTCAAGGAAGTAGGGACATAGATGAAACACCTTACAGGTAAAGTGGCCTTAAATATGTATTAGGTGTAGTGGGGAAACAAATGCCTTTTTCTGGAGAGGTGGCAAAGAAAGGGGTATGAGAAATAGGGGGAATGGGAGAAGAGTATTTGATGCAAAGGAATTGGTATGAAAGTATAAAACTACATGGTCATTTCAGATTAAGAGAAGGTTTTAGAGATGATACAGCAGGTGCTGGAAGGGCCAGTCCTACAGAAGTTGTGCTCCATGGCAAGGAGTTCTAATGAAGAAAATGTTGACGGGTTTTAAAATAATGACAATTGGATATATATTCTGAAAGATAAGTCATAGTAGTGTAGAGGATGGAAGGAAATGATGGAAAGGGTGAGAACTGGATAGTTTGCTGTTAAAGATTAACTGCATGTAATGTAAGAGGTAAGATGAGATTAGTAACCTCTAAAGCAAATACATCACAATGTCAGAAAATCAGTAATTCATATGATCATTTAATAGCCTAATTTCAGTTTGTTGAGCCTATAAAACTGAGCCATTTCTGATTATTGCAGAAAAGTGGAGAAATATTGGGAAATGAAAGATGGAAAAAGTTGCATTGAAAAGTTGACTTTCAGTCAGGATTTTTATTCCCATGGCTTTTGAGTGTTGATGCTTTCTAAGACCTTCTCCATAGTTCTATTTTTCACTGATAATTACTTTTTTCTACCGTCTTGCCAAGATAGTTTCATCGGAAAGTTTAATACAAATTTAAAAACCCACATGAGAATTTATAGTATATATTAGATATTACTAATTTGGAACCCAACATACCAAAGGAAGTTACTATGAATTTTACGTATATTAGTAATTTATTATAGAAATTATAATTGTACTTACATCACTGCAAGTTTTTTAGAATTTTTTTTTATGGTATTAAGAATGACTTTTTAAAATGATTTTTTAAATGCAGTTTCATGTTAGGATCTTACAGTGTGAATGATGGTGCACAGCTCTACATGATTGACCCATCAGGTGTTTCATATGTGAGTAATCTTGAATCATTTAAAATTCTATTGTAGTATTTCCTTAGTTTCTTTAAAACTCACTCAAGGAATGTTTTCTTTTTTATCATCAATAATAACCTATGCATATGAGGCAGAGGAAAAACCTATGGCTTTCCATATGCTAGAGAAAATACACAGTAAATTTAAAATGTGATTCTTTCATTAGTATATTAGCAGTGTCTTAAAACTGAATACAGGGGCTGGGGACATACCTTAGTTGGTAGAGTTCTTGCTTTGCATGCACAAGGCCCTGGGTTTAATCCCCAGCACCAAACAAAAACAAAAAAAACTCCAACTGAATACAGAACTGGAGGTCAGTGGTAGAACACTTGCATAGCACATGCAAAGCCTGGTTTTGATCCCCAGCATCACAAAAAAAGGCATGTAGGGAAGGATTTGGTATTTGAAATTTTTTGAGCACTGTAATATTCAGGAGAATGTTGCATATCTTTGTCCACATTGGCTTTTAAGGTATTAACATCCTTTTATTAGTTTTTAAGTAGAAACAGTAGTGATTATTGAAATGGATGGTATACTAATTAAACGATTAAATGTTTTTTCCTTTTTTAAAAATAGGGCTATTGGGGCTGCGCCATTGGCAAAGCCAGGCAAGCTGCAAAGACAGAAATAGAAAAACTTCAGGTAACACATATTTAACGTTTGAATTCTGCTAGAAGTAAAATTTATCACTCCAAACTAAACCTCTTAATCCAAGGAAATAGTATAGCTTGATATTTAAAGCAGAGCCTTGTGAAGTTGCTATGCAGTTGAATAGGAAAGCTGGTAACATGTTATCTGAATTGCCTCATGGATCCTTTTGTGATTTGATGACTGCTTAATTCAAAATAATCCAAAATAGTTCTTTTTTTTAATTGATTAAAAAAATGACAGCGGAATGCATTACAATTCTTATTACATGTATACAGTACAGTTTTTCGTATCTCTGGTTGTATATAAAGTATGTTGACATCGATTCATGTCTTCATACATGTACTTTGGATAATGATGTCTATCACATTCTACCATCCTTGCTAATCACCTTGCCCCACCCTTTTCCCTCCCACCACTCTGCCCTATCTAGAATTCATCTATTCCTCTCATCCAAAATAGTTTTTTAATATAATGGTTCAAAGTCCATGTTCATGGATCCCTACAACTTGAAAATTCTAGTAGTGTAAAATTTATGAGTTAATGCCACAGAACTGCAATAAAAAACATATATAATATTTCTTCCTATATCATTTCTTTCTTTGGGACATAGCTTTTATTAAACTGTCTGGCTGTACTCTACTGCTTCTTTCTTTGTTCCTAGCTAGACAAGGTGTGAAGCCTTTCCTGTTAAAATTACGTACTTTCTATTTTCTCATAAGCCAGAAATTCAGCTATTAGTATGAAAAGTTTACTTAAAAATATTTGTTTTAGCTGTAAATCAGTTAACTTTATGTTGAAATAGGAGCCATAAAGTCTTTTTGCTTATCAGATCTTTGCCTAAAAGACAAGGATATGACCTATCAGAGTTTCAGTTTTATAGAGATTTTCAGGTACACTCAGTATGAATGCTAAACTACAACCTGACTTACTCATTCAGCTTACTTAAGGCCCGATTCTAGAAAACACTTGTTAGTGTTTAGCATTTGTTTAATGTCAAATTCTAGAAATCTGATTCATGTTTGGTATTTTAGTAAAGTTGAGAAAAGGACCTAGGGACACTACTTAGCCTAAAGCCCAACCCCAGGATAACACACTGCCTAGGGTCACATAATAAGTTGGTGTAAGAGTAAACCAGTTTGTTTACATCTCTCCAGAGTGTTCTGTATGGGTGCAATGGGGCACGCTAGTGCCCAGCAACTTAGGCTCTTTCTTGGAATAAAAAGGGCTGAGGATGTGGCTCAGGGTTTGAGCACTCCTGGGATAAATCCCCAGTAGCACCCCCCCCCCCAAAAAAAAAAAGTGTAAGAATAGTCAGCAATTTATTTTGTCTGTGGTTAAACCAAAGTAACAAACGGGAAAACAACTAATCCCAAATAAAAATTTAGAACAATCACTTCATTTGAGGAACACATACTTTAAAGTCATGTACTACTAAATTAGGGTTTGAAAACTGGCCCACTGCCTGCTTTCTTAAGTAAATTTTATTGGAATACAGGCACAGTCTATGGCTACTTTTAGTAAAAGTATTGTTTGGTCCTTTACTGAAAGAATTTTTTGTCACCTCTTGCTGTACGTCAATTCAATAGCCTGTTTTACCTCTGATGAGCTATTTACAAAAAAAAATATTTTGTGAACATATAAAAACATGTTTTCTATTTAAAATGTGTTTTTCTGATTTATACTTAAGTTTGCCTGTGCAGGGTGCAATTAATTCACCAACTATAGAACTTAACCTAGTAAGGGTAAAAATATGAAAATTAGTTTTCTTTCACCCCTAATTTAACATGCATTGCCTCAATAATCTCAAGGTCTTTTGTAAATTATTTTAAATCCATATTGTAAAGATTCATAATGAATTTGTTCCTTAGATCTCTCAAGTCTCCAATCCATGCATATTTTGAAGAGTTCATCTCAGTTGCCTTTTTTTTTTCTGTGATAGGATTTGTCTGTTTCCTAAGATTAGTGTTTTTAAACTTAATGTTATGGTTTTTACTTCCTCATGTCGTCCTGTAGACACAACTTGAGCATCGGAATTTCTAAATTAAAATAAAAATAAATTAAATGAACCCGATTTAATGACAGTAGTAGTTGAATCACACTTTGAGTCTGGACCAATGTAAAAGTGTTCTGTATTTTTCACCATTTTCCATCCTCCTGACATATCCAAAATATGAATGCTAGTATGTTCAAACACTGTGATTAAATCTTTGAGTTGCATCTGCATAATGTACACATTGCTCTGCTGACCACTAAATAGTTTTTTTTTCCTACTCTGATTTTCAAATATTAACTGAAAAAACACATATGAATGAACTTTTTGGCTTCCCTCTTTTGCTTTGTGGATTAACATTTGTCTTCCCGAAATCAAACCAAATCCAATTTGTGCTCTAAGAACCTGCTTAAATCCTCCTGATAGTTTCTGAAAGCTTTCCCTGATATCCCTTAAGAACAATTTCTTTTGTTCTTTCTGTTTTATAGGTACCTACTATCTAGTATGATTTTTGGCATTTTATTAAGTAAACTGGGTGAAAACAAACTCAAGATTTTTTCTCCCTCCAATTTTTTAAACTTCAGGGTCTACTTATAAATGAATTGAAAGAGGCTTCTAAATTTTAAAAAATTTAACATAAAACTAGTGGTTATCTAGAATATCTATTTGTTATGTTAATTGAAAAATATTAAATTGTGAATCAGGAAACTTTATGGTCTATTCTTTTTGGATTTTAAGTTATCTTATTTGGTTTTAGATCCAAGAATCTCTCTCACGAATATATACTGTGTTTTTGTAGATGAAAGAAATGACCTGCCGTGATGTTGTTAAAGAAGTTGCAAAAATGTAAGTTGGAATAACTTGTGATTTTTCTTTAAGAGGCTGTTTCATTTGAAAATAATATAGTGTATAATTTTTAGAAGGTGAATGTAAAATCCTAAGATTCCACACCAAGAAGAAAATCTTTTTTTCTTGTCTTGGGGATTGAACTTAGTGCCTTGCACATGTTAAACATGAACTATACCCTCGACATGAATATCCTTATTTTTCAGTAATGAATGGGGTGGGAAAGTATACCTTTTGACAAAATGAACTGTTAGGCAATAGGATTTGGGGTAGGAAGATGTAATAGACCTTGGATATCAAATTAACAGCTTCATTTGTTAGCTCCTAACTTCTCAAATCTCATAAAGTTCATTATTTAATCTTAAAAGATAGCCTTCAACAAAAAGCTTGCTTTTATTTTATGGAATCCATATATGCTCTATTGTTGAGCTGTATACCCTTGGTCTTGCAAACTTTATAGCTAATTGCTTCTGTACATGATCTGTGAAGCTGGCTCATTTTTGATCTGCTGCTTTCTTTATAAAAGATGTATTTCACTTTTTCAGATTCATCATAAAATTTTTTTGAACAAGATAGGGGAACCCCCATAATCACAGGAGGATCATGAGTTCAAAGCTACCCTTAGCAACTTAGTGAGGCGAGGTCCTAAGCAAGTTATCAAGACCCTTCCTCAAAAAAGGGGGGGGGGGGGGCTGGAGATGTAGCTTAGTGATTAAGTGTCCCAGGGTTCAATCCTTGATAATAACCCCTTCATACAAAACAAGGACAGCTTAAAAACCTGAATGATTTATATTAAAAAGTAGCATATAAATAATTTTTAAAATAGTAAGCACAGTCAATAAACCTAGGTGGCAATTTTTTTTAAAAACACCCTCATAATTCTAGTTGAAAGAATGCATTTGCTATTTTAAATATTTCATTAAAATATTGACTTTGTAGCCAGCTATTGAGATTTAAAACTTGTAATGTTTGAGATTTCACAGCACCTCCATCCCACATTACAACACAGACAAGGTCTAGTGAGTAACCTTAGTGTAATAGTGTCTTTGCTTTACATCTAATAATATTTGCAATGAAAAAAAATCCCAGAAGTCTCAATTATATAATTTTAAAAAGTGTGATTTAGGGCTGGGTTCGTGACTCAGTGGTAGAGCTTGAACCTAGCACTTCTGAGGTTCAATCCTCAGCACCATATAAAAATAAAATTAATTTGCTGGCTCCTACAAATAAAAATATGTATATATCTTTTTAAAATGTGATTTAAATGATAATCTTTTCTGAACTGGTGGTTTTGTCTTCCTTGTCCACCATTCCTGCTAATGTCAGTACCCCTCCTTTACTTCCCTCATTCAGCTTCAGTTGAGAGCCAAGCATAAGCTATTTTCTACACATTTTCACTGAATTTTACAACATTTTGATATGATATATTAAATAGCGTCTTTCATGAAATCAGGCATTCTGGAAGTCAGCCCTTACCACTATTATGTTTAGGTATAATGGTAGACATCAAGTAGCTACCCTTAATCATAAGATGCTTTCATATTATAGCAGGGCTTTAGAAGACCCTCTGAAAGTAAAGTGTGTAAAGCAGTATAAAATATAAAACAAAACTTTACACTGATACTTAATTTTTGATACTTTTCCTGTTACTTTGTTATACTACAACGCCTTCTTGTTTTGAGTTTGTGACATACTACAGTGTGAGAACCACTTAAGTGGAACACAAACTGTTACTAAATGAATGGACAAGGTGCTGAAAAATAGTAAAATAGCCAGTTAGTTGGGTTTTTACTTATTTTGAGACATCATTTTATACTGAATTAAATATAATGTACAACTACCAGTACGAATGTCATTTAAAACTTAAGATTAAACTCACAAATTCAGTAATTCACTACTATATTAAAAAAAAAAAAAAAAGAAAGCTCAGAAAAGAAATACACCAGGTCCAGTTCAAAATTTGTTTTATGAAATGTGGTAGGATAAATGAACATCATATTTTTGAGTCAATCGTCTATTAAGTTGTGAAAAACTTGGCAAGGAAAGCATCATTTGCTAAGTCTTTATAAGTTGCTTTTTAAAATATCTGCTCAATGAAAAGAAAAAAATGAATATCCTGACAAGGAACAGTGAATGACTGCTTACTGTTTGAACCTGTTGTTTTTTATAGTTCAGTTTTAAAACAATGTATCAAAATAACTGAATGGATTGTATAGGTATATTCATTGTTTATAAGATAGCAAGGGTTTCATTTTATCAATAACTGTGTAATTTGTCTTTTCTAATGTACATAATAATAGACTACAGGAAGTATATATAATTTTGTAAAATAGAGATGGGCATTCTAATTTGTACTGACTGGGTACCTGAACTTAGATGTTTGGAGGTGACCAATTGCTACTTTCTCCTTTTCTGTTCTAGAATTTACATAGTACATGATGAAGTTAAAGATAAAGCTTTTGAACTAGAGCTCAGCTGGGTTGGTGAACGTAAGTTACTTTTAGACATTTACTTATTCCAGGACAAACTTATAGAGTACTTAATTTACCTTTTTTAATATAAAGAAATCTAAAACAGAATTAACAGGTTGTTAGTTAATCAAAGGGAAAATTCTTCTTAATAATTGACTAAAGTTGTGAACAGTTCATTGTTTTGAAATATCTGTTTCATGTATTACTGAGAAATCACCCATTTTTTCTACCTAGCATAGGGCTTAAAGGATAGGCTATTTTCAGAATCTAATCATGCTGTAAATTAATTCTCAGGATTTATAAATCATAATTTTCAATAGTTTAACTTGGGCACATTTAGTCACACATGAAAGAAACACACAAAAGTTAGTACAAAGTATCTTGTTTATTATTCATAGTACAGTATTACAACCTTAGGTGAACAATCATACTACCTAAGGATTTGGATAAATTGTATGGTATTGTAAATCAGTATACACTCATTTTTAATTCAACTGAATATATGGCTTAATTTACAGTAACTAAAGGAAGACACGAAATTGTTCCAAAAGATATAAGGGAAGAAGCAGAGAAATATGCTAAGGTGAGCTTCAGCATTAAAAACTTTACTAAGTATTTTTGGGGGGTTAAAAGTAGACAGGGTTTTCAGGACACAAAATGGTTTTCAGTTGTATATATTCTAAAGAAGTATTCGTTTTTCATTTTTAAAGTTTTTAGATAAATTTTTAATGAGTGCTAGTAAGTGGGACATAATGATATTAATCAAATATAAATATCATTTTTCTCTTAACAGGAATCTTTGAAGGAAGAGGATGAATCAGATGATGATAATATGTAACATTTACTTAAGCATCTATTCTGTTATAAATTTCTATAACAGTTCCATGTAACTTTAGCCCCTGACCAGTTTTCATTAAATTTTTGACTTGTAGCCACTGAAGTTTGGTTAATATCTACTTGACACAATTGGAGAAATGATCAATGACATTCATTACATTTGCTTATTGTTAAAATACAGACTTACGCCTACTACTAAAATTCCTTAGAATACTGTAAAATGAGTCTTTGGAATAAGATGACTTCAGTCTGTTTGGTTCTTTTATACTGGTCATCAGCCAGTTTTGACTTTTAGGTCTTAAGAAAGATGTTTTCAATTTTTTAGAAAGAGACTATCTGAGAAGTCAAAAAAATATTGCTTTTTTGCTTTTATTGTGGTAAGTTAAGGATTTCTGTTACGTCACTTTCTGTCTTTACAAAAATCAGAACTGTGGCCTGAAAGAATTACAAATGTGCTCTGAACAACACTACTCAGAGCAGGAACAATCTGAACTCAGGCCAAGTATACACACCCTAAATTGAGTTCATGCCAGCATCACTCCATTCAACTGTTATTGCTTTCCTAAGAAGGTAATCTAGTCACTGAGAGTTTAGCTGCAGGGTATTGTTGGGCTTTGAGCATCTTTGTAGTTTAAATAGCATGATTATACCTGAATATTTAACAACTCAAAACCAGTATTTTGATACCATGAATTCCATAGTATGAAATTACCTGCTATATTTTACAAATCATTTTTAGCAGAAAGTGATAAGTGTTGGCCTTGGACAAATGCCCAAATAATACTAAACTGGATCTATTTACAGACAGAAATTGACTCTCCCTCAGTCAACTAGGGCCAGTCCTAAAACTTCACTTACTATGCTGTGGGCTTAACTGTTCTTAAATTCCTATCAGTACAGCTAATAACCCTTTATAAGAGAAGACACTGGTACTAGAGAAATATAAATTTACCGTGATACTGGATTAATCTAAACTTAAAACATATACAACATATACCTAATTTGATATCTATTATGAAAGAAAAATGAGAGATTTTCATTATTAATGTAGGTTTAATTGTAGGGCCATTCTGTAATCATATCATTGAGAAATGGCAAGCCTCCAGGGAAAAAAAGTTGATATGTTTTACTTTGACATGAATACAATGTTTAAGACTGAATACCTTACTGCTGTAAATCATCTTGATACTGGTACCTTAAAAAACAAAAACAAGGGGCTGGGGATGTGGCTCAAGCGGTAGCGCGCTCGCCTGGCATGCGTGCGGCCTGGGTTCGATCCTCAGCACCACATACAAACAAAGGTGTTGTGTCCACCCAAAACTAAAAAATAAATAAATAAATAAAAATTTTTGATTAAAAAAAAAACATAATTTTTAAAGAACAAAGTTCTGGTTTAAGAGTTTCCAACATAATATATTTAGAATGTAAAATAACTTATCTGATGAGATGATCCATCTGTTTTTATTTCTGTCACTCCTAAAGGGACCTAAAAAATGAAGTCACAGGTTATTAATATGATGGAAACATTGGAATAAATTTTACAAGGTAAGCAGCAAATTAAAATGATAGTGTTTCCATTTTATAAAAATATCAACATTTCAAAATACTAAGAAACCAGAAGAAATCCTTAAATGAAACAGTGTTTATGTATAATATTAACTCCTAATGTTTCTCTAATTTTTAAATTTCTTACCTTTGGAAATGCAATCCAGACTTGACCTAGATTTTACTTTCCTATATCCATACTATGTGCCTAGGCTATTTCTTGACAGGTCTTTCCTAATGGCTCCCACCAAACTGCCACAAAAAGCCTTCAAAAATGATAATTAGAATTCCCCTTGCCAAAAACCCTCTTTACATGTTTCCTATTTAAATGTCAGGTTTTAAAAAACCCAAGAATAACAGTGCAGTTGCTCCTAACCCTAAATAAAACTTTGGTTCTACCACTGAGACTATTTGTATAAATCTGCAATGTCTTTAATGAAATAAGTGTATAGCACCCCAGACTATAGGTACTTGACCTACATTTTACAAGTTGTTTAAAACAACCAAAAAAAAAAAAAAAAATCACACTTCCTACTTTTTATCTGGTGAACAAGGAGTCAGGCATCCAAATGCTCAAGGCACATGTCTTTTAAAAAATGTTTAGTTAGGTGTAATAGGGGGGTTCATTTAGACATAGTCATACATGCATGTAATAAAATTTGCTCCATTTCAACCCTGTATTTCCACTTTCCCTGCCCTCATCCCTCTCCTGGTACACATCTTACAGAAATAATTCCTAGTAGTAAAGTACAAAGTAAGGTATAATATTTTAAAAATTTTAAAAATACTGGCTGAAAAATGTCAGTGATTTATCTGAATTTCTCGAAAACTGAAGCTCAGAAATATGTAACATTTGTAGGATCAATTCTTATACTGAAGCACAGTAATGGGATTTTTCTTGACAAAAGAAGCTGGGGGCTTCTAGCCTACTTCAGTGTAAACAAATTAAGAAAGATAGCATTATAATTAAACCTAGGATATAGTTTATAAATCGATACAGGTTTCAATCTGGCTGGCTTTGTCATTTTTAATTGTGATTTTGGAGAATTACTAAATTTCATCTATACAGTGAGGATTTATGTACCATTTTAAAAAAGCAACAAAAAAGTAAAGATAGAAATTTAAACTTAAAAAGAATTAGAAGTGATCAGAAGACCAAGTATGGTTAAAACATCAATTTGCAAAGGGATTTATAAATTCAATGTAAACCTAATCTCACGAGGCACAGAGAGCAGAAAGGGTAAAATTAATAAGCTGTTTCTAAAATTTTTATAAGAAAAGCAATTTGAAAAGTCAAAATAGTATAGAAAAAGAACACGTAGAGAAACTACCTGGCTTCAAGGCTTACTATTAGGGGATGCAGCTAAGTGGTAAGTGTTTGCCTAGTATGTGTGAGATACTGGTTTGATCTTTTAATACACCAAAGAAACAAAAACAAAAATCCAGACTTAATTCTAATGCTCCAGACACAATGTTAATGGGACACAATGGAGTTCAAAATCAGATTTCAAATATGATCAACTGAGTGAAAAGGCAAATCAGTGGAGAAAGGAATGATTTTTCAACAAATGATGCTAGAATACTGGGACACCTATCCATAGGATAATTCCAAAAAAATATACAAAGATCTCTTATTGGCTTTAAGAAAGAATCATCCATTAAATCCATTAAAGTTACACAATAAAAAGTTTCAAGAATGACAAAATAGGAAAAACTGAGGAAAAATACTTGCAAATCATCTAACAAAGGACTTGTGCACAGCAGATACACAGAACTTTCAAAATGACGCAACATGAAATACCCTAATTGTAAAAAAATGGACAAGAGTCAGGCAATTCACTAAACAAGATACACTGATGGCAAATACCTATGTGAAAAGATGCTTTTCACTATTAAGAGAAATACATATTAAAATTACAATGTGTTATCACTGAGCTTTAGATAGGGTACAATTAAAGACAAATCACCAAGTACTGGTGAGGATGTGGATTAACAGGAATGGTCATTGCTGCTGTAAAGTAAAATGGTATGGCTGCATTTGAAAACAGTTCGCCAATTTCTTATGAAGTTTAACACATAACTCACTGTTCCTACTAACAGGTGTATACGTGAAATGGAAACTAAGGCTGTATGACTCATACATACTGCTTAATTACAACTTGTGATATTTTGGAAAAGGCAAAACTTGCAAGGATCAGAAAAACATCAGTTTTTCATGGGGGCAAGAAAAGAAACAGAAAAGATACTTCAAAGTATTTACGAGATTATACTTCTAGGCTTAAACTGTGGCTCAGTGGTGGAGTGCTCGCCTAGCACATGGGAGGCACTGGGTTTAATCCTCAGCACGATGTAAAAATAAATAAAATAAAGGTATTGTGGCTATCTACAACTTGAAAAAATTCAAAAGAGATTTTACTTCTGTCATAAGGCTAAACAGCAGAATGAAGCAATAGGGGCAAGAGGTATTTGTTGGAGATGTGGCTCAGTGCCCCTAAGTTCAATCACCTGTACCCAAGAACAGTATATAACTAGGTGAAAAAGGGGAAATTAACAGCAGATGGTTTCACATATTTTACAACTCAACATCAACTTTCAAAAAGAGCAACACAAAGGTGTTAGGAGAATTATTTCCAACATATAGGTGGATGAAGAGTTCAGGAACTGTATAATTGTTCATTTAATGGTCAGAGATTAAAAACCATCTCTTATTTTATTTTTATTTTTTGTTAACTTTACAGTTTTAAGCTTTTACTCAAAGCAGTAGCAATCTTTATTTAGAATACAACCTTTGAGAAGAATTAGTTTTACTAACATTTGAATTTAATTCTTTACTTTTTTTCAAAAGAAGGAAGTGGCTTAATTTTTCATGAAACCAGAAGGTGGAGGGAAGCATTATCTTGGTGAATATTAGTTTTCTTTCCTCTGTGAGACGCATGTCCAGTAGAAAATGCTCTGTGCATTTGTCTGTGAATGTAAAAAGCATCTCATTTTACTGATAGGTCAAGGAAGAGAAAAGTATCAATTTGGTAAAATAAGAGCTTGGTTCGACCACAGTATAGCAACATTCCCTTACCTGCAACGTATAGGTTTATAGTGAAAGCATGCTCTGACATATTTTATTAACTATTAGTTCACTTCACAGGACTGAAAAACCAACACTAATTCATTATTTCTAACTCATGTTTTATTTATTCATTACTTTAGTTACAAAAGATTCCCTGTACCAACCCCTCTTCAGTACTAGGGACTGAACCCAGGGCCTCACACAAGCTAGGCAAGCACTCTACCATTAAACTATCCTCAGCTCTTTTAAATTTCGAGACAGGGTCTCACTAAGGTGCCCAAGACTGACTTCTAAATTTTGATCCTCTTGCTTCAGCCTCCCAAGAAGTTGCAATTATAGTATGTGCCACTGTGCAAGATTCTTAAAATGGTATTACTGCAACTTTTGTACAATATATTTCACACACTCACAGTGTAGTGATACAGTTCTATTCTAACATTTGAATTTTAACTGTTCCCACTGTTATTTGGAATAAACTGAATGCAATTCTTCTATATTTCTAGAATAAAGTCTATTGGGCTGAGGCTGTGGCTTAGTGGTAGAGTGCTCGCCTAGCTTGTGCGAGGTGCTGGGTTCGATCCTTAGCACCACATAAAAAAAAATAAATAAAATAAAGGTATAAAAAATCACATCAATCTTAAAAAAAAAAAGGTCTATTAGAAATGAACACAGACCGTTCCTTCAGAGGTGACATAATTCATTCACAAACACAAACATGTTTGACACAGAAAGCCGAAAGGCATGCCATAATACTGGCAAGTCATACACTAAAAATTTCTGACAGCAAGCAGTTTCTCTTCCTTCCTGGCAATCCTCTCTCTCATGATACAAAGCCAAATGCAGCTTTCTGACAAATGACTTTATGTGGAGACATGACGTGCCATTTTCTTCCCCCTCTCGATATTTGGATGGCTTCCAAAGTGAATTTCAGGAGACGCTTTAAACATGAAACTCAAACTAGCCTACTTTAAAATCTATTCTTTTCCCTAAATGGAAATCTGACAAAACAGGAAGTACCCAGCAGCAGAGAAGCAAGTTCTGCAGCTTTAATATTTACTGGGAACAGCCTAGTTCTTCATGACTATGTAATAAAAATGCAGAAGTTCAAAACTGGGTGGAAAATAGCAAAGTTTGCGGTAGCATACGTAATTTTAAGGCCTTAAAAGCAGTAGCACATGATAAATAGAGAAATAAGAAACCGCAAAAGGGCCTTTTGTTTGGCTATATTTCCTTGTATGAAAATCCCTTTCCCGGTTCCTTCTGACTAAGATATAAGCCACCAAAACTATACAGACACTGCAAACAGCGATATGGTATAAAAATTTAGAAACAGATTTTTTTGAGAATCAGTGAGAATTTTAGTTTGGTTTGAGGGAACCAATGGGGCAAAGTGAGATTTTTTTTCTTGCTTGCTGTAGCATTTGAGGTAACCCTGCATGTGAATAAATATAAACCCCTAAGTGGTCTGTTAGGATCAGCAGAGTCAATAACATATTATCAAACATACCACCAGCCAAAAAAAAAAAAAAAAACCAAAAACCCCTTCCTCCATGACTTATTCATGCCCTACTTTAAAGCTGTGGAAATAACTGAAGAGCAGTACAGTATACTAAAAGGCCTAAAGTACTAAACAAATATTATCATCATCTATCCTTTCCTTCTTCCCTGGCAAAAGCAAGATGAGATCCACAGGCAGTCAAGAAATGTGTGATTATCTATTAATAAGTCATGTATTAATATAATAGATCACATATTAATAAATCAGAGGAACTGGGAATAGTGACACAGGCCTATAATTCCAGCTACTTAGGAAGCTGATGCAGGACAACCTCAAGTTTTGAGACCAACTTTTTAAAATCCTAACTCAAAATTTTTAAAAAAGGGAGTGCAACGAGGATGTACTTTAGCAGTAGAGTACTTGCTTAGCATGCTTGGGGTCCTGGATTCAATCACTACCAAATAAATAAATATTTTCTCCTGTAACTGATTTAAGTACACTGAACAGTATAGAAAACAGAAGCTTCACTGTAATGAAATTAGTTGGTAATCATGCTTAGCTATTATTTGAAATTTACTTTAATGTCCAATGAAGACAAAACTCTTAATAAATGGGTTAGAGACAGACCTCAGTGTAAAGTGCTTGTTTAGCATGTTCATGGCCTTGGGTTTGATTCCCAGTGAGGGGGAAAAAAAAAAAAGAAAACAAAAAATCCTTGAAAATAAGGAGGGACATTAAAACTTGTCAGAATATGATCCTATGTAATATGAACATCAACTTAAGTGCTAAAATTATCAAGTCAGTGCCTGATACTTCTGATTTGGGTATGAGAAGTACACAATGTAATTCCTATTTGAAAAATGTGGTGCTGGATTAGAAATTTCAAACATTAAGAGTTATAAATACCTAGCCCATGAAGTTTATTCTCTAAAAGCAAAAATTCATGCAGTGACTATCTCAGAGGTCACAGTAACGAGTAAAACCAACAGGCTTATAATTACAACATAACATCTGTTTTTCAAAGCCAGTGTTACTATATTATGATGCTCCTTTAATTCAATGTCCTACTAAGTTATTATAAAAATTCTAAGAGAACTGCTTCTTTAGATGTATGATATGGCTCTGATATTTCAATTTATCTCCCTAATTTCCATAATTCTCATTTCTTCTAAATCTTAAAGGCCCAAACCCTTATCAGTATCACAGCAACTAAGGATAAAATAAACATACTCAAGAATATCTCATCCAATTCCTATTCTCATTTCTAGTGTCATGGATTATGGTATTGTGGTTTTTAAAAAGTACTTACATGGTAAAATTATGAGTTCAAAAACTTATTGATCCAGGTGGCCTAGTTACTGGCAAGTTAGTCCTTGCCAAACTTTTCTGAAAGAAAATATTCTAATGAAAATTCCTAATTTGTGCATAGTACCCATAGTGCTATTACCCCTCCATAGGCTCTTGAGCCCAATTCAATTCCCAAAACTTTTAAGTGCTCTAATTTTAAGGCACTGATTAAGAGGTTCTTAGATGTACAAATACTGAAAAAGCACATCTTTAATGACATACATTTGTCTATTAAATGCTATCTTTTGCTTGCTATACATTTTATAACATTTCATTCTACAAATAAGTACCCACAAATGCCAAGGCCTATGAGGCTCCTAAACTTACAAAGGTGAACAAGGTATAAGCTCTCTATAAAGATTTCATGACAAAGTGAAGGACATATAAATAAATGAAAAAGCTAAAATGCAATATAGAAAGTGGCAGGAATTATGCAGGAGAAAACATGGAGATATTACTTGTAACTACACCTATAGTGCTATCAAGGAAGCTTTACTTAAAATGTATTTGAACATGCAGAGATAAGGTAACATTCTAGGAGGCTGGACTATTACCGAAAACAGAAAAAGGAACAGGAAAACCATGAGGCTTGTAGAGGGGAAAATGACAGTGGAGAGTGACTGTTGCATATGATTTTTTTTTTTTTTGAGAGAGAGAGAGAGAAAGAGAATTGTTTAATATTTATTTTTTAGTTTTCGGCGGACACATCTTTATTTTTATATGGTGCTGAGGATTGAATCCAGCGCAGCGCGCATGCCAGGCAAGCACACTACCGCTTGAGCCACATCCCCAGCCCTGTATATGATTTTTGAAGGGAAGAAATAGGAAATAACACTGAAGAAAGGTTGTTATGACCTTGAAGAGGGTCTATAACATAAGAGAGTCGTCTAGCTGCTTTATCTCTGTAATAATATGATAACATAATAATTTAAACTCTCCTGGGATAACACATTAAGACCACCTGATTCATAAGTACTTCCTAAATACTTGGTATCATTCTAATAGCACTTCACATGTATTAATGTAATTCTAATCCCAACCTTGTCAGATGAATTCTCTTATTGATGGGGTAGAAAATAAGAGAAATATATCCTAAACCACTAAATTCCCTGGCTACATATTCACATACTAAACCTAGAAGTATTTCTTTGCTATTCCTGAAATATTTTAAAATTTTTTTTAGTCGTAAAGGGGACATAAACTCTTTTTGTTTATTAATTTACTTTTTATGTGGTGCTAAGGCTTAAACCAGTGCCTCACACATGCTAGGCAAGCACTCTGCCACTGATCTATAGCCCCAGCTCCATGAATTTTTTTTGTATTTTTGTTGTTGTTGTTGTTTTGTATTGGGGATTGAACTCAGGAGTGCTTTATCACTGAGATACACCCCAGTCCTATTTTTTTTTTTTAATTTGAAATTTTGAGATAGGGTCTTGCTAAATTGCCCAGGCTGGAAATTATTATCATCCTGCTTTAGTCTTCCAAGTTGCTGGGATTACAGGAATGTGCCACAGAATGTTTTTTTTTTCTTGGTGCTGGAGATCAAAACCAGGGCCTCACACATGCCAGGCAAATGCTCTTCCACTGAGGCACATCTGTAGCCCGCAATGAAGGATTTTTTTTAATATATTATTTTTTAGTTGTAGTGGAACACAATATCTTTTATTCATGTGGTAGTAGCGAGCGCAGTACTCCTGAGCCACAATCCCAGCCCTTCCTGAAATATTTTTACAGCTATTATTCTTACAGGGATAGGAAAAACCTAAATCCTGTCAGGTAACTATAAAGTGGAATCAAAAAGGAAAAAAATAATTTAACATTGTGATTTACCTATACCTAACTAATCATTTAGAAGACTTGCTTTTTCCTGACATAAAATCAGAACTTTTCTCTTGATAAATTACAGGGGGAAAAAAAGAAACAAAACACAAAACACACACTTTTTTTTTAAGGCCTTAGAATAACAGGCAAAGGAAGGGTTTGCATGTGATTGTGCAAGTGTGTGTGTATGCGTGTGTGTTGGGAGCAGAAGGGGAATAGGTGGTAGAAGAATCAAAAGAGGTTAACTGGTGAAACTAAGCTCTTTCTTGAGGAATACTTAAAAGTTAACTCTGTAAAATTTTTGGTACAAGGGACTGAACCCAGGGGTGATCAAACCAGACCAAATCCCCAGTCCTTTTTATTTTTTATTTTGAGACAAGGTCTCACTAAGTTGCTGTAGCTGGCTTTGAATTTGTGATCCTCTTGCTTCAGCTTTCCAAGCCACTAGGATTACAGGTGTGCACAAAAGTTAACTCTTCACTTGTTCTGACTTTTTTTTTTTTTTTTGGTACTGGGGATTGAACCCAAGGTCACTTAAACACTGAGCCATGACCCCAGCCCCTTTTTATATTTAGAGACAGGGTCTCAGTGAGTTGCTGAGGGACTTGCTAAATTGCTGAAGCTGGCTTTGAACTCCTGATCCTCCTGCCTTAGCAGTCAAAGCCACTGGGATTACAGGCATGTGCCATTTCATGTGGCCTGTTCTCAGATTTCTAACTATTAAAATATTTTCTTACATTTAACATTAAAATTTTATGTTAAAATAAAAGTGATTTATTTTTTAAAAAATTTTTTTAGTTGTCACTGGACCTTTTATTTATTTATATGAGGTGCTGAGGACTGACCTAGGGCCTCACTGATGCCAGGCAAGTGATCTACCATTAAGCCAAAACTCCAGCCCTAAAAGTGATTTCTAAAAACAGGACAATGTAAAAAATTTTTTTTCTTAGTTATAGACAGACACAATACCTTTGTTTTATTCTTATTTATTTTTCTGTGGTGCTAATGATTGAACCCAGCACCTCACACGTGCTAGGTAAGTGCTCTACTACTGAGCCACAACAAAGCCCCAGGACAATGTTAATTTAATTACTTGGATTTCAGCTATTTAAAGATCTTGGCGTATATTCATATTTTGTGTATTTTTTACCTCTCTATATTCTACTGAAATCAAACTATATCAAAACATGCAAAAATTAGTCCACTGAGGAAAAAGCAAAGATATTTTACCCCATGTGTCTACTTTAAAAATACATACTTTATAAGATGCCTTCATAAAACTACTTTATTTCAATAATGAAAAACTAATTTCTCCTTAAGTTAGAGAATCATCTCATTTTCCTGAACTTATTTAACACATTTAACTTTTTAATCAAAAAGACTTAAAAAAAAAAAAACAGAAATAAGAAAGTCCTGATTAAAAAAGTAGCCAAATCTAATAAACTAGAATTAAAAGTTAAAATATAGAAACAACATAAGATCCTGTATTGGGGGCTGGGGATGTGGCTCAAGCGGTAGCGCGTTCGACTGGCATGCGTGCAGCCCGGGTTCGATCCTCAGCACCACATACCAACAAAGATGTTGTGTCCGCCGAGAACTAAAAAATAAATATTAAAATTCTCTCTCTCTCCCCTCTCTCACTCTCTCTTAAAAAAAAAAAAAAAAAAAAGAATTTAAAAGATCCTGTATTAATGCCTGTTCCAATCAGTGACCCTGGAAGTAATCTGACAATTGAATAGACAGATGCTTCCTGGACATTTCAAGCTTTCGCTTATATGTTTAAAAACAAATTGCATCATTTTTACCTACAAGTGGTCTTTCTGGTCTTCCTAAATCAATTAATGTAACTATTCCCTCTCCTTAAATCTTGGAAGTGTGACTTTTTTTTTTCCTTATACCTCTATAATAAATTAGAGGCTAAGTGCTGTCCACTCTTTCTTCCCCTTCCAAACCTAATAAGCTCTTGCCCACTTATTACCTTTGCTCTCCAGGTTCCACACTAGATTTACTTCTTGCTAACACTACCTCAACAGTATCTTGTCTTGGTCTTTCCAATTCCTATTCAATATCTTCAATTTTTCAATCATACTGGACATTATTTTGGAGTAATTTTCCAATAATATATTTTATGTACATTTTAACCTGTGTCTATTTAAAAACCTTCAGGAAAACTAAAAATATAAGAGAAATCTATATGCAAAAATACGTGCAGCAAATTACTACTAAGTGTTATATAACAATGCAAACAGAAATAAAATATCAAGAGTCCATCTATAATTAGAAGGCTCATCTTGTGTAAGAATCAGTTTTAAGTGAGGCTGGGCTTGTGGCTCAGTGATAGAGTGGTTGCCTAGCACTTGTGAGGCACCGGGTTCAATCCTCAGCACCACATAAAAATGAAATGAAGCTATTGTGTCCACCACCTACAACTAAAAAATATATATTAAAAAAATACTGAAAGAATGATTAAAAAAAAAAAAGAATTAAGTGAAATCATGGAAAAAGGTCCCACCTCACTAGTTAACAACAAAAGTCTTACAAAGAAGGAAAAAAAAGCAACATGTTTTTCACATATTAATAAAAATGCTAATTATCTGTGTTTTGGTCTGTTCTCTTAGGATTAATTTAAAGGGTCATTCGTTATTCAGTCATTTTTATGACTTCTGAAACGACGTTTTGAAAAGGTCTATACTAATTTACACTATCACCCTCCATGTGAGTTTAGTTACTGGTATTGAGTAGTCTGTAATGAGTATTTTTCTTAATAGGTGAAAAACATGTTGCACCCCCCCCCCTTCTTTTTAAGATCATTTCCTTTTTCTTTCTCTCTCTTTTTTTTTTTTTTTTTTTTGGATAATATTCCAACCACAAGGATCTTTACATGTTCAAATTCTATTTAAGTAAAGCTTTTTTGGGGGGTGGGGAGTGTTACCGGGTATTGAACACTACCATTCTACCACTGAGCTACATCCCCAGCCCTATTTTTTATTTTATTTATTAGAGACAGGATCTCACCTGAGTTGCTTAGTACCTTGGTTTTGCTGAGGCTGGCTTTGAACTTGTGATCTTCCTGCCTCAGCCTCCAGAGGCACATGCCACTGTGCCCAGCTAGTAAATCTTTCTTTTCTTGGGGGGGCAGGGTGTACCAGAGATTGAACTCAAGGGCACTCAACCACTGAGCCACATCCTGAGCCCTCTTTTGTATTTTATTTAGATAGGGTCTCACAGAGCTGCTTAGTGCTTTGTGGTTACTGAGGCTGGCTTTGAACATGTGATCCTCCTGTTTAAGCCTCCCGAGGCAGTGGGATTACAGGTGTGCGATACTGCACCCAGCTAGTAAATCTTTCTTGATACCTCTATATGTACTGCCACAAGATCTTTACCGAACTGGTTTACCAACTGCCCAAAATACATCTTTTCTTATATAATCACATTCTTGCTCACAACCTTCCATCCAATTATAAAGTCTTGTTTCTTTCTAATTTTACAGGTTATATATCATTACCCTTAAAAAGTCTTCAAACACCAATAAATAAATTTCCTTCTGCTGTTGTGTTTTAATGGTGCTGGGGATCTAACCCAAGACCCTATACATGCTAACTATGTTCTTTACCACAGATGGACATGTATACACCTACACACACACACACACACTCTTATATACACATGTATATATATGTATATCCCCAGCTCCTCTGCTCTTTCTTAAAGCAATGTTTCTTAAAAATTTCTAGATCTCCTTGACTATATAGAGAACTTCATTATTATTTAAATCTTTAAATAAAGATCTAATTTTCTTAAATCTTTTGAAGCATGTATTTAGACTAACTTTTCATGTTTAATTATGTTCTCTTTTATTGACAGTAAGTTTCTCAAGCACAGATCCTTGTAGAAAAGCCATTTAGTAACCAGATCTGCATAAATCCAAATCCTAAGTACGCTGTTATTCTATTTTTAATTATATGTAGAAAAACATCATTATCTATGACTCCATGTGGCCATAAAATCATCAGTGAGCTGATTTTAGAGCTGATTAGGTAGAGCAAAAGACAATATAGATTAAAATGTATGCTTTGATAATAAGCAAATTATGTAATTTATCAAAAATAAGTCTAGGAATCAGTTCTACTCAACTTAACAATCAGTTCTATTCTGAACATATACTGATATTTCCAGAAATAACTGCACAATGGAATAAATTCTATTATTTTTTACACACACACAGGACCAACCTTGATTATTTAAGGATAAACTAAAATTACACACCAGAAATGGGATTTTTCAAGACCCAGCAGATTCAAGCCTTTCAAAACTGGGATATATAGCTTCATTTCCCCAGAAAATCAGTCTTATTCTGAAAGACAAACACTTCTTTTAATTTTGAGTTATGTTATAGCTTAGACATTTAGAATATACACTATTATAAAAAAAATTATCTTACTGCTGAACTCTCACTGGTCAAATTTTCTTTTCAAGTTTTTAGAAAGAAAGAGGGACCCCATGAATATGCTCACAGTGTTCTTTGATAAAAATATTAAGTATTACTTAAAAATTCAAAAATGGAAGCCAGTCCTGGTGGTGCATGCCTGTAGTCCCAGCTACCCAACAGTCTGAGGCAAGAGGAAAATCTGAACTCAGGAGTTTGAAGCCAGTCTAGGAAGCATGGCAAGTCCCTGCCTCAAAAAAAAAAAAAAAAAAAAAAAAAAAAAAAAAATCAGAATCAGGAATGACATGAATGGTTAAACAAATATAAGGCTGTCCTTAGATTTTAGTAAAAAATACCTCATAGGGCACTAATTATATACCTTCATTTGAATCCATAAATAAAACATTCTTTCAAAAATAGTTTTATATCACTGAAACATCACTAATAATTTGACATTTTGATTCTGTATGAAGTATAACACTTGTTAGTCAAGTTCACTAAGTTATAAAGATGTGCAATTTAGGCTGGGGTTGTGGCTCAGCACTAGAGCACCGACCTAAAATGTACGAGGCTCTGGGTTCGATCCTAAGCACCACATAAAAATAAATAAATAAAATAAAGGTATTGTGTCCAACTATAATTTAAAAATAAATATTTAAAAAGATGTGCAATTTTATAATTTCCTTCATTTATGTCTATGAAAAATACTGTCTAGTAACTCTTCAGTTAATATTTATCTGCAGTTGCCTTCTATTAAGATTTAAAATCCTTAAAGGATTCATGAATAAAGTCTTAAGGAAATTATATTGATACATTATTAATGGGTTCTGTAAATACGTATTTTATTAATAACTACAAATCAATTGAATATTAAGTATTTGGAACATTAAAAAATCTGAAGGTTACCTTGGCATCTGTAGATCATTAATTTTCAAAAGTACTATTAAAAATGTTATGTTAGCTTATTATTTCTCACATTTTGTATACAATTGTGCAAACAGATTCAATATCTTACAATGTACCAGGAGGAGGAACATATTGGTAATTAAAAACAGTTGCTGCCTTTTGGGAACATTCTTAAACCGGAGAAGAGGCAAATAATTGCAAAGAAAGTGAGATGAAAGGTATGTAAAGGGCGCTATGAGGCTACAATAGCACTAAGGGAATGTATATGCAAATATGAGAAACTTTAGGGAAGGCTGCATGGAAACACAAAGTAGTAATACTCAAGTGACTTGAGTATTAACTCCTTGAGGGGAAAAAAAAAGAAAACTGTAATAATTCTATTTGAGTAACAGATCTCAGAAATAAAGAATAAACAGAAAACTGGGTGGAAGGTTTCAATTAAAAAAAAGGACAACAAATAAAATCATAAGGCAAGAAAGCTTTCTGATGGACAATTGTACATGTATCCAAACCCTCAAATGTACAATTCTTTTGGCCTTATATTTCCACTTCTGGGAATTTATTACAAAAAATTAATTAGGGGTATGCTAGAAGATCTACATGCCTAGAAATTTTAGTCACTGATATGTACAAGGATATTCACTGACATATTAGTGCTATTATAGAAAAGTAAACAAAACAGGTCATATAAATTATGGTACATCTGTCCTATCTAACACTATGAGGCCATGAAAGATGCTTTATGGATAAATTATTTCTGATGTTCCCAGTGGGTAAAAAATAAGTACAATTATATATATATATATATATATATATATATATATATATATATATATTTTATTTGTAATTGCACACAATACCTTTATTTTATTTATTTACTTTTATGTGGTGCTGAGGATCAAACCCAGGGCCTTGCACATGTTAGACAAGCTCTGAGCCACAACCCCAGCCCTAGAATGATATTTTAAACCATCAAAATAACCCTCTGCAAAGTATGAACTGTAATTACTATCATTCGGTAGAATAGAAGAAATTTGGGGGGTGGGGGTTGGGGTTGTGGCTCAGCGGTAGAGTGCTCATCTAGCACATTAGAGGCCCTGGGTTCTATCCTCAGCACCACATATAAATGAATAAATAAAGATATTGTGTTCAACTACTTCTAAAAAATAAATGTTAAAAAAAAAGAAATAAAAGAAATTTTTATCTTCTTTAGGTTTTTCAGTAATTTCCAAAAGATCACTGACACACAGTGCATATTTATATCAAATAATAACTCTATAAAGTTGGTATTATTAACTATGTGTGAATGCCCCCTGGGAAATTTGATATTATTCTACTGTTTTATAATTAGCTTTTAAACAAAATCACTTCACTCTTAAACTTGCTTATTGATCTCTGTGTAAGAAATTTTTAAATGGGGGGGAGGGGTTATAAAAATATACAGTGTTCCTTCATAAAAACATGAAGCGCTCTGAAGTCCAGAAATAAGAACTACATGAATAGGTAAACAATTCTGAGGATGTCCTAATTTGGGGATTTCAAACATCACATCTGAAACTAATTAAGCAGACTTATTTGAACCCTTGACCAAATAAAACCTCTTTCAACTACCATTCTTGCATTCTAGTATTTATTTACTAGTCCACAGAAAACTTTTCCTGGTGGTCCACTCAATTGTAGAGTCTTACAGATATTAGAACTCACCTCTATCATACTTGAGCTGTTTGCCACTGATATGTTGTCTTCAACCAACTGCCGAAAACAAAAAGTAAACAAAAAACCCCAAAGAGTTGTTAAATCACTCAACTGTTCTCTAGTCTTGAGGCCCACATAATGTAAGTATAAGCATCTATTCAGTTAAGTATGACTAGGTCACTCACTGGAAATAGATGTTTCACATTTTTAATGAACAATTTTGAGAAAAATCAACTTGGTAAAAAAATCAATTCTACGTTAAAATGTCCTCTTGTGCAAATTTAGTCGGTGTTGACTGTCAAAGATATTACATTCTTTATAAGTGTCAATAACCCAGATGCACTATTTAGAATATGTCAGTTCTTGACTGCTTTAACAGACAAGTGTTGCTAACAGCTCCATGCAGGTACCATAGGGGAAGTCCTTTCAATAAAGGTATTGTTAGTCTCTTTCACAAAGTAGCCTCGACGAGCACAGTGACACTCATCTTGACTAAAGTCACAGTAGCAGCCTCTGAACCAGCAAGTAAATTCCTTGGCATTCTAAATGCCAGAGCCTGCTAGCTTCCTCCAAGCTTCGTATGGGAGGGGTAGGAGGAAAACACCTCCCCCAACGCAAGAGGTTTCAAAGAACCATATCCTCCCTGTGTTAACAAGGACATCCCTACGGCGGTAACTTCTCTGGTGGAAAATATGACAAGTCCCTGAAACGCACTTCCAAAGGGAGGAAAGACTGCTCGGAGAAAAATCCAGAACACCGCTCATTCTCTTGAGTAGGGACCACAGGATTACCTCCCAGGACCACGAGTCAGCCTCCTCAGCCTTTCTTTTTCCTCGGCGGGAGAGGAAGCCTCGCCCCCTTACACCCCGCCCCCACACTCCACCCCACGGCGGGGAAACTTACTTTAACCATGGCCGCCAGCGGCCCCTTCACTTCCGGTGCCGGTGCGCTACAGCTGCGCCATCCCCTAGTCAGTCGGACAACCATAGCCTCCAACTCACCATTTCAAAAGCTCTGAGGCTCCACCGGTCTTCATTGAGTGCTGTCCCGGAGCGAACGTTGAATGGGCGCCACATTAAAATAAATCTACCGGCTGAAAACTCCGCTTCCTCCAGCCAGGAACATAAAATGCGATAGAGCTGCGACCACTGCTGCCGGGACAAAATGGCGCCGAGAAGCTGGTTTAGCGCAGGCGCCTTGGAAACACCCTGCCCCGCCCCCGTGCAAGCTCCTGGCTGCAGTTCTGGGTTCCGTTTCCATGGGACACTTCACCGCCAATCCTCGTGTGGAACTGCTCTTCCTGACCCCTCAATGCACCAATCAGTGCTCAGCCAAGCACATCCGGAGTCGTCTCTCCCAATCATTTCTCAGGACTTGCTTACTCAATCCCTGATTCTCCAATAAGGTTGGGCTTCGAAGACAGCCAATCATAAGTGGAAGATATCCTACCTGCTGTTTTCCCCACCAATCCATGAAGTTTCACATCTACATCCAATGAGAACGGCAGGTAACGAGCTCCAATCCAAAGCTCTTCGGCGTCATGGGCAGCCAATAGGAGTTCGTGTAGAAGAGAGTCTGCTCAACAGCTTGTTATTTGGTGGATTGTGGCAGTAAATCGGGGCGAGTGGGGAATCCGGCGCAGGAACTGCCGCCGCGGCCCGGAGTGGTGTTTCCCGGACGGGGGCCCACGGCGATCAGTGGGGTGGAGGACTCGAGAGCTGACAGCTCGCACTTCACCCTCAGTAGGTAAGGTGGGGAGAAGGGAAGCGGGTATACTGAATGGTCTAAGCGGCAGTAGCAGCTGGTGCTGCTGCCCGGGGTCCCGGTGCAGTTGGAAGCTTTGGAGGAAGGGAGGAAGATGCTAGGCAAGCGGTGCAGCGAGCGCAGGAGAAGTGGCAAGTCAGGGAATAGCGGCAGCAACTGCAGGAACCGCCGCGGCAGCCCCCTCCTCGGCCGCTTCCCCCGGTTACCCGGGAAAATGGCTGTGGGGCTGGCCGCGCCGCTAAGTTTGCTTCCGCGCAGTGAGAAGCCGGCTGCTTGGGGGAGTCGGCCCCCAACTCCGTGGTGCGTCCTTCTGTATGAAGTCCATGGCAGGACCCGGGGGACTAGGGGCTGGGGGGCTGGTATCTCTCCGGGCTGTACAAAAAGTTGAGGCGGGCGCGGGAGGAGGCGGCGGCTGCCGCTGTGCGGCTCCCCTCCCCTCCCACACCCTACCCTGTCCGGGCCACCTCCCCTCCTCCTCCCCGCCCCCCAGCCCTCTCCTCTGCGCTGGGCTCCCCTTGAGCTCGCGGCTCCGGGCAGCAGGCCGCCGCCCCTGCCCCTTCGGGTGAAGGAGCGCTTCTCCTTCTGACATGGTGCAGAGCGAAAGAAGGAGAGCAATGGCGCCGTGACACTCCGCTGCCGCCACCGCGGGCCCGGGGCGGGCCGAGGGGGCCGAGCAACGGAGGCGGGGCGCGGGACGAAGTCTGGGTATCCGGGGGGCGGCTGAGTGGAGGCTCGGCGGTAGCCCGTCTGGAAGACCCGGGGAAGCCCAGATCGTGCCCTGCCCTTTTCCAGGGCGATCAGTCCAGGGGCTCGGAGTTGAGCATTCCAGATCAAAGTGACCAGCAAAGCGGGGGCGCGGTGGGCCGCTGCGGAGCTCCGGGGTGGACCAGGCTGCCCTTTGGCGCCGGTGGGATTCTCTTTGCCCTCTCGGCTCCTGCGTCCTGGCTGCCCTCCGAGGGGGTCTTATCCTTTGGCTGCTGAGGGTTCTGCCCCTCCCCGCTGGCGTTTGTTTACTTTCTTTTCCTGGGTCGCTCCCCGCTGTTGACTGATTCTGTGCCTGTCTTCCCTCTCCACGGTTCTAGCGACAGCGAAGATAACTCGTTGAGCTGGAACCCCACAGATCACCAATAAAAATGAAGGTAAGTAGAATCAACTCGTCTGAACCTCGTGCCCTGGACACTGCCAGTGGTGAGGCTGGTGCCTTGGAATGTCATCTTTTTGTTACTTAAAATTGATTTCTCCACTAAGCAGCAATTTTGGAAATGGGAACATGTGAATGGTGAGAAATATTTGTAATGCAGTCAGTTCAGCTCTCCTGTAGCAGTTAGCACTTTGGAAAGGCTGGGCCAGCCTTTCAATTGTTGTCCATTCAGCTAGTATTTTTAAACACTTCCTGTGTTGGCAGTAACCTTTGCAGAAGTAGAGTTTTTGTCTTGCTTTGGTTCTTTGGGGAATTTTTTGAAAATATTTTTTTTTTCTTGTGTGATTTTTCTCCCAATGTGATTTCTGAGAGAAAGAATATGTGAATTGAGTAAAAGAGATATCATTTTCTTCTTGGTGGATAAAGCAGATTTCTACAGTTACCATATTTGAGGTTGAACTCAAAACAATTAATACTTAGTTTTAGTTTAGTCTTTATAGTAAATATTTTAAAAATATAGCCGTCCTTGAATACACACACACATGCACATTCTTCTGAAGACTCCTAATCTTGGAAACATAGATGTTTAAAAAGGAAAGGAAGATCTCATAGCAATTTCTGGAGACATTTGTGTTTCTGGTTAGATTTTTATTTGTCACACATATTCTCCACTTTGCATTCTTTGTAAATGCCCTTGACTTTATCTATGTCTATACCTGATCCATGTCTTATTCACAGTTTTAGCACCTTAAGCTCTAAAAGGTAACATTTTCCTGAACTCTCTCATCTTCCTGTTTTCTTGAAATAAGTGACACATCTCACCTTCTCTAATATTACTTGGGAAAACTTACTGGAAAACGAGCACAGTTGTTTTCTATTTAAAAATATATAAATAAAGTAAACATGGTTACCTTTGCACCTAGTGATGTTGAATTGAACTTATGAATATGCATAACTTTTGAAGAGATAGGTAAAATGACAGACTGAAATAGCATCATTCTGTAACTCTCGAAATTTCTCATCTTTTAAAGTATCATGGCCATTTGCTAAAATAGATATTTCTAGCTGATGGTGGTGGCACATGCGTGTGATCCCAGCAACTTGGGAAGCTGAGGCAGCAGGATCATGAGTTCAAAGCCAGCCTCAGCAGGTTAGCAAGTCCTTAGTGAGACCCTGTTTCAAAATAAAACATAATAAGTGCTAGGGATGTGGCTCAGTAGTAAAGTGCTCCTGAGTTAAATCCCCAGGACCTAAAATAAAATGAAAGTAGATATTTCTTAGTAAAGCTTTTTTTTTTTAAATACCAAGAAGACCAGTGTAGTAAACTAGTTATGGATGGAATCCTGAACCATCAGGTCATATATACATTCATCAGCTGAATTCAGACTTTACCTTTCCTTTACAGCTTTTAGCCAATGAATTTTCCAAAAAAGGTTGACTTCTTATCTGTTTAGATATACTACATCTAAAACAATGTTGCCTTTAAACAGCTCTATCAACCAATTAATTATGTACTGTTAGTGTTAGATTCAGTAGAAATATTTCTTTTTAATTTGAAAACAATTATGGGAGGCCATACATGAATAAGTTTTATGAGACATTTAATAGATTTTTTGTTTTCCTTATTTTTATGTTTCTAATGCAAATATTAGCTTTTTTTTTACAAGACATTTGTATGTGGAGAATAAACGTTATTGAATTTCCTTTCTGATATTTTTTAATTACACTTTTAAACATTTTATGATATTAGGAAATTGGTATATAAAATGAAATGTTAATAAAATGTTTGTTTTGGGGGTATTCAAATTATCAATGATATTAATAAGCAAATACTGTTTAATGTTCTCATTGCTTTAAACACAGAACTTTTTAATGCTGCCTTAGGCTGGGTTAGGGAAAATAGTACTGACATTCACAGTTCTATGTTCCTTTCATCAGGCGGCGGATGAGCCTGCCTACCTGACAGTGGGAACTGATGTCAGTGCCAAGTACCGAGGTGCCTTCTGTGAGGCAAAGATTAAAACGGTGAAAAGGCTGGTGAAAGTTAAGGTAATATATATGTATGTATATATGTGTGTGTTTTTTAATGTAATAGGTTCATTAACTGGATTAAAAGATTAGAGTTTTTTTTATCTAGAGGGGAAGAATGAAAATATTTTATTGAACCTATAGTATGTGAAAGCACTGTTATACACTAAGTTTATAGGAAAAGCACATGTTAAAAATTGAGAAATAACTTCAAATGAGAAATTATTCCAAGATGCTTCTATCAAAATACCACACTCATGATACTCCTATTATTTGGATCTTTCCTGTTTGTAGTAGCATACTTATTATAATCTGTTTTCTCCCCTTTCATAATGTTCGGGTAGACTGTTTCAGTAATTAGAAAGAACAGTACAGTGGGAATTGTGTTTTTAAGACAACATTAAAAATGAATCAAAAGTTGATTTTTAAGATGTTTTTATGAGGGCTGGGGATGTGGCTCAAGCGGTAGCGCGCTCGCCTGGCATGCGTGTGGCCCGGGTTAGATCCTCAGCACCACATACCAACAAAGATGTTGTGTCCGCTGAGAACTAAAAAATAAATATTAAAAATTCTCTCTCTCTCTCCTCTCTCACTCTCTCTTTAAAAAAAAAAGATGTTTTTATGACCAGAAAAAAATTAGATTAATATATTACTGTATAATATTTGGAGATACAGAAAATACAGGTGAATTATTACTTATAGCTTACTTTTCAGAAACACTGTTAACAATTTTTGTTTCCTTCTAGTAATTTTTTCTATATAAGTATAGTTTCTGTCAGTCTTTGTTATTTAAATGCAAAAGTTCCTGTTTATAAAAATATTTTTAACATTATACATGAGCTGTAAAATATATCATGAAAGTTCTCCGTGATAACATTCCAAAGAGATTTAATGTGATCTTCTAGGTTTTGTAATGTGCCTCTCATTATTGTTGTTATTCTTGGATCATGCTGTACCTGTAGTTTGCAATTTGCTTTTATTCATTTACATATCTAATGTTTTCCTACCAGAATTAAGCACCAAAAAGAGGAAACATCCGACTTGTTCTATCCCTGACACCTACAATAGGGCTTAATACATAACAGGTTCTTAAAATTTGTTGAATAAATGAATGAACTGGAACAGTGACTCGAAAAGTGTGGCTCCCAAACATTCAGCATCAGCCTCAACTGGGAACTTGTTCACACTGAAAATTCTTGGGCCCTTTTCCGACTTGTTTGCAAATCAGAAACTCTGGGGGTAAAGTTCAGTAATTGTGTTTTAACAAGCACTCCAAATGTTTCTGGTGCATGTTAAATGTTGAGAATCATTGAACTAGAGAAATGTGATTTGTGTGGTAGAGTTTTTCATGATTCTTATAAATTTTTTATTTAAATTTTGATCTGCCATTAAAATTTTTCTGTAAGTATGGTTAGGATATTGTTTGGTGTTCATTTCTTCTTTGTTTTAATAGCCTTTTAATCATATAAGATTCGATTACTAAATATTTATGGTAGAGTCTGATTATTTTTACTTTTTTTTTTCCTGTGGCTCTCATTTACTGACAATCAGTACAGTGATAATTTTAGGATTGTTTTTATCATATCAACATTACCTAGAATTTGAATTTGTGTGATTGCTTTATTTGGGATGGTTACCCTATATATTTGGGAGGAAAGGATTTTGGAGGAAGGGAGAAAGGAGAATTAGAAAGGAACTATTTTGTAACTGAATTTGCTCATGATTATTGTTCAGATTAAGGACCTCTGGTTTTAAGTAGGCAGTAAAGTTTGATACCTTTTTAAAAAAATTTTAAATTTATTCTAATTTGATATACATGATAGCAGAACACATTTGAATTTATACTACACATATAAAACACAATTTTTCATGTCTCTGGTTGTACACAAAGTAGAGTTACACCATTCGTGTCTTTGTACATGTACTTAGGGTAGTGGTGTCCATCTACCATCTTTCCTACACTCGTATCCCCTCCCTTCCTCTCTCTCCCCTTTGCCCTACCTAAAGTTCCTCCATTCCTCCCATGCTCCCCCCCCCAAAGTTTGATACCTTTTTAAGAAAATATTTGATAACAACCAGAATCTCTAATGACTTATGACTTATTGATAAAATGCACTAAAGTTAGTTTTAAAGTTATAAAGTAATCATTATAGATTATAAATTTTCTATTGTTCATTCACTCAGCGAAGTTATTAAATGCCTATAATATGCATTGATACTGGCCTACTGCTGGGGATTTAGTAATAAAAGAAGACTCTGGCTCACAAGGAACTCTAGTTAATGATGAGAGAGACAATAAGCATAAATATAAGACAGTATAATAATCAGAGGTAACCACAGGATACTAAGAAAGGGTCCTTAAAGACATGGTTGTTACAGTGCTAACATGAATGTATTGTTTTAAACTGAAGCATGCAAATTATTGTGCAAAAATATTTTTCAGGTACTCCTGAAACAAGATAATACAACACAGTTGGTGCAAGATGATCAAGTAAAGGGTCCTTTAAGAGTACGTATGTTATACAGTTTAACATCGAAAATAATGAATTGTAAACTCATACCATAACTTACCGAATTTAATTTTATAATCAACATTTTAAAAGAATGTTAAACAGAAAATAAAAATACAAATGAGATATTTGTGTGGTTAGTATAAATTATGATTTGCAATATTTGTATAGTTAGTATAAATTGTGATATTGCAATAATTGTATCTCTAAAAGAAGGTCAAGCATCTAACATCAGGGTAATTTAATATACATATAAATATGTTAAATCTTCGCCCATCCTTTGTTTTAAATTGTTAGACTGAATTTGTTTTTTTAAAATCGTTGCCGTATCTGAGATGATGCCTGCTAAGTTAGATACCAGTGTTGTAAGCTTGAATCTTCTGTTGTTCTGATTTATCAAGTAAACTATGTTCATTTCATAATTCAATTTAATGAATACCTTTATTATGTGTTCCGTCCATTTCTGGCCATTTGTTTATGTAATAAATCTTTGTTATGTCAGAGTACCACTTCGGTTATTATCTGATATACAAAGGTCTGGAAGCTGAAAGAAGGTCAACTGGTCCATCCTTCTGTCTCCAGGTGAACCTTTATCTAAAAGGTCCCTTAAATGCAAATGCTGAGTCCAATATTCAATATTTCTATGAAAGAAAATTGAGACTATTTTGGTTGTCTTATATTTTTATGGTTCTTAATTAATTTTCTTGAAGGCAGTGTGATATAAAAAAGCTCTAAAGTAAGATTTAAGAGACTGGATTCTCATTCTGGAATCTGCAAATTATTTTCTCTTTCTGAGCTATAATTTTCAATTTATAAAATAGGGATGATAATAGTTACCTTACTTAAGCCAAAGTGCTCTGGGGTCAAATAACATAATGAAGATAGGAGCACCATAAATGATAAAGATCTAAGCTACAGTAAGGAAGAATTATCATAAGTATTATTTTTCTTACCCAGATAATGTAGATGGTGGGTGTGATTTGATTTGTTTGTTTAAATTTGGTAAGGAAATTTGGGTTTTATATTTTAGGTTGGAGCTATTGTTGAAACCAGGACATCTGATGGATCCTTTCAGGAAGCTATTATCAGCAAGTTGACAGATGCTAGCTGGTATACTGTGGGTAAGTAGTTAAGTAATTTAATACATAGATTTGATTTGGAGGTTACATATACCTCTATTTTGTGGATACACTGAAGCATTGTGTTGGCAGACAACCATGTGTTTATTCTTTCCTGTCAATTTACTGGATATAGCTGGATTAAATTTTAATGATACCCTACTCTTAACAAAAGAGTTGCTTGGCCATTTGTGTTGTTTCATCCAAGAATGTACTTTGTTTTAGATTACTTTGATATTTCTCTAAAAAAGTAAGAATATATGATTATTTTTCTTCCATAAGAAAAAAAATCAGATCTTTTCGTTTGTTCTTTAATTGCAATTAAAATTTCATAGGTGCTATTGCTGCCTGTTTTATAAGGGTAATCTAGATGTTACCATAGAATTTTCAAGCTAAAAATGTTCTGACAAGAGCAGAGTCAAGCCCAGATGTTTGTAGCTCCATTTTTTACGTTCAGTACAATATGGGTTCTATTGTTGGCAGATTTCATGAAAGATTTAAACCAACTGCAGTGGATTTGAGGTTTTGAGGATCTCAAACCTCTCAAATTTAGTAAGTCTGGGGATAGCAATGCAAGAATCTTTCTTTTCATAAATATAGTAGGTGATTCTGGCATGAATAGTACATACTTAGAAAAACAGACTGCATATGAGCTCCTGGGATCCCAGCTAATGGAGAGGTTGAGATAGGAAAATTTTTTGAGTCCAGGAGTTCCAGTTTAACTTGGGCAACAGTGCAAGACCCCCATCTCAAAAAAATCAAAGGAAGATGATCATGCTGTTAATGTGAATGTATTCTTAACATTCCATATGTTGGCTTACACTGGTTGTAGAAAACTTTAGTGAGAAGCAACAAGTATCATACTATATGTAAATGAAAACCTTCAAGTAGTACTTAAATAGTTGCTATCATTATGCTGATGAGAATACCAATAGATAATGTTTCCATATCTTGCAGTAGTTTGTACTACGCAGTCCTTGGATTACATCTGATACTATGTTTTATACTGGATACCTGTAGCATTGTTGTTTTTATATTTATATTATGATATAAGTGGTGTAATTATAATGTAATTACCTTGTCAAAAGAAAGAAAATGATCTTTTAGGTTTACCTTTAGTGTACTTGATTCATTGCTTTGGATAAAAATCATTCATTTCCAGTTAATACTCAGAGTTGTGAAGAACATATTTGGTATAAAATTGTACTTCCTGTGTCTTGCTCTGTAGCTTCTATTAGCAGCAACAGTTTGCTGTATGTAACTTCTTTTCCTAACCTTTTTTATTCTCTTTGGACCTATTGTAAGTTGTTGTTTCACAATGAAACCATTATTCTGAACTACATATTTTTATTAATCATTGTTGTGGCTATTGATAATTGTTAGAGATTTAAAACGTAAGCTTAAAGTTAACTCTTACAGATTTAATAAATAGTTTTTTTATGTATTAAAGATGGCTTTGGTCAAAATGACAGAAGTTGGTTTGTGCAGAATCATGTGAAATTATATATTGCATATTCAAATACTAATATTGCATCTTATGATACTTACTATCAAGGTTGCACTCAAATTACTTGTGAGGCTTTTCTGATTCAAATACTAAAATGCTCATGTTCTGCAGGTTTTCACATTCTGGGTTTCTGCATCCCTGAACAACCATTCAGTTATGAATTATGACCTCTGTATAATTCATACCTCTATGTGAGTGGTATTTTAAGATTTCTGAATACAAATTGATACTGAGCATTCTCTATGGGGCTTTTCTGTGTTGGGTAATTACAGAAGAAATTATATCATTCTTGTTCTCAAACTACTTAGAACCTAAATTGCATATAATCAAAGTATCAAGCATTAGCGTACATAAGAATCAGTTGGCACTTACAAAAAATGATTTGAGGACCTCAAATCTCTCAAATTTAGTATGTCCAGGGATGGCAATGCAAAAATCTTTCTTTTTCTAAGTACATTAGGTGACTCTGATGCAGGTAGTACACACTTAGAAAAACAGATGGCACATGGAGAAATAGAGATTTATTTTGGGAGAAAAATCCAAATTATTAAAGAGGACTGGGGATATAGCTTAATGGTAGAATGTTTGCCTCACATTCATAAGACCTCGAGTTCAGTCCTCAACACTGCAAAAACAGAACAGCAAAAATAAAATATTAATGATTTTTGCATTTATGTGCATGAATCAGATTTTCTTCTATAAAAAGATTTTGATTGGCCCTATGAAGTTAAAGCACACTCATTATATTACCCTACTATGAGTAATGTTTATTGACGGAGGTGGACCAAAAGAATGGTCAGAGTACACATAATGAGTTTTTTTACTATTTGTTTTAAAACAGTGGCAAACTGGAATCTGTGCACTCTTGTAAGTCATGAGCTTCCTATGTATTTCTTTTATTGAGCATATATTCCCCATTATGTTTAATTGCTTGTTTCTGGAAGTTTTTTTCATTTCCCATTGTCAGCAAACTATTATATAGGTAGAATCAGAAAATTATACAAAATATTGATATTCTTTATGATCTTTTTTTTTTTTTTAAAGAGAGAGAAGAGGAGAGAGAATTTTTTAGTATTTTCAGTTTTCGGTGGACACAACATCTTTATTTTTATGTAGTGCTGAAGATCGAACCCAACGCCCCATGCAAGCCAGGCGATCGAGTTACCGCTTGAGCCACATCTCCAGCCCCATTTATGATCTTTTTTTAATTTCATGAAATCCCTGAAGTTATGTTGCATTATTAGAAATGAAAAAAGAAGATACCACATTGCTGGCTTTAATGAAATAGGACTTTTGATCATTAATTATCTAAAATTATCATTAGGGTTGGGGTTGTGGCTCACTGGAAGAGTGCTTGCCTAGCATGTGTGAAGCCCTGGGTTCATTCCTCAGTACCACATAAAAATAAATAAATTAAATATAATGGGGAAAAATGATTAAGAAAATAAAATGAAATTATCATTAGTCAGTGACATTAATTCCTTGTTTAATATAAGTATTTTTCTTCTGTTATAGCTGGCTAACCAGTTTAAAAGAGATGGATATAAAATGATTCAGTGTTTTTAAAATTTTAAATCTAATGCCACTTTGCCCCCCAATGTTGAACTATACATAGCCCCAAGTCTTTTTTTTTAAGCATTAGAATATCATCTCTATCATAAAACAGTTGCTTCCTACCATAATCTATTGATTTGACAGTTCTAATCCTTCCACTAAATATAAGAAATCTGTGATATATGTGACTATTGTTACCTGTCTAGTCATTCAAAAGGTGTCAGAATTGATTTTAAAATTTATATCTCCAATTGAATATTGCAATTAGCTCCTCAAATATACAAACTCAGATATTTTGAATGTACCATTTTTTTTCTTTTTGCTTTTTGTAGTACTAAAATAGCACATTGTACTTGTAAAATAAGGAAAATTTAAAGGAAGAAAATGTTAGCAATCTACATATTAAATATATATATATATACATACACATCCTATTTCAGGTTTAACACTAAACTTGATTCTATTGTTTAAATTAGTACAGTATTTTTATAACAAGAAATACTTTTTAAGAATCAGATGTTTTTGGCCAGGTGTAGTGGTACATGATTATAATCCCAGTAAGTTGGGAGGCTGAGGCTAGAAGATCACAAGTTCAAAGCCAGGCTCACCAATTTAGTGAGGTCCTAAGCAACTTAGTGAAACCCTATCTCAAAATTAAAAAATAAAAAAGTCTGGGAATGTGGCTAAGTGGTTAAGTACCCCTGGGTTCAATCCCCAGTAAAAACAACAATGACATCAACCCAAAAAAATCAGATTTTTTTTGTGTTGTAGTTATTGTTCGAACATTTGTTGTATCAGATTTCCTAGATGTTCTAATTGATAGAGTATTGAGTAGAGGATGTTAAATTAAAATGCTGAATAGACTGTACTGCAAGCTCATAAGGCTTTTAATTTAGTCTTACATACCCTTTTATGACAATGTTTTTATAATCAAATCAATCACAAAAATGTTTTCAAAACCAGGTGATAAACACTTACTAGGAGGTCATTAATTTAGAGAAGTACTAAGCATCAAAGAAATCTTTGGCTTTAACCCATTATTTAAATGATCATATAAAAGACTTAGTATTCCCCCGATATTTTGTTAATGTAAATACATATGTATACATACACACATATATAAATTTCTCCAGTTTGTAGATTGCTTAAATTTTTGAGAGACTTCTGTAGCTATCACACAACTCTTAGAGTAACTGTCTTTGAGAACTATTGGAACTAAAGCAATCTTGAACAAAAAGAACAAAGCTGGAGGAATCACACTACTGATTTCAAAACTATGGCAATCAAAACAGCATGGTCCTGGTACAAAAACAGACATGGACCAATAGAACAGAATATAGAGCCCAAACAGAAATCCATGCATTTATAGTCAGTTGATTTTCAATGAAGGTGACAAAATGGGGAATGGAAAATCTTTTCAATAATGGTGTTGAGAAAATTGTATATTTACATGAAGAAAAATGGAATTAGAGCATCAGCTTATACCATATACAAAAAAAAAAAAAAAAACAACAACAACTGAAAATAGATTAACTTACACCTCAAATTATAAAATGACTAGAAGAAAATGTGGCTAGAAGTTCTATTACATTTACCTGGGCGATAAGTTTTTTTTTTTTTTTTTTTTTTTTTTAATGATTCCAAAAGCACACTGCTATGGTTTGGATGTGGCTTTCCCCAAGGTTTCATGTGTGAAAGCTTGGTTTTAGTGTAGAAATATGATGTGGTCTGGAACCTTTAAGAGATGAGGCCTGGTTTGAAATGTTCAGGGCATTGGGAGAGTGCTTTCCTTGAAAGGAATTGAGTTACTAAGAGCAAAGTGGCCTTTAAATCTTCCTCTGGCTTCCTGTCTCACTGTGATCTGTCTTACCCATGTACTTGCCATCAAGCCATCTGGCATTAGGCCCTCATCACAGGTTGAACTTATTGGGCTGCTTGGTCTTAGATTTTCAGCCTCCAAAACTGTCAGCTTCAGGTATTTTGTTTTAGTAAGGAAAATGGACTAATACAATCAACAAAAGCAAGAATAGATACATGGATTACACCAGAATAAAAGTTTCTGCACAGCCAAGAAATCATTCAACAGAGTAAAGAGACAACCTGTGCAATGGGAGAAAATATTTGCAAATATAAGGAGTTAGTATCTAAAATACATAAGGAACTCAATAGTAAGAAAACAGTCCAATTTAAGAATGGCAAAGGACCTTCTGTGTTCCAGATAAGTTTCCCCAAAGGCCCATGTGTTAAAAGCTTTAGTGTAGAAATATGGTCGCTAGCCTGTGGCATGATTGGGAAGTGGTGGAACCTGTAAGATGTCTGGTCATTGGGGTTGTGCCCATGAGACCCCAGCCCCTTCCTCTTCCTCTCACTTTTGGTGAATGGTTTTGCTATGCACTGCTGCCATGATGCGCTACCTCGCCACAAACCCCAAAGCACCTACCAATCTTGAACTGAAACCTCTAAAACTATAAGCCTTTTAAAATAAGCCTTTTCAAATAAGCTTTTTCTCTAAGTTGATGATTTCAGGTATTTGTTACAGTAACTGGAAGCTAACACAGGACATAGATATTTTTTCAAAAGAAGACATACAAATGGTCAGTGGACACCATCATGTACTACATAATGACATTTTGTTCAGTGACTGACCACATATATGACAGTGGTACCACAAGATTATAATTGAGCTGAACAATTCCCATCACCTAGTGACTTCATGAACTTTGCAATGCAACAGTTTACTCACACACACTATTGTGATGCTGGTGTAAATAAACCTGTGCTGCCAGTTGTATACAAATATAGCACATACAATTGTATATGGCACATAGTATTGATAAATGACAATATTACCAGTTTATGTATTTACTATACTATTTATCATTATTTTAGAGTTACTCTTTCTACTTAAGAAAAAAAAGGTAACTGTAAAGCAGCCACAGGCTGGTCCTTCAGGAGGTATTCCAGAAGAAGGCCTTGTTATCACAGGGGATGACAGTTCCATGGGTGTAACTGCCCTTGAAGACCTTGCAGTATGACAGTATGACAGTGCAGAGGTGGAGGATGGTGTTGTTGATGCCCCTGACCTTGTGTAGGCTTAAGCAAATATGTGTTTATGTCTTGGTTTTTAACAAAGTTTAAAAAGTTTTTTTTTTAAAAAAGACAAGGCTTATGAGGATATAAAGGAAGAAAGTATTTTTGTGTCGCTGTACAATGGATTTGTGTTTTAAAATGGGTGTTGTTATGTGGGTCAAGGAGTTTAAAAATGAACTTTATTTATTTTTTTTTAAAGAGAGAGTGAGAGAGGAGAGAGAATTTTTTAATATTTATTTTTTAGTTATTGGCAGACACAACATCTTTGTTTTGTATGTGGTGCTGAGGATCGAACCCGGGCTGCACGCATGCCAGGCGAGCGCGCTACCACTTGAGCCAAATCCCCAGCCCAAAAGTGAACTTTATAAACTAAAAAGTTACAGTAAGCTAAGATTAATTTATTATTGAAAAAAAAATCTTACATATGTTTAGTGGAGCCTAAATGTTCAATGTTTATAAGATCTACATAGTGTATGGTTTTACTCTAGGCCTTTACATCCACTCACCACTCCATCATTGACTTACCCAAAGCAATTCTGGTCCTCAGATTCCATTGATGGTCAGTGCCCTATACAGGCGAATCTTATCTTTGTTGTTTTCCTTTAAGTAGATTTTCGATTTACATCAAGTGTTGTAATAACAGAGATACTATTTTTTGACTTTCTATGCAATATTTTTACTGTACCCTATGTTTAGATATTTTAAATACACAGGTACTTACTCTTGTGTTACTCTTGCCTACGGTATTCAGTACTGTAACATGCTGTACAAGTTTGTAGCCCAGGAGCAATAGACTGTATTATACAGCCTACTATATAATAGGCTTTACCATCTAGGTTTGTGTAAGCACCCTCTGTGATGTTCTCACAATGATGAAATCACATGATATTATAGTTTGGATCTGGTGTGTGTCCTAAAGGCTCATGTGTTGAAGGCTTGGTCCCCAGTACAGAGATGAGGATTTGCGGAAGTGATTAGATCTTGAGGGCTCTGACCATTGAAGGATTCATACCTTAGTGGACTATTGGGAGGTGGTGGAAACCCGAGGAGGAGGAATCTAGTTGGATGGTGTGGCTCCTTGGGGGCATACCCTTAGGGACTATACCTGACCCTTTTCTTTCTTTCTGCTTCTCAGCTGCTATTATATGAGCAGCTTACCTCTGCCACACCCTTCCACCATGATGTTTGTGCCTTGGAGCCAGCTGACAAAGGACTGAAACCATAAGTCAAAATAAAAAATAAACCTTTCCACTTCGAAGGTGTTTTTCTCAGATTATTTTGTCAAGTTGACAAAAAGCTGACTAACACCACTGACAACACATCCATGAACATATTCAGACTCTTGTTAATTGATGCATGACTGTAGATGAAAGAACGCTCAACATATTAATCATCAGGAAAATGTAAATTAAAATCACCATGAGGAATCACTTAACACTTGTTGGAATGGCTGTTATCAGAAGGACAAAGGATAAGGAGTACTAACAGGGATATGGAGAAAAAAGAATGTTTGCAACCCTTGTTCATGGGAATGTAAATAGGATAGCCAATGTAGGTTCCTCAAAAAATTAAAATAGAACTTCTATATTATCCAGCAATTCCACTGGTGTTTATCATACATCCAAAGAAAAATGAAACTAGAATGTCTAAAAGCTATTTGCACTCCCGTATTCATTGTAGCTTTGTTTCTAATCGTCAGTATATGGAACCAATCTGAGACTTTATCAACAGATGAATGAATAAATAAAATGTGCTATATATTCATAATGGAATACCATGCAACCTTGAAAAAGAAGGAAATCCAGTCACTTTTGACAACATGAATGAATCTGGAGGACATGCTAAGTGAAATAAGCCAGACACAGAAAGAAAAAATGCCACATGAACTTTGTTACAGGAAGAGTCTAAAAAAGTCAAACTCAGAAAAGAGTAGAATGGCAATTATGGGGTTTGTGGTGGGTTGCAGGGGATGAGAGATTGGTGAAATATTAGTCAATACAAAATTTGTTAAGTAAGTTAAAGAAATCTGTTGTGTGCAAGAGTAGATTCTAAGTGTTCTCACCACAAAAAAAAAATATATATGTGATGTAATTCATATGTTAGCTTGATTAGCCATTCCAATGTATACGTACTGTATTTCATAACATTATGTTGTATAGTGTAAATATATACAATTTTTATTTGTCAAGTAAAAGTACATTTCTTAAAAACTATTGGTTCTACCTAGGAGATATATATATATTTTTTTTATATATATTTATATATTTATATTTATATATATTTATATATATATATATTTTTTTAATTTTAAAGCTTTTACCCCAGCATGTGAAATATTCTGTTAATCCTAATTGCTGTCCAAAAACATAACAACAATGATATTTATTTTTGTGAAGTCAGAATTCTTGACTTCCTCCCCTTTTTTTTGTAGCCTAGGAGCAACAGAGTATATTATATAGCATAGGTGTGTAGTAGGCTATACCATCTAGGTTTGTGTAGGTTTATTTTATGTCTCCTTATACCAGATTATTATGTCTTTTGATTCTTCCTTAACAAAATTAATTATAGTTCATTGGTTAACCTTCTGAATCTCAGTTTCTTTATCTATAAAAGAAGGATAGTGATTCCCAACTTGCAGAGACTTTTGTGTGGATTACAATATGGTAGAAGCTTAATTAGCAGTAGCTAATTACATCTTTGGAAAGATATATCTTTATTTACTGTTATTATTTTACTGTCCTACATTATCATTGTTATAACAGGCAGGCAGATATTTTTTGTATTTAGTAATTACACCCCTGTTGTTTTTTCTCTTTCCATATTTTTATTGGTACACTGTAGTTTTTTACATAATCATGGGATTTCTTGTTATAAATTCATACATGCACACACAGTATAACAATATAATTTGGTCAGTATCACTCCGTACACACCCCTTATTGTTTTCTGATTGTGAATTCTAACAGATGAGGTTTAAGGTTTGTATATTTTGTCTTTTTAATATGATTAGTGTTGACATGAGAATATCATCTTTTTTGTTTTCCTTTAAGTAGATTTTCGTATTTACATCAAGTGTTGCAATAACAGTGATACTACTTTTGACTTACATCCGTGTTCTTTCCTATTCAAATGCCATTTTTGGTAAACATCAGACATAAAGATTATTAAATCCTTAGAGTTAAACTTTTTTTTCTCTTGGCATGTCGTACCATAAAGGTGAACTAAATCTTACTTTAGACAACAGCTAATCATTTCACTCTTATCAAAATCCTAAAGTCACTTTTCCGTTTTGTTGTTGTTCTTTTGGATGGTAGTTTTATCATGGAAGCCAAGAGAGGAACTTCTTTCAGAAGGAGCTTCTTTGAGGTTTTGGTAATCAGGGATGTCAAGATTAATAACTCCACTATGTTGTTGGATTTTCATGAGTTTCAGAAAATCTTTAAAAGTTACATTACTTAACAAATGTATAAAGTACTTCAATATATACATTTGTGTAGTTTTGTGAATTAAAAAAAAAAAGCTATTTCTCTTTGTTTGGGTTCATTTATAAAACTGTGAAGTAGTCATACCACAACCCTCTTTTGAACAGAAACTAAGGAAAATAAATTGTAGAAATTTGTCATCAGAATGTTTTGATTTAGGGCTGCCATTGACAAATGATAGAACCCTGTGAAAAGACTTTGCTATTTAAATATGATATTATCAATCATCCTTATTCTCATTTTCTCTCCTCATACCTACACTTAAATATGTATATACACAGTATCATTATCTTTACCATTGTAGGCATAAAGGAAAATTGAAACCTTTAAGGTTTTTTTCTTGATAAAACTTTACACTATAGGCATTAATACTAAGATGAAGAATTATTTTAAGTTTAATGATCTCATTTGAATTTTGAAAGAATTGTGGTTTATTATACTTGTTAACATATACATCATGATTTTTGATGTACATATTTTGGACATTATTAATCAAGAGCAGATTGGTGATGTAATTGATGGAGGATGTTGTGTTTTATTCTGTCATTGTATGTGCAGGTAGTCATCAATTTTTGGATCATGGACAGCACATAGCACAGCTGCTTTTGTGAAATCATTGTGGTTCTTTGAATATATGCTTCAGTACCTTTTATTGTCTCCTGCGTATAAGAGAATATAAACTAGATATCTTTAGTCTCAGAAAGAGAACTGATTGAAATAGATTAGTACACAAGTGCTTTTATTTAAGTTTTCTTTTAAAAACTTTTTTAAAATAAGTTTATGATTTGAAGGCAGAGTGCTTACTAATGAAACATCCTTTTTAAAAAAAATTCAGGATTCTCATTCTGATATTAATATAACTAATTCTTAAGTTATTAAGTCGAGGTGTTGTAGAGTTTTCCTTTGTTAATATTAACTTACTCTGTTAAAATGGAAAAGAATCTAGAATTAAGAAAATTAGGATTAGATCTTATTAATGATAATTTTGTATATATATATGCTTTCTTGTGAATATGCTCTTTTCATAAGATATACAATCACCATTGTATGAATATGCATTTTAAGTATCTGAGGTGAGGAGTCTTTCTTCTTATATTTTATTTCTTCATAATACTAGATGATTAGATGTCTTCTGAAAGCATTTTCTTCTTAATAAGCTTAATATTATGATAAAATCAGTACATTCTGCAAAATTAAACCTATTAATATTATCAAAACTATAGTTAGTTTTATGGGGAGTATTAATAAGAAATTGTTGGGCTGGGGATGTGGCTCAAGCGGTAGCGCGCTCGCCTGGCATGCGTGCGGCCCGGGTTCGATCCTCAGCACCACATACAGACAAAGATGCTGTGTCCGCCAAATGCTGAAAAATAAATATTAAATTCTCTCTCTCTCTCCCTCTTTCTCACTCTCTCTTTAAAAAAAAATAAGAAATTGTTAAACTACCTTCATTTCTTGAACTATTTAAACATAGTTAATTAAGTAGTATGATTGTGTTAAATAGGTAGTAAAAGTAAAAGCTTTCACTGAGTGATCATAACTTCTTTTAATTTCTTTTTAAAAAAAACAACTTTGTATCTTTCTGAAATTTCTTTATTTCAGTCTTTATTTCTGACTCACTTATAAGTGTCTTTCTAGCAGAGGAAAAGCTTAATCCTTAGGACTTTCAAATTTGGCAACCAGTATTTCCATATCATGCAATTAAGTAGAGGAAGTGGCATTAGCCAATAGCATTACTGAGGTCAAACAGCTTCAAGAAGTCAGGGGTACTCCATTGATAACTGTTGCAAAAGAACTCGTACTGTTTCTTTTAAACCATTTTTTTTGCTTATTCTTCTAAAAGGGAAGAAAGTTTAATGTTCATTCTTTGCTGGGTTTGCTAATGTTAAGAAGGTAGTTCTATAGTGATAGAAATTTAAAAAGCAAATGGAAAAAAGTAGTTGGGGCAGCTATTTAACCTGAATCTCTTTGGTATATACAGTGTAAAAAAATGTGTTATGTTCATTTTAAAGAGTTCTGAAAAATTGCTAACAAATATTAAGCTCTAAATAAATAGCAATAATACCAGTCTTTGCATTGACATTTAATTTGTGTTCATAAATGCTCTGATATCTTTTGCTTATTTCGTAGTGTTTGATGACGGTGATGAGAGAACATTGAGACGAACTTCACTTTGTTTGAAAGGAGAGAGACATTTTGCAGAGAGTGAGGTAGGGTGACAGGGATGGACTTTTTGGGTTTAACAACAGCTATTGGTCTAGAGACCAATAATGTGAATTTAATTCATCTATTTCTTATCCAGACACTTGACCAGCTTCCATTAACAAATCCAGAGCATTTTGGAACTCCAGTAATTGCAAAGAAAACCAATAGAGGAAGAAGGTCCTCACTTCCAGTGTAAGTTTTTCATATTTGGGTATCTTAGTTATAGTTAGTACCACATTAAACAGGTTATTTTCCCAGTATGACTACATTTGATTGGGTAACCTGGATAACCTTTTTTCAACATCTTGTGTCCTTATGTTAGACATTTTATTTTGAGTAGACCTTATCCTTAATTATTCTCATTACTTTGCCCTCAGATTATCATAACTCCACTTTCAGAAAGGCTACATTTGTTTTAAATTACTTTGCCCAAATCCTTAATCTTATGATGAGTTCCCTTTTGTAATAGAGTATATGTATTTCTTTTACCTTTTTATTTTCAAAAATTTTCACACTTAAAAATTGAAAGAATAATACAATGAAAACTGGGCATGATGGCTCACTTCTGTCATTCCAGCTATTCAAGAGGCTAAGACAGGAAGATGAGGCCAGGCTGGCAACTTAGTGAAACAATGTCTCAAAGTAAAATTTTAAAAAGGACTGGGATGCTGGGTGCAGTGATGCAGCACTGTAATCCCAGCCGCTCAGGAAACTGAGGTAGAAGGATTGCAAGTTCAAAACCAGTCTCAGCGACTTAGCAAAGCCCTAAGTAACTTAGGAAGACCCTGTCTCTAAATAAAATATAAAAGGGGCTGGGGATGTGGCTTAAGCAGTAGCGCGCTCGCCTGGTATGCATGCGGCCCGGGTTCAATCCTCAGCACCACATACAAATGTCCGCCAAAAACTAAAAAATAAAATATTAAAAAAACTTATCAAAATAAATAAATAAATAAATAAAATATAAAAAAGGACTGGGGATGTGGCTCACTGGCTAAGCATCCCTGCGTTCAGTCCCTGATTCTTAAAAAAAAAAGCGTGGGCTAAGGATGTAACTCACTGGGATTACTTGCCTATCACATACAAGGGTTCAATTCCCAGTCCTGCCAAAAAATAAAAAGTAATAATAGTAGTAATGCAGTGAACTTTTATATACTTTTCATTGGTTTCACCAATTTTTAATGTTTTTTGGGGGCACATTTTGCTTTATAATCTTCTCTTTTCACATATGTTGTTATACTTAATTCTGCCCATTGTGCTAATAGTAGTTTTTATGATATCCCTTCCCTTTCCCCTCTGATTCTAGGATATAATCCAAAATCATACACTTTATTTTTTGGGGAAGTATTGGGGATTGAACTGAAGGCTTCATTCATGCTTAGCAAGCACTCTACCACTGAACTACAACTCCAGACCTTTTTTTTTTTAAATATTTTTTTTATTTGTAGATGGACACGATATGTTTATTTAATTTATTTATTTTTATGTGGTGCTTGATTGAACCTAGGGCTTCACACATATGAGGCAAGCGTTCTACCACTGAGCCACAGCCCCAGTTCCAGATCTTTTTTTTTTTTTTTTTTTTTTTAAGTTTCGAGATAGGTTCTCACTAAATTGCTTAGGCTGACCTCAAACTTGAAATCTTCCTTCTTCAGCCTCCTGAGTTCCTGGTTTTATACACAGGTGTCATCAACCTGTCTATGTGGTTCTTAAATGCCCTTTAATCTGGAAAAGTCCTTTGACCTTTTTTGTTTTATATAACCCTGACATTTTTGAAGAATATAGGCAAGTTTTAATAGACTGTTAATCAATATGGGTTTGCACAATAGTTTTTTCATCATTATATTCAGGTTGTATATTTTTGACAGTTATACTATGTAAATGATACTGAGTTGTTTTCAGTGCTGGTGCATTTATAAGTGTATGTTATCAGTTTTTCCCATAATTGGTGATATTAACTTTGATCACCTACTTAAGGTGCTGTCTACCAAATTTCTCAACTTTGAAATTAATCATAGTTTACCATTTTCCCCTTTGTAACTCATGAATCTGTGTGATGATACTTTAAAATTATTTAAATACTGTGTTCTTTTTTTAATACTTATTTTTTAGTTGGACACATTATCTTTATTTATTTTTATGTGGTGCTGAGGATCGAATCCACGTCCTCACTCATGCTAGGCGAGCATTCTACCACTGAGCCACAACCCCAGCCCTACTGTGTTCTTTATCAAACTCTCAGTGGTCTTTGTTATTCGATAATTTTTGCCTACCACTGTAGTACCAAAATGGTGATTTTTTAAAAAAAAAAAATTTGTGTGTTTGCTACATTTCTTAGCTATCATGTAACTACAGTAAAAATCTTTTCCTTATCACTATGGACTCATGAATTTTAATTTTACATAATGGGTTATGATTCACTGTTTAAAAATTAATTTTGATGCTCAAGCTGTCCCAGTTTTAGCCAGCAGGAGCCTCTCTGTGCCCTTTCAACATATCCTCACCATTTCTTGAACATTTTGTCACTTTCTGGCATGACAAAGTATCTTAGCCTCATGTTATTTTTTTCCTGCCTCAACTCTGGAATTGGCCATTTCTCCAGGGACCCTTGTATCTTTTAGTGGAAAATAGTAGTTAGAAACCAAGACCCAAGTATAAGACCCAAGTATTGCTGCTGGGAGAGGATGGGGAGGTTTTATAGTGAAGATTTTAAAAGGCAAAGTCAGTAATGCTTAAGTTGAAAACCAGAAAGTAATAAAAGATCTTTGGGGTCCCTAAAAGGAGGTATCCATTCCACTACTTCATAGATACGTTAGTTTGGAGAAATTATTTCACCTCTGTGAAATTAAGCACATTTACATATATTTACTCTAGTGTTCACAAAACTTGCAGGATACTATTCTTGGTTCATAACTGAGAAAAATAGAAATGATAATGCATTGGCCAGTTTGGAGGAAGTTAGATAATATATATAAATTTTCCATGTATAATAAGAACTTGGTGTATTACATGTATTCAATAAATCATTAATATCTAAATATTTTATTCTTAGGTTAGTCTCTTAGACTTTTAGTGAAATCTTGCTCACACTTATTTTATCTATGCTTTTAAAAAGTTGAGTCATCTGGTTTCTCAAAAGTGCTTCTCTATTTGGAGAAGCAAATAGAGGTGTTAGAAGAAGATTAAAAAAATTGATCAATACAGACAATAAAAAAAAAGCAGTGTGGAGTTTGACATCTATGAAGAGGAAAAGAAGGAATGAAACCATAACAGGATAAGGAACTGAATGAATTTGAACCACTTAATAAGAATTAATAGTTTTGTATACCTGTAGTAAACTCCAGCCATATCAATGTAATGCAGGATGTTTTTAAGATATCAAATTATTCAATAACTCAAATGGGAGTACATATACATTTTTATTAAAAAGAGATTATAGGCTTACAATTAATACATACTGATTACCCTTTAGGATAAACTTTTGTTATCCAGAGAAGTTACATAGATAAACTTTCATCTCTGTTTTCCTGAGATATTTTCATAGACTGTTAGAAAACTAAAATTTATTATCTGACCTCTGGCATTAAAAAACAGAAATGCAATCTTCAAAAATGTAAGTACTTAATGGTGGTGTAGTTAGCCTTTTCTGTCCCAGATGGTGGCTTCTATGAGGACCTACTTGATACAGTGAAGTGGGCTCAGTTACAATAGACAACTCAGGGATGATTTGTGTGCGTCTAAGAAAGTATCCATCTCCTCAGTTCCAATAGGAATAGAGAGTCTACTACATTATGTGCTGAATTCAACATACTAAATTCAAACCACTTTGATTGTGTTGAATAATGATTTATGTTAGCATAATGATCCGGTTATTCTAACTTGTAGTACTGAAGATGAAAAGGAAGAAGAAAGTAGTGAAGAAGAAGATGAAGATAAGCAACGTCTCAATGACGAATTATTAGGAAAAGTTGTTTGTGTGGTATCTACAGTTGAGAGGACTGAATGGTATCCTGCTTTGGTAAGTAAGGTTTCTTTGCACAGTTTATCAACCATATAAATATTTATTTAGAATAGATTTTTTAAAAAGCTTTTGAAATATTGTGAAAGCATTACACAAATTTAATTTGGTGCAGATTTAAAAACTGAGTGGTCAGCCAGGTCTACAAAAATCGTATTTCACTGTAGTCCTTTATTATTCCCTTTTTTTTATTCTCATTTACTGGAACCTTTCAATTCTTACCTCAAAATATGTCCAGTGGCCTCTCTATCCATTTTTGTACCTTCAGGTTCCTTTAGCTTGATTCCTGAATTCTTTTTTTTACTAAATTCAGACTACTTTTCTACTTTTAAAGTTAGTTACAATCTTTTTTAAATAGTGATTTAACCATGATAATCCTATTCTCAAAAATCAACCTTCAGTCAGGTACAGTGGCACAAGACATGTACCTAGTCACAACTGCTCCGGATATTGAGACAGGAAGATGGCTTGAGCCTTGGAGTTGAAGACCGGCCTGGGCAACAAAGTGAGACCCTTGTCTCAATAATAAATAAATAAATAATCAGTTTTCACTGAATCTGCCTTATTATCAATTTTGCATTCTTTAAGTGGATATTTGAGACCATCCTTAGATATTCAGTTGTTTTCTAAACACCCCATCCCACCCCGGTTAACTAGCATACCTGATTCCTGTGAGCTCTTACCCCACCTTAATTAGCAGAGACAAGAGTATTATTTGATGAGATGAGTCAAAAGTATTTGTCTTGCCCATTGCAGAGGTACATGCCTATAATCCGAGTGACTGGGGAGACTGACACAGGAGGCTCAGGAGTTCAAATTTAGCCTCAGCAACTCAGTGAGTCCCTAAGTAACTCAGCAAGACCCTATCGCTAATATAATAAAGGGTTGGGGATGTGGCTCTAAGCGTCCCTGGGTTCAATCCCTGGTACAAAAAAAAAAAAAAAAAGAATTTGTCTCACTGGGACTCCATTTCGGTTAGCTATTAAATGAGAATAGGGGAATAATAGAAAACATGACTGAAAAGATAATTTGTATCTGGTACAGAAGGATCCTTAAAAGACTAAGTAAGGTTTCTTTGTACAGTTTATCAACATGTAAGAATTTGGATTTAATTCTTTTAAAGCAGTGGTGTGTTGGAACCATTGTTGTTGCAAAGCCAGGAGGTGGCAAGAATCCATTTGAATGCCATTAGAATGGTTCACACATAAGATCATGAGGCCTTCAGTTATGCCTATTCATCCTTTAAGACTTACTTTTAAGTCTTAATGCCACACCTTTTCCTTGCCACCTTGGGTTAACTCTTCCTTCTAGGTATTTGCATACTATCTTGTGCCTTGTGGTATCACTATACTTATCCCCATTTTGTTCTTTTTGTATGTCTTCTTTTGTTTGCTCCTCAGTTATACTTTTAGATCTTTAGGGTAGGTACAACTATATTACTAGTCTTAAGAATTACCAGTACCTACCAAAGAAACATTTTCTTCCATTTGTTGTTAAGACAAGATGTGACTGCCAAGAATATTTAATAATCTGGATATATACTGTGCAATAAAATAGTCATGAACTGTATGGGTTATTTATGTTTAAATGTAGCTTAGTTAAAGTTAAATAAAATTGGGGACTGTGAGTACGTATAGTTTAGTGGTAGAGCACTTACCTAGTACATACGAGGCCCTAAGTGTGATCCCCAGCACAGCATGAAAAAGATTGCAAATCCAGTGCTTAGTCCTGTGTAACTCAATAATACTGTATTGGACAATGCATAAAAAGTCTACGTATAGTGCTAGATTGTAGGAGAGAGGATAGTATTGGGGAACTCATGATCAGGTGTATTTCAGTGATTTATCAGGAGTCTTTTTTTTTTTTTTTTTGTACTGGGATTTGAACCCAGAGGCACTTAACCACTGAACTCTACATCCCAGACCTTTATTTTTTATTTTGAGACAGGGTCTCTCTAAGTTGCTTAGGCCCTTGATAAGTTGCTGAGGCTGGCCTTGAGCTTGCAATCCTCCTACCTAAGCCTCCCAAGTCACTAGGATTAAAGGTGTTCACCACTGCACCTGGCTTTTTTCTCTTTTTGTGAGATGGGATCTTGCTTTGTGGCCCAGGCTGGCCTGGGACTCCTAGGCTGGAGTGATTCTCCTACTTCCACTTACTGATCAACTAGGACTATCATCATGTGTCATCACACCCAGTTTAATTTTTTTTTAAAATATAAATTCTATAAAGTATTCAGAAATTATTTACTAATAAGCATTAAGACATTATTTTTAAAAGTTAAAAAGTGTTTTATTTAGGGCTGGGGATGTGGCTCAAGTAGTAGTGCGCTCGCCTGGCAGGCATGAGGCATTTGGTTTGATCCTCAGCACCATATAAAAATAAAATAAAGATAATGTGTCCACCTAAAACTAAAAAATAAATTTAAAAAAAAGTGTTTTGTTTAGATCTTTTTTCTTTTTATTTTTTGGTGGTACTGGGATTTGAACCCAGTGTCTCATGCATGCAAGGCAAGCACTTCACCAGCTGAGCTATATCCCCAGTCCCCTTTTGTGTAGATTTTTAAAAAATTGTTCTAATTATTAAAAATTATACATGCCGGGCTGGGGATGTGGCTCAAGCTGTAACATGCTCGCCTGGCATGCACGGGGCGCTAGGTTCGATCCTCAGCACCACATACAAATAAAATAAAGATGTTGTGTCCACCGAAAACTAAAAAATAAATATTAAAAAAAAATCTCTCTCTCTGTCTCTTAAAAAAAAAAAAAAATTATACATGCCCTGGTAAGAAAAGGTTCTTAGGTGTTTCTTGTCTTGTTTCTAACAAAAGCCATATTTTAAAATAGATGCTGATTGAAGTATGTTTTTAAAAATTATAATGTGTCCATATTTTCTTTTCCTTTTTCCCTTTTTGAGATACTGGGGATTGAATCCAGGCTCGCTCTACCACAGAGGTATATCCCCAGCCCCTTTTACTTTGAGACAGGGTCTCCCTAAGTTGCAAAGGCTGACCCTTGAACTTTTGATTCTCCTGCCTCAGTCTTCTGAATTGCTGGCTTTACAGGTATTCACTGCCACACCTAGCTGGTGCCAGATTTTCATCTCAGATCACACCTTCATAAATTTTATTTTTTGGTCAAAAAATGAATTATTATTTAGCTTAGATAAATCCTAAATATTTTAAAAGTAGAGGTCACATCTTAACGTATATTTTATCAGTTATTCTTTTTACATATTATCCAGAGTTTGTTTTTTTATTGTTAAACAGTTCATTAATAATGGAAGTTATTTATAATGGAGCTATTTCTTGTAAAGTATAATCCATTTGAGAAGTTAGGGGACCAGAGGTATTCTTTTAAAAAATATATTCTTTTACTAAACAAGGGAAATAGGGATCATTAGTTCTTTATTTTATATTTCAGGTAATATCTCCTAGCTGTAATGATGACATCACAGTGAAAAAGGATCAGTGTTTAGTTCGATCATTTATCGATTCTAAATTGTAAGTAATGAATCACTTAATAATTTTACATGGGAGAATAAGAAGTAGAATCAGTAATAGACCCACTTCACTGTGTCTTTATTTTTAAAATTCTAATCACTTATTAACTGAGAAGTTGTTATAAGTTTTGAGTTTTTGTAATGTAGGGTATTTTTTACTGATATGAGAATAATATTAAGAAAATGTTATTTTCTAAATAAAGCAAGGCATTGATTTTTCTTTAATTGTGGAACTATTTTTATCATGACCATTTCATATTATGAACTATGAACTTATTTTTCATAGAGTTTATAGTACTAGAATAATTATTTTGACTTTCTGATTAAAAACCAGACTGTTGGAAACTTCCCTAAGTTTTCCCTCAGTTTGTTTTTTTAAAGGAGAAATTTAATGCATACATTTATTAAGTATAATTCTCCAAAAAAATTTAATACCATAATATATCTCATAGTAAAGATACTTAAGTATTAGTTTTGAGTAATTTTTTAAAATTAAAATTAGTTAATAATTAAGAAATATTGAACATTAAAGTAAGCATCTGTTTCAGTCAGCTTTTTCACTGCTGTGACTAGAAGACCTGACAAGAACAATTTTAGAGGAGGAAAAGTTTATTTGAAGGCTCATGGTTCCAGGTGTCTGTGTCCATAGGCAACCAGCTCCATTCTTTGGGGCTTGAGATGAGGTAGAATATCATGGCAGAAGAGTGTGACAGAGAGAAACAGCTCACATGATGATTAGGAAGCAGAGAGACTCTACTCACCAGATGCAAAATATATTCCCCCAAAGCATGCCTTCAATGATGCACCTCCTCCAGCCACACCTTATCCACCTTCAGTTACCATTCAATTAATCCTATCAGAGGATTAATTCATCAGTAGGGTTAAGGCTCTTGTCACCCAATCATTTCTCCTTTAAACCTTGCATTGTCTCACATGTGAGTTTTCGGGGGATACCTCACATCCAAACTATAACAGCATCACTATCTACAAGTGTTGGAAATATTATGTTTATTATCAGTTTCCCTGCACTATCTGTAGGAGGGTTATATGGATTTAAGGCTCTCAAATTAGTGGTACTTTGAGTATATAAAACTTCAGAAATAAGATACTAGCTTTGCTTGTATTCTCTCTGATCCTTTTTTAAAGATGGGGATATGCATGGTCTTAGACTTTTAAAACACTTTTATAAACAAAATAAATTTGATTTGGGGTTTTATATTTTTCATTTTTTAATATAAACTACTGAAGTCATAAATTTTATTTAATAAGTGGTTTTCCTCCCCTTTATTTTTCTGTTATTAGTTATTCTATAGCAAGGAAAGATATTAAGGAAGTAGACATTCTCAATCTACCAGAATCAGAGCTCTCCACTAAACCAGGTAAAATAGGAGGAATCAATCCCTTATTTCAAAATGAATGAAATCCCTTATTTCTCAATGAATAAAGCCAGATCGAATATTCTCGGGTGCCCTTTTTACTGTTTAGAGTTGGTTATCGCTCTTATCTGATGGCAGGGTTGCTTTTTTTTTTTTTTTTTTTTTTTAATGGTGTTGGCTTTGAACCCAGGGCCTCATGTGTGCTAGGCAACTGCTCTACCACTGAGTCACATCCCCAGACCTTAATGGTAATTTTTTAAATGTATGGATAAAATATTTGATTCATAATTTTTAGACAAGTTTAACTTTAATATTTTGCCATTAAGATTTCTAACAATACTCCTTAAAGTAATAACATTTATACAACATTATAGCTTAAGAAATATGTTCAAATATGTTCAACCTTACCACATCATTTTATACATGCTGAATTTGAATTCAGATCTTCTGATTCTGAATGTCATGCCTTTTCTGTCATTCTGTGCTGTTAATTCCATAGCAACTGCTGAAGTACATTTTCACTCGTAGGGCTACAGAAAGCAAGTGTCTTCTTAAAAACTAGAATTGTTCCTGATAATTGGAAAATGGATATAAGTGAAATCCTTGAGTCATCCAGTAGTGATGATGAAGATGGTCCTGCAGAAGAAAATGATGAAGAAAAGGAAAAGGAAGCCAAAAAGGAAGAAGAGGAGGTGGTAGGTATAATTTCATGTTTATAGCAAATGTGAACATTTTTAATGCTCTCGAGTAATAATAATACCATCATGTATTTACCCTCTGTTCTAGATTCCCTGTCACTTGTTTCTATCCATTTCTAGCTCAAGTTGATTTGAGGGTTGAGGGAGCTTTTTGGCTCATAACTCAGTATGTAAATCAGCACTAGTTTTGGGGGGGTTAGAAGTGACAAGGAAGTGTTTATCAAGTTTTATCCACAAATTAATATTTGTTTCCTTAGGGTCTTTTCCAAATAACCCAGAAGGAAAGAAATGTACTTTTTAAATATTTTATTTCATTTAAACTGTTGCCATATGAAATAACTGTTGTTATCCTACTTTGAAGATGAGGTGAGATTCAGAAAGGTGTCACAACTGAAATGTGGAGGATAGGGATTTGAACTCAAGTCTGGTTAGAGAGTCCTGATAAAGGTTAAGAGATAACCTCAAAATCTTTTTCAAGGTAAAAAATTCTATCCAAACCCGAAGAAAAGTTCATTTGGCTGTTTGAGAAAATATAGAAAAAAAATTTAGCTTATATTTTATAAGTATAAATGGTTTTCTTTGTAATACTGCCATGTCATTTAAAATACAATTGTAGGAAATCATTCATGGAGTAGCACATAATTGCTTATATGAATATTGTCTACTTATTCAACAGTATTGTTAAATATAATAGATTGTCTAGTACATTTTTGGATGTTATTAGGTCAAGGGACTTAGGGGCAAAACAAAGAATGAATTTATTGAAAAAGGACTTATTTGAGCATGTGAAATATTTGCCTGGAAAAATGTGGGATGTCTGTTTCTATTTTACATATACAAATATGAATCTGTGAAATAACATGAGTATAATTATATATGATGAAGGTTATATGCTGTTTCTTTCCTTTTACTTCCTCTGCAGTATTTGGTTTTTTACACTCTGAAATCAGAATGGCGGTTCATACTTACAGGCTGCCTACAGAGTTGCCATAGTAACATGCTGTTGGTTTTAAGTGAGCATGCTCGGAAAGACAGGAAGGTTTAGCAGAGGCTTGGCAGGTTGCCAATGGAGGTTTGCCAGATGCTTTGAAATGGGCTGTCTTTCTTTTCCTTTCATGTAATGTCTGATTTTTATGTGGAAGAGAATGTAAGTAGTGCTGTATAACCCTGCGGATGCTATGCCCTAAGAGGGAAAGCAAATATTTGCAAGTCAGACTGAAAAATGTTCAGACCCTGTACTGATTAAGTAGAAGGGGAATCTAACCATTTTGCATTTGAAAGAAAATGCAGCATATAGGTAAGATTTTTTTTTGTATATTTAGTTATCATTTTGATTGCCAAAAATCGGGTTAAATAAGTATTTTAGGTATTGAGGATGTGGCTAATATGGTCGGGTTCATAACCAAGTGTAATTGTTTCTTGTAAAAAAGACAGTAGGAGTCTATTTTTAGCCTATCAGAAGATGAAAGCTATTTTTCTCAAATATAAGATAGATTTTGAAATGAAAATGATAATGAGACAGTTTGGCAAAATTCTGGATTTAAAGACTGAATATTAAATGTGAATTTTGTGTTTTATCTGTATTTATTTATAGATTATATGTTTTCAAGATAAATAGGCCACATTTTCAGGGTGTGAACTGTTGCAGCCTGTGGTTTAGCTTTTGTTTTTTTAATTAACATTAGTTAGGGTCTTTTACTGTCGAATATTGAAAAAAGATTAGTCTATTTATTTTTCTTAATACTTTTAATTGGTGTCCCTTCCAGAATGCATTTTCTCTACCCCCCAAAAAATCCTGAAATTTTAAACAAAGAGGGTAAAAGAGCTTTGTAGGAAGTTGTAGAGGGTGGTTATAAAATAGTAAATAGAGCTTGTATTATAATGATTATTTTTGTAAATATTATGTTTTATTCAAGCTGTGAGGAAATGTTACTAAAGAATGAAAGCAGAGGTAAAAAGCTCTGTTACCTATTGTTTGTAGGTAATAGTAGGGAAATTTTAAAAGATAAGGATGATTAAAAGGTTAGTATCTTAAAATGTTTTACTTAAATTATGAATCTGTTAAAATTAAGTGAACCTGGATGGTTTTAAACTACTAAAAAATAACAGCAAAATTACAAAATATAGACACTGATTTATATTATTTCCAATTATTTTTCAGATTGTCAGTTTCATAGCATGCTTTTTTAAATTCCTTAATATAAACTAATTTCTCTTTTCTCTGGCCATACAAGTAGGTTTTCTTGAGTAAGGTTTTGGTTGGTTTAGAAAAAAAATCAGCTGCATTTCTTGCTCTTGGATTTAAGATTTAGTTGCTGAATCATTCTAACTTGTCTTCAACACTAATTTTTAAAATTTAAATATTGTTAAACTGGAAAGCACTTTTAGTCTATACACAACAAATAAAAAATGAATACTGTATAAAATGAATAATCTGATAAGCCAGGGCCTACCTACCTGGCTTAGTCATTATGGGCCTTTACCACACAAGTGAGGCTAAGCTGTTGTATCATGTTACATATCATAAGTCTTTCCAAAAGGTAGTGTTGCTATGCTTTTCATGAAGATTTAATGTTGCTCTTCAGTGATCAGAAAGATCTTTTATAATATTCTGTAAACCACTGTGACAATACTATAGCTGTCATTTGATGTTTGTAGTACAGCAAGCAATTTTACGCAGTAGAATCATACAAGTGTTAGATATTTCTGCAGTGGTAATTAGTAGTAGGCATTGTTTTTATGTTTGATACTTTAGGTGATCTAACCTAAGAGTAAGTAATAAGGACATTTGAGATTCTATGATTTTATTATGGAAGGGTATCTTGTTTTTACTTCACATTATCTTGAATTCCAAAGCATTTGGTAGTTCAGTATTAGAGTACAAGAAATATATCTCATACTGTTACTGATTGGGAAGACTTGAGGATCTGGCAGAAAGTAGGTCCTATGTGTATTAATGATTTTAAATTTCAACTTATTGACACTTATGTTGAAAAAAGCCCTAGAGAATATTTTTGTGGGTGTTGCCTAAATGTCTTTGTTCAGAAAATTTTATATTAGAAAAGAAATACTGTAATTTCTTTTGAGCTTTGAAATTGATTGAAAAGTCCAGGAAAACACAAGTAATGATATCAATTATTCATTTACTCTTTACATATTTATTCTGAATAAATATAGGGGGATTTTCTAAGGGTAAAATGAATGCATGGCTATTTAAAAGATTGATTATCAAGGGGAATTTGATGGACTTAGCCTTTTAAATCCTTATGGTTTGCTATAAGTAGGCTTATATGTTGGGTAATTTTTAAAAACCTTCTATGAATTTATGTTTAGTAATAAAATTGAAATTTAGTGAATTTTTTTTAAGAACTGCTCTTTTAGTGTACATGTATTAATACTCATTTCTCTAGTCTTTTGACTTTTCTAGGGATGACTGTTTCATCTAATGTCTGAGACTCTACTCCATTATTGTAAAAATCATAAGTGCTTGCATTTTTTAATTCAAGGAAACATGAATATTTTTTGATGTTTAATCCAGTGTTATTTGTGTATTAATCTATGCCTTTTGCAGATTGTAAAGGCATTTGATAAAGTAATCATTCAGGATCACTTTGGGTATGAACTTAGAGTAAATGTTTGATAACTTGGGGAAATCATGCTAAGTCAGTAAAACTTTAAAGATTTTAAATGTAGTGTCAATAGTTTATCTAATAATTCAATCTGCCAATCATCAGATGTTTTTAAGCTGATCCTAAAAAGCCAAATTTCAAGGAATATTTGAGATTTTTAACTTTCATTCAAATTTAAGAACTTACTTGCTAAAGTCTTAAACGTACTAATCAAGCTAACAAAAATGCCTTAATGAGTTTAGCAAAATCTCTCTTCTGATGCAAGCATAAAACTCTAACCAAATTAAGGTTATCTCGTCAGATTTAGAGTATTGCACATTTTTTGTATTAAAAACACTTTTCATTCAATGTATTTTATAGTTTTGGTGATATTAGAGGGTTGACTGATTAAAAACTTGGATTTGATAGTGTCCAAACCACATCTTGATGATTAAATGTATGTACCTTTTCCAATGGGGAAAATAATTACTAGACTCAGTGAACTCTGATACAATATAAATGTCATGTAATCATTTATTGTAGGCTGACTTTGTTAAACTAAAACAGTGTTTTACTATGAATGTGTCACATATCATGTGATCTGTGAAGTTTTCTGTAAGTATATAACAGGAAAGAATGGTACTAATTTAAATTATACGATTATCAAATTTCACAGGGCCTTCAGTACTATTGGGCAATCCCCAGCTTCTGTAATCAAATCTTTATTTCTTCCATTAAATCAACAACCCTATTCCCACTCCACTTCAGCTTCGGGAAGAAACTAGGAGCTTCAAATGTTGTCTACGCTCCTTCCCAAGGAACATTTGACAACATATTGTCTTCTCTGTAAGAGAGGTATCTCAGTTCATGCTCTGAACTTCTTTCTTTCAGGAAATCTTAGATAATCAACTCTTTTTTTCTCACCAATATCTTTAGCCCATATCCTTGTTTTGTATCCTCAGCAGCACCTTAAAACATGCCTGTTTTAACCTCCCCCCATATTCCCTCCACCAGTCTTCTGGAAGCCTCTACTGTCCCTCCAGGTACTATGCTCTTTCCTCACCCTTGTGGCTGGATTGCTGAGCTGTATTTACTGTTTGAGCTATCTATACTGTTCCTGAACTCTTATTCACTCTTAATTCATTGTGGTGTGTCTCTTCTCAACACAACTTGAACAACTTTAGTAAGGTTACCAGTGACCACCAACAAACTTTTGTACTAAATCAAAATTTTTTTATTTCAGTTCATTTGTCTACTAGCAGGATTCAACAGCCCTGACATAACTTTTTTAAGACACTTGACACACATGGCATTACCCTTTTTTCCCCATTTACTTCCTAACCAAACACTATAATGGCTCCAAATTCTGTATGTGCATCAAACATGTCTTTTCGTAGTTGGGTTCAATGGCATATGCCTATAATTCCTGCTACTAGGGTAGATGAAGTAGGATTGACGTTTCAAGGCCAGTCTGGCAACTTGATGAGACTCATTTTCAAAATAAAAGTGGATATAGTTTTGTGGTAGATTGCTTGTCTAGCATGTGCGAGGCCCTGGATTCAATTCTTTTTTATATGTACCACACATACAAAAAAGATATCTCTTCTTAGCAGCAATGAAGATTTCTTCTTCTTTTGCGGGGAAGGGGCGTACCGGAGATTGAACCCAGAGACACTTAACCACTGAGCCACATCTCTAGCCCTTTTTTATATTTCATTTAGAGACAGGGTCTCTCTGAGTTGTTTAGGGCCTCCTTAAGTTTCTGGGGCTGGCTTTGAACTCGCAATCCTCCTGCCTCAGCTTCCTGAGCTGCTGGGATTATAGGCATAAACGCCTGACTAAGATTTCTTCTTGTAATTACTCAATCTCAGTATTTGCATGACTGCACTCATCTTGCCTTCCCCAAAACATGCCCTTTCCCTGTTTGTCCTTAATTGATTTTAATAAAAGTGGCATCCACCTAGTTGTCCAAACCCAGACACATGAAAGTCACCTTGATTTCTCACTCTCTTTTCCCATCTGTTTAAACATACAGTGCTTTCTCTTCTATCTACTTGAATAGCTCTCAAATTTCCCCACTTCTTTTGGTTTCTATTCTCTGCTTACCTTAGTCCAAGCCATTATTCTTTTTTATCTAGACTAATACAGCAGCATCCTAACTGCTCTTCACAGGTTCATGCTTGCCCTCCTCCAGTCTATTCTCTGCATTGGATCTAAAGTAGATATTTTAAAACTGAAACTATGTGTTATTTCTTTCTGCATGGAATAGTTGTAGGGCACAAAAGATTGTGGATTTTATTTTTCTGATAGAAATACTTTTATAATATATAATGTCATCTCTTTCTAAAAATAATATACCAAATATTATTTAACTTGATATGTGCTCAATAGTTATTCTTGTAATACAGTGCTGTCATGACTCTTAGCCCTAATACAAATACCATCAACTGTCAGTTTTTATATTTGATAACTTAGTGGACAGTTGTTCCTGGGGCTGAGCTTATGACAGCCTAAGGAGTCATTTTGACATATGAATTACTTGAGTTACCAGACTTAATATTGGTTTTATGTTTTTATTTTAAGTTAAATTTAGAAGATAAGATTTTTTTCTTCTTCTCCCCCTGCCCCCAAAGAGAGGTTTTTTCTATATTATCTAGGCTGAGCTTAAGTGATCCTCTTGCTTCAGCCTCTGAAGTAGCTGGGACTACTTGTGCACACTGCTGTGCCCAGATTTTTTTCATTTAAGTTTTTATTTGCTATTTCATAGAGGTCTTGTGACAACAAAGTATATCTAAAAATATAGCTGTTGTACTGGAACATACATCATCTGTAAGATGTACTTTTTAATATAGTCTGTTAAAATATGGAAGCTATTGGGCTGTGGCTGTAGCTCATTTGTAGAGTGCTTACTTCTATGCATAAGGGCCTGGATTTGATCCCCAACATCATAAAAAAATAAGTAACTTTTATAAAAGATATAAACAAGTAAAGATGACCACACCAAATAATTTTCTTAGTTTATTTTTAGAGACTTGATGGGTTTTAAAATGAAAACTGCTTAATCCTCACAACAGCCTATGAGAGAGATTCTATGTAAGTGTATATCACGCATATGGATATATAATATATCTCTTGTACATATGAGAGGAAGTTAAATATGTTATCCTGTGGTACCTTCCAAAGTGAAGTTTGTAGAATTTTACAACTGATCTTCTCTGTTTTTTGTTTTTTGGTGTGTGTGTGTGTGTATGAAAACTGAGGTTTAGAGAAGTTAAAGAAGGTTTTATAGACTTAAAAGTTTTTTTTCTCTCCTCAATATTGTAAGTTCTATGAAAGCAGAGGATGTCAAGGATTTTGGATTTCCTTTTCCCACCAGTTATGTGTACCCATCAGCTAACAATACCAAGCATGACTCTCATTAAACCTGCACTAAGTAGTTTCTGAATAAATGAATGTAAACTATGCAATTATCCTAGCAAATTACCATTTGACACAAGGTATTGGGAGATTTGTTGTAAGGTTCTGGAAAATTCACTTGGAAGGGTACCATGAATAATGTGTCTAACTTTCCTTCATTGTATATCTTTTCTCTGGCAGTGCACTCTGTAGTTTTGAATTTCATTTTCTAAACTAATTTTGTGAGTTTCTAAATAAATTCTTTTTGGCTTAAGCCATTTGGGGATACTTTTCTGCCCCTTGCAGTAAGAGTTCTTCACTAATAGTACTCCTTTGTATTTTCTCCACTTATTTCAGATGTCTTTTCTCTGGTCGTCTTTTTCACCTCCAACCCATTCTCCATAAACATCTTTCTAAAACATAGATGGTTCCTGCTGGAACCCCTTTAATGGCTTTCAGCCCCTACAGGATAAAGCCTAGGCTTTTTATCATAGGCCTTTAAAAGTCTGGCCCTTTATGCTGTGACCCACATTCACCTTTTTATTCTCCCTTCCACTATTCTTCAGCAGTATGGAACTTCTTATAGCTCCCCTGCTACCACTTAAACATTGTTCAGAAGCTGCTTGTTGAGCTGTCAGGTATATTACATAGAGTATCACCTTCGTGTTGCCCATTCCCTTTATCAGTATTAAATATTATAGGTAAAATGAAATAAAAAAATTTAAAACTCAGAAAATAGGTGTTAAGAAATTTAAAATGCAAAATACTTCTACAAAGGAACCAAGAGAATTGTGTTTGAATTAAAGTGGTTGTGTGTGGCTCACAAATGCATTTACCTTAGTAAGATGTTCTGGTATTTATAATTTTAAAAAATTGGTAAGGCAATTCAGCACATTTCAAAGTTAAAATTTAATATAAAACTGTGTAAGCAGCTACTAGTGTTTCAGAGATCTCCTCTTGCTGACTCCAAGCTGAGCTTCTATTTTGGAGGTGGTTGGGGAGGAAGATGAAGGGATTGTTAAAAGCTGAAGAGTGGGGACAACTTGAGATGGAGTTTCAGGGATGTAGTGGGAAGGGGAGCCAATGAAGAAGATCAGAAGATAGCTTATAGACAGCATTGTGAAGGGGAGATAAAGATGCCGGTGTCCAAAATAACATTTCACATACACACAAAAATCAGTATTTTAGAATTAAAAAAATGTGCATGGTGTACTAAAGTACAAAAGAAAAAGACAGGCATTGCATAATCATTAAAACTGCTAAAGGATACTGAGGGGTTCTTGAAAACTGAGAGTCCCATCAACAATTTATGTGTTTTCACATACAATATACAGTGCAGGGAAACCACAAATACTAGGTTTTTGTGGCACTTTCCCCCACTATCATAATATCAGGTTTTGTGACTTCAATCTGTTATGTGCTAAGAAACTATACTACTCCACTCCTTAGTAAGAACTTTGTACCAATTACATGAGGGGCTCTCATCTTTTATGTATTTTGACAATTTGCACAACTTCCTAAGTTGTATTCTGGAAAGTAGAGTTGCTAGCTTAGAGAGTTAATAGCTCAGGGGAAAAAAAAGAACCAGGTATATACTATCAAAAAGCAAATAATATTTTATTCATCTCCCATTTTAATAAAATGGTAGAAAATCCATTCTTTACTGGAGTTTGTGCCATTTCTAAGTGAATAATCATTCATTTACAGATTGATGTATTTTGTAAAGGTATAAGGTGAATGTAAGCAAGTTATTGGGACCTTAAGACAACCATTCTTAATTTCTTCTCTCTTTACTATGACTCATATTGCATTTATATCATCATCAATGTTAGCCCTCTAATGCGGCAAATAGAGAACAATGAAGAAAATCCTTCATTTGTGCAGATGCCATTTACATTTATATCTAAATTGAATGCTAGTTAATTAGTGATAAAATTTCGAGTAAAATAGGCAAGCATTGAAATTTTGAGAACTACAAATACAAATAAGAGGTAAACCAAACATTCAACAACAAAAAACCTCACCATTAACTCCTTTTCTTTCTCACCCTTTTCTTCCTTCAGGACTTGGGCAATCTTGTCATCACCAGATAGCAAGCAATTGTCCTCTTCTTTGTGGACCATTGTAATAGCTTCCTTGTTCCTTCCAATCCATCAGAATCATTCTTGACTTAGATCTTACAAATATGACCTAATGCTTCTTTTGTACTGTCAAACCTGACCTCTACCATAGTTCTGATTCTTTGGCATATCATGTCTTACAAAGCTCTTTCCTCATCATAGTCCACCTTGGCCAGATTCATGTTTATGGGTGGACTATTTACATTTTTTTTTTGAGACTACTTACATTTTGAGGCTTTCTATAATATTACCAAGGCCACTCCACCTCCAGCAGAACCACTCATTCCCTCAGTTGCTTCCATATTATTTTATGTAGTTTACACTTATCACACTTGATTGTATTGATTTGTTTTACCTTTCTGCACCCCCTTGCCAGATTGAGAGCCGTTAAAAAAGAAGGTACCATGTGTTCTCATTTTAATCCTCATTGTTTTTGTGCAGTCCTGACTTATGGTAACCATCAGTAAATGCTTGAACTTAAATGGAAGACACAATGCTCGAAGTCAGAAAATTCATAATCTGGTAGTGTAGATAGAGATAAGTAGTATATACTGATGCTAACTAAAATTATAAATTTCTTCACATTATGATCATAATGTACATTACTCTTCTGTCTCTTTAACCCTCCTCCTAGCTCTTGACTACATGAGGGGAAGAAGGTTCCATAGCACAGTTTGGTGAAACTTGCATTTCCCAAATTTATAATCTTATTTATAGTAAGATTTTTAACAGTTTTAAAACTGTTAAGAGATGCAACAGCCCCTTGGCTTTTAACCCCTGGCTCTCAACCAGAATAGAGATGTGATAGGTATGAAAATGCCATGGATAGAGGAAGCAAACCATAGGAGAAATATGAGCCCCATCCACAGTTCGTAAAAGAACAGTCTTCTCATTGGAGGCATTTTCTAGCAGTCTTACTCCAAGGGGACGGGCTACACAGTTATTTTGAAAAAATAATTGTAAAGAATTATTTACTATAAGAAATTAAGCATGAGGGGTGGGGATTGGCTGACTTCACTGAGCATTATATTCTTCAGCGCCATCCATTTACCTGCAAATGCCATGATTTTATTCTCTTTTATTGCTGAGTAATATTCCATTGTGTATATATGCCACATTTTTTTAATCCATTCATCCACTGAAGGGCATCTAGGTTGGTTCCACAGTTTAGCTATTGTGAATTGTGCTGCTATAAACATGGATGTGGCTGTGTCCCTGTAGTATGATGTTTTAAGTCCTTTGGGTATAGACTGAGGAGAGGGATAGCTGGGTCAAATGGTGGTTCCATTCTGCAACCTAAAATACTCTTGATCACCCATTAACTTTTAAATAAAATACCCCGTAAGCTACCAATTCTTATCTATAAAAAATAAATCCTCATTTACAAAATTTTTGGTACTAGAGATTGAACTCAAGGTTGCTTTACCACTGAGTAATATCCTCAGGGTTTTTTTTAATATTTATTTTTTAGTTATAGTTGGACACAATACCTTTATTTTATTTATTAATTTTTATGTGGTGCTGAACATTGAACCCTAGCATGTGCTAGGTGAGTGCTTTACCGCTGAGCCACAACCCCAGCCCTCCTCAGTTTTTTAAATTTTTTATTTTGAGACAGGGTTTTGCTAAGTTGCAGAGATTGGCCTTGAACTTGATGATCCGTCTGTCTCAGCCTCCTGAGTTGCTGGGATTATAGGCATGTGTCACCAAGTCTGGCTTAAAGATACATATATTCTTAATCATTAAGAATTTATCAGACGTTTGGTGCCACCTTAATGTGTGCCTAATGTGCAATTGATGGTTTGATTTTGTTTGTGTTTTTTAAAGCAACTTTGATTTTAAATCAGTGCTTGTTCAAAGAATTGTTTTCACATATATTGTATACAGCATTCTTACCTGAATTCTGTAAGATCATAAGTACTAGAATGAGGTTTTAATTGTGATTACATAGCACTGGCAAAGTATATAGCCAGTCTGGGGTAAACTGTTTTTGCTTTCCACACTACAAGTCTTTAAGACTAATGTATGAAATGATTTGGGGGGGCTCTTGAACTATTGGATTGTTTTTTTGTTCCTTGAGTTAACTCACTGACAATTAAAGACCTTATAAAAGCCCAGTTTTAAAATTCACATGGACAAAAAGTTGCCTTCTCAGGATTTGAGCATTAAGTAATGATCTCTTTTTAGTGATAATTAACTTTGTAAAATTGCTGATGTTTGAAACTTACTAGAACTTTGAACTAAGTTCCTTTATGTTTAATGAAACTAAAAGTGTTTTGATGTTATAAATTGTTCTAAATGAATATACTGAAAGAAAACTTAAAGAGAGAGTTTTAAAAGATCTTAACTTCTTTTTCCTTGATTGTTTCATGGTTTTTTCTTATATATTTCAATTGAGTACATGTTCATTGATCTTGGCTTTATTATTAAAGTGATTGAAATTCTGTAAGGATAACATAATTTTAAAGTGCCTATTGCCCTCTGGACACTGAACAATCAATATTTATTGCTTGAAAATAGCCTTTCCTTTGAATATGGCTTTGAAAAGATAAAAATCTGGATTCTTCTCATAGAACATAGCAAAGTAGTATACTCTAAAATTAAATTACAATCATTTTATATGGAAGAAATGTCAGTGTTTTATTTGGTTCTCCTTAGTATTGCTAAAATTTAAAGAATAATTTCCAAGTAAAAGTTTATAAGTAGTCTATCAGAAAAGAGAACATTTTATTAAAATCTGTTTGACTTGAGGGGCTGGGGTTGTGGCTCAGTGGTAGAGCGCTGGCCTAGCACATGCTAGGCCCTGGGTTCAATCCTCAGTACCACATAAAAATAAATAAATAAATAAAATAAAGGTATTGTGTTTAACTATAACTAAATAAATAATATTTTTTTAAAAATCTGACTTGAGCCCAGATTTTGACAGTATAGATAAAGACCACTAAGTTTGTATAATTTGTGAAAGGTTAACACTTTAACAGGTAGTTTTAAGAAAGACTGTTTCTTGGAGCTGGGGTTGTGGCTCAGTAGTAGAGTGTTTGCCTAGCACACGTGAGGCATTGGGTTCAAACCTCAGCACCACATAAAAATGAAATAAAGATACTATGTTCACCTACAATTAAAAAATAAATATTTAAGAAACAAACAAAAAAGACTGTTTCTTATAGCAGTGTTTCCATTAGTCTTTAAATTTGTTTTAAATGGAACTAAATTAGTAATTAGGTATCTAGTTTTCTTTCCTAACAAATAATTCTTATATCTTTCTGATAGGGGTTGCAAAGTCCACTATGGAGGCCACACAAGAAGGGCAAATGAGAAAAGTAGGCTCCTGTGAGACAAGTGGGGTATAAAAGGGTTATGAGGCAAAATAAAATTCATATGGCTCACCTAAATGCATGATGCATTTAAATTGTTTTAAAATTTTGCACCATCCAAATGAAAACCTTTTGCCAGTGTGACTTTGCAACTTCTAATTTATATTCATTCAACAATATTTTTCTACATAATAAATGTGTTTGTTATTGTATTTACCCACCAGAATATTTGTACAGGCCACATTGTTATTTTTATGTTCAAAAAAACAAAAAACAAATGAGGTGAAAACTTGACAGTCTCATTCTGTTTTTGAATCTTTTACTCATGACTAATCTTAGTCCTTACAGTAATTCTCAAAGGCAGGTTGAACAGGAGAGATTGTACATCTTTATAGTTAACATCAGATCAGCTGTGTGGAAATGTGACGTAAAGGGCAAGGAACGTAGCACAATGGTTGAGTGCTTGCCTAACATGTGGGAGACCCTAAGGGTTCATTCCTCAGTACCACAAAAAAACAAACAAACAAACTTAAAATCTGGACCAATGGGAATTTAAGAAAAATCAGATATTCCAGCTTCAGTAAAATTTTATCCCATTACATTATGTTCACAGAAACAAAAAAAGACAACATTGTTCCTTCCCATTTTACAGTACTAGATACATTTATGTATTTTGCCTTCACAGCCTGAGGAAGAGCTTGATCCTGAAGAGAGGGACAACTTCCTCCAACAGCTTTATAAGTTTATGGAAGACAGAGGTATTTTCATGCTTTCTATTTAAAAATAGTCATTTCTTCCACAGTTTTACATTCTTGGTGTATTCATTGTTATGGTTAGTATCATGAGCATGTTATATTTCAGTTAAAGCCTAAGAATCAGTTATACCTGAAAATAGTTAAATATTTGGATTTCAAACAAACTCTATTTTGAGTAGAGATATGTAAGAAAGCAGTTTTGATGTAATTAAACTAAATCTCCCAGGGATTTATAGGATTAAAAAATATAGCACTCAGAAATAGAGGTAATGTTAATCTGCATACCCATTTCTTACTAATGTTATACTCATGGCAAGTGAACTAGACTGATCCTTGGTCTCTATGAATCAAACATAATTGAAGAGCCATCTATCTGAATAGGATAGGATTTCTAGTAGAAGTAGAATAAATAGAACTATTATAAATCACTGTGCTCCTTGACATTCACCAGTCCTAGAAAATCCTCACATAAACCCTAGACATTCTAGAGTTTTCAGAAATGGTCCTTCAGATTACTGCTGACAGCTTTAACATTTGTGTTAGAACAATGTGAATGGTTCCATGGCCTAAAACTTCCCTTTCCATTGTGTTTCTTCATGCCTAAATGAACCAGCACCATTGTTGGCCCAAGTGTAATTTAGTTTTACGCAATTCACAGGCAGAGACATGACTTTACTACTTGCAGAAGTAAAACATCTGAAGTCTAAAGGCTGCACAAAGCTGTGAAGAATAGAGAGAATGTTTTGTGTTGTCTTGTATCATTTAAGGTTCTTCAAATATTAGCCTCTAATTAATGAAATTTGGGGATTGAGTAGTTTATAGCTTTGTTGTCAATTTTTTATTTTTCATTTGAATAAACATTTTTCTTTTATTTCCTGATATTATAAAGGTACTCCAATCAACAAACCACCTGTTTTGGGCTACAAAGACCTCAATCTCTTCAAACTCTTTAGATTGGTTTATCATCAGGGTGGATGTGACAATGTAAGTATAATTAAAATCAAATCTCTTTTTGAATTGTGTATTGATGGATGTGATGTAAAGTTAACCATCTGATGTTGAGCTGTTATATGCACGTTAGTCAGTATACCCATTTTCTTTAAGATCATAGGATGTTAGTGTAAAGGTTATTTCCCTTTTGAAATTTTAACCAAAAAAAACTTAATTTTCCAGATTGATAGTGGTGCTGTATGGAAGCAAATTTATATGGACCTTGGCATTCCAATTTTGAATTCAGCTGCTTCCTACAATGTAAAAACTGCTTATAGAAAGTAAGTAGTATAGTTTATTCATTAAAGAATACCCATTTACAGGTAATATTGTCCTTTGAATTTGTTAACAAATAAGAATACATCAAGGAACATAAATGTTAGGGAAGGTGTACAAAAAGGCTTAGACTATTAATAGATACTTGTGATTGAAAGTTATTTCAAAGTGTCTTTGCTCCATTTCTCATGTTATACTGATTTCCTTTCCAAAATCAGGGATATTTATCATCTGATATTAAGGTAAATGTCATTGAGCATTGTATTTGGGTTGAACATATTTTATATCAAAACTATGATAGCTCTGTTCACTTATCACAAACTCAGATTTCTCAGGAAGGAATTTTATTTTATGATCAGAATTTCTGTTTACCTTATTTCACTGCATAATTGTTGCATATTTTATGACAAATAAGTTTTGCAATAAAAGTGGGGTGACAACATATTGTGAAGCTTCTTATTTTAATAAAAATTTTGTACCTAAAAATCATTTATTACTAAACCCGTTGTGGTACAAAATTAGGATGCACAGAATACTTGTGAATATACATTAAAACTGAATAGTTAAAATCTCATATCATTTTTTTTGTGACAGTTTAGTGAACATTTTTCTAGTCTTGAGGGAGAAAAAAAGTTAACACATTAGTTTTAATTGATTTGTGCTTGATAGTTGAAATATTACACTTGAGAAAATTTCCTACAATGTTGCAAAGTATGGGCTTAAAAATGTAATCTTCTGTGTCTGAAGATTCTGTGCTATCATTGGTTTTCTCATCTGATGCACCCTCCGCTGTACTCTTACAAGATGTGTTTATCATTAACACTGGAGCACTCTAAACAAACCACATATAAGTTAGTTTGCAGAACTATATCGACAGTGCATATGAACAGAGCTTTCTAGGCTTGCGGCTTGTGGTGTGTGAGAAGACAAGTGTGTATCCATATGCCACTGGTGAATACACTGCTGTTTGCCTTTTAAACAGCATACAAAGACAGTTGTACCATGCGGTGATTACACATCGGAAGGGTATAAACCAATTTTTGTACTGAGAAAACAGGGTGCAGTGATTATGCAGTGAAACCATATAAATGAATTTTATGGAGCATTCCTGTAATCTCACTGGCTCATGAGGATGAGGAAGGAGGATCACAAGTTGGAGACCAGCCTCAGCAATTAAGTGAGGCCTTAAGTTTAGTGAGATCTTGTTTCTGAATAAAAAATAAAATTGGTGGCGATGTGGCTCAGTGGTTAAGTGCCCCTGGGTTCAATCTCTAATACCCCCACCCCCCGAAAGAAAAAGAGTTTTACTTTCTAAAACTGTGTGTGTTTAATAACATAATAATCAAGTTAAATGTAGCAACCAAGATTTCCTAAAATGAAATATTGGTTTTTTAGGTATCTCTATGGTTTTGAGGAGTACTGCCGTTCTGCAAATATTCAGTTCAGAACTATTCACCACCATGAGCCAAAAGTAAAAGTGGAAAAAAAAGAGTTAGAAGAATCAATGGAAGAAGCTCTAAAAGTAGATCAAGAAATGCCTTTAATAGAAGTGAAGAGTGAACCTGAGGAAAACATTGATTCAAACAGTGAAAGTGAAAGAGAAGAAATAGAATTAAAATCTCCAAGAGTGAGTACTTAATAGTTTTATCTGGTTATTTTAAGTTTAAGTTATTTAAAGCATTATTTTACTTTTTTTTTTTTTAACGGACATTTTCAGATAGCAAAAAAGTACTACAGTGAACCTAGTTAATTTTCCATTATTTATTATGTCACACATCAGACAGTGTTTTAGTTTTAGTCAGCTTTTTTTTTCTGCTTGACTAAACGACCTGACAAGAACAATTACAGAAGAGAAAAAGTTTATTTGGGGGCTCATGGTTTCAGAGATCTTAGTCCATAGATAACTGGCTCCATTCCTTAGGGCTCAAGGTGAGGCTGAACAGAAGAGTGTGGCAGAGGGAAGCAGCTCACATGATAATCAGAAAGGAGAGTGAGAGAGAGAGATTCCACTCTCCAGTTACGGAATGCATACCCCAAAGGCATGCCCCCAGTGACCCGCCTTCTGTGGCCACACCCTACTCACCTTCAGTTAGCACTCAGTTAATCCCATCAGGGGGATTGATTCACTAATTGGGTTAAGGCTCTCATAACCCAGTCATTTCTCCTCTAAACCTTTACATTGTTTCACATGTGAGTTTTTAGGGGACACTTAACATCCAAACCATAACATCCAGACTAGCTTAGCTACTTTTTTCTAGATATATCACACATTATTTCCCCTACTTGAAAACTCTTTCTCTTGTTTGTTTGTGTCTGTTCAGTCATTCTCATGTAGGATAAGTCTTGCATATTCCTTTCCTTCAAGTCTTCTGCTAAAATGTCACCTCATTGAAGCCTATACTAGGTCTCTCCTAAAATTGCAACTTCCCTCCTCTCATTGGCATTCTCATCACTTCAATTTCACCCTCTTCCATAATTTACTTATGCATTATGTCTATTATTTTTTGTCTCTTTTGCCTTGCTCTGTACTAGATTTGCACTCCCTGAGCTCAAGGATTAGTATTTGATTTTTTTTAATCGACAGACCCAAGGCTTCTAGAATAGTGTCTAGCACATAATAAGTGCTTCTTAATTAGTTGTTGGATGAATGAGTCTCCCTTTTTCTAACATTCAAGCCTCCAACCAGATGATCTCTTTCACTATAACTTGATAGCATACTCTGCAGTTCTAGCCACGTGCACTCTGGCTTTATCTTCCAACTCTACTCTTCCTCTCCATTAATGTGTGTGCAGGAATTGTCTTCTGCCATTCTGACCAGTGTCCAATGCTTGTTCCATAGAAGGATTTATCATCTTTTAGAAAAAAAGGAATTTACCACACTATCAAGCTTAATTACTGTAAAATGTCTTGTTTTTTATTCTGGTAAAATACTTAAAAGTTTGCCTCTTAACCATTCTTAAGTATACAGTTCTTGGCATTATGTATGTTCACAACGTTGTGCAGCAGTCCCCACTATTCACTATCATCCAGCTCCAGAATTTTTTCTTGCAAAACTCTTTACTTTTTTAAACAATAAATCTTTATTCTTCCCTTCCATTAAGGCTCATTCATGTTACAGCATGGGGAAGAATTTTCTTTTTTAAAGATTATATGTATTATGGACATTCTTTCTTGCCTTTACCTGAAAACCTTCCTTGTCCTGTGTAAGACATTCTGCAGTGCTCTTTGTAGTGTGGATGAGCCATAAATTTACCTTCCCAAAGATTTTCTCCAATTTTTTCAACAGTACAAAAAGTGCTACAATAGACATACTTTAAACTATCCCCTTCATTTATTTTAACATATAAACCAGACTTCTAAAAATGAGGTTTCTGGGAGATATGTGTAAAAAAAACTAAAATTTTAGGTAACAGTGTTTATACATTTACATACAGATATTTAAAGAGTACCTATGATGTGTCGGGCACTGTCTAGATCTGAGGATATGGAATTGAATAATACAGAGCCCATGCCATCATGGAACTTAGGTTCCAGTGCTTTACGGTAGAAGTAAGGTTATTCTTTTTGTGCTTTTGAAGTGTGAATAGCACATAGGAACTAGGGGAAACATTTTTTTACTGAGATAGTAGTTGTCAAATATTCTACTGCCCCCTGCGTTGCTGGTACCTTCTTTTTTTTTTTTTTTTTTTTCTTGCTGTATTTCAAGTTGAGGGGTATTGTACAGGGATGATGTAAATTTTGTCTTAATAAACAGTAGAGCTATAGACCACAGAGGCCATAATTCAGGGGGTTGCTTTGTTATCATTATTAACTTTTGTTATTAGCATTTGCATAATTCAAATAAAATTTTATTGTACTCGAGAAATATTAAAAGTGGACTAAAATAATATAGTGAACAAGGAGGGTTTTTTTGTTGTTGTTTTTCAATGTTGGGAACTGAAACTGGGGCCTTGCATTTGCTAAGCACAAGATCTATTGCTGATTTACATCCTTAGCCCCAGGAGAAATTTTTATTTCTTTTGTAATATATGGAAGGGCTTATGGTAAATCTGGATATAATTAATTAATTTACATGGTTTATTCTTTTAAAAAGCTTCAGAAGGAAGAGAAAAGAACATGTGGGTTTCAGGGTCTTATCTCAAGCCAGGCAGCTAGCTAGTCATTGCTGTGAAGGTTCAGGGGAGAGATTTCTTTCCCCCTCTGTATTGATAGCTATTTTAAAGCTTTATGTCCTATACTAGGGACGACGGAGAATTGCTCGAGATGCAAATTCTATTAAAAAGGAAATTGAAGAGGAGAAAACAGAAGACAAATTAAAAGATATTGATGCAGAAAATAAGATTGTAGATGATGACTATGAAACTTCAGAGAAAAAAGAAAATGAACTGCTACTGGGGAGAAAAAATACACCAAAGCAAAAAGAGAAGAAAATTAAAAAGCAAGAAGATTCTGATAAAGACTCAGATGAAGAGGAAGAAAAAAGCCAAGAGAGGTACATTATTTTATGTTTGTTCTCCAGAAGCAGCTGTCTGGGGTACAACAGCAGTTTTGTTCCTGCTTAGAAATTCAGGTTTGAGGGAATGTTTTCTTATTGGGACTTCCGTTCCTCTTGTCTAATGAAGGTGAGACACATTGTGAAGATGATGTGTATCGCCTTTCGGAATTGGAGAATATACTGGTCGCACCATTTTAATAGCACTTGTGCCCTAAACAGTGGCCTCAAAGAAGGCTGCGCCACCCAGTCAAAAGAAAGGTCCTGCAGTTGACAGCAGGGAAGGGAGCTGGAGAAAAATGGAGGAAGTGGACAAGAGGAAACAGCGGCAGCAAAAATTCCATTTTAAAAAAGGTACAATGTGGGAAAGCTAACAAACACATGGGTGCACAGTACTAGCAGATGTTTCTGTGTGTTAGCTTTATCTGAGATATTTTTCTTTTTCAAGTTACTGTGTTAGAATAAGTGGCATGCACCCCTGATTCTTGTTTGGAAAATACATTCTTGCCCCACATCCCACCAATAAATTTCAGCTTTTTAATGTACATCCTGCTTGCTGTTGAGTGAAAATTGTATCTTTTTTCCATGTATTAGACATGTGTGTATTGAATTGACAAAAATAGCCAAAGATTAGGCAGTCTGGCTAAATCAAGGTCATGTCTGACCACACGTTACCTACTTGGTCATTGAATGGATTTGCTAACTTTTAGATGCTACAAGAAATAAGTTGTAAAGAGCAACAGCAGCATAACACACTTCCTTAAAAATATAAACTCTTCTCTATAATTATTTTTTATTCTTTTATTAAAATAATGCCAGATTTTTCTGGAAAATTGAGTTGTTAAGCCAGACTTGGGGAAAGAGGCCTACTGCATCCAACTAGTAGCTGACACAGTCTGAAAATTAACCATTGAGAAAATAAATATTTAGAAAAATAGGAATAATTAGTGAGAGAGGTAATTTGATTCAATATGAATAGGTACAGGAACTATCACAATTATTTGTGAAGTAGGTTAGTAAAAAATGGAAATTTTATAGTGAAATATAATTAGAATTAGGAAAAGTGGGAGGAAATAATTAGAGTTGAGTATAATGATAAAAGTATAGTATTTTAAATATTTGGCTAATAAATTAAATGAAAGTAAACTATTTACAAAGGAAGGGCTAATTATTATTGGTAGTTATGTGCAAACTAAGCATCAAGATACTGTGTGTATATTATGTGTATATAATAAATATAAAACATGATTAGTCTCTACATATAAATAATACATGGCTTTAAAAGTCTTCATAATTAATATGTAAATGAAATTGAAATTTTCTTTAGAGAAAAATAAACAGATTTGATTAAATATAAAGAATAGTATTCTTGCTGGGCGCTGTTGCTCACACCTGTAATCCCAGCAGCACCGGAGGCTGAGGCAGGAGGATCGTGAGTTCAAAGCCAGCCTCAGCAAAAGCAAGGCACTAAACAACTCAATGAGACCCTCCTGTCTCTAAATAAAATACAAAAAATAGGGCTGGGAATGTGTCTCAGTGGTCCAGTGCCCCTGAGTTTAATCTCTAGTACCCAAATAGTATAATAATAATAATAAATAATAATAAATATTTTTTATTAAATAAAAATCAAATATACAAACAGCAAACACATCTGTATTCCCATTCTACATTAGGAATTATGGAAATAGTACTTCATGGTGATTTCTGTTTTAAGGGGTTTTTCTCAGGAATTACCTCTCTAGGCTATTATTAGATGGTGTCCTTGGAGAGAAAACATTCCCATTGCAAATGGGCTGTCAAAGCCTCTTTGAGTTGAGTCCCTCAGGGGTCACCAAAATAATGTCCTATATTTATTATAGAGTATAGTCCTTCTTTTTAAGCTTTTAAAACTCTTGTAACATTTAAATGTTCTATGATGCAGTACTCTTCTGAGTCCTACCAGGGCTAACAGATTGTTTTATAATAAGAATATTCAAAATATTGTGGACTTACCTGTGTGAATATCTTTTTACACCCAATTTTCAAAACAAAGAAAAGCTGATGGGAGATAAGTGAAAAAACATAAAACAACATAAAATATGCAGAGCTTGCTAGGCTTATGGCACAGGCCTATAATTCTAGGGACTCTGGAAGCCAAGGCAGGGAATCACAAGTTCAAGGCCAGCCTGTAGCAGGGCCCTAAGCAACTTAGCGAGCCCCCTGTCTCAAAATAAAAAGGGCTGAGGATATAGCTCTGAGTAAAGTGCCTCTGGGTTTAATCTCTCCAAACCCCCCAAAAATGTATTCTCCTGGTACTATCCTGTACTTTCAACAAATGGCCTCATCTTCAAACATTCGTTTCCTGGGGTACAGTAGTGCTCCATGTAATCCAAGCTACTTGGGAGACTTGAGACAGGATAGCAAATTCATTACCCACCCTGGCAACTTAATAAGACCCTACCTCAAAAATAAAATAGTGCTTGGGATGTAGCTCAGTGATAAAGCACCCATAGGTTTTATCTGACATCCCAAGCCAAATAAATAACAAAACAACAGGAAAAAAAACCCTGTTTATTTGTTAGAGTGGGGAGAACTTTAAAATATAAATTGGTTTTTAAAACATGGTTACTAAGATAGAAAGCCCTTGTTCATTTTTTAAGCCCATTAAAAAACTAAGAACTTCTAAAATAAACATAAAATAGGAGTAGATTTAAGATAATTAGTTGCAGGAAGTTACAAAATATCTTTAGATTATTTCACATATAAGGTGGCACTTGAATATGAATTCCAAAGATTTTTTTTCAGAGCAAATTGTTCTTATTTTATCAAAAGTGATTTATTTGACTCTATATCATCATTAACTCTGATTATTGATTGGCTTTCAATAAGTATGGATTTATTTTTGGTACAGTGCACCTTTACATAATAAATTCCTTAGTAAGTAGTCCATAGAAATCTTCTCCTTCTCCTCCTTCTTCTCCTCCTCCACTGACATTATTAAGGTAATACTTAGGTTGTGATTCTTTGGATTATTTTTAATACATGCTATTTTGTTATCCATTGAGTTATTAGTAGCATTATCAATGTTATAACTTACTGCAGGGAAGAAACTGAAAGCAAATGTGACTCTGAAGGGGAAGAAGATGAGGAAGACATGGAACCCTGCCTAACAGGAACCAAAGTGAAAGTGAAATATGGACGAGGGAAAACTCAGAAAATTTATGAAGCCAGCATTAAAAGCACTGAAATTGATGATGGAGAAGTTCTATACTTGGTACATTATTATGGATGGAATGTGAGGTAAGTAAGAAAGTATTTCCTTACTACTGAAATTTTGGCAGTAGTTGAGAGATCATTTTAACTTTGTGAAGAATTATTAAACAAGTGGTGTTTATGTGTGAGTGTTTAAAAAGCACGCCTTGATTCTAACTTGTCCCAACATGTTGACATTTGTATTGTTTTACAAGCTATGTCAGTACTTCCAGATTAAGATCACAAGGATCTGTCATCGGAACAAGCTGGGTTTATTACTCATTTACAGTGAGAAAGAACACATAACATGGGGAATTATGGGGCATTGCCCTATCAGAGACTTAGGTCAATAGCAAAGGCTCAAGAGTGCCACCTTTGAGAACAGGAATAGCCCAGGACTCTGTGAAAACATTGCAGAATATGATCAGAGAGTGAAGCCTGTAGCTCAACTTTGCAAACGTTGGTTTGGTTTGTTTATGAGAAATCAAGCCTTCTGTCAAGCATTATAATAATTCTGAGTTGCTTAATTAATAAAAAAGAATGTTGGAAAGAACTTGGATTTGAGCTCCTGTTAGGTGGTTTGGGGGAAGCTTTAAGGAAGTGAGACTTGGCTTTTATATGAAGTGCTGTCAGGAAGCTGGGATAATTCTATAATTGATTTTCTTAGTTTTACTGGAAGGACAGAAGACTAGTCCAAGGATGTTTAGTCATTTTTGTGGTTTGAATGATATTCCTGTCTGTCCCCTGCCTCCTGCCTCTTGTGTTCAGACATGATTAGGGAATGGTCTTATTGTTGCTTAGATCTATCTGGGACACCGAGCAGACATCTGAGGTTATGTGAAGTTGTTCATATTCAACAAGAGCCTATAATAGCCAGATCAGCTTGTCACAACACCAAAGTCTAGCTAGAGCTATACCACGTCAATTCCTGAGTGTCAGGGCTGCTTTTCTCTAAAGTCTTGTGGGTTTGAAATCTCTGGGTCGCCTGGATTCACCTGGAGCCATCTTACTCCAGGGTTTTTCCACATACTAGGTTCATGTTCTGTTGTGGCGCAATTCCTTCATCACTAAATTGGGGAAAATAAAATACTGAAATAAAAATTTCAGAGGAATGCTATAAAATGATAATACCTGTAATTAACATGTAAAGTGCCTAGAAAAATGCTTAGCACTTAGTATGTGCTCAGTGACAATTTTTTTTTTTTAAATTTGGCATCATCTGAAAAGGTGGGAGCTTAATGAACATAATGTAAGATTTTTATATTTCTTTTCTCTGACTCTGTTCAGTTCACAGCCATATACCGTTTGTTAGTATTGGGGATTGAACATGGGTATCCCTAACACTAATCTACATCCACAACCTCCCCCCCGCCCGCCCTTTATTTTGAGACAGGGCCTCACTAATTTGCTGAACTGGCTTCAAAATTGTCTTCCAAGTTGCTGGGATTATAGGCACGCACCACCGTGCCTGGCCCATATACTGTTATTTACCAACTGTTTTTCAGTTCTTCTTTCTAGAATCTCTCTTTCCTATATCTTCTGTCTCATCTTTTTAATGTTTTACTTTATGACTAATCAATCCTCATTTTATTATGTAATTTGTTATTAGTTTCCTTCTTGGTTACTCACGTGATATTTTTTGTTGTTGTTGTCCTCCGTACTCCTAAAAAACTGGTATAATTTTGGCCTGCTTGTTGAGATAGAGCTCCTACGGTTCCTAGAGAATTTAATTGAATTTCTAAAATGAAAACATGTGCTAGTGTGGGGTTCAGGTCTCTACCTGAGATATCCTGGTCCCACCCTTGGTTAGCAATGTTGATCTGGAAGTACTCATACAACAGACTGCTTTCATCAGAACATTGTAGCCTATGCCAAGTTCAGATCAGGCCTGTGCTTTTTGGTGATTTGATGTCTCCTGGAAAATTTCAGAATTGGACATTTGCTTCTTTGTTAGTCCTGGGTCAGATACATAAGTCTTATTGTACTTCCCAGACTTTATTTCATTTCATTTTATGCCCTCTTTTCATATGAGACTGAATTGTATGAGAGCAAAGCCTTGTTCTTTCTGTTCTCTACCTTCTTCCTCATACAGAGCCTGGCATACCAGTAGATCCTCAGTGACTATCCAAATGAATGAATATTTCTAAATAAGGTAATAAAATGCAGGAATGAATATTTCTAAGTAAGGTAATAAAATACAGATACTTAAAAAGTCTGGTACAATGCTTATAAACAGTCCTTTCTCAAAAGCTTTATATCTTGGGTTAATCTACCAGGATTAACTATATTTCAAACTATAGTATAAGTATCAGTGTGCTATCTTAGCTGAAACTTGTGCATGTAGAAACCACATTCTTATTTTGTACATCTTCATGGTAACTGGTTTACAAAGCACAGGTATGGTGGTATGGTTTCCAGGTACATTGAGTTTATTTACATAGTGCAGTCTAAAGTGAGGACATCCTGTAGTTTTTATACTCTGCTTGAGTTAAACAAAAATATAAATTGTTGAAGAAAATTAAATATAAATATCTCTAAAAAACTAGAAAGTCTCAAAGATGATGAGATTCAGAATAAAATTTTATTAGAAATAGTAGAGGCTAAAGAGAGTTCTGGGGAGGAAAAGAAATTTCAGAGGACTTGATAAAAATAATCTGGAATCAGTCATGTTGCAAATTTGAATTTACCTGAGTTATCTTTGTATTATTTGTTTAGTAGAAGAATTCTAGTACAGAATTTGCTTATAAGCTTATATTTGTGGGAGTTCTGAAAACAAAGCAGTTCCAATAGTTTTGAATATACTTAGTTTCTGCTCACTCTGATCTGTTAACTCTAAAAACTGCTCTTGGCTTTTCCTGTTGATGGTTGGTACACAAAGCACCTAGTATAGTGGCTGGTACACGTTACTCACAAACCCACCTCTGAGTCTTTCACATTTCTGTCAACATGGAAACAAACTCTTTAATCTCTCTCACTGTTGTTTTTGTTTGATGAATATATTTTGAATAGGATATCACTAAGTGATTTTTAAATTTTCATTTTAAGGTATGATGAATGGGTGAAGGCTGACAGGATAATCTGGCCTTTGGACAAAGGTGGACCAAAGAAAAAACAAAAGAAGAAAGCTAAGGTATGTTTCTATATTCATAGACTTTATGATAGGTACAGGAATTATTTAAATTCTATTATTTCTTTAAGACATTGTTTTTTTAAGAGCAGTTTTGCTTTTACAACAGTTGAGAAGATATAGAGATTTCCTATATGACCTCTCCCACCGTCACTCCCTCAACCCCCACCAGAATATTGTATTTGTTAACAATTGATGAGCCTACATTGACACAGAGTTATCAGAATCCAGTTTACAACAGGGTAATGAGCACAGGAAGGTATAACACACATAGTTTGAGTTTGGACAAATGTATAATGACAGGTACCCACCGTTAAAGTGTCATACAGAGTATTCTGTGCTCGACCAGTTCTTCTTTGTACTCTCTCCTAATCCTTGGCAACAGCTAATGTTTTTACTGTCTGCATAAATTTGCCTTTTCCAGAATGTCATATAGTTAGAATCATTACAGCATATAACCTTTTCTGATTGATTTCTTCCATTTAGTAATATACATTTAAGGTGTTGTGCTTTTTTAATAAATCTGTTTTCTTACTGTAATAATTGTCTTGATTCTATTAAGAGAGTTGCAGATTTTCTCTGTTATAACTCAGGTGCTAAAAAAAAATTTCTGAAATTTAAAATTTGTTACCACCTCATCTCACAGAGAGATGAAAACCAGCAATGCCTAGGGCACTGATTTTAAAACTCGAATGCCTGTAGAGCCTTCATAAGAAGAGGGTAAAGTAGGACTCAGAGTGATACATAGAGGACTTGGTTCTCACTAGAGAGGGTGGAAATAATCATTCTGTTGGGGCAATGCTGACCCAAGGTTGCCAGATTTTATTATTTGGAACCTCTCTCTATATATTTATCTTTTATTGATTTTATTTTTTTTAATACATGACATCAGTGGAATGCATTACAATCCTTATTATACATATAGAGCACAATTTTTCATATCTCTGTAATAAAGTATGTTCACGCCAATTTATGCCTTTATACATGTACATTGGGTTTTTTTGCATTACAATTCTTAATACACATATTAAAGTGTGTTGACACCCAATTCAATCTTTTTTTTTTCCATGATTTGAGATTTTTTTTTAAGAGAGAATTTTTTAATATTTTTTTTTTTTTTTTTAGTTTTCGGTGGACACAACATCTTTATTTTATTTTTATGTGGTGCTGAGGACAGAACCCAGCGCCCTGCGCATACCAGGCGGGCACGCTACCACTTGAGTCATACCCCCAGCCCTGAGATTGTTTTTAATTGTCTTAAATCTTATGGTAACATATTTTACAAATTTGTACTGATTTTGATCTCTTTTACCTTAATTTTTCCATCTAATAAGTTGGTAAAAAGCACCACTCCCAACCACCTAGATAGCTGTTCCATTGTATTGTTTCTGAACAGTTGTTTAAAGACAATCCTGAATGATAACTTAGTCTTAAAAAATTAAAAAAAAGTAAAGTCTAACTTGTTATTGTATTATGCTGACTTAAAAGCATCTGAACTTATAGATCAACTATAAAATGGGAGAAGTGTTAAATATTCTTTATTTAATATCATACATAAACCACACTAAAAGAACAGCATTTTAGATACACGGAATTCTAATTAAACTGGCATAATCAACAAAAATATAGAAACTGCTTCCTTATCTTCAACCACTGCCTTTAATAGGCTGATGAACACAAATTGAAACAAATGTGAATCATGCTTGGTTCTGAGAGTGCAAAAGGGTTTCCCTTATATTTAAACATATTCACAGGATCAGTTATGTAAACCTAAATATAAAACCATTTTTCAGATGTCATTCACGATTTTTGTGAAATGCTGAACCTTACTAATTAAGTCCAACCATAACTTTAATTTACTGAATTTACTGAAGTGGAAGTATTACCAAATATTAATTTAACTACAAGTCACTTTTACTTAAATCAGGGTTGTCCAACAAAAATAGTTTTGTCATTCATGATCTGATTTCTGATTTATCACATCAATTAAATTATGGTGTACATAAGAAAGCCAAGAGACATTTCTGTTTGGTAATAAATAAGGCAGTAAGTAGCTATTACTCATTAGTGGCTTTTTTGAGGTAAGCTATTAAGTCTGCCCTTTCTCCCTTCTTAATGCCAGCAAAGATCATTTTTGTTCCAAGGACTTACTTTTTGGGAATCTCCAAATATTCCATCAGTGTATCTTCTCCCCAGGTGATGCCTTTGTTCTTGTTGGCATCTGTGTAAGAGAAGCCAGCAGCCTGACCTGTCTTCTGCCCAAACAGTCCATGGAGATTTAGCCCAGTCTTGTGCTTGCCTCCCTTTTCCATGGTGTGGCACTGGGCACACTTTGGAACAAAAATCTTCTTGCCTTTCTCAACATCACCCATTTTTAATTTGTTCTTTCGTCACTAGCGCAAAGGTGGTCCCCGATCAGAAGTGGACATCCCACTCTCTAGCCCAAGTACACACTGGTCTGTGCCTATGTATCATTGTCAGTGCAACTGCCAGAACCACTATATTTTTAAAAATGCAAAATCTGATATTTAAATTCTGGAAGCAATAGTAAATTTAAAACACATCTGCTTAGAAGTTGTAGCCTTACCTGTACCTTCAGTTTTCAACCTTTGCTGTAGAGATCTGCCTAGCATATTGTCTATTTTTGATGTCTTGATCAGTGGATAATAAGGAACCAGGGGGAGTGCTGAGTAGTTGTATAGCTTGCCAATGCACTAGCTTCACAAAATAATTGCAGGGTTACAAATTATGGAATATCATATTCATATAAATAGATTAGAAAACTGTTCTTGATTTTTCTATAAACACAAATTAGGGGTTGACATATATAAACTAGCTTTTTAATTTATTATTATTAGTTTTCCTTAGAGAATTTAAATGTTCATTTTTCTTAAGGCATTTGACATTCTCATGCATTTTGTCATTGTTGTTACCCAGAATAAAGAAGATAGTGAAAAGGATGAAAAAAGGGATGAAGAGAGGCAGAAGTCAAAACGGGGACGACCTCCTTTAAAATCAACCCTTTCTTCAAATATGCCGTATGGTTTATCTAAGACAGCAAACAGTGAAGGAAAATCAGGTACCAGCTGTGCTCACAGTGCTATGCCAGACAGTTCACCTCTGTCAAATGGAATGGAAGGTGCTCACCTTTGAGGATCACTGATTTTTAAAAAATCATATATAGTCATGTGTCATTTAACAATGGGGATACATTCTGAGAACAGCATTGTCATTGTGCAACATCATAGAGTATACTTATATAAACCAAGATGGTTGTAGTATCACTAGGCAGCAATAATCTTATAAATATCATGGAATGCACTTACATAAACCAAGAAGGTTATGGCATCACTAGGCAATAGAATCTTATAGGACTACCATCATACATGCAACTATCCTTGATTGAAACATCATGTGTTACATAACTGTTGTTAAAATTACTGTTGTGTGAGAGAGTCATAGTAAAAATTATCTAGGTTTTAATCACATGATTTAAATTACAAAATTTAATTCAAAGCTAATGCTTATTTGCTACTAGATTTTATTTAAAATTTAGTGATGTTTTAATGGAGGATTAATTAACAATCCATGAGACCTGATGTGTGCAACACTTTGCTGCAAAGCATGCACTAGTATCCCATTTTAAGTTTAGTGTTATTCAGCAAAGCCAAGACTGTGCTGTTCAGAGACCACAAACTAATGTAGTGTAAGTGTCTTTTGTGATGCTTGTAGGTGAACATATTTTATTCTTCTTTTACTCTTTCACCTCAATTTTCTAATTTTGTGTATTCTTACATGTAATGTAAGAAATTTTAAATGATTATCTTACAAATGTCCCTCCCTTCATGAGACTGTCCTGAACTACAATTTGTCATTAGTTCATGTGGTGCTTGAGTGCAAATTAAAAAGGACATCTTTTCTCTTTACTGCCATCTGCTGGAGTGCTGTCATAAAATACAAATACAGGATGTCCACAAAGTGAAAGGTTCCCCATAGGGCATGCTTTTGTGCAGTGTACAAACTACAGAATTATCCATAGCAGCTTTATTAAACTTCTGTATAAAAGTTGTGGTGTTTTTTAAACATGAAAAAAATGTTTTTTAAACATGAAAAAAACCAGGCATGGTGGCACATGCCTATAATTCCAGCTAGTTGGGAAGCTGAGGCAGGAGGATCACAAGTTCCAGGCCAGCCTCAGCAACTTGGTCAGAACCTGTCTCAAAATAAAGAAAGGGGAAGCACCATTGGGTTCAATTTCTAGTACCACACACAAAAAGCAAAAACAAAACAACCCCCATCTATATTCTTTTATGATAAAACCACAAAATGAAACTTTATATTTTTTCACTTAAAAAATATATTGTTTGCCTTTTTGAACTTGTTCAGGATATGAGCATCATATGGGCAGGATTTTTATGTTTTACAGTTCTTATACAACTTTAGAACCCCCCTTATTCTATTATTTTAAGGATTTTCTAATGTAAAGAAAAGTAATTTTACTTGCAAGTAGGTGCCTTTTCTTGTACTTTTTGGTCTATTTAAAGTTTTGAGTATTTACATTGCTCATTTTAAATAGTCATCTTTCCAGAATCGTTTAAAATGGAATGTCATATATTCCCTTCTTAGGACCCAAAATGGTTAATATTAGTACATACTAGATCTTAGATCAAACTGCTTAACATACTAACTTCTTAGTACTTGTCATTTGACTTTGCTACATGCTATTGTAACCTAAATATGATACTAAGGAAAATGACCAAACAGCTTTTTATATATCATTGAGATAGTAATATGCTATTTACTGTATCTTCACAGAGTTTAGTTTGAAATCCCCTTCTTCTAAATTTTTGTCACAAATGTTATAGCTTATTTTATGTAGGAAATTTGTGTGAGGAGTATTTGGAAGTAGATGATTAAGGGTTTTGATTATATTTTGTAAGATTTTTGTTATAAGATTACATTGGTAATTAAGATAAAAGCCTGTATAGTATAATAATTTTTCTCTTGCAGACTCTTGCTCATCTGATAGTGAAACAGAAGATCCTTTAGAAAAGAATTTGATAAATGAAGAACTCTCTCCTGATATTAAGGAAGAACTCGAAAAAGATGAAAATTTGAATGATGATAAACTAGATGAAGAAAATCCAAAGATTGCTGCACATATATTAAAAGAAAATGATAGGACTCAAATGCAGCCTTTAGAAACCCTGAAGTTAGAAGTTGGAGAGAATGAACAAATAGTGCAGATATTTGGAAACAAAGTGGAACAAGTAGAAGAAGTTAAGAAAGAGGCAGAAAAATCTCCTAAAGGAAAGGGAAGGCGAAGCAAAACAAAAGATCTTTCTTTAGAAATTATAAAGATTTCATCATTTAACCCGGATGAAGCAGGAAGTGAATCTCACACAGAAACTCATAGTCTTGAATTTTCCTCATTAGATGGTAAAAACTTTTCTTGTGCTACTGAAGATGAAATTGACCAATATGGGAAAGAAAAAAAGTTGAAAAGGAAAATATTAGGACAGTCATCACCAGAGAAAAAAATAAGACTGGAGAATGGAACAGAAATGACAAATAGTGTGTCTCAAGAAAGGACTGGTGATTGTATTGGATCTGAGGGAATAAAAAACTTAAATTTCGAACAGCACTTTGAAACAGAAAATGAAGGAATGCCATCATTAACAGCAGAGTCGAACCAATGTGCTCAAGAGTCCAGTGGTGAAAAACTTGATAGTCCAGCTGAAGAAACTGTGAATACACCACTGAAAGAAGAGGAAGAGGCAATGCCTCTGATTGGGCCCGAAACCTTGGTGTGCCATGAAGTAGATTTGGATGATCTGGATGAGAAGGAAAAGACCAGCATTGAGGAGGTGGTAGTTGAGAGCTCTGAGTGCAACTCCCTTGTTTCTGTCCCACCTGCCCTCCCTCCTGCAGCTCAGCATAACTTCTCAGCAGCTTCACCACTTACTCTCTCTCAGGATGAGTCTCGAAGTGTAAAAAGTGAGAGTGACATAACAATCGAGGTTGACAGCATTGCTGAAGAGTCTCAAGAAGGTCTCTGTGAGAGGGAATCAGCAAATGGGTTTGAAGCCAGTGCTGCCACTGGTACTTGCAATATAATTGTACAGGAACAAGAGAGCAGGGAGAAAGGTAAGGCTTGCCAGGGAAACACTTGCCTTTGTACAAGTTAAAGTAAAAGTTAAGAGTTTCAGGTACTGCTGATTTTTAAGTACCATCTTTTTTTCTTTTCTCTTTTAAAAATGTGTATTTAAGGGGGCGTGGGGGCAAGAAAGCTGGTGGAATGCGATGACCATTATTACCCTAGGTACATGTATGAGTGCACATATGGTGCAACACTACATTGTGTACAGAGAAATGAAAAGTTGTGCTGCAATTGTGTACAACGAATCAAAGTGCATTCTGCTGTCATATATATCTAATTAAAATAAATAAATAAAGAATCTTTAAAAATGTATATATAGCCAGGAGTGGTGGTGCACGCGTGTAATCCTAGTGGCTCGGGAGGCTGAGGCAGGAGGATTATAAGTTCAAAGCCAGCTTCAGCAAAAGCGAGGCACTAAGCAATTCAGTGAGACCCTGTCTCTAAATAAAATACAAAATAGGGCTGGGGATGTGGCTTGGTGGTCAAGTGTCCCTGAGGTCAATTCTCAGTACCAAAATAAAAAGTGTTTATAGAGAAGTAAATGTAGAGTACATAGATGAATAAATGTTTTTTGTGTTGTTTTCAAATTATATAATTTTCAATTTATATAATAAAATATTTTTTGTGTTGTTTTCAAATTATCTCTTTCCCTTTATTTCAGGTCAGAAAAGGCCAAGCGATGGAAATAGTGGATTAATGGCAAAAAAACAAAAGCGCACCCCAAAGCGAACAAGTGCTGTAGCCAAAAATGACAAGAATGGAGCAGGTCAGTGCTTTTCAGTGCTGGCTTCTGTAGGGTGGTAGTCATTTCAGCAGTTCGCTGGTTTTGATCCTGGTTTGTGTCTGTTTAAAAATAAATCTAGTTTATTATATTTTTTCATCAACTTTAATCTGAAGGTACATATCAATTTTACTTAGAACTGGGATAGGTGCAATTATTTTTATACTTATGTGTATTTCTTATGGAAAGCAGTTTAATATTAGTGCAAAATATTAGGGACTCAAAAGAAAAATACAATTACTCTGGTGTTAAAAATATATAAAGGAGCTAAGGATATAGCACAGTTGGTAGAGTGCTTGCCTTACATGTACAAGGCCCTGGGTTCAATCCCCAGTACCACACACACACACACACCAAAAAAAAAAAAAAAAAAAAAAAAAAGTAGATAAATTTACATTTTTGCAGGGAATGTTTTCCTCTGAGCTAAAAAAAAAAAAAAAAAAAAAAGCTAATTTGTAGATAGTATGGTAATTTTAAAACATGGAGAAATAAGGGCAATTCTTATTGATTAAAAAAATTAGTAAATCTATATGAATGGATTAGATTACATGAAAAAAATTTTGTGCAATGAATAAAATTAAATAAGAGAATGTGGTAGAAATAAATGCAGTTGATTTTGACAGATTAAAAGTTTAACCTCTAAAATATGCCTTCATACAAGTCTAAAAAGGAAGTTCTAGGTTACAACAGACACATAGTTCAAGGAAAGAACATATGATTTACACAGGATAAAAGGCATTTTAATAGTCAGGGGTTACTGTCAGCTATACAGTGTAGTCTAAGGAAAAGAGCGTGATAGGAGATGAGTATATAAAAGTCTTAGGAATTACAAAGGGAATGTGAGTAATGTTACAGTGGACAAGCCTGGCAGTCACCACCTTGTCAAATAGTCAAAGTGAACACCATCCTTATTGAAACAGTATCCCACTGTACATTAGCAGCCACATATGTGATATTCCTATCAAAGATGCATAATGTGAATCTAATCATGAGGCAGCATCAACAAATTTAAGCTAAAGGATATTCTATAAAATAACTAACCTATAATCTTCAAAATTAAAAAGGTCATGAACATTGAGGAAAGAGGAAATGTTCCAGCATGAAGGAGACTTTAGAGACAGAGATGTGGCAACTAGATGCAATACATGGTTTTCACTGGATACTCTGCTATAAAGGGTATAATTGGGGCAACTGGAGATCTGAGGATTAGATGATAGTAATATATCTGTGCTAACTTTCTGATATTGATGCTTTATCATCATTCTGTAGGAGTGTGGTATTTTAATAAATATCCACATATACATTGATACTTTTCTCTTCAAGAAATAAAACCTAGGGGCTGGGATTGTGGCTCAGTGGTAGAGCGCTCGCCTAGCACGGGCAGGACCTGGGTTCGATCCTCAGCACCACATAAAAATAAAGGCATTGTGTTGTGTCCATCTACACCTAAAATATAAATATTAAAAAAAAAAGAAGAAGAAAGAAAGAAAACCTAAATCCCCTCCCATTTAGTGTGAACTCAATGTCCCATTTCTAACAAAGTGGCAGTGACAGAGTGTGACTCTGGAAAATAGGTCATAAAAGGCACTGAATTCCTCCCTATTCTCCATTGGATGGCTTGTTCTAGGGGAAGTCTGCTGTTGGGAAGATATTCAAGCAGTTTGTCCAGAGGCCCGTATGTTGAAGAACTGGGGGCACTGTACCAATAGCTTGAGAGAGTGAGTGAGCCACTTTGGAAGAATATCTTCCAGCCTCAGTCAAGTTTTAAAAGACAAAAGCCCTGGCTAAAAGTTCAAGTGTAACCTCACAAGATTCCTGAGCCAGACCATACAATCTGCTCCCAGATTCTGATAATCAAAAATTGTGTGAGATAATGAACACATTTGCAGTTTTAAACTGCTAAGTTTGGGACTAATTTGTAATACAGCAGCAGATAACTGACACAGAGAATGTTGTCTGTAGAAATATCACACACTGAAGTACTCTAGTGTAGCAATTGGGTGAGAAAATAATATGGGTAATGTTTGTAGATTTGAAGATTATTTCAGATACAAAGTTTAGAAGATTAAAAAAGGAGGCCAGGTATAAGGGCTCACGCTTGTAATCCCAGAGGCTCAGGAGGCTGAGGTAGGAGGATCACGAGTTCAAAGTCAGCCTCAGGAAAAGTGAGGCACTAAGCAACTCAGTGAGACCCTGTCTCTAAATAAAATACAAAATAGGGCTAGGGATGTGGCTAAGTGGTCGAGTTCCCCTAAGTTCAATCCCTGGTTCCAAAAAAAAAGGATGAAAGGACATGACTAATTTTACTAGAATCTGGTTTAAAAAGCAGTGAAAGAGGAAATAATTAAAGAGATTTGGTAAATAAAATCACTAGGATTTAGTTAATAAGATAAATAAATAAAATCATTAGGATTGGTCAAGTATGAGGAATTAGTTACCTGAGATATGGAATATGGGAGTAGTAGCAGGCTATAGGAAGAGAAATTTGGAGAATGTTTAAACGTACCCAACATTAGGGAAATAAGGATCTGGGCTTAGAAATCAGTCGGATTTTAGAAGATAGTTGTCAGGGCTGGGGATGTGGCTCAAGCGGTAGCGCGCTTGCCTGGCATGCGTGTAGCTCGGGTTCGATCCTCAGCACCACATACCAACAAAGATGTTGTGTCCACCGAGAACTAAGAAAAAATAAATAAATATTTAAAAAATCTCTCTCTCTCTCTCTCTCTCTCTCTCTCTCTCTCTCTCTCTCTCTCTCTCTGTCCCCCTCTCTCTCTCACTCTCTCTTTAAAAAAAAAAAAATAGAAGATAGTTGTCAGAGACTCGAAAGAGAATGAGGTTACCATGAAAGAATTAAAAGAATGAGCAGAAAAAGGAACAAAAACAGTGTGGCATAACCCTTTATGTGGGCCAGGAGGAAGAGTGTGGAAACTCACCAGAGATAAATTGAAGTTAGTAAACACTAGGAGATTTGAATAAGAAGTTTCAAATGCTGTAGAATATTCAAGTAGGATTAAAATACATAATTGAGTTGAACCAGTAGTTTAAGTTTGGGACCCTAACCACAGCATAGAGGTGTGGTTAGACTATGGAAGTCAGGTTAACAAGAGTTTCTCTTCCAAAGAAAAGAGGTGCCAGTTAAAGGGCGAGGTCTTCTCCTCTTCCCTTCTTCTCTTTTTCCAAGGGTGGAAAGATCTAAGCATGCTGTGTACTCTGGGAACCAAAGAAGAGAATACAGACAGTTGACATTGGTTGTTGGAGAGGAGCTGGTACAGCTGGTCTTAAGAGCGTAGCTGAAGAGATCAGCTTGTCCAGAAACTCTTTTTTGAAACCAAAAAAAAATAAAAAGACAATAAGGACAAATACAGGTAGGAAAGGGGCTTGGAAATTGAATGTGTAAACCTCAACTTTGCCTTTTTAGTAGAAGGCAAGGTTGGCTTTAGAGAGTGAAGTTAGGTCAGAGGTAAGGGGTAGAGCTTAAAAAAAAAAGGAAATAAAATTGACAATTCCAATGTGTTTTACGGGAAAACCAAAAGTATTTCTAATATGAGATTGCCGATATCATACTAAGAAGTGTAACTGGGGATGAAGAGTAACACCAGAGCCGCCAGGAGCACTCGCTGACTGGGACTGGATTGACAGTGCCATGAGACTCCTCCCCCGCCTGCTTCTGCTTCTCTTGCTGGCTCATTAGCAGTGGCTCAGTATCTTAGAGAGGATGAAGAAACAGTGGAAGATTCAATAATTGAAGATGAAGATGATGAAGCTGAGGTAGAAGAAGATGAACCCATAGATTTAGCAGAAGATGAATCAGAGGAAGAAGATTTATCTTCTTCTGAAGCATCACCAAATGCAGATACAACTATCTTGTTTCTGAAAGGAGAAGATTTTCCAGCAAATAACATAGTGAGGTTCTTGGTAGGCTTTACAAACAAGGGTACAGAAGATTTTATTGTCGAATCCCTAGATGCCTCATTTCGTTATCCTCAGGACTATCAGTTTTATATCCAGAATTTCAAAGCTCTTCCTCTGAACACTGTAGTACCACCCCAGAGACAGGCCAATTTTGAGTATTCATTCCTGCAGAGCCCATGGGTAGACGACCCTTTGCTCTGGTCATCAATCTGAACTACAAAGACTTGAATGGCAATGTATTCCAAGATGCTGTCTTCAATCAACTGGTTACAGTTATTAAAAGAGAAGATGGGTTAGATGGAGAAACATTATGTATATGTTCCTTGCTGGTCTTGGACTTCTGGTGTTGGCCTTCATCAACTCCTAGAATCTAGAAAGTGCAAGAGACACATACAGAAAGTAGAAATGGGTACATCAAGTCAGAAAGATGTTGACATGAGTTGGATTCCTCAAGAAACTTTGAATCAAATCAATAAAGCTTCATCAGGAAGGCTGCCCAGGAAGCGGGTACAGGAGAGACCGGTGGGATCTGGGGAGTAAATGTTCCTTTGTGCAACAATTCAGCCTATACTTCCCTGCTGTAATGTTTTGGGAATTAGTACAGAGAAACCATATCACCATAGAAGGCAACTACTACTTATGTGTGGACTGAGCAGACAGAGTCTCTGGCAATAATATTGCTGAAAATGCACTGCGTTTTTTTTTCTAGATTAACAATTTTTTTTTTTTTTTGGAAATCATTAAAATCTATGTGTGTGTAAAAAAGAAGTGTAACTGCTGAGTCTGTTGCATTTAGGTTTTTATCATTGATAGTCTCCAAGTAAACTTGTTTTTGTTGTTACAGGACAAAGCAGTGATAGTGAAGATCTCCCAGCTGTGGACAATTCAAGTAAATGTACCCCAGTGAAACACCTTAGTGTGTCTAAGCCTCAGAAGCTTACACGATCACCTGCAAGAATCTCCCCTCATATCAAAGATGGAGAGAAAGAGAAACACAGAGAAAAACATCCAAATTCATCTCCTAGGACATATAAGTGGAGCTTTCAACTCAGTAAGCAGCTTATGGATAACATGAATATATATTGTAAAGTGGAGTATATTTAAAATGCCAACTTAATAAGGAATAATGCTTAACAAATTATTTATGTATTCCAAATCATTAATCACTACTTGTTATCTTAAATACAAATCTGTAACTTTTTATAAGATTAACTTGATAAATATTGATGAGATTGTCAGTTAAGAAGACACATATGGGGTTGGGGTTGTGGCTCAGCAGTAGAGCACTCGCCTGTCAATGTGTGAGACCCTGGGTTTGATCCTCAGCACCACATAAAAATAAATAAACAAAATAAAGATATTGTGCCCATGTATAACTAAAAAAAAAAAAAGACACATGGCCGGGTGTGGTGGCGCACACCTGTGATCCCATGGGCTCTGGAGGATCAAAAGTTTGAGGCCATCCTTAGCAACTTAGCAAGACTCTAAGTGCCTTGGCAAGACCCTGTCACTAATTATAAAATAAAGGGCAGGAGATGTGGTTTAGTGGTGAAGTGTCCCTGGGTTTAATCCCCAGTACCAAAAAAAAGAACCAGTCTGATATAAATTGATTAAACTGAGGCGCCTTTTGTCATATCAGTAATTTAAAATAATACTTATCTATAAAGGGTTACTTTGTGTTCATTTATGTAATGCATGTTGAGTATGGAAATTTTGGATATGTAAGGATGCTTAATCATGAATTTAATTCATATCTTACCTTTTTAAAGAGCCTTATTGAGCTTATTATGGTATGCTTTAATAAACTAAACTTTTTGTTCACTTATGATTTAGATTTTTGATAGAACTGCTATCTTTTTTGTCATAGATTTTAAAATAAATTTTTTCCCTTTTAGATGAATTAGATAATATGAATAGTACAGAGAGAATCTCTTTTCTTCAAGAAAAATTACAGGAAATCAGAAAATATTACATGTCTTTGAAGTCTGAAGTTGCAACCATAGACAGGAGAAGAAAAAGATTAAAAAAGAAAGACAGAGAAGGTAATTTTATTAATTTTTTCTCATTTTTTTTCCAAATATACTATCAATTTAGAAGGTTTGTTTGTCACTCTCTGAATATGGTATATACATTTATTAGTTGTTGCTTTTAGATTCCTAGTGTTTTCTTCTGTTGCCTTTACTAAAGTGAATGGGTTAGCAGCTGAATTAGTCAGTATGAGACCTCCGAAAAGGAGTATGAACTAAGTTGTACAATTTTTTATTTTACTAAATGTGGTGGGTTCTCCAGAAGATCTGACTTTCTCTGAAATTTACTCTTTGATCAACAGGAATTTACTGAGTGCCTGTTCACAGACACTGTATTTGTTATTATGAGGGTCATTAAAATAAATAAGATATAAGGCTGATCCTCAAGGGGATTATCTTGCTGGGGCAGTAAGTCATTTTTTAAGCAACTGTAGTATAATTCAGTGCAGTTCACCATCATTAATGACTACTTCATCATGTGCTAGGTGCTCTGCCAGTTGGTAGAATGGAAAAGATGAATTAAATGAGTGCAGACTTTGATCTCAAAAATGTGAACATCTAGAAGGACAGCCAGGAATTACATTAACCAGTGTAGGAGTTAGTGGAAGGACAGGATACTTTGAAGTAATCATTAAAGGGATAAAGTATCCCAGTTAGATCTTAAAAACATGAAGGGTTGGACTTGGAGTGTGACTCAGTGGTAGAGTGAATGCTTGTCACACAGGAGGCCCTGGGTTTGATCCCCAGCACCATACACACCACACAAAATAAAGTGTAGGGTTGACTTCTAATTAAATGTGTTGGAGAGAATGTGGATAACTGGAATTTATATACTGTTTATGAAAGAACAATTTTGGTATAACTATTTCTAGAGAACTATTGTACCCACAAAAACTAAAAACATGCAGAATACATTCTTTTTCTAGGTGTATCCTTCAAACCTAGAGAAATCCTTATTCCTGTGGCCAAAACCAACTATACAAAGATGTTCTTTACTGCACTGTTTTGAAATAGAGGAAAATGGAAAATAGCCTAAACATTCATAAATAGGGATGGATGGATAAATAATGGTTTACTCATTAAAAAAAACTTAAAACTCTATACCTAGGAAGAATATAGAATAAGACAACTGACTAAAGGAGAAAAGAAATGTCAACAGCATGTCTTTTGATAGCTGAGCAGCCAATGGACTACTGTAACTCTCCTAGCAGATGAGACAATTCTTACAATGAGACAAAACAAGCAGCACAGTTCATACCACCTGATTCCAGAAAAGCTCTGAAGGCAGGGATGTGGGACGATGCCGAAAAAATAGAGATTGGGTGAAAATGGAAAGAGAAATTAGATCCTCCTATCCCCCTCTGTAAAACAAGGTTACGGCTTTCCTCATGTCCAGGATAAAACAGGAGATTAACTTAACAGAAAGTAGGTTTATAGACTCAGGGACATCAGCCATACCTAGAAGTGAGAGTAAGGTTGAATCAAAAGTTATAAATTGAGCAAAAAGTTTGAACACTGAATAGTAAGACTCCCGTCCATCTTCCAGACTAGGATTTGATCCTCTTGGCTCACTGAAAGATGTAGCCAAGTTTTTGCCCATTCCTGGTAGGAGTTTCTGAAAAAATTGACCACCACAGGAAGAAAGACCTAACATAAATATCAACATTTGGATGTTCCTGTACCAGAAAGTAACATCTGTGCTAATCAGTGCATGTGCATTGCATATGTTGAAAAGCCTCAGTGTTCATAGACAGCTTCCAGTTGGCCTCCTGATGCCCCTCTCTTCAATGTGGGAGCCACATGATCAGATAATTGAGGAAAGCCTGTATATAAAACAGATGCTAAAGTAGATAAAGAGACCAAAAAGGAACTTGAGGGAAAACAGTATAACTTTTTTTTTTTTTTTTTTTTAAGCAAAAGGTACACTATTAAAAATATTCAGGGGGGCTGGGGATGTGGCTGAAGCGGTAGCGCGCTCGCCTGGCATGCGTGCGGCCCGGGTTCGATCCTCAGCACCACATACCAACAAAGATGTTGTGTCCGCCGAGAACTAAAAAGTAAATATTAAAAAATTCTCTCTCTCTCTCCTCTCTCACTCTCTCTTTAAAAAAAAATATTCAGGGGCCAGAAACAGTGGCACTTGCCTGTAATCCCAGCAGATTGGGAGGCTGAAGCAGGAGGACCAGAAGTTCAAAGACAGTCTCAGCAACTTAGCAAGGCACTAAGCAACTTATTGAGATCCTGTCTCAGAATAAAATCTAACTTTATGTTTTTATTTTTTAATTTGGTGCTGAGGATCGAATCCAGTACTTCACACATGCTAGGCAAGTGCTCTACCACTGAGCCACAGCCCCAGCCCTCAGAATAAAATATTAAAAAGGGCTGGGGATGTGGCTCAGTGGTTAAGCAACCCTGGGTTCAATCTCTGGTACAAGAAAAACAAAAACAATTCAGAACTGGAGGAAATGAAACTAGAAGATTGAAAGGACTCACTGTACCCTCTATAAAGAATGAGGGGACAGGGAACGGGTAATAGCAAAGCATGTCTTGAAATTTTAGAATCCTGTGGATAAAGATTTCTAAAAGTTTACTTTATGAAGGTACATTTGAAAGAAATAAGTCTCAGAACAGCATCAAGTTTCTTAAGTCAGATTTAGAAGCCAAGCTAAAAAACGATATGCAGTCCAGCAAATAGGCAATCCCACAGAGAAAAATAGAAAAGGAAAATCTCAGGGGGATGGGATGGCGAACGGAAGCTGTAGGATGACCGCTACATAGCAAACCTGGGAAGCACCTACTCCAGAAATAGGATGGAACAGAAGCAGGCAGAAGGGCTCCAGGAGTTCATCTCGAAAATAATTAAGTACAAGGTGAATTAACTGACAGGCTTGGCTTTATGGAGACAAATTTTCTGCCCTTGGTAAAGATTTAGAAGGAATTACTGATAAAATAACTTGTGTCACGTGGTCTTGAATCACTCAAATCCAGCCTTTTTTTTTGGTACTGGGAATTGAACCCAGGGGTGCTCTACCCCTGAGCTCCATCCACAGACCTTTTTTAATTTGTTTTTCTTTGGAGACAGGGTCTTGCTAAATCGGAGAGACTGGTCTTGAATTTGCAATTCTCCTCCTCTGCCTCCTGAGGTACTGGGATTACAGCAGGCATGTGCCAACACAGTTAGCTCCAGCAGTTTTTAGTTTCTGGGAATAGCATGGAGCAAAATGGAAAGCGATCAGACTCTGTCCTTTTCTTTAAAAAATTTTTAGCATAGAAGTCTTTATAGTACTTTTAAACACAAAAAGAAGAAAAGAACAAATTAATAAATTTCTTCAGAGAACTCCCCACTACTTTGGATTCAGTTTCCTAATGGTGATGTAAGTTTCAGACAACTAAAAAGATTCCTTCCTTTTTTCTTCTTTGGAAATTTTTATAGTAAATTATTAAATTGAGACTAAGTGATTTCTAGCATACAAACAAGAATCTTTTACAATGAATAACATATCTATTGGTAATCACACACATCTACAAATTTTTTTTTTTTTTTTGGACTGGTAATTAAACCCAGGATGCTTTACCACTGAGTCACATCCCCAGTCTTTTTAAATTTTTAATTTTGGGACAGGGTCTCACTAAGTTGCTTAGAGCCTTGCTAAATTGCTGAGGCTGACCTCAAATTTGCAATCCTCCTTTTTCAGCTTTCTAAGTCCTGGGATTACTTTATAGGTATGTGCCACATGCCCAGTACACAGATACTGTTGAATAATATTTAAAACTTTAAATAGGAACGAGTAGGCAAAGATTGGCAGGAGAAGCTCTGGGCATGGTGGCACATACCTTTAATCCCAGTGACTGGAGAGGCTGAGGCAGAAGTATCACAAGTTCAGGGCCAGACTCAACAATTTAGGGAGACCCTATTTCAGAATTTAAAAAGTAGAAAGGTCTGGGGATATGGGGATATAGCTCAGTTTAGGTAATGTGCCCCTGGATCCAATCCCCAGTACCATTAAAAAAAAAAAAAAAAAAGGATTGGAGAAGGAAAGTTTTGAAAAAAAAAAAAAAGAGAAGATGAAAGCAAAAAGGGAAAATAAAGGAAAAAGTCTGAAAACTGGCAAAACACTTTCTCTCTAAAGTTAGGTTAAAGGTATTTGAGGATTTTCCCCTAATCATACACCCACATTGCCATAACCTGCACAATTGTGATAGCTGATATTTACGGAAATTCTCTGGATGTTTCTGATTTGGGTCAAGCCAAGTCCTTTACTGGGGTCTTTCAAGTAGGGGTTTAAAAGTTTAATCTCTCTAATCTTTACATTTTGTGGTGTCTTTTTTTTCTTCTTCTTCTTCTTTCCCTTTTTCACTGCTAGGGATTAAACCCGGGGCCTTGCATATACCAAACACATGCTGTACCAGTGAGCAACACTCCCAACCCTGTGGTGTCTGTTTTAAACTTTTGAGTTACATAACTGACCAAGGACTGATTCCACTCAATCGAGTCAAACAAAATATTTGCTGGCATTTGTTATCCCATCATGTAACACTGAAGAGACCAATGAATAAAGAAAATAGTGTTAAGAATCTTATTTCTACTTTGCCATCCACTAGGTATCTCTGTGCGATCATTTCTGACTCTAACATCATTGTTTTGATTCTACAGTGTCTCATGCAGGAGCCTCTATGTCATCTGCTTCATCAGACACTGGAATGAGTCCCTCATCATCATCTCCCCCACAAAATGTCCTTGCTGTAGAATGCAGGTGATAAACATTTTCTCTGCCTTCCCAGCAGTTTGCTGCCATGGACATAAATTCCAAAACCCTGAAATACAACCACAGAGAGCACTCAACTGGTTTGACATTGCTAAGTATATCCTGTGTACTTTTCCAGGCTGGATTGTATCTATTCCCTTCTCTCTTGTTTTATCTTGTTGCAAAAAAAAAAAAAAAAAAAAAAAAAAGCTGATTAATAATTGAAGGTTAGGCAGCCTGCCATATTTGTTATAATTTTTCCTCTTTATTTTTTTCATTTTTTGTGATATAGAAAAAAAGGGCACTTAGCAAATTTGAATTTGTAAAATAAAGCTTTTCAGGTGTTATAGAAATCATAGACAAGCAAGTGCACATGGTAAACATCAAAATATTATCCAGCTGAATAGATACTGCTGCACTTTCACTAAGATGTATTTGTACACTTGGTGAGTAGGGGGTTTATGTTGTGTTTTTTATTGTTGTTGATGTTTTTTTTTTGTTTTTTTTTAATTTCTGTGGAAGCACTTGCTATTTAGAACTGCCAAAGTATATGTTCAGCAGTGTGCCCAGGTTTAAAAGTGTAAATGGGACAAAATAAATTGTGAAAGGAAGTGTAGTTGACTGAAAACTACAGTTGTAATAAGTCTTCCACTTTTTATAGGACTTTTGAGCACACAATTATGCAAATATTTTAATGTTTATTAATGTTTACAGTGGAATTGTGAATAAGTTTTCAGTGGACTATCTTATCCCTTGACAAAAATATTTTGTCTTTTTTCTATGTAATTTCAGAGTTTTTATTTTGTTACAAAAATACAAAAATGAAATATATAACAACAATGAAGTTATTTAACAAGATTTCTAAAGCTGAAAATTTTGTGTAAAATAAGGTATTATCTTGCAACTTGTTAAATATATTTATTCAGACATTGGATGTTGTATTTTTATGTATTTTTTAAAATATTAATAAAATTGAAAAAAAGAAAATTCTAGGTTAATTCACTCTTTGGATGACGCTAGCTCTCAGCTGTCCCTTTTACAGGAGGTACCTCCAGCAGCCTGGCCTGTACTGAAGGGAGTCTGTCTCAGTCCTTCAAACAGAATAGAACTGTAAATGGGCATCTGGATCATTGAAGTATGTCCTTATTTAGAAACTTTGGCAGTCCTAGTATTTAAACTGTTTTAAGGATCAAATTTTTGGTTGCCCTTCAGAAATTTTGTCACAGTTTTATGTTTGCTATACTGCCGAATAAATTTATATCTCCCAAAGTTGAGATGCAACAACTAAGTAAAGCAACTATGTATGCTTTGTCTGTGAATTGTTCCACAGGCTGATACATTTTGTAAATAATTCTTCCAAAATCATGTATTTAAAGCAGTTTTGCATATACATTATGTAAAAAGTGATTTTTTAAAAGCAATTTTTAAATTCATGTTTGTACATTGAAAGGGGTTTTTTTTAAACCTCCTTTTCTGTGTTTAATACGCTGTAGAGTATAACCTAGATGCTCTAGACTGTATATCAGGATCTGATTTAAAAGAACAAAGTCAGAGCTAAACACTAGTGATGGCATAGCATTACTGAAATCATTGTTTCTTAATTTCATTTTACCACATTGTGAACTTGTGATTCAGATTCCTTCCATTTTCTCAGAGAATTAAAAACAAAAAAAAAGTACTCTTGTAAAATGCACTTTTCTGTCTTTTCTTTGCAAAGCAGAAGTATTTCAATGTAAAATAAAAATGGAGCTCAGCGGTCAGTATTAATAAAGGCTATGTTTTAAACATAGGCTTTATATTTTTAGTTTTCATTTAAGTTGTTGCTTTTTCCCCAAATGCCAGTAACTTTATAGTTGGAAAAATCAGATTTCACAAAACAAAGCATTTCAGTGTATTCTTCAGCCTTTTAATTAAATATTTCTAGTACTTATACAAATAAAAAATGTGGTGTCATTCAAATCTAGTTGAAACTAGGAAGCAACCTTAGATTTAGACATTGAGATATTTTCAGAGGTAAATCAGTAAATCTGAGATAACTAAGTTTTTAGTTTGAGTACTGTCTATCCCTTCTAATTGATATAAATTTGGTAGTGAAGTATTGGGGTATTGCTACAGAGAGTAAATGATATATTCATTGAATAAATATATAGACACTTAAAATTCCTTTCATTTGGGGCCTGGAAAAGGTTATAAAATTAAGTGAATGTTTACTAGGCATTACAGTTCAAATATTGGGCATGTTTTGAGTTTACCTAAAATTTAGATAGTTCTTACATGTGACTAAGAAAGTAAAAGGGCAAAGACACTCTAATACCTAAAATGGAAGGTTTTATCTGTAAAATCAAGATATTTAATTTTAGTTTACCATGTGTGCCTTTATTGTTTGCTGTTTTTGTACTAAATATTCAGTTTAACTGTCTTTTACTAGGAAAGATGGTTGTACTTAGCACATTTAGAAGACTACTACATACTATCTGTGAAATTGCTTTAAATTATGGAAATTATATTGATTAAGCTATTAATTTATTTATGTACCTTTCTTATGAGCCCTATAAGTTAACATAGTTATCAAATTATGAAAACATTTAAAGCTAACTTCAGCAGCACACAAAACCTTATCAGAATTAATTCATCAACAATTTATTGAGTATCTTCTGTGTGGCAGGTATTATGCTAATAATGCTAAGCCAGGAGCCACAAAAGTGAAGAAGACTGAAGAAGGTCCCTGTCTTCATGGAATGTGTAATCAAGTGGGGTAGATAGATGTTAAAACAAGTGACCTAATATGAAGTTTTGGTGTGCTATGAGATCACCTGATTCAAGAGCTTAGCTAGTATGAAGGCTTGCTTGGGTGGTCTGGAAGACTTTGCAGAGACAGCAACACTGAATTTGAGCCCCCGTGAGGATTATTTGACTAGGAAATGGGAGGAGAGAGATGGATCCTCTAGCATTCCAAGCATATAGAGAAGGAGAATTTGGTACTAAGGAGCCAGGGTTAGAGCAGACCTGGGACGGGGCCAGGTTAAACAGAACCATTCTTTCTTTCTTTTTTAGTTGTAGATGAATGCAATACCTTTATTTTTATTTGTATGCCTCACATGCGCTAGGCTAGAGCTTTTACTACTGAGCCACAACCCTAGTCCCTAGAACTGTCTTGAGCCATGTATCCATGAAGTTTTGGCTGACTTCTCACCACCATAGACTATCATCCTCTTGCTTGTCCTGTAGTGTTTTACCTGAGAGCTTACTTGTTATTATGTTTACTTGTCCATGTGTGCTTCTGCCCTACTAGATCATGAGTTCCTTAAGTGCTCCTTAGTCATGGGTGTGTCCCACAAAGTGCCTGGTCCTATCTCTAATAAAGTAAGGTAGTCAAAAATTGTTTAAATTGAGAAAAATTACTCAGTGCTATTGTTTCTGTTTTGTTATTAGTGATTTTTATAGCAAAGCCAGAAATTCAAAAGAGGTGTTCAGGGTTGTTTTCATTAAGTGATGGCATTGAGGTCCAGGAATGGGGCTCAATGGTAGAGTGTTTGCCTAACAAGTGCTAGACCCTGGGATCAATCACCAGCATGGAAAAGGGGAAAAAACCAAAGAGATGAAGTTGAAATATCATTTGGAAAGTATAGGATAGACTTATATAACATTTCCTCTCCAACTGAAATTATTAATTGATGAGTTGCTTTTCCTTCTCTCCTACACTGTCATGTGGTTACCCACAGCCTTTTATTCCATTAAAGGAAGGGTACACTGTGGTAGCATTTATCAGTGATAAAGATTGAGTGACTATTAGAGTGGAGTTTGCAATCCAGCAAATATGTACTTTAGTGTTTTCACAATAAAACTAGAAATTTTTTTAGTCCTTTATTTATTTATTTTACAAAATCAGTTGTTTTCCATGTTGACAAGCACAAAAACAAAACAAAAATGCTATTCATTCATATGAGACCCATTATGTATCTCTTTAAATAGAATAAGAAGGGTAGTACTTATAATTTTGGTATTTGTAGTTAAAGTAATTATGAAGCTGTCTTCATTTTGTTGTCTGTATCATGCAGAATTCATTTTGAAAAGTACTATTGTAAAAAAAAGCTTAAGACCTGACATGTTAATATAATAAATAATTATTTGTATAAGTAATTGAATTTCTTCTCAAAATAAATTAAACAAGATAGTATATAAGTATGTCCCATGCAAAAATCACAGTGGTTTCTGAAATTAAAATTTAATTGGACATCCTATATTTCATCTGCAAACTCTACACTAGTTCCTTTTCTGTCGTATCCTAAGCATATGTTTATTAGCCTCTAGATGACCATTTTTGGTCACTGATGAGGTATAACAAATTGCTATACTTTCTTTTGGTTTCCAAGGATTTTTCATGGGCAGATTATGATTGAATTTTAGAATTGGATTGGCCCTGTATATAATTGAAAACTAAAACTTTTCTGGAGGTGTTGTGTTCATTTGATTGGACCCTGTTCCCACAGTGGTTAACTGCTTTCAGGAGTTCCCTCATATCTATCCAAACTTACTCTCAAATAAAAACATAAACTTGCCTATGACAAGCCCTTTACAATTATGAATAAAGCCACTATAAATATTCACATGCAGCTTTTTGTGTAAGCATGTTTTCACCCTTGGTTAAATACCTAGGAGATTGCTGGATTATACCACTGTTCTATCTTACATTCCTACAAGCAGTATACGAGAGTTCCAGTCGCACTGCACCCTCGCCAGCATTAGATACTGTTTAATGTTGGGTGTGTGTGTGTGTGTGTGTGTGTGTGTGTGTGTTTTAGCCATTCTAATAGGTGTGTAGTGGTATTTCTCTGCTTTTAATTTGTATTCCCAAAATGCAGTGATGTCATGTTAGGTTTTTTAATGTCTGACACCCTCGAGTGTTGAAAAGTATGTAAAGAATTGCCCCCCAATGAACTGCAAGTGCAAGTATAAAATTTATACATCTATTTTGAATCTGAAAGAATTTAATACACTAAAGAGAAGGCTTACCTTCTATAAATACAGTTCATTTGCCCTGTAGAAAATCTGTGTATGTCTAAGGAGATTCGTATTAAGACTATTCTTTGCAGCATAGTTTGTGTGATCAAAAACAGGTGGGGGCATACACCTTTAATCCTGTCAACTTGAGAGCCTGAAGAAGGAATATCTCAAGTTTGAGACTAGTCTTAGCAATTTAGTGAGACCCTGACTCAAAAAGACTGGGGTTGTAGTACAGTGGTAAAATGCTCCCGGTCTCAAGACCTAGAACCAGAAAAAAAGTTGGGGGTGGGGACCATCTTAAGTGCCCATCAACAGGAGGATGGGTAAGTAAGTTGTGGCATATTAATTAAAAGCATACTAAGAGCAGTTAATGGGCTAGAGGTAAATATATAAATATAGAGTGAGTTTCCAAAAAAAAAAAAAGCTAGTAGAAAAAACAAGTTGCTAAATAATAAATAAAAATAAATTATTTCTACATCTTCTTCCAGAAGATCAATAAAATTGATAAATCTCTAGTCAGATTGTTTGGGAGATAAAGAGAAAGAAAAAATTACCAATATCAAGAGTGAGGGACGTGGCATACTACAGAAGCTATTATAAAGTTGACAAAGGAATATCATGAATATATTTATGCTAATAAATTCAACAACTAGCTGAAATGGAGAAAATCATGGAAAAACAGATTACCAAAAGGAGGAGGAGAGAAAAAAAAATTCAAGGTGTGCATGGCTATACTGATAAAGGAAGATATGATACTAATTCTATCCAAACTCTTCCAAAAAATTGGAACTTAGTCTACAAGGCCAACCATTATCCCCTCAAGAGCAACACCCCTAGTGACTTAACTCTTAAAGACTCCAGCACCTCCAGATAGGGCCACAGTGATGCAGTCTTTAACATAATGGGCCTTTGGGGGACACTTCCAAACCACAGCATGTAAAATAACCAGTCAATGTAATTCACCATATTAAAAAAACCTTAGGATGCAGAAAAAGCATTTGACAAAATCTAATATTGGTTTCTAATAAAAGAAAACCTTGGCAAAGTGGAAAGTGGACTAAAAAGGAACAACCTCAACCTGATAAAGGAAAACTATGAAGAGCATACAGTTGACATCATATTTAATGATGAAAGACTGAATACTTTTCCCCATGATTTGGAATGAGACAAGGAGATCCACTCTCATCGCTTCTATTCAACATTGTACTGGTGGTTCCAACCAGAGAGCATTCAGATAAGGAAAAGGAATCACAGGTGCCTGGACTGGTGAGTTTAGCAAGATTGCAAGAGGTAAGATTAATATACAAAAATATCAGTTGTTTTCTATACAGTAACAATAGTCAGCAATTGAAAATAAGGTAGACCTATTTAGACTGCATTTTATTTTTTCTTATAGATAATTAAGGATTCATTTTGACATAATTATAAAAGCATGGAATATAATTTGCTCTAATTCAGTTCCCAGTACTGAATTCCCCTTTCCCTCTCCTCTTCCTCTTCCCTCCTGTTTCCTTCCCTCTACTCTACTGATTTTTCTGCTATTTACTTATAGATCTTTAAATTTAGTGTCTTGTGCATTATCACTCTATGATTACACTAGTGGAGTGACTCTGAAACATGTGCATCCAGAGGAATAAGAAGTTGTGCTCCATTTGTGTACAATATGTCAAAATGCATTTTACTGTAAAATTAATTAGTTAATTTTAAAAAATTTTAAAATAGTGTCTTGTGGATATACATGATAGTGAGATGCACTGTGGTATATTCATATATGTACATAGGAAAGTTATGGTCAGATTCATTCCATTGTTCTTCCCTTATCAGGTCGCTCCTCCCTTACTGTCAATCCCTTCATTTACTACACCAATCTTTCTTCTGTTTTGATGGAATTCCCTTATTCTTTTTATCCCTTCTCTCTTTCTCTCCTTATTTTGGACTAGCTTCCACATTCATCCTTTGACTTTTTTGGGTCTGGCTTTTTTCACTTAGCATGAGAGTCTCCAGATCTATCTATTTGGCAGCAAATACCATAATTTTATTCTTTTTTAAAAAAATTTTTTGTAGTTGTAGATGGACAACTTTATTTGTGTATTTTTTTATATAGTGCTGAGGATGGAACCCAATGCCTCCCACATGCAAGACAAGTGCTCTGCCACTGAGCTTCAGCCCCAGTCCCTAATTTCATTCTTCTTTATAGCTGAGTAATACTTCATTGTGTATATACACCACACTTTATACATTCAGTGTTGAAGGGCACCTAGGTTGGTTCCATAGCTTAGTTATTGTGAACTGTGCTACTATAAACATTGAAGTGGCTGTATCCCTGTAGTATACCAATTTTAGATCTTCTCAATATATACTAAGGAATGGGATAGCTAGGTCATATGGCGGTTCCATTCCTAGTTAGTTAAGCAGTCTCCATACTGCTTAACTAGTTGCACCAATTTAAAGTTCCACCAACAATGTATGAGTATACCTTTTCCCCCATATCCTCGCCAACACTTTTTAATTATTTGTTCTTAATAATTGCAATTCTGACTGAGGTGAGATGAAGTCTCAGTGTAGTTTTGATTTGCATTTCCCTAATTGCTAGAGATGTTGATCATATATTCATATGTTCTCATATATTTGTTGGCCATTTGAATTTCTTCTTTTGAGAAATGTCTGTTTAGTTCTTTTGCCCATTTATTAATTGGGTTTTTAAAAAAATATTTATTTTTTTAGTTTCAGGTGGACACAATATCTTTATTTCATTTTTTTTAAATATTTTTTTAAGAGAGAGAGAGGAGAGAGAGTGAGAGAGAGAGAGAGAGAGAATTTTTAATATTTATTTTTTAGTTCTCGGCAGACACAACATCTTTGTTTGTATGTGGTGCTGAGGATCGAACCCAGGCCACACGCATGCCAGGCGAGCGCGCTACCGCTTGAGCCACATCCCCAGCCCTCTTTATTTCATTTTTATGTGGTGCTGAGAATCAAACCCAGTGCCTTACACATTCTAGGCAAGTGCGCTACTATTTGAGCCACATCCTCAGCCCATTAATTGGGTTATTTAAAAATTTTTTTTTAATTGTGGTTGGACACAATAACTTTTATTTTATTTACTTAAGTTTCATGTGGTGCTGAGGATCGAACCCAGGGCCTTGCACATGCTAGATAAACACTCTACCACTGAGCAATAAATCCAGCCCAAGGGTTATTTGGTTTTTGATGTTAAGTATTTTGAGTTCTTTATGTATTTTGGATAGTAATGCCTTATCTGAGGAGCAAGTGGCAATGATCTTCTCCCATTCTGTCAGATCTCTCTTCACATATTTTTTCCTTTGTTGTGCAGAACGTTTTTAATTTGATGCCATCCCACTTAACTGATTTTTAGTTTTATTTCTTGCACTTTAGGAGTCTTGTTAAGGAAGTCAGCTCCTGTGCTGATATGCTAGAGGGTTGGGCCTACATTTTCTTCTAGAAGTTTCAGTTTTCTGACTTTGATCTACTTCGAGTTGATTTTTATGTAAGGTGAGAGATAGGTGTGAGATTTCATTATTCTACATATGGATATCCAGTTTTCCCATCACCTTATTGAAGAGGCTATCTTTTCTCCAACATATGTTCTTGGCACCTTTATGTAGATACATGTGATTATGTGGTGTCTTTGTGTCTTCTCTTCCATTGGTCATCATGTCTGTTTTGGTGCCAGTACATGCTGGTTTTGTTACTGTAGGTCTGTGCTATAATTTAATTTCTGGTATAGACAATCTGCAAGATAGTGACAAATTCCTAGACACATATGACCTATCAAAATTGAACCATGAAGATATAGAAAACTTAAACAGATCAGTATCAAGAAATGAAATTGAAGTAGCTATCAAAATCCTCCCAACAAATAAAAGCCCAGGATTGATGGATCCTCAGCCAAATTCTACCAGATCTTTAAAGGAGAACTAATAGTCAACTCCCTCAAATTAGCTCATGAAATAGAAAAAGAGGAAATATCAAAATTCATTCTATGAAGCAGGTATCACCCTGATACCAAAACCAGTCAAAACACATCAAGGAAACAAACTCTGGCCAATATCCTTGATGAACACAGATGCAGAGATTCTTAATAAAACACTGGCAATTCACATATAAAAACACATTAAAAAGATAGTGCACCATGATCAAGTGGGGTTTATCCAGGGATGTGAGTTTGGTTTGACGTATGGAACTCAATAAGTATAATTTACCACAAAAATAGAGTTAAGGACAAGAATTATATGATTATCTTAATAGATGCAGAAAAAATTTGACTAATGAAGCACCCATTCATGCGTAAAACATTAGAAAAACTAAGGATAGAAGGAGTTTACCCCAACATTGTAATGGCTACCGTGACAAACCCAAGGCCAACATTATACTGAACAGAAAAAAAATGAAAGCATCTCCCTAAAAATAGAAACAAGGATGCCCACTCTCACCATTCCTAGTCAACATAGTCCTTGAAACTTTAGCCAGATCAGGCAAGAGAAGGAAATTAAAAGGATACAAATAGGAAAAGAAAAGCTCAAATTGTCTCTGTTTGCTAACAATATGACCCTGTATTTAGAAGACCTAGCAATTGAAATTTTAAGAACACCATTCACATAAAATGTGAAATACACTGGGATAAGTCTGACAAGGGAAAAGATCTCTAGAATGAAATCTTAATATACTGATGAGAAAAAATAAAGACAATCTAAGTAAATGAGAAAATATACTTTGTTCATAGTCTTAAAACTTAATATTGTTGAGTTTCTTTTCTCCCTGACACTATTTGAATGAGTCCCTCAAAATTTAATGTGTTGGGGGCTGGGGCTGTAACTCAGTGGTAGAGTGCTTATCTCACACGTGTGAGGTACTGGGTTCAATCCTCAGCACCACATAAAAATTTAAATAAATAAAGATTTATATATATATATATATATATATATATATATATATATATATATAAAAATTCATGTGTTAGAAACCTAATCCTCAAATTCAGACATTAATCATATATGGAAGTAGGGCCTTGAGAGATTATTAGAATTAGATGAGTTCATCAGGGTGAGGTCTCCATAATGGCATTAGTGGCTCCATAAGAGGAGATGGAGCTACCATGCTTGCTCTGCTGTGCCATGTAATATCTTTCACCATGTTATGATCATCCAAGAAAAGCACCCTTCAGATGTTGAACAGATGCCACCACCATGCTCTTAGGTTTCCCAGCCTCCAGAACCATGAGCAATAAAGCATTATCTTTATAAATTACCTAATCTTAGATGTTTTGTTATAGAAAAATAAGTGAACTAAGACAATCCTCAAATTCAGTGAAATCCTAATAAAAATCCTAGGAGGTGGGGCTGGGGTTGTGGCTCTGTGGTAGAGGCTTGCCTAGTACAGATGAGGTACTGGGTTCAATCCCTAGCACCACATAAAAAAAAAAAAATAAACAAAATAAAGATATTGTGTCCACATACAACTAAAAATAAATAAATAAATAAATAAAATTTGAACAAATAATTCTTCCCTCTCTTTAAAAAAAAAATTCCAGGTGGTATTTTTGTAGAAATTAACAAGGTAATTATAAGACTCATATGGAAATACAAAGGAACTAGAATAACCAAAACAATTCTGAATAAGAGAATTAAATTAGGGGCCTACCACTACCTAATTTCAAGAATTGTTATAAAGTTATAGTGATCAAAACAGTATGCTCCTGGAATAAGAAGCTACATCAATGGAACAAAATAAGAGCCAAGAAATAGCTCTCATATATGTGGCAGAAAAGTAGTTTTTGACAAAGCTCCAGAGGCAAGATAGTAAAGACAGGACAACATGTTAAATAAAAAAACAAAACAAAACAATAAAACAGTGCTGAAATAATTGGACTTAACATATGTTTAGAAAATGAAATCTAGAGGTTGGGGATGAAGCTCAGTGACAGATGATTGACTCACACATGCATGAAGCCCTGGGTTTTATCTCCAGCACCACAAAAACAAAAACAAACAAAAATTTGGATTCCTACATTGTACAATATGCAAAAACTCAAAACAGATCACAATTTTAAGTAGATCACAAAATATATCCAAAATCTAAGACTTATAAAACTCTAAAATAAAACATGGGTGAACTTTTTTGTGACCTCCTGCCTAACTGGGTTAGGCTCAGATAGAACACCAAAAGCTCAATCCTTAGAATGGAACACAGGGATAAATTGGACTTGATCAAAATTAAAAACTTTGACTTCTTAAGATACTATTAAAAGAATGAAAAAACAAGAAACAGACTCTAAGAAACTATTTGCAAATCACATGTCAGATTGAGGATTTGTATCCAGAATATAAAAAGAACTATCAAAGCTCAATAGTCAAAAAACCAAACAATGCAGAGCCAGGTGCAGTGGCACACACCTGTAATCCCAGCGACTCAAAGGCTGAGGCAAAAGGATCAAAAATTCAAAGCCAACCTTAGCAACTTTAGCAAGGCCATAAACAACTTAGTGAGATCCTGTCTCAAATAAAATTAAAAATAAAAAGGGCTGGGAATGTGGCTCAGTGGTTGAGCACACTGGGGTTCAATCACTGTACTTCAAAAGTGGACTCTTTAGTCCATGTTCTTCATCTAGGAATATGCATAGATGGTAAATAATCATTCTAAAAAAAGGTGTTAGAAAGAGAAAGAGAAGAACCACAGACTGGGAGACAATATCTGCAAAAGATACATCTGTTAAGGGATTGTGTTTTAGTCCATTTTCTGTTGCTGTAACAAAATACCTAACATTTGATAACTTATATAAGAAAAAGGTTTAAAAAGGGGAAAAAGGCTTATTTTAGCTCATGGTTCTGGAGGCCAGGAAATCCAAGAACATGCCATTGGCAAACCATTGGCATTGTGTTGCTTCAATTCATGATAGAAAGTGGAAGAAAAAATAGGCACCTGCAGAATAGAGAAAATTTGAGCATCTTTACCTTATGTAACTAATGCAAGGTATCAAAAGCAAGAACTCACTAGATGTGAAGCTAGTCCCACAGGAGTGGCATTAATCTCTCTCAAACACCTAATCAACACATAAAGGCTCCACCTTCTCATACCACCAACATGGGAATCAACTTTCAACATGAGTTTTGGTGGGGGGAAAAATCACACCCAAACAAGCAGGCTTATCCAAAATGTACAACTCTTAAAATAACACTAAGAAAACAACCTGATTTTTAAATGGGGAAAATATTTGAACAGGCACCTCATCAAAGAAGTTATAAAGATTGAAATAAATATATGAAAAAAATTTTTCAACATCACATGTAATCTGGAAATGATGATTAAAACAATGAGATACTACTATACATTTACTAAAATATAAACAAAAATCCCTAATACTGACAATATCAAATGCTGGTGAAGATATGGTGCAACAGGAACTTTCATTCATTGCTGGTGGGAATGCAAAATGGTATAAACACTTTGGAAGACAATTTGGCTGTCTTTAGTTTCCTGCTAAATGAAACAATTTTACTACACAATCAAGCATTTGTACTCCTAAGTATATATTAAAAATAAGTTGAAAACTTATGACCACACAAAAACTGGCACATGACTATTTTTAGCAGCTTTGTTCATAATTTCCAAAATTTGGAAGCAACTAAGATATACCTCAAGAAGGTGACTGAACAAATTGCGGTGTATATATAGGTACTAGGGTACTCCTCATCGAAAAAAAAGGAGCTATCAAGCTATGAATGGAGGAGACAAATGTACATTACTGACTGTAGGAAGGCAATCTGAAAAGGCAACATACCGGATGATTCCAACTGTATGACATTCTGGAAAATGCAAAACCATCATGGACTGGGGATGTGGCTCAAGCGGTAATGTGCTCGCCTGGCATGCGCCAGGCGCTGGGTTTGATTCTCAGCACCACATAAAATAAAGATGTTGTGTCCACTGAAAACTGAAAAATAAATATTAAAAAATTTTCTCTCTTCTCTGTCTCTAAAAAAAACTATCAAATCAGTAAATATCAGTGTTTTCAGGGGCCCGGGGAGTGGGAGGGATAGTTAGAGAAAGCATGGGTGATCTTTAAGACCAGGAAACTATTGTCTATTATACTACAATAATGGGTATATGTCATTATACAGTTTTTCAAACCATTATACATTTGTACACCAAGAGTGAACTCTAATACAAACTCTGTTCTGAGTAATAATGATGTGTCAATGTAGATTTATCAGTTGTACCAAATGTACCATGCTGATGGGAAGTGTTGATCATGGAGTAGGCTATGCATATGTGTGGGGTTCATGTATAAACTGTACCTTCCAGTTAATTTTGCTAAGCCTAAAATTGCGCTAAAATTTAAAAAGTCGCTCATTGGGCATGGAAGTACATACCTGTAATACCAGATACTGAGGGATTACAGTAGCTGAGATAGGAGGATTGTAAGTTTAAGGCCAGTCTGAGCATCTCAGCAATACCCTGTATCAAAATAAAAAGGGCTGGGGATATAGTTCAGTGGTAGACCATTCCTGGATTCAATCCCTGGTAACAGCCCCCCCTCGAATTGTTCATCATTTGGCATTAGGGAAACCATAGTGAGAGTCAACTACACACTAGAATAGCTAAAATTAAAAATATTGAGCATACCAAGTGTTGGCAAAATAGGGAGGAACTAGAATTCATATGTATTGTTGATGGGAATGCAAAATGGCATAACCAGTTTAGAAAAATGTTTTTTATAAAAAGATACATACCCTTACCATATATTTACTCAAGGGAATAGGAAAAAGATGTATAGATGAAGCCCTCTGTGTGTGGGGGGGGGTATAAGTTTGTACTATATATTTATAGTAGCCTTATTTGTAATAGTTTAAAATGGGAACAATCTAAATATCCATGAACATCAGATGAATGGTGGAACAAATATGGATATACTACTTACCGATGAAATTAAACTATTAAATCAGCCTGGGTGAATCTCCAAATAATTATGCTGAGTGAAATAAACCAGACAATAAAAGATGGAATTATATAATTCCATTTATATAATACTTTGGAAAATGCAAACTAATTTACAGTCAAACAGTGGTGGTGGCATGGCCAGGAAGGCAGTGGGGAGGAAGACCTTACAAAGGTTGCAGGCTGGGGATGCAGCTCAGGGGTAGGGCACTTGCCTTGCACATACAAATCTGGAAGTGCTTAAGGAGGTGCAGGAAGAAAGCTTTAGGGATGATGGATATTTTGATTTTAGTGGTGCTGTCAAGATGTATGCATGTCAAAATTTATTAAATTTTATGCTTTAGATAGATTTAATTTATTGTATATCAATCATCCCTCAGTAGAGTCATTTAAAAGAAAGAGCTATCATCCAGCATAGCATGCTTTGGGTACAACTATTAAACTCTCTTAACTTGAACATGGCAAGTAGTATGGATACACCAAATTTGTGGCCTGCTGATCACCAAATAAGCTGAAGTGGTGTCTATATCTAAGAAGAGAATATCATTTACAGTGGAAATTTTCCTGAAAACATTTCAATTACTTTTGTTCTTCTCTCTCTTTTTTAAATTTGGTAGCAGGGATTAAACCCAGGGGTGCATAACCACTGAGCCACATCCCCAGCCCTTTTTATTTTTTGAGGCAGGGTCTTTCTAAGTTGTTTAGGGCCTCACTAAATTGCTGAGGCTGGCCTGGAACTTGCGATCCTCCTGACTCAGCCTCCTGAGTCACTGGGAACACAGACAGGTATGTGTCACTGAGCCTGGCTCAATTACTTTTCAAGGTCTCGGTGGCGATTTTAACCTCAGTAATGTGTTTATTTATAACTGCTGTAATAATTCTCCTCCTTTTTAATTCCACTCTTCACTTTGTACCTGAACATTGTCCCTGGCTCCAGTTTCTTTAGCCTCATCCCTCCCTGCGGACAGGGATTTATAAGGATCTCAGAAAAGGTTGAGAATTGAAGAGGGCAGTAGAGAGAAGACATATGCAGCCAGCCTAAAAAGCATGATCTGGAGCTGGATACACCCACTGCCAAGATTCTGAATCCAGAACTAGTCCCAGATCACCAGAAACACTACAAACTTCTCAACAAGACTAAGTTATCATAAGAGAAAACATATCGGGCTGGGGATGTGGCTCAGGCGGTAGCGCGCTTGCCTGGCATGCGTGCGGCCCAGGTTCGATCCTCAGCACCACATACCAACAAAGATGTTGTGTCCGCCGAGAACTAAAAAATAAATATTAAAAATTCTCTCTCTCTCTCTCTCTCCCTCTCTCTCTCTCACTCTATCTTTAAAAAAAAAAGAGAATCCTTTAAAAAAAAAAAAAGAGAAAACATATCTAAGAAAGCAGTGATCAACTACACCTGCTAACCCTGAAATGATATTTAACTTACACCTGCTAATTCTAATATCATGAGGGCAACAGCTACTTCTCAGACACACTGAAATTCACAGCAGTGAGGAGCACCTTGCTGTGCACACTATTAATATCACAAATGAGTAAACAATAGAATGATCCAAGAAAACGAAATAATTTAGTTCTTTATTTTTAAAAATAATTTTAAGGTGTTGATGGACCTTTATTTTATTCATTTATCTATATGTGATGCTGAGAATTGAACCCAGTGCCTCATACATGCTAGGCAAGCGCTCTTTACTGCTGAGTCACAACCTCAGCACTATTTCTTACGTTTTTACTTTGCTTGCCTTAGTTATAAAAACTCTGGGGGCTAGGGTTGTGGTTCAGCGGTAGCCCACTCGCCTCACATATGTGGGTCCCAGGGTTTGATCCTCAGCACCACATAAAAAAAATAAACCAAATAGAAGTATTATGTCCAACTACAACTAAAAAAAAAGAGAAAAGAAAAAAATATTTTAAAAAATCTCTGGCACTGGAGGCAAGGTTTTACTTCCTTTCTTTCTGCTGTATCTGTTGGATAAGGTAAATATCTCAAAGAAAGACATCTAAGCAGCAGGTATCACAGGTCTATCTGAGCCCCTTTTGCTCTGGGACCTTTTGACTGTCAGGCCTAGCCCCGCCTAGCAAATTATCTGGTTTTTTCCTAGGCCAAATATTGCTTCAGAATGGAATTGACCAAATTATGCTGTGTTCATGTACCAATGTGTAACAATGAATCATATTATTATGTACAATCATAATGCACCAATAAAAATATTATTACTTGGGCTGGGGCTGTAGCTCAGTGGCAGAGTGCTTGCCTAGCATGCATGAGGCTCTGGGTTCGACCCTCAGCACCACATAAAAATAAATAAAGGTATTCTTTCCATCTATAACTATCAAAAAAATTTAAAAAATATATTATTATTGCCTAAAAATTCCTCCCTCTTCCCACTATTGGGTTAAGGTAGTTGGAGGTCTGCTGGATCCTTTCAGATGATAAGAGAGACAAGTTTGGGAAGTATGGGGTAGTGTTAAAAGCTGTTAACTGAGATGATCAACGCTGATGTCAGAGTCTACTAAGGTTTGTAGGTGAGGGAGCAGAGGTCTAAGGAGGTCCCATGTCCCCAGAAGCACCATGCCCAGCATACTGTGATTTGCCTCAAATAGGCACAGGGGCAGGGTGTGTCTGGAGAGGGGTTCAGAATTTGGAGTCCGATACACCTGGGTTGGAAGGCAGCTCTGCTACTCGCTGGCTGTGGGGGCCTCGCACACTCATCCTCTAAGACCCCCGGTTTCCTCATCAGTCCACAAGCCTAACTGCAAGGAGTCAACGCGCCGCTGGGCGCGCCTGCATCTGGGCGCACGGAGGCCCCGGGTCGGGTCGGGCCGACACCCCTCCACCGCCCGGCGCGCGCCCAACGCCTGGCTCGCGAACCCCGCGGCCGATGCCGTGCGTCCGCTCCTTCCTCGGCCTCCTGGGGGCCCTGGCGGCCGGCGGCGCCGTCGCCTTCCTCTGCTACTGTGTTTACTTCGACCGGAAGCGGCGTGGCGACCCCGAGTTCAAGCGCCGCCTGCGGGACAGTGAGTGCGCCGGAGGCCGAGGCGCCGCCGGAGGGGCAGAGCGGCCGCGGGGTGGGCGCCGGGCGGGCCGGGGCGAGCTGGGCCTAGGGCCCCGGGGCCCCACGCCGGCCTCGCACACCCCGCCAGCACGTGCTGCGTTGTGTTCGCAGAGAGAAGAGCCCAGCGGCCGAGGGCCGTGGAGCCCTGCGCGCAGGTGAAGAGCGTCGGAGCCCGGGCTGGCGCCGTCGGCCGCGCCGCGTCCCCATCCACTCGTGCCGCGGCCGGACGTTTAGTTTTTAATTTCTTACAGAACCGAGGGGAGGAAGGGCAGGAGGACACCGAGGGGTTATAAAACGGCAGCTGTGACACTGTAGGGCCACGCGCTTCTTTTAATTGAAGAGGGAGAAGGCGCCGTGGCCGGCCCAGAGCCCAGACCTGCACGTCCCGCTGAAAAGGCGCCGAGGCCTCGTGATACCAACTTCCAGAGCCCGCCTCGAAGGGCCAGTCTTCCAGCTGGTTGCAGAAAGCATCTTCGTCTCTCTAGGAGAGAATTTGATTTGTCACTTTAAAAGATAACCATTGCAGTCATCTCGGTGATTGGCTCAGCTCCAGTTAACTCCCATCAGCTGTAAAAGTGCCACTGAGCCTTCTTAGGCTTCTTGTGTCAAACTTAAGGAATTAAGCTCACCTTTATTTTTAAGAAGTACTTTTAGTTGTAGACTGGACCCAATGCCTTTATTTTACTTAACTTATTTTATGGTGCTGAAGATTGAACCCAGTGCCTCACACATGCTGGGCAGGCGCGCTACCACTGAGCCACAACCCCAGCCCTCCACCCGCATTCTTTCTTTCAGTCAGTCAACACCTGTTTGAGAGCCTCTTAGGTATGAGGCATTCTCCTAGGCGGGGCAGGGATCTGCAATAGGGGAATAACAATAACCCCCAAAGCAAGGCCGTGGAGAGAGCCAACAAATGCACCAAGAGCTCAGAGGAGGAAAGATCATTTTCAGGGTAGGATTACCGTGGAAGGTGTGCAGTTTACTTATTGTTCTGCTTTAAAGTAACACTTACTTTGCACCTGAATCTCTAACTTAGGCAGGGCTGGTGGGTGTTTTCCTGCTCCATTCAGCTTCGGTCAGGTGACTCCAGGGCACCTGGCTAGGATCCTGTGAAGACTCACTCCCTCACATTTGGCAGTTGATGTCTGCTGTTCCTCTACCTGGGACTCTTGGCCTGAGCTCCTGAACATGTCCTCTTCATGTGGCCTGAGATTCCTTATTGTATGCTGGGCTGGGTCCCCAGGGGCGAGCAAGGACATACCATAGAATGTTACAGAGAGTGAGGGGAAGAGTGCCAGAGCATACAGGGGCATGCATTGGGGGATTTCTTGCATTATTGAGGCCTGCTTCATTCCAGGCAGAGGAAATAACTTCCTCTTGATAGGAAAGGTTCCAAAAGCATATGTGGAAGTGGGAATATTACTATGGCTACTTTAAATAAATGCAATTTTTCTGCAGAAGACTTTGGAGAAAAAAATGCCATTGAACTGAACTAGGAATTAAGTTTGGGAGATGGCATTGGAGGAATTTGGGTTGTGGGTTCAGGGAGGCCAACATTCAGGATGGAGGGAGCTAAGGGCGCATAATGCGAAGTGGGGAATCTGCCAGACTTATCCAGTAAATCAGCTTGGCAAAGGAGCCACAGTGAGGAAGAGTGGGAGGTGAGGTCAGGGATGGAATGAGCTGAGTAGGGACGGAATGAGAGGCAAGGCTGGCTTGAAGGCAAGGTTAAGGAAAGACTCAATGGAGGGAGTTACTGAGCAGTTTCTGAGCAGGAATTTTTTTTTTTTTTTTTAAGGAGGAAAGAAAAAAATACTTGGATTGATCAGGCAGGAGTGTACTAGATGGTTTGAAAGAGAACAGGCTATTTCAGTAGTATAGGTGAGAAGTAATAAAAATTCTAAGTTATAGTGGTGTCAGTGAAGACTGGGAAGAATAGTTCATGCGGACAGATAAAAGGATCTGGGGGAAGCAGGAGTCACAGACTTCTGAGGTTTAGAAGTGAGTCATTTACAAAATAAAGGCCCTGATGCCTTGGTTAAGGAAACTGGCTGGGAGTGTCTAAGGAACTGGATGTGGGATTAGAGATGCCTTTCCCAGCCTGTTTGGGACTGAGTCTAGAATAGCTCCATGTCCTTCTTCTCCTCCGGTGCCCTTATTCATGGTTGACCTTGAACCTTTGTGTGTGTGATTATTTAATGGTTTTCATTTTTTTGTACCAAGGAGGGCTTTTTTTTTTTTTTTTAACTGTCCATTCCCTCTGTGTCTACAGCACTGTTTGGCATATATTTATGGAATATTATTCATGATAGGCAGAAAGAAGCAGCTTGTCAATGCACAGACTAAAATTGCAGTCTTCAAGATGTGCTGGAGAGATAGCTGAATGGTAGTTTGGTATCTTCTAATGGAGGCCTTAGAATGTCAAACTGTAAAGTCTCAACTTTTCTCTGTTATAGTGGATAACCAATGATGATGACTTTCAGAGAAGAGATGAAAAAACATTTTGGGGGGGATTGGTCCTAAGGGTGCTTTACCACTAAGTTATACCCCTATCCCTTTTTATTTTTTATTTTGAGACTGTCTTGCTAAATTGCTAAGGGATGGAATGAGGCAAGGCTGGCCTTCAACTTGAAATTCTCCTGCCTCAACCTCCGGAGTATCTGGGAGTAGCCCCTGCACCCAGCTTGTTTTGCTCTTTTTTTCCCCCATACTGGGGATCAAACCCAGGAGTTCTCTACCTCTGGAGCTACATCCCAGTCCTTTTTATTTTTTTTATTTTCAAGACAATCTCACTACGTTGCTTAGGTCCTTGCTAAATTGCTGAGGCTGGCCTCAAACTGGAAGCCACCATGAGTTTTTGAATAATATAAAGAAAGAAAATTTGAATAATATAAAGAATAACTGCATTTCTCATATGTTGGAACCAAGGAGTGCTGTACCACTGAGCCATGCCCCAGCCTTTTTTGTTTTTTGAGACAGGGTCTCATATGTAAATCACTGGAATTACAGGTGTGTGCCACCATGCCTAGCTTGTTTTACTTTTTTAAAGAAGGTTAGTCTGGTGCCATTGTGGAGATTGGAGAGGAGGAGAGAAGTTGAAGGCAGGAAAATAAGTCATTGGCAATCAGGAGGGGAAATAATGAAGATCTGCATTATTTCAGTGAAGAAGATGCAGAAACAGACTTTTTCAAATGTTCTTTCATATAATCTTGCAAAAACTTTTCTTGTTTTGTTGATGAATAGCCCCCAGGCAGAAGAGAGATGTCTTTTCCTATTTCTTCTAGAATTTTTCTTCCTTCTCACCTCAGGACCTTTTGTTTCCGAAAGTATGTTCCATGGACCATCCTTATTAGATTCACCTGGATTATTTGTTAAAATATGCAGATATTCTAATCCTAGCACCAGCAATTCTGTTTCAGTATGTCAGGGGTGGCCCAAGGAATTCTTATGGGCAACCAGGTATTTTAGACTTTTATTTTTATTTTTGCAGTGCTGTAGGTGTTACTGATCCTTAGCATGTTTGCTGATAAAAGCTTAAAAGGTGACCTCTCTCCAAGGTCATCCCATTTAAAAAATATTATTCTTGGGGAAAACAATTACCTAAATCCTCTGGATATAAAAGACTAAAAGTGAAGTAACTGGTAGTGTAGTTGCTATTTCTGGGCCAGGGTTTGCCTTGAAACACCAGCCCTAGGTTCGGTACCAATGATGATGCCATCTTATGGCCATGCTTACCTTAATGAACCAGGCTGCAGCAAACCAAAGCATCCTTCTAATAGTCACCAACTGCCTGCCAACCCCTCACCATGTCCTTGTGAGCCTGTGAGTACAGAATCCTTACTATAGCTTCTTGCCTCCCTTACTAGAGAGTTACTGCTACCTGAACAGACATCAACCAAATGACCAAAGTGACCCCACAGGCCAGAAAAATAATTGCAATATAATCAATAGTCACTGTTGATCCAGGCAAGAAAATAATATTGCAACATACAAAGCTACCTTTGTTATACTCATTGTAGTAGTATTTCTGCTGTGGATTTAGTAGTTAAGATAAAATATGGATAAGAGTTATTGCAAGCATCTCAACCTACTTTGATACATTGCTGTGTATTTTTATCATTTGAAATTACAACTCCATTTTAGGAAATTGATTTGAATACTATAAAGAAGAACTGCATTTCTCATACGTTGGATTTAGAGACTAGGTTCAAGTTTTTTTAAATAAAAATCAATTTTGATCAGTAACCATATACTTTACAATCTTTACTCATTGTTAAAACATTTTAAAAATCTTTCAGTTTTGGGATCCAGCACCAAATGAAAAACTACAAGAACGTTTTTTTCAAGAGATACAGATGGGAGAACTTTGGCTATCTAGAGGTAAGAATGTAAACATTCCTTTGTGAGTTATTTATGATAATTTATGTTCAGGAAATATTATTGATTAGGATTTGTATGTCAAATAGCTAGCTAGATGGGTTAATCAGCTTGTTGCAGTTAAATTGCCCAGCATTTTCACTTCATTACACTAACACCTCCCCCCAATCACACTATAATAATTAGTGTTCAAGTTTATGTTCTAGTCTGAGAAGTAGACAGGCAGGGAAACAAAGCCATGTATGTCTCATTTATTTTTATGTACAATTCTCAATATATGAATTTTCAAAATGACTTTTTTTTTCTTTGCACCAGGGGTTGAACCAAGGGGTGCTGTGCCACTGAGCCATCCCCCAGCCTTTTTTTTATGTTTTGAGACAGGGTCTCATTAAGTTGCGTAGGACCTCACTAAGTTGCCAAGGCTGGTTTTGAACTTGGAATCCTTCTGCCTCAGCCTCCCATCACTGGGATTATAGGCATGCACTACCTCATCTGGCACCCTTTTAAATTTGAGACAGGGTCTTGCTAAATTGTTCAGGATGGCTTTAAAATTATAGTCTTGCTACCTCAGCCTCCCAAGTAACTGGGATTACAGGTATGACTTAAATAATATAAACAGGAGTGACTTTTACACAAGGTAATAAAGCTTAAGACTTTCATTTACATAGCCCTTTCCCAAAACCCACTGACAATTTTTTTATTTATAACTTTATGTACCTTTTCTTAAATTGTGTGTGTGGGCTCATAAAATCTCAATTCCTCTCTAGATATGGATACTTCCTGAATATAGGGGCAATTAAAATATATAAAACCTTTCAGCTTTAACTGTTATTATAGTATGATAGATGTAGGGAAAGAAAATTAGAATTATAACTTGAGAGAAAAAAATTCATAATTCATGGTCCACATAATGATGTTTAAGTCAACCATGACTGCTGGTATAATGGTATGTACTACATAGCTAGGTATGTAGTAGGCTATATTTTCTAACTTGGTGTTAACTACACCGTATTTTTCACTAATTGTATTATTTTTGTATTTTACACAGTGATGCAGTAGTCTAATGGTGATGCATTTTTCAGAATGTATCCCCTTAGGATTGGAGATGTGGCTCAGTGGTACATGCTTGCCTAGCATGCATGAGGCCTTGGATTTGATCCCCAGCAGCTCAGGGGAAAAACAAAAGTATCCTCCATATTAAGCAACACACAACTACTTATTTGATCATATTTTATTCCTCTTTATGTTCAAGGGCTACCATGTAATAATTTAGTTAGATTTAGAGGTGGATAAGTTATTGATGTTATTAGAACAAAAATTGCAATTGTTTGTTTTACAATTTTGTCCCTCTCTGTGATCCCTAAAGTGATTGACTCTTTAAGATTATATTATATACTTCTGTATAATGTAGTTTGCAATTTTGGCTGCTAGTTTAAGTATCTTCAAACCCCAAACTGATTAAATCAGTCTCTGGAGGTGGGATTCTGGCATCACCATTTTTTAAATCTCCCTAGGTTAATACAGTATAAACTCAAAGTTAGAACAAGTGTTCTTTTTTTTTTTTAAATATTTATTTTTTAGTTGTAGTTGGACACAATACCTTTTTTTTTTTTTTTTTTTTTATTTATCCATTCTATGTGATGCTGAGGATCAAACCCAGGGCCCCACATGTTAGGTGAGTGCTCTACTGCTGAGCCACAACCCAGCCCTATAGAACAAGTGTTCTAGTGGTAAATTTTCGCCCAGCTTTTTGCAGTTTTCTCAACTTTTCCCATTTTTTCAGCCACTAACTCCAATTTTCATTACTTTGCTGTCAGATAGAACATGCAGGTTGAGTACCCCTTATCCAGAATTCTTGGGACCAGGTTCTAACTGTGGAATATATACTTATACATAACAAAATGTCTTAGGGATAGGACTTAAGTAAAAAAAAAATGGAATTCATTTATCCCATATACACCTTATGCATAGCCTAAAAGTAATTATATACAAAATTTTTAGTGCACCAGCATTTGAAATGTGACCTGCTACATGGAGTTAGGTGTGGAATTTTCCACTTGTGGCCTTATGTTGGCGGTCAAAAGTAACTTGATTTTGGCTGGGTGAAGTGGAGCATGCCTGTAATCCCAGCTACCTGGGAGGCTGAGGCAGGAGGACTTTAAGTCTGAGACCAGCTGTGGCAACTCTTCAAAATAAAAGCAAAAAAAGGGCTGGTGATGTAATTCAGTGGTGAAGCACCTCTGGGTTCAGTCCCCAGTACTATTAAAAAAAAAAGTTTTCAATTTTGGAGCATTATGAATTTTCAGATTAAGGATGCTTTACAGTTCTCCAACTATTTTAATTGTGGATGTCTATGGAGCCAGAAATTTTGATTGGTACTTCTGGGGAGCTGGTGTAATTTAATTTATTGGCTGGTTGACTTAATTGACCAAATTGTTTTTGTATTCTATTAGTACCTCAATCTTGAGAGCAGGTACTGTATGTTTTTTCTTGTGGTATTGGCGATTGAACCCAGGGGTGCTTTACCACTGAGTGACATCCTCTACCCATTTTTTATAATTTTTTGAGACAGAGCCTTGCCAAGTTGCTGAGGCTGGCCTCTGACTTGATATTCTCCTGCCTCTGCCTCCCAGGATGCTGGGATTACAGCCCTACACTACCACACCCAGCTTTTTTGGTTAAAAACTCAATACAATCGAAGAATTTGATTTAATGCATCACCTCCATAAAGCTATATTGTTATAAATAATAAAAGCCTTAATGGAAATTTCTAATGTTGGAAATGTAAAATTAAATATCTGGAAAGGCACAAAACTTGTCTTGCAACCTACATATTGCTTGTATCTACGTCAGGTCATGTCTTTGTGGTCTTTCAGTTTAAGCTTCTTGGGAATGTATTTTTACATGAATATGCTTTGTGTAGTTTCTATATGATCATTTATTTCAACCAATAAATGGAAAATTTGTTTCAGTTAGTGGGAATCTATTATTATAACTGTAGGGAAATGTATTTTTAAGTTTCCAAGTTGTATGAAGTGTGTCAAATTTCATTCCTTAGGATTATATAATACCTGAAGACAGGCAGCATACTGCCTTCAGAGGTCAAATTTAGCTTCTATTCCTTTTTTTTTTTTTTTTTAATATTTATTTTCTAGTTCTCGGCGGACACAACATCTTTGTTTGTATGTGGTGCTGAGGATCGAACCCGGGCTGCATGCATACCAGGCGAGCGCGCTACCGCTTGAGCCACATCCCCAGCCCAAGAGAGAGAGAATTTTTAATATTTATTTTTTAGTTCTCGGCAGACACAACATCTTTGTTGGTATGTGGTGCTGAGGATCGAACCCAGGCCAGGCCGCATGCCAGGCGAGCGCGCTACCACTTGAGCCACATCCCCAGCCCTAGCTTCTATTCCTAACTGTGGCATAAAAATAATTTTGAAACCTTAAGTCAGTTCACTGATCTTTGCATTTCCTAAAAGTGGAACAAGAGAGTGAAACCAAGTTGTTCCATGTTCTGACTTGAACAGAAATACTACGGTTACTTTCCAATCTTCGAATATAAGCCAATCTTCCTTAATGCATTTAAAAACAACTACTTATACATTAGAGTTTATAAATCTCTTATTCTTTTCCCTCTAGATATTACTTCATGTTATGCTGAATCTTGCTTGAAGTCTTTAATAGGATCTGTTTTTAAAAAGTTTAATTTAAATCTCCATCAAATCCTAAAACAATTAAATCAGAATGTCTGGAGGTTAAGACTTCAGGTTTAGCAGGAACATTATATTTCATATTTTAATATTTCACCCGTCACACAGATAACTCATTAATAAAAGATCACAACATTACAATACTCATCATCCATCCCTTACATATACAATATAAGAATGCACTTCCAACAGAAAGAGGACACTTGTTATAGTTTGCCTCACAAAATTATTCCTATTGCAGCTTTAACATTGTGACACTCAATATTTCTCCTCACACTTGAACTCTATTCTTCATGGAACTTGTCTAAATATTATTGATGTTTTAAAATCCAAATTGCTTTTGTTAGTAGTTTGTAGAATGTGTATTTTGAAGTACATTAATAGTTTGCTGAAAACTTAATGTGTTTCAGGGGACTGTAGAATGGGAGTTCAACATCTTAGCAATGCCCTTTTATTGTGTGGGCAACCACGGGAACTTCTGAAGGTTTTCAGACATACACTCCCTCCTCAGGTATTTGAGATGCTGTTGCAAAAAATCCCCCTTATTTGCCAGGTGAGCACATTTTTAACTATCTTTGTGAAATATACACAGTAAATAACCATGTGATTACATAGAAATAGCAAAGTACGTGAGTGAATTGCCTGAAGTTTAAGAGTAAAATATCTGAAGTTTTGTTTGTTTCCTTTGCTTTAAGATGAAGCCAGCCTGTTTTTCATGTTTTGACTATAATGAATTACATATTTTTTTAGTATTTATTTTTTAGTTATAGGTGGGTACAATATCTTTATTTTATTTTTATGTGGTGCTGAGGATCCAACCCAGTGCCTCATGCATGCTAGGTGAGCACTCTACTACTGAGCCCCAGCCCCAGCCCTGAAATACATTATTTTGTTATTATACTTGTTTCAGCATTTCTGCTTTAAAGCTGAACAAACAGTATTACTTTACTTCCCACAAACATGATAAAACATATAAATCACTTTGGTAAATTTAAACATTTAGGCCAGTTAGTGTTCCCTTAAATACAAGTTTATATTGGTAACAAAATCAATTTATAAGCCAATTGATTAAGATATTAGTTCTCTTACATTTACCAAACTCTTTGGTATATTTCTGTATCAACTAGAATTTCCTGAAAATACTGGGCTGTTTCAGGATAAATCTCAAGATACTACTTTAATTCTAGTTCACTTTTTTATCTACTGATCCCATGTCAAGACCTGCAATAAAGTATATATTGTTGGTTAGATTCAGAATCATTCATGTTGGACTCTCGGCTTTTGAACAAGATACACAACAGTTCAGATTCCACTAAACTCAAGCTAGTCTTGGAATGTTTCCTGAAGATATATGAAAATGTAGCTAGGATAAGAATGTATGATGCCCATCCTGGCAAAGTAAGGGAGGCAAGAAAAGGATCATGAATTGAAATGATTAGCAAGTAACTGTTTTATGTATTTACCAGCAACTTGAGGCAGAAATGAATGAACAGGAATGCTTGGAGGATGGATGATCCTGATTGAAAAACATTTCAACGTATCCACAGTCCAGTCAGAAAACTATGGTTCTATATAGCATAAACAACTGCTTAGTGATATTTCCATTTATTTCACTTTTAGAATAAAAATTTTTCTATCTCATACATGATTGGACACATATTTTGCTTTAAAATTAACAGTCACAATGGAAGAAACAATGGTTTATTTTTCTAATCAAAGGACCAAGCTGCAGAATCTTAAGGCCTCAACAAATGTATCTTATTATTTTCTCTGAACAATAAGATCTTCCTTTTTATTATTCTTGGTGAACAGCGATGTTGTTTCTTCATTGGTTTCCATTGCCAAAGAGTCACGACAGGTGGTTTTACATGGTGCCTACCGCTTTCAGGGGATTCCATCACATGAATCCTCATTTCCAGTGCAACAGCTGTTGGCAATCTTTCATTGAAAGTCCATCCATCAGGATTTCTCTTTATCGTGGTTGACCAAGGAGTCCTGCTTTGGCTGCCAGGGCTTCATTCTGCTGAATATGATATTCTTGAAATCTCATGGATATTCTTTGTGTCATTTTTAAATATTTCTGTAAGCAATGTTCTGAACAGGTGATCTAGAAAAGGGAAGATCCAAGAAGCAATGCGAAAATATCAGTTTTAAAAAATGTACATATTCTAAAAGAACAACCAGTAGGAACTTTGCTTTTCTTTAAATATTGGTGAACTAAGTAGCACAAATGGGTAGCAAGTGACCATAGCTTTAAATTGTTGATATAAGAATTAACATATACTAAATGCCTACCAGTTTGTAGGCATTAAGAACACTGATAGGTCCTTGTCTTTATGAAGCTTCTGAACTAGATTTTTTTGTCAGTATATTTTAATATTAACTGAAAGCCCAAATTCCTATCCTCTTAGTGAATATATACTTAGTAGCAGGTTTGTTCCTTTTTTAATAAGAAACCCCATTCTCAACATTTTAAATTCTCAACCTTTTTACTTCTTAACAAGAATATTACATTAGCATCTCTCCTAAAATGTCAGTTATTTAAGAAGTACTTATTGATGGCTGGTTATATGTTAAGTTCTTGTCATGAATGTTACCAATATAAATGTTTTAATGAGGATATTAAAAGTTAAGACTTCTAATAGGATTGGGGTTCAGAACCCACCTATGCAATATGAACCACCACATTTAAGCTTTGCTTTTTCCAATGCCAACCTGAGTTGTCAGGGACACAGAAAGGCTGTATTGTTTCTTTAGCCAGGCCATCTCTACTGAAAGGTAATTATTGAGAATCTTTGTGGTAGAACAGTAACTCAGCAACCCCAAGTATCTTCTCTAAAAAGGTCTGTCTTGGTACAATGTGACTTTCACATTAAATTTGGCATCATGAAACATTCTATGCTCATAGATCCTTGGCAGCTTCAGTTCCTCCAAGCAGTGGCTCATAAAAGGCACATAAAAGGCAGCCCAAATTCCTGTAGTAAGTAGGAACAAGTGAAATGCTTAGGGGCATCCTATTGTTATGACAAACTTAGAGAAATTTAGTGAGCAACACTTTTCATACCTCTTCAGGTTTTACTTCTCTTGTTGTAAAGTCTTTTACACAGTCCAAAAAGCAGGTTTCTGTAAGTTTATTGTAGGTTCCAAGGAATTCCCTAAACTAAAATAGAAAGTTCTTTAATACTCAGTTTTTGCAACAAAGATGCTTCGAAACTTTACCAATATTTTGTATTTAAACAAAATATTTTGTCACACTTGAAACCATAGATTCTCTTGCTAACTTAAATAGGTGTAATATGATCTATAAAATATTGTTTACTTCTACATTTTTGCTGTCTGAATATTGACCAGAATAAAAATATAAATGTAGTCAGCTGTGGTGGTACATTCCTGTAATCCCAGCTACCCAGGAAGATGAGTCAGGAGGATCACAAGTTCAAGGCCAGCCTGGGTAACTTAGTGAAACCCTGTCTCAAAACAGAAAGGGGTAGGGATATAGCTTGGTGATTGACTAAAATGTGTGAAGCCCCGGGTTCAATCACCAGTAATACACACACACACACACACACACACACACACACACACACACACTCAGAACCAGGTGCAGTAGCCAGGTGTACATGCCTATTGTCCCAGTTACTTGGGAGGCTGAGCCAGATCACTTGAGCCCAGAAGCTGGAGACCAACATGGGTAACATAATGAGACCCTGTCTCAAAAACAAAAACAAAAAATCCTTCATATAATATCTGTTCTTAGAGATGAAATACAACACTTATTTTGTGAAATCTCTGACTAACCTGGTTGCATCCAGTAGTGCTTTACGTTTTGTTCCCCCCAAATCCTGTTCCCTTAATTATAATACCTTACCTGTTTTATCTGATCAGATTCTGGTATTTGTGCAGCCATATTCTTTTGGTATGTTTATTAGTCACCTGATTTAAAAAAAAAAAAAAGGTCAATCTACATTTTTTTTTTTAAGTTAGGTCAAGAGTTAGATAATCATTGTTCATATTTTATAAATTTCCAACTGTGTACATAAATTATATGTCATCCCCAATCTCACAGATCATTAATGACAACAGAACCTCACAATTTACAGTGAAAATTTCTAATGTTAGCTCTGGAATTCAGTTCTTGTCTTACCTAAATCTACAGCTTTAAGACAGTTTGCTCTGAACTCTAGTGTCTTCTTAAAATTTCTTAATTATTCCACTGGTTGACAATTTAACTCTGACCTGAGCTGCTAATGATTCTTTTACTGTATGTAAATGTGAAGTTTCAATTAATTCTTAACAAACACCACTCACTTTTAAATCAACAATGCTCAAGAAAGATACTCAGAATTCCAGAAGATGCTAAAGGAAAATTTCTGAAGTTATACATTCTGGAGTTCATAAAGGGCAATCACAAAGACTTACTAGAAACTTCTAATATAACTTGGGGGCAACAGAAAGGAAAAAAAAAAAAACTTTCTAAATTACTGAGGTTTACACATATCCTAAATGTAGGACTTCAGTTAATCTAGATTCAAGAATGTGTATATTGTTTATTTACTGTATTCTAGCTAGTTCTAAAAAGTTTGAGCATATCATATGAAAGGTTTATATAAAATAAAGCTGTTTAAAACAGAAATTAAACATCATGTAAAAGGAAGACTAAGCAACTACTGATCACATACACTGTAATGTTATGCGTTATATTCAGCTTTGAGTTCCCTAATAAACAAAGCAGAAAAGATAAACTGTATGTATATATGTTTCTTATTGGATCGTCAATTATTTAGTTGCCTTGAAAAGCACAAAAACTAGGAAATTAAAGTTTAAGGCAAAGCATATGACTCTACTATCAAAAAATTAACATTCTCATTTTTAGTAAAACATATAATCAATGTTAATTTCACTTTAACCACTCCCAACCATGTATATAATTTCCCCCCTTCTGTATTTACTTTTCCCTCCTCTTTTTTCCTTATCCCGAATATTTGTGATAATTACTGATATTTTAAAAGTCATAAGCAAGGGAAAGCATCAGTTCTTTTCTATTTGGTATGCTAATCTCATTTTAGATGTTATAGCTCATAGTTTTCTTTGGAGTAATGATTAATAAAAGGTGTAACTGTGTATATCAAAGAACTTTGGGTTTAGTAACAAGACAGACAACCCTTCCAAATCCCTTTTTATCTGCTGTTGAACAAACACTTAGTAGAAATTTTAAGTGAGCCCAAAGTTTAGGCAACTAGTGTTCCATAAACGCCTTGCAAGTTAACAAGAATGCTCTTTATTTTATTTCACAGTGTTATAAACAATATGTATATATATTTTACTGTAGAAACTACTTGGATAAACACCAAGAATTAATTGAAGGTAACCATTTTTCAGATATTGCTATATCACCATATGTTCCAGGTAAGGTACTATCCATTAGTTGTATGTAAATGATCAAACATAGATTCCAACCCCTCCAAATAGGCTTGCACAGAAATCCAAGCCTATTTAATCATCTTCCATTATCATCATCAAACTTACAGTTTAGAATCTTGGCAGTTATGATTCTAATTAATTAATTGGTATATGTTCATTCAGTAAACACTTGGTGAATGTACTGAAGACAGTGGTAGTTATGAAACTAGCTTCTGACACTATGCTTCTGAGACAAGATGCATTTTTATGGCTGCTATAAAACACCACTACCCAGTTAAAGAAACAGGATTCCATATGTATATCATGCAGTGATATTGTTTAGGACATGTGCTTCCAGGAAGATGGCGCAGCTGTGCCTTTCCTCATTCCTTTAACATGTACAACTAAAAATCCTACATTATATGTAAAGCAAATATAAGAAGACTTTTGAGAGGTGGATGGAAAGTAGCAGACTGGTTAGGACCTTGCACTCAGAAACACAGGGGTAAATTTTCTGTATTTTTTAGTTCTTTATATAGACTTAAAAGCTGAAGAAGCTGGCCACCTGCAAATGGGGGCAGGAAAAAAAAAAACCCACCACACACCAAAAGCTTGGTCTCTAACCAAAATTGCAAGACAGAAGACTAAATTTAGGCAGTAACCACTATATACCTAGCAAAGTCCACAGAAAAAACTGTCACTTTTATCCCTTCACACATCAGCTTAGGCCAACTGGGAAGCCTAGATTTCCATCTACAAGGAATGTAATGAGGTGCTCCAACACCTACACTGTAGTGCTGCTAGAAAAGGCTGGTTAGGGAAAGGGTCATTCATCCTGCCAGGCAGTAAAAAGACCCCCATCCCACAACTAACACCAAGTGTCAGTGGAAACCAGACAGGGAGACTAGCTTCCATCCCAATTTCTTTCCTCTGGGATAGTATCAAAGAAGGTCTACTTGAGATTCAGGACTTGCATTACTGCCCCATGAAGATTAGGCCATATGCCCTACTGTGGTATCAGTAGAGGCCACTGGGGAACAGTAATGAGGTACTCCAGTCTTTCCCAGCTAGGAATGCCTGAAAGCATTCCAAAATTCAGCAAAAGACATAAACCTAAAATTCAAGAAGTTGAATGAATCCCAAACAGCATAAACCCAATGAAATCCACATCAAAATTTAAAAACCAAAAAAATCTGAAAGCAGCGAATGAAATACAACATCTTTCTATAGGTAAAAACTAATCAGGATAATAGTACATTTCTCATCAGAAACTATGGAGGCCAGAGGAAGAGGAACAAAATTTTTCAAGTGCTAAAAGAAAAGAATGGTCAAACCAGACAAATGTATTTAATGAAAGTATCCTTCAGAGATGAAGAAGAAACCAAGACATTCTCAAATGAAGGAAAACTAATAAGAATTTTTTGTCCACAAATCTGCCTGAAATAATGTTTAAAGATTTTAAACAGAAAACAATAAAAGTAATGCTGGGACATAAAGAAGAAAAATACAGTAATAAAAAAAAGTTCAGTATAATACATTTTCCTTCTCTTCTTGAGTTTCCTATCTTATTTTCATCAATTATAGCAAAAATCACAAGACCATTTAAGGTGGTTCTAAATATATGTATGCAATAGCTGGGTGCAGTGTGCATGCCAGTAAATCCTAGCAACTTGGGAGGCAGAAGGATCACAAGTTCAAGGCCAGCCTTAGCAATTTATTGAGACCCTCAGCAACTTAGTCAGACCCTGTCTCAAAATAGAAAATAAATAGAGCTGGGGCTGTAGCTCAGTGATAAAGTACTCCTGGGTTAAATACTCAGTACAGATATTCATTCAGAAAACTGTAGGTAAATCAAAATGGATCACAGGACTGCAGGAAAAGAAACAAAAACAAAAACAAAAAGTAACAGGTTTAAACCCCTAGTAGATGGGAAAAAAAAAACAATCTAAATATACCAGTTAAAAGACAGACTGGGAGTGGATTAAAAAATATCATCCAGGTATAAATGGTCTACAAGAAAGTCTTCATATTTAATGATACACACAGGTTAAAGACAAAAGGATAGGAAAAGTTATACAATCACAAGAAAGCAGGACTTTAGATTAGACAAAGGGGAATGAAGGAAAGAGAGGGGGGATAGGAATAGGAAAGACAGTAGAATAAATTGGACATCACTTTCCTATGTTCGTATATGACCAGAGTAACTCCACATCATGTACGACCACAAGAATGGGAAATTATTACTCCATGTTTGTATGACATGTCAAAATATACTCTACTCTCATGTATATCTAAAAATAACAAAAAATAAAAAAAAGAAACAAAGCTATTCTAGTTGTAATTTAAGTGAATTTCAATTAAAATAAATGAATTTAATTAAATGTTTAAAATATATTTGTTAACAAGGAATAAATACTCATGATGTTACAAAAAAACAAAGAAAGCAGGAATAGCTAATATCAAAGAAAGTAGGTTTTAGAACAAAGAAAATTATTAAAGACAGAGACACATAGGGGTTGGAGTTGAAGCTCAGTGGTAGAGTGCTTGCCCAGCTAGTGTGAGGCACTAGGTTCAATCCTCAGCACCACATAAAAATAAATAGATAAATAAATAAATGGTATTGTGTCCATCTACAACTAAAAATAATAATAAAATAAAAAAGGACATATAGACCAATTTATCAAGAGATATAGCAATCCTTAATATGTATGCATCAAACACAGCAATAGTTGGGTGGGATGGTGCACACCTGTCATCCCAGCTACTAAGGAGGCTGAGGTAGGTGAATTGCAAATTAGAGGTCAGCCTCTGGCAACTTGAGAGATATTTCTGTCTCAAAGGAGAAAGAAAGAAGAGAGGACCGGGATATATCTTAGTGGTAGGTGCTTGCCTAGCATGTGTAAGACCCTAAGTTTAAACCCTAGCACTGAAAACAAAACAACAACAAAAAACTGCATTTCTGTATGTTAGCAATGAATATAATCGCACACTGAAATTATAACACCAATGACAATTACTAAAAAAAAACCCCAAAAACGATATGGATAAAAGTATGTTTATGTATAAAATGCTAATAATTAAGACATAATAAACAGACGTGTCATGTATTCACAGATTAGAAGTCTTTTTTTTTTTTTAAGAGAGAGAGAGAGAATTTTTTAATATTTATTTTTTAGTTTTTTCAGCGGACATAACATCTTTGTTTGTATGTGGTATTGAGAATCGAACCCGGGCTGCACGCATGCCAGGCGAGTGCACTACTGCTTGAAAGAGTAAGGATGTCATTTTTCCCAAGACTGATATGTAGACTTAGGGTAATTTTAACCTTGAATTAAGTCTGTCACCTTATATAAAAATCAATTCAAAATGGATTAGGGACTTGAAATATAAAATTATTAAAATTTTTAGAAAACTATGAGAACTCCTCAGACATTACTGCTAGATAACATCAAAAGCATAATCTGTAAGAGGAAAATTTTGATTAAATCTGATTTCAGCAATACTAAAAACTTGCTTTGTAAAAGATACTATTAAGAGGACAAAAAGATAACCACAAGGCAGGCATGGTGGTGCACACCTGTAATCTCAGCTTAGGTATTTTACCAAGACCCTGTCTCAAAAAAAAAAAAAAAAATATATATATATGTATATATATATATATACGTATATATATATATATATACGTATATATATATATATACATATATATATATATGTAGGGAGGGAGAGAGAGGGCTGACACTGTAGATGTAGCTCAGTGATACAGAATCCCTGGGTTCAGTCCCCAGAATTTAAGCATAATAATTACTTATCATTCACTCTACAATTCTGTTCCTAGGCATTTAGTTTAGAGAAATGCAAGCTTATATTCATACAAAAATCTGTCCCTGGTTATTTATAGAAACTTTATAACAGTTGAAAATGGGAACAACTCAGATGTTCTTTACTGAGTATTTGGCTAAACAAACTTCTATCTATACTATGGAATACTATTCAGCAACAAAAAAGAGGCATGAATACATACAGCAGCTTGGAGAATGATGCTGAGTGAAAGTCAATCCGAAAAGGTTACATACTGTATAATTCCATTTATGTAACATTTTGAAATGACAGAATTAAATAAATGAAGTCCATATTAGTGGGTGCCAATGGTTAAGGGGAAGGGGGTGAGACTGGAGTGTTGCTTCAAAAAAGGTAACATGAAAAAGCTTTATGATGGAATGTTCTGAATCTTGACTGTATCAATATCCATATCCTGGATGAGATATTGTACTCCAGTTTTATACAGTGTTACCATTATGGAAAACTGGGTAAAGAGCATAAGATCTCTATATTATTTCTTATAGCTGCATATGAATTTACAATGATCTCAGAATCAAGAGTTTAATTTTAGAGAGAGAGATTGCACAGTATTATAATCCGTGCCCCCAAACAAGATGCAGCAAGGTAAATGTTGTTAGCAAGAGATCCAAATTGGGCTAGAGTGGTGGTGAAGCCTATAATCCCAGTTACATGGAAAGCAGAGGCAGAAGGATCACAAATTTGAGGCTAGCTTGAGCAACTTAGCAAGATCCTGTCTCAAAAAAATCAAAAAGGGGGCTGAGATTGAGGTTGTAGCTCAATGGTAAAACGCCCCTGGATTCACCTTCAGTTCAGTGTACCTGTCTCTGAAATTTACAGAACATTTAAAAACTTTATATGTTCTCTATCTCTAACTTTTGTACTGAAGTGGGTGGGTAGAATTCCAAGTTAGACTTCTTTTGGATTCCCACTCAAAAAACAGTCTGGAAAAGATCCAAGAAATGGTAAGACGACTTTATGAAATTAGTATGACATGAAACTTTTTTGTGGGAACTTAAAAAATACAAGGACAATAAAATATGTATTAAGGAACTTGCTTTACCAGCAGGAATCTGGCTCAAAGTACAAAAGGCCATCCACCTGACCTGAGCTTTCTCACTGTATCTAGGACATGAAGCAAACTAGATTTTCCACACCAAAAAAAAAAAAAAAAAAAAAGAGAGATCTGATTTCCTTAGAATTAAAGTCTTAGAAAATTTACACGATGACTAACAATAATCTAGGTCTCTTATTCCTATCCCTGTATTCTCTCAGGTTAAAATTCATGTTTATTGATTTTTTCATCCAGAAGTTAGAGATAGAGAACATATGAAATTTTTAAATGTTCTGTAAATTTCAGAGACAGGTACACTGTGCTGTCAGTCCTCCCAACCCCCTTACTATGCAATTCATGATGACAAATGATGGATATCATTGGGAAGTCTTTGGCAAGATATAGATGAGGAACACCCCAAATGATACTGGTATGAATTTCTTTTTTGAAATTTTTTTTTTAGTCATAGATGGACACAATACCTTTATTTTATTTATTTACTTATTTTTATGTGGTGCTAAGGATTGAACCCAGTGCCTCACACATGCTAGGCAAGTGCTCTACCACTGAGCCACAACCCCCGCCCTTGTGGTTTGTTTTAGTTGTCTTTTAATGTACATTCCTTAAACAGTCTCCCCCTTTAAAAAAAAGTTTATTATACTATAAAAGTAATATAATCTACTGATTATACTGAAAGATCACTGCTAACATTATGAGTTTTTCCTAGAATCATTTGATTATGTATTTTATTTTTTTAAACATTTCCTGGGCCTACACTTAAACTCAATATCAGCTAATAGTCAGCAATTTCCACCCCACCCCCAACCAGCAATTTTCCTTTTTTTTTTTTTAAGATGTTGATGGACCGTTATTTTATTCATTTATTTATATGCGGTACTAAGAATCGAACCCATGCCTCACACATGCTAGGCAAGCGATGTACCACTGAGCTACAACTCCAGCCCCAGCAGTTTTCTTAACTCTGCCTAAATCTCCATAGCTTATTTATTCTCTGTAGTGTTATTATTATCAAGATTATGATGAAACTAACCACAGACAACTATTCCTAGGAAACAGTGGAGATGCTCAAATGAATGATTTTCAGATTCACTCTATAGTGTAAGGTCTTCTAAATCTTTCACCATTCATTGTTAATCCTGAGGTACACTGACTGACAAAGACCAATAGCCACACAAAACTGCTGATGGTGAGAGCAGCAATGTGGCTGTCTTTTTAATTGATTCTTTGTTTCTTTTCTTACAGAAAAGGCTTTTAATTCTAGAGGCAAATATCCAATCAGGAGTTAGTGTCAGGCTAAATCCCTGAAAGCTGGTGTAGGAGAGAAAGGATAGAACTCTAGCTTACCTCTTATGAATGATGATAGCAATGTTTAGTTTTGTGCCAAACGATATATATTATAGAACCAGCGAACTTAATAGTAAAGGGAGATCTTATCAGTCATCAAGCTCAAACCTTTTCTGATGCATGAGTTTCCTTTTTGTTCTGGAAAAGTGGTTGTCCAGCCTTTGCTTGAACGTCTGTCTCCAGTGAGGCCTGATTTCTTACCTGAAAAATTAGGGTGTTATAGTATGACTGCCGAGGCCCTTTGGAGCTCTAACAGTCTTTCTGATGAAATCTAAAGTTCTGTGGCAATGTTATTTTTTAAAAAGCTTCTTCTTTTTTATTACCAAGTTAAATGATACATCAGGTATTTTTCCTTCTTGCTGTAATGGGGATCAAACCCAGGGCATTATGCATGCCAGCATGCACTCTACCACTGAGCTACATCCCCCCAATACCCCTCTTCCCCTCTATTCTGAGACTACAATTCTTTAGCATACTTAATGTCATCCTACATATTATTACATCTTATATGATTCTTCTAATAACCCTGGGAGGGAAAGTTTAGAAATGTCTACATTTATAAGAGACCACTTTACAAACAGTAACTGCAACAGTAGGGGCCTAACTAAGGTGTTGTTCAAACTTTAAGCAGTGTTTTCCCTCTTACACCTTAAGACCTATGTTTCCAATAAGCTGTTATTTAGAATACCATTTATCTAAAATATATTCTCCAAATAGACAAACATGCTGTAAGCTCTTCAGACCCTTTCTTCAGCAACTGTTATTTTTGCTTACATTTTTTCACATTTATTAACCATGTCTATTATCTCTTCTTAATGCACCTAGTAACTTCCCTAAATTATTTTCCTTTCCTTCTCAGAAAGGAAATCCATTTAGCAAAGAACAAAAGAGATTTCAAAGGCCCAGAAAAATTTTATTTCGGGTGAATATCATCACATAACAATTTCCAGAAATGTATAATACTAAATAAAATAAATTAACCAGGACATGATGGGAGATACCTTCCATTTCTTTTTAAAAATCATATGCAGATTTGTACCAACTTTGAAGCCAAATCCTAATTCTGCTCAAACTTAGTTTACAATAAATGATTCTTCTGATGTCCTTGGCCCTATCAATATAATTGCTCCTGGTCTTTGAGGATTGGTACTGGTAATTGGCATCTTACGGTTCAGGCAAAGATCATATAAAACCACTGAGTGACAAGTAGTTGAGGAACAGGATATATCTATGATCTTAAAGCAGCTCCATAGGTTACATATCACAGAAAGAAAAGTACTCCTTCATGTTGGAAAGATCATAGTTACTAGTCATATTAACCAAGTAATTAAACCTAGCACCACATACATTGAGTCGTGGCATTAGGTATTTTATGATGGGACCCACTAAGGCACAGAACATTACTTATGTGGCATTCTTTTTTAAAAAAAATGCTCTTTGATCATTAGGGAATAATCAGGAAAATCCACAATATGCAATAACTGAAGAAAACTGGGCTGGTCTTTTAAAAAAATGCAATAAAGAAAAGGTTGATGTAGATTAAGAGACTGAAGAGTGTTGAGAACTATACATAGTGTGTGAACTTTGATTGGAACCTGATCAAAGAAACATTAAACACTTCCTGGATAATTGAGAAATTTGAATGTTATCAAGTATGATAATTTATTGATGTTGTGTAATACGATGTCCTTAAGGAGACACATGCTGAATAAATTGTGGTTAAAGTTCATGTTTGCAACTTACTTGCAAATGGTTCAGCAGAAAAATTTTATCTATATATGCTTGGAGAAAGCGTGGGAAAGAAAAAGCAAATACATATTAAAAAAAGGAAAAAGGGGGGAAAACGCCCTTCTGACCCCCCCCTTTTTTTTTGTATCAGAGCTATCAGTGTCTTTGAGGTCAATGTCTAAACTGTTTTTACTAACTTGTTTAATATAACCTAATAGGTATCACATGACCCTTTAAATTATTTGTAGCAGATTTAGGAAGTTATTTTAGTCAGATTTAGGTTGTCCAACAATAACTCTAATGACCCTAACAATGATAACTCATTGTTAACCAGAGCAGTTTTGAGAGATAATCATACTGTTTTCAGACTGGAAAGACTGGCTTCAAGAACTGAGCCTTGGGCACTGGAGGATGACATTAAAGGGATTTTTTTTTTTTATTTTATTTTATTTTTTTTTTTAAAGGGATTTTTAAGATCCAAATTATTCAAGTCATATTAATAAATGTCTTTGCTTAATAAATGCCTTAGAGATAAGAGGGGCAAGATAAGGTTCCCCCCCTCCCCCGCCTTCACATTCACACCCAAGTTTCACCCAGAAATTATGGAAGTTAAGTGATCATAAGGTCTCTGGCAGCTCTGACACTGTTACACTTATGCAAACTGTGAACAAATAGGTTCAACAAAAGAGACCAATGTTAACGGGGAAAATGTAACTGACATAATAGTTGTTAATTACTGAAACTCTCAAGATGCAAAAATAAGTGAAATGTTCTCCAGAGCTGTCCCGTAGGTCTAGACGTCTATGAAAGTAGGCAGCTTTTCCATCGGACTACATATTTTACTTTGATTAATCTATTTTAAAGCCTACACACAGCAAGGCGAAAAGGGAAGGCTCTAAGCAGTGCGTCTTCGAAAATGAGCAGACAGCCCTGGTAGTCTAGAAAGGACTGGAGTCTAGAAAGGATTTTGCAGTTAAAGGAGGGACTCCAGCATGTCAGCGCAAGGTCGCGGCACAGAAAACCTTACAGCCTAATTCTCTGTCCCCGCAAAAGACCCAGACTCCCCAAACCTGAGCTTGAGGTGGCTCGGGGCCTCTGCTTCCCACCCTGGCAGGCTGACGAGGCCGCCGCGTAGGTCCGCACCCGGCCCGACGCGCTGCCGGGGTCTGCAGCCCCCGCGGCCCACACACATCGCTGCCGCTTTCTCCGGGGACCCTGCCACCGTTCTGAAGCTGACCTCCGCCCCCCACCCGAGAGCCCAGGATTCTGAGGGCAGAGAAAAGAGACCATACTTAATCACAGGCTCTCGCATCCGACTGGTAAGAGGCTGGGGGGCCGCAATGCAGGCGGAGTCTGGGGGCTGAGGGTCGGGGTCAGGGTGCCGCCGCCGCTGGATCGCACAGAACACGTGGGAGCGGTGATGTCAAACAGTACTTAAACTCTTTGACGCAGATTCTTTACAGCGTGGGGAAATCTAGGGAAAAAATCCCGTACCATAAATGAATTCTGAAATCCACTAAAAATTAACTTCGTGGCTGTATGCTTAACCAACGCTCTCTATTCCTGACTGACTCTCCCTACGACCCGAATCTATTGAAGCTCTTTGGAAGACTAATTTACTTAATCCCACGGTCCTAACGGTCTTCAGGAGCTACAGTGAAAATAATCCCTAATAAACACGAGTAGTGTTACCAGTCAGGTCAGGAGCGCTTCAGTCGAAGATGAGTCCCTCGAATTTTAGCCAATATCTTAATCTTGTAGGGAGATGTGATGTCTTTAAAATAAAAAATAAATTCACATCTCTTTTAAGGTTTTAACAGTGTAAGTTTGTTTCCACCCGGACAGGGATGGAAGGGCACGGGAGAGTACTTGCGTTTTGGTTGGATGGTTTGGACGCTTTTCTTGGCGTGCATGCGTGTTGTGTCTCAAGGGCGGGCTTAAAAGGAAGTGGGTGTTGAAGCTGTTGTCAGATCAGACCACGGACTGCGAGGTTGCCGGCTTTACTGGAGACGCAGAGTGAATTTAGGCGTCCGGTGATTGCATCTGGAGGCGTGTGTAAGACTCTGTCGGTGAAGAAAGCTTTTAATCTTATGTGGGTGATTTTTTTTTTTTTAAACAGCATTTCGATTTTGCCTGCTTGACTCCCTCTTGAACAAATTTTAACCCCGTTTCCACATTTGTTTGTCGTTGCACTGCCAGCCCTCAGGTTGGGGAGGGCATTAACTTTGTTGTTGCTCCCTGGCCATTCTATTGTCATCCCCTTTTAGATTCATTGGCTTGGTGCATTAATAGACTCAGTGAGTTTTATGGCTAAATATGACCTAGTCGTCTTTGGTCCTGGATTAAGTACCAAAAGTTAAGTTCCAGCTTTGTGAGTATTCTCCTTAGAATTTAAATTTTTAAGTTAATGACTGCATATTCATAATCATTTTTGGAATTCACGTTCTTTTTTTTTTTTTTTAATATGCCCCTTTTCCCTTCTTGTATTCCCTTAGTCCTCAAAGAGGTGGAAGTTTTATTCAGGAGTCTTATGAACACAGAAGAAAGTTCTTCCATTCAGAGTTGTGGGACTAGGTTTCTTGCTAACAATATGATAAGCTCCGAGTTTAGCCCGGGAAAGAAAAAAAAGGTTAAAATGCCCGCGAGGAGACTTCGTGAGGTCCTTTCTCCGAATCAGGAAGACAATTTGGCTTTGTGGAAAGATGAGTTGCCCCGTGTTTCTCCAGTGTTGTCTGCAAATAAACGTCCTCCTGTTCGAATGGGGACTAACATGAATGGAACATTGCATGGTATGTTATTCCATATACTGTAGTTTTTCAGCCAGTTTTCTTTTTTGTAAAACTTAATCTTTATTTTGGTTATTGTGCATCAAAATATAGGGGATTCTTAATGTTTAAATTCAAAAGTGTAAGATATTTCCGGCTTATACCGATGTTTAAAAACTGACCCTGTTCCCTGGGAAAATGGCCAGGCATAGAGGGTCCACAAAATGAATGGTTTCAGTAAATGAAACTTTAACTTTTCCTATTGTGCTTTTTCTTCGTGTCATGTTTGCACATTATTCTTGTTCACATTTATGATAGACATGCTTAACTTGTATAATGAATTAAATTTCCCCCAGTAGTGCTCTTTACCAAGTGCTCTACAGTACTATCCACTTTGGCATAGTATAAACACAACTTAAGTCATTTGATGACTTCTTTGTTTCAATTCATTTATCCTGTCTGGAGCTCAGAGAAAATGAAAACATTATGCTTTTACCCACTTTACTATAAATTCTACTGGTTATTGTAAGGATAAAATTAATGAATATAAGCTGGGTGCGGTGGCATACACCTTTGATTCCAGCCTCTCAGGAGGCTGAGCCGGAGGATGGCAAGTTTGAATCAGTCTGGACAATTTAGCAAGACCCTGTCTTAAAATAATAAAGGGCTGAGGATGTAGCTTAGTGGTAGAGCGTCCCTAAGTTTAATTCCCAGTACTGCCAAAAAATAAAAAATAAAATAAACAACAAAGTGCTTTAATTTTATTTTTGCAATGCTGAGCATAGACAGTTGCTTATCCCAGGCAAGCACTCTACCACTGAGCTATATCCTCAGCCCTTCAAAACACTTTTATAATGCTGGGGTTTTGGAGGTACAGCAATGACACCATAACAGGCTTCTGTTAAATCAGGCTTTTATATCATGTTCATATTTTGCTCCTGGTAAATCCCATAGTTTGCCCATATCCAATAGTGAACTGATTTTTTTTTCTTTTTGTACTGGGGATTGAACTCAGGGGCTTAATCACTGAGCCACATCCCCAGCTCTTTTAAAAATTTTATGCAGAGTCACGGTCTCACTGAGTTGCAGAGGGCCGCACTAAATTGCTGAGGATGGCTTTGAACTCGTGATTCTCCTGCCTCAGCCTGTGGAGCTGCTGGGATTACAGGCATGTGCCATTGCTCCCAGCTTAAACTGATGTATTTTAAAACATTTTATACTTATGTCTCTTTATTGTTCATACTGACTCCTATTTTCCCTAATTATTTTTTCATCTAAAGTATCTGTCAAATATAGAGCTTATAGTTCTTGAATCATGCCTATAATTATAGGTAAGCTACTGTTTTTAAAAACACTCAAATTGATTCCTTTATTTTGTTAGGTTCTTCGGATATAACTTCTTCTAGAAAATATCACAAGCCTCCGTTAGAAAATTCTGCTATATCAGAAAGCGTAAGCAAGAGTCCTTAAATATGTTAATCATGTTAAAATTTTCATTATTGTCAAAACAATATGTTCTTATGTTCAGTTAGCAACATGCCTTGTTTTTCTTTATCATGTGTGAAGAGAAATGTTTTATATACTACAGTTGGAACTTGAATATGTTTGAGATATTAAATATGTCTACTGGGTTGTTAGCCTCATTGTTTATTTTTTAGAAAGTTAACACCTGCTAACTTTCATCAGTGGCTATCCTTGAACAATTTTTTTTGTATGATATTTTTCCTTTCCCCTTTCTGATTTATCAGGAAAAAAAAAAGGGTGAAGGACAATACTGAGTTAATCTAGTACTGTAAAAGGTCATTGTGTTTTAATACTGAATAGAGTCCTCTAGAGATGAAGTCTAGAATTGCACACATGAGCAGAAAGCTATTTGCCAGTAGGTGTCAGAGAAGCTTTCTTTTTTTTTTTGGTTTCACATTTTATTGGGCGAAGGTGCCTCCTCCCTGTCAATGGAAGTGCTCACAGTTTCTTCAGCCACTCTAAGCTGGGGCCCTGGGGGTCCTGGGGGTGGCTGGGCACGTCAGGCATGTTCCCATCATCTCGGAGGGGCACTGGGTAGTTGTAGGGTGTGGCCTTGTTGATCATGATGGCATACTTGGTGTAGGGGCTGAGTGGGGGCAGAATCACAGCGAGACTTCCAATGGCGAAGGACACGACCAGCACCGGCTCCTTGGCCCAGGCATTCTTCAGAAAGGCGGCGAGTTTCTGAGCCATCTTGTTCCAGAGAAGCTTTCTGAGACTACATAAGAGCTCAGTAAAAAAGAGATCAGTGATTAATTTGTAATGTTTTGCCATTCATTGATCATTCTTATCTACTCCATTTGATTAACAAAGAGTCAGATTTTCACATTTGAACTGAAGCAACTGAGATGTTAAATATTTATTTATTTATTTAGTTGTAGTTGGACACAATACCTTTATTTTATTTATTTATTTTTATGTGGTGCTGAGGATTGACCTAGGGCCTCACACCTGTTAGGCAAGCACTGTACCACTGAGCCACAACCCCAGCCCCAATAATTTATTTTACTACAAGTGGCAAATCAAGAATTGAGTCTGGATCTCAATGCCACATTCGCTTGTTTGCCCATTTGCTCATTTATTCACTTCTCTGACAGTATATTACTATTTTTTTTTAAAGAGAGAGGGAGGGAGAGAGAGAGAGAGAGAGAGAGAGAGAGAGAGAGAGAGAGAGAGAGAATTTTAATATTTATTTTTTAGTTTTCGGCGGACACAACATCTTTGTTGGTATGTGGTGCTGAGGATTGAACCTGGGCCGCACACATGCCAGGCGAGCACGCTACTGCTTGAGCCACATCCCCAGCCCCTGACAGTATATTATTGACTCATTGAACAAATCCTTGGGTAGTTTCAAAGTACCTAAGCATTGTGTAGTGCTGGGAATGAAATATACAAAACACACAGTCCTGCTCTCTCAGAGCACAATAATCACAGTTAGTAAATGGTATTGGTAAGGAATAAATCATAAAGTTTATTTAATTTTTCAATTTTTCCTCTTATATCCCAAAGGATTTTTCTAAAGATGTTGTAGTGCAGAGGTTACCTTTGGATAAAACAGAAGAGAGCAACAGACAAAACGGTAAAAGAATAAAATTGACATTTCTTATTGTGGTAAATATACATAAATTTTCCATTTTAACCATTTTAAAATATATAGTTTGTGACATTAAGTATCTTTACATTGTTGTGCAACCATCATCACTGTCTATCTCCAGGACTTTGTTTTTTTAATCTTTCCCGACTGAACTCTATGGCCATTAACTACTAATTCCTGCCTCTATGAATTTGACTATGCTAGGTACCTTGTATTATTGGACTTATTCAGTATTTATCCTTTAGTGTTTGGCTTATTTCTCTTAATGTATTGTCTTCAATATTCATTCTTTTTTTAGCATGTGTCAATATTTTCTTTTTAAAGGTAAAATTGATTTCTGGATATTCATTCAACAAACTAACAGGTTTTTTATTACTGTTACTATTATTATTATTTTGAGTGCTGGGAATTAAACTCAGGGCCTCATGTATGCTAGGCAAGCACTCTACTACTGAGCTATACCATGTTATTTTAATTTTAATTATTCTCCCAAATTAAGTTATTAATACACTCAAAAATCCAGAAAAGTGTCTGCAATAGTAAAGATTATTTTAGTATTACCAATCTATTATACAGGTTTGGTATTGGATATACATTTATTATTATTTATTTATTTTATTTTTTGTGGTGCTGGGGATTGAACCCAGGGGGGCTTTGTGCATGTGAGGCAAGCACTCTATCAACTGAGCTATATCCGTAGCCCCCATTTATAAATTCTGAACTCAGGTTTTGTAGGGTCAGATAATAGATTAAAAATGTCCTTCAAAAAGTTTATTTATTGACAAATTTTAAAGCAATTTTTTTTTTTTATTCTAAGTAGTGTTAAAATTTTATCAAATTTTCCTTGGTCTTTTGTAGTGGAGATTGAACCCAGGGCACTTTACTATTGAGCCACATCACCAATCCTTTTTTTTTTTTTCCAAATGTTTTTTAGTTGTCAATGGACCTTTATTTGTTTTATTTTTAAAGATTTATTTATATGTAGTGCTGAGAATTGAACCCAGTGCCTCACACGCTAGGCAAGTGCTCTACCACTGAGCCACAACTCTAGCCCCTAGTCCTTTTAATTTATATTTTAATTTTTTTTAAAAAAATATTTTTTAGTTTTACCTGGATGCAGTATCTTTATTTTTTTTTTTCTTTTACTTTTATGTGGTGCTGAGCACTGAACCCAGTGCCTCACATGTGGGAGGCTAGTGCTCTACCGCTGAGCCACACCCCAGCGGCCTATATTTTAAATTTTGAAACAAGGTCTCCCTTGTTTCTCCCTTGGGGCTGCTCTTGAACTTGTGATCCTTCTGAACCTCCTGAGCCTTCTTTTTCTTTCTTTTTATTTTTAAGAAATCTTTTCCATGTGTAAGATTTAATTCTCAAGCATAATAAAAACAATTCTCTATAACACACGCTCTTCTCTATATAAATCTGGTCGAAGGAGAGATTCATATAATGTAATATCAAATATTTACTTTGGTTTGCATAACAATTATAACACCTTCAATTTTCTCAGCATTTTCTTTTTTTAAAAAAATGTGGCAAAGTACATATAACATGACACATCTCATCTTAACTATTTGTAGATGTCCTTGTTTCTCAGATATTTTTGATACAAATTTTTCTAGTATCTAGGGTTATGACTATTCTTGCCTTTTTAAAAAAAATATTTATTTTTTAGTTGTAGGTGGACACAATATTTTTATTTCATTTTTATGTGGTGCTGAGGACCAACCCCGTGCCTCATGCATGCCAGTCGAGTGCTCTATCACTGAGCCACAACCCCAGCCCCTATTCTTGCCTTTTTAAATTGAGAAATCCTATTATTAAATCCTAAACATCCCCCCCACCCCCAATAAATACTTATGATTGAACCTAGGATATCAAGCTTGCTAGATGAGCTCTTCATTGTTGAGTCTATCCCTAGCCCTTTCAGAAAAGTTTGTTTTTAGTTTGGGACAGGTCTTATTTAAGTTGTCCTGGCTGGCCTTGAACTTGCAATCCTCCTGCCTCAGACTTATGAGGAGCTGGAATTATAGGCACATACCATTGCATCTAGTCCTAAACATTTTTTTTTAAGTTGTTGATGGACCTTTACTTTATTTATTGATATTTGGTGCTGAGAATCGAATCTAGTGCCTCACAAATGCTAGGCAAGTACTCTACCACTGAGCTACAACCCTAGCCCCCTAAATATTCTTTTAGTTTAAAAAAGTAGGGTTTTTAAAGCTGATTATGGTGGCATACCCCTGTTATCCCAGCAACTTGGGAGCCTGAAGCAGGAGGATCACAAGCAGGAAGATCACCACCCCAGCTCCTTTGTTATTTTTTTCATCAGTATGGCTAGAATGAGACCAGCCTAGGCAATTTAGTGAGATCCTGTCTCAAAATAAAAATAAAAAGACTGGGGGTGTGCCTTGGTGGTAGATGGCCTCTGTGTTCAATCTCCAGTACCAAAAAAAAAAAAAAAAGGTCAGGTTTTGTGAGTGGCTTATTAAAATTTAATGAATTTTTGTTATCTTAATTTTGCAGCAAATGATATCTGTATTTCTCAGTATACCATGGGACAGAAGGATGCTCTAAGAACAATTTTAAAGCAAAAGTAAGTTTCATTTACAGAAAATAGTTGTACCTTGTTTGTGTTTAAAATCAACTTCCCTTATACTTTGGAAATACAAAAACCTCTTCACTACATAATGTACTGTGTGATGATATATAAAGCATTTCTCATAGTTCTGGGCACATATAAAGTACTCAATAGCTATTAGTTGTTGTTACAGAAGAGGTTCTGTGCTAAGTGTTTTATTATATTAACTCATGTAACACTCTCAAATCCCATGAAGTAGATTCTGTTATATTCCCAATTTTATTGAACATATGAATATGCATAACATAAATCCTGTGACAGAGATTCTGTTACATCCCAGTTTTATAGAATCCCCATTTTATGGATGAGGAAACTGAGACATTGAGCTTTTCCCAGGGTCTGGCAAATTGTTACTGGGCTGGCATTTAAACCCAGGCATTCTACCTTTAGAGCCTGCATTCTTAACCAAATCATGATACTGCTTGTAGCAGTGGTCAAGTAGTTCCTTATACATAATACTTATTATTTACTATCAAAGTACCTTTAGGTTTTTTCCTGGTCAAGATCTGAGGAAGAGGGGCTGGGGATGTGGCTCAAGCGGTAGCGCGCTCGCCTGGTATGCGTGCGGCCCGGGTTCGATCCTCAGCACCACATACAAACAAAGATGTTGTTTCCGCCGAAAACTAAAAAAATAAATATTAAAAAATTCTCAAAAAAAAAAAAAAAAAAGATCTGAGGAAGAAGCAAACTTCATACCTTGATGGAACGAAATACAAAACCAACCCTGACGAGAACTCATGATAAACATGAAGCAAGAATACATCTACTAGTATGAAGGCAATTTTTGTTATTTTATTTTATTTATTTTTAAAATGTTTTTTAGTTGTAGATGGACACAATACCTTTATTTTAATAGGTGCTGAGGATTGAACCCAGGGCCTCGCACGTGCTGGGTGAGCACTCTACTGCTTAACCACCAGGCTTGCTCCCCAAATGCAGCTACTTTTAACTGTTACCTCTTTCTTCTAGATAGTATTTCATAAATTAAAATTATATGCCTATGTTCCTATTCTTGATTTATTAAATTTAGACTATACTCATCCTCAAATGATAGTATTTAGCTGTCTTAAACTACTCTCTCCCATCCTTTTATTGTAGTTATCTAATACTTTTAATTAAATCAACCATTGATTATGTGGACATTACGCACTATATTAAGTGGAACAAGAGCCACAGATTTACAAATACTGTTTTGTTTAAAAAGTTTTAGTATTTACAAAAGTAGAGAGGATAATTTAATGCACCGCCATACTCCCATTGTTTAGCTTTAGTTGTTAGCATTGTTTCATTTTAACTTCCCCTCACTCCCCTACCCAAGTATTATTTTTAAACCTATCTCAGAAGTAATTTCATTTTATCTGTATTTTAGTAGGTGTTTCTAAAAGATTAGTATTTTTTCTTTTTCTTTTTAAAGTTTGTTCTCAGGCTGGGGTTGTGGCTCGGCGGTAGAGCACTCGCCTAGCATGTGCGAGGCCCTGGGTTTGATCCTCAGCACCACATAAAAAGGAATAAAGGTATTGTGTCCAATTACAAATAAAAAATAAATATGAAAAAAAAATTGTTCTAATTAGTTATACATGACAGTAGAATACATTTTGATGTAAAAGATTACTTTTTAAAAAGGCAATGCCACAATACTATTAATATACCAAAGACATAATACTGGCTATTTCTTAATATTATCAATCATACAGTTAATATTAAAGTTTCTCTGATTGTCCCATAATTTTTTTTTTTTTTTGTTCATTTCTTTGTATCAGGATCTAAAGAAGGGCCACATGTTGCATTTGATTGATGTGTCTTTTTTTTTTTTTTTTGGTACTGGGTATTATTTCAGGAGCACTTGGCTACTGAGCCACATCCCCAGCTATTGTGTCACATGACTAAACTGGTCACTCCAGCTGAATTTGGGGAATAAATAAAGATACAGACATAGAAAGTACCTTTTCTTTAAGTTCAATGACCGCTCCTCAGCCACAGCTCCTGCAAGGGCAGTGCAGGCAAGAAAGAGAGCTAGGAGCACATGCTGAACCCTTTTATTGGGGAGAAGCCATTCAAATGAGGCAAGGGGTCAGGTTTCACGGGGTTGAGTCTAACTTCCTGATGTCTTGCTGTCAGCATGTTAACTGACATCTAGGAAGCCCATGCCCATCTTATGTGCTGTGTGGGGATCAGAGGCAGAGGCAGAGGCAGAGCCAGCACAGGGAAAAGATGCTTACTCTCCCTGCCCAGAGGGGCAACGTTGGTTCAGTCCACTTTGTGTGCTCAATGCTCATAGTTGACACACACACACAGCCTATGGCTGGTTTGCCAGTTCTCCACATTCTCATCGATGAAAGCCAAGGGGCACTTGGTTCCTATGTGGCATTTATTTATTTTAGCCCTACTTTGTATTTTATTTAGAGACAGGGTTTCACTGAGTTGCTTAACACCTCGCTTTTGCTGAGGCTGGCCTTGAACCCAGGATCCTCCTGTCTCAGCCTCCTGAGCTGTTGGGATTACAAGCGTGTGCTACCACTGTGCCCGGGGATAAATGTGTCTTTTAAGTCTGTTTTATTTATTTATTTATTTTTTTAATTTTCCTTAGTGACTTTTATTAGGCACCTTTATTCCTTTCCCCATCATGCTTGAAATAATACTTCATGGGTTCAACCCCCAGCCCCAAACTAGACTCAGATCTCTTCAGAAACTTAAAGTGATGACATATTCAATCTTCTATCCCAAGAGTGAGCATCCATCCAGCTACCTAAGGGTTAAGTGATATCCCTGCTGCAGCTGCCACAAAAAAGCCCTAGATCTCAGGATGCAGCACACCTCCCCAATCATGAATTCAAGAGTTCTCATTATTGCTTCTCCTGGCCTCATGAGATGGTCATCCCTCAGGATAGTGTAGATAGGAGGATCATAGACACACCTTGTCCAGCTTCATTCCTTTGCTTAAAACTTCTTGCCACTGTTTCCCAAGCTGAGTCTGTGTACCTTTAAATAGTCTCAGGGCTGGGGTTGTGACTCAGTGGTTGCACGCTTGCCTGGCATGCATGAGTCACTGTGTTTGATTCTCAGCATCACTTAATAAAGGTCCATCAAAAACCAATCATGCTATCCAGATCAAAATGTGTTTCCAGGAATAGAAAAATAAAGCAGATCCAAAGAAATCATCCTCCACCATCTCTACTTCTGGTTTTCTATCTAGTGCCTTGTGTCCATTGCTGGAGAGGCTCTTTTTTACCTTAGTATTCATTCCTTTGGCATCCGCACGCAAGATGCCATCTGGAGCCACACTGCAGCTACTTCGGAATGCTGAAGCACGTAGATATAGTTTCAGGGGACACCCTGCGTCTCTACTGCCGACCAGACTCGAAGCACCGAAAGACCGAAAGACCGGTATGGCGCCCGAACTCCAGTATAAGAGCATTCTTCCTCGTGACGTCACGACGCATGTTCCTCCCCTCGCCGCTGCTGCTCCAAGTCTGTTTTATTTATTTATTGCTTTTGTGATGCTGGGGAATTAAACTGAGGGCCTCATGCATACTAGGCAAAAAACCTGAATAAGCTGGGTGAGATGGTGCACTCCTGTAATCCCAGCCGCTCTGAAGGCTGAGGCAGGAGGATCTTAAGTTCGATGCCAGCCTCAGCAATTTAGTAAGACCCTAAGCAATTTAGCAAGACTATGTCTCAAAATAAATAAAAAGGGAAGGGGTGTGACTTAGTAGTTGACCACATCTGCATTTAGTCCTCAGTACCATAAAAATTAAATGAACAAACAAAACTTGAACAATAGAGAAAAGGCAGGGAAAAGAGAAGAAATCAATTATACCAGATAAAAATGAATCCAATAAAGTAAAAAACATACACAGTAAAATGTTTTTAACTGGTTCTTAGAAGTTTAGAAGTATAAGCAACTTCCTGACAAATTTAGATCAGAAAAATGATGGTAGAATACATGAATTAGAGATAAAAAGAGGACAAATAATAGATTTAGAGGAGACAAAAACAAATGAGAGTACAATGTAATTATATGCCTCAAGTTTAAAATTCTAGATGAAATTAAATGATTCACCAAGAATAATCATAGAGCTAGATTTTAACATACCAATTGCTAAAAAAATTTAAAATGCTTTAAAGAATAAGCCTTCTAAAACAGTGATGATTCTGTTTGAATTCTTGGAAAAATATTAAGAAACAGATTACACTTATGCCATTCTGCTCCAGTACAGAGAATGCTATCCATGTCATTTCCTGAGGCTAACCTAACCCAAATACCCAAAGCTAAAATTTAGTTTTATCCTAAGTGTTTTTGTTTCTTTCTTTCTTTTTTTTTTTTAAAGAGAGAGAGAGAGAGGAGAGAGAGAGAATTTTTTTTTTTTAATATTTATTTTTTAGTTCTCGGCAGACACAACATCTTTGTTGGTATGTGGTGCTGAGGATCGAACCCGGGCCGCACGCATGCCAGGCGAGCGCGCTACCGCTTGAGCCACATCCCCAGCCCCACTAAGTGTTTTTGTTTCTATCATGGTAATTTTTCCAAAAAGTTCTTGTAATAAAATCATTAAATCAACTATTCATCTGATAGCTAAAGATAACAATTTTATTGATGTGTTATTTCTCAAGTTATAAATAGGGTGTCTTTTGTGTTAGAAGATCAAAACATAACAATGAAGTAGAGTTTGGCTCAGAAATGCAGCAATGTTTTAAAAATAATAATTGAATTTTTTAAGGTACTAAGGATTGAACCCAAGATTTCACAGATGCTAGATAAGTGCTCTGCCACTGAGCTACAACCCAGCCCCCTTTTAATTTTAATTTTGAGATGGGGTTTCACTAAGTTGCCCTGGCAGGCTTCACACGTGGAGTGCTCCTGCATTAGCTTCCCGAGTATCTAGGATTATAGGCTAATGCCAGTATACCTGGAAATAATTGCGAATTCTAATATAGCAGTTATTATGCTCTCTGCATTGGTTTCTCATTTTAATCTTTACAAAAGCCTGGAATGTCTTAAAATGTTCCCATATTAAAAATGAGGTTCAGGCTGGGGTTGTAGCTCAGTGGGAGAGCTCTTGCCTAGAATGTGTGAGGGTTAGATTCTCAGCATTACATAAAAATAAATAAGTAAGTAAAATAAAAGTCCATCAACAACTAAAAACAAAACAAAACAAAAAAGAGGCTCAGGCAGTTTTAAGCATTGCCTCACTAATAATTCATGATTCATTATATATTTATCATTGGAATAAATAAGAAAATATGTATGACAAGCACTATGGATCACATTTAATAAAATGTCATGCTCATTTCTTACTTACCTTACCATGCACACAAACCTCTTTAAAACTAACAATAGAGTGATAGATTCAGATTCTTAATATGAAGAAAATAGTTAATATCCTGTTTAATAGTAGAATTGAGAGCTCATTGTCTTTTTGGTTTGGTGGTACTGGGGATGGAACCCAGGGCTTCATGCATGTTAGGCAAGCACTCTCTCACTGAACCACATCCCTAGCCTTCATTGTTTCTTTTTGTTATTGTTTGTTTATAATTTGGAAGTCCTATCTGTGGCAATTAGAAAATAAAATGAGATCAGGTATGGATATTGGAAAAAAGGAGGAAAAATTTACATTGTAGAAGATATTCTGTACTTAGAACAAAAAAAGTTATAAATATTCATGATTAGAAATCTGTAGAAACTATGTGAGGAAGTATGAAACTTTCCTTGGGAACTGACAAAGGCTAGGATATATTGAGATACTCTACATGTTCTGGATGGGAAGACTTAATACTATAAAAGTCCAAGTTTGTCTAAAATTAGCTTATAGGTTTTGCTATAGTCATTGAATTTTGTTTTAGAATAATTGGTAGATGGAATTTAGCCAAGTAATTTTAATGTTTACACGGAAGAACATACAGCTGAGAAAAAGTATATGTGTTTATGTGTTTTTATGTGTGCCTGAACATTCTGTTTATTTTTCCAACGTTAATTTTCCAAAATTATTTAAAAATTAATTTTCTAAAAGTATCTTAGCTATTCTCAACTGTACATATTCTATATGTTCATATTCTTTGTTTTTGGTGCTGGGGAATCAGACCCATGGCCTCATACATGCTGGGTAAGGGATCTTTGACTGAGCTATATCTCCAACCCCTATATTTATGTAACTTAACTGTAGAGTTGTGACAAAATGGAATGATGTAGTACTTGTCCTATTTGATATTATCATGTGCTTTAAAACTGTAAATAATGCAAGGTAATAGACCAGAATCTTTGAGAAATGAAGAATCTGGCCAAGTTGTCTAGTACAAGGAAAATATGAATTCTTCGGGCTGGGGATGTGGCTCAAGTGGTAGCGCGCTCGCCTGGCATGCGTCTGGCCCGGGTTCGATCCTCAGTACCACATACAAACAAAGATGTTGTGTCTGCCGAAAACTAAAAAAAAAAAAAAAAAAAAAGAATAAAAAATTCTCTTTCTCTCTCTCTAAAAAAAAAAAGAAAGAAAAGAAAATATGAATTTTTCTAAAGGAGTTTGGACTTTAAGAGGGATGGCAAATCATTAAAAAGTTGTAAAAGTAAGATACATTTAAAAAAAATGTTTATTTTTTTTAGTTTTATGTGGACACAATATTTTATTTTTATGTGGTGCTGAGGATTGAACCCACTGCCTCATGCATGCTAGGCGAGCATATATATATATATAACATATATATAACATCAAGATTTTATATATTATAGAACATATATCAAGATTATACATACGTATATATACATATTTATATACGTATATATAATAATCTTGAGAGAGATTACGTGTGTGTATATATACACACACACATATATATATTATATCTCGACAGAGCAAGTGAGAGCGAGCAAGAGTGAGCGCATGTGCACGCGGGTGAGAAGTGATGATTCCTTTCAGAATCATGATAGGAATAGAGCTTTGCATTCAATATATTGTTAAATTGTTCTGTACAGATATTTAAACAATGGAATGCCTATGTTTCAGTCCTAAGTGGTATAGGCGATAAATACAAAAGTACTTAATGAAGGGAGAGATCAATAGAAACTGTTATAAAAATAGGCTTATTGGGAGAGGTAAGATTTAGATTGCATCCTGAAGAGGAAGGATATCGTAATGAGTTGAGTGGAAGAAGTTTGAGAGAGCAGAGAAAAAAGCATCGAGTCAGTTGTGAGCATAGTGCTGTATGTGTAGTCAGTAAGGAGAGCAGTATGATTCCAGAGAGAGGTTGTTTTGGGTATATATAGGAGGGAGGTATATATAGGAATGGAGGATAGGACCAGAGTATGGAGGGTATAGAAAACCAAACAGGAAATTTGATTATTCAGTTTTTTATAAGAAAATTTCTGAGATTTTTGAAGAATGGAGACATGAGTGGGAAGTTTTTAAGCAAATAAACCAAAGAATGAAATATGTGGTTGGTAAGAAGTGATGAATTGTCTAGTAGAGAAGAAGAAAGAAGGGAGAAGTACTAATCCAAGAAAGTTTTAGAGTCATGGGAAGACCTCTGGAATTGGGCCTTGTCACTAAATCTGTGATTTCCATCAAGTACACCCCATTACCTCTGTGGACCTCAGTTTCTTCATGTAAAAATTAGAAAATTAGGATAGATGAACCACCTATGAGATTCCCCCAACTCTATAGTTCTATGACACTTTTCATGTAATTGTGATGAAATAATTGGCGAAACTTGATGACTCTATTGAGTATGAGATGATAGGAAGATAGAGAAGTAAAGGTGACTTCAAAATTTTGAGACTTAGAGAAGAATGATGCTCTTAGTAGAAATGGGGAAATATCAGAGGGGTAAGTTCAAAAGTTCTGAACTGTCTTTAAAAATCAAGCAAGGGAATAAAGCCTCTGGATATGGAATGTATTCCTGTTGATTTTATTTATACTTATCTAGGGATTATTTGATTTTGTCCATGTTCCTTTCATTTTTTCTTAGAGCCCAAATATAGAGCATAACTGGACAGATTCTTTTTTTTTTATTATTTAGTTAATATGTGTCTATATACTGCCCCCCTCCTATTATTTATTTATCCCTCCATTTATCTATCTATCTATCTATCTATCTATCTATCTATCTATCTACTTACTTTTGGGGACAAGATCTCACAAAGTTGCCCAGGCTGGCTTTAAACTTGGCAATTCTCAGCCTCCAAAATTGCTGGGATGATAGGTGTATACCATAGCATCTGGTTTAGGTCCATTTTTAATCCAGGCTATTTAGTGATGTCTTTGACGCCCATTGGATGATATTTAATTTAATCTAAATGAGTTAAAGTTCAGAAAGTTTCTTTCAGCAGTTTTAATAATTGTTTTTGGGGATTTGTGCTAAATGAAATAAGCCAGGCACAGAAAGAGAATTACCACATAATCTCATATGTGGAACTGGAAAAAGTTGAATTTACAAAAGGTAGAGAATAGATTGGTGGTTGCCAGGGGTTGAGAGTAGGGAGAATGGGGAGGTGTTAACCAAATGGTACAATTTCAGTTAGGATGAATAAATCCTAGAGCTCTATTTTATGCCATGTGGTGATTGTAGGTAGTAATATTTATTGCTAGGAGGGCACCTTTTATGTTCTTATTCCCCCCTTCCCCACCACCTGCACATACACACACAGATAATTATGTGAGGTAATGGATATGTTGAGTAGCTTGATTGTGGTAACCTTTCACAATGTATAAATATATCAAAATATGATGTATATAGTAAATATATATAATTTTTATTTGTCAGTTATGCTTCACTAAAGCTGGATCAAAAGGGGGTAAAGTATACATCAATAATGATATATTTCTTTCTTTTTTTTTTTTTTTGTGCTGGAAATTGAACCCAGGGTACCTCACACATACTAACTACATACTCTACTACTAAGCTATACTCTCATCCTCTAATGTTACAATTCTTCTAAAAGTATTTAGAGAATAAAATTATCAGTACTTTAAAAACAGCAGTAATCCCTCTTGGGTTGTTTGTTTTGGGGGAATAAAACTTGGTATTTAAATTCTTAGAATGTTTTTCTTCATGTCTTAAATTTACCTTCCTCCTCCTCCTCCTCCTCCCCCCCCCCAGTGGCACTTTACCATTCCCAGTTCTTTTTTTATTTTGAGATCTTATCAAAGTAATCAAAATATCTTATCTTTTGTTTTGAGAACTTATCAACTAAGTTCCTGAGGGTCTCACTAATTTGCTGGGGTGGGCCTCAAATTTGTAATCCTTCTGCCTCAGTCTCTCAAGTGGCTGGTATTACAGGCATGCATCACTATGCTTGGTTTATATTTCTTGATTACATATCCTTATAACTGTGACCATGCCTTTTCCACATATATATATATATAAGTCCTATTTTCTGAAATAACATCACTGCCTTCAGGGAATTATCTTATATCTTTAGTCTTTAGTGACTCAAACCTTGATAAACTTCATTAACAAAATGACTTTGTTTGATATGAAATTTAATTTTTTTTTCTTTTTTGACACCAGGGATTGGACCCAGGGCTACTTTATTACTGAGCTACATCCACAGCCCTTTTTACTTTTCATTTTGAGACAGGTCTTGCTAAATGGCTGAGACCAGTCTTGAACTTGTAATCCTCCTGTTTCAGCCTCCCAAGTCAATGGGATTACAGGAGTGTGCCACCATACTTGGCAGGTGATTTAATTTTTAAAAATCAAGAAAATTACCTTCAGCAGATGACCACTTACAGGTATTTCTTGAAGTGGGTCAGCATAGCTTATTGAATATATTTTATTCCTTTTTTATTGATAGAGCGCGAAGCATGCCTATCTTTAAGGAAGTAAAGGTACATCTTTTAGAAGATGCTGGCACAGAAGAGAATACTGTTACACAGGAGGCCAGAACTTCACCCAGTGCCATTGATTCTGCTACAACTGTAGCTGCAGCAACTGCTGCTGCCATTGCAACAGCAGCTCCACTGATAAAGGTATATTTTTCTCTCCAGATATTCTGAATATACTTTGTGAAATTTTATAAAAATAACTGTTAAGATGCTCTAAGTAGTTGTGTCCAGCTATAGACTAAGAACATTCTGGTTGATCTCAAGTTGAAAAAATTTTACCATGTGTGGTTGTGTATTACTTCTCAGAAGTTATGAAAATTACCCTTTCATTGCTCTGATGGTGCTAGTGAATCCAGGACTTCGTAGCACTGAAAGTCACAAATCCTAGGAAGCCTCTTAGTTCTGGGTAACTTGGATGATTGGTCATCCTTATTTGAGAACTAGAAGACAGCTTAGATTATGTAGACCTAACCTGTTAGTTTGTAATGGGAAAGGAGAACCACGGCACAGGAGGAAAAAGATTTTAGAGCTAATAGGTGGGAGAGCCAAGATGAGAACTCAAGACTGCTAACCTAACTCAGTTTTACATTAGTGAAGTATAAAAAGTTGTTTTCTTGCTATTTCTGTCTCTTTAATTTCCACTTAAGTATTTCTTATTTCTGGGCTGGGGATGTGGCTTGGGCAGTAGCGCGCTCGCCTCGCATGCGTGCGGCCTGGGTTCGATCCTCAGCACCACATACCAACAAAGATGTTGTGTCCGCCGAGAACTAAAAACTAAAAAATAAAATAAATAAATATTAAAAATTCTCTCTCTCTCTCTCTCTCTCTCTCTCTCTCTCTCCCCTCTCTCACTCTCTCTTTAAAAAAAAAAAACTAAAAAGTATTTCTTATTTCTGCATTATAAACTTCTATGAGGCAAAAAATTTTTTTTAATGAGGGGCTGGAGATGTGGCTCAAGCGGTAGCGTGCTCGCCTGGCATGCATGTGGCCCGGGTTCGATCCTCAGCACCACATACAAACAAAGATGTTGTGTCTGCTGAAAACTAAAAAAATAATAAATAAATATTTTTAAAAAATTATTTTTTAATGAGAGGAAACATAGATCTAAGGATTATGATCTCCTACCCTTTACTTTTTAATTTTTTTTCTGACTTTTACTTTTGTGACTAAAAATAAAGGCATCAAATCATCAGAGATACAGTGAGTAAAGGTTCTACTTTGACAATTTCTCAAATCACTTGCTATAAATAACCTTCTTTGTAATTGGCCATATTTTATTGTTTTTCTGTATTATAATATAAAAAATTATTTTGTAATTTTTATCCTTTTAGGTGCAGAGTGATTTGGAAGCCAAAGTTAATTCTGTTACAGAGTTACTTAATAAGTTACAGGAGACGGATAAACACTTACAACGTGTTACAGAACAGCAAGCAAGCATTCAGAATAAAGAAGAGAAATTACATTGTCACGATCATGAGAAGCGAATGAATGTATTTATGGAGCAGCAAATTAAGCATCTTGAAAAATTACAACAGCAACAAATAGATATTCAGGTATCTATAAGAAAGCCAGTATATATTTCACGATTTTTTTAATCACTTGCATATCCAAGTTAATTTTCATTGCTAATTGTAGTAGTTCATTAGATTGTAACAGTTTTAGTTTTTAAATCATGATTTGCTTGCCAGGTGGACCAGAGTATGTATGTTCTAGCTTAAAGTATTGCTTAATTATTTTTCCCTCTTTTTGTGGTCTTTTTTTTTCACACTTTTTTAAAAAATTTTTTGGTAGTGGTGATTAAACCCAGGGGGTACTTACCACTGAGCCATATCCCCAACCCTTTTAATTCTTTTTATTTAGAGATAGGGTCTTGCTATGTTGCCCAGTGCTGCTTTGCTAAGTTGCTGAGACTGACCTGGAATTTGTGATCCTCCTATCTTAACCTTCCAAATCACTGGGATTATAGGCATGCACCACCACGCCTTACTGTTCACACCATTTTTAAAGCAATGATTTGTTTATATAAGCAGTTCTTAGCTTGAGAATGTGATCATAATCACTTGGAGAGCTTTATAAAAGTACACGTGCTTGAACCTCTCAGATTCTGAGAGAGCAAGTCTGAGGTGGTACCTGGCAATCTTGAAAACTCTGATTCTGATGTGCACTCTTGGATGAGAACAACCTTCTGTACATATTTGCTTCTGTATATAATTAATTAAAAGAATGACAATTTTTTAAATTTAATTTTTTATTGTAATTTGTTATATATGACAGCAGAATGTATTACAGTTCCTATTACACATATAGAGCACAATTTTTCATATCTCTGGTTGTATACAAAGTATATTCACACCAATTTGTGTCTTTATACATGTACTTAGGGTAATGATGTCCATCTCATTTCACTATCTTTCGTACCCCCTGCCCCCTCTCTTCCCCTCCCACCCCTTTGCCCTATCTAGAGTTCGTCTAATCCTCCCTTTCTCCCCCTTCCAACCCCACTATGAATCAGCCTCCTTATATCAGAGAAAATATTCGACATTTGGCTTTTGGGATTGGCTAACTTACTTAGCATTATATTCTCCAACTCCATCCATTTACCTGCAAATGTCATGATTTTATTCTCTTTTATTGCTGAGTAATATTCTGTTGTGTATATATACCACAGTTTCTTTATCCATTCAGCTACTGATGGGCATCTAGGTCCACAGTTTAGCTATTGTAACTTGTGCTGTAATAAACACTGATGTGGCTGTGTCCCTTTCGTGTGCTGTTTTTAAGTCCTTTGAGTATACACTGAGGAGTAGGACAGCTGGGTCAAAAGGTAGTTCCATTCCAAGTTTTCCAAGGAATCTCCATACTGCTTTCCATATTGGCTGTACCATTTTGCAGTCTCACCAGCAACGTATGAGTGTGCCTTTTTCCCCACATCCTCGCCAACACTTATTGTTGTTTGTATTCTTAATAGCTGCCATTCTGATTGGAGTGAGATGAAAGAGTAGTTTTGATTTGCATTTCTCTAATAGCTAGAGATGTTGAACATTTTTTCATATATTTGTTGATTGATTTTATATCACCTTCTGAGAAGTGTATGTTCACTTCCTTGGCCCATTTATTGATTGGGTTATTTGTTTTTTTTTTTTTTTTTTTTTTGGTGTTAAGTTTTTTGTGTCTCTATAATATCCCAGAGATTAGTGCTGTATCTGATGTGCATATGGTAAAAATTTGCTCCCAAGCTGTAGGCTCTCTTTTCACCTCCCTGATTGTTTCTTTTGCTGAGAAGAAGCTTTTCAGTTTGAATTTATCCCACTTGTTGATTCTTGATTTTTTATTTCTGATGCTATAGGAGTCTTGTTAAGGAAGTCGGGGCCTAATCTGACATGTTGAAGATTTGGGCCTCCTTTGTCTTCTATTAGGTGCAGGATCTTCAATCTAATTCCTAGGTCCTTGATCCACTTTGAGTTGAGTTTTGTGCATGGTGAGAGATAGAGGTTTAATTTCATTTTGTTGCATATGTATTTCTAGTTTTCCCAGCACCATTTATTGAAGAGGCTATCTTTTCTCCAATTATGTTTTTTGGTGCTTTTGTCTAATATAAGATAATTATAATTTTGTGGGTTAGTCTCAGTGTCCTCAATTCTGTGCCTTTGGTCTACCAGTCTAGGTTGGTGCCAAAACCATGCTGTTTTTGTTACTATTGCTCTGTAGTACAGTTTAAGGTCTGGTATAATGATGCCACCTGCTTCACTATTCTTGCTAAGGATTGCTTTAGTTATTCTGGGTCTTTTATTTTTCCAGATGAATTTCGTGACTGTTTTTCTATTTCTATGAGGAGTGTCATTGGGATTTTGATTGGTATTGCATTAAATCTGTATAGTGCTTTTGGTAGTGTGGTCATTTTGACAATATTAATTCTGCATATCCAGGAACTCAAGAAAGATCTTTCCATCTTCTGAGGTTTTCTTCAGTTTTTTTTCTTTAGCATTTGGTAGTTTTCATTGTAGAGGTCTTTCACCTCTTTTGTTAGGTTGATTCCCAAGTATTTTGTTTTATTGAGTCTATTGTAAATGGGGTAGTTTTCCTAGTTTCTCTTTCAGAGGATTTGTCACTGATATACAGAAATGCCTTTGATTTATGGGTATTGCTTTTGTATCCTGCTACTTCCCTGAATTCATTTACTAGTTGTAGAACTTTTCTGGTGAAATTTTTTAGGTCTTCTAGGTATAGAATCATATTGTCAGCAAATAGTGCTAATTTGAGTTCTTCTTTTTCCTATGTGTATCCCTTTAATTTCTTTCGTCTAATTGCTCTGGCCAGTGTTTCAAGAACTATGTTAAATAGAAGTGGTAAAAGAGGGGCTGGGGTTGTGGCTCAGGGATAGAGAGCTCGCCTACCATGTGTGAGACTCTGGGTTTGATCCTTAGAACCACATAAAAAACAAAAATGAAGACATTTTGTCCACATATAATTAAAAAATAAACATTAAAAAAAAGAAGTGGTGAAAGAGGGCATCCCTGTCTTGTTTCAGTGTTTAGAGGGAATGCTTTCAATTTTTCTCTATTTAGAATGATGTTGGCCTGGGGCTTAGCATAGATAGCTTTTATAATGTTGAGACATGTTCCAGTTATCCCTAGTTTTTCTAGTGTTTTGAACATGAAGGGGAGCTGTATTTTGTTGAATGCTTTTTCTGCATCTATTGAGATGATCATATGATTCTTATCTTTAAGTCTATTGATGTGATGAATTACATTGATTGATTTCCATATGTTGAACCAACCTTGCATCCCCGGATGAACCCCACTTGATTGTGTTGCACTATGTTTTTGATATGTTTTTGCATTTTTTTTTGTTTAGATTTTTTTTCTTTTTTTTATGTTTTTGTATTTGATTTGCCAAAATTTCATTGAGAATTTTTGCATCTATGTTCTTTAGAGATATTGGTTTGAAGTTTTTTTTTCTTTAATGTGTCTTTGCCTGGTTTTGGAATCAGCATGACATTGGCCTCATAAAATGAGTTTGGAAGTGCTCCTTCCTGAAATAAATTGAAGAGTATTGGTATTCTTCTTTAAAGGTGTTATAGAACTTGGCTGTGTATCCATCTGGTCCTGGGCTTTTCTTGGTTAGTAGGATTCTGATGGTGTCTTTTATTTCATCACTGTTTAAATTGTGTGTGTATATCATCCTGATTCAATTTGGGCAAATCATGAGACTCTAGAAATTTGTCAGTGCCTTCGATATTTTCTATTTTATGGGAGTACAAGTTTTCAAAATAATTTCTAAGTATCTTCTGTATTTTTGTAGTGTCTATTGTGATATTTCCTTTTTCATCACGTATGTTAGTAATTTGAGTTTTCTCTCTCCTCTTCGTTAGCATGACTAAGGGTCTGTCAATTTTATTTATTTTTTCAAAGAACCAACTTTTTTTTGTCAATTTTTTCAGTTGTTTCTTTTGTTTCAATTTCATTGATTTCAGCTCTGATTTTAAGTATTTCCTGTCTTCTACTGTTTTTGGTGTTGATTTGTTCTTTTTCTAGCACTCTGAGGTGTAATGTTAGGTCATTTATTTGTTGACTTTTTCTTCTTTTAAGGAATGAACTCCATGCAATGAACTTTCCTCTTAGTACTAAATACCTTAATAGTGTCCCAGAGATTTTGATGCGTTGTTATCTGTGTTCTCATTCACCTCTAAGAATCTCTTTTTTTTTTTTGAGAATTTTAATATTTATTTTTTAGTTTTCGGCGGACACAACATCTTTGTTTGTATGTGGTGCTGAGGATCGAACCCGGGCCGCACGCATGCCAGGCGAGCCCGCTACCACTTGAGCCACATCCCCTGCCCCAAGAATCTCTTAATCTCTTCCTTGATGTCTTTTGTAACCCATTGTTCATTCAGTAGCATATTATTTAGTCTTCAGGTGTTGGAGTCGCTTTTATTTTTTTATCTTATCATTGATTTCTAATTTTATTTCATTCTGATCTGATCAAATGCAGGGTAGTATCTCCACTTTTTTGCATTTGCTAAGAGTTGCTTTGTGGTATAATATATGGACATTTTAGAGAGGGATCCATGGGTTGCAGAGAAGAAAGTATATTCATTTATCGAAGGATGAAATATTCTGTATATGTCAGTTAAGTCTAAGTTATTGATTGTATTTTTGAGTTCTCTAGTTTCTTTTTCAGCTTTTGTTTGGAAGATCTATTCAGTCATGAAAGAGGTATGTTAAAGTTACCCAAAATTATTGTGGTCCATTGACTCTCGAACCTGAGAAGAGTATGTTTGATGAACGTAGACGTACATTGTTTGGGGCCTATAAATTTGTTATTATTATGTCTTGTTGATGAGTGGTTTCCTTAAGGAATATGAAATATCCTTTTTTATCCCTTTTGATTAACTTTGGCTTGAAGTCTACTTTATTTGATATGAATATGGAAACCCCTGCTTGCTTTCGCATTCCATATGTGAGTGGTATGATTTTTCCCAACCTTTTACCTTCAGTTTGTGGATGTCTTTTCCTATGAGATGAGTCTTTGGGAGATAGCATATTGTTGGGTCTTTTTTTTTTTTTAATCCAATCTGTTATTCTGTGGTTTTTGATTGGTGAGTTTTGGCCATTAACATTCAGGGTTATTATTAAGACATGATTTGTGTTTCCAGCCATTTTTGTTTATTTTTGAAAGAGGTGTGTTAAAGTTACCCAACTTGACTTGCTTTCTCCTTTGATTAGTTTTTCCTTTAGTGTAATAATACCTCCCTTTGCTCTGTGACTTGCAGTGTCGGCTGACTTCAGAGCCTGTATGAAGTTCCAGGTGCAGACAGGCTAGTGCACATAGGGGACTATGTCTGCTGCTGTAGAGTCCCAAGATGGGGGCAACCCGGTGATCCCCATTGTTAGATCAGGGTCCACACAGGGGTGGCAGTTGGAGTTCCTACCCTGCTGGGTGTCCTCTGTGGGGGCTTTGTCCATGATTTCTGCTTGAATGAGTGGCCAAAAGTTCTTTGCGGGTTCTGCTGTCGACCTCTGGTCTCACTTGGGTATCCAGTAGTCCTGCGTAGGTGAGTAGTTGGGAGACCTACTCAGATGCTGAGGCCTGGAGCCCTAGATGGGCAGGGTGCTTCCTGGGAGGGTGGGGAGTGATAATATCATTGGCAGAGAAGCTGTATTCTCACTACTTGAATCCCACATCACAGAGCTATGCAGAATGCTGCCTCCCTCAGCCCTGCCATCTTGGATCTCCTCAAGAATGACAATTTTTAATGTCTTTTGAATATGAGGTTCTGGCTTATTACAGAAAGAAGAATTATCTTCTCAAAGAGCTGAGTACACAGTTACTTGTTTCGTTTGGAATTTCCAAGTCTTGGAATACTGTTCAATCCTCAAGCTTTATTTTTTTTTTAAAGAGTGAATGCCATTGGGGCTGGGGTTATGGCTCAGTGGTAGAGTGCTTGCCTAGCATGTGTGAGGCATTGGGTTCTATCCCCAGCACCACATAAAAATAAATAAACAAAATAATGATATTAAAAAAATGACACCATGTTTTAAAAAAAAGAGTGGATGCCATTGTATATTACTTTTTTTTTTTTTTAATAAGAATCACATTTATTTTTTTTTTTAAAGATAGAGTGAGAGGAGAGAGAGAGAGAGAATTTTTAATATTTATTTTTTAGTTCTCGGCGGACACAACATCTTTGTTGGTATGTGGTGCTGAGGATCGAACCTGGGCCGCACGCATGCCAGGCGAGCGCGCTACCACTTGAGCCACATCCCCAGCCCTGTATATTACTTTTTTTCCTGGTTAATGCACAATTTTAGAACTCAAAAAAATTATATTAAGTTAGAACATTCAGAAGAAAGTACAAAAATAAGTTTATTAGATCTTAATATAGTTTCACAAAGTGAAGATTAAAGTGCTACAATTTTTAAAATTTAATTTTTTGTAATTACTATGACATATTAATTGTACAAATTAATGGGATTCACTGTCATGTTTCCAGACATCTTTTATTGATCAGGTCCATCCATCCTCTAACTGTCCCTTTCCCCACCCCAACATGTACTTTTCTCAGTCCTTAGTAATCCGTCTTCTTTCAGGTAATTTTTTTTCCTAATTTCCACATATGAGAGAGAACATGTGATATTTGTCTTTCTGTGTCCGGCTTATTTAGCTATATCCCCAGTCCTCCCATTCAATCCATTTATTTGCAAATGACAGGATTTCATTTTTCTTTATGGTTAAATAATATTCCTTTGTGTGTGTGTGTGTATGTATATATATATATATATATATATATATATATATATATATATATACATACACACACACACACACACATACACTGTGTTTTCTTCATTTATTCATCTGTTAAACAGGCATCTAGGCTGGTTCCATATGTTGACTGTTGTGAATAGTACTGCAAAAAACATGGGCATGCGGGAATTTCTTTTGAATGCTGACTTCATTTCTTTTCGATATATAGCCAAGAGTGGGATAGCTAGAGCATATGGTAGTTTTCATTTTAGTTTTTTTTTTTTTTATTATTTTATTGTTGGTTGTTCAAAACATTACATAGTTCTTAATATACCATATTTCACAGATTGATTCGAGTGTGTTATGAACTCCCATTTTTACCCCGTATACAGATTGCTGTGTCACATCAGTTACATTTCCATTGATTTACAAATTGCCTTTCTAGTGACTGATGTATTCTGCTGTCTATCCCATTCTCCACTGTCCCCTCACCCCTCCCCTCCCCTCCCCTCCCCTTCTCTCTCTCCATCCCCTCTACTATAAATCGTTTCTTCCACTTCTATAATTTTCCTCCTACTCCTCCTTTCCTCTTATATGTAATTGTGTATAACCCTGAGGCTCACCTTCCAATTCCATGCAATTTCCCTTAACTCTCACTTTCCCTCCCGCCTATCATCCCTGTTTAATGTTATTCTTCTTCTCCAGCTCTTCGTCTCTACCCTGTCCTTGGTTACTCCCTTTATATCAAAGCAGACATTTGACATTTGTTTTTTAAGGATTGGCTAGCTTCACTTAGCATAATCTGCTCTAATGCCATCCATTTCCCTCCAAATTCTATGATTTTGTCATTTCTTATTGCAGAGTAATACTCCATTGTGTATAAATGCCACATTTTTTTAATCCATTCATCTATTGAAGGGCTTCTAGGTTGGTTCCACAATCTTGCTATCGTGAATTGTGCTGCTATGAACATCGATATAGCAGTGTCCCTGTAGCATGCTCTTGTTAGGTCTTTAGGGAATAGACCGAGTAGGGGAATAGCTGGGTCAAATGGTGGTTCCATTCCCAGCTTTCCAAGGAATCTCCATACTGCTTTCCAAATTGGCTGCACCATTTTGCAGTCCCACCAACAATGAACAAGTGTACCCATTTCCCCGCATCCTCGCCAGCACTTGTTGTTGTTGGACTTCTTAATGGCTGCCAATCTTACTGGAGTGAGATGGTATCTTAGGGTGGTTTTGATTTGCATTTCTCTGACTGCTAGCGATGGTGAGCATTTTTTCATGTACTTGTTGATTGATTGTATGTCCTCCTCTAAGAAGTGTCTGTTCAGGTCCTTGGCCCATTTGTTGATTGGGTTATTTGTTATCTTATTATCTAATTTTTTGAGTTCTTTGTATACTCTGGATATTAGGGCTCTATCTGAAGTGTGTGGGGTAAAGATTTGTTCCCAGGATGTAGGCTCCCTGTTTATCTCCCTTATTGTTTCTTTTGTTGAGAGAAAACTTTTTAGTTTGAGTAAGTCCCATTTGTTGATTCTGGTTGTTAACTCTTGCGCTATGGGTGTCCTATTGAGGAATTTTGGGCCTGACCCCACAGTATGTAGATCATAGCCGACTTTTTCTTCTATCAGACGCCGTGTCTCTGATTTAATATCGAGCTCCTTGATCCATTTTGAGTTAACTTTTGTGCATGGCGAGAGAAAGAGATTCAGTTTCATTTTGATGCAAATGGATTTCCAGTTTTCCCAGCACCATTTGTTGAAGATGCTATCCTTCCTCCATTGCATGCTTTTAGCCCCTTTATCAAATATAAGATAGTTGTAGTTTTGCGGATTGGTTACTGTGTCTTCTATTCTGTACCATTGGTCCACTCGCCTGTTTTGGTACCAGTACCATGCTGTTTTTGTTACTATTGCTCTGTAGTATAGTTTGAAGTCTGGTATCGCTATACCGCCTGATTCACACTTCCTGCTTAGCATTGTTTTTGCTATTCTGGGTCTTTTATTATTCCATATGAATTTCCTGATTGTTTTATCTATTTCTACAAGAAATGCTGTTGGGATTTTGATTGGGATAGCATTGAACTTATAGAGAACTTTTGGTAATATCGCCATTTTGATGATGTTAGTTCTGCCTATCCATGAGCAGGGTATATTTTTCCATCTTCTGAGGTCTTCTTCTATGTCTCTTTTTAGGGTTCTGTAGTTTTCATTGTATAGGTCTTTCACCTCTTTTGTTAGGTTGATTCCCAGGTATTTTATTTTTTGGGGGGATATTGTGAATGGAGTAGTTGTCCTCATTTCCGTTTCAGAGGATTTGTCGCTGATATACAGGAATGCATTTGATTTATGCGTGTTGATTTTATATCCCGCCACTTTGCTGAATTCATTTATTAACTCTAATAGTTTCTTTGTAGACCCTTTTGGGTCTGTTAGGTATAGAATCATATCGTCTGCAAATAGTGATAATTTAAGTTCTTCTTTTCCTATTTTTATGCCTTTAATTTCTTTCGTCTGTCTAATTGCTCTGGCCAGTGTTTCGAGGACTATGTTGAACAGAAGTGGTGAGAGAGGGCATCCCTGTCTTGTACCAGATCTTAGAGGGAATGCCTTCAATTTTTCTCCATTCAGAATGATGCTGGCCTGTGGCTTATCATAGATTGCTTTAACAATGTTGAGGTATGATCCTGTTATCCCTAATTTTTCTAGAGTTTTGAACATAAAGGGATGCTGTACTTTGTCGAATGCCTTTTCTGCATCTATCGAGATGATCATATGGTTCTTATTTTTAAGTCTATTGATGTGGTGAATAACATTTATTGATTTCCGTATATTGAACCAGCCTTGCATCCCAGGGATGAATCCTACTTGATCATGGTGTATAATTTTTTTGATATGTTTTTGAATCCGATTCGCCAGAATTTTATTGAGGATTTTTGCATCTAGGTTCATTAGAGAAATTGGTCTGTAGTTTTCTTTCTTTGAAGTGTCTTTGTCTGGTTTAGGAATCAGGGTGATGTTGGCCTGGTAGAATGTATTTGGAAGTTCTCCCTCTTTTTCTATTTCCTGAAATAACTTGAAAAGTATTGGTGTTAGTTCCTCTTTAAAGGTTTTGTAAAATTCTGCTGTATACCCATCCGGTCCTGGGCTTTTCTTAGTTGGTAGTCTTTTGATGGTTTCTTCTATTTCCTCTATTGTTATTGGTCTGTTTAGGTTGTCTATATCTTCCTGACTCAATCTGGGCAGATCATATGACTTAAGAAATTTATCGATGCCTTCACTATCTTCTATTTTATTGGAGTATAAGGATTCAAAGTAATTTCTGATTATCTTCTGTATTTCTGAAGTGTCTGTTGTGATATTGCCTTTTTCATCCCGTATGCTAGTAATTTGGGTTCTCTCTCTTCTTCTCTTCGTTAGCATGGCTAAGGGTCTGTCAATTTTATTTATTTTTTCAAAGAACCAACTTTTGGTTTTGTCAATTTTTTCAATTGTTTCTTTTGTTTCAATTTCATTAATTTCAGCTCTGATTTTAATTATTTCTTGCCTTCTACTTCTTTTGCTGTTATTTTGCTCTTCTTTTTCTAGGATTTTGAGATGATATATGAGATCGTTTATTTGTTGGTTTTTTCTTTTTTTAAGGAATGCGCTCCAAGCAATGAATTTTCCTCTTAAAACTGCTTTCAATGTGTCCCATAGATTCCGATATGTTGTGTCAGTGTTTTCATTTATCTCTAAGAATTTTTTAATTTCCTCCTTGATGTCTTCTATGACCCATTGATCATTCAGTAACCTATTGTTCATTCTCCACGTGATGCATGATTTTTCCTTCCTTCTTTTATCGTTGATTTTCAGTTTCATTCCATTATGATCAGATAGGATGCATGGTATTATTTCTACTCCTTTATATTGTCTAAGAGTTGTCCTGTGACATAATATATGATCTATTTTTGTGAAGGATCCATGTGCTGCTGAGAAAAATGTGTAACTACTTGATGTTGGGTGGTATATTCTATATATGTCAATTAAGTCTAGGTTGTTAATTGTGTTGTTGAGTTCTATAGTTTCCTTATTTAACTTTTGTTTGGAAGATCTGTCCAGTGGTGAGAGAGGTGTGTTGAAGTCTCCCATGATTATTGTATGGTGGTCTATTAGACTCTTGTACTTGAGAAGAGTTTGCTTGATGAACGTAGCTGCACCATTGTTTGGGGCATATATATTTATGATTGTTATGTCTTGTTGGTGTATGGTTCCCTTGAGCAGTATGCAGTGTCCCTCTTTATCCTTTTTGATTAACTTTGGCTTGAAATCTATTTTGTTTGATATGAGTATGGACACTCCTGCTTGTTTCCGCAGTCCATATGAGTGGAATGATTTTTCCCATCCTTTCACCTTCAGTCTATGTATATCTTTTCCTATCAAATGCGTCTCCTGTAGGCAACATATTGTTGGATCTTGTTTTGTGATCCATTCGACTAGCCTGTGTCTCTTAATTGGTGAGTTTAAGCCATTAACATTTAGGGTTATTATTGAGATTTGGTTTGTTCCTCCAGTCATATTTGTTTATTTATGTTACTAAACCTGATTAGTTTTCCTCTTTGGTTACTTTCCCCCCTTTACTGTCCTACCTCCCACTGATGGTTTTCAATGTTATTTTCAGTTTCCTCTTCCTGTAATGTTTTGCCAAGGATTTTTTGAAGGGATGGTTTTCTAGCTGCGAATTCTTTTGTTTATCGTGAAAGGTTTTAATTTCATCTTCCATCCTGAAGCTTAATTTCGCCGGATACACGATTCTTGGTTGGAGCCCATTTTCTTTCAGTGTTTGAAAAATGTTATTCCAGGATCTTCTAGCTTTCAGAGTCTGTGTTGAGAGATCAGCTGTTATCCTGATTGGTTTGCCCCTAAATGTAATCTGCTTTCTTTCTCTTGTAGCTTTTAAAATTCTCTCCTTATTCTGTATGTTGGGCATCTTCATTATAATGTGTCTAGGTGTGGATCTCTTATGATTTTGCACTTTTGGCGTCCTGTAGGCTTCTAGGATATGGGATTCTGTTTCATTCTTCAAGTCTGGGAAGTTTTCTCGTATTATTTCATTGAATAGATTGTTCATTCCTCTGGTTTGGAGCTCTGTGCCCTCCTGTATCCCAATGACTCTTAAGTTTGGTCTTTTAATGTTATCCCATAATTCTTGAATGTTCTGTTCATGGTTTCTTAGCAGTCTTGCTGAGCTGTCTATGTTCTTCTCAAGTTGAAATACTTTGTCTTCATTGTCTGATGTTCTATCTTCTAAGTGATCTATTCTGTTGGTAGTATTGTCAATTGAGGTTTTAAGTTGGTTTATTGCTTCCTGCATTTCTAGGATTTCTATTTGTTTGTTTTTTATTACTTCTAACTCCCTGTGAAATTGATCTTTTACTTCCTGGATTTGTTTCTGTAGTTCCTTGTCAAAGTGATCTTTCATTGTCTGATTTTGCTGTCTCATGTCTTCCTTGAGACTCCAGATCATCTGAAGCATGTATATCCTGAACTCTTTATCTGACATTCCATCTGTTGCAGCTATTACCTCTTCTAGAGTTGAGTTGACCTGCATTGCTTGTGGTCCTTTCTTTCCTTGTCTTTTCATGTTGCTTGCGTTTCTTTCTGCTTCATGAAACTGTTGTGTTTTTGAAATTTTTCTCCCTGTTTATTTATGTTGCTCTTGTATATTTGGGATATCTCTCTTGTAGGGCGGGTAGTGGCTGTGATCCTCCTCTAATCAGGGTGATCTATCCACTACGCTGGTTGGTCGTAGGTCTGCCCGCCCTGCGGGCACGGGTGGCTGCTCTACTCTGCCCCCACTCCAATTGCAGTGACGTTCCTACCACGTCCTCGGATCGTTGGTCCTGATCCGGACGTGGGCAGCAGCTCTTCTCCACCCCTACTCCAATTGATGTGACGTGTCTACCACGCTGGTCGGCCTCCAAGCCTGTTCCGCCGGTGGGTCTCAGATCTGCCCACCCTGCGGGCCTGGGCGGCAGTTCTGCTCAACCCCCATTCCCAGTGGGGGTACCTAACTGCCTCTCCAATGGGTCTCTGGGCTCCTTCCGGACGCTGGCGGCGGCTCTGTTCAACCCCCACTCCAACCAGTGTGACGTGACTGCCTCGATGCTACTCGTCCACCACACTGGCCGGCTGCCGAGCCTGACCTGCCAGTGGGACGCAGGACTGCCTACCTTGCAGGGTCAGACGGCAGCTCTTCACGGCCTCCACTCCAAGTGGGTTGACTTGGCTACCCTGCCGTCGGGTCGCTGGTCCTGTTCCAGGCGTGGGCGGCTACTCTCCTCGGCCCCAGCTGCAGTTGAGGTGTCGCGATACCATACCGGCGGGACCCTTAGCCTGCTCTGGGCACAGGAGGCAGCTCCACTCTGCCCTCCAGGCCCCCGCAGCACCCAGCAGGGCCCGGACCAAGAAGCAGTCCCTGTAGGATCCCCAACCCTGAGCCAGAGCCGTTTCGGGAGCCAGGAGCCGGTCTCTCTGATCCCCGCCACTTTCTGCTAGGAGCAGGCTCCTCAGGGCTACCGCCTCGGGTTCCCCAATCCCAGGCCAAACCCGCCCCGGGAGCCCAAGCCTGGCCGCACCAGACTGCCCTGCTCGGTGCCCAAACCTGGCCGCACCAAACTCTCCCTGCTCGGTGCACGCTCCCCTGGGAGCAGAGTCTAAGACGCACTTCCCGCGGGCTCCCCAGCTCCGGGTCAAAACTGTTCCAGGAGACAGAGTCCCGCTGCCCCTCGTCGCAAGTTTCACTTGTGGCTGGCCTCAGCTCGCGGTCTCTGCAGGCTCCGCGGCCCTGGGCTCAAGCAGCCAGAACCCAGCCTCTCCGATCCCTGCCACACTCTGCTCGGAGCAGGCTCCACAAAGGTACCCCAGCCTCAGGCTCAGGCAGCCCCGGGAGCCGGAGCCTGGCAGCTCCAACCTCTCCCAGCTCAGTGTACGCTCAGACAGGGGCAGGGTCAAAGACACAGTCGCCGCGGGTTCCCTAGCCCCGGGCCAAGAAGGATCTCCCGCCCTGGGCCAAAGCAACCCGGGGAACTAGAATCTGGCCGCTCAAAGCCCGGCGCCCGCCTTGCCTTGCCAGGGGTGAGGCCTGAAGAGTATTCTCCTCAGAGTTTCCAATCCCGAGCCTGAGCGATCTGTCTGCGCGACGCAGGCAAATACCAGCCTAGATCTAGACCTGTTCTGTAGTTGAATGAGCCCAGATCAGTAGAAAACAGGGATGATTGCATCAGCTCTCCATGATGGCGGCTGCAGTCCTCCTCCGTGTTCCGACCGGTGTCGGGAATCGAACTGGACCGATTCTCTCCTGTATTTCAAAGCTGGAATTCAGCACTCAGCGCGGCCAGTGTGCCACTGGCAGGAGCCTGCAGAATCCGCTTCGCTGTAATCCCGCTCTGGTACCTCGCGGCTCTCATTTTAGTTTTTTGAGGAAACTGTGTCCTGTTTTCTATAGTAGTTGTCCTAATTTCCATTTCTACCAGTCCGTATATTAGCATTCCATTTTCTCCACATCCTTGCCAGCATTTAAAAAATTTTTGGTAATAGCCATTTTAAATGGCTAAGATGAAATTTCTTCCTTCCTTCCTTCCTTCCTTCCTTCCTTCCTTCCTTCCTTCCTTCCATTCTGGGGATGGAACCCAAGGCTTTGTGCATGCAAGGCAAGTACTCTACCAACTGAGCTATCTCCCCAGCCCTGATGGTATTGTAGTTTTGATTTCCACTTCCCTGATGAGTAATATTATTGAGAATTTTTCATATATTTGTTAAACATTTTTCTTTTGAGAAGTGTCTATTCAGATCATTTGCCCATTTTAATTGGATTACTTATTTTTTTGTTAAATTTTTAAAATTCTTTATATATTCTTGATATTAGTCCTCTATCAGAGGAATAATTAGCAAACATTTTCTCTCATTCTGAAGGTTGTCTCTTCACTCCATTAATCATTTACTTTGCTATGCATTAGCTTTTTAGCTTGATGAACTTCTGTTTGTCAAGTTTTGCTGTTGTTCCTACGCTTTGAGAGACCTATCCAGAGAATCATAATATATATATATATATATATATATATATATATATATATTTTTTTTTTTTTTTTTTTTTTTTTGTACTGGGTTAGAACTAGTGGCGCTTTACCACTGAGCTATATCTGCTGTTTATGGATACCCAGTTTTCCCAGCATCATTTATTAAAGAGGCTGTCCTTTCTCTAGTTATGCATTTGGTCCTTTTGTTGAGGATCAGTTGGCTCTGGATGCATAGGTTCTTAAGTTTGTTCCAATTTTTTTTTTTAATGTCAATACCATATTGTTTTTATTACTGTGGTTCTGTAGTTTATCTGGAAATCAGGTATTATTATGCCTCTAGCTTTGCTCTTTTTGTTTAAGGAAGCTTTGTTTATTTATTTTTTTCTGTGCTTCATATGAATTTTAGGATTGTTTATTCTAGTTTTATGAAAAATGTGATTGATATTTAGATGGAGGTTGCACCGAATCTGTAGATCTCTTTGGGTCATAGGTAATTTTGGTTGTGGGCTTGTTGTACATAGCCTTTATTATGTTGAGGTATGATCCTTCTGTATCTAATTTGTTTAGAGCTTTTGCCATGAGTGGGTATTGAATTTTATCAAATATACTTTCTGTGTTTGAGATGATTTGAAATGAATATGTGATTTTTGTTATCCTTCATTTTATTTTTGTGATATATTATTTTATTGATTTGCATATGTTGAAAACCATCCTTATATCCCTGGAATAATAACAACTTTATCGTGACTATATGATCTTTTTGATAGGCTGTTGAATTTGATTTGCAAGTATTTTATTGAGGATTTTTACATCTGTATTCATTAAGGGATATTGGTCTTTAAGTTTTCTTTTTTTGGTGTGTTCTCATCAGGTTTTGTTAACAGAGTAATGTCAAGACTTCTTTACAAAGCTTATCTTGAGCTTTTCATGAGATTTTTAAAATTAATTTATTTATTCTAATTTGTTATATATGACAGCAGAATGCATTTCAATTCATATTACACATATAGAGCACAATTTTTCATTTCTCTGGTTGTACACAAAGTAGAGTCACACCATTCGTGTCTTCATACATGTACTTAGGATAATGATGTCCATTTCATTCCACCATTTTTCATGAGAGTGAAGATAGTATTTTATTGGAATGACTATAGGCATACAAATTCAAGTTTTTGTAAGTACTCACGCCTGACTAAAATTGCGTATGTAGCGTATTTTCTAGAGAGAGGCTGGAAATGATTTGATCAGAATGCCAGTACACAGTAGATAAATAACTTTCTTCTCTGAGCCTTGAGTTCTTTGCCTGAAAAAATTTTTTTTCCTTTCTCTTGACTTTTCTTTTTGTTCACAATAAAAGGAGATGACACACTTGAAAAGCACATTTATTTCTTGATTTCTGTTTCTGTATGTTTTGCTGGGGCTTAAATCCAGGGCCTCCAGTGTGCTAGGCAAGTGCTCTACCACTGAGTTTCACCTCCAGCCCAGCTTGATTTTTTAAGGACAGGGTCCTGCTTTGTTGTAAGTGCCCATCCTTTCATAACTAAATGCATAGTTTATTGACTCTGGTTTTGGAAGGACAGAATCTTTGCTAACTCAGTTGTGTTATGTATAAAGCTTGTACTTAACAGAGAAAGTTGAAGTTGTGGTGACATAGTAGATATATTAATCATTCAGTAACTGCTTAAATGAAATTAGTTATCTGTCCCATTTCATTTATTTAAAGGGAACTCAACCTACTTTTAGGAATTCTATAAAATGATGTCTATTTTAGCTCTTGTTGATCTGACTTAAAACTCTCTTTTGAAATCATTTTCATTAGTTAAAATATATATTTCAGGTATTTAAATTAATGGGGCTGAAAACAATGTTGTCACTTTAATTCCCATTATATATAAATGCATATACTGTTGCTGCTACTAAGCATAAGCATGGCTTTTATTTGAGTGCTTACTATCAAACCTTTTTCTAACCTTTACTTCAAATGATGTCTTACACTGCAGGATTTAAAAGATGAAATGCTTTGGTTTTAAATTATTTGGTGAAAGTAGAGGTCTAGAGTTAGGGCCCTTCCTTATTGGTCCTCTCTTAGGCTGCTTCCATGATTCTAAGCCCTTTCTGAGGTAGAAAGGAAGGCACTGAGGCTAGAATGGTTAAAGAAAATGATTAACAGCACAGAGTAGTTAGACAGCCCAGTCTTTACTCCCTCCTTCCATAGTATTTCTGTTACTACTGCAGTGATAGTTGCTGTGTTAGGAATATATTCTCATTGTTTCATAAATGTAATAAAATTGTTTACAAGTCCAGTAAGAAATCTCAATATACTTTATCATCATACTAAATGATATTTGAAATTAATAATTTTATTTTTTCTAGACTCATTTTATTAGTGCTGCATTAAAGACTAATAGTTTTCAGCCTGGTAGCATGCTTCCTTCCAGAGCAGTGGAAAAGTATTCTGTAAAACCAGAACATCCTCATCTTGGTAGCAGCAATATATCTTCACAGCACACATATACTTCCAAACAAGGTAAAAATATTTGATTTCTTATAGACTAAAAATGTAAGGATTTTCTTTGTGGTATATGAATTGAAAACTTATTTACTAAGTGGTGAGATTCTTACAAAATTTCTGAGTCTTTGTGTTATAAAATTCTTTTTATAGATTAAGTAAATTTTAAATTATTTTTCAACTTGTTCAAATTATGAATCATGTCCTAATTTATGGTTTTAAGTAATAGCCTTTATAATTTATCAGAAACCCTTAGAAATTTAGAAAAATTTATTTACTAATAAAATTCTCCAATTTCTCTGACAAACTGCATATTTACTGTGTTTCTTGATTGTGTCAAGAAAAAAACAACTGAGTTAAAATTATAAGCTATTGTAATCCCCTCTTATTTGTAGTTTTGCTTGTTGAGGTTTAAAATTGTCCATGGTCACCTGTGGCCTAAAAATATTAAATGGAAAATTCTAAAAATAAACCAATTACAAATTTTAAATTGCATGCTGTTTTGAGTAGCATGATGAAATCTCATACTGTCTGGCTTATTAGTTTTGCCAGCACATGTGAATGATCCCTTTGTCCAGTGTATCCATACTGTACTGTTTGTGTGTACAGGTAAATGATAATATATATAAGGTTTGGCATTATCTTTAGTTTCAGGCATTCATTAGGGTCTTGGAACATATCTCCCCAAGAGTAGGGGAGACTACTATATTACTAAATATTTTCAGTTTGACTAATAAAAATCTGTTTATAGAATTAAAAAAATTATAATAACAAAGAAATACACAGCTAATTTCTTAAACTTTTGGAATTTAAAATAAATAAACAGATATTTTTCCAAATTATTGATGTTTTAATAACATTAATGAAAACCAAACTCTTCATTTAATGATGTACAGGTCTGTGTATTTCTAATATTTTATTTGTTACAACATTGTTGTATCACAGTCATTAAGCACTTCTTTTACTTATAAGGTACGTTTATTTTGCAAATGAGCAGTCCTTACAACACTGTTGTGAAGTAGTCTGAGTCAATTTTTAAGTTGTAAAAAGGAATATGAAATACAGAAAGGTTATGATTGGACTGTTTAAGGTTACTACATTGAGAGTTAGGGCATGAGAGCAAGGTCAAGAGCTCTGATTTCAGTATGACCGAGCCTTGATCCTTCTACATAAATGAACACTTTTCCCCCTACTATATTTACTCAATTCCACAGAATAATTTTGTTTTTGTAGACTTAAGCTGTAAAGAAAAAAAAATGACTGTTTTATCGATTGCATACTTAATTTATTTCAGTGTTTATATTAGTTATGATAACAGAAATAAAAGAAAAAATTAGTTTAATTCAACAAATTCAACAATTAGCCCTGCGAGGTGACACACACCTATAATCCCACTGGCTAGGGAGGCTGAGGCAGGAGGTTGAAAGTTCAAAGTCAGCCTCAGCAAGAGTGAGGTGCTAGGCAACTCAGTGAGACCCTGTCTCTAAATAAAATACAGAACAGGGCTGGGGATGTGGCTTAGTGGTTGAGTGCCCCTGAGTTCAACCCCTTGTATCCCTCTCCCCCCAAATTCAACAAATTAAACTTTTTATTTTTCTGTGTTTTTTAATGAGTATGTGTCACTTTTAGATTTTTTTTTTGAGAGAGAGAGAGAGAGAGAGAGAGAGAGAGAGAGAGAGAGAGAGAGAGAAGTATATTTATTTTTTAGTTTTTGGCGGACACAACATCTTTGTTTGTATGTAGTGCTGAGGATCGAACCCGGGCCACACGCATGCCAGGCGAGTGCGCTACCGCTTGAGCCACATCCTTAGACCTACTTTTAGACAGTTTTAAATGTAGCACAAATACAGTTTTGTATTTTTTCTTTTTGTTTTTTTTCCAAAATAGGATAGGTTATGTGCTGACATTATAACAAGTTTGTAGAGAGGCACATCTGATACAACAGTGTGAGTACACAGTCATCACACCTATGACCTGAAAAGGATCTGTATTTCTTTTTTATTAGCATATTGAAAGCATTTCCTGTGTTTTATATAATTATTTTCACCAGTTTAATTTTTTCTTTTTTCAGTGTTGGGGATTGAACCCAGTACTTCATGCACACTAGTCAAGCATTCTACCATTGAGCCACACCCACACCCTATAATTTTAAAATTTAATAACTAAAAGTCTGTTGACATGACTGTTACCTTGAGGTTGGACAGTTAGGTAGGTTTTAGGGTTTTTTTTTCTTGATAAATAATACAGTAATGAATATCATCACATATTTAACACTTTTTAAAGTTTTTTTTCCTTATGATAAATTCCTAAGGGTAATGTTATTTAGGTGGTATATTGCTACATGGTTTATCAATTTTCATTACCATGAAAAATGTCTAGATATACCATTTTTTTTAAAGAGAGAGTGAGAGAGGAGAGAGAGAGAGAGAGAGAGAATTTTTTTTTAAATATTTATTTTTTAGTTCTCGGCGGACACAACATCTTTGTTGGTATGTGGTGCTGAGGATCGAACCCGGGCCGCACGCATGCCAGGCGAGCGCGCTACCGCTTGAGCCACATCCCCAGCCCTAGATATACCATTTTCACCACAACTTTAATAGTACTGAATGTTGCCAGGCCCGCCAGCCTCAGCAATGGTGAGGCACTTAGCAACTCAGTGAGCCCCTGTCTCTAAATAAAATACAAAATAGGGCTAGGGATGTGGTTCAGTGGTTGAGTGCCCCTGAGTTCAATCCCCTGTACCACACACACAAAAAAATGTTATTATATTTATTTGTGTTTATTGCTTTAGTGAAAAATATTTAGTCTATTTCTTTTGACTTCTAGTTAGGAATGAAGTTATTTTTCTACTTATTTGTTAATAATTTATGTATTTATCAATCCTGTGTACTTTTGGTTTTATTTTTAATGTACAGGAAAGAATGATACTCTCTAATTTTTAAATTTTAACAAGCAAGTTAAATTTCTTATTTAATATTTTCTATTAAAACACCTTTAATAGAGTTTGAAGATATGGATTTTAATGAACAAAAATCTCCTTTGGAGACACCAGCACCTCGCAGGTTTGCTCCAGTACCTGTTTCAAGAGATGATGAAATGTCAAAGAAGGAAAATCCCATAGAAGAAAAAGAAAACATGGAAATGTTAGGTCAGAGAGGTAAGAAACAATTATAGATATACCTGCCTTGACTAGACCTATTTCAGATTAGGAAATTGTCCTGAAATTTTGTCACTCATGATTTGGAATTCTCTGTGTGCCCTGTAACTAGACTGATATCTCTATTTTCACTACTTTTCTGTAAATGATATTTATGGGACAAATCAGTCTTCTTTAGATTATCTGTAGGAGTTGAAGGTATACATTTATAGTTATTTTTACTATCTTCTACAGGTTATTACTTAAACTTTTATTACTATAAAAAATAATGCCTTGTTGAAGGTAAGACTGATCATTTTTAGAATGTGTTTCCTTATATTGTTTTTAGGTGTGAATTTCAATAATAAAACTCAGGGAAGTTAATATTTATCACCATGTTTCACTGGAAAAAGTGCTAATGTATGAACTATTTTACTAGAAAACAAGAACTTTTATAAGTGACCTGAAATAATAGTGTGCTACAGAGCCTTAAAATGTAAAATGTAAAAGTAAGTGAAAATATTAAGCTGTAGGTTTTTATTCTTAGATTCCTTTAAATGCATTCAAGTCTTACCTTAGGCAATTTTCAAGAATTTAGAAGATAATATTTATTAAAGAAACCAATTTTACGAAAAGTAATTTCTTACGTAGTCTCACTAAAAACAATTCCAGGAAGATCCAAGTAATTGTGAGGAAACAAACCTCCTTTTTACTGATTTACAAAATAGTTCAATTTCTGGAGTTTTGTGATAATGATAGTTCCCTCTGTGACAGAGACAAATTTAGTCTTTTTGCCTAATATAAGTCATGTTTTTACCAGAGTGGTTTATATGAGGTATAAATATTTAGTGTTACTTGGTGAGTGTATTTATAGTCTACTCTTTTGTCTTAATCTGTTTTCTGTTGCTATAATGAATTCCTATAGGTTGAGTAATTTGTAAAGAAAAGAGGTTTATTTAGCTCATGATTCTGAAAGTCCAAGAGCATGGTGACTTATATGGGATAGGCCTCTGGTGAGAGCCTGCTGGTTCTTGACATGGTGGAGGGGCATCGCATGGCACAAAAGGAAGCTAGTCAGAGAGAGCTTGGTTTTTTTTTTTTTTTTTTTTTTTTTTTTTTAAAGTGAGAGATGGAGAGAGAGAGAGAAAGAGAGAGAGAGAGAGAATTTTTTAATATTTATTTTTTAGTTCTCGGCGGACACAACATCTTTGTTTGTATGTGGTGCTGAGGATCGAACCCGGGCCGCACGCATGCCAGGCGAGCGCGCTACCGCTTGAGCCACATCCCTAGCCCAGAGAGCTTGGTTTTATAATGAACTCACTCCCTTGAAAAACCTGGTAACCCATTAATACATGAATGGATTAACTCATTCATGAGGACAGAACCCTCCTGACCCAATTACCAACCAAAGTTCCTGGCTCTCAAATACAAATAACATATAACTTTAAGGATTAAGTTTGTAATGCCTGAAATTCAGAGGACACATTAAAACCATAGCAATTGTGGAGTGAATTAAGTAGATAGTCATAGAAGCTGATTTAGGCCAGAGTACTGACATAGTGAGATGTTATGTAAAGGAGAAATTAATTAATATTTGGAAAATGATACTGTATTTTTTCTATTACAGGAAATGTAAGACTGTTGGAACAGATTTTGAATAATAATGATTCTTTGATAAAAAAAAGTGAATTGTTAGACATAACCTCACTAACTAGGCCGACAATGGAATGGAAACTTGAGGAAAAAAACAGGTAAAAATAAGAAATTGGAATGCAAACTAAACTAGAAAGAGTTTTGTTCATATTTCTAAAGTTTATTTAAGAATATTAATAAATTATTGTTTTTAAAAATTATCTTCAATTTAGATACTATTTTCTGATTCTAATGTATCTTTCTCTTTTTCTATAACATAGTAGGACAGGGAATGGGTTGTGAGTATAGTAGAAATGAGGACAGCTATGAGAATGATGTGTTTGATGTTGTTAGAGAAGGGACATATAAAGTGTCATTGTACTATTTTTACTTTTGTATATGTTTGAAATTTTATGTAAGAAAGATTTTTTAAAAAATCAAGTAAATCTTGGCCATAATTATATTTCCCTTCTATATCATGAAAACTACAGTAATAAAAATTTAAAAGAGCCACAACTGGAGTATTTTTATGTAAATATATTGTACAATTTTAATTTATTTACATTTAATGCATTTATTGCTAATATATTTATGCCTGCCATATTGCTGTGTATTTTCAACATGTTTCAGATCTTTTATTCCACCACTCTTCCATTAGTGCTTTCTTTTAATTAAATAGATATTTTCTAGTGTACTATTTTAATTCCTTTGTTTCCTTTACTACATTTTTTATAGTAATGTAGTTATTTATTGGTTATATAGGAATTAAAATTGACATTAGTTTAAAACAAACTAGTTCAGATTAATATCAATTTAATTTCAGTAGTATTAAAATTTTTCTCCAATGTCTCTCTTCCCTCCCCCTTTTTTCCACTATTGTCAAATTATATTTTGATCAATTATAAGCCCTTCTATACAGCTTGATAACTTAAAATTTATACAGCTGTTTTTTGAATCAGAAGAGCATTACAAAAATAGATGTTATTTTTTATGTATATATATAATTGACCTTTATTTGTACCCTTTGTTTCTTCTTATTGATTCATGCTAGAATCTAATGTCTTTTCATTCTAAAGGACTTTCTTCAGTATTTCTTGTAGGTTGGGTCTTTTTTTAAAAAAATATATTTTTAGTTGTAGATGGACACAATACCTTTATTTTTATGTGGTACTCATCTCGAATGTGTGCCTTCCACAAGCAAGATGAGCACTCTACCACTGAGCCAAAATCCCAGCCCCGTAGGTTGGGTCTTCTAGCATTGAATTCTCTGTTTTTGTTTATATGGGATTGTTTTTAGTTTCTCCTTCAATTATTCTTGTTTGTTTGTTTGAACATAAATTTATTTTCTCACATTTGTGGAGGCTAAAATCTAAAATCAAATTGCCAACAGGGCTGATTTCTTCTGAGACTTCTCTCCTCAGTTTGTAGATGGACTCCCTCTTTTGTTTCTTCTCGTGGTCAACCCTCTGTGTACACATGCATGCCTCTATTATCTTCTCTTTCACTTTTGAAGGATAGTTTTGCTAGATATAGAATTTTTGGTTGGCATTTTTTTTTCCTTTCAATACTTTAAAGTATCATCTTACTTCCTCTGGACTCTTACATAAAGACTGATTAAAAGCCAGGTGTTAATCTTTTTGAGGATCTTTTGTAATATGATGAGTCACTTTTCTTTTGATGCTGTTCAGATTTTCTCTTTGCTTGGGATTTTGGACAGTTTCCCAATGATGTATTCAAGTATGGATATTTTTTAGTTTATCCTATTTGAAGTTTGTTGAGCTTTTTAGATGAGTAGATTAATTTTCATTATACTTGGAACATTTTGGCCATCATTTGTTTCTTTTCTTTTTTTCCTTTTTTCTTTCTGTTTTGATGATAATAATTTAGATACTATTTTCTGATTCTATTATTGTTTTGCTAGCCAAGGAGAAACACAGGGACTCCTGTCCCAGAGTTGGTGATTTTTGGACCATCATTTCATTGTATATTAAATAGTATCAATGATATATGTGATGATATGCTTGATGGTATTCCATAGGTCTCTGAGGCTCTGTAAATTGAAATTTTCAATTACAGAATTTATATTTGTGTGTTTTTTCTTTTTGGCAAGACTTCATTCTTAAATTTAACTTTAATTTTTTGAATAGGTTTCTTTAGTAATAGCTGATTTGTAATCTTTACCTAGTTAGTATAATATCTGGGATTTCATAAGGACAGTTCTACTGACTGTCCTTTTTCCTGTGTTTGTGCTTTTTTTTTTAAAAAAATTTCTTTGTGTGTATCAAAACTTTTGTTGAAAACTGGACATTTTAAATAATACAGTAAGGCAACACTAGAAGTCAGTGTTGTTTTGCTGTACTGGGAATTGTTGTTCATACAGCTGGTTATTTAGTTACTTTCCTGGACTAATTCTGTAAAGTCTGTATTCTTTGTCATATGTACCCACTGAAGTCTCTGTTTTGTGAACTTAGTCTGCCACTGATTGGAAACAAATTTACTTATCTTGATAATTCAAGATAAGTAAATTTGTAAATAAGTAAATAAGTCTCTTTATTTTCATGAATGTACATGTGCATTTATTTTTTTATAAATCTGTCTTAGGGGCTGGGGATGTGGCTCAACTGGTAGCGCGCTCGCCTGGCATATGTGCGGCCCAGGTTCGATCCTCAGCACCACATACAAAGATGTTGTGTCCGCCGAGAACTAAAAAATAAATATTAAAAATAAAATTCTCTCTCTCTCTCTCTCTCTCTCTCTCTCTTTTTAAAAAAAAAATCTGTCTTAGCCTTTACTTCCTACTCACAGACAGCCTCAAAAGCAGTCAGATGTGAGAGAGTTGGACCTTCTTTGGTCTTTTGGGGTGTGTGTATATAGCCCCATATATGTGTACTATCTTCAATATCCCCAGGAATATGGTAGAGCTTACTCAAACTCCACTATGGATGTCTCATTCCTCAGTTTTTTGAAGTTCATTGTCCACAGTCTTGTTTGCCTCAACTTATATCAGTATCTCAGGCAGCTGAGATTTTAACAATTTCTACTTTTAAAAAATGCTATAAGGATAGAGTTTCTTACTGAGCTCCTGAGTTAGGTCAAATAAAGCCAAACTCAATGAAGGAGATTTTTAGAGGACCTCCAAACCTGTTATACCCTTTTAAGTTGTTGTAAGGCCATAGTTTTCAAGTCTACCACAGAGTTGAGGAAAAGGTCCTGATAATGAAATAAGTTAAAGTTATACCATAAAGTTTACTGATCTTTACTAAGAATCAGCCATTTATTTCTTGCAATAAATGATCCTCGGGTTGTTGTAAGCCTTTCTTTAATTTTCAAAGTTCTGAAATAAAATTGACTTTTTAAAAAAATATTTTTCTGTTGTTGATGACCTTTATTTTTATTTATATGTGGTACTGAGAATTGAACCCAGTGCTTCACACATGTGAGGCAAGTGTTCTACCACTGAGCTACAACCCCAGCCCCTAAAATTGATTTTGATGTTAGTGTTCTCGTTGCTTTTATGGAAGAGTGACTTTTCAGAGTTCTTTCTCCACCTGTCTGGAAATACTTCTGAATGTTAGTTTCTTGAGAGTAAAACCCTTTTCTGCTCTTTTCCTATGATACCTAAACATTTCTGGTAAGATTAATTTTGTCTCTTATGATTTCTTGTGTTTCATATATTTATCACATAACTGGTTAATTACATGATACAGTTTGGTAGACTACCATTTATTCAACTATACCTAAGAATGTACCAAAAGTTCATGTAATCAGTTGTTTACTGAATTGATGAGAACTTGGGAAACTTTTCTTCTAGCATTGGAACTCTTCCTTCTCAAAGATTTCCATCCTATGAAGATCTAGGCGCATCTAAAATGACTATGCAGAAGTCTAATGATGTTCTTCATGATTGTGGCCAAAAGAAGAAAGAAACAAATGACATGCTCCAGGTAAAGTGGAAATAGTGTTAAAATTGATGATTAGCAAGGTAAAAATTGTGAAGGAATAAAAAAGTTCTAAAGACAAATCAGGAGGAAGGATGAAGATAAAGGTCTGAAAAAAACAAAAACATGGCAGCCAAGTCTATTCCCTTTAAACATGTTTTCAGAGGCCTTCACCAATGATTTTTACTTACTATTCTTTGTCCAGACAAAGCCATATGGTTATCTGTGGCTTTCCAACTTCTGTTGGAGAGGGAGAAAAGGAGAAAGAGAGCTGTGAATGGCTCTTGTTTTTCTAGTCCACAGTGTCTTCTATATCACCCTACAGCCAACTTGCTCTTATTTTGTTTAGCTGTCTTCAGCAATAGAACTGTCATTGGCCACTGGACTGCCTAGCATTGCTATGGATATCCCATCTCTGTTTGACACTGACATTTGTATTCCTAAATGGGAAAATATTGGTGCCGTATATTCTCTTGTACCTCTTCAGTTTGACAGATTGAGTCTGAAGAACATGTTGGCATGGTTTATGGCCCCAACAGTAGTAATAGATCTTATTTGGATTAAAGTAATCAATGTAAGTTTAACATGGTAATTTTTTTCCCTTTTTTCTTTTAAGCAGAAAGACTTGCCAATTATGATGAGGCTTGCTGATCTTCCACAGAATTCTGTTAAGCTTCAAACAGCCAATACAACAAGATCTGTATTGAAAGATGCTGAGAAGATTTTGAGAGGAGTACAAAACAATAAAAAAGTACTTGAAGAAAACCTAGAAGCCATTATTCGTGCAAAAGATGGAGCTGCTATGTACTCATTTATCAATGCTTTATCCACAAATAGGTGAGGCAGGATATTTGCATCCCAAAGATATTTGTGAAGCTTCCAGTTCTGCTCCATAAGTTTTTTCTAAGCATGTCACTTTGCTTAATGTGTTTTGATATTTAGAAGTAGTTCCTTAATGCCTTTGAAGATATAGAACTTATTATAATGTTGGAATTTGGATATATACATGATAGGGATACTTTTTAAAAAATTTATTTGTTTAATTTGTTATACATGACAGTAGAATGCATTTAAATTCTTAGTACACAGAGCACAATTTTTCATGTCTCTGTTTGTACACAAAGTAGAGTCATATCATTCATGTCTTCATACATGTAGTTAGGGTAATGATGTCCATCTCAATCCACAATCTTTTCCACCCCATGCCCCCTCCCTCCCTTCACCTTTGCCCTATCTAAAGTTCCTCCATTTCCTCCCATGCTCCCCCGACCCCCAGTATGAATAAGCATCAACATATCAGAGAATATATTCGGCCTTTGGCTTAGCATGATATTCTCCAACTCCATCCATTTACCTGCAAATGCCATGATTTTATTCTCTTTTATTGCTGAGTAATATTCCATTGTGTATATATATCACAGTTTCTTTATCCATTCATCTATTGAAGGGCATCTAGGTTGGTTCCACAGTTTAGCTATTGTGAATTGTGCTACTATAAACACTGATGTAGCTGTGTCACTGTTTTTAAGTCTTTTGGGTATAAACCGAGGAGTGGGACAGCTGGGTCAAATGGTGGTTCCATTTCAAGTTTTCCAAGGAATCTCCATACTGCTTTCCATATTGGTTGTACCAATATGCAGTTCCACCAGCAATGTATGAGTGTGCCTTTTTCCGAACAGCCTCCCCAGCTCTTATTGTATATGACAGCAGAATGCATTACAGTTCCTATTACACATATAGAGCACAATTTTTCATATCTCTGATTGTATACAAAGTATATTCACACCATTCGTGTCTTCATACATGTACTTAGGGTAATGATGTCCATCTCATTCCACTGTCTTTCCTACCCTCTCCCTTTCCTGTCTGCTCCCTTCCCCTCCCATCCCTTTGCCCTATCTAGAGTTTATCTAATCCTTGCTTGCTCCCCCTCCCAACCCTTCTATGAATCAGCCTCCTTGTATGAGAGAAAACATTTGGCATTTGTTTTTTTTGGGATTGGCTAACTTCACTTAGCATTATGTTCTCCAACTCCATCCATTTACCTGCAAATGTCATGATTTTATTCTCTTTTATTGCTGAGTAATATTCTGTTGTGTATATATACCACAGTTTCTTTATCCATTCAGCTACTGATGGGCATCTAGGTCCACAGTTTAGCTATTGTAACTTGTGCTGTAATAAACACTGATGTGGCTGTGTCCCTTTCGTGTGCTGTTTTTAAGTCCTTTGAGTATACACTGAGGAGTAGGACAGCTGGGTCAAAAGGTAGTTCCATTCCAAGTTTTCCAAGGAATCTCCATACTGCTTTCCATATTGGCTGTACCATTTTGCAGTCTCACCAGCAACGTATGAGTGTGCCTTTTTCCCCACATCCTCGCCAACACTTATTGTTGTTTGTATTCTTAATAGCTGCCATTCTGATTGGAGTGAGATGAAAGAGTAGTTTTGATTTGCATTTCTCTAATAGCTAGAGATGTTGAACATTTTTTCATATATTTGTTGATTGATTTTATATCACCTTCTGAGAAGTGTATGTTCACTTCCTTGGCCCATTTATTGATTGGGTTATTTGTTTGGTTTTTTTTTTTTTTGGTGTTAAGTTTTTTGTGTTCTCTATAATATCCCAGAGATTAGTGCTGTATCTGATGTGCATATGGCAAAAATTTGCTCCCAAGCTGTAGGCTCTCTCTTCACCTCCCTGATTGTTTCTTTTGCTGAGAAGAAGCTTTTCAGTTTGAATCCATCCCACTTGTTTTTTTTTTATATTTTTTTATTGGTTGTTCAAAACATTACAAAGCTCATGATATATTATCTTTCATACATTTGACTCAATTGAGTTATGAACTCCCATTTTTACTCCAAATACAAATTGCAGATTCACATCGGTTACACACTCACATTTTTACATAATGGCATATTAGTGACTGTTGTATTCTGCTACCTTTCCTATCCCCTACTATCCCCCCTCCCCTTCCCTCCCATCATCCCTCTCTACCTCATCTGCTGTTGTTCAGTTCTCTCCCTTGTTTCCCCTCCCTTTCCCCTCACATCCTCTTCTATGTAATTTTGTGTAACATTGAGGGTCTCCTACAATTTCCATATGCTTTCCCTTCTCTCTCCCTTTCTCTCCCCCCACTCGTCTTTGTTTAATGTTAATCTTTTCCTCATGCTCTTCCTCCCTGTTCTGTTCTTAGTTGCTCTCTTTATATCAAAGAAGACATTTGGCATTTGTTTTTTAAGGATTGGCTAGCTTCGATTAGCATAATCTGCTCTAATGCCATCCATTTCCCTGCAAATTCTATGATTTTGTCATTTATTATTGCTGCGTAGTACTCCATTGTGTATAGATGCCACATTTTTTTTTATCCATTCATCTATTGAAGGGCATCTAGGTTGGTTCCACAGTCTAGCTATTGTGAATTGTGCTGCTATGATCATTGATGTGGCAGTATCCCTATAGTACGCTCTTTTAAGATCCTCAGGGAATAGTCCGAGGAGGGCGATAGCTGGGTCAAATGGTGGATCCATTCCCAGCTTTCCCAGGTATCTCCATACTGCTGTCCAAATTGGCCTTACCAATTTGCAGTCCCACCAGCAGTGTACAAGTGTACCCTTTTCCCCACATCCTCGCCAACACTTATTGTTGTTTGACTTCATAATGGCTGTCAATCTTACTGGAGTGAGATGGTATGTTAGGGTGGTTTTGATTTGCATTTCTCTGACTGCTAGAGATGGTGAGCATTTTTTCATGTACTTGTTGATTGATTGTATGTCCTCCTCTGTGAAGTGTCTGTTCAGGTCCTTGGTCCATTTGTTGATTGGGTTATTTGTTATCTTATTGTTTAATTTTTTGAGTTCTTTGTATATTCTGGATATTAGGGCTCTATCTGAAGTGTGAGGGGTAACATCCCACTTGTTGATTCTTGATTTTTATTTCTGATGCTATAGGAGTCTTGTTAAGGAAGTCGGGGCCTAATCTGACATGATAAAGATTTGGGCCTCTTTTGTCTTCTATTAGGCTCAGGATCTCTGAACTAATTCCTAGGTCCTTGATCCACTTTGAGTTGAGTTTTGTGCATGGTGAGAGATAGAGGTTTAATCTCATTTTGTTCCATATGTATTTCCAGTTTTCCCAACACCATTTGTTGGAGAGGCTATCTTTTCTCCAATGTATGTTTTTGATGCCTTTGTCTAGTATGAGATAACTGTATTTATGTGGGTTTGTCTCTGGGTTCTCTATTCTCTACCATTGGTCTACCAGTTTATTTTGGTGCCAATACCATGCTGTTTTTATTATTATTGCTGTGTAGTGTAGTTTAAGGTCTGGTATAGTGAGTGATGCCACTTGCTTCACTCTTCCTGCTAAGGATTGCTTTGGCTATTCTGGATCTTGTATTTTTCCAGATGAATTTCATGATTGTTTTTTCTATTTCTATGAGGAATATCATTGGGATTTTAATTAGAATTGCATTAAATCTGTATAGTGTTTTTGGTAGTGTGGTCATTGTGACAAGATTAATTCTGCGTATCCAGGCACAAGGAAGATCTTTTCATCTTCTGAGGTTTTCTTCAATTTCTTTCTTTAGCGTTCTGTAGTTTTCATTGTAGAGGTCTTTCACCTTTTTTTGTTAGGTTTATTCCCAAGGTTTTTTTTTTTTTTTTTTTTATTTTTTTGAGGCTACTGTAAATGGGGGTAGTTTTCCTAGTTTTTCTTTCAGAGGATTTGTCACTGATACACAGAAATGCCTTTGATTTATTTGTATTGATTTTATTTTATTTTTTTTAAAGAGAGAGTGAGAGAGGAGAGAGAGAGAGAGAGAGAGAATTTTTAATATTTATTTTTTAGTTCTCGGCGGACACAACATCTTTGTTGGTATGTGGTGCTGAGGATCGAACCCGGGCCGCACGCATGCCAGGCGAGCGCGCTACCGCTTGAGCCACATCCCCAGCCCTCGTATTGATTTTATATCCTGCTACTTTGCTGAATTCATTTATTAGTTCTTGAAGTTTTCTGGTGGAACTTTTTGGGTCTTCTAGGTATAGAATCATATTGTCAGCAAGTAGTGCTAATTTGAGTTCTTCTTTTCCTATGTGTATCCCTTTAATTTATTTTGTTCTGGCCAGTGTTTCAAGAAGTAGGAATAGAAGTGGTGAAAGAGGGTATCCCTGTCTTGTTCCAATTTTTAGAGGGAATGCTATAAATTTTTCTCCATTTAGAATGATGTTGGCCTGGGGCTTAGCATAGATAGCTTTTATAATGTTGAGATATGTCCCAGTTATTCCTAGTTTTTCTAGTGTTTTGAACATGAAGGGATGCTGTATTTTGTTGAATGCTTTTTCTGCATCTATTGAGATGATTATATGATTCTTATCTTTAAGTCTAATGAATTACATTGATGTAATGAATTACATTGATTGATTTCCATATGTTGAACCAACCTTGCATCCCTGGGATGAACCCCACTTGATTGTGGTGCACTATGTTTTTGATATGTTTTTGTATTTGATTTGCCAGAATTTTATTGAGAATTTTTGCATCTATGTTCATGAGAGATATTGGTCTGAGGTTTTTTTCCTTTAATGTGTGTTTGCCTGGTTTTGGAATCAGGGTGACATTGGCCTCATAGAATGTGTTTGGAAGTACTCCCTCTTTTTCTGCTTCCTGAAATAAATTGAAGAGTATTGGTATTAGTTCTTCTTTAAAGGTGTTGTAGAACTTGGCTGTGTATCTATTTGGTCCTGGGCTTTTCTTGGTTAGTAGGCTTCTGATGGGATCTTCTATTTCATTACTTGAAATTGATCTGTTTAAATTGTGTGTGTATATTATCCTGATTCAATTTGGGCAAATCATGAGACTCTAGAAATTTGTCAGTGCCTTTGATATTTTCTATTTTATTGGAGTACAAGTTTTCAAAATAATTTCTAAGTATCTTCTGTATTTCTGTAGTGTCTGTTGTGATATTTCCTTTTTCATCACGTTAGTAATTTGAGTTTTCTCTCTCATTAGCATGACTAGGATCTTCAATTTTATTTATTTTTTCAAAGAATCAACTTTTTGTTTTGTCAGTTTTCTTCAGTTGTTTCTCTTGGTTCAGTTTTATTGATTTCAGCTTTGATTTTAAGTATTTCCTGTCTTCTACTGCTTTTGGTGTTGATTTGTTCTTTTTCTAGCGCTCTGAGATGTAATGTTAGATCATTTATTTTTTGACTTTTTCTTCTTTTAAGGAATGAACTCCATGCAATGAACTTTCCTCTTAGTACTAAATACCTTCAAAATGTCCCAGAGATTTTGATGCGTTGTTATCTGTGTTCCCATTCACCTCTGAGAATCTCTTAATCTCCTCCTTGGTGTCTTTTGTAACCCATTGTTCATTAGTCTCCAGGTGTTGGAGTAGCTTTTATTTTTTATCTTATCATTGATTTCTAATTTCATCCCATTATGATCTGATTGAATGCATGTTAGTATCTCTACTTTTTTGTATTTGTTAAGAGTTGCTTTGTGGCAAAATATATGATCTATTTTAGAGAAGGATCCATGTGCTGCTGAGAAGAAAGTGTATTCACTCGTTGATGGATGAAATATTCTATATATGTATGTTAAGTCTAAGTTATTGATTGTATTATTGAGTTCTACAGTTTCTTTGTTTAGATTTGTTTGGATGATCTTTCTGTTGGTGAAAGAGGTGTGTTAACGTCACCCAGAATTATAGTGTTGTGGTCTCTTTGACTCTTGAACTTGAGGAGAGTTTCTCTGATGAATGTAGATGCTCCATTCTTTGGGGCATATATATTTATTCTTGTTATGTCTTGTTAGTGTATGGTTCCTTTGAGCAGTATGTAATATCCTTCTTTATCCCTTTTGATTAACTTTTGCTTGAGGTCTACTTTATTTGATATGAAGATGGAAACCCTTGCTTGTTACCGTAGTCCATATGAGTGGTATGTTTTTTCCTAACCTTTCACCTTCAGTCTGTGGATGTCTTTTTCTATGAGATGAGTCTCTTGAAGGCAGTATATTGTTGGGTCTTTTTAAAAATCCAATCTGCCAGTCTATGTGTTTTGATTGATGAGTTTAGGCCATTAATATTCAGGGTTATTATTAAAACATGATTTGTATTCCCGCTTATTTTTTTAAATTTTTGATATTTAACTTGACTTGGTTTCTTCTTTGATTGTTTTTCTTTTAGTATAGTACCTCCCTCTGCTGATTTTCATCATTCTTTTTTATTTCCTCCTCATGGAATATTTTGCTGAGTATTTTTCTGTAGTTTAGTCTTTCTAGTTGTAAATTCTTTTAACTTTTGTTCTTCTTGGAAAGTTTTAATTTTATCATCAAATCCAGCTAATATCCAGCTTAATTTTGCTGGATATAAGATTTTTGGTTGGCATCCATTTTCTTTCAGAGCTTGGTTTATTATTTCAGGATCTTCTAGCTTTCAGGGTATGAATTGAGAAATCTGCAGAGATTCTTATTGGTTTGCCCTTATATGTAATCTGATTCCTTTTTCTAGTGGCTTTTAATATTCTCTCCTTATTCTCTGTTTTCATTATAATGTGCCTTGTTGTAGATCTTTTGTGATTTTTGTACATTTGATGTCTTGTAAGTCTCTTATATTTGACTTTCCAATACATTCTTCATATTTGGAAATTTTTCTGATATTATTTCATTGAATAGATTGTTAATTCCTCTGGTTTGTAACTCTATGCTTTCCTGTATCCCAATAATCCTTAAATTTGGTGTGAATTCTTTTTTTTTTTTTTTTTTTTAGTTTTCGGTGGGCACAACATCTTTATTTTATTTTTTTTATGTGGTGCTGAGGAGCGAACCTAGTGCCCTGCGCATGCCTGGCGAGCGCACTACCGCTTGAGCCACATCCCCAGCCCATGGTATGAATTCTTGAATGTTCTGTTCAAGATTTCTCATCATCTTCACTGTGTGGTCAACTTTATTTTGAAGATTATATATTTTGTCTTCATTCTCTGAGGTTCTGTCTTTCAAGTGATCTAATCTGTTGGGGTTCTTCCTATTGAGTGTTTTTTTAAAATATTTTTTTCGTTGTAGATGGACATAACACCTTTATTTTATTTGTTGTATGTGGTACCGGGCATCAAATCCAGCTTCATGCATACTAGGCAAGCGCTGTACCACTGAATCACAACCCCCGCCCCTCTATTGAGTTTTCAATTTGGTTTATTGTTTTCATTTCAAGGATTTGTTTTTTCTTTTTTTTTTCCCCTAGAATCTCTATCTCCTTATTGAAGTAAGCTTTTGCTTCCTGTATTTTTTTATGTAGCTCTTTATCGAAATGATCTTTTGTTGCCTGTATTTGATCTCTTATGTCATCCTTTAATTCATAGAACATTTAAATTATGTACATCCTAAACTCCTTCTCTGTCATTTCTTCTGCTGTGCTGACCATGGATTCTAATAATAGTTTAGAATAATAATTGGTTTGTTTGGGGCACTTTCTTTCCTGGTTTTTTCATGTTCATGTATCTTCCCTTCTACCACTGTGGATCTGAGGTATTACGTTTTTACCCTACAGACTTATCTCGTTCCTGCAGGATTCCAATGCCTCTCCTTGATATTGCTTCTAGGCCCCAGCCGGTGTCCCAAGCTGGGAGTTATCCCAACTAAAGATGGTGACAAAGGCATCTCAAGATGGAGGTGGCCACTTTCAGAGATAGGGTTTTAGGTCAGGTTGGGCTGGGGTGCTGACATTGGATGACATGTTCAGAGATGCAACTCTGTAGAGTGCAGTGTTGTAGCTGGCAGCTGTCTCCAGACCCTTTCCAGTACCCCAGGTGCAAGCTACAGTGTGTAGGGGACTATGGCAGTGGTTGCAGTGTCCTAAGGTAGAAGTGACTGGAGGAGTCCTATGTAGGTAGATGGGGGTCCCCACAGGACTGGCAGCCGGAGGTCCTGCACGTGGCCCCCAGGTTTCCTGTGTGGGAGTGGTGGCTATGATTCCTGCATGGGAGAGCAGCTGGGAGTCCTCTAATAACTAGCAGAGAAACAGTATTGCCACTACTTGAATCCCAGGTCATGGAGTGACACAGAATGTATCCACCCTCTAGCCCGCCATCTTGGATCCAGTAGTACTTTTTATTGATGGAAATTTTCCCTCTATCATTGGAACACATCTTCTTTACTTCTTTTCAAACATTTGTCCTTCAAACATTTAATGAAAACTAAATACCATTAGTTTTTCCTTTTCAGATGAAAGAGATTGAGCTACACAGTAGATTTAGAACTAGTTAAGAATGATATTTGATTTAGGTCCTGTTCTCAGGGCATTAAGTATTAATTTAAGAAAATTCCTTTTTCTCTTTTTAGAGAGATATCAGAGAAAATTAGGATCAAAAAGATAGTAGATGAGTGGATTAAAACTATTTCGGCAGAAATTCAGGTATGTTTTGGTAAAATTTAAAGTTAAGTTGAATTTTCAGAATGTAGCATTAATTCCAGTTTATAATACTTGTTCTCAAAATATTCTTTACATCTGAGTTCACTGAAAATTCTTTATTTCCCTTTATCACTGTATTTACTTAGAAGTGATAATTTTGTTTTTTTATTTTATTTAAATTTTTTTTGTAGTTGTAGATGGACAGAATGTCTTTATTTTATTTGTTTATTTTTATATGGTGCTGAAGATTGAACCCAGTGCCTCATGCATGCTAGGAAAGCACTCCTACCACTGAGCTACAGCCCCAGTCAGGGATAGTTTTATTTAACAAATGTTTTATCTTAAAAATTATACTGTGACTCTTATCTGGAAAATTGTTGGTCAGAAATATGAGTAACTTGATAAAAAATTTAACAAAAGCATTTAGAAAAGATTTATATTTGCAAAGATGTTTTCAAGTCAGCATATTTAGAAGCATTGGCTCACTATCATAAAAATAGCAAAGTTACTTAAAAGAGACAGTTTTTTCCAATTTCCAAGATGACTAAGTGTACAGAAGTCACTTCCAGATAGAAAAACAGTACCTTCTCATATCCACAGAGGGCATGGTATATCTTTAGTGTCAGCATTGAAAAGTCTGGAAGTCATTTTTATTGGGGGCCAGTAATAGGAAATTATTTAAGTTTTATATATTTAGAAAGAGCAGAACAAGACAGAATATTCTGGTTTTTTTTTGTTTGTTTTTTTATGTTTTTATCTTGGAGGGCAAGGTGGTTTTTTCCTGACTATAAGAAGTACTTACGTGCTTACCTGTAGTGGTAAGAAGGTAAAGTGTCAGTCTGTTTTTAGAGCAATAAATATGGAAATACATTTTTAAACTTTCTTATGTTGAAGTATATATCTCTAATATAGTTATGAAGAATTTATATTTACATTATATTTATATGATGCCTCAGAAAAAAGTCGAAAGATTCAGAATCTAGTTCTGGCTTTGTAGCCAACTGACAATATATATTCCTCTATTGCTATGAATTCTGTGCAAAATATTTATCTTAGTTTTATTATAAATTAAATTTACTAAATTCCTATGGTTCAAACATCAAAAAGAATAAAGTTGCTGGGTGCAGTGGCACACTCCTGTAATCCCAGTGACTTGGGAGAACCGAGCAGGAGGATCACAAGTTGGAGAGCAGCCTCAGCAACTTAGTGAGGCCCTAAGCAATTTAGCAAGACCCTGTCTCAAAATAAAAAATACAAAGGGATGTGGATGCAGCTCATTGGTAAAGCACCCCTAGGTTCAATCCCCAGTACAAAAAAAAGAATGAAGTTTGTAATGAAAATTTACCCTGCTATCCCTATATCTCATTCCCCTTGCTCCATAAAATACTAGTCATTTTAAGAGATTTTTTTTTAATTCATGTGTAAGCCAGTATTCTTTCTTTTAAAAGCATTTTAAACTGGTAAACTATATAACAGCAAACAATTTCTGGTGTGAGAGCATTACTATTTTTGTAGGTTTAAGTAATTTTAATTTTGTTTACCTTAGGATGAATTGGCAAGAAAAGATTATGAAAAAAAGAGATCTGATCTTAAGAATCAAAGGACCAAGAAAGCTCAGAATATGAGTAAAGATACTAAAACCAACACAAAAGACAAAACTGTGAACAGGCCTATAATTCCAAGACAGCATTCTCAAAAACAAATAGAGGAACATTTTAGAAGTCCACCTATGAGGAGAAGCATGCCTGCTTCAGGTGTACAGAAAGAAAGAAAAGAAGTAAGATCCTAATCTGGTTTTGTGACATAAATGCTGCATTATAATTATTTCCTTTAAAATATATATAAAGAATTTATGAATAATGAATTAAACATGAAGATGTTTTTAAAATACAAAGCAGCATACAAGCGTAAACTATCTACACTATCAACATTTAAGGTTTTGAATTCATAAAGTGGAAGGTGTTATACAAAAGCTGCTTGTTGTTCCTTCCTTTTCAGATGTCGTACTTACTTTTTAAATATTTTTTAAAAGGTAGATTTTGCTGTGTTACCTATACTGACACCAGACTCCTGAGCTCAAGTTGTCCTTCCTTGGCTTCTGAGTAGCTGGGACTACAGGCCCATGCAACCACACCCAGCTTTTCAGATCTCAGAATCTTAGCATTAAAGTCATGGCAGGTTTACCTAGAGATCATCTAGCTCCCAAACCAGATGGTATCAAAAGTGTGTTTCATCTTTGTGTTTGTGTGGTTTGTTTTTAAATTTACTTTTTGTGCTTGGTGAGTACAAGTCATGGTAATAGATGTTGTAGTGGGAATTTTTGTGTGTGCTCTAACTAGGCTTTAATTTTCTTAAAGTCAAATGTAGTTTGTTGGGCAGATCAGCAAAGCATCTAGTTCTTGCCACTTAGTAAATGTTGGATAAATGCTGCCTTTCTGTGGCATTTAGATATGGTTGAAAGTGGGGTCAGGGATGTATGAAGACTAGGTTTGTTGTATTTTATTGTACTGGTATATATATTGAATATAACAAATATATAAAATGTATTTAAACATTTATTTTTGGTGCTGAAGATATATTAGTTATGTAAGAATTTTTGTGTTTCTTAGGTAGATGAAATGTGTATTTAAATTTTGTGCTTTTTAAACGTACATTTGAAAATTTCATCCAGAGTTTAAGAGCTATTTAAAATACAGGATTTTTCTGACCTGTATTCTTATTATAGGGCTTGAGCTAGCAAAAGGAGGCTCTAGAAAAATGAGGCGTTTGATGTCTACTTTTTTCTGACTTTAATAATTTTATATTCATAGGGGCATTTAAAATCAACCACAGTGATACAAGATGATGATTATATGTTACAAATATATGGAAAACCTGTTTATCAGGGTCATCGTAGCACTCTTAAAAAAGGACCGTATCTCAGATTTAATTCTCCATCTCCTAAGTCCAAACCACAGAGACCAAAAGTAATAGAACGAGTTAAAGGTAAGGAGCCCTCATTTTTTTTAATCTTTCTTTTTTATGGTATCAGTTTAATATGTCATTTCCTTTTGCTTGCTTTTTGTTTCTTATAAATATAGTTCAAATTATTTAATACTTAGGGATGGAAAAATAATTCTTTCTAGAGATTTGGGAAGAAATGGATGAGAACTTAAAAGATGCAGAAGATAGGAATAAGTGGGAAGAAATGTTGTAGTAGATGATATTTTCAGATAAGGCATCATAAAATTTTAATTTAATTTAATTTTTTTTTAGTTGTAGTTGGACACAATACCTTTATTTTATTTACTTATTTTTATGTGGTGCTGTGTATCAAACCCAGCGCCTCGAACATGCTAGGCCACAGCACCAGCCTGAAGGCATCATAAAATTTTTATTTAGGGGATAATGAGTCTTGACAATCCAAATTATAATCTAGGAAAAGTAGGCATTTCCTTGAAGACCTTGGTCCATCATGTTTTTATGAATGGAAAAATCAGCTTCCATAGCTGTTTATTATTGTGTAGTATTTATAGGCCCCGTTGAATTTTTGTTTGTTCTCAGAGAACCTTAGGTAGCAAGGGTGAAAATGTTTTTGTCTCTTTTGTTCACAAATAAAACATGCTCATTTATCACTCCACATTTTGACTCACAACAACCATTTCACTGGTACCCTTAAATATAACTTAGTTAAGTATTGACTGTTGACTGTGTTACATTTTGAAGTTTTTCAACTTTACTTTAGCAATCAATAAGCTATTTTGACAATATGTGATAATTAGTGAGTACCAACCCATTTCCTTTTCTTTCTAGAAGTTGGAGCTGTGACAACTACCTTAGTTCTCTTTTTTTTTTTCCTAAAAGTTATCTTTTATGATGTGAGGTTATTTACAAATTATACTGGTATTATTTTAGTAAACATATAGCTTATGTTACCCCAACCCTAATGTTTCCTATTATTTATTGGAGACTTACTATTAAATTATAAAAAAATTAAGTAAAATAAAAATATATTATATTTGGAGTTTTGAAAGCCTTCTCAAAAAATAGCTTGAGATTTTAAAATACTTTCATATCAAAAATATGAAATGGGGGGGTATACCAGGGATTGAACTCAGGGAGATTCAACCACTGAGCCACCTCCCCAGCCCATTTTTAATTCATTTTGAGACAAGGCCTCACTAAGTTGCTAAGGCTGCCTTTGAACTCATGATCCTCCTGCCTCAGCTTCCCAAGCCACTGGGATTACAAGCATGCACCACTGTGCCCATTCCAAAAGTAACTTTTTCAGTAATCCTTTTAATGTAGAATTGAGTGACCCTGTGGACACATGGTCATTCTGAGGCTTTGCTGCCAGCTACTCCTCTCCTTGGAGAGCTTTTCCTTCAAACACTCAGGGGGCTCCCTCTTAGTCCCTTCCACTTCTGCCTTAGATGTTATCTCCTCAGAGAGGTCTACTGGCCATCCTATCCAAGAGCTGTCTCCTGTCCTTCCTATTCTCTTGCCCCACCTTACTGTTCTTCATAGCATAACATAACTCTTACGTTATCTTTTATTTATTGTTTTCCTTACTACACTCACTGTAAGCTCTGTGAGTACAATTGGTTTATCACCTTCAGATTCTCTGTGTATGGAACAATGCCCAACACTTATTAACATATTAATGCTGAACATATTCATTCAATAGAATGAATGACTATCAAAGATGTAAAAGTATGGCACTAACATTTTTCTTTTTGGAATCATAAACAAAGGAAGTTTTAAAAAAATCTAAACCTACCCATGTGTTAAAAATAAAAATTTATAATAATGCCAGGAAAGTTTTAGAAAGTAGTTTAGAAAGTAGTTTAGTCTCTTTTTCCTTGATTTTCTTTTCTTTCCTTTTTTTTGTTTTTATTTTTTATTTTTTGTTTTGGTACTGGGGATTGAACCCAAGGGTATTTTACCATTGATCCACATTCACAATCCTTTTTTATTTTTGAGACAGGGTCTTTTTGTGAGGTTGCTGAGGGCCTCACTAAATTGTTGAGGCTGGCCTAAAACTTAAAGTCCTTCTACCAAGTGACTGGTTTACAGGCATGTTCCACCATGCCTGGCTTCCCTGTATTTTTAACTAGACAGGGGTGGCAAACTATGGTTTACAGGTGAGCTGTTTTTATAAATGTAAGTTTTATTTGAACATAGCTATGTTCATTCATTTACTTACTACCCATGGCTGCTTTCCTGATATATCAGCAGAATTAAATAGTTGTGACTGAGACCACATGGCCAACAAGGCTGAATTATTTACTCTCTGGCCATTTAAGATGTTTGCCAACCTTGAGTCTATAGGTTTCTTTTGCTTTGGGGCTCTGTAACTCTTTATTAAATGGGATGAAATATTTCTGTAAAGAAGAGTTACTGTATTTCCAGATGGTTATATAATAGATATTTAAGTAATATTTTTATTTTTTAAAATATTTTTTAGTGTTGACGGACCTTTATTTTATTCATTTATTTATATTCGGTGCTGAGAATTGAACCCAGTGCTTCACACATGTGAGGCAAGCACTCTACCACTGAGCCACAACCCCAGCCCCAAGTAATATTTTTAAATATCTACTGTTGATTGTTATAGGCACTAAAGTAAAATCAATAAGAACACAAACTGACTTTTATGCAACAAAATCTATGAAGATGGATTCTAAGATACGACATCCCATTACTACACCACCTCTTGGTGATCAGCAATATTTGTTCAGCCCAAGCAGAGAAATGCCTACTCTTTCAGGTACACTGGAAGGTCATCTAATTCCTATGGCAATTCTTTTAGGTAAGAACCAACAAAATATGTAGGTGAATTTTAATTTCTTAATCAGAACTGTTATTGAAACTATAGTCACTTGCCTTTTCCTGTATGTGTTGTTTTTAGATGTGGAGAGGGCCTCAGTATCTTCTGCTATATAATAGCAATCTGAAATAAGGGATTCCTGCCATAGTTTCACTCACAGGAAACTTTTTTTATTCTTTTGACATTTGATAGTACATGTCATAGATGAAGTGAAACTTTATGTCTATATATGTCATTGACATTCATAATAATTCAAGAATTAGGAAACCTGATTGACTTGTTAATTTTGTTATGTTTTTAAAGTACTTTAAAGAGCTTTTATATACTTTTGTACTAGGCTGGGATAAGTAGAAGTCATGTAATTATGTATTATAAGCTGATAGTTGTTATTTACTTATTTGAGGTTTCTGGTCATCATGTTAAAATTGAACAAATAATTTTTGCTGTTCAAATCTAATTAGCTTTTTTTTTTCTTTTGGTGCCATTGCCATTTTGTCTTAATTTTGATGGATGATTTAAATATGAAATTTTTAAATATAAGAGTTATTTATTTTTTATGGTGCTGGACATTGAACTCAGGGTCTTGTGTATGCTAGGCAAGTGCTCTAACTTTGAGCTGTATTCCCAGCCCAAGAATTTTTTATTTTTGATGTTATGGTTAATGACATGTCAACTTGACAGCTAACATGTGTTTAAACATGCCTTCTAGTATAATAATAGCTAACATTTTTAAAGCTTAAGCCCTTTATATATGTTCACTCATTTAACATAACAAATAGAGCACTTAGTGTAATATACCAGTTTTATAGGTAAAAAACCTAGGTACAAAGGGGCTAAGTAGTAATTTGTCAAAGACTATACAGGTGGAGTGGAGCTAGGATTCAAATCCAAGCATTCTACTTCAGAGTTTGTGCTTTTAATGAGTATATCATACTCTCTCTTAACGTAGAAATGTAGAAAACAAGTGGGATTTTGAAAGGAAAGCTGAGAAATTTGGGACAATATGTCATAATATTAGTGGTAATATTAGTGCCTAGCAGACTTTGTTTTGAGAATTAAATTAAATAGTACATCTAAAGTGGTTAATGCTAGTAAGAATCCCCACTGCTAAAAGAATGACATGGCATTTAGACAGCGGTGATGATGGAGGGAGATGAGTGCTTTCCTTTCGTGTAAGAAAACAGCCATAAAATCCAGACAGTGGGTTGTTTCTTTATTTTTTGAAACAATTGACTTTAGTTTTTTCCCCTAAACTTCTTAGGACAAACCCAAAGTAATAGTGATTCCATGAGGCCTACTGGAGTAATGGTAAACAAGCCACACCCTATAACTGTGACAACTTCTATTCCTCCATCATTTCGAAAATCAGAAACTGGGATAAAGAAACCCAACATAGCAGTTGTGGAAATGAAGTCAGAAAAAAAAGATCCTCCTCAACTTTCTGTACAGGTACACCACAGTACATGAGCAGAAACTTTTAAGGCAAAATCTTTGGCTTAATATGTACTTATAATCCATTATATTACTTCATGAGAACTTTCATCATGGCTCCTTCATTCTTTAAAACTGTGATGTTAATATGATGTCCCTATCCTTGTTGTGTATGATTTAAACTACTTTTAGGCCAATGACTTGTATACAGGTGACTTGACAGTATCCGGAGGGAACAATTGAGCAGTATATTATAATTAATTTAAAAAGAATGTTGAGATTTATATAATACTTCAAACTTTATGCAAATATATAAGAAAAGTTGAATGAATGTAAATATAACTTTCTTTTTGTGGCACCAGGGATGGAACTCAGGGCCTCATACATGCTAGGTAAGCACTCTATCACTAAACTATATCCCCAACCCTTTTTTTCCTCACAGTGTTTGGGATCAAATCCAGAGTCTCATGCATGGCTTGCAAATGCCCTACCCTTCCCAAGCCCTTCTTATTTTGTTTTGAGACAGGTTCTCCCTAAATTGCCCAAGCTGGCATCAAAATTAAGGTCTTTCTACCTCAACCTCCTGAATCACTGGGATTATAGGTGTTTGCTACCACTCCTTGCTAGATAGAACTTATTTTTATATTCAAGTTATTGATTCTCTTCAATTTAATGTATAATTTTAGTGAAATTCTAATTTAAAAATACTCATGATTTTTTTCTTTCTTGAACCATAGGATCATCATTTGGATATCTGAAACAATAAAGGGTTTAGAAAAGTTAAATGTTTGAGTACTGATTCAATATAACAAGACTTCAGAATTAGCCTTGGGTATTTAAAAATACTGTAATGTGATAGAGACTTCATTAATCAGTGGGAAATAGAATTCCTGTGACGAAAGCAATGCACTTATAATTGACTTAACTCAATTTTAGAGTTTGAATTCCTATTGCAACTAGCAATTGAGTTCTGAATAACCAGACAGCTAAAGTTTAATTACATAATATAAAAAAAAATCAGAATTTTTACAAAGCTGAAGCTAAGTATAGCTAGATATGAGGGGAAAAAAAAACCCTAGATATGATATAAAATTAGATTTGAATCTGTAAAACCTAAAGGTTTTATATTTTTAAAAATATCTAAATAAAAAATAAAAAGGAAAACAACATACAGTGAAAACATATGAAAAGAAAATAGTAGTGAATAATTAATTAAAAAATATAAAGACCTTTATAAATCAATAAGAAAACATATAGGTCTAAATCCTGAAATATTCAAAGGCTATGAATAAGAGTCTACAAAGGATGAAATACAGCTAATCATCAAGGAAATTAAATTTTGCTAATAGCCAAGATAATGCAAAATAAAATAATAATACACTTAACTGTTACTAAGCCAGGCATCGTGGTGCCCACTTATAATCCCAGTGGTTGGAAGGCTGACGCAGGAAGATCACAGGTTTGAAGCCAGCCTCAGCAATGTAGCCAGGGGGCTGTAAGGAACCTAGTGAGGTCCTGTCTCTAAATTAAAAATAAAAAGGGTTGAGGATGAGTGGTAGGGTACAGAGGTGGGGTTACTCAGAAAGTGACACGTGACTTCCACTGTTGCCCAGTCCCCTCCAGAGGGGATGAGGACCCTGGCCCTCTGTCTGCCACCCATACCAACAGCAGCACCAGGTCTGTGTGTCACAGGACCAGCTCCTGCCCTCAGCAGAGCAGCTGGAAGCAGTGCTCCCACCAGCACACTCTCTGGCCCAGCCACCAGCCAGGTCTCACTATGGTAAGGATGAGTGACAGGTTGAGTTCAAAGTCCTCCAAGCATCAATGAATAAATAAATATGAGGATGGGCCCCTAAGCTTCTGCCTCAGAGGTGTGCACAACCCACCCAACCCCTAGGAGACTACAATGCAGTATTTCTGTTCAAGTTGTGAAATACACACACACACACACACACACACACACACACACACGCGTGTGCGCATTCACGCGAAAAAGGGCTGGGGATGCGGCTCAGTTGTTAAGTGCCCTTGATCCCCAGTACCAAAAAATAAAATAAAATAAAAAACTGTTACCAAATAAGCAATCTTATTATCTAACTTTTGTTGAAAGTTGGATAAAACTTGGGATTAATTAAATTTGAATTATGTAAATAGAGATTGTTTTGATTGCATTTGCCAGTAATTGCTAAGAATCTGAAATATTTATGTCCTGAGGCCCAGGAAGTTATTAATCTGATAGCAAAGTTTAGGAAGAAAAGCCTGTGTGTGTGTGTGTGTGTGTGTGTGCATATAAGTTTTTTGGTGGTGATTTTTTGTATAATCATGGAAAAGTTGGAAATACCCTAAATGTTTATCATTAGGAATGTAATTAAAATAATTAAGGTATTTATATTTGTTGAAAAATTAAAATATAAAAATATAAAGTCCATACAGAGGCATGATAAGGTGTTTATGATCTAATAGTGAAAAATCAGAAATGAAAACTATTTTAGATTTACCTATGGATATAGCTATAGATAAATCTATAGATAAATATAAAATAGGTAAATATAAAAGGACAAAGAATATAGTAGTGAAATGGAGTTGGCTTAAGGTAGAATTTTCTGTTTCCTCCTTTACTTTTTATATTTTATAAAATAAGCTTTCATAATTTAAAAAGTTTGTTAGCCATTGACTTTACAATAAAAATTTAGAGGGCACATTTTCTATCTAGCTTTTTGAAGAATATTTGAGTCAGAATGATGCGGAAAATTAGATGTTGTGTTCTGTTGTAGGTATTACCCAGTGTAGACATTGACAGCATTTCAAATGGTAGTGTTGATGGTGGTTCATCTCTGTCAAGTCCCAAAGAAGCCACTCTTCCTCAGCTGCAGACTTGGATTCAGGTATATTTCAGAATTCTATCACTGTTTTGAGTAATGTCTGAGTGTAGGTTTTATTCCATGCAAAAGCATTCTATCATAATCATAATCTATTATAATTAGATTTTTTTGAAGAAAAGATTCAGAATAAATCTCAAATTGTTTATGAACTTGAAAGAAAATTTGTTTTAGATCCTTACGTTTGTAAGTATTCAGAAAGTAATAATCCGTACTATAACATTTTTTAAAAATATTTATTTATTTATTTTTGCATTACAATTCTTAATACACCATTATATCATAATTTATCATAACTCTGATTATATATAAGGTATGTTGACACCAAATTCACATCTTCATACATGTATTTTGTATATGAGGGTCTCCTTTCACTGTCTATGCTATTCCCCTTCTCCCTCCCTTTCCCTCCCACCCCTATTCCCTATCTAGAGGTAATCTTCCTCACTTGCTCTCCCTCCCAACCCCATTTTGAGATACCCCCCTTATATCAGAGAAGACATTCGGCATTTATTTTTGGGGGATTGGCTAACTTCACTTAGCATGATCTTCTCTAATGCCATCCATTTCCCTGCAAATGCCATGATCTTATTCTTTTTTATTGCTGAGTAATATTCCATTGTGTATGAATGCCACATTTTTTTTTTATCCATTCATCTACTGAAGGACATCTAGGTTGGCTCCACAGTTTAATTATTGTGAATTGTGCTGCTATAAACATTGATGTGGCTGTGTCCCTGTAATATGCTGTTTTTAGGTCCTTTGGGTATAGTATGAGAAGAGGAATAGCTGGGTCAAATGGTGATTCCATTCCCAGTTTTCCAAGGAATCTCCATACTGCTTTCCAAATTGGCTGCACCAATTTGCAGTCCCACCAGTAGTGTATGAGTGTACCTTCCCCCACCCCATCCTCGCCAGCACTTGTTGTTTGTCTTCATAATGGCTGCCACTCTTACTGGAGTGAGATGTTTTCTTAGAATAGTTTTAATTTGCATTTCTCTGATTGCTAGAGATGATGAGCATTTTTTTTGTATATTTGTTGATTGATTATATATCCTCTTCTGAGAAGTGTCTGTTCAGGTCCTTGGCCCATTTATTGATTGGATTATTTGTTTTTGGGGGTGCTTGTCTTGTTGAGCTCTTTATATACCCTAGAGATTAGAGCTCTAACTGATGTGTGAGGGGTAAAAATTTGTCCCCAGGATGTAGGCTCCCTATTCACCTCACATATTATTTCTTTTGCTGAGAAAAAACTTTTTAATTTGAATCCATCCCATTTGTTGATTCTTGGTTTTAATTCTTGTGCTATAGGCATCTTATTAAGGAGGTTGGGGCCTAGCCCCACATGATGGAGATTAGGGCCTACTTTTTCTTCTATTAGACGCAGAGTCTCTGGTTTAATCCCTAGATCCTTGATCCATTTTGAGTTAACTTTTGTGCATGGTGCCAGATAGGGGTTCAGTTTCATTTTGTTGCATATGGATTTCCAGTTTTCCCAGCACTTTGTTGAAGATGCTATCCTTTCTCCAGTGCACGCTTTTGGCACCTTTAACTGTTGTATATTTATGGTTAGTCTCTGTGTCTTCTATTCTATCCCATTGGTCTACTAGATCCTTACATTTGTAAGTATTCAGAAAGTAATAATCCGTATAATAACTTTTTGATAACTTGTGAGACTCTCATATAAATAAAGAATTTCTCTTTGGTAAAGAATCTTTGATTTACAGGAAATTATAGATTTCCTTAATATGAATTATCTAGTGACAATTGGAGTTTATAGTTTAGGATGTTACATTGTCATCATGTTGTCATGATACAAAAATATGCAATCTAGTATGTATTTGCTTCTGAATAATTAAGTTATGCCTTTACTACACAGAAAAATAGCACTGTAGATGGTCCTGGTTTTATCTTAGTCTTGCTCTGTTGTGAGCAAATTTGGTCATTTGGGGGTAGTTTTAAAGAGGAGAAACACCAATGATCTCTCATAGTTACAAATAATAGAACTGACTCTAAATGAAATTTATTCCTAATTTTAATTTTCACTAGTAATTTTTTTCACTAGAATTTTATTTAAACATATATGACAAATAAAAAACTTTTTGAAATGTTTATCATTCTGTTCTCAGCAAGAGGCTATTGCGAGTTTTAGTGACTAGCCTTTGCATAGCAAGGTTTGGAAACTAAATTTGTGAAATGACTGTTTATGTAAAAAAAAATTACTTGATTCTATATCTTTTTTTGAGTTTGTGTTTGTGTATAATTATATACATATAAACATTCTTCTTTATCTTAACTATGAGAGAAATCATAATCATAACATTTTGATCAATTGACTTAATAGCATTTGTTGATGGAGTCCTTTTTTTTTTTTAACATATCTTTATTTTATTTTATTATTTATTTTTATGTGGTGCTGAGGATTGAACCCAGGGCCTCATACATGCTAGGTGAGCACTCTACAGCTGAGCTACAACCCCAGCTCCTTGATGGAGTTCTTTAAATGTTAAAACTGATATTTAATTTTTTATTGCTTTGAAATGATGACCTAATGGCTTGGGACTAGCTTGCTTTCATTTTCTAATTGAATAAATTGAGAACAGAATATTAAAATAAAAAACAGGGCCATGTAATTGCAAATTTATGCTACATGTGGAAATATAAATTACATATAAGATTTAAAAAGTTGAACACAACAAAAACTTTCTTTAAATGCTTTCTTAGACTCCACAATTTATGAAGGTAGATGAAGAAGATGAGAAGTTTCCAGGGAGTAACTTTGATGAAGTAATCGATGTTATACAGGTAACAAAGGTTAGAAACCATGAACAATTGTATGTCTACCAGTATTTTCCAAGTGGTTGAATATCTTTTGACTATCAATATTATGTTGCAGTGCTTTGAGAAACTAGCTTTTACTTTTACTTCAAGTTGTTCACTTTTATTTTTAAAAAATTATCAAGTTGTTATTCCATAATACAATGTTGTTTTTATCTGTAGTACCTTTCTGCCTCCATGAAATTTTATAATTATCTGCTGTTTCTAACCTACATCTTGTCTTGTTTGCTTTTTACTTTTCTTTTTTCTTTCCATTGCTTTTGGTTTCCCTCTTTTGAACCAGTCCTTTTTTCATTTTATGACATTTATCTCTTGATTTCGAAAAGGTCACCTGATAGTTTATACTGAGAAAAAAAAGTTGTGAATAGTTTAAAATTCGAGGGAAAATCCCATATGCAGGCAGAGTTATAGAAATAAAGGAACAGAAGTAGGGAAAAAGTAGAGGAAGTAAAATATAAAAGATGGAAAAAAGGATGATAGATCAAAGAAACTACTTGAATATTATATGTCATTGGATTTTAGGGAAGATATTTTTTGTATTTCTTTCAGAGCTGAGACTAGTGCTATTAATCAAAAAATGAAAGCCTACTTTAAAATATGCAGAGGTATATGTGTTATATTAATGCTTTTTGCTCACAGGTATGTCTTCTTATCTGAGCACCATATAAGTGTTTTGGAGACAAGAACCCTATTTATTTTCATATTCCTCATGCCTAATGAAAGAAACAGTAGAACTAGCAAGGGATTTAGAGTTCAAAGACAAGGGTTCCTGCCCTATCTCTACCACTTATTAGCTGTGTTCTTCATATGTCTGTAATTGCTTCAAAATAACACGTGAAGGGGGAAACGGGTGGGAGGTTAGTTTATATTACACAGAGTTGGCCATGAGTTGAGAGCTGTTGAAACTGAGAATAGATAAATGTGATTCTTATTATTTATTTATAACAAATAGTATGTGGGAACTATTTTATTTTTTTAAAGATGTGTGACATTTCTCATCATAATCAGTTTAAAAATTCCAGAAATAACTCTTTTGATCATGATGATATGAATAATGTATAAGGTGATCTTACTGCATATTTATTTATTTATAAATATTTTTAGTTGTAGATGGACACAATACCTTTATTTATTTATTTTTATGTGGTGCTGAGGATTAAACCCAGATCCTCACCTGTGAAAGGCAAATGTTTTACCACTGAGCTACAACCCCAGTCTTCTAACTGCATATTTAAATTGTAATTTTTACAAGAGGGAACAGTGATAATTGGAAGCATCAGTTTTTTTATGACAATAAATTCAATATATAAATTTCTACAAGGAACTGTTAAATGTTTTATGCAGTAATAATCAAGTTTTCTAGTTTTTTTTTTTTTTTGACTGTAGGGAATGAACATTGGATTTTTTTATTTTGTTTTTTCTTTTTCTTTGTCCCACCCCCCTGGCCCAAATTGGGTTTTAGAAACACATAATTTTGTAATAAATTTTCTGCAAAGTGATACATATGATTGATATGTTATAATAATGTGCTCCCACATTAGAAATGCGAGTTAATTCACCCAGGTAAGTTCCCTGTCTATACCTGGCACTCAGTAAATATTCATATTCAGATACGTGAACATGATAATTTTGTTTTTATTCTTACCAGGAAGAGGAAAAATGTGATGAAATCCCAGAAAGCTCTGAACCATTACTAGAATTTAACAGAAGTGTTCAAGTTGCTTCTACAAAGTATAATGGTCCTCCATTTCCACCAGTTATTTCTACTTTTCAGCCCACTACTGAAATTCTGGATAAAGTAATTGAGAGAAAAGAAACGTTGGAAAATAGCTTAATTCAGTGGTGCGTTTACAATTATTTCAGTATGAATAGATAGTAGTACATATAAATGGGAAGTATTAAATTTTAGTCAAAAAATCTTCCTTGTCTCTTTTTGTTTATTAAACTTTTCCTTTGCTAATTGATGTAATGCTAAAGGCATAACTAACTGATAGAGGTATTATTTTGGTCCTTGAATATTTATACTTTTGCTGTGGCAAGAGGCTTTTCTGAGTAATTAAACCTTTAAAATGTACATGTTCTTTTATCTAGTGACTCACTTTCAGAAACTTAGCCTAAGGAAATAATTATGGATTTGCTAACAGGCCATATAACACCTAGCATTAGAAACAAGTCACTGTTTTAAGTTTATCACATATTTACAACAGTAATTAGTAATACTGTTATTACATGTAAATATGAAGTAAATTCTTATTATATTGTGTAAAACCTTAAGGAATTTATGGAGTAAAATAAAGCAACTGGATATTAATAGAGTTATTAAACTTAGGTTTAGAAGACTGTGGAGGGACATTGAAAGATACTAATAATTTGCTGGTGTATAAATGATACTTACAATGGAACCCCAGCTCATAAGACCTTATTCAAAAATAAGTGTGCATAGAACAGAAGTTCAAAATGTATATACCAAATTGTTAATTGTGTTTATTCCTGAATATAGAATTATTAAGTGAACATTATAAATTTTTAAAAGCTTTTATATATTTTCTACTACAAATGTCTGTCATTTGTATAATAATAAATTTTTTGTGGGGGGGTACCAAGGACTGAACTCAGGGGCACTGGACCACTAAGCCATATCCCCAGCCCTATTTTTATATTTTATTTAGAGACAGGGTCTCACTAAGTTGCTTAGTGCCTCACTTTTGTTGAGGCTGGCTTTGAACTTGCGATCCTCCTGTTTCAGCCTACTGAGCAGCTGGGGTTCAGGCGTGAGCCACAGTACCTGTCTTAATAATATTTTCTAAGAAGTTTGTTAGCTACTCTAAAGAAATGTACTAACAGAGGTTTTCTATTCTTTTCCCCTTTCCTTTCCCTTCTTCTTCTTTCGAAAATGACTTTGGAAAAAACCTTTTCTTTCCTTTTTAAGAGGAAAACTACTCTTCATTATAGTCAATGGAAAGGGCAGATGGATATTTTTCTCTATTTGATCTGATACAGTTTTATATGTGTATTCTCAGAGTGGAAATCAAACCTAGATATGCAATGTGCTCAACAATCATTAGGCAAATCTTCAATTTAGGGGTTCTGTTAGCCTTTTTTATTTTTTTATTTTCAGACAGGTTCTCTCTAAGTTGCTTAGGGCCTTGCTAAGTTGCTGGGGTTGTCTTTGAACTTGCAATCCTCCTGTTTGAGCCTCCTGGACTGCTGGCGTGGGCCACCATGCCTGGCTAACATGAAAGATTTTAATTTGATTTCTTTGACTATCTGAATACTCTCCCACAAGGAGATTCTGTTTCATGTATTTTATCTTGTTTGAAGGCACATTTTTTTCTTCTTTCAGGTGTAACTTTCAAATGACTGCTTTTACATATAATATTTGTGCCCCTGGGTAAAGGTTATTTTTAAGGTTGATATGTGTAACATTTTATATATTTCAATCAAATTTAGAAATCCTTAATTTGTATCTCTCCACCTTCCAGGGTAGAACAAGAAATAATGTCAAGGATTATCTCTGAGCTCTATCCAATCCAGCAGCAGTCCAGACTTAATGCCAGTGTTTCAGTCAGTGAGGCAAGTGAACCAATGACCTCTGACATTGGTAAGTGAAATGGAATTTGTTGTTGTTATTATTAAAGACAGAATCTTTTAGTTCATTGTGATTTATATATCCCAGAGGTCATTTGGCTGACAAAGGCTAAGATTTTGTTGTTGTTGGTGGTGGTTTTTTGTGGTACTGAGTATCAAACCCAGGGTCTTAAGCATGCTAGGCAAGCACTTAACAACTGAGCTCCATCCACAACCCCCCAAAAAAGATGAGGTCTTACTTCAAATCTTACTTCTTAGTTCCTCTCTAGTACTCTAGGGGAGGTCAGTTCTCCCTCATTCCCTTATTCATATTGCAGCACTCAGATTATTAAACTACCCCTCTCCTTCTACCCCCAAACTCTGTTATTCTCCCAGAATACTTTATATATTTTTTATTATAGTATTTAATAGATTATATTATGGTTGTTTTACATATCTTTCTCATTCACTAGACTGTAAATTACTCAGGATTTAAGTTATTTCTCCTAACCTAACCTATTTAAATAACTTAAATTTTTAAGTATTCACTGAATGGTTTAATGAGCCTCTTTCTGTGAGGAATCCCATACCAGTCTTCTCCTTCTTAACCTCCTTCTTCTCCTCCTTTTCCTCTTCCATATTTTTCTTCTCTTCCTCTTTCTCTTCTCTATTTCCCTTCCTCTCCTAACACTTGTCCATCAGTTTTTTTTTAATTTTATTTTGTCCATCAGTTTTTTTGAAAGCCTTAAATTCAACAATTCTCAGTGTACAATTAGACAGGTGTTGACACATGTATGCAGCTGTGCATTAGCCACACAGTCATGCTGTAGAAAGGCCTTTTTGACATCTTCCAGAGTTCCCTTAATGCTGCTGCCTCCTGTTTCACCTTCCTGATGCTGAGAATTCAAGCTGGGGATGTTTAATCACTGAGTTACATCGCCAGTCAATTTTTAAAAATTTTATTTTGAGACAGGATCTTGCTGAATTGCCCAAACTTGTGATCCTCCTGCTTTAACCTCCTGAGTAGCTGGGGTTTCAAGAATGTGCTGCCTTTCAAGATCCTTAATGCCACTTTGCAGAAAATTTCTATCCCCCACCTATGCCTGGTGGTCACAAACAACTACAGAACTGCTTTCTATCACTATTTTTATCTTATCTGGACTTTCATATATAAAAATCATACAGTATGGGTTTTTGTTTGCTGACTTGTTTTATTTGGCTTATGCTGAATATGCTTTGGATTCAATCCCCAGTACCACTTACACTATTTCATGTAGTAGTATTATACTCTGTGGATATACCAAAATTTGTTAATACACTTACCAGTTGATTGATATTTATAGTTTTTAATTTGGGACTATTATAAATAAAGCTGTTATATTTGCTGACAAATATTGTGTAGACAATTTTTTAATTTTCTTGGTCACATGTTAAATAAATGTATATAAGAAGCTGCTAAATATTTTCCAAAGCAGATGTACTATTTTGTATTATAACAGCAATGTACAAAAGTTTTAATTCTTCCACAATTTCAATAGTACCTGGTATATCAGTGTTTTTATTTTAGCCATTATACATATGTGGAGATATGTCATTGTGTTTTTTTAAATTTACATTTCCCTAATTATACTAGTGACTGAGTAGTATAATTACTAATAATGATTAATGATGTTTCGCAGATTTTCATCTTCATATTTACTTTGGTGAAATATTATTTCAAATCTTTTTTTTTTTTTTTTTTTTGCAGGGGTGGGTACTGGGGATTGGACTCAGGAATGCTTAACCACTGAAGCCACATCCCCAGTTATTTTAATATTTTATTTTGAGACAGGGTTTTGCTAAGTTACCTAAGGCCTTGCTACATTGTTGAGGCTGGCTTTGAACTTGTGATCCTCCTGCTTCAGCCTTCTGAGTCCCTTGGATTACAGGTGTATGCTATTGCACCTGGCTTATTTTAAATCTTTTGCTCATTTTTAAATTGGGTTTGTGCTTTCATACATATTATTGGGTTATAATGTTTTTCATTCTAGATGCAAACCATTTGGTTTTGGTTTTGGTACTGGGGATTGAATCCAGAGGTGCTTTACCACCAAGCAACATCTCCAGCCCTTTTTATTTTGAGACAAGGTCTTGCTAAGTTTCTGAGGCCAGCCTTGAACTTGCAATACTTTCTCAGCTTCTTGAGTTGTGGGATTATAGGTATATGCCACCACACCCAGCCAAATACAAGTTCATTATTGTTTATGTGTTTTGCAAATATGTCCTTCTAATTTATACCTTGCCTTTTTGTTTTCTCAACATTATCTTTTGAAGACAAATGGTTTATTTTGATGAAGTCTAATTTATCAATATTTCTTTTGTAGTTTGTGGCTTTTGGGGGACATACTACTTAATTAATCTTTGCCTAAGTAAAAATCATTAAGATGTTTTTTTGTTTTCTTCTAGAAGGTATATGGTTTTAGATTACATTTAGTTCCTTAGTATTTTTTTTTTTTACTCAGGGGCTGGGGTGCTGGGATGTGAACACAGGGCTTCTTGCATACTAAGCAAGTGGTCTACTACTGAGCAACATCCCCAGCTTTTTTGTTGTTGTTGTTATTGTGCTGAGAATGGAACCCAGGGCCTCATGTATGCTAGGCAAACACTACCACTGAGCAGTTGTAGCACTCTTTGTTGCAAAGTTTTTCCTTTTGCTATTGAATTACCTTAATACCTTTGTTGAAAATTAATTGGCTATATGTCTAGATCCATTTGTGAACTTTCATGAATCTACATGTCTTTTACCAATATCACATACTTCATTATTGTAATTTAATAATAAGTTTTGAAACTGGGAAGTATTTTCCAACTTTGTTGCTTTTTTAAATTTTACATTTCTATGTATTATTACCTGCACTGTCTTTCTTCTTTTCAGTCTCAGAATAACCTTCTATTCTCCTTTTATAGACTGATCTTCAACTGACCAAATCCTATCCTTAGAGTCTGCATTTACTTTCTCATTGTCCACCTTCTCTTCAGTCCTGATGGGTTGGTTTCCTGGAGTCTCCTTTAAGAAATTTCTTAAATTTTTCACAGGCATTTAGTTGTCAAAGATGCTGCTCCCTTTCAAATCCTTATTCTAGTACATGGCTCTAGCCTGGACACTGTTGCCTGCTTCTAATCCTTAAAATGTTCCCTGGGTTTTAGCATAACAACTTTATGCCATTGTTATCTTTTCAGCTTTAAGACCTTCATTTCTTCATTTATTTTCTGCTACTTGAGTAGTTTGTATGCCTTGCCCCTTTTCTATTTTTCCAGTTTCCTCTTTCATTGTCCTGTGTCTTTTGATGACTCTTAAGCTATGCAGTTAGGCTGTAAATTTAGAGTTCTGCCTATTGATGGATATTCTACTTGATGCTCCATTGGCATACCAAATTTGGCATATCCAAAGTACATGTAATTTTTCTACCTCGACTTGTTCATTGTTCTCTATTTCTGTTAATGATTACACAGATTTTTCCCAGCACCCAATTTTCAAAGCCTTGGGGTTATTGTTTGTTTCATTCTCTTTTCTTTGCTCTTCCTCAGCCCCAGGGACTCAGCCAAAACCTGCATCTCAGTTTCATACTCTTTATTGTTGCATTTGGTTACTTCTTCCTATTTAATATAGCTCAAATCTGTCCCCCACACTGCTGTATCCCAGATTTTCTCTTTTCATTTAATTTTTTTAAAGAAAGAAAAATGATCAACAAAGTTACAAGAAAATTGATATTTCCCTGAATAAAAATTTTTTCTTTTCTTCTTTTTTTTTAGTTGTAGATAGACACAATACCTTTATTTATTATTTTATGTGGTGCTAAGGATCGAACCCAGTGCCTCACACATGCGAGGCAGGCACTCTACCACTGAGCTACAACCTCAGCCTCTGGATGAAAATCTTTAAGATTTCCAAATTTGGTATTATATCCTGTTCTCTTTTTTTATAAAACTGTGTTTATTTGCTTTTTTTTTTTTTTAAATTTTGCCAGTGTCTAGGGAGGACTTTTTTGGCTTTATGACATAGATATTCTGATTCTTGGTCATGCCAAACAAACAAATGATTATAGAAATTAAAAGGGAGATTTTGTTGAATATGAGTTTTGGATTATTGATATAAAAATAGCCCTGGCTTATGGAAACTATAAATTTTTATTTTTTACCCTCAGCAAGTGATCCTAAGACATCTGTAAATAATCCCATAGATTGCTGTCATTGTTGTACTACTAAAAGAATACTCTTTGGAGAGAGCACATCTCCTTTGGGTTGTACAGATCATTGTTCATGTATTTACACTGTTTAGAAATACCACTTCATGGTCAGTAAAGTCTCGAAAAGCTTTACTTAATTTTGTATACATTCATGTAAATGAAAAGTAAAACCCATTGGAAAATTAATATATCTACAGAACATCTAATAAATACCTAAACTGCTGTAGACTTTTGAGGAGCCCCAGCCTGTAATGTTGATAACAGGTGTATCTGAAACTAGATGAAGGAAAATTCGCCTCATACTTATTACATCCTTTTGCTTTGGTCAAAATTGGAAATGTTAGTTTATTTTCAGATGAGGACATTTAATAAGAATGCAAGTCCTTTTTATCATTAAATTCTGCAGTGGCAGGGAAGAGTATAACTAGGTTTTCACCTATATGTTTTCCTTTCCTTCTTGGTTTATTGAGAGAAGATTTTCATTAAGTTATTGTCTTGCTTTCCTTCCTGGTAAGTAGGTGTGTTTGTATTTTCACCTTTACTTTTTCTCCCTTCCTCACAATATATATGCATCTCTAAAATCTTTTAGGAATTAAGTTTTGGATTATAAGTGGTGTCTTGGCCACTTATTCCAAAAGTTTTTTTTTTTTATTTTTTTAGTGGAAGGAACAAGCTATGGTGCTCTCCAGCTCTTTGTTGATGCGGGGGTTCCTGTGAATTCGGACATGATTAGCCATTTTGTGAATGAAGCTCTGGCTGAGACCATTGCTGTCTTGCTGGGTGACAGAGAAACAAAGAAGCAAGATCCTGTGGCTACAAGTGTTTCTGGTGATGTTTTATCAAAGGAAACATGTTTTCCGGTAGGAGGGCCTCTGCTTTCATGATTAAAAGAGTTCTGTGGAGTTTTTTTTTTAATATATTATTAAAGAATGATAAAATAATAGATGAATTTTAAACTGCATAAGATAATTGTGTGTGGCAGAAATTTTATTTCTTGTTGCTATGACTAAAGTGTAATATTTTTCCTAGCATTTTATTTTAAAAACTTAAATCTAGAAAAAAGATGAGAGTATGATACAAAGGACATTTATAAACCCTTTACCTATATTTCACAATTGATAGTATTTTGGCACACTTAAAAAATAACTCTATAACCTAGACTTAATTGACATATATAGAATATAACACCCAACATCAAGCAGTTACACTTTTTTCTCAGCAGCACATGGATCCTTCTCAAAAATAGATCATATATTATGTCACAGGGCAACTCTTAGACAGTATAAAGGAGTAGAGATAATACCATGCATCTTATCTGATCATAATGGAATGAAACTGAAAATCAACGATAAAAGAAGTAAGGAAAAATCATGCATCACTTGGAGAATGAACAATAGGTTACTGAATGACCAATGGGTTATAGAAGACATCAAGGAGGAAATCAAAAAATTCTTAGAGATAAATGAAAACACAGACACAACATATCGGAATCTATGGGACACATGCAAAGCAGTTCTAAGAGGAAAATTCATTGCTTGGAGTTCATTCCTTAAAAAAAGAAAAAAACCAACAAATAAATGATCTCATACTTCATCTCAAAATCCTAGAAAAAGAAGAGCAAAACAACAGCAAAAGAAGTAGAAGGCAAGAAATAATTAAAATCAGAGCTGAAATTAATGAAATCGAAACAAAAGAAACAATTGAAAAAATTGACAAAACTAAAAGTTGGTTCTTTGAAAAAATAAATAAAATCGACAGACCCTTAGCCATGCTAACGAAGAGAAGAAGAGAGAGAACTCAAATTACTAGCATACGGGATGAAAAAGGCAATATCACAACAGACACTTCAGAAATACAGAAGATAATCAGAAATTATTTTGAATCCTTATATGAAGGCATCGATAAATTTCTTAAGTCATATGATCTGCCCAGATTGAGTCAGGAGGACATAGACAACCTAAACAGACCAATATCAATTGAGGAAATAGAAGAAACCATCAAAAGACTACCAACTAAGAAAAGCCCAGGACCGGATGGGTATAAAGCAGAATTTTACAAAACCTTTAAAGAGGAACTAATACCAATACTTTTCAAGCTATTTCAGGAAATAGAAAAAGAGGGAGAACTTCCAAATTCATTCTACGAGGCCAACATCACCCTGATTCCCAAACCAGACAAAGACACTTCAAAGAAAGAAAACTACAGACCAATATCTCTAATGAACCTAGATGCAAAATCCTCAATAAAATTCTGGCGAATTGGATACAAAAACATATAAAAAAAATTGTGCACCATGATCAAGTAGGATTCATCCCTGGGATGCAATGCTGGTTCAATATACGGAAATCAATAAATGTTATTCACCACATCAATAGACTTAAAAATAAGAACCATATGATCATCTCGATAGATGCAGAAAAAGTGTTCGACAAAGTACAGCATCCCTTTATGTTCAAAACATTAGAAAAACTAGGGATAACAGGAACATACCTCAATATTGTAAAAGCAATCTATGCTAAGCCTCAAGCTAGCATCATTCTGAATGGAGAAAAATTGAAGGCATTCCCTCTAAAATCTGGAACAAGACAGGGATGCCCTCTATCACCACTTCTATTCAACATAGTTCTCGAAACACTGGCCAAAGCAATTAGATGAAAGAAATTAAAGGCATAAAAATAGGAAAAGAAGAACTCAAATTATCACTATTTGAAGATGACATGATTCTATACCTAGCAGACCCAAAAGGGTCTACAAAGAAACTATTAGAGCTAATAAATGAATTCAGCAAAGTGGCAGGATATAAAATCAACACGCATAAATCAAAGGCATTCCTGTATATCAGTGACAAATCCTCTGAAATGGAAATGAAGACAACCACTTCATTCACAATATCCTCAAAAAAAATAAAATACTTGGGAATCAACCTTTCAGAGGTGAAAGACTTATACAATGAAAACTACAGAACCCTAAAGAGAGAAATAGAAGAAGATCTTAGAAGATGGAAAAATATACCCTGTTCATGGATAGGCAGAACTAACATTATCAAAATGGCGATATTACCGAAAGTTCTCTATAGGTTTAATGCAATGCCAATCAAAATCCCAACGGCATTTCTTATAGAAATAGAGAAAGCAATCATGAAATTCATATGGAAAAATAAAAGACCCAGAATAGCAAAAACAATGCTAAGCAGGAAGTGTGAATCAGGCGGTATAGCGATACCAGACTTCAAACTATACTACAGAGCAATAGTAACAAAAACAGCATGGTACTGGTACCAAAACAGGCGGGTGGACCAATGGTACAGAATAGAGGACACAGAGACCAATCCACAAAATTACAACTATCTTATATTTGATAAAGGGGCTAAAAGCATGCAATGGAGGAAGGATAGCATCTTCAACAAATGGTGCTGGGAAAACTGGAAATCCGAGGACACAGAGACCAATCCACAAAATTACAACTATCTTATATTTGATAAAGGGGCTAAAAGCATGCAATGGAGGAAGGATAGCATCTTCAACAAATGGTGCTGGGAAAACTGGAAATCCATATGCAACAAAATGAAACTGAATCCCTTTCTCTCGCCATGCACAGAAGTTAACTCAAAATGGATCATGGACCTAGATATCAAATCAGAGACACTGCGTCTGATAGAAGAAAAAGTTGGCTCCGATCTACATACTGTGGGGTCGGGCTCCAAATTCCTCAATAGGACACCCATAGCACAAGATTTAATAACTAGAATCAACAAATGGGACTTACTCAAACTAAAAAGTTTTTTCTCAGCAAAAGAAACAATAAGAGAGGTAAATAGGGAGCCTACATCCTGGGAACAAATCTTTACTCCTCACACTTCAGATAGAGCCCTAATATCCAGAGTATACAAAGAACTCAAAAAATTAGACAATAAGATAACAAATAACCCAATCAACAAATGGGCCAAGGACCTGAACAGACACTTCTCAGAGGAGGACATACAATCAGTCAACAAGTACATGAAAAAATGCTCACCATCTCTAGCAGTCAGAGAAATGCAAATCAAAACCACCCTAAGATACCATCTCACTCCAGTAAGATTGGCAGCCATTAGGAAGTCAAACAACAACAAGTGCTGGCAAGGATGTGGGGAAAAGGGTACACTTGTACATTGTTGGTGGGACTGCAAATTGGTGCGGCCAATTTGGAAAGCAGTATGGAGATTTCTTGGAAAGCTGGGAATGGAACCACCATTTGACCCAGCTATTGCCCTTCTCGGTGTATTCCCTAAAGACCTAAAAAGAGCATACTACAGGGACACTGCTACATTGATGTTCATAGCAGCACAATTCACAATAGCAAGACTGTGGAATCAACCTAGATGCCCTTCAATAGACGAATGGATAAAAAAAAAATGTGGCATTTATACACAATGGAGTATTACTCTGCATTAAAAAAATGACAAAATCATAGAATTTGCAGAGAAATGGATGGCATTAGAGCAGATTATGCTAAGTGAAGCTAGCCATTCCCTAAAAAACAAATGCCAAATGTCTTCTTTGATATAAGGAGAGTAACTAAGAGCAGAGTAGGGACGAAGAGCATGAGAAGAAGATTAACATTAAACAGGGATGAGAGGTGGGAGGGAAAGGGAGAGAGAAGGGAAATTGCATGGAAATGGAAGGAGACCCTCAGGGGTATACAAAATTACATACAAAAGAAGTGAGGGGAAAGGGGAAAAAATACAAGGGGGAGAAATGAATTACAGTAGAGGGGGTAGAGAGAGAAGAGGGGAGGTGATGGGAGGGGAGGGGGGATAGTAGAGGATAGGAAAGGCAGCAGAATACAACAGAATAGTATGGCAATATGTAAATCAATGGATGTGTAACCGATGTGATTCTGCAATCTGTATACGAGGTAAAAATGGGAGTTCATAACCCAGTTGAATCAAAGTGTGAAATATGATATATCAAGAACTATGTAATGTTTTGAACAACCAACAATAAAAATTAAAAAAAAACTCTACATAATTATATCCTTTAAAAAAAATTTGAATGTTTTAGACATCATGATACTTCACCTCAAATGCATCAGCAGTATCACCTAAGAATAAGATACTTTATTACAAATGGGCAAAGAAACTAAACGGACGCTTCTCAAAAGAAGCAATATGAATGGTCAGCAAATATATGAAAAAATGCCCAACATCTCCAGCAATTAGAAAAATGCAAATTAAAACTACACTGAGATTTCATTTCACTCCAGTCAGAATGGCAGTTATCAAGAGTACAAGTAACAATAAATGTCAGCGAGTATGGGGGGAAATGGTACATTCATACATTATTGGTGGCACTGCAGATTGGTGCAACCACTCTGGAGAGCAGTATGGAGATTCCTCAAAAAACTAGGAATGGAATCACCATTTGAACCTATTATCCCACTCCTTGGTATATATCCAAAGGATTTAAAATCACCATACTACAGTGACACTGGCACATCAATGTTTACAACAGCACAATTCCCAATAGCTAAGCTATGGACCCAACCTAGGTGCCCTTCAACAAATGGATAAAGAAAATGTGATGTGTATATACAATGGAGTATTACTCAGCAATAAGGAAGAATGACTTCATGACATTTGCCAGTAAATGGATGGATCTGGAAACTATCATGCTAAGTGAAATAAGCCAGTCTCCCTAAACCAGAGGTTGATTGTTTTCTCTGATATGTGGATGCTAACCCACAATAAGGGGGGGAGGGGAAGAATAGAATTTCAGTGAATTAGACAAGGGGAATGAAGGGAAGGGAGGAGGGATAGGAAAAGGAAAGACAATGGAATGAATCTGACATAACTTACATATGTTTATGTATGAATACACCACAGTGAATCTCACCATTATGTACATCCACAAGACTGGAGTCCTAATTATTAGAATAAGATATATTCCATACTTACATAATTATATCAAATGGATTCTACTGTCATATGTAACTAAAAAGAACCAATAAAATAAATATTGCATAAATAACATATATTACATAAATAAAATACCATTCTTATAACTCCCAACTTTAACATTGCTAATTACATAGAATATGGAGACTGTATTCAGATTTCTCCAGTTGTTCCAGAAATGTCTGTTCTTAAAAAAATTCAAGATATAGCCAAGGAAGGCCATTTTGCTTTAGGTTATTATGTGAAGTGATGTTTTTATCTTTAAAAGAAAGTATATTTGCCTTATTATGTTAGTTGGAATTTTTAAGCTTTTATAGCATTATAAAATTATATCCAAAATTTACTTGACATTACCAGCTGCTTAAAACTCTTAGTCACTTCTGAGCCTTTTGATTACAAAGATATATTGGTGCAACATCGATTTGGTACATAAACATAAAGTTATAATTTGATGTTTTTAGGGATTGGTGTGGTATAAATTTGCCCAAATCTGTGCTTTATTAACTCCTTGGTAGTGAACACAGTGTTGAAGTGGTCAGGGTTGTAGTTTTCTCTATGGCAATTACTTTGGTTTGTTTTTAGTGTATATGCTTTCATGAGGGTGATTCTATGAAAAAAATTAGAAACAAAAAACAGTGTGTAAATAGGCACGTTACAAAATTTAAAAGCATTGACTTTGGAGTTCATAACACCTGATTTGACCCCTCAGCTCTATTATAGTAGAGATAGAATAGAGTTTAAATGACTGTGACTTTACCAAAATCTGCTTACTGAATATCTAGTAAGGCAAGCCCTCCCACATGATTTATTCTTTATCTTCACAATTGCCATGTCTTTTTTTTTTTTTTAACCTTGGGCCCATTTAATATGTTTGTCCAAATATATGTGAAAAAGAGTTTTTTGGCGTTTTTTTTTTTCTTTTGAAATGGGGTTCTACTATATTGCCTAGGCTGTCCTCAAACTCTCAAACACCTGCCATCTTCTTGCCTCAGCCTGGTGACTACAGGTACATACCACCACACCTGACTTTGTGTGTGGTGCTGGGGATTGAACCCGTGGCCTTATGCATTTGAGGCAAGCATTCTACCAACTGGGCTTAATCCCCAGCCCCACACTTAATCTAAGTGCCATAACAAATCTCTCTCTCTCTCTCTCTCTCTCTCTCTCTCTCTCTCTCTCGGGGGAGGTTGCAGTGCTGGGTATTGAACCCAGAGCCTCATGCATGCTAGGCAAGTGCTGTACCACTGGGCTTCACCCCCATTCTTTCATCATTAAAAATTCCCATTGGGATTTTTATGAAACTTAATCTAATTTTGATTTAATTTGCAAGCGATTGATACCTTTATCATACTGTGAGTTCTTAGTCCTCATATAAAGTTTTGTGGCAGATTAAATGAGATGATATATGCAAAGAGCTTAATCTAGTATATAGAACTTGGAATAGTCAAAAATAGTTTATCATCATCATTATCCATTATTATGTCACTAGAATACCTTTAGATCTTGTCATTATGATAAAGTAGCCAATGACATCATATTTGAAAGCAGTATTTTTATGCTATATGTTTATGTAGTCAAGAAGGGGAAAGGCATAATATATTTCATTCATTCTAAAATGAAAGTTAAGAATATGCCAATTATGGCCAGGAGTAATTGTGCACGCCTGTAATCCAAGCAAGTTGGAAGGCTGAGGCAAGAGGATTGAGAGTTCAAAGCCAGCCTCAACAACTTAGTGAGGCCCTAACCTACTCAGCAAGATCCTGTCTCAAAATAAAGTATAAAAAAGGTGCTGGAGATGTGACTTAGTGGTTAAGTGCCCCTGAGTTCAATCCCTGGTACCAAAAAAAAAAAAAAAAAAAAAAATAGTAAGAATAAGAATAAGAATATGCCTATTATGATGCAATATTATAGAATTTCTCATATGCTTCATTTTTAAATTGTATATTAATTTGCAACTCATAGAATATAGGCTAATCCTAATTTATGAAGATTTTTCAGAATGAAAAGAGACAAATAATCTATTTTAAGAATGGGCAAAGAATATGACCAAAGAGTCCACGAATACTGAAGAAATATAAATCATCCATATTCATGTAAAAAGACTGTCAGCCTCACTGATAATAAGGAAAAAAAATCACTGAAGTTCCATTTTACTGATCAGATTGGCAAAAATCTAAAAGTTTGATAAAGCTATTGTTTGGCAAACCTTGGGGAAATAGACATTCTCATACCTTCTGGTGGTAGTATGAAATGTACAATTCTGTAGAGGGAAATTTAGTGAAATAACTATTCAAATAAAAAACACAGCTCTTTAATCAAGAACTCTACTTCTGGAGTTTTATTCCATAAATAAATTTATATGACTATGTAATGAAGCTTTGCAAAACAGTAGTATCATAGCCAATGAGATTTATCCAAGGCATGATTATTGCTAATTGAAAACTTTTCCCAATAACCAGCTTTGACAACTTGGAATATACTTGGAATTGGCAATAAATAAATAAATAAATAAATATGAAATGACTTTTAAGTCTAGAGTATTTGATAACTCTGAGGAATAGAAAGAACTATGTAAAAAGGACACAGGAAGGAGACTTAATTTTCACTGTCATTCTTTTTTACCTTAATTTTGAGCCATTTGATTATGTATTCAACAAATTAGTATGAAAATGTTCTCTTTTTATTCCCCTAGTAATTTCTATCTCCCTATTATTATTTCTCCCCACCCACTTTTTTAAATCCTTCTGTTCCTTTTTATATACTGTTTCTTTGTGCAAAAGGGCTTACTTAGTTTTTTTTTTTTTTATATCTTGACAGTTAAAATGCTTCCTTTTTGTTGCGTGGCCTACTCATCAAATTTATAGTGGTTTTGATCTTCAACTGTATGGATAGTCTTTATCTCTACATTAAAATAGGGTGCCTTAGTTTTCTTGGAGGCCTGTTTCAGAGGCAGGGTTTTTCAATTGTAGAGGCTTTCTGTAGACCAGCCTTATACTGGTAGCTAGATACTTAAGAGCCAGGGTATTTAAGTCTCCTTTTTTTTTTTTTTTTTTTTTGCTGTTATTTTGCGCCCCCCCCCCTCCCCATTTAAATTCGATATAGTCTATGAACGAGCTTGCAGTACTTGGGTGATTATAAACCATTTGTCTTGTTGTACTACTTTATTTTAGGCAAGAGTGTGTACCCCTGTGGCTACTCCACAGCCTACACCTCCTCGATCACCTTCATCACCTCCTAAGGACCGGGTGTTAGTGAAAACTCCAGATTCTTCTCCATGTAATTCAGATCATGATGGGGCTTTTTCTGTAAAAGATGTATTTCCTGAAAAAGGTAGAAACCTTATTTCTATAATTCAGTTTTAATTTTAGCAAGTAGTAATTAAAATTTTATGATGTTTTATTAGATGCTTTATACATACTTGTTGCTTACCAGGTTTTAGTAAATCATTATCATATGAGAAAAATTAAGGAATTGGTTGCCACTTGTCTGTTTGATATTACTGTATTAAATTACTACAGAGTAGATAATTTATTAAAAAAAAGAAATTTATTTTTAAAATTTAAATTTTGGGAAGTCCAAAATTGAGATGCTGCATTTGGTGAGGGTTGCTCTTTTTTTTTTTTTTTTTTTTTTGTATCTGGGATTGAACCAAGGGACGCTTAACCACATCCCTAGCCCTTTTTTTCTTTAATTTTTATTTTGTTACAGGGTCTTGCTAAGTTGCTTAGGGTCTTGCTAAATTGCTGAGGCTGGCTTTGAATTTGCAATCCTCCTGCCTCAGCCTCCCAAACTGTTGTGATTATAGGCATATGACAATGCACCTGGCTGGTAAGGTCTTCTTGCTGTATCATACTGACAGAAGGCATTACACAATGGCAAAAGCAGGAGCCTGAGAGCCTTGGTCTCTCTTATTATAAAGCCACTAATTACATCATATGTCTCCCCCTTCATATCTTCATCTAACCCTAATTAGCCTACTCCAAAATATCCACATCAATTTGTGGATTAAGTTTCTAACACATGAACAAACATTCAAACCAAAGTACCACCTCTTTAAAAAAAACAATATATATATATATATATATATATATATATATATATATATTTTTTTTTTTTTTTTTTTTTTTTTTAGTTGTTGATGGACCTTTGTTTTACTCATTTATATGCAGTGCTGAGAATCAAACCCAGGGCCTCACATATGCTAGGCAAGTGCTCTACCACTAAGCTATAGTCCCAGCCCCAAAATACCACTTTTTTTTTTTTTTTAAGGTGTAGATGGACACAACACAATGCCTTTATTTTTATGTAGTGCTGAGGATCAAACCCGGGTCCCACCCGTGCTAGGCGAGCACTCTACCTCTGAGCCACAATCCTAGCCCCAATTACCACTTCTTAAAGTATATAAAGAAATAGACTATTTTAAGTATATGGTAGTGTTAAAAGTGCCATTTTTTTCTAGTTTTTTTTATACTTTATTAAATTAATTTAGGAATTCTTTTGCTAATGGTCACCACCATCGTCATTGTTATTACTATTGCCACTATTTGTATCCCAAAATGTTAAGGTATTTGAAGCAACGTATTGTCTTATGGGAGTTGTTGACTGACTTTTAACATTTTCTTTCTTTCTTTCTTTTTTTAAAAAAAACTCTTTAGGACATGATATGCCTGCCATGACACTTGTGAATACTCCAGCAATTACCCCTGCTCCTTCACCTCCTCCAGCAGCTGCAGCTGCTCTTACCCCAACTTTGTCAGAGATTTCCATTGATAAATTGAAGATATCAAGCCCAGAGCTTCCCAAGCCATGGGGGGATGGAGACCTGCCACTGGATGAGGAGAATCCTAACTCTCTATTAGAAGGATTTGTTCACCCAAGGGCTATGTAAGTAAGAATTTATAGTCATCCCTCTGTATTGGAGGGGGACTATTTCTAGGATCCCATCTCCTCATGCCAAAATTCACACATATTCAAGTCCCTTATATGAAATAGCAAGGTATTTACATATAATCTACATACATTTTACATCATCTCTAGATTATTACCTAATTCATTGAAAATGCTTGTACCATGTTGTTATAATGTATTGTTTAGGGAATAATGATACACACACACACAAAAAGTACAGACTCAAATATTTTGAAAAAATATTTTCAGTCTGTGGTTGGGTGTCTCCTGGACATGGAACCTGTGGATATGGAGGGCTGACTGGATTAATTCTTAGTAACTTATGTTTCACTTGTATGACCTAGTGAAACATAGAGGTGATGAAGAGCTTTATAAACCACACTATACTTGGAAGATGTTTTATAAGTTTTAAGTTTTTAAAATTATCAATTTACTTATATCTTCACCTCTTTTTTAAAATGTTGGAAACAGACTTAATAAAGTTATCTGTCTGATAATAAAATAGAAAATGATTTCTCTCTAGTATGGATCATCATTTACTATGATCACTTAACTTATGTTGTTGTTTATCCCATGTAGATTTGTTTTTTGACTAGAAGAGGTTTCAAGATGGCCAATGACTAAAGCATAAAAACAATTTTAGAAGAATGAATCTTATTAATTATAAAAGTATAGTTCATAGAAATACTATGCTAAAGGAGACACAACACCTTTGAATCTGTTTTTTATATAAAAATGAATATAGGCCTTTAGTGACCTAATAAATTCAAAATATGTCCTTATCTTCTTAGTGTAATGTCTGTAGCTAAAGATGAAGAACCTGAGAGTGTGGATTTCTCTGCTCAGCCTGCGCCTCCAGAGCCAGTTCCCCTTACACCATTTCCTGCAGCCACCAAGGCTCCTTCTCCCTTACAGATGCCAAGTTCTGGTTCCTCTACAATGGAGAGCACTTTGAGCATTACTGTCACTGAAACAGAAACTTTAGATAGACCCATCTCTGAAGGAGAGGTTTTATTTAGCTGTGGTCAAAAATTGGCTCCCAAGAGTAAGTTCCTGTATTAATTGATTTCATTGGTAGATTGTGATAAGTCCCTTAGTAAAACTTTTCTTTTTAAAGTGTTTTTACCTAATTTTCAATATTTATCATAGTATACTAGAAAGAATAGGTTCTCTATATAAGTAACTTCTGGATTTTAATTTTAGAAAATGAAACTTCCTTATAATCTTACTCTCTAGAACTAATATCCTTCCAGTATACTTTTGTCTGTGCATATATAGACACCTAAATACATACATGTGTATGTGCATTTACCTTTAAAATGGGATGAAACTATGCATATTATTCTGAAACCTGAATTTTTAACTTAATGATACACTGTAGGCATCTTACAGTATCAACACATATAGGTCTCTGTCAGTTTTTTAAGTAGTTGTTCAGTCTATTTAAATTGTGTCTTAGTGGAGTGCATTTAAATTGTTTTCAATGTTTCTAGACTATGCACAACTCTTTAATGACCATCCTTAATGTGTGTGTTTGTGTTTCTTTGTGTACTAATGTAATAATTTCCATAGATTACATGACTAGAAATGGAATTGCTGAGTCAGGGTAGATACCTTTAAAATAGTAATACATCAACAACACAAAAAGATTCATCTCTGGAAAAATTAATCTACTTTAATTTAATAAGTTTTAAATTATACTAATATATAGGAGAGTCTATTTCTCAATTTCATATCTGTAGTGCTACTTAACAGTTCTGTTAAATTTCTGACAAACTTGCAGGTGAAACAGCAATCTTATCTTTGTTTTAAATTGCATTGTTTAAAAAACTGATGTTCTTGTCTTCTTTTTTCTAACCTGTTACATCTTAATTTCTAGTTTTAGGAGCTGGAGAAATATATCTGACACACCTAAATGATAGCTTATCTAGCACTTTGCAAGATGCTCTTGAAATGGTAAGGAATGTTTATAACATTGAATTCTGACAGGAAGAATATCTTGATGAACTTGTTGCAACTGATTAGATTTTTTCTCAATTATTCGAGTTATAGGCACACAATTTAGTAAAATCTTATCCATGAAAGAATGTAGGGTTTTTGTACATTTTATTATGTAATATTATCATAATTGTGAGAATGAAAAGTTGTTTTTAACCTCTGTGGCCCCAGTAGTTAAAAAATATACAGTTAATATAATTAGGTAATAAAATCTATCTCAATGCAAAGTGTCACCTAGATGTGTTGTCTTTACAATATTTATAATATTTTCTGAAAAATCTTACCTATTTTAATCAAATCTCATTTAATACATTTGTTTTTTTCCTTAATCGTGATTATAATTGTTTGTGCTGATAAATATGTAAATTTAATGATCCAAAAAGAAAAACTAAAATAGGATCCAGGGATACTAATTCTTCCTAGTTATTATCTAGCTCTAAAAAAGGAAAAATTAACATTTTAAAATGTCATAATACGTGCCGGGCATGGTGGTGCACGCCTGTAATCCCAGTGGCTTGAGAGGCTGAGACAGAATTGCAAGCTCAAAGCCAGCCTCAGCAACTGTGAGGCACTAAGCAACTCAGTGAGACCCTGTCTCTAAACTAAAAAAATCGGGCTGGGATGTGGCTCTGTGGTCAAGGGCCCCTGAGTTCAGTCCCTGGTACCAAAAAAACCCCCAAAACAACAACAAAAAACAGTCATAGCATACACACACACACACACACACACACACACACAGACAGATACACAGGTCTATGTCTTTTTTGGGGGGAAAGGGCACTGGGGATAGAACTTAGGGACATTTGATCACTGAGCCACATCCCCAGCCCTATTTTGTATTTTATTTAGAGACAGAGTCTCACTGAGTTGCTAAGTCGATTTTGCTGAGGCTGACTTTGAACCCGAAATCCTCCTGCCTTAGCCTCCCAAGCCACTGGGATTACAGGCATGCACCACCATGCCCAGTCCCTATGTCATTTTTTAAAGTGTTGTAGTCTGTTTAAAAAATGCCTTGGTAAAGGGATTATTTATGTATTTTTTACATAAATAAAATATATAAAATCGGAATAATATTGGAAATTTTCTTTTGAAGAAAGTGTTAAAAAATGGAAATAATTACTTTTTATGTATTTTCAAATCACCTAAGCAAAGAAAGGTAATTATATTTACCATATTTTTTGCTAAGCATTGTTATTATTACTGATGTGTTTACAAGATAAAATTTCACAAAGGAGTAAGGAAATAATTAAGAAAATTTTTGATAAGATTTTATTTGAGGTCTGGGGGTATATCTTAGTTGGTAGACTGCTTGCCTTGCAAGCACAAGGCCCTGTGTTCAATCCCCAGCATCACACACAAAAAAAGGATTTTATTTGAAAATTATTTTTTTAGGAATGATTGGGGTGGGCAGTTCTGGGGATTGAACCCAAGGGTGCTCTAGGCACTGAACAACCTCCCCAGTCTTTTTTAAATTTTTTTTTATGTTTATTTTTTAGTTTTAGGTGGATACAATATCTTTATTTTATTTTTATGTGGTGCTGAGGATTGAACCCAGTGCCCCACGCATGCCAGGCGAGCGCACCACCACTTGAGCCACAACCCCAGCCCCTTTCTTTAAAATTTTTGATTTTGAGAAATGATCTCACTATGTTTCTGAGTCTGACCTTAAACTTTTAAAAAAAAATTTTTTTTTTAGTTGTAGATAGACACAATATCTTTATTTTATTTATTTATTTTTATGTGGTGCTGAGAATAGAACCCCGTGCCTCACATGTGTGAGGCAGACACTCTACCACTGAGCTACAACCCTGATCCCTGGCCTCAAACTTTTGAGTCCTCCTTTCTCAGCTTCTTGAGTTGCTGAGATTACAGGTGTGTGCCACTGCACCCAGCTAGGAGTGACTATGTAATACAAGTAATTGAGTCCATTGTAGAGACGGTATAATCACTTTTATAAAACAATACAGGAAGAAGGCATAAATGAGATATCTTTATTTTCTGAGGAGCTTTATCTGGCCTACTAATATGCCATTATAGCATTTTTATCCATTCTTAGCCAATGTATATTTAAAGTTCTATAAAGTAAATAGTTAACTGAACCAGGACTAAATTGTAACTTCTTTCTTCTTCTACATTTGAAACTGATTTCTAATTTCGATATTTTTACTATACCGAAATGATATGCTACAAATTCATAATAAAATCAAATGCAAAGGAATAATCTGGAAAAACCCAGAATAATTTGAAGTCATTTACCAAAAAAAAGTCATTAGACATTTATCCATATAAAACTGGAAGATATGCATTTATAGTCCAGAATTAACTTCATTTCACTAAAAGGAACTAATTAGAATGACTTTTAATTAATGTAAAATCAGATTCATACCTGTCTTTATGAGGAAATTCAGTTTGTCTGACTCTGATGCCCACCTGTCCCTCATTTGGGAATAGGTCTGCTTTGAAGTACAGTGAAGTATGAAGTACAGTGAAGTACAGTGAAGTACAGTGAAGTACAGTGAAGGCAGGATGTCTTAGTGCGTGTTTCAATACCTGCTCTCTAGCTGAGGCAGATGTCAGCACAAAGGCAAAAGGACATTGAAGGTCTCTGAGTTCTGTTGCATATTCTGCAGTTTTCCATTTTTGCCTTAGATCTAAGGTTCCATTTTTGCCTTAGATCCATTACTCCAGTGCTTTGTCCTCATTGCCTCAGTGTGGCATTGCTTTGTGCACTGAATAAAGGTGAAGCAGGAAACCACGTAAGCCCAAACCCTGATGACATATATAAGACACTTGTGAATCCTTGTGGTTTTGACACAGAGGTCCAATTTTCATGTTTTTACAATAAGTCTCCAGTTTGTTACCAAATTATAGTGTTGTTTGTTTGAAGCAAACGTGTTTTATTGTAGTCAGATGGAAATAAGAATTAAATGAGGGGCTGGGGGTGTGGCTCAATGGTAGAGAGCTTGCCTAGCACTGTGAGGCATTGGGTTCAAATCTCAGTACCACATAAAAATAAATTAATAAAATAAGGGTATCGTTTCCATCTACAACTAAAAAATATTTAAAAAATATTTTTATTAGTTATTGATGGACCTTTATTTGTTTATATGTGGTGCTGAGAATCGAACCCAGTGCCTTTACACATACTAGGCAGTGCTGTACCACAGAGCCACAAACCTAGCCCCCAAAAAATATTTTTTTAAAAAAGAATTAAATGAAAATGAAGAGTTTATCTTTTTTTCCAAAAAGGATTGATGTAATTTGATGGCTAAGTTTTTGTTATTCATAATTGAGAAAAATGCAGATTGATAAAGTTTTTTGATGTGTTAATTGTGTTTATGTTTCTTTCAGGAAGATGATCCTCCCAGTGAAGGACAGGTGATTAGGATGCCCCATAAAAAGCTTCATGCAGATGCAATTCTTTCTCTCCTTACTAAACAAAATCAAGAATTATTAGTTTCACAGCAATCAGTCTATCACTCAGAGGTATTATCTAATCTTAATTATTTCTTGGTTAGATACAAATCAGGAAAAAATAAAAATATTCCCACTTTTAATTAAGGCATGTTAATATTTCAGTTATTCAAAAGGAACTTTAACCTAAAGTCATAGAACGTAGGATTTTATAACTGGAGAGAATTTAGAACATCTTTTCTACTCCTTTTGTTCTACAGTTGAAAAAACTGAAGCTCTTTAAAATGATTTATGTATCACTCATTCATTCTGTGACCTTTTACTGAGCATCTACTATATGCTACACACGGCCTTGAAAAAGATAAAGATGAATGGGATATAACCTTTACCTTTAAGCAGTAACATAGCTACTGTGAAATATTTCAAATTAGTTTCTGAAGAAAATGTCTGCCATTATTCCAAATATTGCCCAAGAGTCTCCAAGGGACATATTCCTCACAAATTAATATTTTTCAACTTAAAGGATGTGAGGCACTTAGTATTCCTAAAGAGGAGTCAGGTTAAGGAAATGGGGGATATACAGATGTTTTGAATAAAATTTCGGAAAATTGTAGAGAATCTGAATGTTAAATTTATAGGTTTAGATTTTATTTCATAGTCAATAGAATCATCAAAGATGTTGGTTGAAATTAAGCCCCTTTAAAATAAGAAACATGCATTTGGGGATATATTTCAGTAGTAGAGTGCTTGCCATTTGCCTAGCTTGGGTGAGACCCTGGGTTTCATTCTTAGCACCACACACACACACATATACATACACACAACAACAACAACAAAAGCAAGAAAGAGAATCCTGGGAGCATTTTGATGTTGGAATTCCTATTCTATTCTTGATTATTAAATTCATTAGATTATCTGTAAGTTACAAAATGTACTAGTGTATTAATTTTTAATGCAGAATATGATATATAACTTTTAATTCAGAAAAAATACATCAATCATTTTTAGCTTTCCATTTACTTCAAACGTGTCATATATATGAAGTAAATATATATGTCACATATATGAAGTAATTTTTTTTTATTTGTTTGTTTTTGTGTACCAGGGATTGAACTCGCTTAACCACCAAGCCATGACCCCAGCCCTTCCTTTTTTATATTTTATTAGTGACAAGGTCTCGCTAAGTTGCTTAGGGCTTCACTAAGTGGCTGAGACTGGGTTTGAACTTGCAATCTTCTTGCAATCTTCTTGCCTCAGCCTCCTTAGTCGCCAGGATTACAGGTGTGTGCCACCACAACCGGCTTCATATTTGTACTTTTTAAATTTTCGTACTTTCATGGGGAAAAGAACTTTATTAAATATGGTTTAAATAGTCTTAAATCTGTGTACTTACAAAAGCCATAATTATTTATATATAGATAATCTATATACTACTTAAAAGATATTGTTTTCCTCATTAGTTGTTTAATTATAAAGTTCACACTAACAGCTTTAGAGAATTCTGTTTCATGAAAAATGAGACATATATTTTCTATGGTTCAAATGTTAAGTTGTATGAACAATGTACAATGTATGGCAGTATTTATTGTTTTAAATTATAATAGAATTTTTCTTATATTTTATTGATATTTAATTATAAGTTGAAAAACATAATGATTAACCTTATAAAACATATTCAGGGCTGGGGTTGTGGCTGAGCCGTAGAGCACTTGCCTAGCATGTGTGAGGCGCTGGGTTCAGTTCTCAGAACCACATAAAAATAAATAAATAAAATAAAGATATTATGTCCAACTACAAATATATATATGTGTGTGTGTATATATATATATATATATATATATATATATATATATATATATATATATTTAGGAAAAAAATATATATATATATTTAGAAAAAATAAGGTATTCAGGAGCTGGGGTTTTTGCCAGTGGTAGAATGCTTGCCTAGCATGCATGAGGCACTGGGTTTGATCCCCAACACCACATAAAAATGAAACAAATAAAATAAAGATATTGTGTCCATCTACAACTAATATATGTGTGTGTGTGTGTGTGTAAAATAAGGTATTCAAAACAAAGCCTACTACTGTATGTTTTACTAAAGTACCTTTTAAAATTTATTTTCCATGTAATGTATATGTGGCATAGGAATCATTTTCTAATGTACCTTCCAAGCAAGTGAGTGGTATGGACCATGATATTTATCAAATATTTGCTGTTTTGGTTTGTTTTTAATATTATGGTTTTAACAGTTGTTTCTTTTGAAGGACTTGGAACACAGTGTCGGTGAACTCAGTGAAGGACAAAGGCCCAAGCTGACAGCAGCAGCAGAAAAGGTCCTGAAGGGACAGTCTCTGTTTATGCAACAGCCTATTGCTAACGCAGAGTCTGTGGATCAACCATGTGATCCAAAGCCATTTTTTCAGCAATTTGACACAGTTTCAGGTATATAGCAAAATGTTGTTTCTTGTTGGATCATCTAATAAAATATTCAGTTTCTATCCTATTCAGTTTTCTTTGAACTCTTTCCATGCTGAATGCTATATTCTGTTTTGTATTATAATCTATAGTACTGTTCCAAAAATCTGAATTGAGAAAAGTATAATTATTTTCAGATGAAGCCTTGAAAATTTTTTTTTTGTTAAAGGTAATAACTTTTCTATGGGATATAGAGCAAGGTTTTCCCAAATGTGATTCATGTATCAGTGTTGGTACATGCACTGTTGGGTGGCACATGAGTTAATTTTGGTAATATATGTGCATTTAATTGATGCATTTATTTTAATATATACTAGAAAAATATAACTACCCCATCAAAACTGACTTAGGACAGGTTCAATTAGATAATACTGCAAAAATTAACTGTGATTTTCAGATCAGGAGTCAGTGTACACAGGACTCTGCTTTAACACTTTGGGAATAAGGATAAAATAGAATATTGATCACTAGCATAGAGAGTTAATTCTCATTATCTGTGGTAGTTATATTCTATAGTAGCCACGAACATTACTAGCAGATAGTGAACCATTCTCCTAGGAGAAATTTAGGCTTAGATTCCTGTAAACCTCTCACCACAGTGTTGTCAGTTGATCAATATATAACCTGGTTTCTCTATGAAGCCATCTTATTTAATGTGTGTGTGCGCGCGTGTGTGTGTGTGTGTGTGTGTGTGTGTGTGTGTATACATGTGTACTTAAATATATAGAGGGGTGTCTTTTTTTTTTTTTTGTAGTACTGGGTTCAATACCCAGTACTACAAAAAAATACTCCTGATACTAGGCAAGCACTTTACCACTGAATTATATTCCCAGTTCTAATATATATTGCTGATTGACTAATATCGAACTCACAACCAACAGCATTATAACTCATGCTCGAAGCATGCTTATCTAGCACATGTATTTTTTCCACAAGGCGGATCAGAGCCTTTTTATGCTCTGGAACACTAGACAGTATTTTAGTATTTTTAAAATGGCCAGGCGACCATTTTAAGCAGCAAAATTGCACACACACACACACACACACACACACACAAAGTCACTTGTTTATAGTATAAAAGATGAAATAAGAATGCAAAGTCTCTGTTCACTTTCATCTGGGTGAGTGTGTGCTGTGTGATTTTCCTCCTGCACATGTCCATAAATGACCACCATAGGTACTATGAATATTAATCTTGGAGATACAAATAAATTTTAGTGAGTAAATTTGCAAATGAGGCTTGACTATATTCTTATTACTTGTTTTTCTATGCCTATTGCTGCATTCTCAAAGCAAAAAGAAATGTCTTTTGGTGTGCAGATTTTCCAGAAATCAGAAAAGGAAATGGCTGAGGTTATAAAAACACAGGTATAGAGAATTTATAGTGTTAGTTTTATATTGAGTGAACATCTTATATTAATTCAGTCGTTAAGACTGAATTTTCCATGGGAATAAATGTAAAGATTGGCATTAGTTCTCATTTTGTGCATATGCTTAGACTATAAGATGCTTTATATTCTTTCAAGTAAGTTTATTTCAAATAGCATAAAATGTGGCTTTATTTATATTGTAATTGTGCAGATTGCAATTAAACAGAATTGACACTAGATGGCTCTCGCAGATCAATTTAGAGCTGTTGAGTACTTGAGAAGAGCTAGGTTCCTGTTAAATTATTATAGAACAAAATCCATGACGATGTAGCTCATCTAGTCCTTTATATCTCTGGTAGCACTTGGAAGATTACCTATAGTACAGTTTATGTTTAATAGTAGATATATTTGTAATATTTGTTTGATTTAATTGGAAAAATACTAGGTAATGTGGCATGATTGAGCATATACATATATATGCTTATACACACACATATATATGGCAGTGTAGCAAAGTGGCTTAGAGTTTGGCATTTTAGAATTTCATATGGACAGAATTATAAGTAAATGAATGACATAATTTTATTATAGCCTTTTATTTAGCAAGATCATCAGAGGTGCAATGTGAAGGGTGGATTTGGAAGGGTTAAGACTGGAGACAAGGAGCCTGATTAAATGACTGTTAATGTAAGCCTGGGGAGACATTATTCAGCAGTGAGGATATATGAAAAGGGAGATTTGAGAGATAATTAAGGAGGATGGACAAAGCTTAATTTGAATTTGAGAGGTGCAAAAGATATGGAATGTTTAAGAAATACCCAAGTTTCAGACCAAAATGCTTGACTCGGTGGTCATCCCATTCATCTTAAGAGTGGAAACATGGAGGAGGGACAGACTCAGGGGGAAATAGGATGGTGGGGTTTTACACATGTTGGATTTGAAGTGCCTTCAGGTTTTATACTAGTGAAATAATCTATTGACAAACCAGGCAAAAAACTGTTGCGAGCACTGGTAATTTCAGGTGAACTTAGTTTTCTGAGTTTAGTGTTTTCTGAAAGCCTGTATTGGTTCCTTTCTCAGTATAATAAGGTCCTTAGGAAAGTGGGGATTTCAAATTATTGTACATTATGTTGACTTCAATGAAGTAATACTTTAAGTATCACTGTTACAAAGGTCTGACTTGCATCATATGAAAAGTCATCCACACTTTTTTTTTAAATTTTTTTTATCAGTTGCTCCAAACATTACAAAGTCATCCACACTTAATGAGCATACTTTTTAGAAGTGACACAGCAAATTCAGCATTGTTATGCTGTCATGGAATTCTTTCCTGACCCCTTATTCCTGGTTTAGATACCTGTCATAGGTACTCTGAGTAATCCTCTAACGTTGGCTAGTGTCACTTTTATGCTGTTTGTAACCTCACATAAAGATAGTAACTATCTTGTTTACTGTTGTATCTCTGTCATCTAGCAAGGTACAGAGTACATGGTACATAGTAAATATCTGTTAATTGATAGGTATTATATAATTTGAAAGGTATTACGTACTTTTTGGGTGCCCTCCATACCCTCTCCCCCCAATTTTCTCAAACTTTCTCATGTTCTGCCTTATCCCAAGTGATCCATGTTAAGATTCTGGTATATAACTTTGCTGTTTTTTTCCTTACACACATAATTATGTATGCACATACGTGCACATGTGCCTACATACACACAAACAATACATATAGCCAGTATTTTTCACTTGCCTGCATTTTGTTTACCCCAGGAAACCCTATAGATTACTCCAGGTCAGTTGTTATAATTAAACTCGATGATTATATAAAAATTCCAGGTGTAGATTTCAAGTAATTTATTTAGTATTTCTCTGTTGATTAATATTTACTTTATTACTATTTTCCTCTGCTATTAACAATTCTAGAATAAATGTCCACAAACACTTATCTAGTAAATTGTTGCATTTTATACTGATAGAATAGCTTCCAAAAGTAATTACTAGATCCAAGGGCAAATATAGTTTTAATTTAAAAATAGGGGCTAGGGTTGTAGCTCAGTGATAGAGCACAAGAATTACATGTATGGGGCACTGGGTTCAATCTTCAGCACCACATAAAAATAAATGAAGGTATTGTGTCTACCTAAAGCTAAAGAAAAGTTTTTAAAAAGTTAAAAACAAATAATGCCAAGTTGCTTTCTTAAAAGTTAAAACCAATTTACTTTTATAGGCAATTTATTAGAGCCTTTTCCCTGAATTCCCTCCTGAAATTGTGTTTGTAACTTGTCATTTGACAGATAAAAACATGTATCTGACTGCTAGCGAGTCATTTGTATTTACTCTTTTTTTTTTTTTTTTTTTAGAGAGAGAGAGAGAAAGAGAGTTTTTTTAGTTTTTGGTGGACACAACATCTTTATTTTATTTTTATGTGGTGCTGAGGATTGAACCCAGCGCCCCACGCATGTCATGCGAGTGCACTACTGCTTGAGGCACATCCCCAGCCCATCTTTTTATTATTATTATTATTATTAAAGCATTTTTTAGTTGTAGATGGACACAATACCTTTATTTATTATTTTTTATGTGGTGCTGAGGATCTAACCTAGTGCCTCATACATGCTGGGCAAGTGATCTACCATAAGCCACAACCCCTGTATTTACTCTTATTAAGTTCTTTTCCCATTTGTTAAGTTCTAAATTTTCCTAGTAACTTTTAAATCTGTTTCTATTATCTGTATTACAGACATCTTTTTCCAGGTTTATATTTTGTTCATTGACATTGTTTATGATTTTTTTTTGCCATATAATAAAATTTTTTATACAACTGATATGTCTATCTTTTATGCAGTTCAAATATCCCTTACCTTAAATGCTTGAGATCAGAAGTTTTGTTTTGGATTTCAGATTTTTTCCCAAATTTTAGAATACTTGCATTTATATAATGAGATATCTTGAGGATAGGACCCAGTCTAAATACATAATTTATATTTCATACATACCTCATATACATAGCCTGAAGATAATTTTGTGCAATATTTTCAGTGCATTTTTTTTCATTTCTTTTCCCCATGGTGTTAGGGATGGAACCCAGAGGTTCATGCATGCTAGCTTCACCCCTAGCCCTTTTCATTTTATTTTGAGACAGGATCTTGCTAAATTGTCCAGGATGGTCCTAAACTTGCAGTCCTCCTGCTCAGCCTCCTGACCTTGAGTTTGTAATTCTCCTGGGCCTTGCCTGATCTTAGAAGCATTTTCATTTTGACTGAAACCTGTCACATGAGGTCAGGTGTAGAAATTCCATTTGTTGTGTCATGTTGGTGCTTAAGAAGTATGAGATTTTGGAGCACTTTAGATTTCAGATATTCTGGATTAGGGATGCCAGCCTATACTTTGTTTTTATAGTTTAGTTAGGTTTCTGCTAACACAAGCTTATACCTGCAGTTTTTTAGGTTTTTGTATGTGCAGTATTTAATTATTAAGTATATATTTATGTTAAAGTTTATCTGGAATTTGTTTTGTAAATGTTATAAGATAAAAATCCAATTGGAGCTGGGCACAGTTGCACCCACCTGTAATCTCAGAGGCTCAGGAGGCTGAGGCAGGAGGATCGTAAGTTCAGAGCCAGCCTTAGCAATTTAACAAGGGCCTAAGCAGCTTAGTGAGACCTTGTCTAGGAATGTAGCTCAGTGATTAAGAGCCCCTGGGTTCAATTCCTGGTATTAAAAAAAGAAAGAAAGAAAGAAAAAAAAATCTAGTTTGATTTTTTTTCAGATAAATAGCCATTTGTATCAGCATCAATTATTTGAGCTATCTTTTTCTAACTGAATTGAAATATCAGTTTGCATATTAAATTCTCATAAATGTAAGGCTATTTTTCTGGATTATTCACTGTAAGAATTCAAGATTATTTATGATCTAAACCATTGATTAAAACTCTTTTGACTTTATGGTATATTTTGTTATCCGATAAGGCAAGTCTTCCTTTTTTTTTTTTTTCATTTTCATACTTTTCTTGACAATTTCCAGATACTTATTTTTCCATGTAAATTCAAAAGGATTTTATCCAGCCAAAAATTACCCAAATTTGGAATTAAACTAACTTATGTTTTAGAAGTACTGACAATTTAGTATATCTTACTATTTGTTCAGATCTTATTCTAATTTTCTGAGATTTTATTTTAAATTTTTCAATAATAGATTTTGCCCTTCAATAAGATTTCATAAATTTTCCTCATATGGATTCTGTGCCTTTTAAAATTTTATCCTTTATTTTTTTATAATTTAAATATTTTGTAATTATATTTTATTCTTTGTTGTTTTATAATTTAATAATTATTTTATAGTTTTTGTTCCATAGTAAGGAATTTTTTTTTCAATTTCTAAATACTTACCGGTATAATAAAAAGAAAAACGAATCATTTTTGGATGTTTACCTAGTACCAGTTATGTTACCAAGTTCTTTTATGAATTTTAATAGAGTTCTTTTTCCTCACTAGAGTTTCTAGGTATATGCCATATTATCAGCAAATAAGTTTTTAATGTCTTCTCCTTCAACATTATATGTACTAATTCTTCTCAGTTTCTTTGACAATCATAGGAAAATGTTAGACAAGTGACATAGGAATAGAAAAAGATGTGTCAGAATGTAAAGAAAATATAAGGCCAGGAACATTGGTTATTCTAAGTTATGGTATTATTATCATTATTTAAATTAATCTTATACTAGAGAACAAAATGAGGTCATAGTTTTCACGAGTTGTTTTGTATGAATTGATACTATAAAACTCAACAGACACATTTTACATTTACTCAAATTCTCCTTTAAAATCTTGATTAACATAAAAGATCGGAGTATGATCATTTTCTGTACTTAGGAAATTGTCACTTGTGTAATTCCAATTTGTCTTTAAGTGGAAAATATTTATTGTGTCTTTAATGTATTCTTTCATTTAAAACAATTTAGTTTATGTGTGACTTTTCAAGTCTATCTCTGTCGGTTAAAATGAGGTATATTAAACATTGCAGTATTTAAAAGGTGGCTATTAATTAGAAAAAATGAAAATTTCGTAGAAATATTTTAGGAAGAACATGAAATAAAGAGCAGTGATTAGAAGTTGGAAGATGTAGGTTTTAATTCCTCTGTGCCTCTTGCTAGCTTTCTGAGTTTTAGACTTCAATAAAGTTTAGTTTTATCAGTGAAAGACAGTTTTATCAGTGAATGACAGTCTCTGGCCTGCCTATCTTACAGAATGATTGTGAAGTTCAAATTAAATGAAATAATGTATATGAAAGTGCTTGGAGTATAAAGTGCAATACAAGTTTATAATAATATTATTATCAGACTCTGTTCTTTATTTTCTTCTTTTTATCATTTTGATTGAGATGCTATTTAGATGAGAAAAAGGAGCTTGATCATTTGTAGAAAAATATAAGCTTTTTCTAGACAAGAAATTGCCTTTTGTCTTTCAAGGACATGGAGAAAAATCACTTTCAGAATTTGAAAACAAAATTTCTATAAAATTTATTAAAATGGAGGGGAAGGAACATCTATAAAGCTGTAGGCAGATAGAAAAACTATTACTTTTGTGTCACTTTTGTATGTTAATAGATTAACTTTTATTGAAAAAAGGGGTATTGCCCTTTGCTTTAAGATTACATTTTAGATAGAAAATACTATATTAACTCTTAGTGATAGAAAGGTAAGAAGGAATATTAGAAGTTGGTGTGTTTGGAGAGGAGTAGGAGGAACTGCATGGGTGACTAATTAATTGGAACCTTACTTAGAATATTCCATGCACTTGTTTGAACATAGGTATTTTTTGCATTGTCTTTGAGTTTTGGTTTTACCCTTGATAACCAGGTGGTTTTGGTTGAAGTACACTGCTATTTCTAATTCAGTAGGTAAGAAATATTGGTAGTTTTAGTCAATCACTTGTTCTTTTTCTAAGATAAATTTGACTTTTAATTTTTGTTTTACATGTTTGGTAACAGGTGGTATTTATGAAGATTCATGTGCTAGTCATGGTCCAATGAGTTTGGGAGAGCTGGAGTTGCAGCCAAATACTAACCTCGTCCTTCCCACAACACTTTTGACAACACAAAAAAATGACGTTAATTTACAGGAGGCAGCTGAAGATTTTTCTCAGGTACCAAATTAAGAATATGTTTTTATTTAAAATGAGAATTGTGACAATATTATCTTTGCGTGGTATACTGTCAAAAACAATCTCTGTAGTCAGTTGGGTTCAAATCATGCCTCTCTTATTTGCTAACTCAAGCCTGCATATAAATCTTAGCTCAGCCAAAATCTAGCTGTGCCCTTGAACACATTATTTAGCCTGTACTAAGTCTAAATTTTCTTATCTTTAAGTTAAAGATTAAAAATAATAGATATAGATATGTGACATCTAGTTAGGTAGCTATTATCACTCACATTCCTGTATCTCCATACCTAGTTCAGTAATTTGTACATAGTGGGTACTCTATAGATGTTTATTTCATGAAAATTTGCAAAATATATTTCATGAAAAAATATGAAATTTCATAATGATCGAAGCCAGTGTTCTTTGAAATTGTGTGTACTGAAAAAAAAAAGGCTACCTTCTCTAAGACAGTAATCCATAAAAGCTCATGTTATTAAATACAGTTTTGAATTCATGTATTGGCAGTTTATTTCTTATTGTGGATTAATTTATATCAGCAAATATTCATTGCATGTTATTCGAGCAGTATTTTATTGTGTTGAGGAAGAAAATTTAAAAAATAAAGATTATTTATAGAACATACCATTATATAGGGTTCAGTATTGCTTACATATGACCAAGCAAAGATCAGGAAAAACTTGTTAATTACGAATAAATGTCTGTTAATAACTTATGTATAAAGGAAAAATTTTGTGATCATTATTAAGGAAAAAATAGATATGTACCCAAAGCACTATCCATGAAAAAGCAAATTAAAAAAATAGGTCTTATCAAAATTAAGAACCTTCTGCTCCTCAAAACACAGTATTAGAAGACTGAAAAGAAAGACCACAGGAGGAGAGGAAGTATTTGCAGAACATTTATCTTCTAAAAGATTTATATAAGAGTATATAAGAAACTCAATGTATAAGGAACTCACAGAACTGAATATTAAGAAAACCAACAATTCAACTAAAAAGTAGACAATATTTGGACAGATACTTTATCTAAAGAAGATAGATAAATGGAAAATAAGCACATAAAAAGATTCTTAAACTGAGTGTGGTAGTGTATGCCTGTAATCCCAGTGGCTTGGGCGGCTGAGACAGGAAGATTGCCAGTTCAAACCCAGCCTCAGCAATTTAGCAAAGTCGTAAGCAACTCAGTGAAACCCTGTCTCTAAAGAAAATATTAAAAAAGACTGGGATGTAGCTCAGTGGTTAAGAGCCCCTGGGTTCAATCCTTGATACAAAAAAAAAAGAAAAGATTCTCAATATTGTTAGTAATTAGGAAAATGCAAACCACAATGAGATACCACTATACACACTCAATAGAAATCTAACACTTAAAAGACTATCATGTGAACCAGGCATGGTTGTGCATATACCAGTAATCCCAGCTACTCAGGAGGCTGAGACAGAAGAATAGAAAGTTCTAAGCCAGCTTCAGCAAATTAGTGAGACCGTTAACAATTTAGTAGGATACTGTCTCAAAAAATAAAAAAAAAGGTCTAGGAATATAGCTTAGAGGTAAAGCACCCCTAGGTTCACTTCCCAGAACCCACCCCCAAAAAGAATCACTGCATTATTTTATATATCAATAGTTCATTTTATTTTTATTTTCTTGCTGAATATTACATTGTACAGAATATAACACAATTTATCCATTAGTATTTGATAGACATTGGTGTTAGACTGGGAAACCCAGGGGTGCTTAATCACTGTACCCCATCCCCAGTCCTTTTAAAAATTTTTAATTTTGAGACGGCTTCCTACTAAGTTACTTAGAGCTTTGCTAAGTTGCTGAGACTGACTTTGAATTTATAATCCTCCTGCCTCAGTCTCCTGAGTCCCTGGGATTAACGGTGTGTGCCATCATAGGTGGCTCTGTGGTTGATGCTTGCAAAAATTATGTTGAGTAAAAAAAAAAACAATCCCCCATAATAATTATGTTATACAATTTTATTTATATAAAATTCTAGAAAATTCAAACTACTATGTAGTAATAGAAAGTATTTCAGTTTTTGCCTTGGGTGGTGAGAAGTAGAGGTGGACAGGGCAAATGGGAATGAATAAATACAAAGGGGTATGAGAAAATTTGAGATTGATGAATGTGGTCATTATATTATCTTGGTTGTGGTGATGGTTTCATGGAATGGATACATATATACATACATACATACATATATGCTAGAACTTAGTAAGTTGTTCATTTTAAATATATGCAGTTTATTGTCTATTACTTATACCTCAAAAAAGCTGTTTAATAAAAAGAAAGATTGCTTGCCTCTAACTATTGGTCTATTTTACAGTAAGACTATGAAGTGTTACCAGAAGAGTAGACCTCAAAAAATTCCTTCATTAAATGTCTTTAAGGGGCTGGGGATGTGGCTCAAGCAGTAGCGCGCTCGCCTGGCATGCGTGCGGCCCGGGTTCGATCCTCAGCACCACATACAAACAAAGATATTGTGTCCGCCGAAAACTAAAAAATAAATATTAAAAAAAAATGTCTTTAGCTAAGATTTCTTTAGTACTGTTAATAGCAGCACACTTATTTATAGTGCTTACTTAGCCAGATTCTGTCCTAAATTTTTATGTGTTTTAACTCATTTAATCCTTATAACAAAGTAATGAGAGGTAGTTGTTATCTTCGTGTTATGAATGAGGAAATTGAAGTATTGAAGAGTTACATAATTTGTTCAAAGCCAAAGATAGAAAATGGCTGAGCCAGATTTGAACACAGGTAGCGCAGTTCCACAACACCACTCTTATTTGCTGTGGTAAGGAAAGGAACCAACAAGAAGGTTCTAAGTCAGAGTCTAAGATAGTTACAGATTGAGAATCCCATATCCAAAATGCTTACAACCAGAGTGTTTCAGATTTCATGTCTCTGTTTTTGGGATTGAAGCATATGGCATATGCATAATGAGATATCTTGGGGATGGGACTCAAGTCTAAACACAAAATTCATTTTAGTGCACCTACATTTTGGCTGTGACCTTCCATGTGAGCTCTCGGATATAGAATTTTCCACTTGAGGCATTCATCTTGGTGCCAAAGAGTTTGGGATTTTGAAATATTTCAGATTTTGGATTTTTGATGCTCAAGCCATAGTACCTGTCTTAGAAATACACACCAAAGTAGTATTTCATTCAAGACAGAAAGCTACATGACTAGTGACTCTAAACTTCAAGACCAGAGTTAAGGCTAGTTGTTATTACTCTAATCTAAAGCTGCTCATTTTTACCTCTAGATGAAGATGTGCCTGTCAGTGCTTTTGAGTATACACACACACACACACACACACACACACACACACACACACACACACTCTCTCTCTCTCTCTCTCTCTCTCTCTCTCTCTCTCTCTCTCTCTCTCATATATGTAGACAGGTGTTTCACATTCTATGGTTGTAGTTATTGGTAAGTATCCAGGGATGTCTTTTTTAAAGTTCTATTAAAGTATATCTGCTATTTGTTTTAGAACTCATTCATAATTAAGCTATAAAACAGGAAAGTAATTGGCTAAAGTTATCACAGTTTATGAAGTTGATTGTGAAGAAATTTGTGACTCTTGTAAATTCAGATTTGCTTAAGTATGGGTAAAAAAAAAGACGATGGGGCTTATGGTGGAGCATATATTCTTTGAATGGCAAATGGAGGATAACAATCCCTCCTCACACTTTTGAGAATTAAATTATGTTACTATATATAAAAGCTCTTTGAAAATTGCAGTGCATTATGTAAATTTTCATTTTATGCAAAAGTGGTTATGTGGAAGAGCTTACAGCCAAATTAAGTTCTTATTCTAACTCCATCATGTGTATATAAATCTAGACTGGTTTGCTTTATAAGTAGTTCTAAATTCTCTAATAGAAATTGTAAGAAATGGCTTAAAATAATTGAAATCCATGTATATTACTGAAATTTTTTAAAGGTTTTTTTTTCTCTTTTTAAAAAAAATTTTAAATAAGTAGTGGGACTGAAATGGAGCAAATTATATTCCATGCTATATGATTATGTCAAAGTGAACCCCACTATTATGTATAATGCACTAATAAAAACATTAAAAATATGTACTGATAGGTTGAGGATGTAGATCAGGGACAGAGCACTTGCCTAGCATGTGTGAAATTCTGGGTTCTATCCCCAGCACTGCAAGAAAAGGAAAAAAGAAAAAAATGTACTCGATCACTCATTTGTTAGAAATGTTAATAAATAACAAAATGATTAAAAGGTAATTTTAAAGCAAGCATATTATTAAAAATTTTTATAATAAACACCTGAATAACTGCTCAGATTTTAACTTAAAAAAATAATATTGTGACTTTATGTCTTAAATTCTTTAGTATCAACAAAAGCAGGATGAGGATGTTAAAGAAGTTGAACACAAGCCAGTAAAAAGTCGTTTAATACATGTGAGAAGTAAATCTGATATTATACTTTCACCACAAGGTAAGAATTGTTTTTAAAATAGGTAATAATATAAATTTGATACTTATCCTAATAGTAAACAGATATATCCTGAGAGTTCTTTTCTTTTACATATATCTTACTCTTATTTCTAGGATAATTTTTTCCCTCATTTTGTCTGTTTGGATGAAGAATCTTGTATTTTACTATAAATTTGTTAATTCTTTTTACCAGTAAACACTATTTCTATTTGATTTTTAAAACTCTTAGTTAATGTTTTCCTTGAATGTTAACTTTTGGTTTTTATATAACTAAATGTCAGGGTCTTTTTAATTAGACATAAATCTATATATCATAGTTGTCTGTCTTAAATTATAATACATTTAAGGCAGGAATTATGGCTGTAGAAAGGAAATTTTGTGTTGTGTAGTGAAATCAACTAAGTATAACAACAACAACAACAAATGATTCTCATGTTACATGCTATTATCATGTGGATGCAGTTTTCTGTATTATCGTAGTATCAAAATTGTGTAACTCCACAAATTAGCACTGAAGCATTTTGACATTGTTTTTATGTTTCCGTGAGTTTTTGTGCTTTTTTTTTTTTTTTTTTTTTTTTTTTGCCGCCTTGCTTCTTGGTCTTTTGTATTTTATATAACCGACATTGAAATTTGGAGTAGAAATTAATATCACTTTTGCTTAAAAACTTTTTGTCTATAATCTAGGAAGAAGTGTTAGGAATATTTTGAATAATTGAATAATTTTTTCTTGCTTTTATGAGTAATGGGGTGATTTTTTTCTATAGCTAATTTTTATTTAATGTTATAATATATGAATGAATGCATATTATTGAATGCCAGTATAATTATAAATATAGCTATGGACCTAAATGAGAGAAGTGCCCAAGGTAGTTATTAGGATTATCCTGGGGCTGAGGGTCAGTGGTAGAGCACTTGCCTATTGTTTGAGAGACCCTGGGTTGAACCTAGCACAACAACAACAATAAAAAAGAGGGTTATACCATATGAAATTTAGGCTTTAACTCTTCCATTTTTTTGTTTCTCTCTTAATCCAACTTTTCAGAACACTTGAACACTTTTAACCTATCCATGGTACATAAGTGGTAAATTTTATTTTAGAATCATATGAAAAATTGCCTATAAGAATTTCTTGTGGTGATTTAGAAATTAATCATGGCAGTATATTATATATATGAGCAAATAAATATTCTTAAGGTAATAACATGACTGATTTGATATCCCTTCTACTGAGTGCTATTGCCTTTAATTGTAAGTGTAGTTCATTTAGTGTTTTTCTTTTTTCTTTTTGGTACTGGAGATTAAATCCAAGCACACAACCACTGAGCTGTATCCCCTGCTCTTTTTTTATTTTGAGACAAGATCTCATTAAGTTGCCGAGGGCCTTGCTAAGTTGTTGAGGCTGACTTTGAACTTGCAATAAACCTCTTCCTTAGTCTCCCAAACTTCTGGGATTATAGGCATGTGCTGTCACGCCTGGCTAGTTTAATTTTTTAAAAGACATTTTGGCTGGACTCAGTATAATCCCAGCTCCTCAGGAGGCTTAGACAGGAGAAGAGTTCTGCCTGAACCATGAACAAGGTTCTGGGTTTAATTCCCAGTACTTGGTAAAAAGAAACAAAGAATTTCTTAGTTATAAATGAATTGTATTTTCTTGAGGGACATTTTACCTAATAAAACAACTGATTTAGCTCATAGGAAGGTAACTTTGGTATGATTTTACTGGCTTTAGGAAAGTGACGATGTTTTCAGTTTCACTTTATGTGAATGTTTCGCCACAGGATGGCAATAGTTACATTTTTGTTGACTTACAGCAATGCCATTAAGTAATGTCCAGTTGACATTTAATAGGTAAACAAGTCATAAGAAAAATAAAAGAAACCTAGAAATTAGCCAGTAGGAGAAAGTTTACAACTGTTAGACTTAATATGTTTAATTTTTTTTTTTGCGTTTACTATTACATCTAATTCAAAAGTTAGGAGAGCAGACCTATTTCAGCCTCAACTAAGACACATAAAAACCCAATGGGTTATAAATAGAGTATTTTAAATAGAAGCCAAGTCTTTCACTCTGTAGTTGATATATATCTCTAGACTGAATATTTCTTGAATGGGATATAATTGCCTTGGCAAATGCAGACAGTTATGACTTTTTCCCATAAATTTTATGTTTTTTTTTTCTTTTCTAATGAAATTCTGAGACTTTGCCAAATATTTCAGAGAATAGAAAGCCAGAGTGCCAAAATAATCCTCTAAGGCTCTCAGGACTTGGGGTGACCTTGAAGAAATTCAATCCTATCTCTTACACTCAGAGGCCTTGAAGATAAGGAAATTCATCCTATCACCAGGGAATCAAAACCACATCTTCTCTGGGAGATAAATGTTTCTAAGCATACTTGAACCCCAAATTATTTCAGGGGGAAGTATCATGTACTTTACTTTGAAATGTATAGTAGCTTAATATGCAAATATAAAAAATCAAAGCAGTTTACTAGAAATAGCACCTTTTTTAATGCTCATTCATTCAAAATTGAGGCTATGGTAGAACATAGATTCTAACACTATGCTGCTAAGAAATCTGCAATATCCTTGTTTTTTTTTTAATTTTCCCCTCCTTAGCTATTACTTTCATATTTTAATATAAAAGAGACAAATTGAATTGATTGTTCTCACAGATGACATCTTTGGAAAAAGGTTGTTTCATTTGGTATTGAATTCATAGGGTATGTTTTTGACTACATGATACCACTTATCTGATAATATATACCGATGAATGTCTAACAATTTTGTAGTGAAAGCAACTTCTGAGAAAGTGGTTTTCATTTCTATTATTTTCCCTTTAACTGTTCAAGTTAGCTATCTTTAATACAAGTGAGACTACTTTGAAATCAGTTTGGATGAACACAAGAACTAAATTCGATAAAGTGGTATGTTAAAATAGCTCACTTTTTTTCCCCACTACCACTGAGCTACTGGGGATGTAGCCCAGTAGCTCATCCCCAGCCCTTTTTAAATTTTAATTTAAATTTTTGAGACAGAACCTCACTAAGTTGACCAGGTTGACCTTGATTTTGTGATCTTCCTGCCTCAGCCTCTCAACTAGCTGGGATTACAAGCATGTGCAACAGTACCCAGTTTGAAATAGTTTGTTTTTAAAAAAATACTTTCCTCTTTTAGGTTCTCTCTGAAAAATTTAAAACTATCATGATAAATAATAATTAGAAAGTCAAACATACTATACAATAATGAGAAAAAAATTAGATCATATGTTTTATGGTTAAATGCTAGGACGGATTGGATTGGATTGTTAAAGTCATAGTAATTTTTAGTTTTCTTATTCGTAGATTATGTTGTTCAGAGTGTGTGTGTGTGTGTGTGTGTGTGTGTGTATAAACACTAAAAACAATAGATGTAATTGTAGTAATTAATCAACAATTATGTTTTTGTGGGAAACGAGAATTATGAATTTTTTTAGCATTATATACTGAGTTCAATGCCTAGCCACCTTACCACCTTCCTACCTCACATACTATGATTATAACTTTAAATATGTAAGAATTAGGAAATTCAAAGCTTATTCTTTGTAGAAGCTATTTCTGACCATGTATGCAAATAAATCATTTTTGTTCTTTAATAAAGTGATAGAGTTTTTGCCTTTGTATTTTTAAATATGGCTAAATCCCAATAACTATCAGAATTATAATTAATCTTAATAATTTCAAAACTATAGCTAAATGTTCTAAGTTTGTTTTGTTTTTTGGTTTTAGTATTAGGTATGATAGTGATTCCAAAAAATGTAATGTGGGGGAGCAGGGAGTTTTGCTCAGTGGTTAGCAAGCATGAGGCCAGGGTTTTATTCCCAGCACTACAAGAAAAAATAAGTAAAAAAGAAAAGAAATATCTGAGAGAGGGGTGGATGTGGTACCTACTAATGTCTATGAAAAAAAAAAACCCATAAATTTAAATGTTTAACAAGCATTATCTGAATAAATGTGTCTTCTACAAATTATTATTGATTAGCAAAAAAGAAATTCCCTTTGAAATGTTGCTGAATTTGAGGATTTTGTTTCTGCCCAGGATGAGGAAAGTGGAAGAGTATCACTGCTACTCTAATTATAATAAAATGTTAGATAAACCACAAAATCATAACATTTCTTAAACTCATCAGAGGGCTTATAATGCTTATGACATAAAAACTAAATAGGCTAAAGTCCAAAGAAAAGCAGAGTTCTCCAGAAGAAGGAATACAAGTACTGTCTCACCTGTGCCAGAACACAGTCACAGGAAGAGAGGTTGGGCACCAGCCAAGCAGACAAGAAGCATTTGGCTAAACTCTCTTAGTGGGTTGCCAAAGGTCCTGTATATAGGTAGACGCATTGGAAGTTACAGATACAAGGGAATTTATAGCCACTTGTGGGCTTCCTCCCCACAGATCTTTAGAGAAAAATTAGGGGAGGGCAAGAGAATGGAAAGAATCTCCTTCATTGGTAAGGCCTAGGTGGCTGTCAGTTCCAGATAGAGGAGACCCTGTTTTGACTCATTATCTATAAGAAAAAAGGCCTTAGGCCACCCAACAGGGGGCCGCATATCTAATACATCCAGGGTACAGGTAAAAACTCATTGCTAGGGGAAAGGTAAAGAAAAGACTATCTAACCTTGGGAAAGAGGAAGGAAAGATTGGGCCCACAATCTTATGTAAATACCATTAAAAGTTTTCTGTTGCTGTCTGGCATGGTGGCACATGCCCGTAATCCCAGCAACTAGGGAGGCTGAAGAGGCTGGAGGATCTCAAGTTTGAGGTCAGCCTCAGCAATTTAAGAAGACCCTCAACAACTTAGCAAGACCTTGTTTCAAAATTTAAAAATGAAAAGGGCTAGAAATGTAGATCAGTGGTAAAGTACCCCTGGATTCAATCCCCAGGATCAAAAAAGAAAAAAAAAAGTTTTCTATTGCTGGAGGAGGGGTGAGAAAATCCTTCACAAAACTTGCCAAAGGGTCAAGGCAGAATTTGGCTGCCACAGGAAGGAGAAGCAGGGTCACTCCATCATGAGTTCTATCATGGGCCCCAGGCCTACTGAATCTGCCTGGGACTGATATGGGACTAGGATAACAGAGAACCATGCCATTCCCCACCTTGAGAACAACTGGATAATGAGCAGCAGTAGCAGGATCTCAAAACTCATGCTCTGGAGCAGGTAGTTGCACAGTAAAGGCCAAAAGCTGATGGTGGAAAAGAAACACTGAGGAAAACTCTTGGGCATCCTAGGGCCCACTCTAAAAAAAAAAGTAACACTAGAAGAATTTGAAATGCAGCAATGGCAAATCTCAAAGCCAGCTTAATTCATGACTTTGTTGACTCAACCCTTCCCACTAGTGGCCTACTTACAGAAGAGGTATTTCCATTTTCATACATTAATATCTTTATTTTTGTCTCTATTGTTTTACCTACAATAGCAGTTAATAAAAATTAAAAGAAAATAAGAAAAAACAATGACAAATGTACTTCTTTTTCTTTCTTTCTTTTTTCCCTGTGAGATCAAATCCAGAGCTTTGCACGTGCTAGGCAAGTACTCGATCACTGAGTTTCATCCCCAGCCTTCTGTTTTTTATTTCTTTTCTAAGAGTTGGGGTTTCACTGTGTTGCCCAGGCTATCCCTGAACTACTGGTTAATTCTCTTGTCTCAGCTTTACTGGTAGCTGGGACTATCAGCACGTGCCACCATGCTTAGCACGGTCTTACTCTTAAGAAACCAAGCAATCAACAGAACAAGGATCAGTGGTCTCATATGTTGAAATTGTTAGTAAATTAGCTATGTAAAGGCCCCAGTAGGAAAAGTTGACAAAATATGTATGAACAGAGTATGAAAACTTGAACAAAGAGGTGCAAATAAAAAGAAAGGGTCAAATTATCACGAGCCCTCTGTGGGCTGTGTGTGGACTGTTGTGCATCATAGCCTAATGAGGGGATAGGTCTGGCATTGGGAACCTCCTGTGGCACCCCCACAGGGATTGATTGATTGCCTGTTGCAGGTAAACTCCCCCCTCAAACTCTGCCAGATATCCCACATAGCACCTGAGATGGGTGTGATCTGAGAAGATGCCAATCAACCTGCTGACTACTAGACATCATGAAGCAAGGTTCTGCCCTTGAAACCTTATCCCTGCCTTTGATGTACCCCCTTAAATAAACCACTGGAGCCATCTTTTCTTTGTCTAGTTCTAGAGCCCATGTGGACTAGATCTATCAGGGCTTTCACATTTATAAGTATATTTCTGAATATTTATGTTTTTGTTATTCACTAATTTTTAAGAACTCCCCAATGTGACTCTGGCTGTCACTCCCATTATCAAGTAGAAGTCTTGGGGTGGAGTATAGTCATAAAGAATGACATCTGTGGTCTTATCAGTAGACTCAACATAGCCAAGAAATCAGTAAACTTGAAGATAGCCAATAGAAATTGAAACACAAAAAGGAGACTGAGAAAAAAGACTGAGCATTCAAGAGCTATGGGGCAATACCAGACAGCCTAACATACTTATAATTGGAATCCCAGCAAGAAAAGAAAGCAAATGGGAAAGAAGTACTTGAGGAAATCATTCAATAATTTTATGGGAATAATGAATATAAACCATAGATCCAAGAATTTCAGAGAACTCTATCCAAGGTGAAGAGAAAAATATATATATACACATAATATTCAGGAAGGTAGAGCAACTCTAATTCTGTTACATTCATGGTGGGAATACAAAACGGAACAGCCACCTTGGAAAACAGTTTGGTTGTTTCTTATAAATTACATATATTTACTGTATTTACTCAAAAGAAATGAAAATTTATGTTCACAGAAAACCTGTACTAAAATGTCTTTTAGTGGTTTTGCTCATAACTCCCCAAAGTTAGAATCAACCAAATGTCCTTCGATGCATAAATAAATAACCTGTGATACACAGATACAGTGGAATCTATTAGCAATTAAAGGGAATGAACTTCTGGTATACACACAACAGAGCAAATGAAACTCAGCTCCTTTTTATGAAGTAAAAGAAACCAAATCAAAAAGATACATATATACTGTATGGTCCCATTTACATGACATTCTAGAAAAGGCAAAATTATAGAGGACAGATCAGTGGTGGCCCACCCGGGGAGTTCAAATAACAGGAAGGAAATTTCGAGGATAATGAAAATGATTGGGGTAGTGATTATATAATCCAGTGAATTTGTCAAGGGTAAATTTTACTGATTATGAACTATATTCAAATTACATAAGTAAATATTGCTGAGTTTATGATATTTCTTTTTCCATTATGAGTTTTCTTAATTAACATTATGAAAATGTATTATTTGGGAAGGTATGAGAGATTTTGTTGTTAAAAGGTATGTAAATGTGGGGGCTGGGGTTGTGGCTCAGTGATAGAGCACTTGCCTTGCATGTGTGAGGCACTGGGTTCAATTCTCAGCACCACATATAAATAAATGAATAAAATAAAGGTCCATCAACAACTAAAAAAATATTTTTAAAAAGGTATGTAAATGTGGCGCTGAGTATATTGTATATTACATTTATGTATTCTTACATCTTTTTCTTCTGTTTAACACTTCAGGAGGGAATAGTTTGATATATTTTATAGTACAATATATTTTCAGTATAATGTACACTGAATTTTAGGTGTTTATTAAAATTAAATTCCATTCATCTGGGTGTGGTGGTAGACTCAGGAAGCTGAGGCAGGAGGCTCACTTGAGCTCACAAGTTTAAGACCAGCTTAGGTAACATTGCAAAACCCCATCTCAAAAATAAATAAATTCCATCCAAACCAAAAGTTCCGAACACTTGTGCTTTGTAGTTAGTAGCAGTTATCTAGAAACAAAAAATGGTATTGTATGTGCTAAAAAATCCAAACTGCTCAATAGAAATACTCTCATTTTACAATGTGATTTTTAGATTTTAGAAAGGAAAGAACTGTCAGCCCTTAACTTATGGCTTTTTCATGCACATCCAGTATAACTAATTGATCTGGTTAAATGAACAATAACGGAACCCTCTTCATTATCCCCACTTCAAATCCTCAATGCTTTTGTGCATTATTGTCCTCCACCTGGAGTTACCTTCTCTCTGCACCTTGTGTGCCTACAAATTATTTGTTCTTCAACATTTAGTCCCATCTTTCTGAGCCTTTACTGAATGTCTGATTAAAAATAATGCATTCAGGTGCTGGAGTTGTAACTCAGTGGTGGAGCACTTGTCTCGCACATGTGAGGTACTACGTTTGAACCTCAGTACCACAGAAAAATAAATTTAAAAAAAAGATATTGTGTCCATAAAAAAAAATAAAAAGTAATGCATTCATTTTAACCTACCCTTCCCCCCATCTTTTTTCTTCCCTGAACATAATCATTATCTTAGTAGTAATTTCCATTTACTGAAGGCTTATCAGGCATTGTATCGTTGTTTCGTTTATTCTTCAAAATACCATATCAGGAAGGTAGTTTTATTTTCATTTTATTACAGAGTGAGAAATACAGTTAACTAATTTTCCAAAAGCACACAATTTAGAAATTGTAGCTCTGGAATTCAAGTCCATAATAGCAAAACAAAACAATCCAGTTTTAAAAATGGGTCAAAAATTACAAAGCTGAAGCTTTTTTTCTTGTCTTTTTTTTTTCAATATCTTTTTAGTTATAGGTGGGCACAATATCTTTATTTTATTTTATTTTTTAAACTTTTTTAGTTGAACATCTTTATTTTACTTATTTATTTATTTTATGTGGTGCAGAGGATTAAACCCAGTGCCTCACAGATGCAAGGCAAACGCTCTACCATTGAGCCTCAACTTCAGCCCCATTTATTTTATTTTTATGTGGTGCTTTGGATAGAACCTAGTGCCTCACACATGTTAGGCGAGCGCTCTACTTCTTGAGCCACAACCCCAGCCCTTTTTCCTTGTTTTATACTGCATAATGAATAAGCATTTGACAGATACTTATCATGTGACTTAATAGATTGTTGGCAAGAGCTGCTTTTATCATTTCTGTAATCCCTAGACCTATTATTTAAAATTTAAGGAAAAGTGATATATGGAATGGTTTAGTGATTATTTTTTGTTAAGATAATGTTATCTTGTTTTTTAGAGTTTCTTTCCCAATGTAGCATTGTGCATAGCACACAGTTGATGATCAGTAAGTGTCCACTAAATTGAATTTGATGATCACAGTATTTACTATTGACTATGAATCACATTTTTTTGAGAGAGAGAGAGAGACACAGAGAGAGAGAGAGAGAGAATTTTTTAATATTTATTTTTTAGTTTTCGGCGGACACAACATCTTTGTTTGTATGTGGTGCTGAGGATGGAACCCGGGCAGCATGCATGCCAGGCAAGCGCGCTACCGCTTGAGCCACATCCCCAGCCCTATGAATCACATTTAATTCTATCATTTAGTAATAAGATAGAAGGAAGGCAAGAGAGAAAATTAGAATATTTCATTACAGTCATTTTTTAAGTTATTGACACTCTTGGTACAGAGTGGAATAATCTAAAGTCATTTTTAATTGCTTTTCTAAAAGATTTGTGATTTCTTTTGTAGTAGTAATATAAATTTTCATCTTCAAGGTCATATTAGTTGAACAGAGGGTAGGGGAAGCTAAGAATGTGACCAAAGGTGAGGAAGATAAAGTCAGGTTGTATATTAGAATGTGGGCAGTCTTTTTGTACTTCAGACAACATGTTGAGAAAAACACTGGTCATTCATTCATTTTAAAAATTGGTATATAATTTAGATACTATCTATATACTTCTCCCTTATAAAAGTGTATTATTATTGTTTTTATTATTCAAAAAGTTGCAAAACTATCACCAATCTCTAATTCCAGAACATTTTCTTTTACACCCTGCCCCCCAAAAAAACAAAAAAACACATCCATTTGTTGTTATTCTTCATTCTCACCTCCCCCTGCCCTGGGAACCACTAATCTAATTCCTATCTTTTTGGATTTACCTTTTCTGGACATTTCATAGAAATAGAAATATACCCTAAGTGTCTTTTTTGTTTGATTTCTTTCACTTAACCTAATGTTTTCAAGGAACATTCATGTTGTAGCAGTTATCTACTGTAGTTGGCTATGCGTTGTCCCCCATCTGTTTATGTGTGGAAGCCTTGATCCCCAGTGCAGCAATGTTTAGAGGTCAGGTTTTTAGGAAATGATTGGATCATGAGAGCTCTAACCTCATCAGTGGATTGATCTATTGATGAAGTAATAATTTAATGGCATTATTGAGAGACAGGAGGTGGGACCTAGCTGGAGTAAGTGGGTCACTGGGGGTATGCTCTGGGAGGGGATATATCTTGTCCCTGGCCCCTTCCTCCCTCTTTCTCTACTTCTGGGCAATCGGGAGATGAGCAGCTTTCATAGATCATGTCCTTCTGCCATGATGTTCTGCTTCACCCCTGGACCAAAGCAGTGGAGCCAGCTGACCACAAACTGAAACTACTGAAACTATGAACCAAAATAAATCTTTCCTCTGTTATTTTTCTTTCAAGTATTTTATCATAGTAATCAAAAATTGACTAACACAATTATTTGATTTCTTTTTATGCTTGAGTAATATTCCCTTACACATTCATTTTCAGGTCAGCCTTTTTTAGTATCCCTATTATGCAAAGTTCTGTAGGTAGTTCTGTGGATCTAGAGATCTTCCTGCTTCATCCTGCTGAGTAGCTGGGGATTATAGTCATGCACCACTATGCCTGCTTTAATTTTATTTTTGTAGCATTAATTATACATTGTGTATGGAAAGCTTAGATTTTTCTCAAGTCTATCATTAAATGCATCTCACCAGAAGCATATACCGGGATTATTTTGAAGACTCACAAACATTCCAAAAAAACTCTGCAACCCTTTTATTGTTCTTAGCCAGATTTTCTTAAACCTGACTTTAAATTTTTTATTGATGTAAAATATAAGTCATTAGATCAATTAGTAGCCTTTATTTAACAACCACTAAAAATAATTTAACCTTATAAAAATAATAATCTCCGAGGTAAATGTAGATTTGATGACATCTTTATACATTTATATTGATCAGATAAATACTTTAGTCTTTGGGAGCAGAGGAATCATCTCTAGTTCAATAGAACCAAAGGTCATAATTGTGGCTAGTGGTAGGATGTGATCTGACTTATAATTTAGTAATATTTTTATTATATCATGCTGCCCTCTTCCAAATAAAATTACATATAATTGCAAGTTAATATATTATGAATGCTGTTCTTCTAATCACCATAATAATTGTTCATTTAACTGTTGTAGTGATTTTAGTTTTCTATAAATAAAGTAAAATCTAAGTAGACTATTTTATCTAAGAGAGTAATAGATTGTTCTACTAACCTAGTTCTACCCGTTTTCTTCATATATTGGAAATAAAAGAGAAGGTTGACTAATTTCAATTTAAAATTATTAGACCAAAATAGTATTTATAGGCTTATTATACTTGTAGGATGTGCCACTAATGGATAGTTTGTTAGTCTCTAATATAGTGTTTCTTAAACTTTAATAGACATGAAAGTACTTATTTAACATGTAGATCCTAGGCGTCTCCTGAATCTGCCTGAGGCAGGGCCTGGGAATAGGAAAGTTAAACTAGTACCCCTGTGAGTCTGGCACAGGAGAGGGAGGATTACCCTTTGAGAAACACTGCTTAGTGGGTGGCTCCAGTTGTTTGGCGGACTTGGTTCTCCATGGAGTTAGAGGTGTTACAGCATAGAACATGCAAGATACTTAATCTTTCTCTGCTTTTCTTGTTTGTGATATAGTACATATTTTTATAGGTTGATACAGTAATTAAAAGCAAAATGCACTTATAATAGGATCTGACATATATTAAGAGTAATAAAAGTATTATTTATTAGCATGGCTGTATCTAGGAAATCTCTTCTTTTTAATACTCATGTTGTAATCAACTCTCCTTTAACAAATAGGGATTGAACATGTATTAGTCTTAAGCTTTATGAGAAAAAACCTAAAGGTGGTCTGTGTAGTGTTAGGGCGATAAATTGAACATTTTGCCTCCTTAGTGAATATAATTAAGACTATAGTTATACTATAATTATATATGCTACATACCTCAGATTCTTTACATAATTTTCCATTGATTTGTATGTTTGATAGCTAAGGTGAAGGTTATTAACCAGGGCAATTTCCGGCATAATTCTAGACATTGAAAGGTGGAGGTTTTAGTAAATTGCATTCTGTCAACAATTCTCTCATCTTTAAATCCCAAAGAGACTGATAATTCAAGAGTTCAACATTCATGTATAGGCTATGACATACTGATTAGAAGTGTAATTAAGACTTGAGGGCAGTATGTGTACACATGAAAATATTTAAAAATTATTATTAGGGGAAAACCCCTTGAATTTCTAACAACAAAAGATAACACAATTTCATTTATTATCCTTATAAACATATGTTCTTGGCAAACATTTTTTCCCTTTTATTGTCCTTACATATTTTATTATGTAGAAAAGTTAATGTTTAATTTGATTAAACTTTCTTATCCATAATAATTTTGCTTTTTACCACTATTATCATTTCATGTTATATAGAATTGTTTTTGTAAAATGCCCCAAACTTGTGCCTTTGGTTGAACATTTTCCCCATCCCTACTTTAAGCAAATATCTAACATCATCTAGGAAGGTCTGATACTGGTAGCTTTATGGAGGAAGGAAAAAAAAAAAACAACACTAATTTTTTTTTAAATGGGAAAAAATCTCCCAAGAATTGTACTTTGCCACAGAAAACAGATAACATTAAGTAAATGCCATAGTTCTTCCCATGTGATTCATATGTAAAACACATAATTCAAGCTTAATGGGAGCTCTTAAAAGACATGTCATACCAAAGCAAACCTATGATGATTTAGAAATGAAATGCAAATGAGGGTGCCAGACACTGGAGGTGAGAGGAACAAACTAAAATTTGGATTTAGGCATGTGAAGATCTTCTAGACTTGTTTCATTGATTTTGGATGATGTTTTAGTATCTGTTTATGAAGAAGAGGTTCTAAGGGAATTGTCTTTAAACCTAGTTCCATTGCTTACAATATCTGGTCTTAGAAGAATTCAAATATATTCTTTCCTGTGTAGAGCCATCTTTTTTAAGGAATAGATGAGATGTAGACTGAGATTTAAATGATGCTGTGTTGAAGCAATAGTGCACTGATTAGCTGGGACTACGATTTCTAAGAGGGCTTTTTATTACCTTTCATTATATATGCTACATACCTCGGATTCTTTTACATAATTTTCCATTGATTTATATGTTTGATAGCTAAGGTGAAACTTCTTCTTTTGTAAGGTCTACGCTTTCCAATGTAAAGAGTTCTGGCTGCTCTGCCCTCAACTTCAACACCTCCGTTGTTTTTGAAGTACCAATATATTGAGGAATGAAGAACAGCTTTACTATTTAGAATATGTGGGGATAACTGTTTTATTAAGGATATAGCTTTTTTCCCCTCTTCCCTCCCCTAACTAACCTGGTTGGTTTTGAATATGAGACAAGGATGCAGGTATTTGGAGGTGGCTAGTGCATTAGTTAAATGGAGCCACTTTGGTCATATTTTCTCCCATGTGTGGTGGCGTCTCCATTTACTCGATCCTTTTTCTTCTTGGCTGTCTATTCCTGGGGCTCCATATCATTTTGGGTGGGGATACCAGGGATTAAACCAGGGTGCTTAAGTACTAAGCCACATCCCCAGCCCTTTTTTATATTTTATTTTGAGACAAGGTCTTGCTAAGTTACATATGGCCTCTAAAAGTTGCTGAGGCTGGCCTTGAACTTGCGTTCCTTCTGCCTCAGCCTCCTGAACTGCTAGGATTACAGACATGTGCCTCTGAGCCCAGCTTCATATCATTTTTGACCTATAGTTACCTATTGTTTCAGTCCACAGACAGAGTAATTTATAAAAACTAAAAGTTGACTCAGCTCATTGTTCTGAGGGCTGGAAAGTTCAAGATTGGGTAGCTGTCTTTGGTGAGGTCCTCCTCGTTGGTGGGGACTCGCAGAGTCCCAGAGTAACACAGGGTACCATGTGATGAGACAGAACATACTAGATCTCTCCTCCTCCTTTTTTAAAGTCACACCCCTATGGCCTCATTTAACTTTAATTACCTCCTGAAAGTCCCACCACTAAATAGCACAGTAGGATTAATTTTCTTCCCCTGAATATCTCACAATGAGGATTAAATTTCAATGTAAGTTTTGGTGGGGACATTAAAACCATATCATTTGTGTAAGTACAAGTACAGTGTTTTCACCATCCAAGATTTCAATGTCTCCTTGATCTACACTGATCTCCATTCTGTATTCTATTTTCAAGTGTTTCTGATTTTGTTCCTTTGGAATTAAGATGTAATTTGTCAGTTATAACCAGTTAGCTACTGGGATGTGGGGCTTGGACTGAACTTTTGCTTTTTTCCAGTGATTCTTTTTATTGATTGATCTTATTTAGCTTTAACATAGCACTTATTTCAGTTCTCCACCCCAAACACTAATTTCAATTTTATCTCCTCAATTATTTTTTAATATAAACTTCTTCTTTTGTAAGGTCTACTCTTTCCAATGTAAAGAGTTCTGGCTACTCTGCCCTCAACTTCTTATGGCTCTACATTAATCTCATTTTTTTCTTTCTTTTTGGGTTGAAGAGTGAGCTGTGATTCCCTCCTTACCCTTCTGTAGAGGTAATCTTTCCACCTGCAGTTTTAAAATTTTTTTTTAGTTGTAAATGGACACATACCTTTATTTTATTTATTTATGTTTATGTGGTACTGACGATCGAACCCAGTGCCTCACACTTGCAAGGCAAGTGCTCTACCACTGAGCCACAGGCTCAGCCCTCTACCTGCAGTTTTGATCCTGTCTAATTTCTATTATTGTCACAGGGAGAAGGGGAAAGATGTAGTCATGAGGGAAGAAAAGAACAGTTGCAGAGAAAGGAAGGAAGTGTGTAAAAGGAAGGGAAAGGTGGGGGTAAATGTGATAGTGGAGAGGATAGGGATGATGTTCAGGCAAGAAAGGGAAAAGACATAATGTGGGGGTGGGATGAGAAAGGATCAGAATCACTTCTTATCTACAGAATGAGATGGGGTAGGTCACTTGTAGCTATACACACTTAATAATTCTCTCTCTCTCAACCCCTTCCCCCAGCATACCTACCAGTATCCCCTAATGTGCTAGTGAGATTATTTATTTTTAGTCAAATTCAAGCTACCCTTGTCCCACCCCATGCCTTTCTCAATCTCCCCTTTGAACCTTTTCTTCCCTGCCCTTTGATAGAACTTCTCCATCTCAGAAACATATTCTTGGTTCACTGGGTGTCCTTGAAACATCCATGCCATTTGGTATTACTTCATTTTTAGCCCTTGTTATCATATCTTTTATGATTTTTTTAACAGCTGTCATCTTGTCTAGAGACAATGGCCTTGCTTCATTCATCTCAGTACCACCTACTCTCTACCACACTGTCTTCAATGACAGATTCTCAATAAATGTGTATCCAATCAAATGCAGTATGTATCCCTTTTCCCCTGTCTAGTTCAACGTCCTTGCTAACAGTTTTCTTCCTTCCTTCCTCCTTCCTTCCTTCCTTCCTTCCTTCCTTCCTTCCTTCCTTCCTTCCTTTTTTTCTTTCTTTATTGCCATTTATGCATTAATTTTGAGTAACTGCTATGTGCCAGACATTGTTTAAAGCCTCAAGGATACTGTGAAACATAACAGGTAAAATTCCTGCTTTCATGGAGCTTATATACTTGTTAACATAACAGATAAAAAACAAACAAATTTACAATAATTTCAGATAATGAGAAGATAAGAGAAATAAAAAGTTTACTGAAAAATGGTAAGTGTCAACTGGCAAATATGGAATGAGTACTAATATTGGAATATCAACATTTTCCAACCGTCATAATAAAAGTTAGGCAATGCAAAGGTCACTATGGATGTTAAATGCACAGGGAAAGTTTGATGAGGAACAGAATATTTGTATGACCTTAAAGTATCTCCTTGAAAATTAGCTCACTCATTCAAAAGGAAAACAAAAAACAGTATCTTGGTTGAGTGATTAAAATTAATATTGTCATAGAGGGTCAACTGAACATTGTAACTCCATATGTGATATCTGAGCAGGCCACAGTATCTGAGAGTTGATAGTATAGATGCCATTGAAAACAGTGAATATGGGTGAAATACCTAAAGTACTGAATATAGCCAGGAAAGAGAAACTTCTAGGCTTGAGGTAGACACTCTCAAGATTTAAAGGTAGGGAAAGAAAGGGGGCCAAAAAGAGGATATTAGACCCAACAGGTGATAATCCCATAGTATCTAGAACATACTAGTTTGCTCTACATTTTATGGACAGAGAATCCATAATTTTCTTTCTCAGTTAACATTACTTTTTTAACTTCTCACTTATTGGTTCTAGTTTTTTTCTATGAGTGTTAGAAGTCTTTGAATGAAACAATCTTTCAAATATTTGATGACAGTAATTATAATTTAAAGTCTGAATGTCATGCTCCTTTTACTATTCCTCATAAAATATTGTATCTAAGCTCTTCACTTAGAAGAGCTTCTGTTCTGCAAGTCAATGTATCTTGTATAGAGTTACACTAGGACAGACACAGCCACTGCCAAGTCTGGCAGATCCGTTTCTTGCCCCAAACCTATTATGATGAAACAAACATTTCCCAAATGGTTTCCTGCAGAAAGAACTCTTCTACATTGTAGTTTTCATTCTCACAGCAACAATAAAATTGTCAGTATGTAAAGGTGTTATTTTGTTCAGGTAGGAAAACTGAAGCTCAGAGGGAGTTGAATAGTCTCAGTACTGGTGGGTGTGGGTGTTGTGTGTGTGTGTGTGTGTGTGTATGTGTGCGTACTAGGAATTGAACCCAGAGGTGCTTGACCACTGTGGTACATTCCCTAGCCTTTTTAGTTTTTACAGAGTCCTACATGATGAAGTTCTTGTCTTCTCTGAAGTCATATTGAGACTTTTATGAGCGAAAAACAAACAAAAAACTTTTACTAAGATTTTTTTCTTAAATTTATGTTAGTCTTTTAGGTTCATGTCTGTCTCTATATAAGCACCCCATAAAAGTAGAAATGGGCAGTTTCATTGAAGTCTGTAAATAATTGTTAGTAAGCCTAAGAATGATAATTGCAAATTTAAGACTTTTTTGAATATAGTTTTTAAAATTTTTTTAATTTTTATTTTTTGGTGGTGCTAGGGCTTGAATCTAGGACACGCACATCACAACACACACTCTACCACTGCTATGTCCCCAGCATTGTGTGTATTTTTAAATTAGTAGTAAATGCAGAGGCCCAAATTATGCTGGGGTTTCTAGTGGAAAATACAATTACTTGTGAATTATTTTAAGCTAGAATGCTAATTCCTCTGTTAAATACTAAAACATAAGTATACATGAATATATGGTATGTGGAATACATATCTGTAAAAGACTGTAAGTGAAATATTATTGCTGAAAGTATTTTAAAATCAAATTGTTAGTGTTTGTTTATACTTATCAGCTCAGAATATACAGGTACAGAACTTGGGTACTTTTTTCCTGTGAATATAAGTATAGTAATACTATATCGCCCAATGAAGTCAGAAAAAAATCATTTAGGTAGAAAAGTAGTTCTGCTGAAAGCCCTGTGATTATTGCCTTTAGAGTCATTCTGACTACATTTTTTTTTTTTAAATCAGGACTTAGGAAGTCCTGGAAATATCATGTTAGATATTTTCTAATTATTGTGTCAGCATGATCAATCATTTTCTAAATTTACCAGTTTCCTGAAATGGTGTAGCCAATGTTCATAACACTTTACAGGAAGTAGCACAAAATTATTTTCTGTGTCCTCATATATTTCTCTTGGTGTCATAAAAGTATATATTGTACAAATGAAATATTTGTCTTTGACAAAAAGGCCTGTACACCAAACTACAATTAATGAATACAAGAATTAGAAATCAAAACTTTGTTTAGTCTGAGGAAAAACAATTCTTTAAACTATAACCACATGGCTGTTTCTTGTTTGCATCAACTCTGGGTGACTGTTACTGTCTTCTGTGAATTCTTGGGCAGGGCCCTGACTTTGTTGAATGAGCCAATTGTTTTCCTTTGTGTTGCCCATCTAGTAAGTTCCCATCTGGTTTGTATCAGACTATTTTCACAGCCAACAACTGCTGCCTTCTCTATATCCTGACACTTTGGGGCCCCATGCTATCAAAGCACTGCTGTGATGGCCTTGCTGGCAGGGCTATACAGCTGTGCCTCACAGCTTGGAACTATTACCCAGAGTAATGGTAACGTAGAACTTGGACTGGCCCTTATTCCCATTGGTGTCGTGTGTACAGTGAGCAGAAACCTACCCACCCGACCCTCCTCCCCCACCTGAAACTTACTATTCAACAGAAAAATCTTTAAAGCTCTTATTCTAGAATATGGAGTGGTGGTGTTCTTATTTTCTAGTGGCTTCCTGTATTTGAAAGCTCATTTTTCATTCTTTCACTTTTTTAAAAGTTACCAGGTCTGGCCTTGGGGAAGTGAACTAGTCACTCTGTCAGATTTAATTTTTCTTTCCAAATGTAGTTAGAAATGGCTAGATATAGCAAAGCCTATTGTAAAGACTGCACAGATAAGGTAGTGTATTTTTAGTGATAATCACAAGCCATAATTTGAGAGAAGTTTCCATATTTAGGAAGGATCTCTATTATAGAAAATGGATTTTTCTGTGGATAGGTTAATAGGGGTCCTTAGCTTCAAAGTGTTTAGTAAATATTAGGAAGTTACTTTGCCTTCAGCCCTTGGTAGCTATATCAGATGTCATTTATAAGAATGTTATAATAGTATCCTTCTCTGCACATTGTAGCCTGGTATAATATGGCCAAATTAGAATTATAGGAGTTATTGTTGAATAAGAATTACAGTTATGTTTAAGTGTAGTTACAGTGTCATTGCTTTATAAACTTTATTGACACCCAGAAAAAGAGGGAATTACTGTGCATTTATAGGACATGTTAAGATTTCAGAAACACTTTCAAGATTCGTTGAAATTAGATTCCAGTTTGTGTTTCCGTAAAAGAAAAGGGCCAATAATCATAGAACATCAGATATTTTGATAGTAAGCTGTTGGAGAGCAGAGCAACCTCCACAAAAGCTCACTTGCTTCTGACAAGGTTCAGCTTATTGTGTTTCCAGATTTATTTCCTTATAGTCAGCAATATGGACAGTGGCTTAGCAGTAACTAGTCACTTGATGTTAAAGGCTATCTGGTAAGATTAGTGTTTTGCCTAACTCATCATTAGAAAACCATTAAAAATTACAAAGATACTACCTTTTAATTGCTGAAACTAATTAATTGGTTTTTTTTACAATTTTAACTTTTTATGGAAAAATAATATACATAAAGAAAAGTATACAAAGCCTAAGTGTACAGATCAAAGAACTGTCAACAAGCAGAGCACATTTGTCAACCAGTACCCAACTCAAGAAACAACATTGCCAGTGACTCCTTAATCCCCTAGTGTTCCCTGTCATTCACAGCCCTGCTCCCATAAGGACGAAACTATTATTCTTACTTCTGAGAGCATAAGTTTAGTTTTGTTATTTTTGAACTTAGGTAAATGAAATCAGAATCCATGGCTTCTTTCACAAGGCAAACCTATTGTAATTTTTAAGATTCTTTTAGTTTTTAAACCATTATGGCATACTTTTATAAAGAATTGTCTGAGAAGAATTTGTTTTAGCAGTGGTTTCACAGTCTGTTGAACCAACAGGAAGTGAATTGTAGATAAAGTTGTCTGCTGAAACAGAGTCTCACAGTTCTCGACCAGATTTAATGCTGGAATGTCCCCCTAGACATTCTTGCCCCTAAAAGGCAGGCACTCCATGTCATAACACTTAACAGCAATACATTCAAGTACTTAAATGCTTTTTAATGAGTTTTAATAATTAAATGTACATTATTCAAATAAATCATGGTCTACATTTCTGGATAGGTGGGTCATCTATTTTCTGAATTAATTTACTTCTTCGCAGTTGGATGATACAAGCTTTTATGTTGCCAAGATCCTATTTCTGAAAATGCTGTTATTTGAGAGAGTTTATGTACATACTAGTTTTGTAGCCAATAAGCAACTTAATTTGGAATATTGTTTAAAACGTGCCAACTTCTTTGAATATGGTTTTAAATGCCCTAATAATATTCTTTTTTTAAAAGTGAACTTAAAGTGGTATAAAAAAGGCAAGTAACCTGAGTGTTACTAATTTTAGATACCTCCTTATTAGATTTTACCTTAAATTTTGGACACCCATTTAAAAATTCATGTTTTGACTGGGCGCAGTGGTGCACGCCTATGATCCCAGCAACTCAGGATTGAGGTAGACAGATCACAGGTTGGAGGTCAGCCTTAGCAACTTAGCAAGACCCAGTCTCAAAATTTAAAAAAATAAAATAAAATAAAAAAGGGCTGGGGATGTAGTTCTATAGTAAAGTACCCCTTGGTATTTCAATCCCCAGTAACAAAAAATAAAAATAAAATTTCATATTTTATTTTGTGGGTTTTGAGGGACTTCATCCTTGTTTTGCTGTTAACAGTCATATACTACTATGTAGTTTTCTTGGATAATTTATAAATACTTTGTTAAAAACAATAGTATAAAGAGTTATAGATTTAAGTATTACTCTCAAGTCAAAAATTAAAAAAATTAAAAATATGAGTACAACCATTTTAAATCCCAAATTCCTGTCCTCTTGCATAACAATTTTTGAAGAGCTTCTGCACAAACTATAACATAACAAATGGTTCTTCCATGGGTGATACTGATTGTGATACTGTGACACTGCCATGTTGTTTCTGTGTTTGTATCCTATGACTGTATGTGCTCTGTAAAATCTGAAAGGCAGCAATATTGAGCCACAGGGACCAAGCAGTATCTCCTCTTCCTCTCTAATTCTTGAAACTTAGTGAGAGTGAGAGTTGAATAAAGATAGTATCTAATTTTTATACCACAATAAGCATAGCTAGTACATTTGAAGGTTTTTTAAAACTACCACAGTTGGAGTTTAATTTTGGTCTCTGTAGATTTGAAATATACGAGTATCTTGTATTTGCTGCTGATTTTCTTTTAAAGCTCTTCTATTTCAGCTTCAGTGTTTTCTTCATTGATTTGTGTTGGATATTTCATATTTTAACATTCTTAATTTTTGTAAGTTTTCCAATAACTATAATAGTTTGACATGATTTGTTGTTAGTGAGAATATACTGCCCAGTGTAATTAAATATGTTATGCTTATAATTTTGTTCACTTACATCTTACCTTCTTGAAAAAGCCACCTGAAATTTTTGTTCAATAAAAGATGTGATTTTTTTTTATCTTAGAAAAAAATGAAAAAATAAATGCTGTTCCATATTATAAATTTTTCCTTATAATTCTGCCCCAAAGAATTTGTTTGAAAAGAGTTATCAATGGCTATTAATTGACTGTATTTCAGAATACAGGTTAATATCATGCCATCAACATGGGCCTATACCCTTAGTATCCAGAGTATTTTGTTTGGCCTGAGAACTACAGTTGTGTAACCCTTATCTGAAATGCTTGGGACCAGAAGGTTTTTGGATTTAGGGTTTTTTAGAATTTTGACATATTTGCATACATATAATGAGATATCTTGGGAATGGGACTCAATTTTAAACATAAAGCTTATTTATGATTCATATATGTCTTATGCACACAACCTGAAGATAATTTTATACAATATTTTTTGTTTACCTGTGTGTTCACTGTGACTCATCACATGAAATCATGTGTGGATTTTTCACCTGTGGTTTCATGTTGGCATTCAAAAAGTTTCAGATTTTGGAGCATTTCAGGTTTTTGGATTAGGAATACTCAATTTGTATATGTGCTACAGATTTTTCTCTTTTATTTGTTTAACTTTTGTCTGCTTCCAAATTCCCTGGCCATGAAAAGACTTTTTTCCTCCAGCCTATTTTAAAATTTTGTTGGTTTAATAGTATATTGCTCTTCTTTGCTCCTGAAAACTTTATTGGTTGTTTTATGTAGATTGTGTTGAACAATATGCCCCAGGCTGGTCTAGAAAGAAGGGAGATTCTCAACTACTTTTTGTAGTGGTAAAGTATTTTTCTATTGACAGTCATTAAATTTAGTTGTTTAACTTCCTTCTTTACATTAAAGTCACTAGGCCGGGCTTCTAATTATCTAGTTTTATGAGAGTAACTAGAAGTGCATTTGGTTTGTGTTCTTTTTATTGAATAGGAATGAATCATGATTATTTCTATTCTTAAATAAATTTCTTCCGATTTTTTTAATTGCACCAGGTGATATGGATCGAACACAAATTGAGCCCAGTCTGTACCTTGCATCTGTATTTACAAGTAAGATCTTTACTTTAAAAGTTCTTGAACTTGGAACTGTTTGGTTTTTTTAAAATTTCCTTAGGATTTCTTTCACATAATAATACAGTAGAAATAGTACTATCAGTTTTAAATTTTTCTAAAATGTGTATAAATTCACCCAAGGTATAGAACTTTCTCCATGTACTAAATTCTCCAAAAGGCAAAAGTTTGAGGACAGAAAACAAATCTATCTTTTCCTTTTGGAAAGTTTATAAAATGTTGAATTAAAAGGCTGCAGGTGTGGTATTGAGAGCACTGAGGATAGTATTCGGGATAATTCCATCTGGGGGAAGGTTATTTGTTGGGACAGGATAGTGTTTAAACTTTGAAGTCAGTTTTAAACAAAGTGAAGCAGCTGGAACCTGGCATAAGAAGAAACAAATCTTTCAGATTAACTATTGCTTTTTTAGAGGAAAAAGAATTAAGAGTTGTTTTTACAGGTGCTGGTACATTTATTCTTCCTATAGGAACTACTTTATTTTTATCTGAAATTATAAATTTAAAATAAGCATTTGTCAACTCATTTGAAAAACAGAAGCAATAGTAAACTCAAAAAAGTGTAATAGGATTTATATGTCTAAGACATATTTTGGGATAAGAATATTGTAACATTTTAAAAACATTCTTTTAAACATGAAAGTGAGAAATGTTTAATAGTGACTAATTCTGGAAAGCAGAGGCAAATAAAATATTACCTACTATACTTAACATCACCTTTCCAAGCACCTTCTCTATCAGGAAGGATTGTAGAATTTGTTCAGTTCTCAAGCACTGAAGCTATGATGTTGCAAAATCTGCAAAGGCTGGGTTAAGTAGGTGAGGAGAATGGAATACAGCAGGACAGTGTACACAGGAATTGAAGCAAGAGTAAATGAGCTCAGGGTAGAGGGAAAATGATTCAAGAACCCCCAGCTGAAAAACTGTAACATTCTCGCAGACAGCTGGGAAGCAACTACATTGCTGGAACTCAGCTCATTTTAAAGATAAGATCTGGTAAATGTGAATCTAAGCTTTTAGCAGGAACCACAAGACTGGTTCAGCAAGCATTTCAAGGTCCAGTGTGGGCCCAGCATCATGCAACAACTTTGAATAGAAACAAGATAGTCACTGGCCTAGGGGAGCACCTATTTAACGGGAATAGCAGACTCTCAAGCTAGTGTACCTACTGTGCAAGTCACTGGGAAGACAATAACTGTCAGTCCTTGTGTGTGCTTTCAAGGAGTATGTTATCCACAGGAAGTGACAGACACATAAAAAACAATTACAGTGCAATTCAATAAGTGCTGCAATCAAGGTGACTTTGGAGAATAAGGTGTTCACAATTAACAAGAAAGGAACTCCTAATATTTTATGACTACTGCTGGAAAAACAACTCAGAGAAGAATGTGATTCACTTGTACTTGGGCCTGGGGTATCTCTTAAGTCCATAATTCTTAAAAACTTGGGACCCATAGACCCATTTAAGATGCTGAAAGTTATGACCACATATCTCTTTCCCAAATTCTACCTATATGAAAATAATTTGCATGAAGTTTCAGGGTATTCACAGATTCCCCAGTCACCTGTCAATGGACCCTAGGTTAAGATTCTTTCTGTAATTGGATTAAAGATTATTACATTTTGTTTCCTTTTTAATTTTATTTTTAAATGCACAGCCTGTAAGAAATGAAACTTTATCTGAATGTGGGAAAACCCAAAACCCTGGCAATTAAAAGTCATTCCCTTACCTGTTCATCTTGTAGAACACCAGAAATGCATATATATAACTTGTGTTATGTGTAATCAGTCAAAATGGGGAGTTTGAGGTGTTGTACTCCTCCATGGAACTACTGAGAAAACTTGCTTTCTCTGCTTCTGTCATATTGTCTTAGGAGACAATGCTTTCTTTGGATTCTTCTCAGTTTGCAAATAAGAGATATAATAGTGGATCACTGTGTTTAAGGATTAGAGTCAGATTCTGAAACCTGTTGATGAAATAGATTATTTAAACCTAAAAGCTTTTAGAAGCCTATGGTAATTGTATTTTTTAAATTATGTAAAATATACAAGCAACATCTTCAATGGATATTAAAAATTCCATATTGCTACTGTGTTAGAATAAATTATTTTTAATTTTTCTGTTCTTTAGTCTCCTAAATCCAGTATCAAAGAACAGAAAACATAAAAAAAAAAAAATTTGAATTTGAAATACTCTTAAAGCAAAAACTTGGTATTTAGAATGTCTAAAAAGTATATTAAAGTATGTCATAGGAAGCATCAAATACATGGTCTGACTCTATGGCATTCCCAGCCTAAATGTGTGCCAGGTTAAATGACATTCTACAAACCCATGGAATCAAGGAATCATCTTTTTTTTAGACCTGAAAACAGCTGTTGAAACAATTACATCATAGAGTAATGACTTGGCTGTGGAAATTTTAAAAGTCAAACTTTAAAAGCATCAAACTATATTTAATATAGGTAGAAGATTTATATTTGCTTTCCTGTGATTTATTAAGATATTATGTCTTTTCTTTAAAAAAATGGAATTTAAACTCTGTGTGGACCATAACTGGATATGAATGTTAACTTTTTTTTGCCTGTTAACAGTAATTGAAGTGATGCTTTTCTTTATGTTCCTAGTCAAAAAAAATTTTCTTTGAAAGTTCTGAAACTGTGATTTTTAGTTTGTTTAAATAAATGCATTTTTTGAAAGTCTTCCCAAAATGGACATTAGCAAACACCTTTAAATAAGATGGTGAATTTTATTGATATAACTTGATTAAAACACAGTTAAATAGAGTTTAAAATAACAGGATAATTATTTGAAGGCCTTTCATAGTACACTTTTTTAAATTGATTTTTTAAAAATAAATGACAGCGGAATGCATTACAATTCCACACATATACAGCACAATTTTTCATATCTCTGGTTGTATATAAAGTATGTTCACGCCAATTCGTGTCTTCATACATGTACTTTGGATAATGATATCCATCACATTTCACCATCCTAGCTAACCTCCTGCCCCCTCCCTCCCCCTCTCAACCTCTGCCCTATCTAGAGTCCATCTATACATTGAAAACTACAGAACTCTAAAGAAAGAAATCAAAGAAGACCTTAGAAGATGGAAAGATCTATCTTGCTCTTGGATAGGCAGAATTAATATTCTCAAAATGATTATATTCCCAAAGGCATTATAAAGATTCAATGCAATTCTGGTCAAAATCCCAATGGCATTTCTCATAGAAATAGAAAAAGCAATCATGAAATTCATCTGGAAAAATAAGAGACCCAGAATAGCTAAAGCAATCCTTAGCAAGAAGAGTGAAGCAGGTGGCATCACAGACCTTAAACTATACTACAGAGCAGTAGTAACAAAAACAGCATGGTATCAGCACCAAAACAGACTGGTGGGCCAATGATATAGAATAGAGGACACAGAGACTAATCCAAAAACTTACAATTATCTCATAATACATATGCAACAAACTGAAATTAAACCCCTATCTCTCACTATGCACAAAACTCAACTCAAAGTGGATCAAGGACCTAGGAATTAAACCAGAGACCCTACGTCTAAAAGAAGAAAAAGTAGGCCCTAATCTTCATCATGTGGGGTTAGGCCCCAACTTCCTTAATAAGACTCCTATAGTGCAATAAATAAAACCAAGACTCAATAAATGGGATGGATTCAAACTAAAAAGTTTCTTCTCAGCAAAAGAAATAATCTGTGAGGTGAATAGAGAGCCTACATCTTGGGAGCAAATTTTTACCCTTCACACATTAGATGGAGCACTAATCTCTAGAGTCTATTAAGAACTCAAAAAGCTAAGCAATTTTTTTTTTCTTATAATGTTTCATTGAAACATTTTTATCCCTTTGCTTAAACTAGAGTACCTTCTGCAGTCCACCCTGAAGACCATTGCCTCTTAGTTCTTTCCAAGTTTTGTAAAAGCCCGAGTCGATCTGCATGTGTGTTTTCTGTGTGCCAGCACTGTACAACAACACTTCAAAAGCATTACCTCATTTAACCCTCAAAAACCCTCTGAGGTTATTTTATAGATGAGAAAATTGGGGTCCAGAAATTTTCCCCACATCTTTTATCATTCTCTGTCCCTTTTACATCCTACATGCTTTTCTTTATACCATTTATTCACTTCTTGACATCATATTTTTATTTCCTTACTTTTGTGTCATTTGTCCTCTGCATCCAACTAGCATGTGAGGTTATGAGATCAGAGCTTTTATTCTCTTCATTGCTGCATTCTACAGATTCTAGAACAGTGACTGGGACATAGTAGGTGTCCTCTTGATATTTGGTGAATGGATGGATAGATAAGCCCAGATCTGCCCTAATCCAGAATCCATGCTCTCATCCTGTCTGACCTTAATTCCCCCAATCACACCCACAGTCTTCTTGGATCATTACTAAGTGACTGCACAGAAGACCTCTTTTGGACCCTGGCCTTGACCTGTTATAAAGGGACTTGTACTTGAAACTTCATTCTCTCCTTAGCTGCCCCTACCCCTGCTTAAGTAAAATTTTCTTCCACCACCTTTAAAAGTCATAATTTTTGTGGCAAATAATTAAGGTATTTAATATAGTGTAAAGATAATGAGTTACAGAAGTTATATTCAATTATGAATTTGACAAATTATTTCTAGACTCTCCACTTTGAAAATTCTCTGTTTGACTTTTCTGCATGTCTTCCTACTTATCGCTCCTGACACTTCCCTTTTGTTCCCTTTAGGTTTTCTTTACTCATGTTTCTTTGCCCTTCCCCACATTTTTTTTTTTAAAGAGAGAGTGAGAGAGAGAGAGAGAGAATTTTAATATTTATTTTTTAGTTCTCAGCGGACACAACATCTTTGTTTGTATGTGGTGCTGAGGATCGAACCCGGGCCGCACGCATGCCAGGCGAGCGCGCTACCGCTTGAGCCACATCCCCAGCCCCCGTTCCCCACATTTTTGTCACTGTTTCTGCTCTCAATCTATTTTCTCTCACCTAGGTTATTTCAATTCCTATTAGTTTAATCAGTATATCTGTATAGATGACTACTAATTCTATATCACTAAAAGTACCTTACAAGGAAAAATCCATTTGTACATCTTGCAGGCATCCATAGTCATCAGGGATACAACTGGTGCCAGTATCTCCCTATCTCTGTTTACCTCTGTAATTCTGAAATTTGTTAGAGTTTGTTACTGCTTACTTAGCCAGATCTGTCATTTCAGCACCAAATTCAGTTTTTAAGTACTGAGTCTTCCTCCAAAATATCTTGTCTCTCTTTCCATCACTAAGAATCATCAGTTCTGTGTGGACCACTGCCATAGACCTCTCTCCTCTCTCCTTATTTTCCACACAGCTATTAGAATTATCTTTTTGAAAATATAGATACTTTTCTATTCAAAATCTTTTGTGACTCTCCATTTTCAGGGGACTTGCCCTGGCTTTTAGAGCCTTATCTCTCACCATTCCTTCAATCCAGTCTAAGAATACTCAGAGTTCCTTAACACATTAACAAATCTTGATTTTATTTTGTTGTTTTCCTTCATTGTCTTATTTTGTCTTTTCCTTCTTGTCTTCCCATCTTTTAAGTCCATCTGGTTCAAACTATATCCCTGTACATGTTTCTCTCCACTAGATCATGAGCATCTTGAGCATGGGGGCTTGTGTCTCTTTGTACCCTCTGAGCACCGTCTTAGTTCCATACATACAGTAGATTGACATAGATATTTACTTAGTCAGCATATGCCTTTTGAAAGCTACTTTACTCTCTCTATCTGTGTCTTAGTTACCTTGTCTGTCTCCGAGAATTCCTGTTAGATAAGGTGTTTGGGGGGAAAGATATTTATAAAAATTGAGTTGCTATATAAATATAAGGCAGTAGCTGCAAGTAATGACTTTTCAATGACTGAATTTATGATGTTCTATGGATATTTCCTTAAAATTTCCCCAAACAAGCTACATCATTGAGCAATTTAATCAGTAATTTTTATGTGTATTGTAGAAAATGAAGGTATGTATAAAGCAGTGTTTTGAAATTAGTTAATGGACAAATATTTGGCATCAGTGTAGTTTTTGGCAGATCAGTGACTAACCCAAGGAATGATATTTTTCTTAAGAATAATTGGGGGAAGGTAACATTAAATTGATTGTATGGGTAAAATATTAATTTGCTATAGGCTTTAGTTGTTATTTCTGTTAATTTTTTACTTTATTGACAGGATAATAAGTTCTGATAGTGTGGATGCTTTCCTAGTTATTTTGTGTACTGTGCATCATGACTTTGTAAAATATAAGGTGATATTAATAACTCTTCTTCTTCTCCTTCTCCTCCTCCTCCTTTTTTTTTTTTTTTTTTTTTTTTATAATACCAGGGATTAAACCCAGGGGAACTGAACCTCTGAGCCACATCCCCAGCCCCCGCCTTTTTTTTTTAACTTTTCACTTTGAGACAGGGTCTCACTAAGTTGTTTAGGGCCTTGCTAAATTGCTGAGGCTGGCTTTTACTTGTGATCCTCCTGCTTCAGTCTTCCGAGCTGTTGGGATTACACATTTGCATCACTGTGTCCAGCAGTTTTTTGGTATTTCTTTTTTTGGGGGGGTAAGGGAGTACTGGGGATTGAACTCAGGGGCACTCAACCACTGAGCCACTTCCCCAGCCCTGTTTTGTATTTTATTTAGAGACAGGGTCTCACCAAGTTGCTTAGCACCTCATTGTTGCTGAGGCTGGCTTTGACCTTGCAATCCTCCTGTTTTAGCCTCCCAAGCCACTAGGATTACAAGTGTGTGCTACCAGGCCTTGGCTAGTATTTCTTAACTTTAGTTTTTATCATATCTTGAGAGAGCTAAATTTCAAGTCTTTCTTTTTAAAATATTTATTCTATATAAGAATTACCTTCCCCTTAAATAAAATGGTACTACAGTTTGTGATATTGTTATAATGATGCAAAATCTACTCTCTTCTTTTTATAAAGAAATGAAATTGAGGGGCTGGGATTGTGGCTCAGTGGCAGAGCTCTTATCTAGCATGTGTGATGCCCTAGGTTCGATCCTCAGCACCACATAAAAATAAAAAAACAAAATAAAGGTATTGTGTCCAACTACTTCTAAAAAATAAATATTTTAAAAAATGAAATTGATACAATGAAATAAAAGGATAGTGAAGTATTTAAAATAGTCTTTGTGACATCAACAAATTTCTAAGACATATGACCTACCCAAACTGAATCAGGAGGACATACACAATTTAAACAGATCAGTTTCAAGCAGTGAAATAGAAGATGCCATCAAAAGCCTACCAATCAAGAAAAGTCTAGGAACAGACAGATTCTCAGCCGAGTTCTATAAGACCTTAAAAGAAGAATTAACACAAATACTCCTCAAATTATTCCATGAAAATAGAAAAGGAAGGGACCTTTCCAAACTCATTTTGGAAATCAAAGGGATATGAATAGGAAAAGAACAACTCAGACCTCAGACTATCACTATTTGCTGATGACATGATTCTATATTTGAAAATCCAAAAAAATTCACCAGAAAACTTCTAGAACTAATAAATGAATTCAGCAAAGTAACAGGATATAAAATCAACACTCATAAATCAAACTTGTTCCTATATGTCAGTGATGAATCCACTGAAAGAGAAATTAGGAAAACTACCTCATTCACAATAGCCTCAAAACAACAACAACAAAAAAAAACCTTGGGAATCAATTTAACAAATGAGATGAAAGACCTCTACACTGAAAACTACAGAATACTAAAAAAAGAATGAAGATCTTAGAAGATAGAAGGATCTCCCATTCTCTTGGAGTTAATATCGTCAAAATGGCCATACTGCCAAATGCATTATACAGATTTAATTAAAATACCAATGACAGTCTTCATAGAATTAGAAAAAGCAATCATGAAATTCATTTGGAAAAATAAAGAGACCCAGAATAGTTAAAGCAATCCTTAGCAAGAAGAGTGAAAGCAGGAGGCATCATAATACCGGACCTTAAATTATACTACGGATCCATAATAACAAAAATGGTATGGTGTTGGCACCAAAACAGACACATAGACCAATAGTACAAATAGAAGACACAGAGATAAACACACATAAATACAGTTATCCCATACTAAACAAAAGCGCCAAAAACATACACTGGAGAAAAGATAGCCTCTTCAACAAATGATGTTGGGAAAACTAGAAATCCATATGTAGTAAAACAAAATTAAATCTCTTTCTCTCACCCTGCATGAAACTCAACTCAAAGTGGATCAAAGACTCAGACACTAGAACTGAGACCCTACGCCTAACAGAGGAAAAATTAGGCCCAAATCTTCATCACATCGGCTTAGGACCTGACTTCCTTAACAAGACTCCTCAAGCACAAGAAGTAAAATCAAGAATCAATAAATGGGGGAAGGATTCAAACTAGAAAGTGTCTCAGCAAAGGAAACAATAATGTGAAGAGAGAGCCTACAGAATGGGAGAAAATCTTTACTACATGCACCTCAGATATAGCAATAATCTTCAGGATATATAAAGCACTCAAAAAAAAAAAGAAAACCACACCAGAAAAAAAATAACCCAATCAATAAACAGGCAAAGGAACTGAACAGACACTTTACAGAAAAAAAATACAATTTATCAACATCTCTAGCTATTAGAGAAACACAAATCAAAATTACTCTAAGATTTCATTTGACTCCAGTCAGAATGGCAATTATCATGAATACAAGCAACAATAAATGTTAATGAGGATGTGGGGGAAAAAGGTACACTCATACATTGCTGGTGGGCCTGCAAATTGGTGCAGCCACCCTGGAAAGCAGAAGGAGATTCCTCAGAAAACTTGAAATGGAACCACCATTTGATCCAGTTATCCCACTCTTTGGTTTATACCCAAAGGATTTAAAATCGGCATACTACTGTGATGCAGCTGCATCAATGTTTATAGCAGCTCAATTTACAATAGATAAAACTATGGAACCAACCTAGGTGTCCTTCAAAAAAAATATATATATATATGAATATTACTCCGTTTTAAAGAAGAATGAAACTATGGCATTTGCCAGTAAATAGATGGAGCTGGAGAATAGCATGCTAAATGAAATAAGCCAAACCCAGAGAATCAAAGGCAGAATGTTTTCTCTGACATGCAGATGCTAATTCACATTCAAGGGTGGGGTTGGCTAGGGAAGAATAGAGGTACTTTAACAGAGGGGAGTGAAGGGAGAGGAGGGGAATGGGGGTAGAAAGGATTACAGAATGAATTGGGCATTATTACCCTATAAACATATATGATTACATACTGGTGTAATTTTACATCATGTACAATCAGAAGAACGAGAAGTTATACTCCATCTGTATATGATGTATCAAAATGTGTTCTACTGTCATGTATAACTAATTAGAACAAATAAAAAAAAGAAAAAAGAAAGTATTCATGAATGCCTATGTTTCAACTTAGTAAAATTAATATTGTCAAGAAAATAAATAAATGAAATAGTCTTTGTTAGACTTCCTTTTATGAAAGGAATTTGCCATTTACAAGTGTTTTAATGATCTAGGACAATTGTGATTGAGTCATCTCCAAAACTGTCTTTTACTGTATCCCCTATAAAAAATTGGTGGAAAGTTCCACTTTATTACTTTGTAAACAACTTAAAAAACAAAGGGATTTTAGAAAATAACTATTGACTCTCTTTAAGATTGTTTAAGAAGTTGGGCATGGTGTTGTACACCTGTCATCCTAGTTACTCAGGAGATTGAGGAGAATGATCACAAGTTCAAGGACAGCATGGGCAACTTAGCAAGACCCCGTCCCAAAATAAAATAAAAATGACTAGAAACATAACTTAGTGAAAGTTCTTGCCCAGCATGTAAAAGGTTCTGGTTCAGTTCCCAGCACCCCACCCCACACCACCCAACACACATACACACAAAGAGTTGTTACAAGAATTTGTTTGTAAGGTTCTTATAGTAAATCCATGAAATTTAAAATGAGGATTTTTGTAGTTGTAAATAATACCAAGGTGGCATTCTTTATTTGTTAATTAATAACGTGCTAAAAACTTAGAAAAGTGAATTAGGGTAAAGGCAGATAGAGATACATATGTAATGAACTCTGAATTTTTTTTTAACATAGGTATATTCATCTCAAGCTGGCTCCTTTCTGCCTACCAACCATCTTCTATATTAGGCAATAATAATATTGCTCTCAATCATGGAGTGGAATTTTTTCCATATTTGATTAAACATAAAGATAATGAAAAATCTGTTTTTTAGGAAAAGTGCTTTCCAAGTCAAATGTCAATAATATTCGAATAACCACTTAAGTATTTTTCTTTGATATTGTTTCCCTTATATAAGTTCTGTTAATTAATAGTAGACACTCAGTAATGATTATTCATGGCATGATCCTGAGTCGAAGGTCCATCTCTGTGAGTAGTAGGAAGAGCAAAGTGCCTGGGCAACCTTTGCTTTCAGATGCTTTTACCCAGTTTATATTTTTTAAAACATCATATTTTCTCTATAACCAATAACAAACCCTGTTTTCCAGCTGTTACAGTGGGTTTTTGTAGTTGGACTAGCTATTTACTTAATGGTGACAGTGGTGATAGATAGCAGTGATATCCTTCAGTGGTAATGGTGGCTCTCAGTTTTTGAGTACTTACTAAGTGCTAAGCTCTGTTGTTGAGCTCTTTACCAATGTTATTTTTTCCTTATATATTATCTATTTCACATATGAGGAAACTTAACATGAGGTTAGAATAACTTCCCCAAAGTCACACAGCCAGTAAGATCTTTGGTCTGGATTTCAGAGACTAGGTCTTAACTACGCTGCCTGGTCTTATCTGGCATTTATCATCTATACCACCACTTTTTATTTTTTTAATATATTTTTTTAGTTATAGATGGACACAATACTTTTTATTTTATTTATTTATTTTTATGTGGTGCTGAGGATCAAACACAGTGCCTCACACATGCTAGGCAAGCACTCTATCACTGAGCTACAACCCCAGCCCTGTACCATCACTTTTTAAAAAATATTTTTTAAATTATTTTTAGACATACATGACAGCAGAGTATATTTTGATATACATACATGGAATATAACTTATTAGGATCCCATTCCTGTGGTTGTACACGATGTGGAGTCTCACTGGTTGTGTATTCATATATGAACATAGGAAAGTTATGTCAGATTCATTCCACTGTCTTTCCTATTCCCACTTTCCCTCCCTTCCTTTCTTTCCCCTTTGTTTAATTCACAGCACCATTTTTAACACTTGTATACTTTTAAATGTTTTCTCTAACTGCTTAGAAGCAAGGGAGGAAAGGAGGGGAAAGTGTGTTTTAGTTCTTTGATGGATGCTGAGCACCTAGAAAAAAGTATTTCTCTCACGTGCGGTCCTTGTTTTGGTCCCCCACCCCTATTATTTAGAAGGGGAAAAGCACCTAAAATAGTCAAAATTTGCTGGTGTCACTGAATGCACTTCTCCTTTGTGCAGGTGGTGAGGCAATGCCACTCTTCACTCCTCAGATGTCTCCTGCTAAGATGTCCGTGACACTGCCCTCGATGAAACCTGAGGATTGCTCTCAGTCCCTGAGCGTCAGCACCATACAGGGGGATGTGGAGTCCTCAGGGGCAGATACCTTCTGAGTGAGGAGTGAGAACCAGCATGTTTATGAAGGCATTTCACTTTGGCTTAAAACTACCCCCTCAAGCTGTTTTGGTCTTTGAGCATATTCTGAAAAAACATTTCTAATTTTTTTTATTCAGATGAAAAGTACAATTTTGGTATTTAGATAAAGTTTTTGAATAAAATAAATATAAATCATCATAAGTCTGGCTGTGAGTTGTTTCTCTGAAGCCTAAAGTAAAATGGAATAGTGGGGAGGGCATGACTTTTGACATCTAAGAATATATTTTACAGGTACAATTATCTGTCCATACTTGTGAAGTCATGTAACTCAAGGTTCATGCCTACATTTTTTTTAAACAGCAAATAACTAGAAGTAATATAGAGACTATCAATAATAGACTGGTTAGTAAGAGTAACAGTAGAGTTGTACAATGGAATACTACATGTTACAAAAAAATTGTTTAAACGTATACATTATATGGGATTTTTTCTAAGATACAATGTTAATGTGGAATAATCCATACACAAAATGGTATGTGGACTATGCTGCTCTAGTTTTAAATGAGGAGGGAGAACCCCGAATGTATGGTGTCTATATACACATATGCTTACACGGATTGCTTGTATTTACATTAAGTAACTTTGGAAAGATAAACAAAAAACTGCTAACATGGTTTCCAGGAGAGGAATTTATGGCTAAGTGATAGGAGTTAAGGATGACTGTAGTTTCTGTGTAAACTTGTTAGGTTACTGGAAAAAGGAGTCTGAATGAGATTAATTATTTATATGCCTTCTTTCTACTTGGTAAATATTTATACATCATAAACCTGTGAAACATGTGGCTGAACTACCTTTCAAAACATAAATACATAATATTAAAAGCATGGCTTTTTAATTAGACATGTGTGGGTTTGTATTCCGGTTTCTCTACCTACCTGCTCTGTGATGGGCAAATAAGCCCTCCTCATCAGCTAGCTTGGGTTAATAGGTTTTATCATTGTTTTTGCAGAATAATGGAGATTAGTGATAATGTGTTTATGGAGGGCAGTAAAATGGGGTAGGTTGAGGTGTTTGGCACCAGGTAAGTGCTTGATAAATGTTGTTATTAGAATCTTGAGGGGTCTTAGCATCCAACACTACAGAGTAAACACTTGAGAAGAGCATCCTAACATGAGTTAAAAAAAATAAAAATATCTCCCTGAAATGTTACTTTCTATCACCACACAGTTCAAACACACAGTAATTACAATCATCCTTGACTCAGAGTTTTTCTAGGTTACTTAGTGGATCTCAGCCCTACCTGCACATTAGAACCACTGGGAACTTTTAAACATTACTAATGCCTGGGCTACATACCAGGAATTCTGATTTAATTGATCTTGGGTAGAGTCCAAGCAGTGGTATTAAAAATGAAAAAAAAAAAAAAAAAAGACCTTTTCAGACGATTTTAGTGTGTATGCACTCAAAGTTGAGAATTACTAAAGAGCCATGTAGAATTCCTTAAACTTCTAGTGTAGCCCATGGTCTGGGGATTTCTTTTCCTTGAAGACCTTTGGAAACTCAGAAATGTGTCAGCTCTCCACATGTATTTCCTTTTGTGTTACGGCCTCTCAAGCTTCTCTCCAGTATTTGGTTAGTGAAATGCTTTAGGTTTCATTTTAGAACCTATTTTCTTTACTGTGGCACTTAAAATAGTTTCTGCTAAAAAATAGTTTTTTTTAAACAAGTAGATGAAAATGCTGCTCTGTGGATCTTGATTTTTTTAATTGATTGATGTAAAGCATAGACCTTTGTTTAGAAAGTAGCTAACACATTCAAGCTTGATTTGTTTTTGATGTTCCTTGACGATACTTTGGATAGGGTGAAAGCTGGGGAAACCTCCCTAAGTGCTATTTTGTTTTAAATATTACCTGCTTCATTTCCTGGTTTTAACCCAAAGCATATTTATTTTCATTTGGGGGGAGAGATGCTATAGAAGATAGAACTCAGAGACACCATCCACAGCCCTTTTTATTTTGAGACAGGATCTTGCTAAGTTGCCCAGGATGGCCTTGAATTTGCGATCCTCCTGCCTCAGCTTCCTGAATCACTGGGATTATAGGTATGCACCACTGGGCCCGCCCGGCTTCCCAAGGCTTTTTTTTTTTTTTTTTTCTAATTTTAAGTCTTTTATTATGGAAAACTTCAAACACATAGAAGAGTGAAGAGAATATAAAATGTACCCATGAGTGAGCTGCAACGATCATCAATATTTTGCCAATATTTTTCAGATATTCCTTCCTGTCCTGTTTTTTTTTTATTTTTATTGGTTGTTCACAACATTACAAAGCTCTTGACATATCATACTTCATACATTAGATTGAAGTGGGTTATGAACCCCCAATTTTACCCCGAATGCAGATTGCAGAATCACGTCAGTTACACATCCACAATTTTACATAATGCCCTATTAGTAATTGTTGTATTCTGCTACCTTTCCTATCCCCTACTATCCCCCCTCCCCTCCCCTCCCTTCTTCTCTCTCTACCCCATCTACTGTAATTCATTTCTCTCCTTGTTTATTTTCCCATTCCCCTCACAACCTCTTATATGTAATTTTGTATAGCAATGAGGGTCTCCCTTCATTTCCATGCAATTTTCCTCATCTCTCCCTTTCCCTCCCATCTCATGTCACTGATTAATGTTACTCTTTTCTACCCACTCTTCCTCCCTGCTCTGTTCATATTTGCTCTCATTATATCAAAGAAGACATTTGGTATTTGTTTTTTAGGGATTGGCTAGCTTCACTAAGCATAATCTGCTCTAGTGCCGTCCATTTCCCTGCAAATTCTATGATTTTGTCATTTTTTATTGCTGCATAGTACTCCATTGTGTATAGATGCCACATTTTTTTTATCCATTCATCTATTGAGGGGCATCTGGGTTGGTTCCACAGTCTAGCAATTGTGAATTGTGCTGCTATGAACATCGATGTGGCAGTATCCCTGTAGCATGCTCTTTTAAGGTCTTCAGGGAATAGTCCGAGAAGGGCAATAGCAGGGTCAAATGGTGGTTCCATTCACAGCTTTCCCAGGAATCTCCATACTGCTTTCCAAATTGGCCGCACCAATTTGCAGTCCCACCAGCAATGTACAAGTGTACCCTTTTCTCCACATCCTCGCCAGCACTTGTTGTTGTTTGACTTCATAGTGGCTGCCAATCTTACTGGAGTGAGATGGTATCTTAGGGTGGTTTTGATTTGCATTTCTCTGACTGCTAGAGATGGTGAGCATTTTTTCATGTACTTGTTGGTTGATTGTATATCCTCCTCTGAGAAGTGTCTGTTCAGGTCCTTGGCCCATTTGTTGATTGGGTTATTTGTTACCTTATTGTCTAATTTTTTGAGTTCTTTGTATACTCTGGATATTAGGGCTGTATCTGAAGTATGAGGAGTAAAAATTTGTTCCCAGGATGTGGGCTCCCTATTTACCTCTCTTATTGTTTCTCTTGCTGAGAAAAAAACTTTTAAGTTTAATTAAGTCCCATTTGTTGATTCTTGTTGTTAACTCTTGTGCTATGGGCGTCCTATTAAGGAATTTGGAGCCCGACCCCACAATCTGTAGATCGGAGCCAACTTTTTCTTCTATCAGACGCAGAGTCTCTGGTTTGATATCAAGCTCCTTAATCCATTTTGAGTTAACTTTTGTGCATGGCGAGAGAAAGGGATTCAGTTTCATTTTGTTGCATATGGATTTCCGGTTTTCCCAGCACCATTTGTTGAAGATGCTATCCTTCCTCCATTGCATGCTTTTAGCCCCTTTATCAAATATAAGATAGTTGTAACTTTGTGGATTAGTCTCTATGTCCTCTATTCTAAACCATTGGTCCACCCGCCTGTTTTGGTACCAGTACCATGCTGTTTTTGTCACTATTGCTCGGTAATATAGTTTGAAATCTGGTATCGCTATACCACCTGATTCACACTTCCTGTTTAGAATTGCTTTTGCTATTCTGGGTCTTTTATTTTTCCATGTGAATTTCATGATTGCTTTATCAATTTCTACAAGATATGCCATTGGGATTTTGATTGGCATTGCATTAAACCTATAGAGAACTTTTGGTAATATCGCCATTTTGATGATGTTAGTTCTGCCTATCCATGAACAGGGTATATTTTTCCATCTTCTAAGATCTTCATCAACTTCTCTCTTTAGGGTTCTGTAGTTTTCATTATATAAATCTTTCACCTCTTTTGTTAGGTTAATTCCCAAGTATTTTATTTTTTTTGAGGATATTGTGAATGGAGTGTTTTTCCTCATTTCCGTTTCCGAAGTTTTGTCGCTGATATACAGAAATGCCTTTGATTTATGCGTGTTGATTTTATATCCTGCCACTTTGCTGAATTCATTTATTAGTTCTACTAGTTTCTTTGTAGACCCTTTTGGGTCTTCTAGGTATAGGATCATGTCATCTGCAAATAGTGATAATTTAAGTTCTTCTTTTCCAATTTTTATGCCTTTAATTTCTTTCGTCTGTCTAATTGCTCTGGCCAGTGTTTCAAGAACTATATTGAATAGAAGTGGAGATAGAGGGCATCCCTGTCTTGTTCCGGATTTTAGAGGGAATGCCTTCAACTTTTGTCCATTCAGAATGATGCTAGCCTGAGGCTTAGCATAGATAGCTTTTACAATGTCAAGGTAAGTTCCTGTTATCCCTAATTTTTCTAATGTTTTGAACATAAAGGGATGCTGTACTTTGTCAAATGCTTTCTCTGCATCTATCGAGATGATCATATGGTTCTTATCTTTAAGTCTATTGATGTGGTGAATAACATTTATTGATTTCCGTATGTTGAACCATCCTTGCATCCCAGGGATGAATCCTACTTGATCATGGTGCACAATTTTTTTGATGTGTTTTTGTATTCGATTCGCCAGAATTTTATTGAGGTTTTTGCATCTAGGTTCATGAGAGATATTGGTCTGTAGTTTTCTTTCTTTGAGGTGTCTTTGTCTGGTTTCGGAATCAGGGTGATGTTGGCCTCATAGAATGAATTTGGAAGAGCTCCCTCTTTTTCTATTTCCTGAAATAACTTGAAAAGTATTGGTATTAATTCTTCTTTAAAGGTTTTGTAAAACTCCGCTGTATACCCATCCGGTCCTGGGCTTTTCTTGGTTGGTAGTCTTTTGATGGCTTCTTCAATTTCATCCATTGATATTAGTCTGTTCAAATTGTGTGTATCCTCCTGACTCAGTCTGGGCAAATCATATGACTTAAGAAATTTATCGATGTCTTCACTATCTTCTATTTTATTGGAATATAGGTTTTCAAAATAATTTCTAATTGTCTTCTGTATTTCTGTAGCATCTGTTGTGATATTGCCTTTTTCATCCCGTATGTTAGTAATTTGAGTTCTCTCTCTTCTTCTCTTTGTTAGCATGGCTAAAGGTCTGTCAATCTTATTTATTTTTTCGAAGAACCAACTTTCAGTTTTGTTAATTTTTTCAATAGTTTCTTTTGTTTCAATTTCATTGATTTCCGCTCTGATTTTAATTATTTCTTGCCTTCTGCTACATTTGCTATTGTTTTGCTCTTCCTTTTCTAGGGCTTTGAGATGAAGTGTGAGCTCATTTATTTGTTGGTTTTTTCTTTTTTTGAGGAATGACCACCAGGCGATGAATTTTCCTCTTAAAACTGCTTTCATTGTGTCCCATAGATTCCGATATGTTGTGTCTGTATTTTCATTTATCTCTAAGAATTTTTTGATTTCCTCCTTTATGTCTTCTGTAACCCATTGATCATTCAGTAACATATTGTTCATTTTCCATGTGATGTAGGATTTTTCCCTCCTTCTTTTATCATTGATTTCCAGTTTCATTCCATTATGATCAGATAAAATGCATGGTATTATCTCCACCCCTTTATATTTACTGAGGGTTGCCCTATGGCATAATATATGGTCTATTTTTGAGAAGGATCCATGTGCTGCTGAGAAAAAAGTATATCCACTTGATGATGGTTGATATATTCTATATATGTCAGTTAAGTCTAGGTTATTGATTGTGATATTGAGTTCTATAGTTTCTTTATTCAACTTTTGTTTGGAGGATCTGTCCAATGGTGAGAGAGGTGTGTTGAAGTCACCCATAATTATTGTGTTGTGGTCTATTTGATTCTTGAACTTGAGGAGAATTTGTTTTATGAATGTCGCAGCACTGTTGTTTGGTGCATAAATATTGATAATTGTTATGTCTTGTTGGTGAATGGTTCCTTTTAACAGTATATAATGACCTTCTTTATCCCTTTTGATTAACTTAGTCTTGAAGTCGATTTTATTCGATATGAGGATGGCCACCCCTGCTTGCTTACGAGAACTGTGTGCGTGGTATATTTTTTCCCATCCTTTCACCTTCAGCCTGTGTATGTCTTTTCCAATCAGATGTGTCTCCTGGAGGCAGCATATTGTTGGATTTGTTTTTTTAATCCATGATACCAGCCTATGTCGCTTTATTGGAGAGTTTAAGCCATTAACATTCAGAGTTACTATTGATATAGTTTGAACTTCCATCCATGTTTGATTGTTTATCCTTTTTTTTAAAAAAAATTTAGTTTGTTTCTCCGTGATTATCTTTCCCGTCGCCCTCTGTCTTTACCGAGGCACTTCCCACTGATGGTTTTGGTTATTGTTTTTCATTTCTTCCTCGTGTAGTGTTTTGCTCAAAATGCTTTGCAATGCTGGTTTTCTGGCTGCAAATTCTTTTATCTTTTGTTTATCATGAAAGATCTTTATTTCGTTGTCATACCTGAAGCTTAATTTTGCTGGATACAGAATTATTGGTTGGCATCCATTGTCTTTCAGAGTTTGAAATACATTGTTCCATGACCTTCTTGCTTTCAGTGTCTGTGATGAAAAATCCGTTGTTAACCATATTGGTTTACCCCTAAATGTAATCTGTCTCCTTTCTCTTGTAGCTTTTAATATTTTCTCTTTGTTCTGTATATTGGATATCTTCATAACAATGTGTCTTGGCGTTGGTCTACTGTGATTTTGTGTGCTCGGTGTCCTGTATGCATCTTCAATTTGTATATCTGTTTCCTTTTTTATTTCTGGAAAGTTTTCTGTAATTATTTCATTCAGCAGGTTTCTCATTCCCTTGGTTTGAATCTCTGTACCTTCTTCTATCCCGATGACTCGTAAGTTTGGTTTCTTCATGTTATCCCATAACTCTTGGATGTTTTTCTCGTGATTTTTTACCAGCCTTTCTGAGTTGGCTAGACTCTTTTCAAGATGGTATATTTTGTCTTCATTATCTGACGTTCTGGCTTCTACTTGCTCCACTCTGTTAGTGATACTCTCAATTGAGTTTTTAATTTGGTTTATCGTTTCCTTCATTTCTAGAATTATTGTTTGATTATTTTTTATAATCTCTATCTCCTGATAAAGATGCTTAACTTCTTCTTTTATCTGTTTATGTAATTCATTCTCAATGTGTTCTTTCACTGCTTGAATTTGCTGTCTTGTATCCTCTTTAAGGTTCCATTCCATCTGTCTAAGATGCTCCTTGAGGTCTTTATATGACCATTTTTCTGATGACTCTAGGTCCTCCTGAATATTTAGGCTGTCCTGCATTGTTTGTACTCCTTTTCTTCCTTGCTTCTTGAAGCTGCTCATGTTGCTTCTTGTTCTGTTTGACTGCTGAGTTACTGTTTACTCCTATAAATTTATTTGATGCTTGGGAGGAAAGGTATTAGAAGGGAAGGGAAGAAGTCACTAAAGAGAATGAGAGTAGGCAGATAGAATTCAAGGAAGGGGGGATAAGAAAAATGAAAAGACAAAAGAAAGAAATAGGAACTGTAGCAGCAGGCTTCAATGAAGTTATCTCCTTCGCCGCAGTCCTGCGACGCCAGCCCTCCGCCACAGTGGTGTCCCCAATTCCCGGCAGGACCCCCTTCACGGAATTTTGCTAGAAGTTCCTCAGTAGGTAGACTGCCGCTGTTCCAAAGGGTCTTTCTGATCCCGTTACTGTGGAGACATTAGAATCGCTGCTTCCTTGTCGGTGGCCATGTTGGATCCAGCCTCCTCCTGTCCTGTTTTTGCTAGAATATCTCCAGCCGCTCCTCCCAACCTGCCGCGCGGGGCTGGCCACTCCTTTTTTTTTTTTTTTTAAGGTGTTAGTAGTTTCTCTTCCTTCCCCTGAACCATAGAAAGCCTGCTTTCTCTAACTTTAGGGTAAAAGTGTAATCTTTGGTTTATTCTACTTCTAAATACACCTAAGTATTTCTTTAAAAAAAAACTTAACTGTTCACCAGCATTGTGTTTGATAGGACCATTCCTGTTCATGGTTACTCCTGTACATATTCTTCTGCCAACCACTTCATATCCTTTTAGAATAATACTATATATGTAAAAATAAATGGCACTTTTGATTTTGTAAGTTTAAAATTTTATTTTATAATTTCAACTTCTGGAATACACTAGGATACCTGCCATTTAGAGGTCACGTGTATCAAGATCAAAGTTGATGTTGCTGGACAAATGTACCTTAACACTAGGGTAATCGTAAGATAAATATGCTCTTCATATACTTTAATAGAATGTAGAATAAATATTTTTATTTTCAGAATATGAATATTCCAGTGGATTTCTTATCACTTGCATATTTCTGGTATCTTATTTTTTCTTTTTAAACTATAAACATATATCTTTATATCTCATTTTTCTATTAAAAATTTTAAATATTTTAAATATTTTCCTAAAAAGAAAATAAGCATTTCTAAGTTCATGGTAGACTACTATTTCCAGTCCTAAAACACTATATTTAAAAGATGCTGTGATGCTATCACATTTCATTATAGATTAGTGTCTTGGATAATAATGGCAAACAGAATTCTTAGTATTTGTGTAATATTAGAAGAAATTCACTGAAGTATTCTTTTCTACCATATCCATATATGCATCTGTTTAATAAAGGTCTGAAGGAAACTGGCATATACAGTGTGATATAGATTCTTGGGGGCCACGAGGGCTGCCACATTGGGATCTTTCATTCCCCACTTTTGGTCATCTGTTTTCCCTGGAGGACAGTTGACCATAAGGAATTTTGTCCCTTGTTAGTATAGAATCATCATTTGATCATCAAACATCAATTGCACAGTGGTTTTAAAGACCCTATGAAAAATGCAGTAGAGAAAAGCAAACAATGAGAAATTTTATTTTCATAGTTAAGAAAATTTCTTAAAGCCAGTTTTTTATTTGACCTACCTAGGAGACTATGACAATATCTAAGACTCAGACTGTCAAACCTTTGTGAGTTACCTGCTTGTGTGGTGTGTGTGTGTGTGTGTGTGTGTGTGTTTAAAATTTTTTTTCTTTCTGAAGTGTTTACCTAGAAATAATAGTACATATTATCCACAGTAAAGATGCCCTCTTTTGATGCCAATAAATATAAAGTTATGTGATGGTCCAATAGTTGCCAAAACAGTCATCAAAACGAAGCTGTTTTTCTGGGGCTTGTAGCGTGAATGGTTTACACTTAAAATTTCAACCATTTATCTCTCAAATTCAGGGGTTTCTAACCAAGGTTAAAAATCTCAAGCACATCAATAGACTCCTCTTTCTCTGAGAGGTCACCCCTGTGAGACTTCTCAAGGAACTCAGATGGTAAGACTGAACAGGGCTTCAACTCTTCAGAGTTGCTGGTGAGGAGTCCCAGAAATAGTTTTTGGTGTCTAGAAGTCACAAAGAACAGGCTTGGTGCTGCTCACTTGATATGATCTGTATCTAAGAGTTGAAAGTGTGTCTTTTTCTTATTTATTAGGACAGTGATGACTATTTTAGTGAACATTTTGTATCCTATTTTTTCTGAACATGGCCATTCTGCTTTTCACAAGGTGTTACATTATAAGTAAGCATATAAGTTGTAATCTAAGAAGTATTTTTACCATCAGGATGGTTGTATGGGATTTCTTAGTAAGCTTGCTAAATATTTTTATTTTCTTTGGTCATATTCCCTAACGGATGGATTATGGAAATATACAGATATTATAGATACTCAGGATAATTTTAAAAGGTGATTAGGTTGACTTTTCTCTGTGGGCATAATATTAACTGTGTGTAATTCTGTATACTTATAACAACCAAGCTGAGCCTAGATAAATTTGTTGCATGTTCTAATGTGTATGTGAAATGATCAGGTCATATACTTGATAGGGTAGTTTATTAGCATTAAGCAGAGCTATTCCTGTGATTCCCACCACCCCCCCCCTCAGCCCCAGTTCTGGGGATCAAACCCAGGGCCTCTTGCATGCTAGGCAAGCACTCTGTCACTGATCTACATCTTCAGCCCCAGTCCTACTCCCATGATTTGAGTGATGTCTGGAGTTGGAAATAGGTAACAGGTCCAGAAAGAGGTAGGGTTAACAGATGAACTCATGATCTCACTCATTCTTAAAAACAAGAAATGTATTTTGTTTAAAAGTGTGTGGGGGACGGCTAAATAATAAAGGAAGAGAATGATGGGGAAGGATAAAGAAAATACAACAGACAGGATTGAGTTAAATCAAATGTAAAATAAGTGCTGGGCTATGTAATTTTAAGGACCTTTCCAGCTCTGAACCTTATCATTATAGTATTTTGCTGATTCTTGGATCTCCATAACTGTTATTCTGTGCTTTATCTGGATTATAAATGTTCTGTGATCAAACTATTCTAATTTATAATTAGATATGTGTATACTGAAATCAAATAGAAGCCTCTCAAAAACTAAGACAGATCTCATGCTGCTTAAAATAGTGAGAGGTTAATCTACAAAGAGACAAAAGACAGCTCCAGAGACAGTGGTGCCCAGGAAACTCCAACACACCTCGAAAGAAAGAAAATACAGGTGTTACATTAAACACATCTATTTTTCTTCCATTTGTGATGTCAGCAAAAAAATGAAGTTATGTCTTGATCTGAGGTTCCTAGCAAACATACCAAGAATGAAGAATAAGGATTATTGATATAAATACTGCAACCATTTATTTCATCTCATACAATTAGTCATTCTTTCCTACTTTAAGCTTTGGATTGTTCCAAAGAACTATGATAACTGTAATAATTGGTATATAGAGCATAAAAGGTAATTTTGTTTAGCAGGTAAACAAAATTGGTGTCACTGAGAAGTAAAAGGATAAGCTCATTATTACACATTAACAAGTCGGTTTAGACATAACAAAAAGTTCTGGTTTGTTCATTGTCTTGGGTAGAATTTGTAATTTTGAATTTTTAACCTGAAGGTCTCAGGTCATTTGTGCCTTGAAACAATCAGCTTCTGGAGGCTTTGCATTTAGCCTCAATTTGCATCCACTCTTGGGTACAATGGATGTCCAATGGATGTCCATTGGTCTGAATTAGAAATTCTATTTTTTTGTGACATATGGACTCGTGGGGTAAATTGTACCTGTTGTCAAGAGGAGCTGAAATTGCTCTTTCCAATAACATTCTAAAGCATCTTTGCACTGGGTCAGTTTGCATCTTCTATAGGAAAAACTATCCCAAACTAGCTATCTTAAAATAACATTTATTTACTCATTCTATGGATGAGCAGTTAGGCTGGGCTGAGCTAGGACATCTTTGTTACATATAATGTTGTCTGGCCTCACATAGGAATTTATAGTCAGTTGATGGCTGATGGTGTTACATGTCTGGTAGTTGCTGGCAATTGGCAACTGTTTATTTCTAATCATATAGAATATTCTACAAATTATGTCCTCAGGAGAAAATGAAGGTAACTAGGCCATATGTTTCTCAATGTCCAACAAACTAGTCCAAACTTATTCACGTGAAAATGATTTGAGGGTTTCTACAGGCAGCAAAAGAGGCAAACTCCAATATGTTAGTGGTTTTCAAGTCTTGGCTTATGTCATGTTGGTAATGCCTTGTTGCCCAAATCAAGTCACGTGTCCAAATTTATGCTCAAGGAGTAGAGAATTAGATTCATCTCTTGATGAGAAGAACTGTAAAGTCACAAGCAAGGGAACATGCATATGGGATGGAAAGAGTTTGTACATACTGATTTCTAGTGCACTATAAATCACTGACCTAAAAGTCATATAAAGGTCTGGACAATGTCTTGGTTGGAAAGTTGATTTGTACAGATTGGGCATAAAACAATATACTAGATTGGCTTCTGACAGTATTTAGCTAGAACTACATGTGACAAAATATGTATTACCATGTAGTTATTCTTAATTGCTTAGGACATCCTATACATGATGTCCTATGGAGAATTTGTGTGAGCTCTAAGGAAGGGATTGAGAGACCAGTAACACCGTTAACACTAGTGGCAAAACATTAAGACCGATTAAGAATTTTTGGTGGTTTAGACCTGGAGTCAGCAAATTTTCTCATTAAAGGGCCACATAATAAATATTCTCAACTTTGCAGGCCATACATGATCTCTATCAAATATTTCATAGTGTTTTTAGGGTAATATTTATTTTCTTTCTTTTATTGGTGCATTATAATTTTACATAATGGTGAGATCTGTTGTTACATATTCATATGTACACACAATATAACAATATAATTTGGCCAATATCATTCCCTAGTATTTCCCCTTTCTTCCCTCCATCTGGTCCCTTTTCTCTACCCTATTATCTCCCTTCAACTTCCATATTTTTTTTCCCTACAAACCTCTAAAATATATAAGAAACATTTTTTAGCTCATAAACCAAATGAAAACAGACTGCAAGCCAGATTTGTCCCACGGTTTATAGTTTGCCAAATTCTGATTGGGACAGTTTTAGTTTTATTGTCTCCATTTGTTCTTTTCTACTTTTCCTGAGTAGAGAATAAAGTTTTTGTGTTAGGAAAGAAATTTGGCAGAGTTCCTTATGCCTGTTATAGTAAAATGAGTTCTGCAATCACTGGATAGGAAAGGAGGAATTCCCTGTGTTGGGAATATAAAGCCTAGCAATGTTTTCCTTTTGTAACATCTGTAGCATTTCATCAAGGAATACATTCTATCCATTTTGATAACTTGCAGACTACTGCTAATATACATTTATAGCTTGAAGACTTGGGTATTTTTATCAAGTCCATTTGTAAATGTTCAAAGGGCCTTGAGGAGTTCCTGAATTTTATTTTATCAGAAATCCTGGGTTATGTTAGTTATAGGCAAGACATGAGTCTACTGCTTTGTGATCAAATTTTGAATTTTCCCCATCACTTATCTACTGTAGAACTTAGTTTTATTAATTCATGATGCAAAAAATAATGAGTCACTTTTACCAACACTCGTTGGATGGATTATGGTACTTCCAAGGAGTATCAGGAGATTGCCAGAATCCGTGGTTGAAGAAAATGCCCTCTAACTGCCTTCATTGCTTTTCAGAAGGTTGGGCTGATTGTTATGAGGCAATTATATCCTGTCTAAATTGAGCCAATTTTCCCTCCAATTTTGTTGGGGATAGATGTTGATTTGGTGGAACTTTTTGTAGTTGAGGTAATAAAACTTGTTTTGCATGTGATTTAGCAAGGGCATTACGATTGGTTTCCTGGGTAGTATTTTGTCTATGAGCTTCTACCTTAGCTGATATGTATTTTCCAATGTTAAATAACTTTTAACAAATCATTAATGTCTTCAACATTTTTTATCAGATTGCCTTTGTTTCCATTGTATCCCAAAGTTTTGAGCACTTCCTGAAGAATTTCTACTATCTGATCAATGTTTACCATCCCTTCTTTTGTCAATGAAGTCAGAGCAATTAAGTCATCACTTGGGCAGATTGAACATTAGCCAGTGGAGCAGCTTTGATAGCTGCATGTTCTGTGGTGACAGCATCTGCTATCCAGGAAATACCATTCTCATTTTTTAGGAGAAATGCCATCTATAGTACTAAGTCAGGATGGACTAAGGTCTGGGCATTCTTGTTTATCTAGTTTATGCTTTTTCCTGAAGTGTATAATTTATACAGTAAAGTACCAATCACATGGAAAGCTCAATGAATTTTCATCTATTAGTGCATATATATATATATATATATATATATATATATATATATATATACCTTTGAAACTACTTCCTAGATAGAAATAAAACATTTCCTAGCACCCCAGAGATTTCTTTGCTTCCTTTCAGAGTCAGTACATACCCCTCTTCCCCATTCTGATTTCTGTCACTATCAGTTAGTTTAGCTTCTTCTTGAATTTCATGGTTTCTTTCATAAACGTGTCTGTGAGATTCATACACATTTTCTATATATATCAGTAGTTTGTTATTTTAATTGTGTGTGGCAGTCCATTGTGTAAATGTACCATAATTCATTTATTTATTCTGTTGATGGACATTTGGGTAGGTACCACTCTTGGTTATGAATAGAGCTGCTATTTATTTTGGTGGGCAGATGTACTAATTTCCCTTGGGTACATTTCTGGGTAATAGGGAGGCATATGTTGAGCTTTGTAGGAGCTGGGTATTCTTAATCCCTGAGGTACTACTAAACAGTCAAGGGTTCTTCCTTATGTAGGAGAGGGGTAAATGGTGACATTAAAATCTGAATGATATTAAATTGTAAAGTGGACATAGAAGATGTTCATGATGAATAAAGCAGCTGACAGAGAAATGCTGAGTGTTGCCTGGAAGTGCCTGGGATTGCAAAGCATGTGGAATGTGAAGAGCCACATACACTACTCAGCCTGGTACTGGAGGTGGACCTTTACGCTGTTGCTGCCCCCAGGTACAGGCAGGAAGACTATGCTGTAGCCAATAGTCAAAGGGATTTGTTCAGATAAAGTTTCTGGTATGATCCTCTTTGCCAAATTAACATTCCTCCTAGGTAGCCTGGTCTTTTCTGAACAATTGGAGAGAGATGTTGGCATGGTGAGGAATATGGAAAATGTATGGTTGCTGGAGGAGGCTTTTGCTGTTTTTACATCCCATGGGAAAGGTTCTGGGATCATTCTTAGGAAGTGTTTTTTTTTTTTTTTTGGCGGGTGGGGGGGGCGTGGAACCAGGGATTGAAGCCAGGGGCACTTAACCACTGAGCCACATCCCCAGCTCTTTTTATTAGACAGGGTCTCACTGAGTTGCTTGAGGCCTCGTTCAGTTGCTGAGGCTGACTTTGAACTTGTGATCTTCCTGCCTCAGCCTCCTGAGTGCTGGGATTATTGGCATGTGCCACCATCACCATGCCTGGCTCTTCGTAAGCTCTTTTTTTTTTTTTTCTTTTCTTTTTTTTTTTAGAATTTAACCTTTATTTTGTTTGTTGTTGTTTATATGGTGTTGAGGATCGAACACAGAGCCTCACCAGTGTAGACAAGTGTTCTGCTGCTGAGCCACATCCCTAGCCCCTCTTAGTAAGCTCTTTTAAAGGCAATCTTGAAAAATCATTTCATCATCTTGCAGTTGGGGCCTTGAATATAATGGAATAGTTTTTGTTCTGGAGGATAATAGAATGCCTACAGAAAGATCATGACCAAAATCATGTAGTTACAAATTTTGTAATTATTGGGCAATTATGTAGCTACACATTTTAATTCATATAGACCAAAACTAGGTAGAATTGTAACTTTTTTGTAGATACTTTGTGTTTCTTTCCCAACAATTTTTATCCTTTAATTAATTTAATTAATTTATTTATTTATTGGTACCAGGGATTAAACCCAGGGGATCTCAACCACTGAGCCACATCCCCAGCCCTTTTTATTTTTTATTTTGATACAGGGTCTCCCTAAGTTGCTCAGGACCTCTCTAAGTTACTGAGGCAGGCTTTGAACTTGAGATCCTCCTGCCTCAGCCTTCCGAGCCACTGGGATTAAAAGTGTAAGCCACTGTGATTAAAGGTGTAAGCCACGGGTGTAAGCATGCCTGGACCCACCAATTTTTTTTCCTAAATATGTTTGTAGTTGTAGATGAACACAATACTCTTATTTTATTTATTTATTTGTATGTGGTGCTGAGGATCAAACCCAATGCCTCATACTTGCACTCTGCCACTGAGGCATATCCCAACCTGCCCCACCAATTTTTATTTTTTTTAACTTTTAATATTATTATTTTTTTAAATGATGAACACAACATCCTTATTTATTTATTTTTATGTTGTGCTGAGGATCGAACCCAGTGCTTCACATGTGTGAAGCAAGTGCTCACCACTGAGCCACAATCCCAGCCCTCCACCCCCCATCAATTTTTAAAAGAGATATTTGAAGTGTCAGAGCAGGAGAACACGACAGTAAATTATCTACATGTAATAGAAGTATGGATCTTAATGGAAAAACTGAATCCTTAAGATCATTTATTTGGACATTGAGAAAAATATGAGGGTGATTCCACACATGCTCAAGTCCCATGATTTTTGCATATGAAACACATAGCACCAATTTTCCTTAACTGTACTGGTTACTGAAGAAATATGTGTGTATATCCACTGCCATGAAGTATTTACTCATGGAAGGAATGGAAAACAATATAGTATTTGGGTAGAAAATAGTAGGATTCCAACAATCATAATTCTATTCATTGCTCTGAGTTTTTAAACAAATCTGTGGCCTTTTCTTTAGGTTGAGTCATTAGATAGCGATGTGAACATTGTAAAAAACAGTGCATGTAGAAGTAGCTCTTGTTCTTAAAACGACAGCAACAAAATAGGTTTGGATATGAGGTATTAATGTAGGAGTATTCAGAGGTGAAATGATTGGATTGTGAGAACTGTAACCTAATCATTCCATCCTAAGTCCATCCTAGTTTGAATGAATGATTGGGTGGTAATTTTAAGCAGGTGGGCTGTGGCTGGAAGAAGTGGGTCATTGGGGGCGTGCCCTAGAAGAGTGCATCTGCCCTGCAGAGTCAAAGTCTTAGTGTTGTCTGTCTGTCTCTCTGTCCACCCGCCCCTTTCCCCTTCCTGATATTCTCATGAGCAGAGAAGTTTTCCTCTGCCTGGCCCTTCCCCCATGAGGTACTGCTTCATCTTGGCTCAGACCAATGGAGTCAGCTATCTGTGAACTGAGACCTCTGAAACCTTGAACCCTAAACAAACTTTTCTTCCTTAAGTTGTTTTTATTGGGTATTTTGGTCGCAGTGGAAAAACAAAAAAGACTAAAATGATGGAATTGGTTCCTGAGATCTCTTCAGATTTAAGTAAGTCAGCAGGGGGTTGCAGCTCAGGAGTAGAGCATTTAACCACAGGTTTGGCTAATTTAGCCAGGAGTTTATTAGGATAGAGGTGACTCTTAATAGGGTCAACATTAATAAGCACAGTCCTTAGCTTTTGGATGTGGTTCTTATTCTTAAGCTGTGTCCCTTCTAGAGTTTCAATAGAATGTTCAAACTGTTTACCAATCCCCTCTAAACAAGGGATGTGAATCCTTAACTCTGTCTTTCCAGTATCAGGCCGCAGCTGTTGCCATCTCTACTCAGCTCTTTCAGACTTCCTGCTGTTGATTTTCACTGGCTCGCTTGGATTTTTGCCCAGCACATGTGCACTTCAGGAGTCAACTAAGGATTTGAGAGTCTGTACGCAGATATGAGGGATTCCCCCCACCCACTCATCCATGCCTTCTTTCTTAATGGGATTTCCCTGCTTAATTTTCAGCCCTTCTGAGAGCTCTGATCAATGATCACTTATTCTAGCTTCCAAGCCCATCATGACTACCCCTGTCCCTTGAGTGTGTCCTCCATATTTGGGAAGTGCCTTGGATAAATGTGTATATCATCAAGCATATTTTTCTCCTTTAAAGTGTGAATATTTTCAGTTTCTGCCTGATTTTGGTCTTTTTTTTTTTTTTTTTTTAGAGAGAGAGAGAGAGAGAGAGAGAGAGAGAGAATTTTAATATTTATTTTTTTAGTTATCGGCGGACACTTTGTTGGTATGTGGTGCTGAGGATCGAAAACAGGCCGCACGCATGCCAGGCGAGCGCGCTACCGCTTGAGACACATCCCCAGCCCCATTTTGGTCATTCTTGAGGTGATAGCTTTTAGATTTGTCCAGAGTTTATCATTTTTACTGGTAGGAGGAATAGTCTGGCTTAAAATGAAGATGTTCCTTGACTTACGATGGGGTTATATCTAATAAACCAATTGTAAATTGAAAATATCATATTAAAAATAATTTAATTCTAGAGACTTGAGAGGCTGAGCAGGAGGATCGAAAGTTCAAAGCCAGCCTCAGCAAAAGCGAGATGCTAAGCAACTCCGTGAGACCCTTTCTCCAAATAAAATACAAATAGGGCTGGGGATGTGGCTCAGTGGTTGAGTGCCCCTGAGTTTAATCCCTATTACCCTCCCACCCAAAATTCATTTAATATACCTAACCTCTTATGTTAGACAGCTTTTTGTCATTGTGACCAAAATACCTTATAAGAGCAACTTAGAGGAGGAAAAATTTATTTTGGGCTCATGGTTTCAGAGGTCTCAGTCTGTGGTCAACTGACTTCATTGTTCCGGACCAGAGGTGAGGCAGAACATCATGGCAGAAGGATGTGGTAGAAACTGCTCACCTTGTGGCAGCCAGGAAGCATTGAGAGGTGTCAGCTGCAGAGGTATACCAGTGACCTCTTCCTCCAGCCACACCCTGCCTGACTACAGTTATCACCCAGTACAGTAGCTCTTCTGAATTACTAATTCATCAAATGGATTGATTTGCTGATTAGGTCATAGTTCTCATGATCTAATTATTTCACCTTTGGACATTTCTTCATCAACACATGAGCTTTTGGGAAATACCATGTATCAAAACCATAATACCCACTGAACATTGTAGTTTAGCTGAGTCTACCCTACACATGCTCAGAATACTTACATTAGCCTATAGTTGAGCAAAATCATCTAATAAGAGAGTTATTTTATTAAGTGTTGAATATCTCATATAATTTGTTGAAAACTGTACTGAAAGTGAGGAATGGAATGGTGGTAATGTACACTTTTATACCATCATAGAGTTGAAAAGTCCCAAGTTGAATCATCTGTATTTCACCCATTCCTGGAAGCTGGATGAGAAACAGCAGTACAACAGTAAGATAGAGGGAATCACACTTTAATTTTTAAACCTTCTTCTCCTTTCTTCTCTTCTACCACCTCTCTATCTTTCTACCACAGACCCCGGTCTCAAAATAGAAGAACTACATAAGGAGAAAGAGAACAGGTAGACAGATGTGGTGGCGCACACCTGTAATCCCAGCCTCTTGGAGGCTGAGGCAGGAGGATCGTGAGTTCAAAGCCAGCCTCAGCAAAAGTGAGGCGCTAAGCAACTCAGTGAGACCCTGTCTCTAAATAAAATACGAAATGGGGCTTGGATGTGTCTCACTGGTCAAGTGCCCCTCAGTTCAATCTCCAGTATCCCTCATACCCCCCCGCCCAAAAAAGAAAAAAGGATGTTGGATTGAAAAGGTAGCTCAAGAGTTTCAAGGAGAAAGATGGCCTCCTACTGCATGTAAGCCTCGTTTCTTAATGAACTCAGAAAATACTAAAGGAGTAATTCCAAATCCGACTGTGAACCATGTAAACTAAGGCACAGGCCCTACTCCAGCAGGTAGAGGAAGGACCAGGTGATTCTGATAGTTAGCTGGCATCGGAAACCATTACTAAGGACATGAGGCCTCAAGTATTTCTCGAGTGCAGGAATGAATGAATGCCACAGTGAGATCATTCACACAAGTTAAAATTGCCTCCTCTTTTGCAAGCTGCTTCTCCTGCATACTGCATTTTTCAAGACTTGTCCCAGTGTTGTGGAAAGCATCAGCCAGCACGCGTTTTGACACTGATATATGATGCCTCACTTCATGGGAAATAGTTCAGGAACAGCCAGGAAGTCTGAAGTCCATTGAGAATGTGTTAAATGTGAGGTGTCCTGTTAGGTTTTTCAGTCTCTCAACAGTCTTGAAATTTGTTTGTCATTGTTACAGTTTATACGCTCCTGAAAAAAGGCCTTTTATTGTCCTACATCTGTCACTTAAAGATATCCTTAACTCAGGAAACAAACCTCACTTATCTTAGAACTGTTTTACTTGGATCAAAAAGCAGCTGAATTCAAATGCTTTATGATGCCTGAAAAATAACACCCTATGGTGCAGTTCTAAAGTGACTTTGAAATCCTCCCCTTTTAATAAGAAACTTTCTCCTTTGGGAGGATAATTTTTTAAGAGGCAATAATCTTGTTCTTGGCTTAACCTAAGACTCTTTTGCCATCAAATATTATAAATAAAGCTCTTGCTTATAAGATGAACATACATCAAGTTTTAGGGACTTTCGACCCAATAAGAAAAGGGACATGCGCTTCGCAATGAATTGATGTGATTGTATTGAAGGGCTTTGACTCAGGGCAGGGGGACCATCCGCAGAAGGGCTGATGCGGGGTGGGGGGGACAGGCTATGGTTCCCATTCTCCAAGTACTAAAGATGACTCTTTGTCTCTTAATGGATTTCTGGAAGGTCCATCATTATATCTTTACTTTCAATGTATATTTATTGCAGTAACTGTAATCAACAAAGAGAAACTGTGGGTATGTATGTTATGATTTTTTTCCTCCTTTGAAGTACAATCAATAAACTGTGGTTTTGTTTTTAATTGATTCTTCTTTTTCTTGCTACACATTTAGATCTGGATTTCTCTTTTAGAATGTAACTTTCTGTAAAGCAGTAATGATGATTGTGTATCAGTGTGTGTGTGTGTGTGTGTGTGTGTGTGTGTGTGTGTGGTGCTGGGGATTGAACCCAGGGCCTTGTGCATCTACCAACCCAGGCCCATGATGATTTAAAAAAAAATTTTTTTTAAGTTGCAGTTGGACACAAAACCTTTATTTATTTATTTATTTGTTTGTTTATTTATTTATTTATTTATATGTGGTGCTGAGGGTTGAACCCAGCACCTCGCACATGCTAGGTGAGAGCTCTTCCACTGAGCCACAACCCCAGCCCCATGATTTCTTTTTAAATAACTTTTTTTGGAGGTTCTGAGGACCAGGTATTGCACATGCTAGGAAAGTACTCTACCACCGAGCTACATCCCAGTCAAAGGGAAAACAAACAAAGAACAACAACTAAAAAGAATAAAACCAGCATAAGACTATTGACAGAAAAAATTTGAATACTTATTAATAATTGTCACATACATCATTTGATACCTTATGAAATCCTGGATTATATAAATAGTATGGCTAGAATTTACACTTCTTTTTTTTTGAATATTTATTTTTTTAGTTATAGTTGTACACAATGCCTTTATTTTATTTATTTATATGTGGTGCTGAGGATCGAACTGAGGGCCTCACATGTACTAGGCGAGCACTCTACCACTGAGCCACAACCCCAGCCCTCACACTTCTTTACTACTTTGTTTTCTTATAGAAAAACAACTAGGTAAGAGAGAATATTTGAAAACCTTATTAACATATTTTGTTTCTCATGTTAAAGTTTTCTGAAACTTTGCCCAACATTATTGCTTTATTTAATCATCCTCCTAGGATGAAGAATTAAAAAATAGAGAAGCTGAGTGAGATTGAAATGTGTTTTGGGCAACTGAAGAATTTTAAATATATTCTTTAAACTCAGATTACATTGTTCCTTTTTACATCTATATGAACATAAAGTTTCATGAAAGGGTCCCTCAATGCCCTGTTTTAATGAAATTCTTCGTAATCTCACTCTTTTTCCTCCCTTAGAATGTTAAATGTCCACCTTCTCTGGAGACTAAATTAGGTGCATCTTGAATTTATTTCTTAGAACGTAAGAAATCTTTCTCTCCCCCATAAACTGTCAGTACCATTTATATTTTAAATGAAAGGCAACCTTTTTCCTGAACGAGGGACTCCAACTTTCTTTGGGGATTATCTAAACAATGTCACGTGTCCTCTTTTCTCTGTTCCATCTTTACATGAGAAAGCATAAATCATGTAACCCAACAAATAAACACAACTGACATGTTATTTCTTTTTCTATAGAGACATCAGTCCTTTAATCTCTTATTTCTTGTAAGCAGACCTACTTTAGAGGACCAAAATCCTAATGTATACACAATGGCATTCTGTAAGAAAGAAAACTCCAATGGAACTGTATGTCAGAGAAATGTAATATAACATGACTATGTGAATACTTCTTGCTGTTTTGCTTCTCTCATCTCGTTTGGCTATAAAAACCAGAAAGCATTCCTATTGAAAGGAAAAGAACAGCCAGCTCAGAGGAAAAAACCTCACCATGAAGTGCTGGCCATGCTCAGTGCCAAGAACCCGAGACTCTCTTTCAAGCATGATGTTTTATTGTTAAGGTTTCATAAGAAGTTAGCTTTCACTTATTAAGAAAAGAGTGATTTAAAAATAAGGAGAAAAGGAACAACTTTGCCCCATTCATTCTTCTTTAGTATAAACATGGTATGAAGCTAATGCTTTTTTGGCATCACATGAAGCTCAGAACTAACAAAAGAGGTGCCATTAAAGTTCACCTGGTCTCAAAGGTCTTCTATCCAATAAAAGTTAAACTGCAGTGGCTGGCACTCAGTGGCCAAGTTTGGCCCAGGGGATATTGGCAGGTCCTTTAAATTGGTACAGGGTAGCTCTACCAAAATAAAAGTCGTTAATCTGACTAGAGGAAGCCTCAGAGGAGAGCAGCTGGGGGAGCCTGTTCATGTTTCTATTTGGGGGAGGAACCCTGTAGATAGGGGTCTTCTTGTGTCAATGCTTGATTTGTGAGCCTCTCAAGGCAACCCAGGGGTATCTTCTGGAGTCTGAGAAAGACAAGAAGGTGAATATTCTTACCAAGGAAATGGGTTTTGCTGTGATTCTCTCTCTTTTACTCTGGTTCAAGTGAACTCCCAGCATTCATTCCCTACTCTAAAGTAGGTCTGCTTACAAGGCATACTGGGACTTAGGTTTGTCATGGCAACTATGCAGATAACCTCTGGGATGGACGAGGTCCTTGCTGTGGCCTCCTGCCACAGGAAGATAAGACCCAGGCAAGGGCTGGGGATGTGGCTCAAGCGGTAGAGCGCTCGCCTGGCATGCGTGCGGCCCGGGTTCGATCCTCAGCACCACATACCAACAAAGATGTTGTGTCTGCCGAAAACTAAAAAAAATAAATATTGAAAATTCTCTCTCTCTCTCTCTCTCTCTCTCTCTCTTAAAAAAAAAAAAAAAAGACCCAGGCAATAGGTGGTAAGCATGCCTCCATTCCACACCGAGGTGCTAGGCTGCTAGCAGAGGACGTGCCAAGTGAGCAGTGATGACCTGGAGCCCAAACCCCACCTTAAGGACAGAAAAAGCCGAGGCTCGGTGATAGAGTTTCCCGGGAGAGGTTGTTCTGGGGTAAAGTGATGGTGCCCTGTGCGAGAAGCTGCAAGGATTCCACTTGCAGAGCTGTGTCCCTGGAGTTGGGGGCCTCCTGGGACTGTTGCCTTAGGAATCCAAAGGTGAGGAGTTATGGCTATGTGATTCCCCTGAGGCAGCAGGACAGAGAGTGAGAGCAACCATGCTTCTGGGAACTTGCCACACATCAAACAAGGGGAGGGGAAGGTCTAAGGATATGTGAGCATTTATTTTTTAGAGCAGAAGTGGGCCACGTGGGGAAGAGCCCTGCTCTTCATTTTTAATTTGCCCAAGAGGCCTGCCTAGATGACTGAAGTGACCCTGAGGGAAGAAGAATTAAGGGAAAAAGAAATAAATACAACCAACCAAAGGCAATGCGTTATTTACCTTAGGAGAATCCTGATCTGATGTTCCCACTAGGATCTCTAAAGAACCTACAATGTACCCCAAGAAAAGTGTTCACGTTTATTCATTCACCCAATTTGGGAGCATCATGTTAAAATACCAATCCTGCCAGACAAAATCAACCCCAGAGGATCCTGGGGGTTAGTCAAGATCTTTTGTGGCCCTTTCCCTTCCTTGCACCATGCAACCAACCTTCTGGAGCCAGAGGCACCTAGTGTGTGTGTGTGTGTGTGTGTGTGTGTGTGTGTGTGTGTGTGTTTATGGAGGGGAGGTGGTGATGGCAGAAATAGGAGAAGCACACTAAGAGGCAGAGAGGAATCTTCTCACAGTGGGGCTTCCAGCTGCAAAGCCCTGGCTTCTAAGTAGGGAGAAGCTTCAACTTAAATGTAGTTCAGAATTCTCCCCATTATGCAAGACTTGGGGTTTGTGATGTCTTTGTGATTGTAACTGATCAGAGGACTTCTTCTTAACTAGGAATGGGTGGATTCTTGCCTATATTGCTTATGATGATTTTACTTCTCTGAGAATTAGTGATAGTATAATTATGTGACTATGACATTACCATGGAGAGTGAGTAGCTTGGAGATTCCATCCAGGAGTCAAGGGACAATAAGCCTCATACAGAGGGCTTGAATGGGCAGCAGGTTGAAAAAGAATACATTTGTTTTCTAATTGTACCATACCATGAGCCAGATCTGCTTCACTGATGTCCCAGGAAAAAAATGAGAAATTACTTTACTTTGCAAAAGAAAATATTTAACAACTCTCCTTCCACACCTAGCATAGAGTTTTGTGTTTCTTTTCTTTTCTTTTTCTTTTTTTTTTTCCGTTTTCTTCTGAAATGCATTTGGATGAATGATCAAATAAATGATTTCTGGAGCAGCTGAAAATGTAATTAGAGAATTCAGCATACATAGTCAGGGGAAATGAAGACATGCAGACCGTCTGTTAAATGTTGCTTTGTGCAGGATAGAGATGGGTTTCTTAATGAACATCCCACCAGGGGGATGTTCTAGATGTAAAAAATCGATATGACTACTTTAATCTGAGAGAGACATTATGTGTAGAGCTATCGATGGCAGCACACTGCCACTTTAATAGTCTCATTTTAAACATTCCCCAACACTTTGTGAGATCACTTGTGGCTTTTTTTTTTTTTTAATGATGTGTTAAGTTCTAAAATATCCAGTCAGTAATCTGTTCGTGAAGTAGGTTTCCTTAGAACCTGACAAGGTAGTGACACTGCTGAGTGGTGCTATCTGAGGTCCAGTAGAACATCTGTTCTTGAAGAATGTAAACTGCTAAAAAAAAAAAATGACAAATAAAGTTCAACCTGGTTATGCAGGAGGAAGGACACTAGCTCTGCTAAGTTCTTGAAAAGCATCATTTCCCAGTGCAGCCTAGGGAGTCCCCTTAAGGAAACGGTGGTTAGTACAAAAGTTGAAGTCTTATAATTAACGTTTTACCTATGTTTTATGTGACTAGCATCTACTTGTCCACTCAGTTTCAAGAGATCGGGGAATCTTTCTCTACCATTTAAAATGCTGCCCAGGCCTATAATCATTTGATCACTCCTCTTTCATTTTCAAAGGTATGTCTCTGAAAAGAATATTGTCTGTATCTCTGTCTTATCAACAACTCTCCCGGCTGGCCCCCTGTGGTCCCCAGGGTACCGACTTTTATCTCCAGGCATACAGTGTGACGGTTGTCTTAGGCATACACTGGCATGCCAGGGAATGAGCAAGGTCAGGCAGTACTGGCCCTTTTGAGTTTTGGAGGTGCTGTGTCTTCCACACACAGAGAACCCCTAGATTAAGCAAATCTAGAAATGGTAACTGAGCCCTGGTGAACAGCCAGCCCTTCAGTTTCGGTTTACAGATTTTTACTGGTAAGAGCATACTTAAGAGTTGCAAATAAATGTAAGCATTCTTACATTGTACCAGGGTTGACTGGTACATTTCAGAAAATAGAGTGCAAGAATGAGAACCAGCAGTGGGTCTTTATTATGGGGTCCCTTCTCTCTTCAGCACTGACAATTCTGCCAGGTTACTGTTCATTTTTTAAAAAGTGAACAGGCTGAGATTTATAACTCCGTAGTAGAATGTTTTCCCTGAGTTTGATTCCCAGCACAACACACACAAACACAAAAATAAATAGACTATGGTGGTTTTTGTTGTTGTTGTTTTTAAGAGAGAGAGAGAGAGAGAGAGAGAGAGAGAGAGAATTTTAATATTTATTTTTTAGTTCTCGGCGGACACAACATCTTTGTTTGTATGTGGTGCAGAGGATCGAACCTGGGCCACACGCATGCCAGGTGAGCACGCTACCACTTGAGCCACATCCCCAGTCCTGTTGTCGTTGTTTTGAAGCAAGGAATAGTCTAAGAAGATAATATTCACCAAGAATCCAAGTACCTACTTCTAGAACCTGTTTTAAAATCTGGTATTCACAGATTCCTATTCTACAACTTTCTTCACCAGAATTTGCTTTACAGCAAGTTTGTATTCATCCGTTATCCATCCCTCTAAATTGTTTTGGAAGAGTAAATGACTTCTGGTTGTATATTTTGGTTTTTATGATTGACAACTGTATTAGAGTTCTCTAGAGGATCAGAACCAACAGAATGTACATATTATTATAAGAGGATTTTTTTTATTAGATTGATTTATATAATCAGGATAGTCCCAGAGTGGCCATCTGCAGGCTGGAGAGCCAGGAAAACCAGTAGCTGCTTAGTCCAAGAAGCTAGAGCTTCAGGACAAGAGGGACCAATGGTGGAGCCCCAGTCCAAGGCTGAGGCCTTGAACTCCCTAGAGCGCTGCTGGTGAGCATCCATGTTGAAAGACTGAGGAAGATGTAGTCTGATGTCCATAGGCGATGACAATAACAAAAGACGGATCCTCTCAAAAGGAACCCAGTTTGTGGTCTTCCTCCTTCTTCCTTTCATGTTCCATCCAGGACCTCGTCCACTGCAGAATGGGTCTTCTCCCTTCAGTTCACTGACCAATGTGCCACTTGTCTCTGGAAACACACTCACAGACACACCCAGAAGTGTGCTTTACCAGTTTTCTCTCAATCAAGTCAAGTTGACGACCAAGATTAACCATAGTAGCAACTAAACTAGAAAGCAAGAACAGGCCTCCTTCCTTGGAATGTGTAAGTAGGGGACTGGCCTTTCTACCTTCAGAGAGACACCTGGTGAAGAGAACTTTTAACAATTGTTCATCTTAACACACTTGAAAAATTTCAAGTAACGTGTATGTTTACACACACACACACACACACACACACACATTGGTTTTACTCCTAGGAAGGCAGCTTTAAAGCAAAGGCAATGAGATCTTTTCATTCCTTCCAGACTGTGGTCCACGGTGCATACATTAAATGCAAAGCTTGGGATTTGCCTAATGGTTTTAAGAAGCCAAACCCATAGCTTTGATTAATGCTGCCGCCTAATGCCAATGATGTGTACCCCAGTAAATCATTAAAACATTTTCCCTTTGGTAATATATTAAAACCATACATTACAGGCTACTGTGGCTCAGGTGATATATTGCTTGGGGGGAAAATAGCCCACTCCTAAAGGCTGTGTTGTGCGTACATGGGTAGAGTACACCTGCCTACTTTTCTGCAGAATCTATTTGCAGCTTGAGAGTGTTCAAAGAACTTCTGTGTTTTTTTTTTCTCTAAACACCAATGAAATACTCCTCAAAAATGTATGATTCCTTTGTTCCAAAGAACCAAAACACTGCTCAAGTGCAAATGAAGGTGAAAAATGTTGAACACAGCTTAAAGAAATGGGTGGAGCCATCTGGGGTTATGTGGACTTCTGCAAGGAAGTCATTTAGATTTCTGGTAAACTGGGGAATGTGTTTGTAGGGTGTGTTTGTGTGTGTGTGTAAATTCACTTTGCAGGGTCACAAAGAGGATGAGCTGAGATTGCATGTGTAAAGTCAACATCCTAGTCATTAGTTCCTCATAAATTAAGTGATGGATAGTTAAGGCTTCTAGCAGGGACACATAACCAACAATTTTATGCTCAACTTGGAATTTTCCCAAAACAATTACTTTATTTGAGTTGCTTTGAGTAACTAGGTTTATACAGAGTCAAGGTCGATGATCCAGATAATGTCCTCCCATTTAGAAATCAAAAAGCAGAATTGCAGGTCAGTGCTAAGTAGCTGGCCTAGCAGGCTGTCCTCCTTGGGTCAGCCTTCTTGGCTGACAGTAATGACCAGGTTAACATATGATTCAAGCACGGAATATCCTGTGGGATAGTGTGGACCAGTTCTCAGGCAGAGAGGAAGAACCAACCATCTTAGTTGTTGATCCTGTGTTTTTGGCCCTCAGTACTGGAGGTGAAAGAAAAACATGAAACTGGGGAGACAGCTCTTTACACCAAGTTTAGCTAAAATAATTTAATTTCAAGCATCCCAGTTTATCTGCCAAATTTTAGTCCCAAAGGAAGCTCTACTTGTCTGATCTCTCAGTGAGTAGAAGTCATGTTTCCTGTCTTAATTCATTTGTTTTGCTATAAATCACAGACTGGGTCCTTTGTAAAGAAAATAAATTTATTTCTCACAGTTTGGCAGGTTTGGAAGTCTAATATCAAGGCAGCAGCAAATGACAAGGGCTCTTTTGCCATGTTAGCCCATTGCAAAAGGAGAGAGAGAGAGAAGAATGGCCAAACTCACTTTTTTCAAGCCCACTCTTATGATAACAAAGAGTTATCAAATCCCATGATAACAGCATAAATCCATTCATGAGGGCAGAGTGGGATCTCGGTCCGGTCCCACTTTTCAACATTGTTGCATTGGGCATTAGGTTCCCAACACTCTGAGAGATACATTCAATTGAAAATTGCCCCATCTGGGTGTGGTGGTTTGTGCCCAGAAGTTTTAGGAGGTTGATGTAGGAAGATCGTGAGTTCAAAGCCAGTCTCAACAACTTAGTGAGGCCCTAAGCAACTTAGGGAGACTTTGTCTCAAAAAAATTGACTGGGGATGTGTTTCAGAGGTTAAGCACTCCTGGCTTCAATTTTCAATACCCAGTGCCAAAAAAAAAAAAAAAAAAAAAAGTCGCTCCACTTTGTTTGTTTTAGAAATCTACATGTGTCTCATACGAACAACTTGTGGGGTAAAAATCATACTTGTACTTTCGCCAACCTGACCTACCCAATGTTCATTTTTCTAGAATCCTCTCCAAGCTTTATCCTATGCAGACACAATTTTATATAATTACATTATTGCACAGAATAATATTAATTTAGATTTATTTTATTAGGTAAGTAATATGAGTATGTACATACTACAAAAATTCAAGACAAGACTATAAGGGTTAAAAAAAACCACTATAAGGGTAAAAGTGAAAGTCTCCATTACCTCACCCGATTGTTTGTTGTTGTTGTTCTAATTTCATTTTTTTTAAATGAGATCATTCTAAGTGTTGTCCGTGACTTCTTTTTATTTACTTAACTATCTTAAAGAGAGTTTTCTATGTTAATACCTAGACTAAATGTTCCAGTCTACCCTTTTCCACTTAATAATTTTGCAAATGTTTCTTCATGTTGCCAGGTATTTCCATAATTGTCATTTTGATCAAAGGGGTATGAGCAGGGTTGAGACCCAGGTGACTTATTTATGGGACATGATCTCTCCACAAAAGGCATTGTCCCAAATGAGCAGTGCTTATCTGCTACTGAGTTGGTTGGTGAATCAGAGAATGGTTTGGTGGGAAGGGAGCCAGCACCTTCCCATTCCACAGGAGGCAACTGAAGCTCTTTCCCACTTCCTGGATATAACATGGGAGGAGAACATCTTGCAGATCTGAGAATGAGGACCACATGCTAAGAAGGGCCTGGATTAGTGTACCCTAGAGAGGAAAAAGAAAAAGAAAGGTGGGGGCTTTTCTCGTGAAAATCAGAGGGAGATCAGTAGAAGAAAGGGGGGCAGGTGAGTGGTCCAGACGGAGGGGGGAGGGCTAGGGAGTGATACTGGCCAAATTATATTGCTATATTATATGCATGTACAAATCTGTAAAAACAAATCCCATCAATATGTACAACTATAATGCATCAATTTAAAAAAAAAAAAAGTGGGAGAAAAGAAAGAAAAAAAGGCAGACCTGAGTCCCTGCTAACTCCTGCGAGTGGTTGTGCCAACCCTGGGTTGTCTACATCGGGACTTCTCATGACATGAGAAAAATTCCCTTTTGGTGTAGTCACTTTGGCAGGGTTTCTATCACATGCAACCAAACTTGTTCTTCTCTGATACTGCTATGTTCACTCATTTATTTATTTGTTCACTAAACATTTACTTAGCTCTGGTCATGAGCCTGCAGTGTACAGGCTATGCTCATAACAATAGATAGCATTTATGGAACACTTACTTCGTACAATGCTTGGCTCATGAGTTTTACATGTCTTCTCACTTACTATTCACAACAACCCCTCAAAGCAGAAGCTGTTTTCCTAATTTTACAGATTAAGAAACTGAAACTCAAAGAGAAGAAGCAACCACTCAACAGCACCCATATAGGAAGCACCAAAGCCTCTCTGACACTTCATGGTGAGAAATAGTTCCCTATTTGTCCTTCAGGGAATAGGAACCCACACGACTTCTTTTTTGGAGAAGGCAGAGAGTCTGATGGAATAACACTCAGTCTTTATATCCACACTGTGAAGTACTTGTGATTCTTACTATTTCCAAATGAGATTCAGAGACACCAAGTACTTTGATGTAATTGATTCAATTCGATAAACATTTATTCTGGGTACTTTGTCAGTGCTGAGGCTGCACCGCCCAACTCGGCAAGCCTGGCAAAACGGCAAGGGAGGCAGGGCTCTTTTGGAATTACAGCCGTTGGAGAGGTCGTGCTTTCTCCGGCTGGCATCAATTACTGACTCTCTGTCAGCAGAATATTCCAGATGGGCTGCTTTCTATAAAATCCCCAGGGAGAATCCCAGGGTTTAGATTCTGGGGGAAGGGAAGAGAGGAAATTGGCAAAGAGACTGCTTGAAAAGGCTGCTTTTGCAGTCTTCCTAGACCAGGTACAAAATAATGAATGGTCGCAGAGCATTTCCTATTAATTGTTCAATTTTCCTAAGCAAGGAGGAGAGTGAGAGAATGCCAGCTTTTGCCACATGATGGAAGGCAGACCTGTCTTCCAGGAGCCACAGAAACTTCAGAGGTGGAGAGGTGGAACCTCAGAGCGGGGCCCACCGTATCTGCTCGGCTGGCTGTCATATTATGTGTGTTCTGGAGCTTGCATTGCAGTGCTATGAAAGGCCAGCTCTCCCCACACTTAGTCACAGGAGGCCCCAGGGCTGCTGGAACTGCCCAGGGACTCTTAAGAATGTGCATAGAGTAAAGCTACTGAATCTGGATCAGGTTCCCCTTGTGTAATGTGGACATCTCCTGTTTCTCAAGGGAAAAGTGACATGTTCTTGGTTCCCCTAACACATGCGTAGCTAATATGGAAATGATGAACATTTCCTGGTGATAAAAGCTTTCTGAAGGGCTCTCTGTGTATCCAAGGGTTTTTAAGGAAATCTATACTGTAATGATTTTACTAGAAGCCAAAAGAAGCACTTCAAGATCATAATTAGAAATGTTGAGTAAAGGGGAAGGAAGGAAGCACCACAAATTGATGTCCTCATTTCTCCCAAGAAAGGAAGGACAAGGAGAAGATAGCCAACAAGACTCTTTCACCAGGTCACTTGAATTTTTCTTTGTAATGAGTCTATACTAATGTGTTACTTCTGCAATTAAACTTTTTTGGCTAAAAAGAAAGATCTTTTATATCATCCATAAAAAAATAAAGTAATTCTTGAATTCAGTTATTTCAAGCTATGGGATTCTCATTAATTTTTTAAAGAAATAATTTAGTATAATGCCATGTCTTGAAAAGAAAATTTAAATAACAGGATAGTTTGGGATTAGAATCGCATTAGAATGCAGAGGTTGTTTGCAACGGGAATGGACAGATAATACTTTGCAAACAGTGATTGAATGCTCTGTGATTGCCAAGTGTCCAGAGGATGAGCAGCCCCAACACAGCCTGGCATGGTTATTAATATACCTTTCATCTTGTGTGGACTCTGCAAATATTCTGCAAATATGTATTCTTGCTGCCATTGGAAAGTGAGGTGCACACATAGGTTAAGAGTCTTTTTTTTTTTCATTATCATTTTGGATTTAGCAGTTGATAGAATAATGAGGGACTAGAAGATGAGACTCTGTGATTACAAGCAGAATGTTCTTCCTGATTTATGTTCAGAGTCTGCACTGTGGGCCATGCCTATGGTGTGGACATCTTTGGTAAGGCTGGAAGTTCTTGTGTGTAGGGTCTTGTTGGAAACCCACTGAAGGTTAAGGGTTTTATAAAACTCTTTTTCTTTCTACATGAGATTTTTCCCTTCAGTTAGCTTTCTATTTCCCTTGCAAATCTGACAGAGGTAATGTGTCAACTGTGTTACTAGATACAGTAACTTAGGGCAAAAATGACAGCTTCCTGGTAAACTGCATTTGGACTGAGAGAAATAAAAACTTCAGAGAAAGCCATAGCTTTGGGATTTTGTGAAAATAAGAACTTTTTTTTTTTCAGGTGCTTAAGCACTGAACCATATTCCCAGTACTTTTAATTTTTTGTTTTGAGACAGTGTTTTGCTATGCTTAGGGCCTTGTTAAGTTGCTGAGGCTAGCTCCTGCCTTAGCCTCTCAAACCACTAGGATTACAGGTATGCACCATTTTGCCTGGAAAGACCAATGGGGCCTGTTCCCTGAGAGGACTCCGGAAGTTATTCTATGAAGTCGTTTTGAGAGATATTGGCTCCTGTGGAACATGAAGCTCCCAAGCCAAGGAGGATCCCATACGTACTTGATGAGGTCTTTGTTATGGTTTAGAAGTGGTGTCCCCCAAAAGCTCATGTGTGAGACAATGCAAGAAGGTTTGGAGGAGAAATGATTGGGTTATAGCCTTAACATAATCAGTGAATCTCCAATGGGATTAACTAAGTGGTAACTGGAGGCAGGGGGTATGTGGCTGGAGGAAGTTGTTCATTGGGGGCACAGCTATGGGGTATATAATTTGTGTCTGGAGAGTGGAGTCTCTCTTTGCTTCTGGATCATCAGTGAGCTCCACTACACTATTCCACCATGATGGTCTGCCTCACTTGAGCCCCAAGGAATGAAGCCTGCTGTCTATGGATTAAGACCTCAGAAACTGTGAGCCCCCAAATAAACCTTTTCTCCTCTACAATTGTTCTGTTCAGATCATTTAGTCACAGCAGTGAAAAAGCTGACTAAATAGTTTCTTTCTTGGGGAATCCTAGGAAGCCAAGGAGAAGAGACCATTGATGGCTGGGAGGGTACTGATGGACTACTCCCATGGTGTCCACTTCCTTTCTGGCAGACAAGAATTCCCAGATCCTATCCTAAGACCAAGCATGATTGACTTCAATCTCACGTGTCTGAATATTTTGCGGAATCTATGAAGGCCCTCAGGTGTGTTCTGCAAATGACGATATTACCCAAAGTTCTCTACAGGTTCAATGCAATGCCAATCAAAATCCCAATGGCATTTCTTGTAGAAATAGATAAAGCTATCATGAAATTCATATGGAAAAACAAAAGACCCAGAATAGCAAAAGCAATTCTAAGCAGGAAGTGTGAATCGGGAGGTATAGCAATACCAGATTTCAAACTGTACTACAAAGCAATAGTAACAAAAACAGCATGGTACTGGTACCAAAACAGGCAGGTGGACCAATGGTACAGAATAGAGGACACAGAGACCAATCCACAAAATTACAACTTTCTTATATTTGATAAAGGCGCTAAAAGCATGCAATGGAGAAAGGATAGCATCTTCAACAAATGGTGCTGGGAAAACTGGAAATCCATATGCAACAAAATGAAGCTGAACCCCTTTCTCTCGCCATGCACAAAAGTTAATTCAAAATGGATCAAGGAGCTAGATATCAAATCAGAGACTCTGCATCTGATAGAAGAAAAAGTTGGCTCCGATCTACATATTGTGGGGTCGGGCTCCAAATTCCTTAATAGGACGCCCATAGCCCAAGAGTTAAATACAAGAATAAACAAATGGGACTTACTTAAACTAAAAAGTTTTTTCTCAGCAAGAGAAACAATAAGAGAGGTAAATAGGGAACCTACATCCTGGGAACAAATTTTTACTCCTCACACTTCAGATAGAGCCCCAATATCCAGAATATACAAAGAACTCAAAAAATTAAACAATAAGATAACAAACAACCCTATCAACAAATGGGCCAAGGACCTGAACAGACACTTCTCAGAGGAGGACATACAATCAATCAATAAGTATATGAAAAAATGCTCACCATCTCTAGCAGTCAGAGAAATGCAAATCAAAACCACCCTAAGATACCATCTCACTCCAGTAAGATTGGCAGCCATTATGAAGTCAAGCAACAATAAGTGCTGGCAAGGATGTGGGGAAAAGGGTACACTTGTACATTGCTGGTGGGACTGCAAATTGGTGCGGCCAATATGGAAAGCAGTATGGAGATTCCTAGGAAAGCTGGGAATGGAACCACCATTTGACCCAGCTATCGCCCTTCTCGGTCTATTCCCTGAGAACCTTAAAAGAGCATACTATAGGGATACTGCCACATCAATGATCATAGCAGCACAATTCACTAGACTTTTCGCTAGACTTTGGAATCAACCTAGATGCCCTTCAATAGATGAATGGATTAAAAACTGTGGCATTTATACACAATGGAGTATTACGCAGCACTAAAAAAATGACAAAATCATAGATTTTGCAGGGAAATGGATGGCATTAGAGCAGATTATGCTAAATGAAGCTATCCTTTTGTTTCTTATAGGATCCACCAACCTTTCCCATCCCTGGTATGGGATTCTCTTCTTTAGAATCTCTTCTCCAAGTCTTACTGATATCCCTATTTTTCTTCCTGCTCTTAGCAAGATCTCTTTGGTGATCCTAGTTCTTTTACAAGACTGGAAATTCCATGATTTTCAATTATCTTTGCCTTCTGCCCTATAAAAACTGCCACATTTCCTATAGGTAATGGTGGGCAGTGGAGACCAGAAAATAAAATCCCAATTAACATGGGAAAAAGTCATGTCATTATACTTTTTTTTTTTTTTTTTTGGTGCTGGGGATTGAACCCAGGGCCTTGTGCATTCGAGGCAGGCACTCTATCAACTGAGCTATATCTCCAGCTCCACTTGTTAATATTAATAATAAAAATTCCTTACATTTCAACAGGACTTGGTTGTTTGCAAAGGGTTTTCACAAGTGTGTCATTTCAGTATGACAATTCCTTAAAGCGGAAGTGGTGTGGTAGCAATGATGTGGAATAAAGAGGGAATCCATGATGTGTAACATTGGCCTCTTTCTGTGGCATAAGTGCTCCCACTATGGCCAGTTTCAGACTATCAATTGTCTAATGATTCTGGATATCTGGATACTTAACAGTCACTCAGGAGAGCAGGCTCTAGTATCCCTTTGGAGGCAAAATAGGTCTAATCATCCTGATTTGAAAATGATAAAGTGAGGATCAGAAACTTTGTCCCAGGACATAGAAGTAGTAAAAAAAAAAAAAAAAGAAAAAAAAAGACACTAGGAACTTGAATCCTGCTATTGCATGTTTTCTTTGCTGAATTAAGTCTATCTTTCAAGCTATGTGAAGAATAAAAAAACTGAACTCACTAACCACCAAAAAGAAATGTCTAAAACTCCTTTCAGATATCTGAACACAATATCTTTATTTATTTATTTATTTACATGTGGTGCTGAGGGTCGAACCCAGTGACTCACACATGCTAGGCAAGCTCTCTGACACTAAGCTACAACTGCCGTCCCTCCTCCATTTCTCTCCGCTGTTTATATCAGACCAGACACTTAGTGGAGCTGACCTGACAGCCTTTGAAACACCATCAAGTTCATTTTAATTTATGTGCCCATGACCCTGTGAAGAAGCTGCACCCTGCTGGGTGTGGTGATGCATGCACGTAATCCCAGCTACTAGAGGTGAGGGTGTTTGAGGCAGGAAGATGGCAAGTTCAAGGTCAGCCTGGCAACTTGAGATCCTATCTCAAAAAATAAAAATAAAGAGGGCTGGGGTTGGGGCTGGAATTGTGGCTTAGTGGCAGAGTGCTTGCCTAGCATGTGTGAGGCACTGGGTTTGATTCTCAGCACCACATGTAAATAAATATATAAAATAAAGGCCCATTGACAACTAAAAACATATATATTAAAAGAAAAAGAGGGATGGGGATGTGGTAGAATGTTTGCCTAGCATATGTAAGGTCCTGGGTTTGATCCTCAATACTTAAAATAAAAAGGGGAAGCTGCGCCCATCATGTGCATGAATGGGACACAGGGGAGGCAGCCTCTGTGCAGGGAAAACCCAGGACAGGTGACCTGATGGACCTGGCACCTGGGCTCACCTCTCCTGAGCTCCTGATCCTTGACTTAACTGTTCTCCCACATTTCTTTTGAATCTTTTTGATTTCCATAGCTTGAAATTCTGGAGAGAACATGGACTTTGTAGTGAGAAGGATTTGGATTTGGATTCAGGTTCTTTCTTTTCTTAGCATTGTGGGTCTGGATATGCCATGTAACCCTTCTAAGTCTGTGTTGTCATCAGAAAAATCATTCTTGTTTGCAAGGGCACTATGGGTTGTGATTGAGATATGGTATAGCATGGCTGTCACTCAGCAATGACCACTGTGGACATAGCCATGGACCTCCTGCCCTTCTTACCAGGCTTGTCTTTTGTACGTCCCCACAATGGCTCTAGTTCTCAAAAACTGCCATTCATATTCCAACCAACCTGGTTGACCTGCAATGCTCCTGTCTGCAGCACCTGTCTCACTGATGGTGTTCTTATTTAGTCCCTAGCTTCTTGCTCTTGACTCTAGTTTATCCTCAAAGTGAAAACATATAGCAGTGCATTTTTCACTGTGTTTCAGTTTCATAGCTTTGACTGGTTTAGAACATAGTGGGGACACTTTTTGATTTTAAATTTCTAAATAAATTATTGTCAATCTGGAAAGTTCTCCTCAAGGTGGTATTTATATGTATGCATGTATATATTTGTTCAAGTTGGTTCATTTTTTCCCTTGATTGTTTATTGATCTTTTGAGATCTGTGAAAAACAATCACTTCTTTGTTTGGAAAGAATACCTGTCTTCTGCATGCTCAACCTGTGAGTTTCTGGAAGCTAATATGTTTGGCTCAAAGAATTTTTTGTATTATTTTGTTTAAAAACACATTTTCTGATGTGGGGGTTGAAAAAAACAGTTTCATGGTTACTTCTGTTTGGGGGACAAATCAACAAGTGTAGAATTTCTGTACCTACTATGATTCTATCAAAATTTTGTAATGATGCGTCAAGCCTAGTCATTATCATGTATTTTTTTTTCTTTTCTTTTATTTTTTTCTGATACCAAGGACTGAACCCAGAGGAGCTTAACCACTGAGCCACATCACCAGCCTTTTTTTATTTTTTATTTAGAGACAGGGTCTTGATAAGTTATTTATAGCCTTGCTAAGTGGCTGAGACTGTCTTTGAACTTGCAATCCTGCCTCAGCCTCCTGAGCTGCTGGGATTACAGGCGTGCACCACCATGTCTGGCTATGATCATATATTTTAAAAATTGCATAGTTTTATAATATTCTTATTATTATTTCAAGAATATTGTATACTCAACTTCAAACAGTACAGAATCTTCAAGATGCAACACTGTTAGCAGTTAAGCGCTTTCCAGGTAGCATTTTGTGCATATGCTTACAAATGTACATGTGAAAATGTGTGTGTGTGTGTGTGCATTTTTCTATACTGCATTGAAACTTGTTTTTCTCACCAAGAGTGGACTACCATTCCTATGTCAGCAAATATATTTTAATAAACTTACAATAATGCCATTCAACAAACTTGCTTCTAGTATGATGTAGCAAAAGTGGTCACTGTCACTCCATTTATTTCATTACATTATTTAAAACCATCTTTGTTGATTGTATCTAGAGACTGTGTACATGATCAAGTGGCCACGTTGGAGCAGTGCAGAGGGTAAGGAACTAAGAGTGGCTTCTAATAACTGGGGGTCATCTAGGACCTCAGGGTGACCTCCAGCCAACATCTAGCAAGAAGTTGAGGCCTTCAATCATACATCTACAAAGAAATGTATTCTGCCAACAGCTTGAAATAGCTCAGGAATGGATTCTTCTTTAATCAACACACCAGATGAGAATCCAAGCCAGTAGACATCTTGATTGCAGCCTGTGGGACTTGGAGCAGAAGCCCCAGTGAAGCCATGCCTAGATTGCCTACTCACAGAAACTGAAAGGATAGACACATGTTGTTTTAAGCCACTAAGTTTGTAGTAAATTGTAGTAATAGATAACTAATACAACATGTATATCAAAGCTGATCAAATTGTGTACTTTACATATATGCAGATTATTGTACTTAACTAACATTAAGTTGGACCAGGGAGGTGAAATCTGGGCAGAGGTCTTATGACATGGCACCAGACCAGTAGATTAAAGGCTTGGAAAGAGCACAAAATATATGGGACAGGAAGACAGGAAGGTAGGAACCCAGAAAAAAGGACAGAATGTGGTAGAGGTGGCAAGGCATGGATGGAGCATATTTTTTAAAATTTTTAAAGCTGGTGGCTTTTCAACAATTTTGAAATGAGTAGACAGTACACTTGTTGAGATGATGATAGAAGGAGGGGAGTGAAATGGAAACCACCAGAGTAGGAAGATTGCAGATAAACTGATAAGATGATGATAGACATCCATGCTAAATATGCTTTTGGGTTATCAAAGGTAACACTGTGAGCTATATAAAAACAATTTGGGAGCTGGAGGTACAGCTCAGTGGTAGAGTACAGGCTTAGCATGTGTGAGGACCTGGGTTTGATTCCTTGCAACATTAAAAGAAAAGAAAATCTTGATGTGGAGGCAGATGCCTCTAATCCCAGTGACTCAGGAGGCTGAGATAGAAGAAGTTCTAGTTTGAGGCCAGCCTCAGCAACTTGGAGAGACCCTGTCTCCAAAAATGTTTCAAAAGGGCTGGGGGTGTGGTTTGGTGGCAGAACAGCTCTGGGTTCAATCCCCAATACTGCAAAAAAAAAAAAAAAAAAAAGAAGATTCTTGAAGAAAGCCTTCTTTGTATATGCCCACTCCCTCAGCAATCACTTATGTGGCTCTGCTTGCAGGCTCTCTTCCCTTAACACTGGAATGTGACTATACCTTCCTTATGGAGAGGTTATGGCACATACCTAGTGGGTAGAAGTAGGAATCTAAGCCCAGAGGCTCAGAATCAGTCAGCATGGAGACAAGGAAGAACAGAACATGGGGATGTAGCAAGGAACATGACAAATCTGAACGGAGCCTGATGATTCAGTCACAGGTAGGTAAGGATCTTGAGAACAAGAGGGGTACATAAAAAAAAATGACCAGTGGTGTCTGTTTAGTAACATTAAGCCTGAGCAGAGTGTTATGAAACCTTGATACCACAATGAAGTTGTTATAGTCTGGACACCTTCTACCTTCCAAATTCCCCTGCCATAGTTAAATTTAAACATGTTCCAGAAATGTGTATGTTTAGGTATGGTCATGGAGGGAAGTGGAATGGAAACCGTCAGGGTAAGAAGATTGCAGATAAACTGATAAGATAAATTGGAAATATTTTGAAAAGGTAGAGGAGAATTTGGTGAGGAAGTAGAATTTGGCATACTTTCTTGCACAGGTCCCTCCTCCCCCACCATTTCAATGCCGTGGTGCAAAGCAGCATGCTAGGAATGGATAGTCATGATTCTTTTGGCTGCTCAGTACATGTAACTCCTTACAGTATGGGAAACCATTCCATGGTGTGGGGTGCTGCTTCTTGCTATTGAATCTGAAAAAAAGCCAGATTTCCCACTTTCAGCCCCCTGGAAGCTGGGGGCGGGGGTAGGCACACGGTCAAGGCTTAGCAATCAGATGTGTTTTCTTAAGTCTGAATCCTGAACTGGTGATGTAAACAGGTAGGATTATTTAGACTCTGTTCACGGTGGTGGCATCCAGAGTCTGGAAGCAGCTGTGACTGGGGCTGCCGGGCAGCAGGGGTCTTTACCATCTGCTCCAGCAATGATGTGGTTTTGGCTGTGGTTCCTGCTGGTTAGCCTTGAGTTCTGGCCATTTTCCCAGTCTGATTCTTCAGCCTTCCAGATTATTCTGTGAGTCACCCGATACTTTTCTAATAAATTCCTGTTCTGGGGTCAGTTTCTATAGTTTGCAAGCAAGTACTCTCACTCATTCAACAGAAAGCTTTCTGGAACATCAGGGAAAGATGTTCATATGTGCAACTGCCTTTCCAAATCAGGAATCTGTCTTTTTTCTTAACACTCTTTCTCTTTTGTCGTAACGGTAGAATCGGAATAAAGAATCCTCCTTGGGTGTCAGCCTATGTTTAGGAATTTCCTCCAGTTACTACTGTGGAGCTCTTCTCACTTCAGAAAAAAGAAACAGAACTTATTCCAAGGGCTGTGTTTTTCAACTGGGAAGTTTATTTTGACTCAGAATGTATTAAAAATAGCTTTGATTTGGTCAAATCCATTTAGCTTATTTTAAATGTCTTGACTATTAATTTTCCCCTATATTTCCAGAATAAAATGCAGCAATTAAAGACCAGTGAAAGACTCCTAAGGCTGAATCTTAGGAAGAAGTAAGCCAATAAGGGATAAGCCTCCTGATTCAAATACGACATCTTGGGGAAGAATGATGACTGACAAGTTAGCTTTATTAAGACAGGGAAACGGACATGGCAGGGGTGGAGAGAAGATGGAGAGTTCAATAAAAGATCTTAGTTCTGGACAGAGCCAGCTTGCCTCTGTCACCATCACGTGCATGATGATATCCTGAGACGCACCTCTGTCACTCCAAGTCTCCCAGAAGCATGTGAGTGGCAGGTGGCCAATTCAGTCATGGTCCAGGGGTCCTTAACTAAAATGCTGTCATCAGATTCTCCAAAAATCGAGAAATCTATTTTAAGGAATTAGCCCATGCAATTGTTCTCAATTGGCAAATCCTAAATCTGCAGGACAGGCTGGTAGGCTGGAGACCTAGGGAAAAACGGATGTTGCAACTTGAGTCTGCAGTGAGCTATGAAGCAGAATCCTTTTTCCTTAGAAGACCTCATTCTTTTCTCTTAAAGTCTTTCAACTGACTGGACAAGGCTCATTCAATTATGAAGTGTAATCTGCTTTACCCAAAGTCTACTGAGGTGAATGCTCATCTCTTGCAAATGCCTTCACAGCAACGTCTGCAGTGGTATTTGTGTGCCAGAGTGTAACCAAATTAAGATGTGTAATGAACCATCTCACATGCCTATAGATGCAAGCAGATTTGGCCACCCAATGCCTCTTAATGTTTCTGATGAAATCAGTGGATATGAAGGGCAGTAGGCTCATCAACCCATGTCACCGAGCTGGTGCCGTTGCATCTTCTCTGCCTGTGGGCATGGAGGCAGGTGTGGGGAGGCATTCCCATATTTTGTGACCATGGAAGAAGTTCTCATATCACAGGCATGAAACCTAGCTACTTCTACTTTCTATTTCTTACTGGCTCCTGAGGCCCACTCACAGTTCTAATGCCACAGGCCTATTTGGACCCACCACAGAGAGTTGTAGTATGGGTTTGATGAATTCTCTCAGTGCAGTGCCTGGCACAGGCCAGCTGCTCAAAAATGCTCTACGGGAAATGTCCGATTTCTTAGAAATATTTGATTTAGCTCCCCTGTCATTTTATAGGCTTTTCTTCTCCTAAGCATACCTGGTTTCAGTCCCAGCTCTTTGTATCCTTGAATGTTCAATGTTATGTGGTGGGGTGGGATGGGAGGAGGAGAAATAGGAACTTGTTCGAGCACTTTCTCATGTTAAAAGACTTGCAAGTGAACAATGTAGCTGAATCCATTCCTCATATAGGAAAGTTATGTTTAAGTTGAATTATAAGAGTAGCTTATTTATATTCACTCAAAGCGCTGCCTCTATAGAGGAAAGGAATCATATTTTCACCAGGAAGGCTGCTTTCGTAGGTGTGAAGTTCCCTCTCATTTCTCTTGGGTCTGCTATGGTGACAGCTCATTTCATAGACAACGTGGCTGAGGGAATATCAGGTCGGAAGACAGGAGGGAAAGGAGTAGCTCTGTATGCAATTCAAGTCAAGTTGATGGGGTAGGAACATAGATATTAATATAATGTACTTGTGATTATATATGGTGATTTCTTCTCCTACTTGCTTCCTTCTTTATGCCAAATAAGTCTTATATTAAGGGAGAGATTAGTCAGATGAAAGAACATATTTCAGAACTTAAAAGAAAAATATATACATCTTCAATTTGAGACTTCCCTTGGTTTCCACAGCCCAGCTGTGGAAGGCCACCCAATTAGTTTAGAAGAAAAGGGGCCTGACATCATGGCTGGCTATTTCATGTGTACTAAAATAGAGGAGATGGCTACAATTACTTTGCCAGGGGTGTTCACCCCCCCCCCACCATTAGACTAAAAAAAGCATTTTACAGCACTAGACAACCTAAAAATATGTAATAAGGAAATAGCCTTCTTGCACATCTGTTAAGAACATCTGGCTCTGGCCTGAGCCCTGGTAACTTGGCAGTTAGTCGGTGGCCCAGAGGTTGAAAAAGCAGCAGAGCCTCATGTTGCCAGTCTTGTCTGAGTTTCCTGGTGGCATAATCACCAGGCCCAGGGGTGGGAAACATTCAGGAAACACTGCAGATGCCACGTTGCCTGCACTGGGCTCCCTCCCCGACCACAGATTGAAAAGACAGGGGCTGTTCAAGTCATGCTGGCGTCAGAAAGCAGAGCTCTGTCCCAGATGGCTCTTCGTCTGAATATTATGGGGATACAGGGGGTGCAATCCCTCAATTCCTGCTTCACCGCTTTTGTGGCACAGATACATTATACATAAAGGGACATTGATGAGATATACCTTGGGACAGGTTGTATTTTCTGAAGATGACCACAACAATTTCTCTCATCCCACTTGCTCATCTGCAATATGATCTTGTGCTTCCACATATCATAAAGCAGTCTCATTTCGGTCCCCTTGAATCCAAGCTGACCAAAGTGACTCTCTTGCAGCCAATAAAATATTGTAGAGGGCTGGGATGGTGGCTCAGTGGTAGAGCACTTGCCTCACACATGTGAGGCACTGGGTTTGATTTTCAGCACCACATATAAATAAGTGGACAAAATAAAGTTTTATCAACAACTAATATATATATATATATATATATATATATATATATATATATATATTTTAATGTTGTAGAAGTGATGTGAAGGTTAGACCAGAAAAGGCCAAGTGACTTTCACCTGGCTCCTCTGACAGGCTTACTCCTGTAAATCCTGTCCTGAGCTGCTCTCTCCTGGGACCAGCAGGAAACCTAAGCTGGAAAGCCTAAGTCACTTGGAGAGGCCTCATGTGGGTGTTCCTGTCCAGTCCTGGAAGAATCTGGCCTTTGGTCATTCCTATACACCACACATATAAGGAAAGAGGCTTCCAGGTGATTTCAGTTCCTGAGTTTTTCAGCTGAGGTCTCAGACAATGCATACCTGTTATTCTCTAACCAATAGCCCGATCCACAGAATCTGAGAGTGCAACAAAATGGGTTATTTTACATAAGTTTGAGATAGTCAATTATATAGCAGTTGACAATCAGAGCATATCCTTGAGAGAAACTTCTGGAGGGATCTGAAGGCAGACTCTTAATCAGAATGTCCCATTCCCCTTAGTCTCTCTTTCCACCCCAGGACCCTTTTCTCTATGTTCAGCACTATGTTACACAATGTGCAATTTATAAGACGTGCAGAGCTACCCTCAGCTCTGTTTTGTAAGCATTGGGAAAAAAAATGCCCTGGAGCAAAGTGTGGGCTCCTTCAGTCCCTCTCAAACCCAGCCAGATATCTTTGTGCAGTGTACAAACTGAATAGTTATACACAGTAGCCTTGGAGAAATGTAAAGTCAAGTCTCTGCCCCTAAACAAATTCCATTTTTGTTGATCATATATGTATAGTTTCAGATAGAGAAGTTTCCAGTGCCAAACAGTATGATAACACTGAGGCTGGAAAGACTTTTATGAGCCAGGTGTGATGGTGCACACCTGTGATCCTAGCAATTCAAGAGGTTGACACAGGAGGATCTCAAGATCAAGGCCAGCCTGGCAACTTAGCCAGGCCCTGTCTCAAAATAAAAAAATAAAAAGGGCTGGGGATGTAGCTCAGTGGTAGAGCATCCCAGGGTTCAATCCCCAGTACCAAAAACAAATAAACAACAACAAAATAAAACAAAAGCAAAGAAAAAAACAAAAACAAAAACAAGCAGACAGCTATGTGAAAATAAAACTGTGTGGTGGACCCCAAGACAGATCTGGAATCAATTATAGTTCATAGTTAGATAAATAGAGGTGTGAGTCCCTTTCTTTATAATTTCTTGAATATGAAAATAAAATATACAGTTTTCAGAAGTCAGTGTTCTTATCAGAGTTTAATATATTCTGTTTGTCTTTTCATGAATTATTTTAATGTTTCTATGATCCCCAAATACCTTCCCTTCAGCTTGCTGAGAAACTTTTGATAGTTTGCCTGGTTTCTCTATGCCACATTTCATCACCAATTAAATAAAAAGTAAAATTTCTTACCATTCTTGTGGGTAGAATATGAATTAATCAGTTAATATTTTATCATAAATGTTAAGGATGTTTGTTAATAAAGTCTATCTCACAGGCCAAAGAAATAAAGAAAGAACTTTGTAAAAATAAGAAAAAAAATGGAGCTATATAAGAACCACTAAACTTTTAAATAGGAGACTTGGGTAGAAAAGCTGAGTTCAAGCTATCTGCTGCTGCCAACTAGCATGACCTTACATGGTGCCTAGAACAGGCACCTGAGTCCCTTTAGGCTTCAGATTCCTTTGTCTAGGGAATAAAGTTGGCCTTGTTGGTGCTGCTCAGACTTTTCTGTTAGGATAGCTTTATGGCAGAGCAGAGTCGAGTCTGAGAATTTAGCCTAAATTGGCTGGCCAAAGCTGGCCTCAAAAAGGGTATGCACTTTTTTTTTTCCTTCTTTTTATGGTGGTACTGAGGATTGAGCCCATGGCCTCACACCAGCTAAGCAAGTGCTCTACCACTGAGCTGCAGCCTCAGCCCCTGCACACACATTTGATTTGTTCATATGGCTCACTTTTCACTGTCTTTGATTTTCAGAAAAAAAATATAATCTTAGTAGAAAAATCTTCCCTAACTTCACAGCTCCTGCACCACTACTTTTCTCTTCTTTATCACTGGTGTATGAAAGGAGCCCACAAGTTCTTTTTTTTTTTTAAATACTTATTTTTCAGTTGTAGTTGGACACGATACCTTTATTTTATTTATTTATTTTTATGTGGTGCTAAGGATTTAACCCAGGGCCTTGCATGTGCTAGGGGAGTGCTCTACCGCTGAGTCACAACCCCAGCCCCAGCCCATAAGTTCTTTGATACAACGTCTGTGGAGAGGTGAGACTACATCCACTCAAATTTAGGCAAGTTCAGGTGTTACTTTGAGCAACAGAATGTAGCAGAGGTGACTCTGGGCCAGTTTTGGGGCCCAGGACTCACCACTTCTACCTCTTCCTTCCTGGAACAGTTCTCAGGGAGCCCCGTGTTGGATTTCTTGAGGCCACTGTGCTCTAGTGGCCCTGTGCTCCAGCCAACAGGTCCAGCTGAGCCCAGTCTTCTAGTCATTCCCATCAGACGTGAGCAAAGCCATCTGGGACTCTCAAATGAATCCATCTCTCGTTGATGGCCCTCTAACGGAGTCGTCAGAATGTCTAGCCCATGAAAACTTGAGATATAATAGAACAGTTCTTATTTTGAGGTCCTTTGTTACACAGCGGTAGATATCACTATGGCTCAACCTACTGACTTTTCTTCACCACCACAGATGTCCTGGATTTGACTGACCCTGGCTCATAAGAGCTTGAGCTGACGTGACAAATTTTCAGGAATTTTGTGAGCCAGTTGTTAAACAAAGCCATCATTCAAATTTGAATTATTTAACTTATAATTATTAAATTAATTATATCAAAAACAAAGGTAATAAATTCTAAATACATATCACTTTCTAGTTATTCTACTACGTTTTGCTCTTCTCTGTGCTTTTGAGGATTTGTATGTCTATTTCATCTCTGTAGCGGGATGACTCCACCACAGTGCACTACCACACACCCCTTCCTGACTTACTGTCTGTGGCGCTGTACTGGTAGATTGAGATTGATCACGATAGAAATTGTCAAGTGCCCTGCAGAAACCTACATATTTACCAGAATGCCAGTACCAGTATTCACTGCATCTGAAACCAGCGATACACATGTATTGGTTATATGTTTATTGCTTTTCCACAGCAGAATGTAAATTTCCTGAAAAGGGGAGCTTTGTCTTTTTTGTTGTTGTTGTTCACTGCTGTCTCCCTAGAACTGAGAAGAGAGCCCAGAGGGATAACTATGGAATGAGGGCAACTTCTCAGAGTCCCAGCCTGTAGAACATTATACTAATTAGTATAATATGAATTGAATTGCATTCTGTGGTCATATATAACAAATAAGAATAAATAATTTTTTTTAAAAAAAGGCAATTGTGGCTCAATAAGCAAACATTTTTCTTTTGCACTGATTTACAATTCACATTAGGGAAATGACTGTGGAAAGGATACCAAGAGCTAAACTGGTATGCAGACCTACTTTGGAGAAGTTTTGCTTAACTATATCTTCATATCACAAGGTCAGCTTTGGGAGGAGAGAAAGTCTGATTTGAAGCAGTCTCTCTGACTATGTCACAGGAATCTTGGACAAAGGACTTTTTTAATAAACAAAAATGACTTATGGTATTATTCCTTATTTTGCCACTCACCTTGAAATTTTTATTATTGATAAATGAACTAAAGGTCTCAAACTACACATAGTCCCCACAATCAACACTTTGGGGCTCCGCAGGTTTTGTTTTCCTTGAAGCAGCCATCTTCTGTGCAGGGAAACATTTCCATTGTGGTCTGAGCTTGGTGATGGGAGTACTTGGCCTTATGACCGCAAGCCAGCTTTAGGAGGCAGGCCCATGATCAGGTTGAACTTGGAGTTCTTTGTCCCCATCCTGGTTTTTCCTCTTGACTTTCTTTTTTTTTTTAATTAATATTTATTTTTTAGTTGTAACTGAAAAATAAATTTTTTATTTTATTTATTTATTTTTATGTGATGCTGAGGATTGAAGCCAGGGCCTCACACGTGCTAGGCAGGCGCTCTACCACTGAGCCACCATCCCAGCCCCTTCCTCTTGACTTTCATGTTACCTTTCTCCCCTACGTAAACAAACATAATCACCAACTCTAAACTTGTATTTTCTCTTAATCATGTCAGCCTGTTTTTAGGAAAAAAAAAATTACTTTTCACTTGGCCACCACTTTGTCTACAATGATGAGAATCCAAACCATTGTTTTGTTCTGGTTGCCTATTTTTTAGATTATTTAAAGTTACATTTCTTTACCTCATGGAAATCAAGAAAGAAAAAAGAGTGAACTCTGTGAGGAACCGCTGAGGGGCAGTTTAGAGGTGCCACCCCCTGTGCCAACTTCTGCTTTTTATAATCAAAACAGCTTTGGCCACATCCAAGTTTTCTGTACTAGCTCTGCACCTTCCAGATCACTCTTATTTACCTCAGAGGGAGCATAGGGCCCTCTTCATGCTCTCACTTCATTTATTTTCTTTTCATTATGCTATTCTTAGCCAGAACATCTCCCTTTTAGTTGCCAAAAACTCTTTGCTTTTCCTTCAGAATCAGCATAATTATTTAAAAACATTGTGAAATACTTTCCAGCATATAGCCAAGTACAGAGAGAAAGTCACCTGACAAATACCTGTGACTATCCATATGTATTTAACAAGGATTTACCTTTCTCCCATAATTGCTTACAGTTCTTTTTTCTTAAAGAAACCCAAAATCACAGAAATAGAGCCCCTTTTGTAGCCTCCCTTTTCCTTTTTCTCTTCCTTTCTCAAGACCGGTTTTGAAATGTCACTATAAGAGTGATGGCTTCATGTCCTGATTCCTCAGGGTTTTCTTACCTCCAAAACACTAAGATTTAAGCCCATCTACATGTACAAAATAATAGCATCCAATAGTAGCCTGTGCTTTGTAGATCTACTGCTTCCTAGTGCTACACTCGGGCTATTCTCTTCTATTTCCTATGTATGGTGGGCATCCTCAGGCACCTCATGTCTGTGAGAACTGTTGATGGTTCCTTTCAGTTCTGAATTTCTCCTCTATTCCATAATTTCAGCTGTGTCCAGTTACACTTCAGTTTTCCCCAACCCATATTCCTAACTGCAATTCTCTACACTTCTAATAAGGTAAATGAAGAGTGACTAAAGTTACAAAAGCCAAGAATTTGGAGGATTCCTTCACTAAGGGAAACTCCAGAGGCCTTTGGTAATCTAGGCGAGAGGAAAAAAGGCCAATGCTACATGTTCTTATACCCTTAGAAGTGTGATTCCCTGCATAGACAAACATGCTCAGTGTTTCATCTGTAAATCTGAGCGGACAATGTGGCTACCTTCCTATTCAATTTTAGGAAGGTAGAACCCATTTAAGATAAATGGAAAAGCTGGAGAAAAATTGCAGACAACCTGCCATGGGGAATAACTTATCTCTGAGACACAGTCTATCAACTCTCTGATTGTCAAGCTTACAAAATATGAGAAGTGTGTGGGAAACAGACGAGCTAATTCAAATGGCACCCATCCCTGGCATCCAATATTAGCAAAAAGGAACTTCACTTCTCTAGGATGGAAAGTTGGACTTGACTTTTAGAGGTCTTTGTGCCAAAGGACAACTTTCTCTTCACCACAAAGCAGGTGGCTTCCATGCCCAGACACACTTCCAGGGCCCATTCACTTGTTATCTGGGTAATTCTGGCCCATTCACATAGGCAAGGTGCCAGCACCGGGGTGGGGGCCAGTTGGAGGAGTCACAACCACAATAGTTAACTAGAGTGTGCCTGGCACTGCCCAAAATCATTTATGTGAGTTATTTCTTGTCATTCCTGAAACGACCCTATTAGGCAGGTACTATTATTATCCTGAGGTTACACAAGAGTAAGGTGGCTCTGAGAAAGTGTAACCCTGGAGTCTGGGACTGAGGGGTGGTATTTCTGTGTTCTCTTCCACTCAGCTCTAGTCCAATTACCATAAAACCATCTCGGCAGCCAGACACTTCTAATAGCTAACTGTCTAGCAAAGGCTGCATTGTCTTTGAAGCCTTAAACACAGCCCTTTTAATTGGAATTGCTTCCTAATTCAGCTTCATATATCTTCTCTCCCCTTACACAAAAGAATCCATTGTGTGGATCTCAGAACAAACTGGATGCTCCTTTGATATACTTTGCATGTAAATGTAAGGAACAAGACTCATTTGATTTCATTATATCCTTTATTGATGTGCCTGCAGCATTTTATTGTAGGTTTTTGTGACCAGAATTCCGAACAAAAGAGGGAGCGGGCTTCTAGGCTGGCAGCTCAGAGAGAGAGGATTTACCACCACTTCAAGCTCTGAAGGGATGCGCACTTATTGCTATTGTAGTTCCAGGCTTTTGAAAGGCTGGGTGTTTTCAGGAGCTGATGCTACTCTATGATCAGGAAAGTGTTATCAAGGCATGAGATGAATACAAAATATCATCCTTGCAACTATGCATTGAGTGGGGAGTTTACGAAAGCTGCCCCCAAACAGTCTGGCTCACATATCATATCATTGCAGAGAATGTGCTTGCATGCCCAGTACTGAAAAAAAAAAAAAAAAATCCTGTGTGTCTGCTCAGTAGAGAACACACAGAGCTGGTACCTAATCCTTTCTTCCTGCAATGACAGGCTCCTGGGACTATAGGGTGGGGTTAATTATTCCCAACATTCTTCATTATACAGTTGCTCTTTGACTTACAATTGGGTTCTTTCCTGATAAAACCATTGTGAGTTGACAATATTGCTTATTTAAAAAAATGCATTGAATACACCAAACCTATAGAATATCAGAGCTTATCAGGCCACAGAGTCTTGGTTATTTCCCCTGAATCTTCTGGCTGACTGGGAGCTGTGGTTCACTACAGCTCCCCAGTATCAAGGAGAGGATTGGACTGCACATTGATAGTCCAGGAAAAGATCAAAATTCAAAATTAGAATGTAGTTTTTACTGAATGTGTATCGTTTTGTAACATCACAAAACAAAAAATGTCATATGTTGAACCATTGCAAATTGGGGACCATCTGGAATTCTAAATGAGATAAAGATTAAAAATAGTAGGAAGCCATTGAACTGCAAATGCTCAAGACATTCTGCCTCCAGAGAAACTGACACATTTTCCCAAGCCATGCTTATTTTCTTCTGTGCTATCTTTTTTTTTAAATTTAGTCTTTTTAATAATTAAAACCTCTTACAACTCTTTTGTGCTAAATCGTGATAGCTTAGAATGATTAAACACTTAGTAAGCACTGGATACTTTATTGCATTTTTCCATTTATCTTCACGGTAACCCTATAAAATTGGGATTTAATTTTTCCCATTTTACAGACAAGAAATGGGCACAGAGTGTTTAAGAGCTTCCCCTTGTGACACAGCTAGTACACAGAGTTTCCAGAACTTCATCCCTTGGAGTCTGATTGCAGTCTTGGGGGTTGGGAGTATAGCTCAGTGGCAGAGCATTTGCCTGACATGTGTGAGGCCCTGGGTTCCATCCCTAGCACCAAAAATAAATAAATAGATAGATAGATAAATATGACACTATTTCCTAACACTTGAGGTTTCTTTCTTTTTTTCTTTTGATACCATGGATTGAACTCAGGAGCACTCACCGAGCCATATCCCCAGCCCTATTTTACATTTTTTATTTAGATACAGGGTCTCACTAAGTTGCTTAGGGCCTTGCTTTTGCTGAGGCTGACTTTGAACTCCAGATCCTACCTCAGCCTCCAGAGCCATGGGGATTACAGGCATGCACCACAGTGCCCAGCAAGGTTTCTTTCCTTAATATCCTGGCTTGAAGTTTTATCCATATCCTACCAGAAGTCTCTACATTTTTACCAGAAATTTAGCACCTCGAGAGTACACTTAAGATCCCTACAATCTATAGCTCTCCCGGAGGACATAGATTTCCAATGGCCCTTCAGGCTTTTCTCCTTAGTGTCCCAGATCTGTGCCTGCTGCCTCCTTCCCACAAGGCCTATCTTACACGAGTCAAGGTTTCTCTGGGCACTACACTTCACAAAAATGAATCGAGCGTAATTTTTCTTACTAATTCTCCACCTTAAGAACTCCTGATACGCACAAATCCATATTAATATAGCAGAAGGTTTAGATTGCCTAATTATACATACCACAAAAAGCTAATTTGCGTTACTGCAGACTTCCTCCAAATGCTGAGCTCCCTGATGCATTGAAAATGAGATTTAATTGATGACAAAATTGATTCACAGCTTTTCAGGAACTAAACGATAGAGTAAACAACAGACCGCTGTAAGTAAATTCTCTCATATAAGTTTATATATTTCCTAGAACCCAAGAGCTCCAATACTAAAAGTCATTGAAGATTCTTCAAAGTTTCTGTGTTAGTTAGGTTTTCATTGCTGGGTGACCAAAATATCTGACCAGAACAACTTAGAGGAGGAAAAGTTTTTAGTTTACTGTTCAAGAGGTTCTGTCCAAGTTCGGCAAACTCCATTGCTCTGGGCCTGAGATGAATCAGAATATCATGGCAGAAGGGCAGGATGTGGAAAGGTTGCTCACCTCATGGCAGACCTGAGAAGTAGAGAAAGGGAGAGTGGCAGGGGGTAGGGGAAGAAGGGGCCACAGAGAAGATGTACCTTTCCAGGCCCCACCACCACCACCAGTGACTCACCTTCTCCAGCCACACCCCACCTGCCTATAGTTCTCCCAGCCAGTTTGTTCAAAGTAGGATGGGCTGATTAAGTTACAGCTGTCATAACTGAATCATTTTACTTCTAAATATTCCTGCATTAACACAGGAGCTTTTGGGGTGACTCCTTATATCCAACAGCTTCATACATTAGTGGAGCCCAATTTTTCCCCTTTCTCTTTATAAATGGAGTAAAAAAAATCAGTAATTAGATCACACTATTAAGTGATACCAGGGCCACATACTGCTGTCTCTAACTATTTGAAAGAAGTGATTCACATTTTCTAGCTGATTTGGAGAACTGGATGGGAGCAGCGCAGTAGCATCTAAATGCTATTATCTTTCAAAGACACTGCAAAGGAGAGTTGCTGACTAACGCACATAGATACTTTGGAAGATAATCAATAACCTTGAGATTACATTTCTGTCTTCCCTTTGCTCTGCAACAAGAAGTCTGACTTGAATAGCAAACCAGCTAAGATTATGGAAGTGCACTGGATGATAATTAAATGAGAGGTGGCTTTTATTTCAGACCTGAAAAGGAGTCTATTATTTCTTTTCTCACTTCTGTTTCCCTGTGAAGGAATAGGGCTATGCTGGGGCTCTCAGCGGCTGAGCATTTTCAGTTGGTTAATTATCATCTAGCTCACGACTTCCTTGGTAGGTTGATAGGTTTCCTATTTGGCCCTTACCTTTGGTTTTCTAGCCCTGTCTATTAGGTTTTCTTTGGCTGTGTAGCAAATTACCAGAAATTTGGCACCTTGAGAGTACACTTAAGATCTCACTGTTGCATGGTTCAGGAATCTGAGCACTGCTGTGTTAGTTTCTCTGCTCAGAGACTCTCAAAGCTGAAAATAAGATGTCAGTTGGGGCTGGGGTTTCACCTGAGGTTTGGGATCCTCTCCTACATTCATGTAGTTGTTGGTAGGATTTATGGTATTGTATTGTAGAAGTTATGGCAGCTTTCTACTCTAAAGCCAGCATTTTTGACCTTTGGATCCTCTTTGGAAGGGCTTACCAGATTGGGTCAGGCCACCCAGGACAACCTCTCTTAGATTAAATAGTCAACTGATTACAGACCTTATTTACAGTTAGAAAAATCTTATACAATGTAATATGATCATGAGAGTGATGTCCCATCCCCTTTGCCCTATTCTGCTGTTTAGAAGCAACTTATGGCTCTTGCTGCCACTCAAGGGTATGGTCCACTGACAGTCACCTTAGAATTCTGCCTACCACATCCTCTTTCTGGATAACAACTGGAATGAGGCTGATGAGTGTCAAACATCCACTCCCTCCTGCACAGGACAGTACAATGAGATAATACCCTAGAAATGACCTGCTTCATCACCATATCAAGACCATATCACCTGCTTCATCACCATATCAAGACCTAAAGTCAAATATCCGTGTTTTAAGAATTTAAGGATTTCGTATTGGACAAACTTGACATGAATGTGAAGTAAAAGATGTATGTGGTTTAATTTTTCCTTTCTACAGAATAGCAGTGTGCAAAGAAAGCTGAGTATATTAGAAAGATTTTTGTTTCACCTCAAATGGAAAAGCAAATGTGTTTCAGAATAAGAAAATTGATATAGGCCGAAGGTCCAAGAGAAGTATTCAGCCTCTCCCAGGTTTGGAATAAAATGAGTTCTTTCTGTTCCCTGGTATCCTCAGAGGGAAAATGACCCCGATTGTGGTTGATGTTCACAGTGAGGCTGGGCCACAGAGCTACTATTTGTGTTAAAAATATTTCTCCATAAACACATTAGAGCAGTATTGTTTTCATTGCTCTACTTTCCAATTAACACTTTCTTTTCATTGTCAGTCTGGCCCTGGAAATTCTGGTAAAACTAAAATAGGCTGTTATGAGAATATGATTCACAATACAACCAGAAACACATCTGTAAATAAGATCTTGTAGCTCTTCAGAGTCCAGAATTTATACATCTTGAGATATATTATTTGGAAGAGAGAATCAGAGAAGCACCAAAAACACATGTTTATTAGTGCTTATTCATGTGCAGTCATACTTTCTCATTGCTACTCTAAATATAATTCTAAAGAGATAATAATATTAGACAATTTTGCAATATATTATACTATCTACTTAGAATAATATAATACAGATGATGTTGGGGTTACCCCAGTCTTTGAAAATTACATAAAATTGATTTGGATCTCCTAATATTCTGTGGGAATCCAATGCTGTCACTGAGGTTGGGATAGATCACTTGATCTAAGTTACCACTAGCTCTGATGTGTTCCTTCTGAATTCTTACTCTCACTGACATTTGGCCTTCTGACATGTCCCTTATCTTCACTGACCCATGGACTCCAAGAGAGAATACGGATCCTATTCCTAAAGCAGGGTTGGCTACATAATTTAGGGCCTGTGCAAGATGAAAATAAAGAGAGCCTTGGTTAAAAAAAAATTATTAAGAAGTTCAAGATGAGAGCTGGGGTTGGGGCTCAGTGGTAAAGCACTTGCCTAGCACATGTGAGGCACTGGGTTTGACCCTCGGCACCACATAAATAAATAAAATAAAGGTATTGTGTTCATCTACAACTAAAACTATATATATATATATATAATTTTTTTTTAAAAAAAGAAGAAGTTCAAGACAAGATGGGGGTATAGCTAAGTGGTATAGCACTTGTCTAGTATGCACAAGGCCCTGGGTTCTATCCTCAGCACTGGGGTTGTAGGGAGGGAGGAAAAGAAAATGAAAGACATTCAGGATGGTGACAGGAAGGCATTAAACCAAGCATAGGGCCTTTTTAAGCTTCGGGCCTTGTGTGACTGCACAGGTTACATGTCCGTGATGCTGACCCCATCCTAAAGTTTCCCAAAATACCATTTCTAAGAGGCAATCAAATGGACTACGATTTTGTTAAAAGTGCCTGGGGTAATAAAGCAGAGGGGTGAGTCTGGGGATAGAGAATTTCAGATTACAGAGTCCCTTCAAATGTCTGTTTATTTACTGAAATTTAGCTTAGCTAGAACTCCTCCTTTTTTCCTGATAGGTTTCCAAACCATGCCCTCTGCCCAGGGTTTGAGCATGCGGTGCTAATCAAAGGATTTCATTGGTCAAAAAACTTGACCTAGGGCTGGGGATGTGGCTCAAGCGGTAGCGCGCTTGCCTGGCATGTGTGCAGCCCGCGTTCAATCCTCAGCACCACCTACAAACAAAGATGTTGTGTAAAAACCTTGACCTACTCCTGAGCAATTGTTTCCTTCTAAGGGACAGAAGCAAGAATAGTTAATTGTATTTTAAATAGCAAATTGTCCTCAGGCTGCACATTCTATTATGTCTGGGTATTATTATTATCATTCTTATTGAACAGATGAGGAGTTCTGTCTATAGCCATATCTCCCTGAATACTCCAGATCTTGTCTGATCTTGGAAGCAATGCAGGGTCTGGCATGGTTAGTATTTGAAAGAGAGATAAGGAGCTCTGATGTCCAAGAGAACACATCTGGTGAAATGGTATCTAGCGTCAGCACTTACATTCTTTCTTCTATGCTTGCTGCTTTCTAAACCTAGAAAGGTTTATGTGAAATTACAAATTAGGCACGGAGGGCTAGGGGTGCAGCTCAATTGTAGAGCACTTCTCTAGCCTGTGTGAGGCCCTGGGTTCAATCTCTGCCCCCACCACACCCACAGCAAGCCCAGCAAATTAGCTACAGAATGTACTAAGGCTATGTCTATGGGATGCAGCTTGATATAAATCTCTCAATGCCTCTACCAGAGCCCAGAAGTTGGACAGTAGAAGTTAGATTATTATGTGAAGCAGGGTAAGCCAAAAGGATATCATGGAAGAAAGTTGTGGCTGTATCCCTCTTCTCTTCCTGGACAGTGTGGGATTTAAGGGCTGTGTAGGAGCTCTTTTTTTCAGCTCTTTATGAAACTGAAGACCATTATTATAGTACCTTTATGCTCTATGAATATGGAAAACATAGCTATCCTCTTGCAACTGCAAAGCCACTGTTATTTGACTTCCCCTTTTTCTTTTTAAGGAAGAAGAATCCTGTAATATTTGGTAGACATCATTAGAGACATTTTCTTCATTGTCAGTGTGGTACTGCATTGTGTTCAGACCATCACCCACCATTAGGAGAACTTAATTCCAAGGCAACTGACCCACCAAACCATCTGTGTAATCTCTGCATGAACATGCTACAGTTTGCTTGTTGAAACAAAGATTAATATAAAAGTGCCTCCTGAATAGAGTGATCATTTAATTCATCTTTCAGATTTGGACACTTCTAAGAGTGATACTAAAATTGTTAATTATACACTTTTTTATTGTTGGTTGTTCAAAACATTACATAGTTCTTGACATATCATAAACACTTTGATTCAAGTGGGTTATGAACTCCCATTTTACCCCGTATACAGATTGCAGAATCACATCCGTTACACTTCCAATGGAGGAAGGATAGCATCTTCAACAAATGGTGCTGGGAAAACTGGAAATCCATATTCATCAAAATGAAACTGAATCCCTTTCTCTCGCCATGCACAATAATTATACACTTTTTAAAACTATGTATTTATGTGTGGGGACTAGCTTAGCAAGTGCAAGGCTCTGGGTTCAGAGCAGAATCTGCTCCCCTACAAAAGCATCTGTTGACCAACAAATTAGTTTTGTTAGAATAGTAGACTTAAAGATGGGTACAGTAGTAGTGCCTATAGTGCCAGTACTCAGGAGTCTGAAGCAAGAAGTTCAAGGTCAAACCAGGAGTTCAAGGTCAGCCTGGGCAAGATAGTGAGATCATATCTCAAAAAAAAAAAAAAAAAGAATGGTAGACTTATAAAGTGTGCCTCAAACCTATTTCAAAAATAAAATTTTTTTCTAAAGAATAAAAAAGAAAAATTATAATTATTTATGTTGATTATCAGAATTTAAAAAATGATATCAGAAAATTTATTCTTATTATATTAATATACTTTAATCAGTTTTTATAGTATTCTGTTTACTATTAAGTCACTGGTAGTTTTCTTTTTTATTAGAGCATTTATTAGCTATACATCAAAATTGGGTTCATTTTGACAACATCATACATGCATGGAATTTTATTTGCTCCATTTCAGTTCCTGTTTCCCCTCCCTCTCCCTGTTCTGCTTACTCTACTCATTAATAATGATCTTCCTTTCACTCATTTATTATTCATTTTAATTGGTGCTTTCTACATATATATAAAGGTAAAATTTCCTGTGGTATATTAGTATATGTACATAATGTGATTTTGTTAAATTGATTCTGCATTTCCTCCCCTCCTCTTTCCTATCCCTCTTCACTCTCTTAATCTCCTATTCTACTGATCTTCTCTATATCTTTATGATATACAATCTTTTCCTTATTTTGCTCCAGTTTTACATATGAGAGAAAACATTTGCTCCTTGATTTTCTGAGACTGGCTTATTTCACTAGGCATGAAGTTCTCCATTTCCATCCATTTACCAGCAAATGCCATAATTTTATTCTTTTTTATGGCTGAATAGAACTCCAATGTGTGTATGCATTTTTCTAATTCACTCATCTATTGATTGTAATCTGGGCTGATTCCATAATCTGGCTATTGTGAATTGTGCTGCTATAAACATCGGAGTGGCTGTATTGGTAAAGCATGCTGATTTGAGTTCTTTTGGATAAATACAAAGAGATGGCATAGCTGGGTCATAGGGTTGTTCCATTCCTGGATTTTTGAAGGACCTTCATGTGGCTTTCCAGAATGGTTGTACTAGTCTGCAGTTCTACCAACAAGGTACAAGTGTACATTTTCCCCCACATTCCCACCAGTACTTATTGTTTGTATTTTTGATAATTGCCATAGTGACTGGAGTGAGATGAAATCTTAACGTAGTTTTGGTTTGCATTTCCCTGGTTGCTAGGGATGTTGAACTTTATTCATATATCTGTTGACCATTTGTGTTTCTTCTTTTGGGAAATATCTGCTTAGTTCTTTTGCCCATTTATTTATTGAGTTATTTGTTGTTTTGGTGTTAAGTTTTCTGAGCTAATCAATTTTTGTAATATTCTGCTTAATATAGTGTCACTGGTATTTTTCTGAGGAATATATATTTTAATATGGTCTTATTATGGTAAATTAATCTATAAGTGCTTGCAATCAACTAGAAGATTGCATTCTAAGGTTAATACATTTTAAAATTGTTATCACCTTAAGTTGCCTATTGTCTGAAAAAATAACTCTCTCTCTAGGTACTGAAGCACTTAGTGACCTCAAAACAAATTCTGCTAAACAGAATATATTTGCAATTTAATTTTTGACTTTTCACCAATGAAATATTCAATTTTCAAATTGAACATTTCAGTCCAATTATTTTCACAAGTACTGTATTTTTGTCTCTAGAGTATTTCGACGAATGATTTTCTCTTTTTTCTTTTTTTTCTTTCTTTTTTTTTTTTTTTTTGGTAGTGCTGGGGGGGCTTGAACTCAGGGCCTTTCTCATGACAGGCAAGTGCTCTGCCACAGGGCTACATCCGCAGCCCTTTTTGTTTTATTTTGAGCCTGGCTTCAAACTTTCCATCCTTCTGCCTCAGCCTTCACTGTGCCCTGTTTGACAAATGATTTTTTAAGCAAAAATTCATTGAATAAAGGCCTTTATGAATCTTTTGAATGTCTTGCCAAGTGTAGATGCCCCCAAACTGAATATACACTTACCCTGGATTGTTACCAAAAGATATTTCCCACAAGATATTCCAAAATACAACTGTTGAATTTCAAATTATACCTGAGGATTATTTGAGTTCTCTTTTCTAATTTATTCACTCTCTCTCTTGCTTTTGTAGGGATACATTTCAGTATCTTTCCATTTGCAAGTTTTATTACCAATAACAGTAAATTCATTAAAGCTTCAAAAGCTGAAGTCTTTGGCATTCTAATCAATAAATACTTTACACATTTCTAACATTTTGAATAACATGCAAACCAAATTTAGAAGATTTGTTTATAAAATGCTCAATGTCATTGATAGGTTAATATATAAAGTTAATATATAAATTCAGAGGCTCAAACACTTCTAACATCCTATACCTATCAGGCAGGAAGGACAGAAAGCATGTGGCACCATGCTGGCCTAAGTGAGTGCTCAAACCAGCTTTGTAGTTCAGCAACACTGTGCATTAGGTCGTATTTGTCCACTTTGTCAATTACAGCTTCTTTTCCCAGCTTGTCTGGACATGGCTATGAATTCTATGACCAGCTCACCACTTCTCAGTGCATTTCTGCTCACAGCTGGAAAATACTGTTTTTTATCTTGATGTTCTGTTCCACCAAAACTTGTTATTGTCACCATAAAAAATAATTTTACTTTCAATGTCCCATTTTTGAGTGGAATTTCCAGTTGCATTCACAATAACATGAGGTGTAAAAGAATGAACATCTGAAAGCTCTACTTTGATACCATGAATTGGGTAAAATATATTGAGCCAACATTGCAATGAAATTTTTTTCTGTTGAAGCAAATGATAACACTGGCCAGGCATGGTGATGCATACCTATAATCCCTGCAAGCTCGGCAGGCTGAGGCAGGAGGATCCCAAGTTCAAAGCCAGAATCAGCAACTTAGCTAGGCCCTAAGCAACTTTGCAAGATCCAGTCTCTAAATAACACAAAAAAGGGCTGGGAATGTAGCTCAGTTGTTAAGCACCGGGTTCAATCCCTAGTACAAGGAAAAAAATAAAAAATAAAAGATAACACTGAATAAAATTGGCAATTATTCTATTAATGGAGACAACATGTAGCATCTCTGGTTTTATTTATTCTATGTGCATAATTCCAAGCATTAAAAATATCTTAAGAGATACTTAAAAAAAAACAGTCACTTGATTTAAGCAAAAAATCAAGTTTCTAGAGTAAGAATGATAAGTAAATGCATTTTCTAAAGTTTTAATAGTTAACTTTTCTGCCAGCACATTCTTTTTTTTTTTTTTTTTTAGATAGCATCTGGTTAAGTTTTCCAGACTGGCCTAGGACTTGTGATCCTCCTTCCTCAGCCTTCCAAGTAGTTGGGATTACAGGTATATGCCACCATGTTTAAATTGGATTTTTAGTGCTTAATTTTTCTATGATATTCATTTTTATAGATCTCATTGCTATTAAAAGGAATCACTGCCATATAAATGTGTTATCAGTAAAATGAATAGTTGTAGATTTTAGATAGCAAAACCACCATGTAAGAACTTCTTCTAGGCTTTCTCATGCATCTTACTTACACTAGGGTGTCCCCATGACCCATGTTTCTCATTGACCCTGGCACTGGCTGTGGCCTAGCCTGCTGACATACCAAGTGGCCAGCAGAGCAGCAGGTTCAAAAGAGTGAGTTAGCTATGTGTCCCAAAGAAAGGGTCAGGAGAAGACAGACAAAGTGTCTCCAGGAGTCTTTCAGATTTAATCACAGGTTAACGTGAGAACTCTGTTCACCTCACATGAGTGTCCCATACTATGAAGGGTGTGCGTGGCAGAAGGTAGAAATTGAGTGTGGAAACCTCTTAACTCTACCCTAGCTTATTTGATTGTAACAATTACTACTGATAGATACTTCATTAAAAATTGAAAAATCCAGAATAAATGCTAAACCAGACGGCATATTAGACAATAGGCATAAACCAGGACTGTCCTACAAGCAAAACAGAACACAGAGACACCCTACTGATCAAGAACTCCTGTTTTGATCATCAGTATTCTAAGGTCTAGCCCTAAATCCTGGATACTTTTCAAAATATCTTCCATGAATGTACTTACAATGTGACATCAAATTGAATGAAATCTCCATGCCAGATTGAACTCTTTCATATTTTTTTTAGATAAAATAAAACAAAGTAGTATTTAATGGGGGGGTAGATTCTTATATAAGAATTATACAACACAACTTTGAATATTAAATTGAAAATTATAAATTTTTTAAAGCAAGCAGGAAGTCTCATTGTCTGTCTCCACCGTTTCTTCTGAGATATTGTTGCTGTTATAAATGCTTTTTACTTAAAACAGCTAAAATAAAAATAGCCATAGCCAGTCGCTGTGGTGCACACCTGTAATTCCAGCAGCTCAGGAGGCTGAGGCAGGAAGATCCTGAGTTCAAAGCCAGCCTCAGCAAAAGTGAGGTACTAAGCATCTCGGTGAGATCCTGTCTCTAAATAAATACAAAATAGGGCTGGGGATGTGGCTCAGTGGTCAAGTGGCCCTGAGTTCAATCTGGGGTACACGCCTTAAAAATTGAAAAATTAAAAATAAATAAAAAATTTTAAAAATAGCGTTAACATCAAATATTGGTGAGAATGAGGAGAGACCGGATTTCTGGTACAGCTGCTCTTAAAAAAACATTTTGGCAGTTTCATGAAAGTAATTGAACTCACAAGAATTTGTCCTAAAGAAATGAAAATGTATAGCAGGCACAGGGGCTCATGCCTGTAATCCCAGCAACTCTGGAGGCTGAGGAAGAGAATAGTGAATTTGAAGTCAACCTCAGCAATTTAACAAGGCTTTAAGTGACTTAATGAGACCTTGTCTCAAAATAAAAAACAAAAAGGTCGGGGATAGGGCTGGGGATGTGGCTCAAGCGTGCTTGCCTGGCATGCGTGCGGCCCGGGTTCGATCCTCAGCACCACATACAAAGAAAGATGTTGTGTCCGCCGATAACTAAAAAATAAATATTAAAATTCTCTCTCTCTCTCTCTCTCTCTCTCTCTCACTTAAAAAAAAAAAGTTCAGGGATATAGTTCAGTATGCTGGGTTCAATCCCTGATATGAAGAAAAAGAAAGAAAAGGAGAAGGAGAAGAAGAAAAGGAGGGGAGAGAGAAGGGAAGAAGAAGGAGGAGGAGGAGGAGAAATGAAAACTTACATGTAAACAAAAACAGGCACACAAACATTCAGATTAGCTTTATTTTTAATAACTCCAAATCAGAAACAACTATCACATCTTTCAATGGGTGAATGCTTAAACAAACAATGGCAGAGCCCTACTACAGAATACTATTCATCAAGAAAAAGCAATGAACTATTAATCCATGCAACAACTTGGATGATCTCAAGGATTTATGCTATTAAAAAGTTAATCTCTGGGCTGGGGATGTGGCTCAGGCGGTAGCGTGCTCGCCTGGCATGCGTGCGGCCCGGGTTCGATCCTCAGCACCACATACCAACAAAGATGTTGTGTCCGCCGAGAACTAAGAAATAAATATTAAAAATTCTCTCTCTCTCTCTCTCTACTTTCTCACTCTAAAAAAAAAAAAAAAAGTTAATCTCAAAAAATCACATACATCATGATTCCAGTCTTATGATAATTTCAAAAAGACAAAATGGTAGATATGTAGAACATATTCACGATCATCATGGGTTACAGACAGAGGCAAGGATTATAAAGATGTAATATTAGGGGCTACCTGTAATCCCAGCTACATGGAAGGCTGAAGTAGGAGGATCACATGTTAGAGGCCAGCCTCAATTTATCAAGACCCTGTATCAAACAACAACAACAACAACAAACTGAAAAAGGGCTGGGGAGGGGGATGAACTGAAATGGTAGAGTGCCGCTGGGTTCAATGCCCAGTACACCACCAAAAAAATAAAAGATCAAAGGGTCCACAGGACTCTGCATACTATTTATTTTTTTGCAGTTTAGTGTGAATTCATATTTTCCAGATGAAATGTTAAACATAAATGCCTGGGCCACTTTTATATTATATCTTTGTTATGATCTCTACTTGCCTGAAGAGAAAAAGTAATGATGAAATTATTTCAAATTTCAATGATTTTCTTTTTTCCTATATTTCCTCTTTGTTCTGTGATGAGCATATATTATTAACATAGTAATTATGATAATATTGAGGAATTAAAGATTAACTACTATTGTCAAGGTTAATTAAGAGAGAGCTGAAGGAAAGAATAAGTACTCAAAAGTACTAGACAGAGCTCAGAGTACACAGAAAGAGAGAGAGGCTGAAATTCAATGCCCAATAATAGGAGGTCCTCTCCTTAAGCAAGGGCACATAACTGGAATCTGTCAAAGAAAAGACTGATATTCTCCAAATGTGAGAGAACACTAGGTCAGACCAGTTTAGACAAAGGCTTTAAATGACCAACAGTCTCATCTGGTCCCTGGAATAAACCTTGGGTCACTAAACTTACAGAGTTGATAAACCAAGATTATGTCAGGTAGGAGGTGGCTTTGTATGCTGGGTTCAGTATGAAGAGCTGACCAGGTCTGAGATGCTAAGGCCCTAGTGGGTGTGGGTGCCCTAAGAGGACATTTCCTAGTCTAAAGAAGAGAAATTCCATCTCTCACAAAACAGAGCTGTGAAAGGTTCAAAAGCGATTTGAGGCCAGGCACGGTGGTGCTTACCTGTAATCCCAGCAACTCAGGAGGCTGAAGCAGCCAGATGACGAATTCAAGGCCGGCCTCAGCAACTCGGTGAAGTACTAAGTAACTTAGCGGAACCCTGTCTCAAAATACAAGCTAAAAAATAAAAAAGGTTGGGGATGTGGCTCAGTGAGTAAGCACCCCTGGGTTCAATTCCTAGTAACCCCCGCCCCGCAACACACACACATACAAAGTGAGTTGAGGGCACCTTGGAGTAAATCATTATCTTATTCCTAAAGGTCAAGTTTAGCCTGTCACAGGGAGAAGGGAGATTGGACTCTGCTGGACCTCACTAACACATAAGGTCCACCAAAGAGTTCCTTTAGCGCTGTGCTCACTCATGCTTCCCCTACCACTGATCTGTGTCTCTCTGTGTGTCTTCCTGGATGTCCAGGTACTCATTACACATACCAAGTGCGGGGCGTGCTTCTCTATTATTCTCGGGTGTCAACTGCACAGGCACATTTCAATGCCTGCCTTTCCTCTGATGGTAATTGTTATTATGTAAACAATCTAATTTGAGCACTAATACATGTAATTTCAACTGATCTGACAGTAATGAATCTCGAGTGTGCTGTTCCCTGATGTGCCTCTTTCCCAGGTGAGGGGCAGCCAGCAGGAGCATCCCCATGCTCTGGCCAGATGGAGTCTGGGGACCATAGGGGTATTGGCTGGGGTCTTTGAAAGAGTATTTATGTCTTCAAGATTGGTACTCCTTTCCTTCATGTAACTTTGAGTGGCAATCCTAATAAAATATTTAGTCTGTGCTAATGGAGAAGTAGTATATTGTAATTTTAGAGCAGAGTTACAGATTTTAGAATAATTTTTGATGTCTCTTTGGGACATTTTTATAGTTGAACAATTATTTTCCAGGGTCATGGTTTTCTGTGAGCTTATCTAATTTTTTTAGATTAAAAAAAAAAGCTGTGTGTTGTCAGTTTTCTTTAACAGTCTGTCCCTCGACTGTGTCACATCTTCTGGTTCCAACCTTTAAATTTTATTTTATTTTTAGAGTGGAAAATAAAAGTTTATTAAAGGACAGCAGAAAAGACTTCTCCCGGAGGAAGAAGGGGACCCAAGAGATGGAATCCAATCTTTAAATTTTACATGGAGGAAAAACTGAGGCCATAGAAATAGCAGGACTTGTCCTTGTCATTGCAATGCCCTTTCCTCCAGGCCATCCCCTTTACTGAGGTACTACCTTTCTAAGATGCAGGATGCCACAGCACCCTGGACCTATTGCTAAGAGCCGTATCTGGCCAGTCAGAAGTGATATTACTTTGAAGCTGCAAGGAATGATGCAATTCATTCATCCAATCCATTCAATTCATTTATTGCCAGAGAATGTTTTAGGTACTTAGGACACAGAAATGAACAAAACCTTGTTGTTTCAAAGCCTTGGAGTAACAGTGAAAGTGAATACACAAAACTTACTGTGTCCCTAGCGCTATTTTAAACGACATGTATTAACTATTCTATCCTCACAACCCGGTGAGGTAAGTACAATCATTAACCTCATTTTGCAGGTGAATGAACTAAGGAACAGGGAAAAAAAAAATTAAGTAACTAGGGCTGGGGATGTAGCTTACTGGTAAGTACATGCTTCCCATGCACAAGGCCCTGGGTTCCACCCCAGCACGTGCGCGCGCACACACACACACACACACACACACACACACACTGCCAATGTCTTGGCTTGGCACAGAATCACGAGCCACCACACAGCTTTGTAGATTCAAACAGCAAATCTTTATTCCCGAACTCACACCGGCCTCTACACATGTTCTGGGGCAATCCCAGTTCTCCTCCGCCCAATTCACCTACTCCACGAGGCTTTTTTCCCAATATCCTTTCTGAATCTCCGGAGAACTCAACGGGAACTCAGGCAGCAGGAACGCCCTATTCCCAGCAGCAATAATCTTCAACCTCGAACTTCCCTAAAACCCATATTGTCTTAAACTGGGAATGCCTTAAACTTGTCTTAAACCGGGAACGCCCTAAACCCAAGGAGCGGGATACTTCCTCAAACCTGCAGGATACACCCTAATCCTGGATCCACCCTCGTCCTTGAGCAGGGTCACCTTTCTCAAACACACATGCAATGTCAACAGCGAAATTCCAAGGCAAGTCCATTTAACATGGGGTAGCTGGCAAGGAAATTTCGATGCGTCATTCCTACTTAGCAATGGCCCTCAGCAACACTCCTTGCTCAAGATCATGGGACTAGTAAATGACCAATCCAGGAGCTACCCTTGACCATTTGGCTTTGACCTCTTGCTTTTAACTATTTGATTGCCTGACTCATAGTGACAGTAAAGCTACTGTTTTCTCTTTATTTTCTTTAAGCAGAACAATGCTTCCTTTTTGAAAAAATAAGCTTCTGTGTGGAGTACCAAAAAATAATATATTAAAAGTAGACCAATTCTTGATGAAGAAGGTGAGGATGGAGCAGAAGAACAATAGTGAGTCCACAGAGATCACTTGAAGGGGACAGAAGCTGAGCCAAGAGACACTTGCTCCCAAATGCTCTCGCTTCTCTCCTCAGTCCACATAGTCCCTTGTGCTCTACAGCAAGGCTCTAGAACTGGGGGGGAAGCAAGAAAACCTGGAGAACAAGGTGTCTAGGTCAGTGCTGAGGGAAGAGGGCTCAGTCTGAGCAGAATGTCTGTTTTGGGGCAGTCTCCTATCTTTGAGAATAACGTGCCAGTTTTCTGTGACCAATGGGACAGGGTCTAATAGAGGGCAGAGGGGCATGTTGAAGACATATTGTAAACTTGGAGCTTTGCTTCCTCCTGTACTTCCTTTTCTTGCTTCCTGTCTTGAATGCACCATGGAGTTGCAGACGATGTCAGAAAGAAACCATAGGGGCTGGGAATGTGGCTCAGTGGTAGAGCACTTGCCTGGCATGCATGAGGCACTGGGTTCGATCCTCAGCACCGCATAAAAATAAAATAAAGGTATTGTGTCCACCTAAAACTAAAATAAATAAATAAATATTTTAAAAAATGGTGAAGCCTGATTTTAAAAAAAAAGCAGCCATAAATATCTATCTATCTACATACGTATGTATATCTAGAGCTATATCTAGATACATACATGAACTATATATATACATACATAGATCTAGATCTGTGTGTGTATGTGTGTGTATCTATGTGTATATATATACATGTATATACACACACACATATGCTTAAGCAAACACTGAGTTTAAGATCCTGCAGATTTTTCAATGACTGCTATGGTAGTATTCAGGAAATTGCCTTCTAGTGGCATCTTTATTCTATTGTTTCCTTAAAAAAGAAAGAAAGAAAGAAAGAAAGAAAGAAAGAGAAAGAGAAAGAAAGAAAGAAAGAAAGAAAGAAAGAAAGAAAGAAAGAAAGAAAGAAGGAAAGAAAAGAAAGCCAGGCACAGTGCTCATGCCTGTAATCCCATTGGCTCAGAAGGCTGAGGCAGGGGGATTGCAAGTTCAAAGCCAGCCTCAGAAACTTAGGAAGACTCTGTCTCAAAATAAAAAAAATAAAAAGAGCTGGGGATGTGGCTTAGTGGTTAAGCACCCCTGGGTTCAATTTCTGGTACAAAAATAAATAAACAGATAAATAAATAAATAAATACCACTGTTATGGTTTAGATATTAGGTGTTCCCCAAAAACTCATGTGTGAGACATTGCAAGAACATTCAGAGGTGAAATAATGGGGTTATGAGAGCCTTAAGTGGATCAATGAATTTTTTCCCAGATGAGGATTAACTGGCAACTGAAGGCAGGTAGTGTGGCTGGAGGAGGAGGGCACTGGGGTTATGCGTTTGGAGTATATATTTTGAATCTGGCAAGTAGAGTCTCTCTCTGCTTCCTGGTGTAATGCGTTGAGCTGCTTTCCTCCACCACACTCTTCCATCATGAAGTTCTGCTTCACCTAGACCCTGAGGAATGGAGTCTGCCATCTATGGACTCAGACCTCTGAAACTGTAAGCCCCCACATACACTTTTTCTCTTCTAAAACTGTTCTTGTCAGGTCTTTTAGTCCCAGCAGCAAAAAAGCTGACTAAAATAACCATCCTTTGTCCTCCCCCAGAAGTCTGTCCAAGGGATGGGGACGTAGCTCAGTGGTAGAGAACTTCCTTGCCTAAAATGCTTGATACCATAGGTTCAATCCCCAGCATCACAAAAAAAAAAAAAAAAAGAAAGAAAGAAAAAAAGAAAAAGAAGAGAGAGAGAGAGAGAGAGAGAGAGAGAGAGAGAGAGAGAGAGAGAGAGAGAAAGAGAAACTTCAGGGCTATGTCCAAGCTGTTTGGTTTCAGAAAGCCCTGGAGAGGAACAGTCTAGGAAGTCATTTTGTTAAGCCTTGATCTTGAACTACAGCTATTCCCAGCCTTTGGCAGTCAGCTGATGATTTGGAGATTAGTTTCTCAAGGCCAGCCTAGGGGTGGCTCCCCCACCTCTACTTCCTAGTTCCCTACCACTGATCTTTGCTTTGAATTGTTAATCGCCTCTCTGAAGGCTCATTCTAATTTTGTTAGCAGGTCTGACACTGGCTTCTGGCACCAACTAGACGCCAAGCACTGGGCTAGCCAGGGGAGAGATGAAGGTTAAAAGGTCCTTTTTCTAACCTCCAGGTTCTCAAAGTCTAAGTAGAGACAGGCCAACACATCATGACCACAGAGAGAGCCTGTAGGGGGGTCAGGAAAGAAAAAAAGCAATTCCAAGAGCTTTGGGAGGAATTGGGCTTTATTTAAGGGTACTGGGTTGTGTCACCAAAAGAGAGAGGCACTGGTTTCTTATTCCTACTTTTCCAACTTTGGGGCATGTGAAGTATTTGGTTTAGAATTTAGTTTTTTGCTTGCTTTGAGTTTTTATCAAAACCCCCTGGAGAATAAATGTGGATTTTTGTTTGTTTTGTTTGGGGGCTGGGGATCCACCCCACTTCTTCAAATATGCTAGGCAAGTGCTCTATCACTAAGCTACATCCTAAGCTGGAATAAGTGCCTTTCTTTTTTTCTTTTTCTTTTCTTCTTTATTAGGTGGAGGGTCTGGCTATGTTGCCCAGGATGGCCTCACCCTCCTGAGCTCAAGCAATCCTCCTGCCTCAGCCTCCTGAGTGGCTGAGGACTTTTTTAAATGTCAACTTTCCTCTTTCCCCTTCCAATTCACCCTTTTCCAATGAGCACGACTTAATGGAAACTGAATTGAATAATGAAAGGTCAAAATGGGAAATAAAAGTTGGAAAGTAGGTGAGATCCTAGTATTAGGCTAAGAAATCCAAGCTTTACTTGGTAGCAGAAATGTCAGTGTGTTGTGGACAAGAATTAAGGAGAGGAGTCAGAGTTAGAGATATGGGTTCATCACCAGCTTGATAATGAATTCATTGAAAGCAGCTAAATGGTAGATGGGAGAATCAGAACAACAACAAAATCCCCGAGAGCTACAGCTAAGAGTTTTGAAGACACCACAATTAGATAATGGAACCAGAAAGGCTTAACTTATGGAAACTTATCAAAGCTTTAGCTTTCTCGTCTGTATGGATATTAATTGCTCACTTTGCCCAGTATAGTGGCTTATAAGCGTAGATACTTATAATCCCAGCTATTCAGGAGGCTGAGGCAGAAAAATCACAAATTTAAAGCCAGCCTCAGCAATTTAGCGAGGCTCTCAGCAATTTATCAAGATCCTGTCTCTAACACATAAAAAGGGCTGGGGATATGACTCAGTGGTTTTAATCCAGTGCCCTGGTACTGTTGTAGGGACAAATGAGGCAAAGCACCGAAGATAGCAGGAAACAGTTTTATTTGGCTGCAGCCAGGTTCAGAGGGTACAGCCTTTGCTGTAATCAATCAATCCCCTGAACCCTGAGTTCAGGGAGTTTCAGAGTTTTATACCCAGTGTGTAAGGGGAGGGGCTCAGAAGTTCACAGTCTGCAGAAGTTCACATAAAAGCAGCTTTTTCTTTCACTGTTCTGGGCATGTTAACTCTTTAAGGACAACACCTGAGAAGGGGGGAGCTTTTCCTCCCCTTTCTTTTTTCCCCCTGCCAGCTGTTACCATGGGCCCATTTGTAACTTATCTTAAAAATGTAGACATCCCTGTGAAGCCCAGCTCAAGGCCAGAGACCTTGTTTGCACATTTCTTCAAAGTACTATACTGGATACGTTTGTGAAAAACTAGTAAGGGGGTGTCCAGCACCTGGAGTGCTGGTATCTTCTCGGCCAGTGGCCAAGTAAACAGGGTGACATGAAAATAGGACGTTTATCTACATTGGACTCTTTTGCTGACAGTCCTAAAATCGGCCATGGTGAAGAGGGCTTTTCTGTGGAGAAAGAGGGTGCCATTTCAATTCCCCCCTTTAATGATGTTCCCCATAATTTAATCCTTTAAATTTAAGAGCATCATTACGATTATCTTGGCTTAAAGCCTTATAGAATGTCAAAACCTTAGTTATTGTCATCCTTTCAATAGCAGTTTTCTTTAGTGGACCCAATAGTTTTAATGCACAGAGGAGCAATGAACAGGTTAACAGCAGAATACCCATTACACCAGTTAAACTTTTAAATCTACCAAGAGTTGAAAACCATCTCTCAAAAGCATGATTGGGACCCGAAATTTAATGCCCTTTTAGGTATGAACTAACACATGCTAGTTCTCTTGTGTTGTTGGCTATATTCTTAACTGCTTGTCTATTGTCATCCATTTGGATGTAACAATCTGAGCTGTTGAACTCTCCACATATTTCTTTTTCCTCAGCCAGTAGGTAATCTAATGCCAAGTGGTTTTGATAGTTAGCCACTCGCATCTGGTCTGTTGTGTGGCTAGGAGGTCAAAGGTTATGGCAGTCTGATTAATAATAAATTTTAGTACAGCTTGTAAGTGAATAATTCTGTTTAACATGTAAATAGGAGTTCTATAACTCCAACTGCCATTTTGTGCCCAGGTAGCAGGACCATAAGTGGCAATAATCCTCTAGGGTGGCCAGTTACCTTCACCCCAAGATTGGTGACCTCCTAAATCAATTTTCCTTCCATAGACCTCTTTTTCCTTTCCAAACAGTCATCCATCTATAGCTTTCCTCTATCGGTCCTAAATATATGTTTTATCACCTCTTAGTTATAGTGGATTGCCTTGACACATGGTTCACGTGATCTCCATGGTTGGAATAGGAGTAGAACAGAATGTCTTAAGGTGATCAAAGAAAACCAAACTAAATAATAGACTAACATTTTGGTTAGCATGGGTTAAACAGCATAAATTAACAAAGCCAAACTAATAACACCCAACAAATCCTAGAAAACTTATAATAAACAAGATAAAAAGTATAAGTGAAATTTTGTTACCCAGAGTCCAGTCAGTAGGAGTTACTGTTATCAAACCAGTAGCAAAAATCAAACAGAGAATTACTTATATATCTAAAGCAAGGGGTGGAAATGCATTACAATATAAGAACTATCTCAGAGGTTGAAAGAGTTCATTAGTCCTGGTGGGAAGTTTATCTTTCACTGTGCATTGATCAGCCAGTCCCTCCTGTGTGGCTGAAACAGGGCCGTAGTCTTCTCAAGCTTCGGCCATGTGTAGACCAGTCAGCTTCCGGAGTGACTGGAGCAGGGCTGTTGTCCTTCTGATCCTCAAGCTTCTCCGATGCTCCCTTTTCTTCAGGATGGTCAGCTTCAAGGGCATAGCAGCATCTGGAGAGCACTCCCAGTCCGCAGCTGCAGGCGTGAGTCTGGTGTAGCGAATCCAGGGACCTATTTCTGCAAACTTTACTGCAGTTGGGGTGGATAAAATAACAGTGAAAGGACCTTTCCAAAGAAGTTCAGGGGTTGAATATTTCATTCTTTGACTCAGACTCAATCTCCAGGCTTGAAGGAGTGTGCACCTGGGTCAAACTTACTGGCAATCTTTCTCTAACCCATTGGTTGAGAACCTGTAAAGTTTTCCCTAAGACCTGAAGCTGTCGTCTCAGGGTTAATTTTCTTATCTCTCTTAAGTCTCCCTGTAATACCCTAATAAGGGGGGGGGGCCTCCCATATATTATCTCAAAAGAAAAGAATCCAGTCTTCCTAGTGGGAATGGATCTAATCCTCAGCAGTGTAATAGGGAGAAGTTCATCACAATGTGAGTCTCCTGACACAGCTTACCCAATTGAGCCTTAAAGTCCTGTTCATCCTTTGAACTTTACCAGAACTCTGCAGCTATAGACAGTATGTAACTTTCATCTGATATTTAAACTCTTGGTTAATAATCATATCACTTCTGCCCCAAAGCTGGCCCATTGTTTGAGCCAATAATTATTGGGACACCAAATCTGGGAATAATTTCCCAGAGAAGCATCCTAGTATTTCCCTAGCCTTTTCAGTGTCTGTGGGAAAGGCTTCCACCAGTCAGAGTATGAACACATAAAAAACAAAAGTTACTTATAGCCCCGTGAGTGTGGCAGTTCAGTGAAGTTTACTTCCAAGTCTTCAAAGGGTGCTCCTCCTACAGTTGGATTCCTGGTGGGAGCTTTGGCCCCTGACAAGGATTGTCATGAACACAAACCTCACATTGTTTTCAGATCATCCAGGTGTTGCTTGTGAGCCGGGGGACATAGAAATGTCGGTACAGATCTGTCTCAAGTGCTGTATGTCCAGCATGTTTTCCTGCGAAACTGTCTTGATAAAGGCTGGGGCTAGAATTTCTGGGATGGCTATTCCGGCCATCAGATAATCTCCACCATCCACCTGGGAGAAAATTTCCTTTTTCAGTCTTAAATCACTTACTTTCATGTTAGGAGTATGTTGGCTCCCATTCTGTTAAATAGTCGGCCAGGCAGAAAGGCAACATTTAAACCTGGGACTGGATTTTCTTCTCATTTCTTTTCTTTTCTTTTTTTTTTTTTTTTAAAGAGAGAGTGAGAGAGGAGAGAGAGAGAGAGAGAATTTTTAACATTTATTTTTTTTAGTTTTCGGTGGACACAACATCCCTGTTTGCATGAGGTGCTGAGGATCGAACCCGGGCCGTCCGCATGCACGCCAGGCGAGCGCCACCGCTTGAGCCACATCCCCAGCCCCTTCTCCTCATTTCTTGCAGAGAGCTAACTTGGCCTCTCTGTCAGCTCTCTGGTTGCCCTGAGAAACCACAGTGTTTCCCTTTCGATGACCTTGGCAATCTATAATCACAACTTTCCTGGGAGCCCATAGTGCATCCAAAAGTTCAAGAATTTCTTGCCCATACATCATGCCCCCCCCCCGTTTTTTTCCTCTCCTGAGTTAATTAGACTACATAAGGCTCTATGAACATGAAGGGTAGCTAATGCATATTTTGAGTCTATGTAAATATCCACACAGACTCCTGCTGTCAACTGAGGTGCTCCAGTCAAAGCAATAAGTCTTACTTTTTGTGCTGAAGTTCCCTGAGGCAGAGGTTCTGCCTCGAGAGTAGAGTCCAGAGTGACCATTGCATATCCAGCAAAACATACCCCATCTTTTATAAAACTGCTTCCATCTGTGAAGTACTCTGCATCAGCGTCCTTGAGAGGCTGGTCTGTTAGGTCTGGTCTGCGAAGAACACTTCATCCATGACTCAACACATTTGTGATCATGTTTTCCAGGTCCAATGGGCAGCAAAGTTGCTGGGTTTAGAGTTCTGACGACCTCAATGCGGATTCATGGGTTTTCACATAACATGCCCTGATATTTGGCCATTCTTTCATTAGTCAACCAATAGTGTCCTTTATATTTTAACAATGTCAAAATTGAATGAGGGATCTCTGACAACCAGTTCTTGTCCCATGGCCAGTTTAACAGCTTCTAACATCAGAAAAGCTGTGGCTGCAAGAGCCCATAAACAAGGTGGCCAGCCCTGGGCTACAGAGTCCAGATGTTTGGACAAATAGGCCATTGGACGGTGCCATGTCCCCAGCATCTGAGTCAAAACTCCTATAGGTACTCCAGACCAATCATGGACATACAGAAAGAAAGGCTTTGTGAGGTCAGGGAGCCATAATCCAGGTGCACAGGTGAGTGCTTATTTAATGTCCTCAAAGGCCTTTTGCTTAGTTGACCCCTATATAAGAGGATCCTATTCTCCCCCCTTTGTTGCTTCATAGAGGGCTTTTGTAATAACTGAAAGTTGGGGATCCATACATGTCTGAACCTAGTAGCCCCCAAGAATTCCCTAGTCTGATGGCAGGTTGAAGGGACTGGAATTGAGCAGATCTCCTGATTCTTTTGAGGTCCAGTTGCTATTGTCTGTTCTGTTGCCGAGTCAGATGGCAACCAAAGTATTTGACCTTTTTCTTGGTAGATATGGGCTTTTAAGTCAGAGTCCAGTGCTGTCCCAAGGATGGTGTACTTAAGCCCCTGGAAGGAACTGTCATTTAGGGAAGGGAGGCATACATAGAGTGTCTGGCGCTTTAAGATGCAGGAATTTTTTTGTTATCTCCCAGTGCAGGATCTTGGCTGCTGGGATTCTCTAACTCTTAAATCTGACATAAATCTTAGCAGAGACTGATGACCTGGGACATCATTTGTATTAAAGGCACCTATGTCAATCTTGCCGTGGGTCGTCTGCCAAGGTTGAAGGGCAGCAGTGCGGTTCCGTGCAGGTCCCAGTGTGGCAGCCACATTGTGCCTATCTAGGTGTTTCTCCTTGTCTGTGTGGCTTTTCTCCTCTTGTCAGGTGGGAGCCTGCTCTAATTGTCTATAGTAGCTGCCTGCTTGTGTTTTTGTTCAGTATGCCTGGGTGCATGGGGCTCTGTGGCCCTTTCTGCTGGTGGCTCACAGCGTGTGGCTTGGAGCCAGAGTGGCATGTCCTTTTGGAGTGAGCATCCTATGGCCCACTACTGGCTGTTAACATGAACATATTTCTGGTTCATCTGGAGGCTTGCAGCGGCTGAGCCCTCCTGAGGCGCTGGGTCGCGTCTATGGGACCCCTGCCATATTCGTCAGTCATCAACTTCCAAGCAAGTGGGAAGAAACTGAAAGGAGGGGCTGGGGCCAAAACATTCATTCCTTCTCTGTTCAAGGCTTAGCATTTGAGCATGGCAGTGGGTGCTTGCCCGCCAGGGTCACTGGAGGCTTCCCATTTTATCTGGCCACGCTTTTTTTTTTTTCTTCTTATAAACATTTGGACCATTGGCTTTGTTCTAGTGAGACCCCCCTTTGAGTGTCCTCTGAGTTTGTGGTGAGGGCAGCTGTAAGAAGATCCATCCTCCACTTCATCTTTTTGGTCTGCCTATCTTTGAGTTTCTGGATCTCGATTGATGAAAACTGTGGTGGCCACCTTAATCAGCTCACTGGCACACTTCTCAGTAAAGCCCTCTAGGATTGTAAATTTTGGCAAATGGCTCTCTGAGCCTGTCCCACAAAGGCTGCACTGATCACCTGTTGCTTGCGCCTGTGCATTTCTTCACTGATAAACTTGCATGTGGCTGCTACACTTGTATGGTGCCCTTCCTCCCCAGGGCACCTCTGGGCAAGGAGAGGGGCGACAGCGGCGGTGGCCTGGACATTTAGCTCTGAGTCAGTTGGGCACATCTCTTTTGATCATTGCTGCCAGTTTCATAGGGCAGAGGGGCCTTGGGCAGATGTGGGGCCAAGAAAATGTTCAGGGCTATGGAGGATGTGAGAGGGAGATGCTGGAGCAGCCGGAGGCTTATCTCACTCTGTTTGTCTGCAGATGTGCTTGGCTTAGGCTGGGGCTCAGGGTTTGCTCCAATTCCTTCTAACTCTTAGGCACAGACAGTGTGTTTTGTTCTCTTTTGTTCTATTTTTTTTTTTTTTTTTTTTAGACTTTCTCTGAGGGCTTCTTGACATCTCTTAATCTTTAGACCTTCTTCTTTTTGGGGCCCATCCTAGGTCTGGATAATGGGCTGCATCAGATCAGTCATGGCCCAGGGTTTCTCCATGTAGGAGGGAGTATGATTTGTCTAGCCTATGAGCACAATGGTGGTGAAAGGCTGGCACACAAAACTGCCTTGTCTCCCTCAGACATTTCCCTTCTGGTCAACATGGGTATGTCCTTTAGTCCCTTGCAGAAGCATCTGGAGAGTTCTCATCTGAGTTCTGGCTCTGGTCTCAGGACAAATCTTTCACCTTCATCTTGGGAGGTGAAAGAGTCTTTGGTCCTAGGAAGCCTTTGGCTCTGAAGCCATCACAGAGGAAGGAATAGCTAGTATTGGGGGCCATCATTTATTGCCTCTGAGGACAAGGGGGCTAGGGGACAGTCTGTTGTCCCAGTGGTCTTGGCAAAGTTGGTCTTGGGTCCTCTTCTGGCTCACGGGGAAAACTGTTCCCTTTCCAGTCTTTCCTAGTCAGGTTTTCTGTTAAGCTGCTTTCCGCTGGGTCTTAGAGACCACTATGCTCCTGGCTAACCTCAGCTTGGACTGTCCATCTAGACAGGCTCTCAACCAAGGGGACTGTTTCTGTACTATCTCTTGATAGTAATCAATGTAAGAGAAATGGTTCAGGGGTTCCAACAACAATCAAAGGACCTCAGCAATGACTCTCTCATCTAAAGATCCTTCTGGTGGGCAGCCCACATTTTGGGTGAGCAACTTTAATTCACAGAGTATGCAACCTTTGTGGAGTGAGTTTCACCCCACTGTAACCAGGAAAACCTTCCTAAAGGAAGGTTTTTCTTCACACACATTTCAGAAGGCTCAGTTTCCTTAGGTGCCTCCCATGTTCCACCCTGCATCAGTGTCACATACTTAGAACAAAACACACTTAGGACAAGACTCGCTTAGTCCATCTCTGGCTGCTCCCCTCGCAGGGACTTAGGGCCCTCTTAGCCTTGCGGGTCGGTATCACCCCCCCACCCCACCCCCGCCCTCGACCTGGAGCTTTCACCTAGATGTTGGTTGGTGAAATTCCGACCTAGACTGTATGAGGTGCCACGGAACTGCGGATCAGGGCTCTGCACTCGCTTCGGCCCTCGGGTTGGGTTGGAACCCTTGCCTTTGTCCCTCTCATTCACACACTTTCACACACTTTCACACAGACATAGCCAGGACAGAATTTCTATACTGCCCAAATTCCAACAATTCCAAACCAGACAGAAAGGGGAGTCACGGTTTCGCCTCTGCTCGCTGACCCCGAACAGAGACTACTCGGGCGACTCTCGAGTCCGTTTCAGCTCCAACCACTTTGGAGGGTACTCCGGACCCAACAGAGGTTGACCAAGCCTCTCTTCCACCCGCTTAGGCCTCGAAGGGGAAGTCAGGTGGGCTGCAAAAACCAAATGGACCTGGGTCCTACCTGTTTAGATGGGCGGTGCTCCAAAACCCTAATTCTGGTTCCTGCTGCCTGTGGGTTCTGTTGTGCTCCACGGTGGCAGCCCCAGGGTGCTGGGTGAGTCTATCCTCCTTCAGGCTAAGAGTGGCCTGGGGCGCCAAGGGGACCGCTGTCCCCCATAGCCCCAGGGAAGCCGGTCGCTGGAGACAAGAGAGGCAGAATAGCCTTCCTTACCTCCTCTGTCCCATCTGGGTTGCCAAAAATGTTGTAGGGACAAACGAGGCAAGGCACCGAAGATAGAAGGAAACAGTTTTATTTGGCTGCAGCCAGGTTCAGAGGGTACAGCCTTTGCTGTAATCAATCAATCCCCTGAACCCCGAGTTCAGGGAGTTTCAGAGTTTTATACCCAGTGTGTAAGGGGAGGGGCTCAGAAGTTCACAGTCTGCAGAAGTTCACATAAAAGCAGCTTTTTCTTTCACTGTTCTGGGCATGTTAACTCTTCAAGGACAACACCTGAGAAGGGGGGAGCTTTTGCTCCCCTTTCTTTCTTCCCCTGCCAGCTGTTACCATGGGCCCATTTGTAACTTATCTTAAAAATGTAGACATCTCTGTGAAGCCCAGCTCAAGGCCAGAGGCCTTGTTTGCACATTTCTTCAAAGTACTATACTGGATACGTTTGTGAAAAACTAGTAAGGGGGTGTCCAGCACCTGGAGTGCTGGTATCTTCTCGGCCAGTGGCTAAGTAAGCAGGGTGACATGAAAATAGGAAGTTTATCTACATTGGACTCTTTTGTTGACAGTCCTAAAACCAGCCATGGTGAAGAGGGCTTTTTTGTGGAGAAAGAGGGTGTCACTTCAGTACCAAAGGAAAAAAAATTTTTTTAAATGTGCTGGTGGGTGTAGTTGAGTGATAGAGTGTGTCCTAGAATGAACGAGGCCCTTGGCTCAATCCCTGGTACCACAAAAAAAAAAAAAAAAAAAAAAAAAAAAAAATCTGCTGCTGCGAGGATTCATTGAAATAATGCAAGAAAGTGCTCAGTGAAGCCAGATTTAAAGTTAGGTAGTCAGTGTAGTTAGGTAAATCGGGTCTAATATCGAGTTAAATCTAAAATGGATGCCATGAGAATGAATTCCCCTAAAAGTTGAGCAACTCTTGAAATGTTAATGAAGTCCAGGAAACAGCCCCCAACAGATTTGAAGATAGCCCATCCCAAAAAAATGTTAATGAACAACAAACTTGAAGATGCTGCCTCAGGAGTCCTTCCTGCCCAGATTACTTTGGCCCACCTGTGTCCCACCCCTCGGGCCTTCCCACCTACATTCCAACACCAAAAACTATAAAAAGGGGAAACAACCGCACTTCCACGGATTCCATCTCTTGGGTCCCCTTCTTCCTCCGGGAGAAGTCTTTTCTGCTGTCCTTTAATAAACTGCGTGCTTCTCTGGTGTTATTCTTCAACATTGGGGAAGCAAGGACTCACCGGTCAACAGTGGTAACATTAGTACACTAACTGGTGCCAAGCACTTAATAAATATTACTCTTCATCATTATTGCTAGAAAACAGTGACCTTTATTTATTTCTTTTTTATATTGGGATAAGATCAAGTGATATAAAGATACTGATTTTTAATATATGCATCAATGATTTGTTGCCCAGTAACAATGATTTTCTAAGTGAAAAACTCATTTTGGTGTTTGCCTTTTAATTAAAATGGGTATTTCAGCATTTTAAAATTCATTTTTGAAGGCACTTCCTACAGAGCTGCAGCATCTCAGACACAGCAGGGGTTATACTACCATTTTAAAAAAGACAGCTAACAATTAATGCCATAATTTTATATTTACCCTGCTAATTATGGTTAAGACAAACCCCAGCTTGTCCACAACTGTGCAAACAAACAAAGAAGCTTAGCATCAAGAGGCAAGTTGCTTGCAAATTTGCATATTAATTACTGTTTACTGCCTTTGCCCTTGCGGCTGATTACTTCTGACAAAGAGCATGACATATACAGTGACTTGGATTGTCTGATAGACAGGAGACAACCTGAAATGTAGCCCTCCAATCTGTGAGCAGGCAAGAAGGCCACTATGCTGACTAGTGGTGACATGACCACAGGGAATGGTCCACGCCTCCAGCTCTGGAAATCATTATGTGAATAGCCATAAAAATTTCTGTGATGCATTTTAATAAAGAACAACAGACAACAAAGATGGTCCTAGAGATTCTTGCACAGATAAGATCATCTTTGCTTTGATGTATTTTGGAGTAATAATATTCCACATTGCAATACAATGTGAAAAAAAATATATATATATACACACACACACACACACTTAAAAATATGTATACACACACACACATATATACATATTTTTCTCTTTGAAAGGCTACTTGCATATGCAATTCAACTGTGACCACTGTGCCCAGGATCAAAAGGCTTGAGTCTACTTGCTTTTTTCAGTCCAGGTGCCAATTCCCAGGAAAACCCATTACCCTGGGAGGAGCCACCAATAACCCAATCCTCAGATTCAACCTGGAGGTGCAGGACTGATTGGGATGCTCATATGTCTAGCTAGGGAGCCTAGGGTATTAGAGAATTTTAACTTGGTTGTAACTGGAGACAAAAATCACATTAGTTGATTTAAAGACACCAACCCTGAAAGAAACTCTTTGTGCTCACAATCCTGAGAAAGCAAACACAGCTTTCTCTATAGAGACAAAGTGCTGTCCAGCCAAACCCTTGATGGAAGCAATAGGCCAATCAATAGGAAAATTTTAATCCTGACATAATACATTATGCATGATAATCTTCAGATTGTGAGAGCCACTTAAAGGCAATCATCTGAAAAAGCAATGGCTGGTTTATAAGGAGACTACAGCTTCTTGTAGTTCTGTGGAAATGTTTAGCAAGTACTGGAGTATAGAAACAGAATAGCTCCTCTGTTTTTAATCTTTGAAATAAGGAAACAATTACTTTCACCAATTGTCTCAATAGTTTCTGCTTGGAGAAATTCATAGTAATATAATTAATGATAATAATAATAATAGCAGCTAAAGTTATGAGGTATTTAATTAGTGCCAGGCCCTTGATGTGCATGATTTCATTTAATCCTCTTGATGAGGGAAGTGATATTTTTTATCCTCATTAAAAACAGTTGAGGGGACTAAAGCTCATGGAGACTATGAAACTCACTCAGGATCACAAAGGTAGAAAGTGATAGAGCTGGAATTTAAACCCAGGGATTCTGACTCTGGCCACCATGCTGTGCTACTTCTCATTTAGACATTAAGAAACTGTGGTTTTGTTTCCGAATATGCCTTAGCTTCTTGTAGAGTTGGGTTCTTTTTTACTTGCAGGGAGGGAGTGAAGGATGTGTGTACTGGGGGTGGAAACAGGGCCTCACCTGCATTTGCCAGGCCAGCACTCTACCACTGAGCTACATCACTTAAAGTTGGGATTCTCTTCCAGCTTTCTGGGCTCTGAAACTCATTTTCTTTATGTTCTTCCATTGTACCCCTCCTAATTAAAGCTGAGAATTAGCCTGGTGCAGTGTGGCACGCTTGTAATCCTAGTAACTCAGGGGGTTAAGGCAGGAGGATTTCAAGCTCAAGACCAGCCTTGACAACTTAGCAAGACTCTGTCTCAAAATAAAAATGAATATAACTCAGTGATAGAGGACCCTTGATTCAATTCCTAGTACCAACCAATCAGCAAACAAACAAAAAGAAACAAAAAGGAAAGAAAAACAATATGAACAAGCCAAAAAAGCAAAAACAAAACAAATAACCCCTGAGTATTAGATTTAGAATATCCTAATATCATACACGTGTGAACTCTGGTCTGTAGGAGAAGTTTGCCCATTACCTGTTTTTATAAATAAAGTTTTATTGGAATACAGCATGCTTTCTTGTTTACTTATTGTCTGGGCTACTTTTGTGCTACAGTTACAGAGTTGCATAGTGACCAAGACTGTAGGGTACAAGACACTAAAATATTTACTATTTGGCTATTTATAGAAAAAGTGCATTAATTCATGTCTTAGAGGAAGCAGTTTTTTTCTGTTTTCCTAACTAATCTGTGTTCCAGGTCTTCAGGTGCAGCACCTTGGAGCCTATTTTAAATCTGACAGATTGTCTGGGGCCAGGACGGGAATATAAGGGCAGAAGCTGCCTATGGCTCCTTCATGGTCTTTGGTGCTTTTTTTCCCTATTTGTTCCCAGAATCTTGGGGATCTGCTGTAACCCCAACACCTTGAACACTGCTTGAGATATAATGGACACTTAATAGGTAATCGTTGAATAGTTATATATCTGAAAATTATCCCATAAATTCTGTCTTTGGTCAGTCTCCCCTCACATGGCACCTCCACTGGTTCTCTGGATTGTGTTCCGATCAAACACAGTTTTCATATCTGCTCATTCCCAGCCCTGTCCTTTATGTCTTCCAAGATGGAGTGAGTTCAAACTCCTTAGCAGTGTGTTAGCCCAGTTCTTTTCCTCCACCTGGGGCTTACAGTAACTTACTGGCCTATGCAACACTTTCTATCTTTTCAAGACTTAACTCCTGACCATTTGACCGCTCAGGAAGGTTGGGTTTGATAGCGGGGCCAGATCACAGACCACTTTGAGAGAGGCCTGCTGCAATCAAAACAAGGCTTATGACATGCAAAGGAGCCCATAGGGGGGAGAGACTGGAGACTAGAAGGCCAATTAGAAGTCTATTTGAGGTGCTAATTGTGTGGACTAGGGCAATAGGAACAGAGAGGAAGGGACTGCCTCAGTCTGGCTGGGTTGGCGTCAACTCTCAACCACTCCCTTCTGGCAATATGCCATGCGTCATCCCGACTCAGCTGTGGCCCTCAACAAGGGACAAAATGGATATTAAAAGGAAACATCTGACAAGTTAGTGACAAAGTATTATTTTTACCTTGTAATCCCTCATAATAACAGTAATTTTTCTTATAATAAATAACAACTATTTCAACACAAAGACAAGTAGATTGTGTTAATACTAATAAAAAAATGAGTACTTTGGGAAAAGAAGCAGGATAAAGGGATGACAGAAAGTGAAGGGTGTCTGAAAATGAGAATGAGATTCTCCTTATGCCATTTTAGTGGCCTGAACCTAATAGAACATTGTGGCATTAGTGTCAGTTTTGAGGTTAGGATTAGAGATTTGTATCTAATGAAAGTTTGTTACAGATTAGCTCATTCATTCACTCAACACATATTTATCTGAGCGAGCCAGTGTGCCAGGAACAGTTCCAGACCCTTAAGGTATAACAGTGAACAAAACAAAGATCCCTGCTTTTGTGGAGCTTGCATTCTAGCAAGGGAGACAGGCAATAAACAATGAACATAATAAATAAGTAAATGATATAGTAAAAATAAAGTGCTATGGAAAGAAAGACAAGGCAAGGCAGGGCACAGTGTCTGGAGGCTATGGAAGCAGGGCAAGGCTGTTGCAATTTTAAAACGGATCCCAGTCAGCACCCAGCTCTTTTTTTCCCCTATGATCAGTGGTTTGTTATTCATCTTCTGAACAAGGTGACAAAAGAAGAAATTATGGGGCACTGGCTACTGTGTGATATTTTAATAAAGATTCTTCTGTACGTCACATCTGGAGTCAATTTGCAAAAAAAGGGAAACTTCTAGTGGTTCCTGTTTCCTGAAAGAGTTGCACCCAAGTTGAAATTCAGATGGGCCAGGGCTGTTAGTTTTCAGCAATTTAAATGTCCTTTCCTGTCCTAGAAGGAAGAGCTTTGTTTATAAACAGCTGGGTCAATAGGAAATGTAGCCTTATTATTTACATTCTTTTGATAGGCTGGCAGTCAGCACAGAGGGTAGTGGGTTAGAGAGAAGACCCAAAACACAGTCACTTAGCTTTGGAGCTGAGTGCTTTTTTTGTGATGGCATAGAGGAAAGGCAAAAGGCCTGATTTTATTATTTCTTGGAAGACAAATTGGACAGGATGACTTTTGGTAAAGACCAAGGATTCAGATGATTAATGAAGTGTTTGCTTGGGTCACATGCTAAACTGTTCTCATCCTTTCTACAACAGACACTGGTGTGCCAAAGCTCCACTTTAATTTCCACTGCTTTCTACTGTGGGAAGTGGGGAGACAGGCGGGAGGCAGGAGACATGGTTTGGATAATGTCAGAATACACAAATGGTACATATAGAGTGGCATACGCTGTAACTCTAAATTGGGCTCAGATCTATTTAAAACAGAAAAACCTGATTCCTTGGTATGGAGATAAACTGAGAGCAAAGGGGAAGGTGTGCACGTGAGTTTTGATGCTTGCTGTTGTTGTTGTTTTGCTTTGCTGCCTCTAATGCAATGAGATCTCCCTGGTGCTAAACGATGCACAAATGGATACCGTTGTGTGGCAGAACCAGGTTTCCCTCCCCTTGTGATGACTGAAGCAAGGGCGACCATAACAGCCAGATGTTGGCAAGGTAAGAGCCTGGCTTCCCAGAAAGACCCTGGGAAGAGGCCACCATCAGTCAAGGGTATATTTGGATCTGATGAGTCCACATTCAGTAGGACAGAGGATCAGGTTCCAATAGGTCTCCCTTCCCTCCTTCTCTCCTTCCCTCCCTCTCTCCTTTCTTCCTTCCTAGTTTCCTTCCTTCCTTTTATGCTGGGGATTGAACCAGGGGCACTGGAACACTGAGTTAATCCCCAGCCCTTTTTGTTCTTTACTTTGAGGCAAGGTCTCACTAATTTGCTGAGCCTGGTCTCAAACTTGCAATCCTGAGTTGCTGGGATCACAGGTGTGCACCACCCCTCCCCCTACCACTTGAACAGTTGTGGGTTTTTTTTTTTTTTTTTTTTTTTTTTTTTTAGTAAATGTTTTCCTGCTCAAAGAGGGAGCACACATACACCCGTCTTTGGAAAAGGAACTCTTTTCAGTTAGAAGAGCTTCTTTAAAGTAAGATCCTCAGTGGGCATGGCATTTGTTGAATACTATGCTGATGACTTCTCCTCCTTGCCCCTACCCAATTCAACAAAATTTTATAAACCCCTGGAGGGTGTTTAGGACTCTGTGAGGTGATGTGGGCTATAACGAAAAAGAACACCCAAATTAAGGACAAAACATAGTGAAACCATCGTTCCAGAGTCTTCTTTAGGAACTAATTTGGTTATTGTAAGCAGTGAGAAAGTCTGAACTCCCTTCCTCACCTGCACACAGGAAGCACAGAGATGGGCTCAGGCGGAAGTGGTCTCTAGGCATAAACATAGTCAGGTCTTTTTACACAGGGCCAGGCAGCCTTGCCTGGGCTACCCCCCTGGTGTCGCCCCAGTGACAAAATGCTGATTAATCTGCTGAGTGTGTTCCACAATGGGCCATGGGTCATTCTCTGTTTCTTGTCAAACTTCAAACAGGCTGAGTTGTCTGAGTTTGTTTTAACTCTACTGACCCCAAATGCCTTTTTGTCGTTATCAGACTTTGTTCTTATCTTTACAGAAATGGGACTGTTTCTCTTTTTCCTGTTTCCTCATATTTTCCTGAAGCACAACATCTCAGACATTTCTGAAAGTGAAATAAACAGGAAAAGTACCCAATTTTGGTTTGTTTCTAAGTATCTATTTATAGAATTTTCCAAAGTCATTCCTTCTGGGACATCACAGATGAGATTCCATCTCAATCTGTCTTGAAAGCTGAGTGAATTAGACAAGGATTTGTTGAGTATCTGCGTTGTATCTGGCTCTGATCTGAAAGAATTTGAGTTGAATTAGGATTTGTCTCTATTGAATACTGTAAAATCTAATTGAACAAGAGAGTCGATCTTAATTAAGCCAAGAATTTACTTCTGAGGTTTTTTGCTTATTTGCTTGTTTGTTTGTTGTACTGGGAATTGAACCCAGGGGTGCTCTACCACTGAGCAATATCACCAGCCCTTTATTTATTTTGTGATAGGAACTTGTTAGTTTTGGCTGGTCTCCGACTTCAGATCCTCCTGCCTCAGCCTCCAGAGTAGCAGGAATTATAGGAGTATGCCACTGTGCCCAGCACTTCTGAGGTTTTCAAGTCCCACTTTGGCTCTAGTGTTTCTATGCATAATCACTATTAGTTTTAATCTAAGTAGCACTCTAAATTTAGTTTTTCATGAAAAAGTCCCCGAAACTCCAAGGAAAGGTACCTAGTGTAGACATTGGAGATGCTTCAACTAATTTTCAAGCTATTTTGGTTTTCTTGGTTCTTTTCCTAGTAGTTCTGTATGACTTTGAACTTTAAGGATTCACCCAGCCCTGCCACTCACCCTGGAGAAGTAAAACTGATCATTAACTGGGGTCTGGTCCCCAAAGAACTGAATCACTTCACTGCATTTAGTTCAGGGTAGCTTGATCTTCCCACACTATGATATGCTATAACGATTATATGAAAGTGCTTTGTGCTCTTTGGATGAAAGATGTGTTATTTATCATAAAAAGGTTTGGATAGATTCTAGAAAAATATTAATAATAATGGTAATAATAATCTAGCAATTTATTGAGTGTTTATTACACATCTGGTACTAAACTAATGATGAAAACACATCTCTTTTCTGTAACTCAGATTTATATCTGCTGGTCCCCAAATTGTCAAAATATTCATTTCTAAATTACTAAATGAGATAGCTTTATAATCTGTTTGCAACTGTTAACTTGGATGATAGGTTTATAGAGATACATTATACTATTTTTTTCTACTTTAAAAAATTTTTTTGATCTGGGTTCCACTTTCGGTTTATTAAGAACCACATTTTAAATTCAAGGGCTCTAGAATTGAAAACCTATCCAACAATATGAGTATTTGAGGTCAGAGGGAACAATGGTGGTACATCACCATTGGACATCATGGAGCATTCATTGGAAAAAGGAATTCAACTTTTTTTCAATTTTTAAAATTTGTTCTAATTAGTTATACATGACAGTAGAATGCATTTTGACATATTGTACACAAATGGAGCACAACTTCCTATTTCTCTGGCTGTACATGGTACTATTTTTGTGTTTTGAAACTTTCCATAGTAAGAGATTATGCAAAAACAAAAACAACAAAACTGAGCAAGCTGTACATTAACCTAAATAATGTTTCAGATAAAATATAAAAAAGAAGAAACATGTAGGCCAATGTTTTCTAGCATCTACTATGTGTCCGACTCTTCATATTGGCTGGAATTAAATACATGCCCATTTTGAAGCAATGAGGAAGCTGAGATTCAGAGAAGTTAAATAACTTGCACAAGGAGTTGAACCCTGGCCAAAGCCTATGATCTTCCCAAAACAACACATAGCTCCAGTTGGTCCATAAGGTTTCTGAGGGCAGGATCCTTGTGTTTTCTTGGTGATCCCAAATAAGTGGATGTACTTATAGTTCAAAATCAAATAAGTTGTTCTATAAAGAACATGACATGTGTGCTTTCAAAGCAACTAGGATGGTTAATGGTAATTTTGATCTTAAGGATATATCCTGGGGGGCTGGGGATGTGGCTCAAGCGGTAGCGCACTCGCCTGGCATGCGTGCGGCCTGGGTTGGATCCTCAGCACCACATACAAACAAAGATGTTGTGTCCTCCGAAAACTAAAAAATAGATATTAAAATTCTCTCTCTCTTTCTCTCTCTCTCCCTCCCTCCCTCACTCTCTCCCTCTCCCTCTCCCTCTGTCTTTAAAAAAAAAAAAAAAAAGGGTATATCCTGGGGCTGGGTTGTGGTTCAGCCATAGAGTGCTCACCTAGCATGTGTGAAGCCCTAGGTTCAAACCTCAGCACCACATAAAAATAAATAAATAAAATATTGTGTCCAACTATAACTAAAAAATAAATTTTTTTAAAATTATTTTATTGTTGGTTGTTCAAAACATTACATAGTTCTTAATATACCATATTTCACAGATTGATTCAAGTGGGTTATGAACTCCCATTTTTACCCCGTATACAGATTGCTGTGTCACATCAGTTACATTTCCATTGATTTACAAATTGCCTTTCTAGTGACTGATGTATTCTGCTGTCTATCCCATTCTCCACTGTCCCCCCTCCCCTCCCCTCCCCTCCCCTCCCCTTCTCTCTCTCCATCCCCTCTACTATAAATCGTTTCTTCCACTTATATAATTTTTCTCCTACTCCTCCTTTCCTCTTATATGTAATTGTGTATAACCCTGAGGCTCACCTTCCAATTCCATGCAATTTCCCTTAACTCTCACTTTCCCTCTCACCTATCATCCCTGTTTAATGTTAATCTTCTTCTCCAGCTCTTCGTCTCTACCCTGTCCTTGGTTACTCCCCTTATATCAAAGAAGACATTTGACATTTGTTTTTTAAGGATTGGCTAGCTTCACTTAGCATAATCTGCTCTAATGCCATCCATTTCCCTCCAAATTCTATGATTTTGTCATTTCTTATTGCAGAGTAATACTCCATTGTGTATAAATGCCACATTTTTCAATCCATTCATCTATTGAAGGGCTTCTAGGTTGGTTCCACAATCTTGCTATCGTGAATTGTGCTGCTATGAACATCGATATAGCAGTGTCCCTGTATCATGCTCTTGTTAGGTCTTTAGGGAATAGACCGAGAAGGGGAATAGCTGGGTCAAATGGTGGTTCCATTCCCAGCTTTCCAAGAAATCTCCATACTGCTTTCCAAATTGGCTGCACCATTTTGCAGTCCCACCAACAATGAACAAGTGTACCCATTTCCCCGCATCCTCGCCAGCACTTGTTGTTGTTGGACTTCTTAATGGCTGCCAATCTTACTGGAGTGAGATGGTATCTTAGGGTGGTTTTGATTTGCATTTCTCTGACTGCTAGCGATGTTGAGCATTTTTTCATGTACTTGTTGATTGATTGTATGTCCTCCTCTGAGAAGTGTCTGTTCAGGTCCTTGGCCCATTTGTTGATTGGGTTATTTGTTATCTTATTATCTAATTTTTTGAGTTCTTTGTATACTCTGGATATTAGGGCTCTATCTGAAGTGTGTGGGGTAAAGATTTGTTCCCAGGATGTAGGCTCCCTGTTTATCTCTCTTATTGTTTCTTTTGTTGAGAGAAAACTTTTTTAAAAAGGATATATCCTTAGTTGAAAACTATGCATGGATGTGTCCATCCCCATGTGTGTATAGAGGCTGGGACCTTGGTGCGGGGGAGGGCTGGTAACCAGACTTCATCTCACAACCTCCCTATGAGGTCAGATATAAATTCCATGCTACAGATGAAAAAAATGAGGCAAGCCAAGGTGTGGTGAGCATGATGGATGTGATGGTAGGGTGTGATGTAGTTGGAGTTCAAATCCAAACTGGTCCAATCCCCAAACGTACAGCCTTCTACCACATCCTTAAGTTCCCTGTTAGAATCTGATTCTCTGATGAAAACAGCTTCTATTACAGCCAAGAGTGGGTCAACCGAATTCCTCCACAGGGCGTTGGAGCAGGAACAAAATGGCAGGGTTTCTTTATTATTAGGCAAAACTCCCTGGACTGGGCTGGGGATGTGGCTCAAGCGGTAGCGCGCTCGCCTGGCATGCGTGGGGCGCGGGTTCGATCCTCAGCACCACATACCAACAAAGATGTTGTGTCCCCCGAGAACTAAAAAAAAATAAATATTAAAAATTCTCTCTCTCTCTCTCTCTCTCTCTCTTAAAAAAAAAAAAAAACTCCCTGGACTGTTTGAATTTAGTCTGCCTGGACCAAACTGAACAGAAGCTGAATTGTCCCATCTGTTGTCCGAACCATCCTCACAGACTTCAAAGAATCCCAGTTCAGGACGGAGACATCCCCAGGGTGGAGTGGGGCTCCTAGGCTTCCTATCGGCCCCTGCAGGTCTCCAGGAGCTGGTGGCGCAGCTACAGATTGTCATCCCAGCTGACTCCTCTTTGAATCTGAGGCTCTTCACAACCCCCACCCATCCTTCCCCTCAGTCCCCAAATGCCAAGGGCCCAACTCCCGTTTGAAGCGGATGTGCGACTATTCACACTGCGCAGCTGCGAGGTGCAAGGGATTAGAGGAAGCGGCTCCCCCAGGGGCGAGGCCACCTAAACCTGGGCCAGCTGTGTGCTTCCAGCTTCTCGAGGTGATAATAGCATTCTGGGCTTTTCCACGGGGATCCATAGGCTCCCGGAGGGGTCTTAATTAAAGGATGTTTGGAGGCAAACAGAGGCCAAGAACTCCATGTGGGAGCTGGTTTTGAGTTCTGGTTTCTGCCTGGCGTCAGAGAACTGGGTTCACAGGAACCCAAGGAAATGGAAGAACTGCACCAGTTGAGTGTACCCTAAAGCAGATGCTTCTGAGTTTCAAATCTGGACCGGGCCCACAAAACATCACCCAGTTGATCAGTTCTCTGTGCCAAGGTAGAAATGATGAGTAACCTGTATTGGAAATTGCTCATCGTTCTGTGATTTCAGTTACTATCTTTCAATGTATGATATTTACATGGCGATATTGCACCGTTTTGCTAATAAGTGCGTATCATCCTATAGAAATTTCAAATGCGGCTTTAAGGAAAATACTAAAGATAGAAAGTGAAACATACTGTAGCTCAGTGGCAGAACACTTGCCTAGCACCTGTGAGGCAATGGGTTTGGTCCTCAGCACCACCTAAAAATAAACAAATGAAATAAAGCATGCTGGGCATCTGCAATTACAAAAGAAAAAAAAATTAAAAAAGTAAAACATAATTATGGAAAAGTTAATTATAAAAATCAGCAACACAGTTTTGTGATTTCATTTGAATTTAACTCTTTTTATATAAGCAGAGAATATGTCTGCTTTTTAAAATGTTTAATTGGCACATAATTGTCCATATTTATTGGGTACACTGTAATATTTCAATACATGATTCAATGTATAATAATCATATCAGGGTAACTGGCATATTCATTAGTTCATACATTTAGGATTAGGTCTGATTTGTTCTCTACTAGCTGTACTGAAATACACAATTAATTGTTGTCAACCATGGTTACCCTACTGTTTTATAAAACATTAGAAACAATTCCTCCTATCCATCTGTATCCGTGTACTTGTTACTCTCCTCTCTCCATTCCCCATGTTTCCCAGACTCTGTTCTACTCTCTAATTCTATGTGATCAACTTTTTTTTTAACCTCCACACATAAATGAGAACATGTAGAATTTGCCTTTCTGTGCTTGGCTTATATAACTTAACACATCTCCAGTTTCATCCATGTTGCCACAAATGACAGGATTTAATTTTTTATGGCTGATTAATATTCCATTGTGTTGTGTAGACCATTTTTTAAAATCTATTCATCTGTTATGGACACCAAGGTTGATCCCATATCTTGGCTATTTTCAATAGTTCTACAATAAATTTAAAATGGAAGTTGTCTTTGTGATATTCTTATTTCTTTTCCTTTGGATATATAACCAGTGGTGGAATTGCTGAATTATATATAGTTCTATTTTTAATTTTTTGAGGAACTTTCCATATGGTTTTCCACAAAGCCTGTAGTAATTTAGTTTACCATCAATGTTGTGTCAGAGTTCCTCTTTGTCCACATGGTAGCATGTGTGTGTGGTTCCCCCCCCTTTTTATAATAGATATTCTAACTGGAGTGAGATGATATTTCATTATGGTTATGATTTGCATTTCCCTGAAGAATACATCTGCTTTTAAAATATTATTTGCAAATTGCAGTAATTGTTTCATAATTTGGAAATACACATGCACACAAGCAGACATATAATTGTTTAATTAGGACCAGTATACTGCCTGGATTATAAACTCCATGATGGTAGGGATTAGGTCTGATTTGTTCACCATTATATCCTTGGTACCTGAGATGTATTCCATATTCAATAAATATCCCTTGAATAAGTGAATTTAAAAAGGTACAAAGTAATAATGATGGTACTTTTATTTACTTTTATTCTATGAAGGGCCTGCTTTTTGTTTGTTTTACATTTTTTTATCTTATTAAAGATTCGCTTTATACATTTAGACTTTGTTACTTTAAGAAATCTGTTTATCTGCAAAGACATATTCTGTGGGTTATCAAATCATGTGTCTAATGGTTTGCCAGTTTATGAGACTGATAATTTTAAATAATTGGAGAACAACCAATAAAACCAAGTAAGGGCAAAACCCACCTAATACAATTGTTTTTGAAAGCCACTTGTTTCTGAATATTTTTAAGTTTTGCTGGAGAATGCAGGGGTCTTCATCATTTCATAGAGTTAGTATCAGGGCATTTGCACAGTTGACACACTGCACCTTCCATCTGTAAAGATGACTAGTAGAAAAGGCAAAGGTAAGCAACTGATGTATGAGGTCAATGGGAGGCCTTAGTGATGAAGATCCCAGGCAAGCAAGTCACTGTGACACACAGGACAGTCTGAAACTCACAGTGCTCTGTAAGAGGAAGCCTGAGTTCTCTTTAAAAAGGAAACTTCATGGACTCACCTTGGGCTTCTTCAACAGAAGCCTGGTGACTCAGAAACCCTCTCACAACACTAAAACACAGATAAAAGATAATCTTTTCTTCCAAGAATAAGGATGTGTTTGGTCCTGCTATCAGAGAGGGTGGAAGAAGCAGTTTCATCATCTTTCAAACAAAACCAGCTTTGTCAAAAGTTTGCTATTTCCTCTGCCGTTCTGGTATTCCTTGTGCCCTCCAAGGATTTTTAAAGTGGCCAGGGCCATGATGTTGCCCAGTTTTGCTACCAACTTTCCTTTTCCCTGATCTTTTGTTTCAATGTCTGCTTGCTTTCCCCAATGTGCTCACTGAAGCCTGATTGTGGGGTCAAGCTATAATTAGTTTATATATGAAGTTTAATTCACTGTGGCTCTTTTGGCATTAGACTCAAATGGGCTTTGATGTCTGGCTGGAGCTTTGATCCCAGGCTCTCAAATGGTGGTCATCACCCAAACTAAAAGGATTGCCCTTTACTTTTTTTCTCTCCTATTTGGAGACAGCTTTTCCCAATTACATCATTTGTGTTTGTTTGGCCATAAAAGTTGCAAGGCATCATTTTGTTGCTTTTCTCTATAGCAAAATGTACAATTGATGCTCCTTACTTTGCTTGTCTGCAATAGAATGTTCACTGCTCGATAAGGAATTTGTAGAATGATGCTCAGAGTTTGGTGAGTGTGCTTTTAGGAACTGTTCTGCCCAAGGGCAAAAACGTCAGACTGTGATCTGAGAGACTGTTGCTGGCTCTGCCTAGGAAATGCACAACTGTAGTGCATTCAACTAAGACTCTTTTTTCATGCTGGCAACTGTAGCTTACTGGCCAGCTCCTCTGGGTAGCAGATCCACTGCATCTTTAGTGCCACACGTTCTGTTCTGAGTGTCCATAAGACAAGAAGCCTTCAGGGAAAGTGAAAGAACTAACTTGAAAGGAGATAATGAAGTAGTACTAGTGGAGAAATAAGCACCAGTACCTGCTTTAAAAAGAAAGAGAAAGAAAAAAAAATCAAAACCATAGAGGGAAGTAAGACTTTATCAGCAGAAGAAGGAAGGAAGCAGTGGGTGATTTCTTTCAATTGTCTTCCAAATACCTGCAACCAAATCAAAGAATCAAAGAGGAAAAAAAAAAAATCCCGGGAACAAGAACAGGGAGGAGGAGACTGTTAAGTTAAGAAGAGCATAGGGGCAACCCAACCAGTCATGCTTAATATGACATTGGGGGTTTTCCTGGAAAAAACAATTACACCATTGAGCTCCTTGCTTCTAACTTCATTTGACAGCCCAAGTTTGTTTTAATTGGCATGTGAATGAACAGCATTATTTATTAATGTGCAATGGATACTTTGGAAAGCATAACCTTTTTTCCTATTTGTGACCATTTTATTGGAGGAACCATCAGAGCGCATTAGTTTTAATATTTAAACTTGCTGGAAACACTTTTTCATGGAGATGTACAAGCTGTTATGGCAAATGGTTTGCTTTGGAGTAATGAGCCAGCTCAAAGTGGCATTTGGTGGGAGGGGGGTTGGGAAGGTTAGGGAGGTTTGGAGACATAGCAACTTGTCTGTCTGCTTTAGCAAGATTTATTGGTAGTGTGTAAAAACATGTTTCAGCTTCTTCCCCCTCCTCAACTATATAAATATAGTTGTCAATGTGTGACATAACACAGGCCACAATAATAGACTCCGCCCAGCCAGGCAGAATCTGATTCAGACTAGAAAGCAAGATGCTTGTTTAGAAAAGAACAGAATGAAACAATGACAGAAGACACGGGTGAGTGGTATTTGGCAGGCAGGAGAAGTCATTATTTGTTAGTCTTACTAAATTTAGGGAGCAAAATTAATTCCTGTATTATCAAATAGGGGTTGGTACACAGTAGGCAGGAAGAATAGGTGACCTGAATAGAATTTATTTTGTCAGCTTAGGAACACTTGGAATACAATTTCATTTTTAGATCTACTATGGAATCTTGTTAATTATCAAGGTTGTAGTTCCTTTCATGTATGGAGAAGGTAAAATGGGGAGGAGAGTGAAGGGTGGCAAAGGAAATTTTGCTTTTGTTTTTTGTCTTTTTGGTAAATGTCGACTTAGTTACATTTTTAATGGAGATTAAATGGGTACTATTAAGTTTAAAAGTTAGTTAAAAAGTATGTTAATGAATAAACAATCTACAACTAACCTACATCCTCTTGAGTTTCTAGCAATTATCAGTTGAATGCTTGCAGTGCACTGTGCTGAGAACAGTTAGTCTACCAGGGTAAACTGCCTTCAGGGAGCTTTTATTAAATAGCTGGAGAGAAGAGATACACATAAACACCTACGTACACAGATGTGTGTGCACACACCCAGGTAAATAACCAAACAATAGCTTGTGGAAAGGTCCAAATATTCATTCAGTTAAGGAGTTCAGAGGAGGGAAGAGAGTGAGCTGATTTTGGAAGGAAGATTAGACCACACAGTGAAGGGACAAAGAAAATTCCTGGCAGGGGTAAGCAGCTGGTCAAAGGTGCAAGAGTCTGCCATAATGATATAAGAAGTATTCCTTCACACAACACTTTGCCTGAACTACAGCAAAATGTGACATGCTGGTTTCAATTTCCGTGTTGCTTGCCTGCGTGCTTTTAACAATCGTGTGGTACTGTCCCATAAACAGGCCAGCTAGTGGCATTTGCAGATCCCTAGGTCACTGAAATTCCCTGTGTCCAGTGTCCTAAGCCTAAATGATCATCCCACAAATGATACTTCAGGGGAAAATTTGATAAGTTCCTCTGGTGGGGTGGGGCAAGAGGCACAAGTCATAAAACCTTAAAATCTTTGCGCCAGCTATGTTGTAAACACACTCTTTCAAGAGATGTATGTTGTATGATGTACATTATCAAAATTCTTGCAACAGGCAAGTTCTGATAGTAGCTCCATTTCACCTTTGGGGAAACATGGAGAGAGGGCAAGTAATTTGCCCATACAACTATTCAAGAGTGAAACAGGATTTCAAATTCAGGTACTCTGGTTTCAGAGTCTGGCTCTAGTGAACAGAGACTAAATAACAACATTAAAAAGCAAACAAAACCCCAGTCACATAAGCACGCACACTCATAAACTTTAGGCTTTTAAAAGAACTGATACCACCGCCTAGCCCTAAGATGACATCTTCCTGCTTGGTTTTAAATGCCTTCTAAAGTGAGATTTCCGTCAAAAATTAAAAAGAGCAAGACTTAAAAACGTTTTTAAAACAACCCCGCAATGTGCTTTGTATGGATGCTTTTACAAACTGGAGTTAAAACAAAACAAAACAAAAAACAAAACAAAAAAAAAAAAAACAGAAACAAAACCAAAAGCTCAACTCATAGAAATTGTCTTCGAATACACTCGCAGTAACTTGCTTGGAAGGTGAAAGAAACCTAAACCAGTGTGAGCGGACCCGGAGAGTGGACGTGTGGGGAAAGGGTTAAGATTGTGTACTGCAACTTGGTCGAGTTTCAGAAAGTTCTCTGGGGAGCCCAACTGCCGTGTCCCTTCGCGGACCCTGCCGGTTAGGCTGACTGTAACAGGATGCTGGGGCTCCAGGCGCTCGCCCCTCGCTTTTGGGTGATGGAAAAGAGCCAATGAGCAACGAGGAAAAATCGGGTGCAGTTTAAGTCTGAAAGGGGGCTAGCAGGCCCGCGGGAAGAGCGGGGGAGGAGACGGGGAGGGGCGGAGAGGAGGAGGCCGGCCGCGAGCGCGAGCGGTGCGCCTGACAGAAGACCGGTGAACGAGGGGGGCGAACCTAGAGCAGAGGGGCCGGCGCGGGGAGGCGGGCGCCAGGCGGGGGTGGCCCGGCCACCGCGCGTGACGTAGCGCCGGGCTGGGCGTTATCAGCTGCGGGGCCGTGGCTAGGGACTCGCGGCGACAGCGGACGGCGCCGCTCGGGCCGGGTCCTCGGCAGCCGGCTGCCGCGAGCGGGTCCCGAGCGCTTGTGCTTTGGTCCCCGCAGCTGTGCCCCAGTGCGGGGAGGCATGAACTCGCAGCTGCAGCCCTAGCGCCTCGCTTTTCCACCCTGGCAGCCCGGCTGCGGTGACCGGTCTTTGCTCCTGGGTTGGGGGCCATGAAGCCGAGTCCAGCCCGCACCGCGAGGGAGCTGGAGCCTCAGGCACCCGCCCGGGGCGAGCAGCGTGCGGCGGAGCCCGAGGGGCGCTGGCGGGAGAAGGGCGAGGCGGACACCGAGCGGCAGCGCACCCGAGAACGGCAGGAGGCCACGCTGGCCGGGCTGGCGGAGCTGGAGTACCTGCGCCAGCGCCAGGAGCTGCTGGTCCGGGGCGCCCTGCGCGGCGTCGGGGGCGCGGGGACCGCTGCGCCCCGAGCAGGGGAGCTGCCTGCCGAGGCGGCGCAGCGCAGCCGCCTGGAGGAGAAGTTCTTGGAGGAGAACATCTTGCTGCTGCGGAAGCAATTGGTAAGTCGTGCCCGGAGGTGAGGCAAGGCTGCCCCTGCCGCGGGACTGGAGGTCGGGCAGGTGGTCTAGTGTGGGCGCGGGGTTGCCTCTGGCTGGGGAAATTCTTGCAGTCTTGAGCCCCCCCCCCCCCCCCCCGCCTCATACCTCCCTAACCCCCAGTGCTGTGTGCCTGCGGCGCGTCGTTCTGGCGTGTGCCTGCTTTGTGTCAGGTGAGGGGCTGGCGACCTCGCGCGGATTGCGGGGAGGGGGTGGCTGCTCTCCCCTCCTCCTCTGCATTCGAGATTCTTGGAGTCGCTAGTTCTTACCTTGTCTCCATAGTTAAATGAGTACATGCCCTTTCCCCAGAGGTTCGCAACCCCCCACTTAAAATGCCATTTCATTAGGAGGTCTCCCTAGTTTCATCTCCTCCCGCAGAGAGGGGACAAAAGCGAGGAGGGGGCTTGTGGCTCGGTTAACTAACACCGAGTTTTACGATTACACTGAAGCGCCTGTAGGGAGCCCTGCCCCTCCCAGGGCTCTCCCCAGCATACCAGCTTTCTCCTGGACTGGTGCTTAGTTTCAAATAGAAGTCCTTTGTATAAGGCAGCTAAAACTAGATTGCAATTGATGGCAATTTGGCTGGAGAACGTGCCTCCTCTTCTTTATGCGTTCCTCTAGCTGTGATTGGTGGTAGAGGTGGGAGAAGAGAGAACTTGCTCTCGAGGAGCATTTATCTTACAGGATTTCTAGCGTCCCAGGCACTCTATGCAGTCTTCATTAATGGAAAGAAAAGGAACTTTGGACCTTAGTGTATTGAGAACAGCTTTTGACCCCGCCTCAGAATAATGGCGGCAGCTTTGTTTCGGTGACCTCAAAATGTAGTTTTGGAAAACGGCAAAAAGATCCTTATCTGACCATGTGATACTATCTGAAAGTAGACACATGCTAGATAATGGCCCTCTTAAAATAAAGTGTCGGGAGGCTGTCAGTGTCATGTGGTTTCTTGTTTTGTCTCTTTTCAGACAATTTATTTTTTGAGTATCTAACTGCCTTTACTTATTTGGTTCATTTTTCCCGAAGAAACTCAAATTTTAGCAAACAAGCATCTGATTTATGTCCCCTAGCTTTTTAAATCAAAGAACAGTCAAGAGGAGTAGGTATTCATGTGCATCTATTTTGTAAGGATGTATGCTGTGGTTTTTGTGTGATAGCTCTGGTTTGGGCGTTTTACTGTTTCTTTGAACAGACCAGGATCATATGTAACAACAATTTGAACCAATTCTCACTGGTTATGCCTGGTCATTTACATTTTATGCAGTGCCTTGTGCAATAGCACATTTTGGGCTTCATGACTGTCAGGATTGCAAGTGATGCATTCCTATTGTCTGTCTGAGGGGAGCAAGGCAGTATGTCAGGAGAATTCCAGTCCAGTCAGTGTTTATGGTACTATTTTCATTTGTAGACTTGGCATTCATGATTTGAACCAGATGCCTTTTGAGTTCTTTTGCCTTTCCAGCCAGCTCTAGGAAGCACTAGGTGGCGGTGTGAGTTAGCACAACCAATCTGTCACCTTTGGAAACCTGAGCTGAGTTCAAATCTTGATGGACCTTCCCTTGAGGGTTTTGGATTCTGCCAGCTCACATTATACTTGGCACTGGCTATTAGTATTCGTTTCTCACTTTCAAAGGCCCTAAGACTGATTAAACCCCACAAAGCAACTAATAGAAAACAAAACTCTGCAGGCCAAGACATTTGGCCAGAAAACCTCACCTAAGTAAGATTATAATGTATTGTAGGAAACTTGTTACTCTGACTTCAAATTCAAAAGTCTACCACGAAGCTTTATTTTAAACTGGCTATATACCAGATGGATTAAAGTCTCTCTGTAGTTTTCTTGCCTCTCCCTATAAAAAGTCACAGATTGTATATATTAGTTAAAACAAACAACAAAAAAAGTTCTTTAGAAAAATGAAGAAACTGCATCATCACAAAATAAGAGAAAGTAGAATTAAAGATAGGACATATTTTCCAGTTACTGAAATTTTTCTTTACTTCAGGTTATCCAGTAAAATTTTGGTTTTGGGAAGGGTTAGTGAACCTTGAAAACTTAAGACTTTCTGGTTCTTTGTCACTAAAGTATATCCATTTTTTCTTTCCCTGTTTCTTCCTAATTAGAATTGTTTAAGGAGAAGAGATGCTGGCTTGTTGAATCAGTTGCAAGAACTTGACAAACAGATAAGTGACTTGAGACTGGATGTAGAGAAGACATCTGAAGAACATCTGGAGACAGACAGCCGGCCTAGCTCAGGTGAGTGTGTGTACACAAGGACAGAATTCTGTACTCACAGGTAGCCCCCTGTGGTTGGTAGTTCCAGACTTGCAAATGGCAGTGGGGTTTGTTTCCATTGCTGAGATAACTAAGAGTAGTTTACTATTCAGTTGCGTGAGAAAGAAATAAAGTCAGATGATAAAATTTGTAATAATGAGATCGATCTGACTGCAGTCCCCTGAGTTAAAAAAAAAAAAAAAAAGGTTCTATTCAAATTTTTGGAAGAGCAGTCCTTTGAAACTTGAGAAAGTCAGAATTGGGCGAGAAAATTAGTCACACTTCAACTTCCTGAGATCACTTCAAAAGTTTTTTTTTTTTTTTTTCTTTTAAACCATTTGGCTCCTTAGATTTTATTTTCTCTTAAGGCTATTCCTTCTGAAAGATTCATGATAAAGTTGAAGCTTTGGCAGATCTAAGTTCCTTTCTTACACATCTTTAAAAGCAAGGCCAAGGAGGAAGGTCAATTTGATGGTGAGAGTAACTTTGAAACATAACCATAGTTATACACTCTTTGCCTTTTCATGATGATTGTTTGAAATAAAACCATATTATCAGCTATTGGACTCTAAAATCCAGTGAAATAAAATGGCCCAAAACACCAAAAAATAAAACCCTCTTCCCTTTTTCCTTTTAAGCATGAATGTGTATTATCCTTGACATAATTTTAATTCTTACGATTTTTTTATTTGTAGGGTTTTATGAGCTGAGTGATGGGGCTTCAGGATCCCTTTCTAATTCCTCTAACTCGGTGTTCAGTGAGTGTTTATCCAGTTGTCATTCCAGCACTTGCTTTTGCAGTCCCTTGGAGGCAACCTTGACTGTCTCAGATGGTTGCCCCAAATCTGCAGGTAAGAATTGTTAGCATTGATAGAAATTTTAACTGGCAGGGTTAAGGACCCTTAGAGTTATGTAGCTCTGACCTCTTTTGCTAATGGAAAACCAAAAGTTCATCAATTTACTTCACTGAGTGCCATAATATGTCTAAATTTATAGCTTTATCTAGATGAATGTCTAGGATTAATTTAGTCTTCTTTGGGTCTCATTTGGCTTTGTATTCTCATAGTAGCAAGACAATTTAACAGTGGAGATACTGTACCAATATTATAAGTCTTGAACTGAATTTCTGAGTTTTTGCTGTTTAATTTGTCTGTATTTTCTTTTCTTTTTTGTTTTGGTGCTGGGGATTGAATCTAGAGTGTTGTGGCATGCTGAACACATGTTCTACCATTGTGCTATATCTCTAACCCCATTGCATTTCTTTTGAAAACCATTCTGGAACAGTTTTCTTCTTCCTTTAATCACTTAAAACTAAAGTGTACGTTAAGTTAAATACGTCCATCATCCTTGTCAAGAACTGGCACCTCAGAAAGCTCTGGCCCCTCCATGTTTCCCAGAATACTCTGTATGATGTGCACCCTCCCCCACCCAGCCCATAATTCCCCACTTGGGACTATACTTGCTATGACCTCCTGAGAGAATCATATTGTTAGTACTGGCAGTTTTTGCATTTCTACTATGTGGTATGCACCACTAGATGCTCTGCATATCTCTTGATCCTCGAAACAGTTCTGCAGAGTGTGTAGGTATTTTTAGCTCTATTTTATGTATTAAAAAACTGAGGCCAATTGAAGTTCTTTAAGCTATTTACATAGTAAGTAGCAGAGGCAGGATTCAAGCTCATGTCTAACTGCCAGGTCCATGTTTACCATCCCAAGGGAATTCAATTTTTTTTTTTTTTTAGAGAGAGAGAGAATTTTAATATTTATTTTTTAGTTTTCGGCGGACACAACATCTTTGTTTGTATGTGGTGCTGAGGATTGAACCCGGGCCGCACACATGCCAGGCGAGTGCGCTACCGCTTGAGCCACATCCCTAACCCGGAATTCAAAATTTTTATATTCAACAATCTCATCTAATAGAGGAGGAATTTTGGCTTATAAGCTGTTGTCAGAAACTCCCCATGGGCTGAATGGCAGAGTTGTTGCTGAAATTCACGACTACACCTTTGGTCCTATGAAAGAGCAGAGAAGATAAGAGATGCTGCAGGTGCTGACACAAGTCACTGTACTCAGTGTTTATCTATTTTTCACTTGGGTATGAGACTGAACTTTTGAGTTCAGGCAAGGAAAACCTAACACTGAGCAGCTGAGGTTGCTAATTGGTTTGTATTTGTACAATATGTGTTCCAACAGCAATCATTTGAGGAAACACAGAACTGTGTTGGCTAGAGTGTCTGGGCCTCAAGTTCATTGATAATTGTTCTTCCTCACTCTGTAAATCTGGTTTCAGAGGTAAACTTTATAAGCCCATTGAAAGGTACTTTTGTACAGGTTTTCCTTGAAGACAGACCTCTGTCTCTCTCAAATGCCCTCCTTGCATCATTGAGACAGTTGGGCTGGGCCTTGAGCTCTCTGGTTCAACTCTTAAATAAGGACAAGGGATCAGTGGTGAAATGTAGGTAAATGTGGCTTTAAGTAAGGCAAAAGCTGGGCGTGGTCTTGTGGGCTTGTAATCCCAGTGGCTCTGGAAGATGAAGCATGAGGGAGGCGGAAGTAGGAGGATCATGAGTTCAAAGCCAGCCTCAGCAACTTGGCAGGGCAATAAGCAACTCAGTGAGACCCTTTCATCTCCAATAAAATACAAAATAGGGAGCTAGGGATGTGGCTCAGTGATTGAGTGCCCCTGAATTCAATCTCCAGCACTGAAAAAGAGAAAAAAGTAAGGCAAAGATAGGACTTAGGGTAGTGGAGGAGGAGGGATGGGAAAGGATAGAGGTTTCCTTTTCTTAGAACAAACTATTTATTGGGGGTTGAGTAGATGAAGATTATCATTTTCCTTTTTAAAATATTTTCTTTATAAAAGAAATTTATTACAGGTGCATAGGTTTTTAATATCTGGATAAATAAATATAATGGAATATAAATCAATGATGGACTCAACTTTGATTTTTCTCTGATAACTTAAGGTCATTAAAAGGATTTGATGTTTATAATATTCACCAAGAAATCAAAATCATCACCAGGTGCTGTGGCCCACACCTGTAATCCCAGTAGCTTGGGAGGCTGAGACAGGAGGATTGTGAATTCAAAGCCAACCTCAGCAATGGAGAGGTGCTAAGCAACTCCTGTCTCTATACAAAATACAAAATAGGGCTGGGGATGTAGCTTAGTGGTTGAGTCCCCCTAAATTCAATGCCTAGTAACCCAACCTTCCAAAAAAAAAAAAAAGAAAAAAAAGAAAAAAAAGAAAAGAAAAGAAATTAAAATCATTTAACTAAGAAAAAATTTGATTTCATTATATTTTGGTATCAACATTTTTAAGATGTGGGAAATTTATCCATTACTAGTACTCAATCTTTTAAAAAGTCTTATGAAGAACTCCCTATCCTATTAAACAATGTTTTATTTTTTAATATCACTATTGAAAATATGCTGTTATTATTGAAATTTGATCAGTTTATTTGACCTTGTAGGTGTTATATCTGAACAGATATCATTAGGAATCAAGTTTTAAAAAGTACAAAATGGGGGCTGGGGATGTGGCTCAAGCGGTAGCGCGCTCGCCTGGCGTGTGTGCGACCCGGGTTCCATCCTCAGCACCACATACAAACAAAGATGTTGTGTCCGCCAAGAACTAAAAAATAAATATTAAAAATTCTTTCTCTCCTCTCTCTCTCTCTCTCCCCCCTCTCACTCTCTCTTTAAAAAAAAAAAAAAGTACAAAATGAGGAAAAAGTCCATAGAAACTAATTTATCCAAAGAATTTTAAAAGGAAGCCAGAACAGACTCATTGATTTTTTTTCCAGTTAAAACCGCAATAGTTATTGTTGAAAATTTAAAGATGAAAGTGAACATCAACTTTTTCCCCATCACACTGAGGTGCTACTATTAGAACCTTGGTATGACTTCATCTTAGACTTTCTTTGTATAAACACAAATAATCATACTCTTATATCATTATTTTCACTAACATTTATAGTGTTTTCCCTTTTCAATAATTTGAAAACATTTCTAATGGCTAAATGTATTTCCTTTAAAGAACATATCATATCTTGCCAAATTTTTGTTAAATTTGTTTTTCATTCATTCAGTTATATGAACCTTATGTAAACTGGTAGAGTAACTAGTGGAGTATTTTTTTATTCCTTTGTTATTCATTCTCTACCCATGAACTTGTCTTAATAAAAACTGGTCAGAGACAAGATGGTGCTACTAATTAATTTCTTCAGAGTGTACCTTTAAATGTTTTTCAGATCTCATAGGATGGTTGGAATATAAAGAAGGCCACTGTGAAGACCAGGCCTCAGGGGCAATTTGCTGTTCCCCCTCCACACCACAATTTAATTCCCTTGATGTCATTGCAGATGTGAATCCCAAGTACCAGTGCGATCTGGTGTCTAAAAACGGGAATGATGTATATCGCTATCCCAGTCCGCTTCATGCTGTGGCTGTGCAGAGCCCAATGTTTCTCCTTTGTCTGACGGGCAACCCTCTGAGGGAAGAGGACAGGCTTGGGAACCATGCAAATGACATTTGCGTTGGATCTGAACTGGATGCCACCAAAACAGAGAGTTCTTTACCATCTCCAAGCAGTCTGTGGTCTGCTTCCCATCCTTCACCCAGTAAAATGGATGGCTATATTCTGAGCCTGGTTCAGAAAAAAACACATCCTGTAAGGACCAACAAACCCAGAACCAGTGTGAAGGCTGACCCCACGAAAGGGCTTCTGAGAAATGGGAGCGTGTGTGTCAGGGCCATTGGCGGCCTCTCGCAGGGCAACGCCGTGAACCTTAAGAATTCCAAACAGGCGTGTTTGCCCACTGGGGGAATACCCTCTTCAGACAATGGGGTATTCTCCCCACTGAAGCAATGGTCAAAAGAATCAAAAGGAGAGCAACTGGAAAGTAAAAGGTTGCCGCCACCCGAGAGCTGCTTGGCAAGCACGGTCTCGGAGCTCCAAAGCAAGCATCTGCCCCCAAATGCCAAGGCAGCTTCCCAAGAGCATGCGCAGTGTCCAGCCGCTGGGAAAGGTGAGTCCCTGAAAGAAAGCTCTCAGATCTCAGCTGCCTCTCCAAAAGAGAGCCCCGGCAGAGGTTCTGTGCCCTTGCAGGAGAACAAGGCTGTGCAGTCCCTGAAAAAAATACCGCAGAAAAACAGCCTGCAGGCTGTCCCCGCGCCCATTCCTCCTCCACTGCTGCCGCCTGCCTTTCCTTTGGAGGAGAGGCCTACATTGGATTTCAAAAGCGAGGGCTCTTCTTCGCAAAGCCTGGAGGAAGGGCATCTGGTCAAAGCTCAGTTCATTCCGGGGCAGGCACCGGGTGGCAGGCTCCAACGGGGCCACAGGAACATGGGCATCGCGAGAAGCTCCACCCTGAAGCACCGAGGCCAGGCCCTGCAGGGTCTGGAGAACAGTCTGCCGACCGTCCGGGAGAAAACCCGGTCAGGGAGCAAGAAGTGTCGTTTCTCCGACGACTTGGATACAAATAAGAAACTCAAGAAAGCGACTACTAAGGGACGGAAGAGCGGGAGTGGGCCTTCCGACGTGGGTCTTCCCGGCAGGCCCCTGGGCAGCGGCCACAGGTCGGGAAACAAGGCGCACGGCCACGGACGGGAGCCGGTGGTGGCCAAACCTAAGCACAAGCGAACCGACTACCGGCGGTGGAAGTCCTCGGCGGAGATTTCTTACGAAGAGGCCCTGAGGAGGGCCCGGAGGGCTCGCAGGGAGCACATGGGTGTGTACCCGGTGCCGGTGGCCATGTCCTACGCCAGTCCCTATGCCTACGTAGCCAGTGACTCCGAGTACTCGGCCGAGTGCGAGTCCCTCTTCCACTCCACCGTGGTGGACACCAGCGAGGACGAGCAGAGCAACTACACCACCAACTGCTTCGGGGACAGCGAGTCCAGCGTGAGCGAGGGCGAGTTCGTGGGCGAGAGCACCACCACCAGCGACTCCGAGGAAAGCGGGGGCTTAATTTGGTCCCAGTTTGTCCAGACCCTCCCAATTCAAACGGTCACGGCCCCTGACCTTCATAACAACCCCACAAAAACCTTTGTCAAAATTAAGGCTTCGCACAACCTCAAGAAGAAGATCCTCCGCTTTCGTTCTGGCTCTTTGAAACTGATGACCACAGTTTGAGTAGAAAGTGTCTTTCCCCCCTGTTACTGGGGTGTGGGGGATGGGTGGGGGGAACAAAGAGGGGAAAAAAGGGGAAAAAGATGATGTCTTAATTTTTGTGTGATACTTTCATAGAATGTTTTTGTTTTATTAAGATAAAACCAAGGTAAATTATGTCTCATCTTCATCATGTATGGTCTCTAGTGCCTTTAATGGAAGGTAAAGGATATATTGCTAGTTGTAAGTAAATATTGACGTTTTAATGGTGGTGATAGTGAATGAATTTTGTGGTATCAACTGACTTGTAAATTTTATGAGCATCTGACAAGGGACAGGTTTTGATCAATTTTATTGGAATGAGACCTTTTGATTTCAAGGTCAGGTGGATGGAATCTTAGGATGTGCATTTGCTCGGTGATTCTTAGGGCAGTGTCTCTGTAAGGTCTTTCCTGTTGAGGGGCATTCCAGACAATTGTGTGAAGTAAGTACAAGAAAGAGTCATTGTTTCTTTAATTTTTAATTTTTAAATAGTGTAGTCTACATTTCTCAGATGTCTTCCGATCCTATTTTCTTCTCAGAACTTTTATGTTTACTGGACTCAAAACTTGTAGACCAGACCTTAAATCCAGAGATGGCAAACTGGATAGGGAGGCTGGTAATACCTTGACAGGATTCACAAAAACTTTTGCCATACTTGGTGCCTAGCCCCTGTTACAGTAACCCCTTCTTGGGCTATATAGCCAGCATTTTGATGCCTTTCTCTCCGTCCCTGATTTGTAGCTAATTCAACCATCTGTCCCATGAGGGACTTGCCTTTGGGTTAAAATGTTGGTCCTCTTGTACAAGGAAATTCAGTCTTAATGAAATAACCTTTGGGCGTGACACCAAGCTTAGAATTGCTCACTGAGCACCGTGCCACCTAAGCATTGGCCTGAACATTAGTGCAATCCAGCCCAGATTGGACCACTGACCCTATCTGGAAGGGCTTTTTTTTTTTTTTTTTTTTTTAGTAAACAGTATTGTGTAAAATGCTTTTTAATACCAATATTTGCATGTTTTGTGCATGAGTAGTATTTGTTTTGATATTCCTGTTGTTAAATTACTGTATGATATAAACAGTATGTGTTTTATATATATCATTGTGTAAATTTAATATAACACATTATATGCTGTAATAAACAATTTGTTTTACTGCTGTTAAGTTTGTTATTTGGGTGTAAAACCAGATGTTTACACTTATAAATCTTGTGCTGATTATTGGTGATGTTTGTTAGATTTGTATTACGCCTACTCTAGAATTAGAATATTATTTGCAATAATTAAGACAGGTTTTAATGTTCTTGGTATGGATAATGAGTAAGCAAATCTGGAAAAGCAAATCACTTCTTTAGGATAGTAAGGTAATTTAAAATTAAGGTAAATTTTATAGATGTCTCTTAAGGAAAACATTTCTGAGAAGAATCTCCCCCAACTCTTTTTTTTTTAAATTATTGTTATTATTTTTTTTAATATTTATTTTTTAGTTTTCAGCAGACACAACATCTTTGTTTGTATGTGGTGCTGAGGATCGAACCCGGGCCGCACGCTTGCCAGGCGAGCGCGCTACCGCTTGAGCCACATCTCTAGCCCCCCCCAACTCTTTTTTATAAAAAAATTAAACACGTGGAAAAGTTGAAAAAGTGGTACAATTAAACTAGATTCAACTATTGCTGACATAGTTTTCCATGTTTGCTTTAGCTCTCTATTATGTATGTATTAGGTTAAACCATATTACTGATTTTGAAGGTTAAAGACAGATACTGGCAATCCTTCCCTCTCCCCACTCTATACTGCTGCCTCCCTTTAAGGTAAATATCATGTATTTTGATATTTTCTCTTAAAAACTTAAGCAGGCATTTCTCAAGAGCAAGAAGATTCTCTTGTATAACCACAATATCATGGTCACATCTAAGGAAAATTAATAGTAATTCATGATATCAAATATTTATATTTAAATTTACCAGTTTGTTTCAAGAATTCCTAAATAACAGCTTCCTTTCCCCCCAACCATGTTTTCGTCAGTGTTATGCATTGCAGTTGGTTATAGCTTGTAGGGTTCTCTTCTACTCTTTTTAATCTAGAATATCTCCTCTCATTTAAGAAAAATCACATTGGCTTTTTCTTTTTTCTTGTTCTTTTTTTTTCTACCCAGTGTTGGAGATTGAACCTAGGGATGCTCCACCATTGAGCTACATCTCCAGCTTTTTTATTTTTTATTTTGAGGCAAGGTCTCCATAAATTGTTCAGGCTGTCCTCAAACTTGCTATCCTCCTGTCTCAAACTTCTGAGTAGCTGGCCACCATGCCCAGTGGCATTGGTTTTTCTAAAGTCAGGATAGTTGTCTTATATAAGGGGGCACACTTTCTGGATGTGTTTCCTTACATTGTGTTTTAATATAGTCTAACTCCTCAATTTTCTATAAACAATGTGAAACTTGATTGGATTCAGGTTAAACATTCTTGGCAAGATTTTACTAGAGATGTTGTGTATGTTTTTTGCTTCACAACAGGAAATATATCAGGTTGCTCCACCATTCCATCATTGCTGAATTTAAGACTGAATTAAGTTGATGAATATAGATGTCTCCATTATAAAAGCTTTTTTTTTTTTTTTTTTTTTGTAAATGGTTGGTTGTGGGAGATTCTTTGGTACAGTGTAAATATACTCTCTCTCCAATTCCAATTTTGGCTTTAGTTTACATTGCTGATCCTTGCCCCAATCAGTTACTGCTTTGGGGATACAAAAGTGGTAATTTTAAAAGTATCTTTCCTTCTTTTATTTGATGACATTCAAAAAAAAAAAAAAGAGTTGTTCTTATTTTTCTTCCTTTCTCTTTCAATGTCCACAGTGTACTCATGGGTTTTTATTTGATATCTTATAATCACTTAAGTTTCTTCTTTTTGATGCTTGACATGTCCCAAACTTGGACAGTAGGAGGATACATTTTGTTAAAAGGAAACTTACAGAATCAACTCAGTCCCATAACTCAGATATTTATTGTGACATGTATCCAAATAAAATTAATTTTCAAATGCTAGATTTCAGATGAAACAAAAATCCCCTAACTATCCACTTTTAAGTTCTGTCTTAGCAGAGTTCTTTTTTTCTGCATTTCATATATATCTTATTTCTAGCAAGGCTTTCATCTTTGGAGCATAGCAAATTATTTCCCTATGGTTTATAAAGGTCATATCTAGTAGCAAGATATCTTTTTCCCCCACCCAGCATCTTTTTTTGCAAAACAGATAATTCTTCAAAATGTTATAGAGTTGCTATTCTCTTATTATATGTTTTTGTATTTAAGAAGTTATTCTGCTTTTCAGAATTTCTTTGATTACCTGACTAAATCTAAACACAAGAGAGGGATGATCTCATCATTTCTAATGCTGCAATCCCATCTTTTGGGTGCATGACTATAAAGTTCATTGTGTAACTGACTGTGAAGTGCAGTCAGTTCTTGAATCATTTCCAAGTTGTTCTCAATGAGCATTATTTTCAGAAGGGGACACTCTGAAAACCAGCTTTAGAGCAATTGCATTTTAGGTGACAATGCCAAACTTAAGAGAAGCGTGAAAAACAGGATTTTCAAAGAACACTGGGTTTGTCGTAATCCATCGCTTGACTTCCCTGTAGCTAGCAGTACTACTGTACTTGGAAAAATGGGGTTTTGTCCATTATTTTCAATGACAAAATAGCTGCTATTGTTGTTATAAACAAAAGAACTCCTTAAAATATTTTCCTTTATTTTAAAAAATTACTAATGCTCATTGTGAAAAGAAAAAAAAATACATCTACACAATAAACAAATTTTAAAATTCTTCCTCAAACTTCTCCAAATTCTACTCTTCAAAAAGTTGGATGTATATATTTCCATACTTTTATATGCACAAACAAATATATAACCTTTACACTTTTTCTTTAAAACAAAGTCTCATGCTATATATATATTATTCCATTACTTTCACCCTTCATTTCATGGACCTGTACGGTAGATATTTTTCCCAATTCTTTTTAATGGGTTCCAAGTTTTCCTCACTGAGAAAAAAAGGCACCAGATTTTATGGGCTATTCATGTTTGCCCTGCTTAAAAAACTTATAATACTTAAGCACAAAGTGTTACACAAAGTGTAACCTAAGGGTTACATTTGCACACACATTACCTTTCTACTTTTCTCATGTATTTTGTTATTTTGTGTTGTGAGTTCCCTTTCAGTGGGGTTTTATGGAAGACATTCTGTGAGGTTTGGTTAAAGATTTGCCACACAGAGAAATTTTGTGATTTTTCTGCCAAGTGCCTCAGGGATATTTCCAGGCTGGACCACTTTTTAAGTTAATTTATCTACTTTGGGGTTCCCTGACTACAGAAATAAATTAAAATCCTAAGTCCATATGAGGACAGGCTGTGGTTATGTGTTCTCAGAGGAGAATTTCCCAAAGCAATCTTCATTATTTTTGTCCTGGGCCAGCAAGTGGGGAGAAAAAAAAAAAAGAAACAAAACAAAACTACACACACACACACACACACACACACCTCTTTTTCTCTCTCCATGTGTTGTGTGTGTGTTTGTGTTTGTGTATTTATATTCATGTATTCTAGTCTAGTCTTTCATTAAGGGGGATAACCCTTCAGGGATCTCAGGAATAGGGGCATAGGAATAGTCCTAAATCCTCTCCTGTGAAGATCAAATCCTAGTCCCCAAGTGACAGTCAAACTCAAATTCCCCAGCTTAAAAGACCACAACTTCCCCTCTGGTTCTCAAGGGTAACCTGAGCTACACACTTAAGGAAATGTTTGTTAATAGTTTATCCAACATTTAAAAGTACTTTAGAATGACAATAGGTTTTCTTTTCCACTACATGGCTGAAAGCAAACCACATAGCCACCCATTGCTCTTGCCAATTTGTGGGATCCCTTGCTCCTCGTTTTTTTTTTTAAATAGCTTTATTGAGGTAAAATTGAAGTAAAATCAAATGCACGTATTTGAAGTATGCAGTTTAATTAGTTTTGACATGTATGTAACCAATACAATCAATATAAAAAGCATTTCCATTACTTTTAATATTTTCCTTGAGCCCCTTTGTGATTCATCTCTTCCTCAGAAAACTACTGATCTGTTTTCTATCATTATAGATTACTTTGTATTTTTTAGCATTCTGTTATAAATGAATGAAATTAAACTGTGTGCTCTTATGCCTGAATTTTCATTGAACATAATGATGTTTAGATCCATCCATGTTGTTTCATGTATCAATAGTTCATTCCTTTTTATTGCTGGATTATATTGCTTTCTTGCTTGTTGATGAACACTTGGGTTATTTTCAATTTGGGGCAATTACAAACAAAGCTACAATGAGCATTTATGCACAGGTGAATAAACATTTACGCACCCAGGAGTCTTTGTTTCTCTTGGGTATATAATGAGGAATTGAATGCCTGGGTCTTATCATGTTTAACTTTTTGAGAATCTGAAAAGTATTTTCCAAACTTATTGTGCTATTTTACAGTCCTACCAGCTGTGCATGAGCGTTTCAGTTGTTTTACATCCTTCTCAGAACTTGATATGCTCAGTCTTTTTAATTTTAGTCAAACTAATGAATGTGTAGTGATATTTCATTATGATTTTAATTTGCATTTTCTTGATAACTGTGTTGAGTATGTTTTCATGTGCTTATTGGCCACCTGTATATCTTTGTTTAAGTGTCTGTTCAAATATTTTGTCCATTCAAACAATTGGGTTGTTTGACTTATCATTATTAAGTTGTAAGAGTTCTTTATAAATTCTCTGTAAAAGTCCTTTGATTTATAGTGTGAATATTTTTTTCCAGTCTGTGACTTGCCTTTTAGTTTATTAACAGTGATTTATGAAGAACAAAAGCCTTTAATCTTTTTTAAAAACCTTAAAAAAATTATGGTGGTAGATGGACGGAATGCCTTTATTTTATTTATTTTTATGTGGTGCTAAGGATCAAACCCAGTGCCTCACACATACTAGGCAAGGTGCTTTGCTACAGCCCCAGCCCCGCTTTCAATTTTTATCAAATCCAATTTTCTGTTTTTTCTTTTATGCTTCTTGATTTTGGTGTCCCATCTAAGAAAACTTTGCTTAATCCAATGTTGCAAAAATTTTCTTCCTATTTGTGAAGTGTTTATGATTTTCTGTTTACATATAGATCAGGGACCTATTTAGAATCAGTTTTTGTGTATGATGCATGGTAAGGATATTCAGTTTTTCCAGATATCTTATTGGGTAGCACTATTTGTTAAAATGACTTACCCTTATATAATCTTTTCAGAAAATCAATTTTTTTCCACCAATATTGAACTATCTTAATTTCTGTAGTTTTCTGTTGTCTCAAAATCAAGCCCTCCAATTTTGCGCTTCAATTTCTTCTTCTTCTGAAATCCTTCGATTATTCTAGAAGTTTTACATTATGTAAATTTTGGAATTAGGTTGTTAGTTTCTACTAGGGAAAAAAAAGGTCAGCTGAAAATTTTACTGGTATCCTATATGGATATTACCTCTTAAAAATAACAAGTCTTTATAAGTATGCTGTATCTTTCAACTTATTAGGTCAATTTAAATTTTATTTAGCAGGGTTTTATAGTTTTTAATGTTAAGGTCTTGATCAACTTTCATTAGATTTATTCCTATGTGTTTTATGATTTTTGTTGATATTGTGAATAAAAGTTTTAAAACTTTATTTTCCAAGTGTTTGCTGGTGGTGTACAAAAATTCAATTGATATATATATATATTTGTCTGTGAGGTACTGGGGATTGAATGAACCCAGTGCCTCACACATGATAGGCAAACTCTACCAATAGCTACATCTCCAGCCTGTTTTCTTTTATTTTGATACAGGGTCATATTAAATTGCTGAGGCTGGCTTTTGATCTTCCAGCCTCAGCCTCCCAAGTAGCTTGGATTATAAGCATGTGCCACCATGGCTAGTGATGTTTGTATATTAATTTTGAAAATGGAACTTTGCTAAATTTACTTATTAGTTCTAGTAATTTTTTTTTTTTTGTAGTTGTAGATGGACACAAGGCATTTGTTTTATTTATGTGGTGCTGAGGATTAAACCCAGTGCCTCACACATGCTAGGCAAGCACTCTACCACTGAGCTACAACCCCAGCCCCTAGTTGTAGTGATTTTTTTTGAAGTCACCTTCTGATATTGTCTTAAAGTTCTGGAGTCTTTGTTTATCTTTTTCTTTTTGGTACTAAGGATTGAACCTAAGTATGCTTTACTACTAAGCTATATCCCCAGCCCTTAAAAAAAAATTTTTTTTTTTTTTGAGACAGGGTCCCACTAAATTGCTTAGGGCCTTGTTCAGTTGCTGAGGATGGCTTTGAACTTGCTATCTTCCTGCCACTGTAGAGTTGCTGGGATTACATGCATGTGCCATCGCATCTGGCTGTTCATTTTTTTCAATCCCTTCTATTTCAGTTCTTCATTGTGGATAATTTCTATCAATCTATCTTCCTCATTCATTGTTTTCTTTGTTATCTTCATCCTGCTATAGAACCTATCCAATGAGGTTTTGTTTTTGTTTTTAAATTTTGGATATTGTATTTTTCAGTTCTAAAGTTTCTAATTGGCTCTTTTAAAAAGTTTCTATGTCTCCTTTGAGAAATTCTGTCTCTATTTTCCTTTATCTCATGGAAAACAGTTGTCATAGATCCTTTAAAGTCTTTGTTTGATAGTTATAACATCTAGGTCATTTTTGAGTTGGCATCTGTTTATTATTTTCCTTTTGAGACTTAGTCATTTTTCCCTGTTTCTTCAATTAAATAATTTCAAATTGTATCCTAAATATTATCAATGTTATATTGGGTTGGTTCCAAGTCCTTTTGTAATTTTAGCAGACAATTAGCCAGATTAGGCTTTTACTATCAAGTTCTGTCCATCCTCTGTGAGCAGTGGTTTCAATGCTGCTTTGGGTCTGTCTAGCACATGCATGGTTCAAGAGCTAGTCTGAGATTTATGCTGGTGGTTCCTATCTCCAGCAAATTCTCAAAACCTTTGCATCATTGGTTTGTGTCTGTTCCTTTCATTCTTGGCTCAGATGTAGACCGAGCCTAGGGTTCATATACAGAATTAGGGAACGATTTTCTCTAGTTCTTTGCCCTCTGCAATTTCTCCCACTCACTTCCCCCTATAGAGTCAACATGTCCTTCTCTGGCCAGAAAGACATGTTTTTATTGGTATTTTAGTAGCAGATAAGCTGCACTGCTCAGAACCTGGGGTCTGCCATCAGAAAGGAAAAGAACAAATCAAAACAAAACAAAACAACTCCCCACCCTCTGGAAACTCACCATTCCCCTCAAGTCCACCTGAGCTTGGTTATTTTCACAGTCCTCAGGTAGACTCCCCCCCCCCCCCACCCCCTCATGTTTTTGTCAGAGTCTTTAGCTGTAATCAGCAGGAGGGCTAGGTATGGCCTGCACACTGACCCAGCAGAACCCAAACTCCAGCAACCCATTTATTTTTCATATGAATACAATTCAAAGACCCAGTAGAAGTGTAGGTCAGCGGGTCCTATGCTTCTCCCCCAATCCCAGCCCCCTACATAGTCTTTCTGTGTCTGGTTTTAAAATCTGAAGTAATAGTAAAAGTCATTAAAAATTAAGGAAATCCTTTATGTTGAAGAGTGTATTTAGGATTGGCACAGTAACTTGTATTTTACTTTCTTCTAGGTGAAAATCTTCAATTTGGAAGACAGAGGAGAGCTATGCCATTATTTAGTTCTAGATAAATCTTTCTTTTGGGGCTAAGAGAAAGCATTCTTTACACATGTGAGGTGGCATAAAAGTACCTTTTGTTTCATTGGGAGTCATTTTGTTTGGTTTCAGTTCTGTCACTTTTAATTATTTACCTGATCATTGTATCTCTGACTGTAATGGAAATAATTATGTTTTTAAAATGGTTATTTACTCCATGGTCCACAGTGGTATTTTTGGAGCCATTACAATCTATCTGTAAAACATAAGGACTAACAGCATGGTGCCCAAAGCTGATTCAGAGAATTATTTTAATTTGAGGACTGTTGCCCAGGTAAATAACAGCTGCTTTAGAATCATTATAACTGAAGCAATCAATGAATAATTTACCTTGATATTTAACTATACCAGATGAATAGTTCAGGGTTACCAAAGTATAAACATATCTTAAACTAGTGAGTTTATCTATTTGTTATATTTTAAAGGGAATACTATAAATAGATAGGATGATACTGGAAAATTTTATTGGGAAATGACTAATGATGAACAAAATAAAAATTATCAGGGTATGATTTTGGTTTTAGTAATCAACCCTAAGTTCTATTTATTTATTGAGATATCATGTAAAATATACTAAGTTTTTGAACTTGAGCAGAAAATCTTCATAGAGCAATCTCTTTCCATGAGATCTTCAAAATATATATTCCTTCTTAGAAGGAGGCTTTTCCTACATTTCTTACTTCTCAGTGGATTTTGGCATTTTATTCTGAATATGGCACCTTGCCAGAATCAGGAAATGCAAAGGTATAGATTTTTAAAACTGAGGGTAAATTATATTTTTCAGCTGAAAATAATCTTTTACTATTACAAATATACACATGTACACATGTATTATGGAAAGTAAAAAAAAACACAAATGATCAAAACATAAGAATATAGATATGATTTTTATTATTCAGAGATAGTTCCTGCCACCTTTTTATTGTCTGTTCTTCCAAACTCCCCTCTGATAGTGTGTGTGCACAGTTTTATGCTGAGCATGAGATCACAGATACTATTTTGCCACTGTCTCTTTAAAGTCAAGAATCTCTGCCTTTTCACATGCATTTTCATCTTATCTTTCATCTTATACTCAGTCCACAATCAGATTTTTCCAATTGCTTAGTGGAGCTTTTAATAATTAAGAAAAGTCAAAAGTTTAAATTAAAAAAATAAATATCAATCTTGATAACTAAGGCTGTTATTCGAAATATTTGATTGAATTGATTTGCTTTAGGATTTTAATTTGGAAGATAGAGGAGAACTATGCCATTATTTAGATGGTATTGATCATTGTGTGGTTTATCTGTCACATACACTTGTTTCTGATCATGGCTATAGACATACCAAAACTATAGATAGTTGCTTGTGCACCAAAGGGGCACTCATCAATTCACCAATTCACCAGTGTGAATTCAGGGACTGAAATGGCACTACTCAGTCCAGAAGTGTCTAATAGGAATATATATATATATATAAAATATAGCTTTATATTTTCTTTATATACCTTCCCAGTAATGTTTCAATTAGTTTCACCATGGGAACAAATGAGGACCCTTGAAAGTGGTCTCTCTCCATTAAGTGCTGGCCATCCGTGACATTTCATGTCAGGCAAGAGTTAAAATTCTTTCCAAAGAGTCAAAACTGGTCTAAAGGAGAAACATTTGTTTTTTTCCAGAAGCTCATCAACTAATATTTAGAGAAAAGGATTTAGGAGGTTAAAATGCAGCTTAAAACACAAACTTGTTAAAACACAAATTTCATTCTCAAAAAGCAAATTTCTGGAAAAGCAGTACTACCCTTAGATAAATTGCTTCATTTTCTTTTTGTCCCCTACCCACCCAAATTTTCAATTTTCAATTTAATTTTTATTTATTTATTTTTTTGTGACACTGGGGATTGAACCCAGGACCTGTTCTACCACTGAGCTACACCCCAGCCTGTGTGTGTGTGTGTGTGTGTGTGTGTGTGTGTGTGTGTGTGTGTGAGAGAGAGAGAGAGAGAGAGAGAGAGAGACAGAGAGAGAGAGAGAGACAAGATCTTGCTAAGTTGCCAAGGCTAGTCTCAAACTTGTGGTCCTCCTGCCTCACCCTCCCTAGTGATTGGAATTATAGGCATGAGTTACTGTGCCTACCTCCAAGTTTTTAAATATTAATCTAAAACCTATAGATCAAAAACAAATTAACAGAGAGTAAACACAAATCATCATTATTTTATTTTCTTAATCAATTATTAGCTTTCTCTTATGATTGCCCTAAGTATTTTCGATGGGTATGCCATAGTTGCTATTCAAAAACATATAAATGCAGTTGTACTTTTACACACAATATGTACTCATATATAAGTACATATGTACATTTATAAAAACATTCACCACTGTAAATACATGTATGCCACAAGTAGTATATGTGCTAAACAGGTATGCTTAGTTTTAGCCAAGGATTTTTCAGATTGCTATAGTCTTTCTCACCAGCATTTTGTAATGGTTACATAATATTTTATTGTGGTATTTGTTCATGTATGTAGCCATTTCCCTTCTGATGGAAGTTTATCTTGTTTCTTTTCTGACCCTGTCTCCTGGCCCACTGACTGTGTCTGAGACTCTTCCCTTTCCCACCCATTCTCAGGGCATCTCTCCAGGATCCACATTCTGGAATGTTCCATTTCCTCAAGGGGCCTGATCTCAGGGGTCAAGCTTCATTTTGGCTTTCTTGCTCTGCCCTACCCTGTTGTACTTGACATCTTGAACTATTCCTTCTCATAGGTCTGCCTTGCCAGGAATTGGCTCTCCTTGATTCCCTGACTCCTCTCCACGCTGTTGGCGTCTTTCCAGCTAGCCCTGGGTTCAGGCATCTCCGCTTGGGTGAGAGTTCCAGGCCTTGGCCCACCAACAGATGGAAGTGGGAAGGGCAGGAAAAGGCACTAAATCTCTGACTTCTCCCTATTTTACAAAACACTGGGATGAACTTTTTTTTTTAAATAAAAATTTCTCCCATACGTAGGATTATTTTCTTAGGACAGGATTCTAGAAATAGAATTACTCAAAGAGTATAACCATTTTAAAAACTGTTAAAACTTATTGTCAACTGAATACAGCTTCTATTTATTAATTATATCTGAATCATTCTCTCATTTAATTCTTACAGGGGTTCTATACATATAGCCATAATGGATAAGAAAACAAAGGCATGGGAAACACTACAAATACATTATTTAGAGTTGTCATCATTAGTCATTACAACTTAGGAGGTATTACTTAGTTTTGCTAATTTTTTTTAACCTGTTTTTCTTTTTCAGGGGGAAGATGTGGTAACAAGAAAGGTTTGTTAAAAATTTTAATTTCTTTTAAAACAGTTGTAATTTTGTTCTTGAGCATTGGTTGTACAAAGATTCTTAGTGTTTTTTGTTTTGTTTTTTGGTACCAGGGACTGAACTCAGGGGCACTTAACCACTGAGCCACATCCCCAGCCCTTTTTTGTATTTTATTTAGAGGTAGGGTTTCGCTGAATTGCTTAAGATCTAAGTTGCTGAGGCTGGCTTTGAACTCATAATCCTCCTGTCTCAGCCTCCCGAGCTGCTGGGGTTACTGGAGTGTGCCACTGTGCCTGGCGAAAGATTCTTAGATTTTAAAAATACTACATCAGTTTTAAAGCAAAGGATAAATGAAAGTGTTCATTGTTGACTCATTCATCAAATGTTTTAGCACTGCCTGGGGCATAGCACTGTGTTTGTACCCATGTGGATGCTGAGCAGAAAGCAGGCTCCAGGAGGGGAGAGAAGGAGAGGGGGCCTGCGGTGTGTTCACTACTGCATTTCCAGAGCCAGGTCAGTGCTTGACACAGAGTAAGTGCTCAGAAAATATTTGTAGAATTAATGAAAAAAATATAACCATTGTTCTTACCAAGCAGAGTTAATTTCTGCTGGGAGTGACAGAACCCCTCCCCAAATAAAAACAGCTCTAACTGGATGCAAGTTTGTTTTTCACATAAAATCAATCTAGAAAAAAGAAGTCTAGGCTGTTGGGGAAGGTTCCTAATATTGCCAACACCTAGCTTATTCCTTACACATTGCTCTGCATTCCTTGGCATATTACTTCTACTTCAGGATTCCAGCATCTGCCAGGACTCCAAGCTATCCCATCAGTATTTCCAAGAAAATGGAGAAAGGGCAGGCAGGCATGTTCCCTCTCTTTAAGAGCACCTCCGGGGGTTTGCATATGACCCTTCTACTTATGTCACATTGGCTAGAACTTAAACATATTGGCACAACTAGCTGCAAGAAGGCTAGAAAATGTGGACTTTATTATGGATGGCCATGTGCCCCGGGCAAAATTGGGTGTTCTATTACTCTGGAAGAAGAAAAGTATGTATTCTGGGGACACCTAGCAGATCTCTTGAAAATGAGCTTAAATATTCTTAGGAGGTGAAATTACATGCAGAGTAAATTTTAAACACAGTTGTATATTATTGAAACAAATGATTAGCTCAGAGAGAAAGAAAAGATCTGTGTACAATGTTGGTTGATTGAATAAAAGAATAAAGAGTACCATCATATTGGATGGGGTGGACCTGGATACAAGGAGGGTAGTGGGGAGAACTGGAGACTAGCCCATGGACAGCATATGTTTCATATTAGGTAGAAGTGGTAAAAATATAAAAAATATACCATGATGTTATGAATAAAATTCTATCTGCTTTTGATCATCAACAAAAGGTCATAGCAACAGTTTCAAAATCAATATATTTTATTTAAAGCATAGCTTTACCTCCTTTAAAGAAATCTTTAAAGCTATGCTACTTGGACACCCCTCCGCCAACCTTCTGTGGTTCTTCTGTGTTTAATTAGTGGTTCTCCAAGGCCTCAATTTTCTTCATAAGGCTCTTCTGTTCCCTTTCAGGGCACAGAGCACTGAAGGAACTCTTGTGGCCAATGCAGATTTTCCCCAGAGCTGGGAAACTATAGAGCCCCTGTTCTACAGCTGCTGCCTCAAGACCCCCCAAACATAAAAAAAGAAAGGAGTGAAAAACTCGTCCACATATTTAGAGGCTAAATTTCTTTCTCTGAACTTACTATTTTAAAAATTATGCATGTAGTACACATTCATCAAATAATTAGAAAATAACAGTGAACAAGAAAAAACAAAAACCAAAAAACTGGTATTCCAACCCTCTAGAGAGGACCCCTGTTACAGTCCTTCCAGACTTTTCAGTACCTTTTTGTAAATAGAGTTACATAAATGTTTATTTAAAAGCTATGAAATTAACATTTTATAATCTGCATTTTAAATGTAATAGTCTACAATAAAAAACCCTTTTGGGGTCAAGAAATTAAACTGCATCATCACTTCAAATGATGGCATAATATTTTGGTGGCAGAAGATGTGAAGGACTAATTCTTAATGATATGAAATATACCTGTAGCACTCACTTCTTTTGTTAAGGATTTAAGACAACTGCTAACTCACAGGAGCTGAGTAGGAGCAGAAGGCTTGAAAGAAGGTCACCAGAAAAGGTTAGTTGCACATTTGCTTAATGCTGAGGGACTGAATCTAATACCTGGACAACTGGCTACTCCCAAAGGAGGTTGCCTGGAGACGAGGCTGTCAGCCATGTCAACGCGGATCCGTGCTGCCAATAGCCTGTGGCTCTCCCAGGAAGCCCAGGTGAGGGCCTCTTTAGAAGCAGATGGCTCTGGAGAAGTCACTTCAGGCCAGCTGGTGTTCTGTAAACAGTCCTCAGCTGCTGGATCCTTGCCTTTTCTCCAATTTGTGTAAGAGCTCTGTCAAACTGGGTGTAGTTTTTAAACTTTTTATTTACTACCTTATTCCCCAGTTACCTCACCCCTCCACTCCCCAGCATTGCTCACATTCTGCTACCAATATCTGATGTATTCAGAAAGCAATTACTTCATGAACTAGGTATGCGCAATGCTTAAGTCTTCTCACTCAGGAGCCTTTAGAAATAAAACTCAGATTAGGTAACAGCTAGGGCAGGATAATCGAGGACATTTTTTAACAGTGACATAATGACTTTTCTCAGTTGTTTCCCTTTGTTTGGAGGGGATCATTATCTCTCTGGGAAACCACATCTGGCATCCAGTCTGAAGTGAATTTCTGAAACACTGGTCCTTTACCTCTGAATGGTAAGAGCCCACCTGCCTCCTTCTAATGGGCTTTGCACCACAAGGGCACTGAACGGATGCTGGGCCCTTGCAGGCTGCCCTGATGTTATGCATTAAGGGTACATATCTTATAATGTGAGAACTACATCTGATATAGATTTTGCTCCACAAGAATAAACTAGTTTCTTTCTTGAGGATAAATGACCTCAGGGATCATTGGCTTTTAAGTGTTATAAATTTTTATGACATTATGAAAGAAATGGGGGCTATAGTAAACCACTTAGTATTATATTTCCATTTTCTGGATAATGGATTAGGTGTAATGTTCCAGCAAATGTGAGTAGACTACAGAGAAGTGACTAGAAATACAAAGAGGTACAAAATATATACAAGAAAATTGCCCAAGAAAGTCAAGCTAACTTTTCTATGGTAGGACCAAATGTTAACATAAAAGGGGAACACTCAGGAGAGATGTTAATGATTGAAGGGGAATTAAATTAAAATAAAACCCGATTAAGATCTTGGAGAATGCTAAAATGGGGACTTGTCAACATTAAATGTAGTCAGAATAGCAGATTAGGACTAGATAACACACAATAGACTGGGGAAGTCATTGAAGATAAAAACGGAAGAATTTAGAGGGAAATACTGAGATGTGAACCAGAGAGAAAGGAAGATAAGAAAGAAGGGAGGGAATCCATTGCACATATAGCCATATGGTGTGCAAATAAAATACAATCATGGGGAAATGTTCTGAGAATTGCATCATTAGGTGATTTTGTCATCTAAAAATTATAGTGGTTGGTCTCTTTTTAATTGTTTTTCTTTTTGGTGCTGCTGGGGATTGAACTCAGGGACTTGTACATCTTAAACATGCGCTGTATCACTGAATCAATGTGTTTTTTTTTTTTTTTTTTTTTTTTAATACTGGAGATTATACCCAGGGCCTCCAACATGCTAGGCAAGTCTCCACCACTGAGCCACCTCCCAGCCACTTCCCCATTTTATTTTGAAACAGGGTCTTACCAAGCTGTGCAGGCTGGCCTTGAGCTTGTGCTTATTCTTCCTCAGATTCCAGAGTAGCTAGGATTACAGATGTTTGCCATGGCCCAATGTAGCCTCTTGATGCCGCATTCTGATGTGGTGAACATAAGATACATAAGGTGCTGCCTGCATAACAGGCATGCTGTTTTATAGCAAATTTTTATTTTTTTTATTTTTGTAAATAGAAGAAGTGCCCTTTAAAATAACAATAAAAAGTACAGTATAGTAACTACATGAAGCAGTAACATAATGGTTTATTATTATGATCCAGTATCATGTACCATATATAGTTCTATGTGTTATACTTTAAGTGACTGGCAGCACAGTTGGTTTGTTTACACCGGTATCGTCATAAGCACATGAGTAATGTGTTATGCTATGATGACATCACTAGGTGATAGGAAGTTTTCAGCTCCATTATAATCTTATGGTACTAATTTCATTTATAGTCTCTTATAGGCCAAAACATTGCTGTTCAATGTATGACTCTATTTGAAAATTCTGAAAGGCTAGGGAAGTAGAAACTTGCACAGAATTCACAAGTTCTCAAATTAAGAAAAGTCATTTTTACCTTTTTAGTTGAGGGGGAAATGAAAAGGCAATGAGAAAATTGCCTCATGTTTCTAGGGGATGATCTTGTTTAGGTAAGTGGTCTCAAAGCCTTTGCTCCTATTAGTAGTCATGGAGGTAAAATGAGTAGTATTTTTTTTAAAAAGGAACTGAGGTCAGAGACTGGAGAAATCTGTGCTTTATCAGTCAAAGCCATTGGCTGTTGGGCTACATATCTAAGGATGACGGTGTACCCTAAGAAATAAACAAATATGTGATGAAGAAAATGGCAACCAAGTGTTCTTTGTCTTCACTAAGGTTAAACTAAAAGGGAAGAGATATTTCTTCACAGCAAAAAGCAATCAGGCTAGATGAAAGGGAAGAGGTGATGGTGGTGGAGTACACAGGCTTTATGACATTTCTCAGGAGGAAGCTGTGACTTCTCCTATAGCTACTTTGGCATAGGTGATTCCTGTCTCCCTGGACTGATGCCTGCTCTGTCTTCAAGCAGGAGGATGGACAAGAAGGACTTTTTAGCTCCTCTTAAATTGGGAGGCAGGTTGGGTCATAGAAGCTCTTGTTTCTGGCAAATCAGTGTCTGAAGGGGTTTCCTAAACTCTTTGGCATTTCCCCAAGCTTACAACAGTTCCGTGCCATTAAAAGGCCTTCTACCTTCTGTTCATTGGTCTCAAGTTTCAATGTCTGCTTCCAAAGTGTATTCACATTAGATTTGCAGGCTGGGGACATAATTGTTGCTAGTTATCTAGAAAATGATTACATAATATGATGTCTATGCTATTTTTGCCTTCAGGGCGTCCAGTGACCTCTTGACAAACACGAGACTGAAATGTTTTCAATTACATGATTTGATTTTCTTGACTTTTCTTTTTGGCATTACTGATTGATTTATTTTTATTGTTTTTTATTGATGTATTTTAATTATACATTTTAGTGGAATTCATTGGCATGATTTGATTTTCTAAATAAAAATAGCATATCCACCAGTTTCAAAAAAAAATGATTAATCCCTCCTCAACATTTACCTCATTTAAGCCTATGTGACTTAAGCATTGGAAGCTGCCCAGCTCATAGTGTGGCTTGGAAGGGAGGGTAACATTTTGCTAAGGACTCCTTAAAACTAACTCTAAATGTTGGCTGTCTTCTGTGTTCAGTGAAAACCATCAGATGATAGAAAAAAAGTCAATGGAAACTTTCATTTACTGTTTATCAGGGAAAATGATTTCAGATGTTTCCCAGAGAAATACACCATGGTAAAAAACTATAACAAAAGAGCAGAAGTATTTGTTTTCGGTATTTAGTGCCTGGAAAGTCATTAGAATAAGATTCACCCTGCCATTTTGCTAGTCTCTCCCTGGTTCATAGGTCTTACATGAGAGTCCCTCTGTAGGTTGGTGGTGTCTTTGATCAGCTGGAAATAGTTTTAAGGCTGAATGAGATGTTTTTGCTGATAAAATGAAGCTGTCACAAAAAAATAAGTCCTCTGAATAAAAATAAACAGTACCTGTATCTACTAATCACACACAAAATTTGTTTTCACACACATTCTGACATTAATGGACCATTTTGCTTCTAGATGGATGTCAGTTTAAGTCACCCTATAATGCCTTTTCCTACATACAGCTGATTTTTCCATTATAGTTCCTACTGACAGAAATTTCACATCTAAAGTTATGATAGGGCCAATTGTTATATTTAGTATGATTTGGTTTTATTTTTCTACTTCAGGTTTGGTTAAAATTGAAAAGAATTTTATAATTGAGTACTGAGGTACATTAGCCATCTGTAGTACCTATCACTTGGGTAAGAAAGATCTTTGGAGAGGGTGCAGGCTGCCTGGTACCATGTGCCATAAAGTCAGATGACAATTGATGAGTAAGCTTTAAAGGAGCCTGGGCTTCTGGAATAGGGCAATATGGTCCAGAGTGCAGAGGGGTACAGTGGGAATGAGAGCCAGGGGAACAACGGCTTCTCTCTGAGTGTGAATAGGCAGGCAGTTAGAGGCCAGAAAACGCCCAGGGAGTGGAATCAGATCTGACTGTGATGGTGGCTAGGGACCTGGGGCTCCTGGAGCAATGTCTACCTGATATGTCTTCATCCCCATTCCCTCTGAAGTTCTTGCAGAAATATTGTCTCTCTCCTGAGGCAGACTGTTTCACCTTGATTTCCGATTATCCCTAAGTGCTCATCTTGAAACCATTAGGTTTCTCCTGTTTTTCTTAAGATAAGGTTCTATAACCCAGTACAATGTTGTTTTAACAAATAGCCTTGGGCCATAGCTGAGTGCTAAGACACCAGTGTTAACAGTCCTGCAGTCTCCAGCCAGAAACTTATATAGGTGCTCTCCTTCTTCATTATCATGCTTAGCTTACTTCCATTGGAAGGACTTCACAAATCTTAAAAGTATGGGTCTGTGTAAAGCAGTGCTTGTCTTATACAAAACCACTCAATAGATTCATGCATTGTCACGTGACTTCCACATTCAGTGAGGGAAACACAGGCAGATTCAAATAGAAATAGAAATATATATATACACGTACACATTTCTAGAAGACTATATATATATATATATATATATATATATATATATATATATATATATATATTATCTTGCTCTTAACAGGGAAAATGGGGCAGCTGCTGCCCAGCCATTGAGACAATATCACTTTTCATTACAGTTTCCCAGATGCATTGCCCAAGTCCTACCTCCAAGCCACATCTCTGCTGTTCATATCCTTTGTCAGTTCTGGGGACTTGCGCCTCAAGGACATAGAGTAGAACAGGAATGGGTGTGGGTGGCTGAAGACGATTGGCACAATGTTGAAGTAGATGCTCCTTAAATTTAGCCTTTTCCTGAGGTCTGTTTTCCGTTTGCTAAAGATAGAGGGTCAAGCCTTCAAGAGTGGGAACAGTGATGGAGAGACTCTTGTTAAGGAGGTATTGGCATGATGGTGTCAGGTGGCTTCAGGAAAGCCAAAGGTTTGTTCCTGAAGGTAGGGTCCGTGTCCCGGGGACCTCTTGTGGGTGGGTCAGGAGTGAACTAGACAGCCCACGTGTCAAGCCAAGTGAGAATCAGCAATTTGACTCGGACCTGCTTCTGACCTCCCAGGTGGGCTCTGAGCACAGTGTGGCTTCCAAGTGGCTGACACAACAAGCTCCCAATAAGGAGAAATGGAGGAGGGTTTGCCAGAAGGGGAGCCTGGGAAAGTCTTTACCCCCCAGGCTTTGGAGTAAGTGGAAGAAAGCCTTGCTACCCTAAAAAGTGGCAGCAGAAAATCACGAGGGAGCCTTCTGTTTGGGAGTCATGACCTTTTCTGTCACATTTCCATGTTCCGGCAGGCTGCTGGAGAGATCTGTGTGACAGGCTTACCTTTCAGCACGCCTCAATCACACCACTTAGATTGCAGGAGTGAGGAACGGGAGAGGAGAGAGCTCACTCCTGCTTCCTAAACACCAGCTTCTCTCTGGGTCAGGACCAGGTTACAGAGGTCACCAGTCATGTGGTAACATTCTGATGATAAGGTGAAAAGTCTCTCCCTTAATCCCTTGAGCCCGGTGTTTGCAGGAGCTGTTAAAGAAGGACTTTCCATCTCACCTGGGCCATCGTACACACACACACACACACACACACACACACACACACACACCTCAGTCCCTCTTCCAACTCTTCAGCAGAGACACCACCGGGGTCAGAATCCAGGCATTCACAGAGGGGATTTTTAATTATGTGGGAAACTTTCTCTCTAAAAAATGATAAATGGTTTAGGAGAAGCAGACACAACCGTGTCTTTTCAAGATTACGTAGGAGATTTGGAGGCAGAAATATGATGGATTGGATTTGAATTCACTTAACTCTGACTAAGATAAATTGTCACTAAAACATAAGGGTGCATATTTTTACAGTCAAGCCCATTTAACTTTAAAACTAGTTACTCTCTATAGGTTTTTTGTCAGCAACAGGAAAGGAATAGGATAATAATGATCAGATTAGGAAAAAAACCATTAAGATCATGAAGGCGGTTGGCTTGCCTGGCTGAAATGTTTGGTGATGCTGCTTGTCTTGTTGCTTCCTGTGGCTGCATCAGAGTAAGAAAAGGGTTGGTCCCTGCAGCCGCTATTATAAACAATCTTATGCATTCCTGTGTTACAAGCACCACTGTGATGTTCCACAACATATTGAAAGCACCTCTCTGCTTATATTATTAAATATATATATTTCCAATTTGTCTTTATAATACCCAGAGAAAAACAATAGACTTAACTCTGGACAAAATTTTCCAAAAGATAAAATATTTATAATGACCTATATCTATTTGCCACCTCTGAAATAATGCACATGGAACTGGTAACTTTGACTACTTCTGAGAAAGGGAACTGGATGATTGTTAAAACACGCTATTTCTTAATACTTTAAAAACTATTCATTAAAATATTAGTTCTTAACAGTAAACAAATTCCTTTTAATAATTTCCTTTCTTGCAAAGAGGTACCCTGCTAGCTGGTTTGCTTTATCAGTTGATGTGTGTGATTGACTCACATGCATTCATCCTCCCTGGCTTTTGTTGAAGACAGATACAGAGACAGGCATAGAAGTAGCAAAGGAGAAACAGACAGCAAGATCCATCAGGGTAATTGTCTTACTGTTTCTCCCTGGAAGGGCTGCAATTGCACTGGGTTAGAGAACGATAATGACTGTTAATTTAAACATGAATTTAAGATAAGCCATCTTTTTTTTTTTAATGCATTGGGGATTGAATCCAGAGCTTTGCACATGTTAACCTAGACCAGTTTTATTATTTGCCTTATAAATATAATATCTTTTTAGAGAAAAACATTTAGAAATGATGATAATCAGAAAAGTCACCTACGATCTAACTCTCAGAGATTATTATTGTTAATCTTTCAAAATATATTCACATACATCTGTACAGATTTCTTTTATATATTTGGCTATGTTTGTCTGTGTAGGGGGGCCATGTGTGATTCTGCCAACTAAGTCCCCTGGGAGAATCAAACAGCTATCATAAATGTGTGAAATCAGCTGGTAACTCAGTAAGGTAAATTAGAGAATGATGAGGATTATGTTAAATGGGAGAGTTTATACTTAGCCCAAGATAACTCAAAATTTCTATAGTATGTGGTCACATATAACAGTGTAGGCTGGGTGTAATTTGTGGGGTGCCAGTTGATTTCACAGAAGGTAACCAAGGTTATCATTTTCTTCTGTATCCTCTCTGAGATAGTCTATATTTATGTATGTACATATATATTTTATACAAACTCACAAAAGTGCCTCCTCCTCCCCTTTTTAACCCATTTATCCCATTATCTTAGGTGATGAAACACCTATAAAAACTTAAATATATACCAACATTTAATATAATCATATGATAATATAGTAAGAATATAATTTTATTATAATACAATTTTATTAATTGATATAATAATATATATAAGCTTTAGATCATGATTTCTGACACATTTTAATGTACCTGTACCTGTGTTGATTTCATTGAAGTATTCACAGGAATTGTAAACTTAGGACTTAATGGGTTAAACAAATAATAGCATGTCAGTTGCAATTTTATTCCTGAGACTCGGCCAAATCTTGTGGCTGACAGTTTGTTATCTTGTCTGCATTATCTCATTACCTCTCTCCTGAATATTTTCTGGGTACTTCTTGGTTTTCTTCCAAGAGTGTGTGAATTCTTCCCCACTATAGTGTATCTGCATTTCCTTTTAGTGAAAAAAATCTCTTCTCACTTTAAAACTTATGCAACCCCTAACCCTCTTCTTTTTAAATAATGTCAAGTTCCCTTTACTTTCTTTTCCCTGCCTTGCTAGTATTTTCCTCACCTATCAGTGATGACTATCTTCAGATTCCATTAACATGCTGTTATGCCTGCTGCAAGAAGCATAAGAGATGTTAAATAGGACTACGCCTGAGCTTGACTCTTGGGTCACCTTAGTAGACTCACTGTCTTCCCCAAATTGAATACTATGTCATCCATCATTCTACTTTCTAAATGTTCTTGCCAACAGCTTTCAGCTGTAAGGAGCTACTTTCTGTATCTACCATCTGCTACAAACTTCTATCTAATAATATAACAAATTTAATGAAGAATCTTGTTCAAGAATAAGATTATTAGGAACGATTCTGTTGACAGTGCTCACATTGGCAGCTTTTCTTGAGTGCTTTAAAAAAAAAATTGCTTTGGATGCAGATAAATCAGTACCTCTTCCCAAAAGGCTTGGAGTTAACAGAGTATAGTGAAGACAGAGTTCTAATTTTGATTTTATGGATGTATCATCTTGGTAGGCATCTAACCACTGAGTTTTGATTTCCTAATATACAAAACTGAGTTAGTAAGATAGGGAAGAACTCACACACTCTTGGAAGAAGACCAAGAAGAACCCAGAAGAGGATCATGAGAGAGGTAACAAGATAATGATGACAAGACAGCAAACTGTCAGCCAAAAGATTTGGCCAAGTCTGTGATAAAATTGCCACTGACATGCTATCGTTTGCTTAACCCATTAGGTTCTTATTAAGTGCTGCATGTATAGATTCCTTTTATCTCCAGGTGTTATGCTCGAATTCGGGACCCCCAAAAGACCACCAGAGACCAAGATCGATGTAAGCAGCAAAGAGGTGTTTATTGCGAGCTAGCTGGGTCCTCCATGCACACAGCAACTGGTGACGCTGAGAGGCCCCAGCCCAGGGTTTGCAGCAGTTTTATACACTCTTTGGAGAAGGCAGGGACCTCACATACATTATAGCATCTCTTAGCAAATCATCACACACCGTGGGAAAATCATAAAACAACTCTAAAACATGATTAGCACAGTCACTGACGGGAACAAGTTGGGTAGGGGTGATTGGTTAGTACAAGAGGGGGATTCATTTGAACTTATTGGTTTAAGCCATGAGGGGAATACGTGCTGAACTACATGGTTTCCCAACATGTTATCAACCATCATAAACTACTGGGGGGTCATCTGGCATCCCAGGTATTTTCTCTGTCTCATGCTGATTGGTGGTTGCTAGGGGGTTGCTATGGGTCCCCACCTAGCCTGACTGAGTCAGGGACACCTGGCTCCACAGCTCTCTCCTGTTATTTGTAGATAAACAACTCAGCAGGGTGGGTATGTGTGTAGGAGTGCTCTGTGGGTCTTTCCAAGGACACAGGTCACGCCCCCTTCCTTGGACAGGCTTTGCTCTGAGGTAGAGGCTGGTTTCTCAGCTTCTCAATGATCAGTTGAAAAAACAGGGTAGCAGTGGAGTCAAATATATCTATTTAAAAACTACAATTTTCTCCTAACCCTCTCTGTTTTCATTCAACCTCACCCTATATTCTTTCTTCAGTCTCTGACTGACTCTGACTTCTTACAAGCCCTCTAGTCTGAAACTTCTTCAGTCTTTCTCCTTCATTTCATATCTTTACTTTTTAGTCTAATGTTCACTCCTGCCCTGAAGATAGTTGTCTCACCTTTTCATCTTGTTGTAGGGTTCTGCCTGTGCCCTGCATTCTTTCTCATCCCCTCCTTGACTTTGTTCCATCTCTCTAGCATCTAATTTTTCTCTTCTATTGCCTCCTTCTATCCTGCAAGGAGGCTCCTGTTTCTTTCTCTAAAATCCTTCCCTCAGTGCAGCTATTCATCAAGGACACTATGCATTCCATCTTTCTTCTCACCACCACCAAATATCCGCTCCATTCCATTTCCTCTCACTCCGGTTTTCCTTAGCTTCTGGCAGTTGCTTTCCTGGGTGAATCTGATGCAATGCCCCGAGGACGAAGGGCCACATTCTAGTAACTCAGTCTACTGTGTTTGCTCAGCTCTCATCTTTCTTGAATTTATTACTACATTCAACACTATTAGTAATAAAAACACAATTCTATTTTCACCCCCACCTTCATATTAAATGCCGATATCTTTTTTCTTGCTCCTTAAATTTAGGTGTTCTTTAAGGTTCTTTCCTTAACTGGTGATGTCTCTTTGGATCTCACAACTTCTGTGGATAATCACCCAGTTCATACTCTAATTGAAGTCCAAATTCCAGACGTGCCTTCCCAACAGTCAATGGGACATCTCCAGGAGAAGGTCCTCACCAAGCCATTCAGATTCAGTAGAGCTCATCATCTTCTCAAAGCTCATTTCGTACACCTGATTTCCCTATTCCCCATTTAAAATTACTTCTGAAGCTAAAATACAAAGTGAACTCCAAGTCTTTAGGCTGATGAGGAATTAGATAGAAAGTAAATCAGGAAAAATATTAGAGTAATGTGAAATTACATGAACCAAGTGAAAATGACATGAACCACAGAGAAAGCCAAGCAGGGGAGTAGGAAAATCATTAACCATTTTGCTTAGAATGGACTCAGAAGACCAGGACTATTCAATTTGCCAGAGTTTGTATTTCTAGTCTTCTATGAAGGTTCCTGACCAACAGATGATGCCTGGGCCTTCACTATGGTAGCTCATTGTTTAAAAACTGATTTCTGATAACAGTATCTCTTTAGATTATCAAATTCCTTACACTCTGGGCTGAAAATGTAGCTCAGTGGTAGAATGTTTGCCTAACATGCAGGAGGCCCCTGAGTTTGATCTCCAGCACTGCCAGAGAGAGAGAGAGAGAGAGAGAGAGAGAGAGAGAGAGAGAGAGAAACTGAGACTCTTATGCTCAGTTTTAAAATTTACACATCCTTCATTTTCTATCTTACTTTGAAATATTTTAGTCTACAGAGAATTATAGGTGAGATAATGAATAATTTGTTAGCTTTAAATTCTCTGCCATTGTCATGTTTGGTTTAGCTATTTGTAAAGCATTTCATCTTGAAATAATTTTAGCCTTAAAAAAGTTGCAAAATAATAGAATCTGCATATACTTTTTATCCACTTCTCTCAAACATAAACACCTTACATAGTTACAGTATAATTATTAAAATAGATATAATACTCTTAACTAATCTATAAATCTTATTCCAATGTCCCACCAATATCCTTTTTCTGGCCCAGCCCAGACATTCCCTCTGAGACAGGAGGGTCTCAGTCTTCCTTGCTGTTTATTACAGGGTACATTTGAATACTCCTAACCAAGCAGGGGGTGGGGGCACACGCCTGTAATACCAATGGCTCAGGAGGCTGAGGCAGGAGGATCATGTATGTGTTCAAAGCCAGCCTCAGCAAAAATTAGGTGCTAAGCAACTCAGTGAGACCCTGTCTCTAAATAAAAACACAAAATGAAGCTGGAGATGTGGCTCAGTGGTCAAGTGCCCTTGAGTTCAATCCTTGGTACAAAAAAAAAAAAAAAAAGTCTTAACCATTAAATCTGTGGAATGTGTTTCGATTTGGATTTCTTCTAGTGTTTTCTTATGCTTAAACTCAAGTTGCGCTTTTTTAGCAACACCACAGAAGTGGTTTTGTGCCCTTTTTAGTGCATATGAGGAAGCACTCAATGTCAATAAGATCTATCAATGGTAACTATGGTCCAGACTGGATCTTGTTGTCCCTAGTTAAAGAGACGTTTTCCTAGCTAAAGAGATGCAAGAAGTTATTCTTTTCCCCCTTGTAATTAGTAAGCATTAATAAGTTCTCATGCGGAAATATCTTGAGACTATGCACATATCCTGTTCTTAATGTTAGCATTCACTGTTGATTCTTGCCTGCAAAAATTACTGCTTCGGTGTTTGCCAAAGGGCAATCTATTTCCATAATGCCTTCTCCTTTATTTGGTCAATTATTTATTTATATTAGTATGAAAATATTTGCTTTTAAGCTATAATCTATTATTTTAATTATTTTATTCATTGAGATTTCCCACATTTGGCCATTTACAGCTCTTTCAAGATGACTTCTGTACGCTTTCTACGTGTCACATCATTCCCTCCTCCATTAGTGTTTTATAGAGGATCATTGTTACATATTCATACACATGCACACAATGTAGCAATATAATTTGGCCAATATCACTTTCTAGCATTTCTTCTTTTCTGCCTCTTCTAACTATCTCTCCCTTCTCTTTTTACTCTTCTGTACAGATCTTCCTCTGATTTTCATGGGATCCTCCCTCCCTACTTTCTTTTTCTTTTTCTCTTGAGCATCCACATACGAAAGAAAACATATGACACTTGACTTTCTGAGTTTGACTTATTTCACTTAACTAATGTTCTCAAGTTCCATCCATTATCTTGCAAATGATATAATGCCTTTCTTCTTTATGGCTATATAAAACTCCATTGTCTACTTATACCACATTTTCTTTGTCCATTTATCTCTTGTTGGACACCTAGGCTGGTTCCACAGTTAGGCTATTGTAAATTGTGCTGCTATAAACATGGGTATGCATGTATTGGTATAGTATGCTGCATTTAATTCTTTAGGATAAATGCCTAGGAATGGTATAAGTGGGGTCATATGGTGATTTTACTCTTAGTCTTTTGAGGAACCTCCATACTGATTTCCATAGTGATTGTACTAATCTACAATCCCATCAACAGTGTAAAAGTGTTCTTTTCTCCACATCCTCTGCAGAATTCATTGTTTGTATTATTTATGATTGCCATTCTAACTGGAGTAAGATAAAAAGTAGGAATAAATCTAACCAAGGAGGTGAAAAACTACTGCAATGAAAACTATAGAACACTGAAGAAAGAAATTGAAGAAGACACAAGAAGATGGAAAGATTTTCCATGTTCACAGACAGGCAGAAGTAATTTTGTAAAAATGGCCATACTATCAAAAGCAATGCACAGATGCAATACAATCCCCATCAAAATACCAATGACATTCTTTGCAGAATTAGAAAAAAATCAGATCTAAAATTCATTTGGAAATAAAAGTTTTTAAGTAGCCAAAGCAATTATAAGCAAAAAAGCAATGTTGGAGGTATCACAATATCTGACTTCGAATTATACTATTATTCTGTTTTTTTTTTTTTTTTTTTTTTTTTTAGAATTAGTTTGTTCTTGTTTTCAAGGACCTTGAGATGCATCATCAGTTTGTTTATCTGGGATCTTTCTGATTTTCTTACGTAGCCAATCATAGCTATAAACTTTCCAGTTCATACCCCCTTCATAGTGTCCCAGAGGTTCTGGTGTGTTGTATCATTTTTCTCATTTGATTCTAACTTTTTTTTTTAGGTGTAGATGGACACAACACAAGATTCTAACAATTTTTAAAAATTTTCCCCTGACTTCTTCTATCACCCATTCATCATTCAAAAGTATATTTTTCAATTTCCATGTGTTTATATATTTTTGTAGGGTTTTTTTTTTTTAGTGAGAGAGAGGGAGAGAGAGAGAATTTTTTAATATTTATTTTTTAGTTTTCTGCGGACACAACATCTTTGTTTGTATGTGGTGTGAGGATCGAACCCGGGCTGCACGCATGCCAGGCGAGCGCGCTACCGCTTGAGCCACATCCCCAGCCCATTTTGTAGGGTTTTATTTGGTGTTGATTTCTAATTTCATTTCATTATGATCTGATAAAATTCAGGAATTATAGCAATTTGTTTTTGTTTTTGCTAAGAGCTGACTTGTGGCCTAAAGTATGGTCTATTTTGGAAAACTTTCCATGAGCAGCTGAGGCAAAAGTGTATTTAGCTGTTGTTGGATATGTTCTACTGATATCTTTTAAGCCTATTTGATTATAATTATATTCTTCAGGTCCAAAGGGTCTACTGAACTTCTGTCAGAATAACTTGTCTTTTAGTGAGAGAGGCAGGTGGAAATTACCCACTATTATTGTACTGGGGTCTATCTAAGTCTTTAATTTGAGTAGTGTCTGTATGATATAATTAGGTGTACAAATGTTTGGGGAATATATCAACTATCATTATATCTTCTTATTACATTTTTCCCCTTTACCAATATGAAGTTACCTTCTTTGTCTCTTCTGATTAATTTTGACTTGAAGTCTGCTTTGTTGGATGTGAAGTAGGTGCTCCTATTTTGGGGGGGGGCCTCCATTTGCATGGTATCTGAAATATCCATCCTTTTACTTTAAGTTTGTGGCTGTCTTTGCCTATAAGGTGTATCTTGCAAACAATATATAGTTGGGTCTTTTTTTCTCAAGTTCAAACAACAGATTTTATTAACCATTGATATAGACAAAAGAATTTCTGTCATTGTGACTATGATAAATTTTTACCCAACAAAAATATTATAATTATGTATTCTCTTAAACATAGAAAAACTCTCATCCATTTATTATTAAAAGTTTTGACATGATCTATAATGTTAGGATGGATTTTTATGTTCTTTATCTATTGACAAGGTTAAAAGAATATTTAGGTAACCATAGCTACCCCATTTAATGTAAATGATGTGGAGTTTCTTATATGCCATAATTTTTAAGGGTCAGGTTCAGCAACAAGTCATTACAAATACCTATGTTATCATGTTATCAATAAGTTGGGCCTTGTTTTTAAATCCATTCTGCCAGCCTATGTCTTTGAATTGGAGAGTTGAGACCATTTCCATTCAATGTTATTACAGAGAGATGCTTGTTAATTTATCTAATGTTTAATTTGGTCTTGTTTCTCATTTGCTTATCCACTCTTCAAGTTAGATTTGACAATTTGTGAGATCTGGGGTTTGTTTCTGATTCCTTCTGTGTGACATATTTCTGTATGTATTTTCTGTAGCGTCGGCTTAGTAGTCATGAATTCTCTTAACTTCTGCTTATCTTGAAAGGTTTTTATTTTTCTTTGTTTCTGAAGGATAGTTTTACTGGATATTGCTATTTTGGTTGACAGTTATTTCCTTTTGGGGCTTGGAACATATCATTCTAAGCCCTCCTGGATTTTAGAATTTGTGCTGAAAATCTGAAGTAATTTTTGTTTGCTAGATTCTAAAAGTGACTTATAGTTTTCTATTGAGATTTAAAAAACTCTATCCTTATTCTTTTTGTGTGTGTGTGTGGGGGGGGGGGATGGGGGGTTGGGTAGGGTGGTACCAGGGATTGAACTCAGGGGCACTCGACCATTGAGCCACATCCCCAGCCCTATTTTGTATTTTATTTAGAGACAGGGTCTCACTGAGTTGCTTAGTGCCTCAATGTTGATCAGGCTGGCTTTGAACTCATGATCCTCTTGTCTCAGCCCCCAAGCCACTGGAATTACAGGCATGCACCAGCCATGCCTGGCTAAATTCTATCCTTATTCTATATGTTAGATATTTTAATTATAATGTATCATGGAGGGGTTATTTTTTGATCTTGTTTGTTGGGGTTCTGAATGTCTCCTCTATCTGGAAACCCATTTCATTTTCAAAGTTTGGAAATTTTCTGTTATTATTCCTCTGAAGAAGTTATCCATGCCATTAGTGTGCATCTCACAATCAACTTAAATTCCAATAATTTAAATTTGGTCTCTTAATATTGTTCCAGAGTTCTTGTATATGCTGGTCATCATTACTATTTTGTTTTCTTTAATACTGTCTGAATGTTCAAGGCCAGTCACTTTGTTTACCAGCTCTGAAATTCTGTCTTTAGCATGATTTACTCTATTAGACTGACTTTTAATTGAATATTTTATTTGATTTATTGTGCCTTTAATTTCCAATATTTCTTTTTAATTCTTTTTCTGTATCTTTATCTCCTTGTTGAATTTCCTGTACTGATCCTTAATTATTCAGTTGTCTATGTTATCTTGGAATTCATTAATCATTTTTATAATCATTATTTTGAAAATTTTTTTTAATATTTATTTATTTATTAGTTATTGGCGGACACAACATCTTTGTTTGTATGTGGTGCTGGAGGATCGAACCCGGGCCGCACGCATTCCAGGCGGGCGCGCTACCGCTTGAGCCACATCCCCAGCCCCACTTTGAAATTTTTAATCTGATATTTCATCTACTTCAATGTCTGATGAATCATAACCTTTAGGAGACATCATGTTACCTTGATTTTTCATATTTCTGGTGTTCTTATATTGAGGTTTGTGCCTATGTTAGAATGGATTTCTCTTTTGCTCTATGTGTGGACTCTTTTAGGGCACAGCCTTCTCTTGCCAAAGTGTCATAGGGTAATCTAGATTGAGACCTTTTATAGGTGCGGCAATTCTGGGAGTCAGTTCTCTCTCTCTTTTTTTTTTTTGCTGTAGGAATAAGATCTGAGGTGACCTCTCAATCAATCCCCCAATGATTGTATCTACTTGGGGCCTGGTCATTAGTTCAGATATTTTTGTCTCTTTTATTCTTTGTATGAAAGTATCACTGAAATTTGAATACAGTTAATTTTGTAGAACAAGGTGTGCTCTCTCTTGGCTGGTTTTAGTTTAGCAGCAGAGCCTCTAACCACGAGTAGTGTCCTAGTAGATTCTCAGCACCTCAAAGAAAAGGGAGAAACAAATGATAGCAACTAGCAAAGCAAAAAATATACACATTGAAATAAATACCAAGTGTCTACTATGACATCTACAACACCAGTTACCACCAAAACAGGACCGGTGAAGTCAGCAATTGCCAACTGCAAAAACAATAAGTAATACTGAACTAGACTTGGCATTAAAGTAAACAGCAGGTGTCAGTTATGCCTTCCACAGTACTAACAATTGCAACATGAATGGTGGAGGCTGGAGTTATGTAAAAGAAATAGTTTTAAAAGATGACAAAAGTGCAGTTCATTAAGAGAAAAAAATGTGATAAGAAGGTAAAAGAAAGTTTGGAATGTTCAAAATGTGAAATGGAGAGAATGCAGAGGAGATATAGTAAGGGATGACCCCAGAGAAGGGGGAGAAAAAATAAAGGGAGAGAGAAGCCAGGTGCAGTGGTGCAGGCCTCTAATCCCAGCAGCTCAGGAGGCTGAGGCAGGAGGATTGTGGGTTTAGTCAGCCTCATCAACTTAGTGAGGCCCTAAGTAACAGTAAGATCCTGTCTCTAAATAAAATTTTAAAAAGAGGCTGGGGATGTTGCTCAAGTCCCCCAGGATTCCATCCCTGGTACGAGAGAGAGAGAGAGAGAGAGAGAGAGAGAGAGAGAGAGAGAGAGAGAAATAGAGAGCAAGGGAATTTAGCTGTTAGTAGAAGAATAAAGGAGAGAGAGAGAGAAACAAGAGAAATAAGCAAACAAAAAGAAAACCAAAATAAACAAACCCAAAACCCTAACCCTTAAAGACAAGACAAAGAAAACTATCATTCAAAATAATAATAGGGGAAAAACCCTCGAATGCATGTAATATGTAATCTATATTACACACACACACACACACACACACACACATATCCATGAACCAATGAGCACAGCAAGTATATCAAATAAATAAATTGATCAAAAAAAAGGAAAAAAGACTTAATAAAAAATGAAAGAATTGTCTCCATTGAGTTGGTCAAAACTGTTGACAGGATGGATGGTCACTGCCTAGGCCCAACTGTCCTTCTTTTCATTTCTTCTTGGGCTATGTACCCAGAGAGGAGTGGGGCAGGGGCTGGCGGTTGTTAAACCCTTCCTCTTTTTGTGTTGTTCACAGAACTGCGCGACTGTTTTCAGCTGTCGTGGACTAAAGCTGAAGCTGGTTGAAGTAGCTCTCAGGTTCCCTTTCCATCAGCATAAGGTATGACAGAATGGGAAGTACTGTCACTGGAGTTTTGTGTGGACAGACCAGATGGATGGCTTTTGGGTGAATAGACCCACTCCCAGAGTGAGGCTGCTGCAGAATTCTAAAATGGGAGTTCATACTGGCTGGGGCTTAGGTCTAATCAGACCTCAGGGACTTTGTTGTGTGGTATCTGCTGTGGAGAGATTAGATCAACACACCCTTAGGGCTAGACAGATCAACACATCCCTAGGGCTAGACAGGTGCTGATCTCTGCTGGGAGCCTACCAGGAATTCTAACGGTGGGACTGGGGAGCCAACCCTCTAGAGGTCTCATCCACTGTGCTTCCCAGACTTAGTCCCTGAGTGTATTAACACCTGCCTGTTCAGTTTCCCAACCCTCTTTAGCTGGTCACTCCAGCTGCCAGAATCAAGGGATTTGCATTGCCTTCCATAGTTCTGATTTAAATCCCCCTGGGTTCAGTCTTCTCTGTGCCTGTTTCACTCAGGTTCTGCTAGGTACACCCTAGGCCACGGTATGACAATGTTTGCTATAATTCCCCAGGATCCGACAGCAGCCAGCTGCAGCTCGGCCCCTATCTCACCTCTTCCACTTGCCCTTTTCAAACACCAGTTTAAGTGCAGCCTCTGTGGTGCTGGGGATCGAACCCAGGGCCTTGTGCATGAGAGGCAAGCACTCTACCTAGTGAGCTATATCCCCAACTTCTGAATCTACAGGTTTTTATGTACCAAATTTGTCGGATGTGTTTTTCTCTCTCTTTGTATTATCCCTCCCATCTGTGGTGACCCTGCAGTGCTGCCACCGCTGCAAGTGGCTTTGCTCCAGTTCTCTACTTTTTGTTCTTTGTTCATTGCATCCAAATTTCTGAGTCTCTAAGAGATTCTGACTGTTGGATATTGAGTCAGCGAATTGCCTCTTTCACCCACCTTGCTGAAAACCAGTATACCTGCTGCTTGAATATTAAGCCATGGAGCAACTGGAAATGCTTTCTTCTTTTAATCTGCCATCTTGAATTTCCTGTCCCATCCTTTTTTGAGCCCTTTCTAACTCACTCAAACCATGGAAACTCCAGGGTCATCTTGTACTTTTCCTACTCCATCCCTTAGCCTCTTTTTTTTTTAACCCCGTTCTAATAAATAAAATATCACTGAAGTCTGCTGTGCCCTGTGGACACTTTCTTATTAAAATTTTCTTGTTTCTCTATCAGATGTTTCTACCCTCCTGATATGGGACATATCAACTCCATATACATTCCCATGAGTGACTTTATGCATTAACTATGTACTATAAATAAATGGGCTATAGTGGGTGGCCGTGCATATTTTGTAACTTTAGGTAAATGAAATATTATAAGTACATGTAACTAGATTATATAAATTCATATTAGTACATATGCTTCAAATATCTTTTATAGGGTTATACATATTTATTTATTCTTTCATCTTAGATATTTTGCGTGTACCAAATTTTTACCATTTTAAGCATGTATTTATTTGTGAGTTATCTACTAGAACTATCATGTTAGATTTCATTGGGTTGTATACTTGGAAATATAGTTACTAGACCTTAGGGTATTTATGTCTTCAACTTCATTAGATCCTATCTTCAAAATAGTTTTTATTTACTGGACACGGGGGCACATGCCTGTAATTCTACTAACTTGGGTGGCTGAGGTGGGATGGTTGCAATTGTCAGGCCAACCTCAGCATCTTAGTGAGATCCTGTCTCAAAACCTAAAATAAAAAGAACTGGGGTGTTGCTCAGTGGTAGAACACTCCTGGTTGAACCTGCAGTACCCTGACATACACTAACAGCTTTTATTTACACTCTTCTTGGCAATGCTAATGTTAATATGTTTCTGCACCTTCACCAACTCATGGTATTGTCAGTCATTTAAATGTTTTTTTTGCCAAAGCAAGAGGAATAAAATGGTATTTGTTATTTTTATCTTTATTTCCTTGATTCTTAGTGAGACTGGGCATTTAAATCCTTACAGGACATTTTTCTCCTATAAAGTGTTCATAATCTCTTACCCATTTTTCTGTTGTATAGTCATTCTCTTGTTGATTTACAGTTTTTTAATAAGTTCCCACTACTGGCACTTTGCTTGTTATCTATGATTGCAAATATTGACTTGCTTTCTAACATTGCTTGAAGTGTTTCTCATCCTTCTAATTTCAATTCAGTCTTCCAAGTGGATTTCCTAATTGGACATATTAATGAAGTGGCCTTTAGCATGCTACTCATAAATCAACTTATTTTAACTAAATTTGTTCACCAGGAGTTTAAAATAACTGGATGCATTTTAAATGAATTTTTGGACTCAAGGAGCAGAAATTCACTCAGAGATATTAAGAAAGAAAGAAAAGAAGAAATCAGAAAGCAACTTTGATTCTTTCAAAAGTGAGGTTTGGCCTCATCTGTTTCTTTATAATAGGATCCAAGCCTGAAAAGAGGTTCTTTGATATCTGTAATATCCAAGTTAAAATTCACTGAGTTCTAGAAATAAAGGACTGGAAGTAAACACAGGGATCATCTGGATCAACTCTCTCATTTTACAGGAAATAGAAGCCTAGAGAGATGAAATTAAGCACCAATGCTTGAAACCTAGTTTCTTCTCCTCCAAAAGCCCTGGCTTTTAAAAGAATGAATTTAGGTAGGCACAGTGGCATATGTCTGTAATTCTAGTGGCTTGGGAGGTTGAAGCAGGAGGATTGCAAGTTCAAAGCCAGCCTCATCAATTTATCGAAGTTCTATTTCAAAATAAAAATTTTAAAAAGGGCTAGGGATGTGGCTCAGTGGTTAAGCGCCCCTGTGTTCTATGCCTGGTACTTAAAAAAAAAAAAGGATTTAACCCTTCATTCTTGCAAAGGAATGGAACTTTCAAAATTTGACTTGGACACACATAATCTCCTAGAACTTTCTTCTTTTGAGGTGTCCCTTCTTCCCATTATCAACACTCTTGAAGTTCTATATAAATCCTGGTCAAATGGTTTAGACACATAGCAGTTCTAATACCTGGCTGGTATTATAAATCTGTCTGCAGAATGAATGGAGGACTTCTGTTTTCTTTTTACTATCTTCTCTTTCTGCTATCCTCTTCTTCCTTTTTTAAAAAATTAACATCCATTTCCCTTCTCTGCATAGACATCACAATAATATTCTTTCTTAGACTTTGGAAACTTTGGTTAGAAATAAATCTCTCCAAATGGTTAGATGAGAGTCCCTTGAGTAAAACTGAAAGGCCTCAATATTTTTTTTTTTTCCCACTGATTTTTCTTGTGCAGGCCCCACATCTAAATGGCCTAAATGTTTACTTTGGTTAAATCAGTTTTGTTTTCTAAATAAAGTGCTAAATGAGAGGTTATGCTTCTAGTTAGAGTCCTTTTTAGCTCTAAAATGTCTGTGAACCTAGGATAAGATACACTGAAAGTGCTTTGAGATAAAACAGAGCAAGCAACTGAATATAAAAATCCTTTAGGACTGTTGGCAATGACCATCTGTCTAACTGCCCAGTGTTAAATCACTCCTGGATTTCTCTGAAACTCTACTTCCTATTGTGATTGTCAGATTTCTCTGTGTCCTTACTTTAAAAAATAGCTCTCCACAATCAACCATGCAGCATGCTAAGAACCCGCTGTTTAGCTCCTAGGACAGTGCTGTGCCACTGTCATTTGCTCAGGCTGCCTGATGATAATGATGATGAGGGGGTGGCAGTGATGGTGATAAAAATAAAAATAAAATAATTATGCTTATTACATGCCAGACACCATTCTAAGTCTCTCACACATGTGAATAACTCATTTACTTCTTACAAGTCTGGAGGTAAATTGCTATTATTACCTCCATTTTATACATGGAAGCCTAGAGAGGTCAAGTCATTTATCCAGAGTCATACAGTTTATCAGTCAGGGTCCAAACAGAACATAGACAACACATAGAAATTGGTAATTTGGGAGATTTATTTACAAAATGTGGGGGTAGAGGAGGCATTGGTGGAATTAGGATCAGGACTGGATCCTGCAGTGCCAGACTTCCTGGTGACTGTTGATGTTGTGGGTACAGTCTGCACCAGGGCAGAGAGCAGGGTCCACATAGCACACAGTAAAATGATAGGTAGGAAAGCTGGGATTTGAACCCAGGCAGTTTGACATCAAAGTTCATATTCAACCACATATTGAAGTTCATTTTACAACCACTGTGTTGTATAGCGCCTTGTACATTGAGGGGGAACTACAGTACAAAATAACTAGCATGCAACTGCAATGTTAAAATAATTTATCTAAGAGGCTGTGACTTGCTCAATAAATGACAGGATAGGGTCACATGCTGCCAGCATATGTCCTGATGACAAAGGAGATAGCACCACCAGCTTGATTCTTCTATGTGTGTGCCTAGCTTGAAACAGAAAGGATTAAAAGCCTTTGGATTCATTTTCCTCTGCATCATTAATCTAATACTCATCTTTGCATTTTAGGGAGAACAAAAATCTACTGATTTTTCTCCAATTATATATGCTTTCTCACATTCTTTTGTTAATTACTCCAAATGAGCTACTTTAGTACACCTGATCTACAATTGAAAGCTGTTAACAGTTAAATTGTTCCCTTTTAGTTTCCAATCTCTAGGAGGAGATCACAGAAATTGAGCTGAAGGCATAGTTGAATTTTATAAGCAAGAACCATTACTTCAAGAAAGATCCGTCACTGATATAAATGTTTTGATATCATTGTTGTTTTCAACTTAGTTGCTCTTTGACATCATGGGAAAAAACTGAACATTGTGCAATTGTTCTAGAGAAGGAAAATTTGGGGTTCTGTATGAAAAGTAATTGAGGAGATAAATGGAGAGATCCTCAAATTATGGAAGTGGGAAGTGGCCCAAAGGCAGCTTTCACATCAGACCTCATCAAGGAGGTGGTCCAAAAGGAAAGCATAGTCTTAAGTGACAGAGCACTGAAGCTAGTCAGGGGGGGTTGGCACAGAGGTATGAAAGGCTTTTATTTTTTTTTATTATTATTTTTGTTTTAGCTTCGAGACTTGAAAAATTGCCAGTAGGAATAATAAGAATTCACCATCAAGTAAGACCAAAAACCAAGAATAATTTAAAAAAGGCAAGTACGACCTTCTCCAACCTCTTCATGTTGTATACTAACAGCATTTGCCCAGCAGCTCCACAGGGTAAAACCCTCTGGGATTGAGAGGGCAGATGTTTCTCTTTCAATAAAGGAACTCCCTACATGAGAAAGGAAAAGCTAAGGTGCTGAACTTGAAGATCTTTCCTCTCAATTAGAGAAATACAAAGCAGAGGATTGGACTGCAATTTGCTCTCCTTTTTGAGCCTCATGAAATTGCCAAAGAATGTGGAGAGCAAAGCAGCGATCAGGACCACAAAGCCAATTTAAGTTTTACTCAAGAGTCTGAAAAGCATCGTTCAGCAAAATGTTGTGAACAGCGATGGTGCTTTTGAAACTTGGTGTGTTCAGTGGGTAGTTCCAGGTCAGCATGGCCAGCTAAGGGGAACAGAGGCTCTGAGGAGTGTGGGGGGCTGCTCTATCAAAGGGGCTTCTCGCCAGAGATTACATTTCTGTGTTCTCATCTTTCCCCCTTCCTTTGGGAAGAGGAAGTTGCCAGCTCCTTCCTTCACATGCAAGTAAGGACAGAAAATAACTCTGAAGCACATTTTTCTTATTCTTCAGAATTGCTTGCATGGACTTCTTTGCATGTATGAATGAGTGGGTGTCATGGTCTGGGGACAGGGATGACTGAGATGCTGGGACTGTCCTTGACTAGACTTTCAGGGGTTGGCTTGCTCCCTGAGAGCCAGAAGAATTGATCATCAAGAGGGCAACACTTAGGATTTAGGTGTTTTGAGAAGGGAGCTCAACCTGGGAGGGAAGGGTGCCATCCCTAGAAGAGCCACCACTAAAAGTTCTCTTTGACATTCATGGTAGCAGCCAGGTCGGAGGCCTCAGCTGAGTACTTTGCTTTAATTCAATTCTTTGGATGTTTTCCCTCTGCAGGTTTTACTTCTCCTCCCTCTGGCTTATATCTTCTTAGTTGACTTTTTGTGTCTCACACCTGTGAGAATTGACAGACAAGCCTCCCTGCCTGACTCACCTGGGAGGGTTTGGCTCCTGGTGGTTGTGGCTGACTTAAGGAATGAGAAAGTCTGAGGCCACAGTGTGCTGGCTGGTTTGGCAGGAAACCTTTTATGGACATATATGGGAAGTGGACAGCCAGCTCCTGGATGGTTGCTACCACCTCAGCCTCTGAGGTTCCTACGGGAACTAGAAACATCACCCAGCTTTCCTGCATCCAGGAACACCCCATACCTTGGAAGGCAGAGACAAAGGATTACATTCAAGCCCAGGCTTAGCAACTTAGTGAGACCCTGTCTCAAAATGAAAAAGTTAAAAAGACTGGGGATGTAGTTTAGTGGTAGAGTGGGTTCAAACCTCCCCCCCCCACAAAAAAAAAGAACACTCCACCAAATGTTTGGGAAGGGAAGAGTGGATGTGGTTGGTAGAAAGGCTGGTTAGCCTGTCCAAAAAACAGAAAAATAGGAGGATTAATTTATTGTATACTTCAAAATAGCTAGAAGAAAGGATTTTGAATCCTTTCAAATGCAAAGAAGCATTTGAAATATTTGAGGTGATGGATATACTAAATACCCTAATTTAATCATTATACCTTTTGAACACATGTCAAAATATCACAATATATTCCATAAATATTTCCAATTATTATGTCAATAATAACTTGCAGTTATCTCTCAACTTTAGTCTGTGCATGGTGATGGTGTTACCAAAAACTTGGTCCTTATCTCTGATGCCAATTCAATAACAAGGTCGTGGTTTTGAGAAAAAGGAAAAAGAAGTTTTATTGCTTTGCTGGCAAAGGAGAAACTCAGGGGACACCTGTCCCAGAGGCTGTGATTCTGCCCATCAGCAGGAACAGGGGACTTTTAAAGAGGTGATTTGAAGGCTACATTCCATGCATTCTCTGTTGGAGTTGTAATTCACTTGTTAATTTGGGAAATAGTCATTTCTGAGATCTTCTGGTGCATCCCCAAAGTCTGGATTACTTCATTCTTATGGTGGGTGTGTAAAGGGCAAATAACTCTGTGGTTGGGGAAGAAAGGTAATCCAATTTCCCCTGAGATTAGGGAAGAGGAGAGATTAGGCAAGAAGAGAGATTGGGGAAAAGCAGGAAGAGAGGAAGAGAAAGAAACATGTTCATTTAAAAAAATAAGTTGTGGTGGCAGAGCAGCAAGGGATTTATCCAAAGCATAAAGTGGACCACTGTTACAATGGTGCTCTGCTGCATTGGGCTTGGTCTTCAGACACCTGAAGGGCTTGAGCAATTCCAGGACACAGAGCAGAAAGCATCTTGACCTTGGACAAGTCTTGCTACTACCACCACAAGGGGGTTTCAGCTTCATTATCCAGAAATTACTGGTATTTGCTATTTGTACCTCAAATTGAATAGATTACTCTTTGTTTATAGAGTGAATGACCTCTATTCTCACAATAGATTCTTTATTTGTAAAATCGTTTGTAAAACTATAAAGGATAGTTAGACATTTTATCCTGTGCCAAGTGATTTCAATACTTGGGTACAAAGCTTTGGAAAATTTAATTTTTAAAAATCGTTAACGTAAAAATCTGTAGGACAGAGGTGAAGGAAGGAAACCCTTCATAGTACTTCTGTCTTTACTGATACTTATTTGAAATTTGTTTCCAAAAACTGCCAGGCTTCTTTTGGAGGAATTTCTGCTGGCATTGAAATTCTTCAGCCAGCATTTGTGGTGAACAGGGTGGTGTCACCTGGTGCAGATTCCTGAAGCAGACATCACAATGAACAGATTCCTACTTGATGAGTGGCTTAAGCCCATCACATTAAGCAGGTGTGGTGGAAATGCCTGGATTGAAATAGTGCTGTGCTTTCTGAGTTGGGACTGAGCAGGGAAGCCAGATCAGAACAGAACTCCAGGAGAAGCAGACGCATTTTCAGTATGAATGCTCTTTTCCATGAGATGGTTTGATCAAAGAGAGCAGGATTATTAGGATTTACAGACAATGGGACTGGGCTAAATTATGCGATTCCACACTGTGCTAGGGGAAAAAGAATCACCAGGTATTCTTTGAACAACTGAAAGAAAATCGTCCCCCCACCCCCATCACTTGGAAGAGAATGGGCTTGAGCTCCCACAGTTTTCTCTTTTCTTCGTTAAATTGGAGGGCAAATAGTGATCCTTTTTGAGCTGACCCTGAGGCTCTATCTCTGGACTTTTAAACAAGAGCCTGCTAAAGCAGGTCACTTAGCCTAGACATGTGTATTGGGCACTTTCTCTCCTGCATAGAGGCGGTCTCATGGGAGACTGATAATAGGAGAGAAAATGAGTAGCTCCCAGTGGGGCTGGTGGAGTCTCTGACCTGCATCAAATTCCAGTACAATAGAACTTATGGGTCCTCTGTCAGACAAGGGGCCTTTTTTTTTTTTTTTTTTTTTTTTTTTGGTACTGGGATTTGATCTCAGAGGTACTCCACCACTGAGCCACATCCCCAGCCCTTTTTTGTATTTTATTTAGAGACAGGATCTCACTGAATTGCTTAGCACCTCACTGTTACTGAGGCTGGCTTTGAACTGGAGATCCTCCTGCCTCAGTTTCTCGAGCCACTGGGATTACAGGTGTGCACCACCATGCTTGGCTAGACAAGGTGCCAATTATAACATCTTTTCCTGTACTCAAAGCACTTATAATTTTGCTTATTCCTTATAACTTTTCTTTCTTTCTTTTTTTTTTTTTGAGATCAGAAGTCACTGGTGCTACCCTTTGGTGGTATAGGATATAATTAATCTCCAAGTATATATGGAATACCTGCCTTGAGCCTAACTCCATGTGGTACTCCTTACAACTTTGTCAGAAATTATCCTAGGCTTTACGACACTTGAACTAGAGACAGGATAGAATTGGAAACTGTTATGGATTGGCTCTGTGGTGTCCCCCCGTGTTAATGCAGAAATATTCAGAGGTAAAATAATTGTAGGTGAGAGGTGTAATATAGTCCATCCTAGTTTGAATGACTAGGTGGCAACTGTAGGCAGGTGGGGCATGACTGGCAGAGCTGTGTCACTGGGGGCATGCTTTGGAAGAGTTCCTCTTTCTTGTGGTCCCTTCCTCCTTTTCTCCCTGACCTGACCATGAACTGAGGGTCTTCCCTGTGTTGGGCTCTTCTGCCATGATGGGCCTAATCTTGGCCCACAGCAATGGAGTCAGCCATCTGTGGACTGAGACCTCTGAAATTGTGAGCCCCAAGTAAACTTTCCCTCCTTTAAGTTGTTCTTGTTGGGTATTTTGGTCACTGTGGAACAAAGCTGATGAAAATGGAAATGGTACTGAGAAATGGAATCCTTATTTGACTAACCAGAGCATGTGGTTCAGAAGTCTTTGGAGCTGGTTTGCAGGAGGAATTTGAAAATTAGAGGTATATGTAGACTTTAAAAGCTTTAGACTGTTATAAGTGGAGCTTAATGGACGATTCTGGTGGGAACTCAGGAGATCAGAATGCAGACATTAAAGACTGTACTTGTAAGATTTCAGAGGGAAATCTTCATTTCAACTGGAAATTGGACTAGAAGGCATTCATCTTACATTCTGGCAAAGAACTTGTCTATTTTTCCTCACGTTTTAAGATTTTGTGTGAGGCTAATTTGAAGGTAATGGACTAATTAATCTGGTGAAGGAAATTTCTAGGCAGCACAGCATTCAGGAAGTGGTATGGACATAGTTGCAGATTTTAACCAGGTTTACAGTGAGCAACTGGAGTAGAAAGCAGAGCTAAAAGATTTTAAAAACTTGCAGTTTGACCAGAAAAAAAAATGCTTATAAAACTGAGGTCTAAGAAAGTGTGCTTGTTAAGGAGATTCTAGTTCCTAAAAAGATGCTAAGTAGTTTTCACAAAAACAATAGGAATGATGGCTTGAGGTTATCTCTGGAATTTACAAGATCACATCCATTGCAAGCTCAAGAGAAAATTCCTTTGAGAAGAGATTATGGAGACATCCTGCTTGTACAGAGTGTCCTGGGAAGCTGTTTCACCATACTCAGATGCCCAGATACTCAGGGGTTACTACAGTCATGACCTCAGGGGGTTCAACTACTGTATGAGCTGGCAATAGATCATGTCCTCATCCATGTGGTGTTGGTTCTGCAGGAATGCAGGATGTTGGAGTTAAGGGGTCATGGATGCTTCTACTGAGATTTCAAAGGAAGGCCTGGAAGACAAGGCAAAGTGTAGCAGGGTTGGAATCCCTGTAGGCTGTACCTGAGAGGAAAATGTGTGAAGCTATGAAGGTAAAGCCTGGAATGGAGACCCCAGGAGTTAAGAGATGCCGATAACATAGATGTCTGCTGCAGAGAGAACCAGGCTAAAAGAGAGGCCATGTGCACCATAACTGGCAAGGCCAAAGGGGCAGGAATGCCCAAGCCCTTGAGGAGCACTTTGCAGTGTCATGGGTCCTAGAAGCTGTACAAGGAGTTATGGACAGAGTTATAGGACCTGTTTACCCAGCTGCATTTTGGTCTTTTGGTGCCAATCTTTTGTTCTACTACTCTATTCTTCCCTTTTGGAATTGGAATGTCTACTCTGTGTCACTGTATTATTGGATATATGTAACTTGCTTCTGATTTTTGTAGGGGCTCACAGCCAAGAGTTGGCCTTCAGTTTCACAGGACATTGAACTTGGACTTTGGGGCAATGCTGAAACTCTTAAGACTACGTGACTCTTGGATATGGACTAAAGGCATTTTGCATTGTGAGATGGACATGAGATTTTGAGGATCAAGAGCAGAATGCTATGGTTTGAATATAGAGTGTGCCCGCAATGTTCCTGTGTTAATGCAGGAATATTCAGAGATCAAATGATTGGAGATGAGAGCTGCATCCTACTCAGTCTATCCTGGTCTGATGAGATGACTGAATGCTAACTGTAGGCAGGTGGGGTGTGGTTGGAGAAGCTGGGTCACTCAGGGCATGCCCTGGAAAGCGTTATCTTCCTATGGTCCCTTTCTTCTTCCCTCCCTCCCTCATCTCTCTGACCCCACCATTTGCTAAGCATCTTTCCTCTGCTGAGTCCTTCTGCCATGAGGTACCATCTTACCTTGAGCCCAATGGAATCAGCCATCTATGGACTGAGACTTCTGAAACTGTGATCCCCAAATAAAATTTTCCCTCTACTAAATTGTTCTTGTCAGATATTTTGGTCACAGTGATACAAAGCTGATTAAAACAGAAATGAATTCCTGAGCACATATCATTGAATGCTCTAGTAATCTGTCACCAAAGGCTGCTGATGCCTGAAGAATCCATTCACAAAGAAGGGTCTACTGTACTTTAGGAGGAAGTCAAGTCCCTTTAACCTTCCTGCCCTCCCATTGCTCTGAGGTACAGAGGTTTTCTTTGTGTTAGTAATTGACTCAGAATACTTTCCCTGTATTCATTATTTCATTCACTCTTTTATATCTTCAAACAAATATCAGAGTGCCTCCCAGGTGCAATGTGTTGTGCTAAACAGGGAAGAAGGGTCAGAGAGCAAGACAATGCTGCCCTGGCTTATTAGCTTACTTTCATGCAAGAGAGACAGAGGGTAAACACAGTACTTCGTAGAGTTAATTGTGTTTGTGTTCAATGGATGAAGACAAAATGCATGGTGTACATCCTATATCAGATGACTTGCCCTGATTTGGAGAATCAGGGGACTTTTTTAGAGTGAACTATGTCTGAGCTGAGCTTTGAGGAATGAGTAGGAATTAATTAGGTAAAGAAATGGGGGAAACTTTTAAATCAGGAAGAATAGCATGTACAGAGGTCTGGCGTAGCAAATCATAAGGAGACTTGATAAGTTTTAATTTGTATTATTGTTTTTACAATATGGATGAACAGCTTTCAAAGAATATTAAGTATCCTAGTGACATGAGCTAATTTGCATTTTTAAGCTACATTCTGATACTGTAGAGAATGGTACAGATGCAGGGAGGAGATAGAAGTAGGTGAATAAATAGGAGAGGGGCTTAGGAGGTAAAATAATAGAAATTGATTAGGTCCAGGGGCAAGAGAAAGAAAAGATCAAGGAAGCTAGGTCTGTGGCAAATCAGGTTTGGTGGGTGGGTGGTGGTGGTGGGGAAAGGGATGATGAATGGAGAACTGGATATGATGATTGTCAGGTACCTTTGACATAAGTAGACGCATAAGTGGAGGTATATCTCCATTGAATACACACTGTTGACTGAATACCCAATATTCATTCATAACTCTCTTCTCCCTTTCTCAGTTTTTATGATAGAATAAACTATGTAACTGAGCTCCTGCCTTTGAAACAAAGGAGAAGCAGATTGGTGGGACTTTAGCTTCTTGATAAAAAGAATAGATGCAAGAGAGGAGTTCCCTCATCATTCTTTCTCATTTTATCTCATCTTCAACTTAGATGTGATGCTTGGAGCTAAATAGCCATTTAATAGATCCTGAGGTGATAAATATGAGACTAAAAAGTCAGTGAGTGTGAATAGTTGTTATGGTTTGGATGTGAGGTGTCCCCCAAAAGCTCGCAGGTGAGACACTGCAAGAAGGTTCAGAGAAGAAATGATTGAGCCTTAACCCAATCAGTGAACTAATAAGTGGGATTTATTGAATGGTAACTGAAGGCAGGTGGGGTATGGCTGGAGGAGGTGGGGTACTGGGGGCATGGCTTTGGGGTATGTATTTGTATCTGGCAAGTGGAGACCTCTCTCTATGTTTTTGATCATCATGTGATGCTTTCCCCAACCACATTCTTCCACCATGATGTTCTGCTTACCTTGAGCTCCCCTGAGGAATGGAGTCAAACTTTTATGGACTGAGACCTCTGAAATCGTGAGCCCCCAAATAAACGTTTCTTCCTCTACAATTGTGCTGGTCGGGTCCTTTAGTCACAGCAGCGAAAAAGCTGATTAAAACAATAGTTAAGTGAAAATATAGGAAGTACCTTGTTGAATTACTGAATGAGCCCTGAGACTGATTACTTCCCGACATGTAATTGTATAAACTGTAAATACTTTTAAGGTTTAAAGCCACTTTTAGTCAGGAATTCTGTTACTTGCATTGAAAAGTATTCTTTTTTAAAAAATATTTTTTACTTATAGGTGGACACATATCTTTATTTTATTTTATTTTTTTTTATGTGGTGCTGAGTATTGAACCCAGGGCCTCGCTTGTGTTAGGCGAGCACTTTACCTCTGAGCCATAATCCTAGCCCCTGAAAAGTATTCTTTAATAATGATTTTATTAAGATATAATTAACATCACAAAATTAAGTTCTCCTTTAAAATAGTCAATTCAGTGGTTTTTAATCTATGCATAGAGAATGTGCGTCCTATCACCACTATCTAATTTTGGAATACTTTTACTAGCTCCGAAGAAACCACATACCCTTTAGCAATTTCCCTGCTCCATTCTTCCTAGAACTTCCAAAACATTATTGAGTAGAAGACAGGAGCATGGACAGCTTGGTTGTGTTTCCAGTCTTAGGGGACAGCATCCAGTGTTTAACCACTGAGCATAATGCTAGGTGTGGGTTTTTTTGTTTGTTTAGGTCAAGGCAGTCCCCTTCTATCCTAAGGTTCCTCAGTGACTTTTACCATGAAAAGATAAAATGCCTTTTTAAAATACCCTTTCCTGGGCTGGGGATGTGGCTCAAGCGGTAGCACGCTCGCCTGGCATGCATGCGGCCCGGGTTCGATCCTCAGCACCACATACCAACAAAGATGTTGTGTCCACCAAGTACTGAAAAATAAATATTAAAAAAATTCTCTCTCTCTCTTTCTCTCAAAAAAAAAAATACCCTTTCCTGCCAAATCACAAAACTGTCATTATAATGTATACTTATAGCTGTAACTGTAAGCCCCTTGATAACAGGGACATCTCATTATTCACTTTGTATCCTCAGAACTATGAACAGTGCCTGCTATTTGATGGAGGTTCCATAAATGCCTGCAGAGTGAATGAATGTTATCAGGCAGTACTTCATAAGTTTAAATGCAAAATAATGGTGTGGAGTACTTAATAAGGAAGAAATCAGATGAAGAGAGCCATTGTCCTAGCTCAAGTACTTTCAAACCGGTTTGGTTTCTGGCACGCTAAGGCACAAACCTTTCCTTTTCTCCTCTCTACTTTAATCTGGGCCTTTGGTATTTCTAGATTTATGAGGTAAGGATTGTCCATTTGGGCTAAGAGACCAAGTATTTTCTCTGGGTGTTCATAATTTGAGCTGCTGGCTGCTATTACACAACAGTCCTTTCTGGAAGTCAAAGAGCCGACCCCTGATGCTTCACCCTGGGTCAGGAGCACAGACCTTCGGACCTGCATTCCTCACCATGGAGTCCCTGCAGTGCTGGCCCTCGTCCTCCTGACACCCTGCTTGAGAACCAGTTTTCATTCTAGACTTTCCTTGGTCATTTTCCTTGCCCTACCTGAGGGCATTTAAATTTTAATCTCTAATCTTCTCTTGAACAACTTTTCTATTATGGTTTGGAGGTGAGGTGTCCCCCAAAAGCCCATGTGTGAGATAATGCAAGAAGGTTTGGAGGAGAAATGATTGAGCTAATGATTAACCTATTCAGTGAATTAATCCCTGATGGGATTAACAGAGTGGTAACTGGAGGCAGGTGGGGTCTGGCTGGAATTAGTGGTTCCCTGGGGGTGGGGCGATGGGGTATATATTTTGTTTCTGGAGCATGGAGACCTCTCTGCTTCCTGATCATCATGTGAGCTGATTTCCTCTCCCACACTCTTCCTCCAGGATGTCCTGCCTTACCTTGAGCCCAGAGGAATGGAGCCCACATTCAATGGACTAAAACCTCTGAAGCCGTGAGCTCCCAAATAAACTTTTCTTCCCTAAAATTTTTCTGGTCAGGTCTTTTAGTCACAGGAGTGAAAAAGCTGACCAAAATATTTTCCTTCCCAGGTACAATTCTGCTGTGATGATTTTGCCTTACACGGTGCAGGCCTCCAGCGACAACTTCCAGAGGCCAGAGAAGTGAGGTAAACCGGGAAACAGGTGAGTGAGGACAGAGGTCAAAAAGGAGAGGGCATGCCACTTTTTCTTTTGTTTTTGTTGCTTTTATTTGATTTTTTGTAGTGGGTTTTAAATATTTACTTTATAATTTTTTAAAAAATTTCTTGTGCTGGGGGTTGAACCCAGGGCCTTGCACATGCTGGGCAAGTATACTACCACTAAGCTACATCCTTAGCCCTTTTTGTTTTATTTTGACAGGGTCTCATCAAGTTGCCCAGGCTAGTCTTGAACTTGTCATCCTCCTGCGTCAGCCTCCTGAGCTGCAGGAATTACAAGCATGTACACCATGCCTGGCTTGGTATAGTGGTTCCTAAATGGGAAAGTTGTTAGTTCTAGCTGAATGTTGTCCTGAGGAAAGACAGGATAAGTGTTGACAGTTCCTTTTTTTTTTTTTTTTTAAAGGGAAGTTGAAAGTGTGGTTGTTGTTCTTAAAGTCTGAATGTTGGCAAATGTTATTACTATGCTATGCAGGTCTACAAAACACAGCTTTGGACTGTACTTGGACAGAAGACTGCTTGTTTGCAAACTTGGTTTCGACTTTTGGGAGCTGCACTGCAAGTGTCTGGCAAGCGATTTCCATTTTATCATCTTGTCAAGTCCTTCTACTGAAAAGAGAACCTGCAACAGAGTCACAATTTGAAATGGGAGTGGGGCAGGGAGGCAGAGAAAGGGGAAGAGGTAAATAATGGGAAAAAGAAGTCAGTTAATATTTTAAAGTATTTCATGTGCAGCAAATTATAAACTCTTTTCACTATGGAGTGCTAACAATTATAACACAATTTTCTTCAAGGGAAACTTGAATCTTCATATTCTATGCATTTTAACCTGAGATATATTTGCAAAGCAGAAAATTCAGACACACTATGTCAGCCTTTCAATGGAATGGTTTTACCTGAAGGAAGGGGCCCCCATCTGCCCTTCATTCCTCCTATGAGGTGGCTGATCTGCATAGAGAACTACTTTTGCTTTGGGAGGACTGAATCCAGGTCAGAGCTCGGAAAACCCACAATATGCTCCACAACTAAATGTCTGAGTTAGAAGTGGTGAGTATGTGGCATGCATTCTACCAACAGGCAGCTCTCTTTGCAGATGACAGACATCACTAATCTATTGCAGTACTTTTTCCTACCAAAGCTAGAGGCAGCCTTGGCATTTTTGTCAAGAATTGATCTCTGATTCAGTTTTGTTGTTATCCTTGGTCTAGAAAGTCAACTTGAATCTAAGGAGTGCAATTTTAAAATAAATGCATATAAATATTATATGTATGTTAAATACTTTTACTATTTTCCACTTACTAGTCATGCAATATAGGAACTTTATCTTTGGACCCTTTCTCTTCAGAGGTCCTGTCCTTTTTGAATTCTGGGCAGTAGCTGCACGGGGAGCTGCTGAAGGTTAGGGTGCCTCTGGGACTGAGAGTACTGATGTTTTTCTATCTCTTAATTATCTGCAATATTAGTCTTCAGTGGATATACTTAACTGTACCTGGACAATAACATTTAGGTAAAATCATAATGCATCCTATGTGTATGTTGGGTTGCAAATAATGTTAAAATACTTATTCAGTTTTTAAAAAATGATATGGAAAACATTGTTCTGCTTGCCAATTCTTGGTCAGGATTTTTCATCTTGTTAGTCTTGCTAAGCGCCACTTAAAGTCTACTCAGAATCCAGGGTATTTATTTTCTCTTAATCCTTACATTAATTGGATATAGTTTTGCAACGTGGCTCTATTTGCTTGCAGGTTACATGCCTATTCCCTTCAATGCCAGCAGTGTCTTTAGAATCTTCTTTTCATCCCACACCTAAGTGGAACCCTGCCCTTGCTGAGGTGAGTGCTTTCCCAGTTATCCTCATTGGCCTGTTTTTCAATTTAGCTTTCTCACCTATTTACAGTGAGACATGTTGACCAGGTACTCATGTGCTATTTCAGCATGGATGCTAATTTTAGGATAAAGAAAACAAAGTAATATTGTCCCCCCATCTCTTTTTTTGGGGGGGGGGGATGGATTTAGCTCATTCCTCAGAAATTGTTTTGGTACCTTCCCAGGGATATCAAGTGTCATAGTTTAGAGGCAAGCACGTTTGTTTTATAAATAGGAGGCTGAAGCTCATTGGGTGATGTTTGCAATGCATTACCACTGGTCAATTACTTAATTACTGAAAGGCTAGTAAATCCTGCTGAGTTTTACACATTATTACAGAGTCAGAAGTAAGGTCAAGGTGACTGACCAGAGGAGGTGTTTAACTGTCAGTTGGATGGTGTCTAATCAATAACCAAAGCAAACAGTTTACACACAATCGGATATGACTGGCAGACATTTATTGAACATTTGCCATTGAACATCATGCTAGATCTTGGGAACAGAAAGTTATGCAAACATGACTTCTGCCTTTGAAAGTCCTGTAGTCTTTCCTGAGATGTAGAGCCTACTTGCAGAGAGCTGATTATGTGAGGGAGAGTACCTGAATTTGTAGAAGTCTATATTATCTGGGCTCAGATGCAGGTCTGATTCTAGGTCCTGGACCATGGGAGAAAGCCTGATGGAAGGCAAGGTTTGAGGGCCTCTCAAGCAAGTGTGGGGCTTGGGTGGGATGCACTGTGCTGTGGGAGTGTTGGTGAAGTCCACAGATCTAGGAGAGGCATTCTGGCTTCTGAGGGACTATGAGGGTTGTATCTGCCTGAAGACAAGGGAGACTGAAGAAACAGATCAGGGTCAGACCTCAGATGCCCTTGAATTGTGGTTTGTGGCATACTGAACTTCTGATGGTGATGATGGAACTTTTGATGATAGTTTTTTTTATGGCTTTTAAAAAAGATTAGTCTGTCAGTGTTTTATAGAAAGAAGTGGAGTGGCAGGAACACTAGTGGTAGGGGAAACATTGAGGAAACATTAAATTACAATTATAGATGATATATATAAGAGCAAAGGGGGCTGGGGATGTGGCTCAAGCGGTAGCGCGCTCGCCTGGCATGAGTGTGGCCCGGGTTCGATCCTCAGCACCACATACAAACAAAGATGTTGTGTCCACCAAGAACTAAAAAATAAATATTAAAAAAATTCTCTCTCTCTCTCTCTCCTCTCTCTCTCTCTCTCTCTTAAAAAAAAAAAAAAGAGCAAAGGAACAAGTTCAATGTCTCTGGCTGAGATGAAGAAAAAGCCAGACAACCAAGAATTTACCATGTGAAAAGAATTTTTTTTTTTTGGTATATTACCTATGAAAAATAAAGAATGATTGAATCTGGACTATAGTAGATCTGCATATCCACACATCATCTCTGGATTGTAAGTGGGTTTTGGTATTTAATGAGAGGTGTTCTCATTAACTGGAAGGTGCGCTAAGACTATTCATGCTTCACTGATAGTGTGTGCTGTATGCATCTCTATATCCTGAGAGCAGGGAATTGTACAGTGCCTTGTTAACTACCAGTGCTTCACTGTCTTCCTAGAACAATTGGAAGCCTTTTTTTTTTTTTTTTTTTTTTTGGTACCAGGAATTGGATACAGAGATACTTAACCAGTGAGCAACATCCTCAGCCGTTTTTATTTATTTATTATTTTTTTCTTGATACTGGGGATTGAACTTGGAGGCACTTGACCACTGAGCCACATCCCCAGCCCTATTTTTTGTATTTTATTTAGAGACAGGGTCTCACTGAGTTGCTTAGCACCTTGCTTTTGCTGAGGTTGGCTTTGAACTCATGATCCTCCTGCCTCAACCTCCCCAGCTGCTGGAATTACAGGCGTGTGCCACTGTGCCCAGCTTATATTTTATTTTGAGACGTCTCACTAAAGTACTCAGGGCCCTCTAAGTTGCTGAGGCTGGCTTTGAACTTAGGATCCTTCTGCCTCAGACTCCTCAGCCACTGGGATTACAGACAGCTAATTGAAAGCCCAGTTAATTGTAAGCCATTAGTGAGAAAAATGAAGGAAGAGAATAAGGGAGCAAGTGAAGAAATCTGAAGTAAAAGACACATGGATGGTTCTGAGCTAGCAGGGTTTGACTTAGGATTTTTGACTTTATGTCGGTTGGCAACAGTCCAACAACATTCTTCATTGATAGAAATCTACAATGGGACAGAGTAATATAAGACATATGGGTGTGTTAGAGCCCTTTATTTCATCCTTGTCCTGCCTGGCAGGGTGGGATGAGACTGTTTGGGTGGTGTGCTTGTGAAGCCAGACTTAAAATTAGGTAGTCAGTGTAGTTAGGTAAATCGGGTCTAATATCGAGTGAAATCTAAAATGGAGGCCATGTTGAGAATGAATTTCCGGAAAAGTTGAGCAACTCTCAGAATGTTAATGAAGTCCAGGAAACAGCCCCAGCAGATTTGAAGATAGCCCATCCCAAAGAAATGTTAATGAACAGCAAACTTAAAGATGCTGCCTCAAGAGTCCTTCCTGCCCAGATTACTTCTTTGGTCCTCCTGTGTCCCACCCCTTGGGCCTTCCCACCTACATTCCATCACTGAAAGAACTATAAAAAGGGGAAACAATTGCACTTCCACGGATTCCATCTCTTGGGTCCCCTTCTTCCTCCGGGAGAAGTCTTTTCTGCTGTCCTTTAATAAACTTCTATTTTCCACTCTAAACTTGCCTCTGCGTGCTTCTCTGGTGTTATACTTCAACATTGGGGAAGAAAGGACTCGTCACCAGTCAACAGTGGTAACAGTTGGTAAAAGACATTCTCTGCTTTTCCAGATAGCTCTTTGTCAAGGAGATGCTGAGCACACTCACTCTGCTACAGAAGATCAGTGTCTACTGGGGCTAGGTTCTGTCCCGTCATACATATCCAAGATCATTGGCAGAGAGGTAGCCTTCTCTGCTTCATTTCTGCAGCCACCAAGCCAGCCCTGAGCACTCTGATGTCCCTATCTTCTAGGAGTCCTGGCTGACTTTGTTTTCAGGAGAGCTTGTTAATAGGGCACCTGGCAAAACAGCTATGTTGGTCAAACACACGTGTGAGGCAAATATTTGACAAGGGAAAGTGGATTATTTTGGAATTTGTGATCATCCGAAACAGGAGCTAAGTTTGACATTTACTTTAGAAATACCGGAAAAAAAGGAAAATAACCAAATGAATAGAAGATTTCAAGAGGGTGTTTACCTCTTCAAGGAAAGGAAGTGTTCTCTAGAGCTTCAGAAGGAGTCATTTGCATATAAACAAAGCCCTTATGGGCTGAGGCCAGCATGACTCAAGCTGCCACCTCACAGTTAATTATAAGTCATTTTTCTGCTTTGGAGAAAGCAGCTTTTCTTTAATTTCTTCCTTTACTGCACCTCTCCTGCTTTGATACCACCTGCACTTGAAATTAAGAAAATCACGTTTCCTCATTCACAGATTCCACATCAGACGTTCTTCATTTAAATAGATCTTCTTCCTCAGATACTGGAATGCAAATTAGGAAGCAGAAAAAAAATGGATGAAAAAAGAAAGAGAAAACTTTCAGTGCAAGTGAGTGTCCTCTGACTTATTCTTGCCACCCCTCCCCTTAATTTTTATTTGCTGCTAAAAGGCCTCAGCTGGGTGCAGTGCCCTGGGTCTCCTTGAACACTTTCCAGCCAGCCAGAGGTCCTCTTCCCAAACTAGATCTTTGGCAAGCTGCAAATCTCTCTTAACATGGCAACTGCATAGCAAATTGTTCTCTCTAAAAAATGCATAGAGATGATGTAATTAAAATGAAAAAAAAAAAAAAGCCTAGATATAATCACTCAAGATTAAAGAAATTTCTCACTCTTGTACATCCACAATCCCTTGCTGCTTTCTTCCCCTGACATTTCTACTCCTGGTCCTGCACTTCCATCTAAGATTTGAACTTGAACATAAGGGCTGTTTGAATCATTGCTCTGGGCAAAAACAACCCTCAAGCTCTTGCCAAGTATTTTTTCCTTCCCCTCTTATCTGTTTAAACATTTCAACTCAGTGTGCAGTGTGCCTGAAAGTGACTCTGATGTAATTACTTACAATGATACCTCTCTGCTGAAGCCTGTAATTCCCTCTTGATTAAGATGGTGATATTGATTTGGCTAGGATTGCATGCAAATAAACCGTGGCACTGAGGAAGGTGTAGCTTTTCAGCCTGCCAGTGTATTTTTGACTTCAGTTTAGCAGCTGAGTTTCCCCACCCATCTGGTTTGACTATAGCATTTATATAGATTAATAACTGTCTGCTAGGCTCAGATGGAAACCATAGCCATCAAAAGTTCTCATCTGGAGCCTTTGTTTAGGTTGTGCCTATCAATGCCAGCCATCTCTGCTCTTACATTTATCAGAGTAATTGAAGTCAGTTGGGCTGACTGTCAAAAGGTCATTGTCCTTCAGAAGATGACAGGTGAAGGAGGGGACGGAGAAAATATTTTAAAGCATTAGAGTGATGTGGTAATTAATCACCAGTAGAGTCTATACTGAGTTCTGCAGTATGCATTGAAGAATATAGGCTTTTAGAGTAATTGACTACCAATTTCTATTCATTTGGAACAAAACCAAAATTTACAGCTATGGATCCTTTCAAAAATAAGGAAAGAAAATACATTAGGAGAACATAATTATACCTACCACCCAAAAAGACTTTGTATTACCTGGAGTGCTGGTGTAACAGGGACCAGGCAGGGTGAGTGCCACTGAGAGCAAATCTGGGGCAATGGGTTGACAGGGATTCCTTGAGACATTAATTTGGAACATGTGTAATTCAAATAAGGCTGACTGGATTGAAAGGGATGCTTTTTGAGTGGGGTGGGATGGTAGAAATGTTTCAAATTAAAGAAGACCAAAAAGACAGAACAACAAAATGCAATACTTGACCCTGGGCTGGATCCTGCTGTGGAGGAGGAAACTGGTACAAAGAATATTATTAGATCAAATGATAAAATTGGTATATGTGTAGTATACTAGATGAAACTATTGCATCAATATTAAAACTGCTAAAGTTGATATCTGTAGTAGGATTATGCAAGAGAATGTTTTAATTTTGGAAAATACACATAATGTGTACAACTTACCCTGATAAAGGATTAAAAATTAGGTAGACAGATATCATATACATCTATATATGAGAGAGGAAATGGGGAAAGAGTGAGAAAGAGAACAGATGATAAAGTAAAGAAGTAAACTATTGGACTGGGGATGTGGCTCAAGCGGTAGCGCGCTCGCCTGGCATGCGTGCGGCCGGGGTTCGATCCTCAGCACCACGTACAAACAAAGATGTTGTGTCTGCCGAAAAACTAAAAAATAAATATTAGAAAAAAAAAAGAAGTAAACTGTTAATAATAAGTGAATCTGGGTAAAAGGTATATGGGTTTCTATTCTTTTTTTTGGGGGTGGGGGGAAGGTAGTACAGAAAATTGAACTCAGGAGTATTCTACCACTGAGCTACATTCCCAGCCCTATTTTGTATTTTATTTAGAGACGGTCTCACTGAGTTGCTTAGCACCTTTCTTTTGCTGAGGCTGGCTTTGAACTCATGATCCTCTTGCCTCGGCCTCCCAAGCTGCTGGGATTACAGGCATGAGCCATGGTGCCCAGCTTTTTTCCCTTCTTATCCTTGTAATTTTTCTGTACATTCGAAATTATTTCCAAATAAAAAGTTAAAAAAAAAAATCAGGGAAGTTGCCTTCAAGGGCCTGACTCAAATTTTGTCTGACTCAAAGTTCTTTCGCCATGGAGTCATTAAAAATTTCGACCTTATTGTTTTGGTATAAAAGAACACGTATTCATGTGCTACTTACTTCTTATTTTCCTCCTTTCTACACATAGTTATTTGAGAGAAGAGACCAAGACCCATTTGTGGAAGAGATGGATCTTGAATTACCACAGATGTAATGCAAGAGCACATATATTTTGCTAGAGTCAGAATCCTGAGTGGGTGAAAGAAACATCAGTCATCCATACATGTGTACCAGGCACATGCTGGTTTAGCTGCCAGGGCTGTTGTAGAAGCCTTCTGGCTATTCTGCTTTCCTCCATTCTTTCCTCCAAGTTGTCTCCTAGCTGTTGGAATTCCTTCTGTTCAGACTATGTCCATTCTTGTCCTCAAGTTCCTACCATTTCCCATGCTTCCTCCCGCAATAGAACCTATCTTCATTTATGCTCATCAGTCCAACTTACACTGTATACCACAGCTCTTTGATTGTTTTTATTTTCCTTTTACATGATGTGACTTTTCCTGACAAATTAGGAAAGTAATGCATGTTTATCATAGAATTTTTCGGAAGTAGAAAAATACGAAGAAAGAAAAATGTGATAATCCTGCCACTCAGGACAACCTTTTGTGAATCTTTTGGTGTATTGCCTTTGCTTTTTTCTTTCCTTTTAAAACATATTTTCTTTTAGTTATAGGTGGACACACAATATCTTTATTTCATTTTTTAAAATGTGGTACTAAGGATCGAACCCAGTGCCTCACACATGCTAGGTGAGTGCTCTACTACTGAGCCACAACCCCTGCCCTCCTTGCTTTTTTCTGGGCAGACATTTGTGTATATACATGTAGGTTACATATTATATAAGATCTCTCTCTTTTAAAGTTGCACATTTCATTGTAATATCATTAAATGTTATTTAAAACATGATTTTTAATAGTTGCATATTTTTCAGTTAGATGGAGGAATCAAGGCTGATATTTAGTTATCCTGCAATATGGTGGCTCTAAGTAGGGCTATTTATATCTTCTGGTTGGTTTATTCATTTTGATTGGTTGGTGTGTTGGGTATAATATAAATTGATTGGAGCCTTTGCCAAACCAGTAGTTAGAACATCACCTGTGAGTGAACCCTTACAGAATTAACTTTTTCCTATTGTTGGGTATTTAGGTTGTATTTAATTCATGCTATTACATGTAACTCTACAAAAGACCAAGACAAAACAAAAAAGAAAAAGCAAAGCCAACACTTATATAATGATTATTGACAACTCATCCAGTTAAGTTTCTAGAAATTCAAGAATGGTTCAAAGATATAACAACTTCAAGGGCTTTGATGCACATTGCCCTGTGGAAAGATTGAATTCATTGGCAGTGTGCTTGTGCCAGTAGGGCATGTGTGTTACAATGAACCCTGAAAATCTGAATCCTGTTATTTTTAAAAGATCTTTGCCAATCTGAGAGTTGAAAAACGTTGTCTTGCTTTAACTTGTATTTTGGGGGTAATCTTTTGAACGTGAGCATCTGAGTGTTTTGTAGAATGTGCTTTGCCATTTTTCTCTGCTCACTTCTCTGCTCTACGCTTCACCAGTGTCTCTAGGCTCTGTCTTTCCTCCTTTGGAACATGTGACAGCTGCTCCCTCACTAGTTGCCAGGGTTCGTTTGGCTACTTTCCTTGGCGAAGTGATGCCACTTCCTCACAGGACTACTTGCAAGTCTCCTAAAGCAGTTCCTTAATTGAAAATAATTGTTTTTGCTTGTGGATGAGTTATGTTGCTTTTTGTGGATGTGTTATGTTCACATGTAATTTAAGTTCTCTAAGGGCAAGAACTTTTTTTTTTTATTTACTGTTTTTATTTTTAGTTATATATAGACATGATACTTTTATTTTGTTGGATTATTTTAATTTTTTCTAATTAGTCATATATGACAATAGAATGTACTTTGACACATCATATATAAATTGAGTATAACTTCTTATTCTTTTGGTTGTATATGATGTGGAATCACACTGGTTGTGTAGTCATATATGTACATAGGGTAATAATGTCCAATTCATTCTATTATCCTTCCTACCTCCATACCCCCTCCCCTCCCTTCATTCCCCTCTGACTAATCCAAAGTAACTATTCTTCCCTAACCTTTCCCTCTTATTGTGAATTAGCATCCACATATCAGAGAAAACATTTGGCCTTTGGTTTTTTAGGATTGGCTTATTTTGCTTAGCATGATATTCTCCAGCTTCATCCATTTATTGGCAAATGCCATAATTTTATTCTTCTTGAACACTGAAAATGTGTACCACATTTTCTTCATCCATTTATCTATTGAAGGATACCTAGGTTGTTCCATAGTTTAGCTACTGTGAGTTGAGCTGCTACAAGCATTGATGTGGCTATGTTACTGTAGTATGCTGATTTTAAGTCCTTTGGGTATAAACTGAGGAGGGTGATAGCTGGGTCAAATGGTAGTTCCATCCAAGTTAAGAACTTTTTAAAATAAAAATAAAACAATTCTTTGGCATTGGTTTTATTATCTATTGCTGTGTAACAAACCATCTTCAAAGGTTTGCAGTAGCTTTCCTTGTCTGTCTGCCTGTCTGTTTCTGCCAGTCTCTCTCTTTCTGTGTGTGTGTGTGTGTGTGTGTGTGTCTGTCTGTCTGTCTCTGTGTCTCTTTCTCTGTCTGCTTCTTTACATGGTTAGCTGGGGCTTCCTCAAACCATGGCTGTCTTGGAGTATTTGAACTTCTTACCCAGTGGCTGTCTTCTTCAGAGTTAGTACTCCAAGGAGATCAAGATAGAAGTAGAAGACTTCTTATAATCTAGCCTTAAAAATGATGCAACTTCACTGCAGCCACATTTCCTTGTTAGTCAAAAGGGAGTCACAGGGTCTCAAAAGTGAGCTCAGATTAAAATAGAAGGGACTACATAGGTATGTAAATACTGGGGTATAGAGTGGATATCTTTGGATCCATTGATTGTGTTCAGTCCGTATTTAACATTCAATAAGTTCTTATTTAATGAACGACCTAGAAACTAGAGATACATTGTTTTCTGGAAAGCTGATTTGATCTTTAATTTTCTTTGCTGGTAGGAAGGGCCAAGCGAATGAGCTGTGAATACTGAGACTTGGCATAACTGCAATCTAATCTCAGAACAGCAAGTAACCTTGAAGAAATTCACTAATGGGGGTAAATACATCCTACCGGATGTATTATTCTAAGACTTTATTGTCCTTAGTTACCTAACCAATATTTTCCTATTTATCCCTATTCTCTGTCTTTGAGTAGGGCGTCAACTTCAGTGACACCAAGCCTCCCAGTACATGCTGCTGTTCAACAAGATCATAAAGGCACTTCAGTGCCATTGAGTATCCTTATGGAACTCAACATTTTGAAGTTTGATATTGGTTAGTGACAGCTCAGCTTTCTACCAGAGATCTAGATTTCAAGATTTGTTTCTGAATATGGGTTGGAAGCAGGAGCTGTCTCTGGCTGACTTGGTCAAGGGATGTTTTTGGTCAAGTCTATTTTGGGCTAAAGTATAAAATTGATCCATTCATTTCCCATGCAATGACAAACAGAAACACGTTGCTTGAAGAGTTCATTACTTCAGTTAAAAATCATTGCTCCTTTGCCATGTTTAAGATTGCACCACATTCTTTCAAGAAGCTTATATGAGAGAGAGAGGAGATTAGACGTATATACCCAGATACCAAACCAGGAGGCCTATGCTAAGGGCGATACAAATGATGTAGACATGAAATGCTACAGGTGTTCAGAATAATAAGAAATCACTCAGTCTAGGGTGGCATTTGTTGGGCTTAGTCTTAATGCAGAGCCCAATACAAATGGGAATGGAAAGGAGATTTGCTTCTCTGGCAGCATTTTCTAAGCATGCTTAGGCAACATGGGGAGACCAAAGAGGGTTAGCCCACTTTGTGCCCTCTCAACAGAAACCAGACAACCACGGGAGGAGCCTCCACTGTGGCCACACGGAGGGCTGCTCTGAGTCCTCTCAACTGCTGCCAATATCTGCAACAGCAGTAGGTGTGGCAATTTCTGTAGGTTTGTAGGTCCCCTGATGGGTGGAGAGGCCTGGCCTGGGAACAATCCCAGCACACACTGGGAAAAGAATGTTCAAATGTTCAGTTTGGGCCTTGAGCAGTGCCTGAGACTGCAGAGGGTCTCAGCAGGGAAGCAGTTAATGTCTCATAGTACACTTTTCAAGTCAGAGGAGATTCGCAGCCCCTCCACCCATCTGGGGCTGGCTTCTCACTGGGTTTAGGGGATTTGGAAGGGATTTGAGGTGGGTGTGGTGCAGTTTCTAGGAAATAAAACAATCCTCTTCTTTGACCTTTAATGTGATTCAGATCAGCATCTCCTTGGTAGGAAGCTTCTTCTGTGCAGCCTGTTTCTTGGGACCCTGAATTCTGAGTAGGAAGCAGGAAATTCAGAGCTTACCCTCTACCTCTCCTATTGGCTGATGCTCACCTGGGTTCAAAACCTAACTCAAATCCTGATTCTTCAGGTAATTTCTTCTTCTGCCTTCTCAGCAAACAGTGGCAGAGAATAGGCCTCCTTCAAGACTCCGTGAAGGGCAAAATTACAGGCAGGGTATACAACTAGTGATGGGATGATGAGAGCCACACTTTAGAACTGTCATCTGATCCCAAATGGTGCACCTTATGCTCTTTGGAGGGAAGTTGAAAAGCAAGGGTTAAATTAAGGACAAAATAATGTGCAATGACTGCCTTCACAAATCAGGGCTTAATTAATTCCAATGAAGTCAGGGATGTGACTGTCGAGTTCTGTGTTTTGTGTACTTGGTGACGTACTGTACAGTGTCCCTCTGATGAAACAGAAATCCTGTCCTATGCTGAGAGCCATCTTTTCCCTCTGCTTTGGCATCATAACATGCTTTGGCTGTATAATTTGTAGCTAAAAAAGAACATATTTTTTACATGGCATCCAAAATAAAAGTTTAGGCTAGGTTGTCAGATAGCTTTTAAAATCTGTAAAGACTCAATATAAGAGAGAGAATATTTCATTACTCAAGAAACATAGATTTTGCTTAATCAATGGGATTCAACAGGTTTAACTACAACATGGACAGACTGTGAGGTAGATAATCTACCCTAAGTGATAAAGACTACTTGTTTTTTTAAAAAAATATTTATTTTTTAGTTGTACACAATATCTTTATTATTTATTTATATGTAGTGCTGAGGATCGAACCCAGGACATATTAGGCAAGCACTCTATTGCTGAGCCACAACCCCAACCCCTAAAGACTACTTGTTTAAACAGAATATATTCTGGAAAGCAGTGAAAGAAAGAAAAAAAAAGATATTTTTTACAGAGTTGTCTGACTTGACTTTTGTATAGGCTTTATTTTATTTACTTTTTGCTATTTGGGAATTGAATCCAGAGTAGGGACACTTTACCACTGAGCTACATCTCTAGCCCTTTTCATTTTTTTTTTTTTTTAATTTTGAGAAAAGATCTCCCTAACTTGCTGAGGCTGGCCCCAAACTTGAGATCGTCTTGTGCCATTGTGCTGAACAGGTTTTAAATGAAGAGCAGTAGATGTTGCCATGAGTCTCTGCCTTAGTCATCTTGACAGTACTTCCTGGGAGGCAGATGGCTGAGACCAGATCTGTCAGGATCTTCTGACAAGTCTTAAAACATCTCCTGACCCTCAAGAGTGGATGATTGACATCCTATTCAGTACAAATGTAATAAACGGTTTCAAGCCAGGCAGTTAGGAACATTGACCACATCAGCACGTATCAGTCAAAGGGATAAGCCTGTTGCACAATATGTCCATATATTTTTGAGAAAACTTACGTAATGTCATGGACTAATGATATGAGTCTAGATTATCTGATTCTTTTTTTTTTTTTTTTGTCTTTGAGTTTGTTGGCCTTTTTAGTTTATGTCCAAGTGAGGATCTGTTAAGTAGATTAGCTTCAACTCAAGGGAGATAACATTAATACTGCAACATTCCAAACAAGCACGGATGGCTTCATCTCTTAAGCTTCAGTTAATTTACAATAAAAGCTGGATTCCAATGAGCCAATTACAAATGAATCAAGTGCAAATTCTGTTTTTGTGTACTCCATGATTCACGGTGCCCCTCTGTTGGAACAGAAAATCCTGTCGTGTTTTGAGAATTATCTTTTTCCTTTCCTCTGGCCCCATAATATGTTTCGACTGCGTAATATGAATGTGAATCCAGGGCATCAAATAATGCTCCTCAAGTTTTCATGTAACTTTGGTTTTTGCCTATTCCTCCAGGGTTAGAAGGACAGACAACTCAATCAGATGCTTATTCATGGTTACACCTACTTGGAGGCTGCGAGAGAAAAAGTTGGTGAAAACATCTGTGGCAAATCCAGTTCTTCATGGCCTGGAGGGATTAACCACATGAGAAAACCTTATGAATCATGTTTATTCCTCTTTCAGGCACTATTTGTATCCAAGCTTTGCATGAGCCCAGATTAAATAGATAAATTTATTTTCCTGAGTATTGTTATTTACATAACTCTCTGGACTTTTGAGTTTAAGCTCACAAAAATCAATACATAAATATCCTTCTTAAGCTGTTTAAAATTGTAGATGGTCTTTGGCTACACTACAGCATTTGCATTTTGAGAAAAGAAGTCTATTAAATGTCCTCTTTTGCCTGTAAAATATAGCTGAGATTGGCTAGCTGCTTGATGATAAAGTCTGAATTCTCTCTGGGCAGACTTCCTTCTGTTCAAGTCTCTGACCCTTGGTCAAGAAATACAAATAGGGCTGGGGATGTGGGTCAAGCGGTAGCGCGCTCGGCCCGGGTTCGATCCTCAGCACCACATACAAAAAAGATGTTGTGTCCGCCGAGAACTAAAAAATAAATATTAAAAATTCTCTCTCTCTCCCCTCTCTCACTCTCTCTTTTAAAAAAAAAAAACCAAATGCAAATATACGTGAGTTCATGTGGGAAGTCGTTCCTGTACTGATGGAGAAATCTGTGGAATTGATTTTGTTTGTCTGCTGGACTTTAAGTGGATGCATCTTTTCTTTCTCCTCCCTTGACTTCCTGACTTGTGACCTACCATTTCTGCTGACCTACTGACCTGGTGTTGAGGGAATTTCTAGCTTTGGAAAAACAGACTGTGTTGCTACTTCTAGAGGCAAAGGGACTCTGTTTTGGTGCCGAGATAAAAACAGTTAAACTTCAGAGGGTTTTAGATTAATAGGAAGGTTTTCTTAAAGAGTCATACGTGAGTTATCTTGGAAATTCCCACCTGGAAATTTTACAGCTTCAATTACTTTAAATAAATGAAATAGCTTGTGCTGATTTAGGATATCTTCTCCAATTAACCTTAAAAAGTCTGCCTTTTAATTCCTAATACTTCAATCAAGAAAGATTTTTACAATTTTCACAGTCAGAGCCATGTAATTTGAGCAAATCATTTAACCTCTATGTGTCTATTTTCTTATCTATAACATGAAAGAAATTATACTGTGACCTCTACTATTTCTTCAAGGTCTAAAATGGTATGATTCTATAATTTCTTTTTCCATATGCATACCATCCTTTGTTGAAGAGGAATTGAAAGCCTGAAGCACCTAACACACATAAATAAAATCCAGTTTTCAGACCTAGGATAATATTCCAGCTCCTTACCATTTACTTGCTGAATGAATTTGAACTGGGTTCCTTTATGCATAAAATGGAGATAGTATTACTTATCCCATAAGATTCTAATAGATCAAAATAGATCATTTTATAAGATGAATGAAATTGTGTCTGGCATAAAGTAGATACAATTTCATTCACCTTATAAAGTAGATGCTCAATAAATGCTAGTTCCCTTCCCTTGTGGAGCCTTATACTACAACTCTCTTAAATGCTCTGATTTCTCCCACAGTTGTGAATCATTCTTCATCCAGTACATATTGACATGGCTGTCTCTCTTTATTAAGAGAGGGCCAAATGGGATGAGATGAAATCTAGATCCAAGGTCTGTCTCTTGCTGCAGACACAACTTCCTAATTTTTGTCATTAAGAATTCTCAACAGCAAAAGCAACTTGGGGATTTAACAGGAAAAAGCTATCAGCCAGATTGACTCCTGTCAAAGGCTCCATGTAATAAACATTTACAAGAAGTGAAGCTTGATAAGTGTGGCCCCTTTCCAAAAAAATGTGTGGCAATGGCAGCTTTGAGTCTGGCGTTAAGATCTTTCCGGGTTGTTTTTCCACTTTGCTTAGTTTCTCTCCAGTTCAGAAGTAATTGAAACCGAGTGCCTATGAAGAATTTTATAGATAGTGACACTGCCTTGTTTTAACCAAGGAAAACAGTAACAAGGGAAGAGATTTCCTTTCACAGTAAGACAGGCTTCCTTCTGCACTTAGGGCCTAATAATCTCTGCTTTCTTGTTAAAGATGAACCTGCCATTCTTCATGCTGGTCATACATAGCTGAGGTTTATTTTGGCCACAAAAAACTTTATTTCTTTTTTCAGGCTTTGCTATGCTGATGGAATCCTAGGATTCTGGAACTGAGAGAACTCCAGTTGACTGATTGAATCCTTTTCCTTCCCTCAACTTGAAAGTGGGTGGAGTGGGCACAACAGGGATGTTAGTCTAGCAGATGAGAATCTAAGCTAGAGAGTAATATTGGGGTCAAACCAAATGCATCATCTTTTCAAGAGAGTCCAGAGACAAAACAGCAGAGTCAACCACCCAACCAGTGGGGGCAGGAAGAGGACTGGAGATGGAGACAAGAGCTGGGAACCAAGCGGCAGCTGGAAGGACTCTCAACCATGGCACCAAGGAATGGAGATGTATGTGCTCTACTGTTGTAGGTACCCGGGCTGCAGGAAGCTCAGACTGCTTGAAGATTTGGCTGACAACAAAACCAACTGCTCCATTTTTCACAAGAGAAAAAAGTAGCGCATCGGGAAGTGGAAAGATAATGCCAACGTTGACACAGTTGGTGACAGAAAGGACTGGCTCTGGGCTCTCCTGATTTCATCTCTCTCTCTCTCTTTTCCTATAAGCCATTTTCCCCCTTTGGTGTTTCGTGGATGGGCCTCTTTATAATATTATGTTTATTACAGTGATTCTCTGTAGCTGACATTTCTTGTTTAAAGTGACTGGAGGATGCTATTCTATTCAGGGTAGACTTTTTTTTTCTTAAACACAAAAAAGTTGTAGTTAAACCATGTACTATGTTTACCACGTACCTATCAAAAAATGGTTTCTCCACACACTACTGCATTCATAGATGGAGGAAGAGGGAAATTTGGGCCAAACTAGAGAATTAGATGAACTTTTCCTCATAGTTGTCCACTATTCTTTTTCTATGCATTTAAAAGACAGTTTTGTTTTTGTCTAATACTTTTCAATTATCTAAGGTAAATTATAGAAAAGTATTAAGAATTTTAATAGAATGTTTTTCTTAAATCATTTGCTTTAATGAGATATGTTTTATGAATGCCAACTTAAATTTTACATAATGAGGCTATACTTATTAATACATAACACTACCAAATAAACAATTCAGAGAAATCTGTTTAAACATGGGGTGACATTTATACATGTATTTCTATTTTAGTCCCCTGGAAACGTCACCAAAGTGGGAGGAATATTAGGAACTAAAAAAATAGATAAACCTAAAGAACAAGGATTATAGTGAGGCAACATCACCAGGTGAGAGATGCCCACAGACATGGAAGGTAGAAAATTTTGGATACACACAGAGTGTCTAAAGAGAGAGCAGAATCCAGAGTGAGCTGAGGGAAAAGCCAATGAAAAGCTCCCCGTGTGTGTTGCGGACTCCAGAAGGCTAAAGAATTGGAAATGGTGGTCCTTTCTGATATCAAACATAAGCAGTGCAGCCAAAAACCAGAAAACTGATCCCTTGAATCTCTACCAGCTCCACTCCTTAGTACCTCCTGATTAATAAGAGCTGCCAAAGTTCCTTTTTTCCCTTTGTCAATGTTTAGAAAGATTTGCTTTGCATTTTATATAGGGCCATGTCTCCACAGACAAATTGAATTGGGAAATAATTGGATTTAAAGATGCTCATTTTGGAATTAGTTTAACTGCAGACATCTGAGGGTCGACTATGCTGAGCTGTTACAAAGATGACTAAAACTGAAACTCCTTTTCTCTGTGCTTCTAATCAAACTGGGGAGATATAGACACCAGCTAATTACAAACAGGACAGAATGTGCTTAAAAGGGCATCTCACTGGATCATGAGTGCATAGGATGTGACTGGGGAGAGTGAGAGTTTGGAGGAGCAAAGGGCCCAGGGGGTCTCAAAGAATTTTCCTGTGAGTATTGAGCTGTCAGATGGTGAACCATGAACAAGATGAGATATACTTTAGAAGAAAAGTACCTGTAGGACTTCTGTTGAAATGTACTGTACAGGTGTGGAGATGAGCAAATGATTTGGTTTTAACACTGTCCGAATCTAAAGCTCCAGAGAAATGTTAAGAATTACATTTTTATTGCATGTGGGTTACTGCTATTATTAGTTAGTCAGTGGGTTTAAAGGATTTTCTAGGATGAGAAAGCAAATAACCTCCCCTGGGGGTGTGTCATCCCTTGATATCCAGGTTTTCATTGGAGGGCAGCTTTATCAATGGGACTGTCATATATCGTGAATGTCTTGAGGGAGCTATCTTGGGGAGGCATGGGGCTTAGTGGTGTTCAGTGAGGGGGATACACTTGAATGCAACTTTATCCTTCAGCTAGTGTAGCAGAGAATATTAATATAAAGGCAGTGACTGAGGCAGCTCCACCATTTATCATGGCGGCTTCTGTAAGGCAAGGGCTGTGACATATGCAGCTTGCCATCTCCGTGTTGGTAACCTGCCACAGGAATAAGTGGAACTGTGTCCTCTTCTCACTAGATGTTAGTGATGTTCTCTCTTGTTCTACCAACTTAGCCACTCTGTAGTGATCAGCTAATTAATTCAACAAATAATTATTGAATATCTTCCACGTGCCAGAAACAGTTATTTGAGTTCCTTACCTCTTAGAAATTACTCCTGCCTCCATGGGATCCCATGGGTTTTGCAAGGATGAACCCTTTACTAAATTAACTTGTTAAAAAAAGGCCCCCGAATCCTGGATAATATAGACTCAAATCACCATATTGTGTTTGCCAGATTTTATGATCTAAAAGCTTGTTATTTGACTGTTAAGTTTTGAATTTTATTGGCTATTTATAATGATTTATGTTCTACTTATTTACTTAACCATTTGGAGTTATAAGAGTTGTTTTATAAGCATCATAACTTACTGGACAGGATTAAGTATCCATTTTTAAAAGTTTCTAGTATTTGCTCTAAAACTTAACAAGCACAAGGTTTATTTTGAAATCACAGCAGTTAAATTGTATGGTCTTCAATGACTATGAGGGAACAGATTTTCCCCTACATTCTGGACCACAATTTATTATTGTTTAAATCAATGCATGACTCTTTGCATACCAGTCTGTACTTTGGGTCATACGGACTTAACCTCAGAACAAAATCACTTTGTTCAGTGAAAAACAGGGCCCCACTAGTCCTCTGGAACCCTTTCCATGTATCCCATAAGAAAAAAAGTTTATTTGACTGCATGATAACCTCATGCATAATTCCTCATAGAAATAAACCTGACAAAAATGTCTTACCCACCCTGCCACAGAGGGGAACTTAATGTCAGCTTCAGTATTAACTCCTGCAAGGCAGGTAGATGGTGCTCCAAAAGACAGGAGTCTAGGAGAAAGTAGACCCAAATGCTTAATCAAATAGTAACATAAAAATCCTCATAGTTGTACAAAGTTTTTTTTTAATGTATATATATTTTTAGTTGTAGATGGACACAATACCTTTATTTTGTTTATTTAGTATTTTTTTATGTGGTTCTGGGGATCAAACCCAGTGCCTGGTGCATGCTAGGCAAGCACTCTACCACTGAGTCACAATCCCAGCCCCCAAAGTTATTTTATATATATTTGCTATTGTATTCCTTCAATAGTGCCTGAGATTATGCTACTAAGAACATTTTCTAGAATTATGCAGATGACTTGAGTTTTTATTCCCCTAACAGCAAGGTGGTCAGTAGGCAAGCCAGAGTTTTGGAAGTTTCTGGCATGTCTGTGGTTGACCCACATTTTTAAGAAAGACATTCCTCTGGTAGCTCCAGTATATTGGTGCCATCATAAAGATCTATGTGCTGCTTTTTCAGAGGCTTCTACATGAATATGAATCTACCCTGGTATAATATTTTTATAATCTTGCTCTTTTGAGAGGGTCTAAGACACTTATGAGAGATGAATTTATTTAAATATTTAAACTTTGTAGTTTGTGAGCTCCAGACTCTGTATGTCTACTGTATTTAGGTTTAAAAGCATCTGGGGGTATGAAGCCAAGGACAAGAATAGTGCTGTATAGCATTGCAGTAAAGTCCTAGTTTGCTCCTTCCCCATCCCCAGCCCTGGTGCCAATTATCAGGCCCTACCTATCCTCTCTGATCACTGTTCCTATCCTCATCATTCAAACTCTCTGAATAGAGGCTACTCAGTATTTGATTTGCCTTTTTGTTCTGAATTTCTTGAGAACTTCTCCTTCCCTTACTCACCATATGGTTCCAATGAAAACAACCATGATCTTTTATGTACACATGGCTTCCATGGGCACAGGTGATTAGCTAGACTTGGTATTGACTAAGTTGGAACCAATCAAAGTTCTTTCTCTGGAATTTTTCAAACTGTGATGAATAAGAAAGTCAGCTCCTCTTTGGAAGTGCCAGTAGTTGCAAAGCTCAGAAGAACTCCTGAAGAGTTTTGGTTTCCTCCCCATATGGAAGAAACTGATCTGCAATGAGAGATGATGCCACCATAGAGAAAGACATAGAAATGAGGAAACATGATTTGTGTTTCTGGAAACATGATTTGTGTTTCTGGAAACATGATTTGTGTTTCTGGTTCCAAGTGCTGCTAAATATAGCTGAATCCTTGTCTTTCTTTCAGTTTGGTCCTTTAACCCCATTTTAGTCAGCTTTTTCACTACTGTGACTAAATGACCCAACACAACTGTACAGGAGAAAAAGTTTATTTGGGGGCTCACAATTTCAGAGGTCCTAGTCCATAGAAGGCCATCTCCATTCTTTGGGGCTTGAGGTGAGGCTGAACATCATGGTGGAAGAGTGTGGCAGAGGGAAGTGGCTTCCATGATGATCAGGAAGCAGAAGCAGAAAGTCCACTTGCCAGATACAAATATATACCCAAAGCTGTGCCTCAATACCCACCTCCTCCAGCCACACCCTAACACTTGAGTTATCACTCAGTTAATCCCTATCAGGGGATTAATTCACTGATTGGGTTAAGACTCTTGTAACCCAATTATTTTCTCCTCTGAACCTTCTTGCATTGTCTCACATATGAGTTTTTTTGGGGCACCTCAGATCCAAACCATAACAGACCCTTTCTTGGATTTTGTGACTGATTATTCTGCCATTCAACCATATTAGTTCAAATTGGATTTCTTTTTTACATGCAATCCAAAGGGCCCTGTCTAATGCCCCCTGCTCCCAAGCCCCTCCCTCCAGCATTTGGGAGATACCTGTCTTAGAACACATCTTTTCTGTAGCCCAAATGTCAGCGATCCAATTTGATTTAGTAACCAGTAACTCATGGCTCAAAGGAAACATAGATTAGTTGCCACTAGACTCCAGAGAAACTCCCTGCTTTTTTATTTTATACATTATTGACTCTATGATGGGGATTTTCAGGCTTGACAGAGGGTTCCATGGGGACTGGTGCTATGTCTCAAATCATGCAGAGGCAGCTTAATGGAGGCCTGCCATACATTAATACCCCCTGCTCTTGGAATGAGAGAGCCTTCAACATTTTTGCTGATTAAAGTGTTAGGAAATATAAGCCTGAAGGAGTGGCTGACTGTAGTTTTGCTAAACTATGTAGTTTGTACCACCATAATTCCTTGTTGGCTTATTTTGTTTCTTGAGACGGTGTCTCTTTAGGTTGTACAGGCTGGCCTTGAATTTGAGATCCTCCCACTTGGGCCTCCCAGGCAGCTGAGATTATAGGTGTGAGCCACCACACACAGCCTTCAATATAATTTCTTGACAATATTTGGGTCAGGCTTTAGGGAGTTTTATCGTATGACTATCTCAATCTTGCTTCTCTGGTGGACGGGTGTTTTCTTTTTCTGAATATTGTAACCTCAAGTTGATGTGGGTTTTTGGGAGCCAAATTATTAAATTTTCAAATGAAATAAAGTTTTGGAAGGAGTAAATGAAGTAGGAAAAAGAAAATGTAGAAATTGCAAAAAAAAAAAAAATAAGGAGATGGGAAAATGTGTGAAGGCATTAGAGGCAAGTGAAGTGAAGAAGAAAATGAGGTAGAAAGAAGATATCAGTGAAACCAAAAGAAATTTGAACAGGAAGCTTGAATCCTCCTCATCCATTTTGAAAGAAATGGAGAGTTTCTTATGACTCCAGAAGAAAAAATGTTAAAAACTAAAAGCAAAGTCCTAAACCACGATTTCCTGTCCAGCTGGAAAAGTTTTTAGCTAAGGATGGACGCCAGCAACATCAGCCTAGTAACATTTCCCACTCCCTTTCAGTGCAGGTTGGTTCTGATTTGGCTCTGTGTATGATGTTCTGAGCCAAATAAGTCCTATCCAAGTTGGGACTGGATCCGGTTTCACCTGGATCCTGTGGTTTGGAAAGATCTGCTGGGAGACAGCTCATATTCAGCATGTCACTCCCTGGACTCTCCTGGTGGGAAGAAATAACTCAAAGACAGAACTTCCTGTAGTGCCTTGGAGAAGTTTCTCCTTGACTTAGAACTCAGGTAAGCATCTTCCCATCTCCTGAAATGCAGCTTCTCAGTTAGGTTCTTGGGTGAGTGAGCTGAGTACTTGTGTCTTGAAGGTGCTCTATTTATCTTGTAGTCTCTTTTTTTTCTTCTTTGTTTTCTTTCTTTTTGCCATCAAGAGCTATTTTCTTGCATTTTCATTAACCAGTGACTCCATTAGCTTGTGAAGCACAAGAGTCAGCTGATTCATGTAGAAAACATCTTCATGCTCCCTACACACTGTGGATTCAACATAAATGCAATTTAATCCCATCACCACCCAGACAGCCTTTCAATTCTTTCTCTGAGAGAGCAAGAACAGTATGAGTGTGTTTCAGAATAGTTAGGACCAAGAATGTCACAAGACATGGAATATACAAAATCTTTGCCAGCCAATACTGTTTGATAGATGATAAATGTGTTTGTAAAATAAATCCACACTTGGGCAGAGACCCATTATCAACAGCTGCAAAGCTTAGAGAGGATATCCTGTAGGGCTATCTTTCACAAACACAAAAACACATAAATAAATACCAGGCTGGTTTCAGATGGACTCTGTCACCACTCAAAATTCACTTTTTAGAGATAAAATGTCACCATGAGAGTTTTGTGGCTTCGAGAAGGACCTAAACTTATTATTTATGGCCCTAGAATGAATGGTAAGGCCTTTTCCTTGGTATGACACTTTATTGAGCTGGAAATCCGAAGGAGCCAAGATGGTGGGGTGGAATTGTTTATGTTGTGTTGTGTTGGAGCACCACGCAGATCCCAACTGCTCAAACAGCTGCATCATAAATTACCCACGAAGAACAGATGCAGTGTGGGGGTGTCACTGGGAGACTACAGGAAGAGTTTGTGAATGAAATGATTAGTTACATAAGATCTTTTATAAATAGTGAAAGATAACTAAAAGTACTGGTATGTTTTTTTTTTTTTAATTAAAAATCTGAGTTGAAAAGTTAGATCCAAGACATCATGGTGATATAATTGGCCATTCTTCATGAATTCTGTATTCCAGTGAATCTGCATTCCATTTTATGGTGTCCTCTACGTCAGAAACCTCAGTAAGAAACCTCTTCTTTCTCTTGCATCCTCCATATCCCGTTAGTCATCAGGCCCATCATTTATACTTTCTAAATATTTGTTGAGTCCGGTTCATCCTCTTTGATCCATGTGGCCCATGTCTTGATTCAGGTTATTTAAGAAATTTTTAACTGAGATGATGTTCCACTCATTCTCGAAGACCTCATTTCACCCATCTGACTCACCTTCCAAACTGCTCAAGAGATCTGATGCTTGCTTATCTATTTCAGTGTTTCACATCTCTCTGTGCAGGATAATAAATTCTATATTCCTAGGTATAGCATACAAAATCAAACACAATCAGCCTATTTAGATAGTCTCAATTATAATTTCCTAGAGGCACATTCAAACAGGTTTACTTGCATTTTCTGGAAAAGCTCATGACATTTTCTCTCTTGGTTGCTTTTTTTTTTTTTTTTTTTTTTTTTTTTTTTGCTTTGGATGGCCTGTCTACTCTCATCACAGCTTCTTTAGCCTGACAGACTCCTACTAATCCTTCACAATTTGGTTCCAAATATCTTCTATTCCTCTATGAAGCATTTCTTGTGCATCCTTGCAGGCTTGGGGAAGTGTAATGAATGTTTGTTAACTTTGCTATTCAGGACCTGAACAACCTCTTGGATATACAGTGTTACTTGATCAGCACCCTTCCTAAATCTCTGTCCACCTGCTTCAGCTGAGGCTGACTTCTTCCTTGGGCCCAAGGGAGCAGAGCATGTAACTAGTTTAGGCTGAGCTAATCTGTGCAATCCATTTTCTTGGCCACAGTCATTGTTCAGCCATAGACATGTGATCCAAAGTGGGCCAGTGAAAACCAAAAGAAGTTTCATCTTGGCACTGCTGTTTGAACTGTTGGGGAAGCAGATTTTCTCTTTGTTAGGCTGAGGATTGTAAAGAGCCGAGTCTGAATTTGATAGAAACATCCCTATGGGGTCATAGATTGGAGCTAATCCAGGGGAAGAATGGATGGAAGGAAGACACGTGACTGAACTAAACTCCTCCACTGGACAGAATCCAATATGAATTTTTTAGTTTTGTGAGCCCATGAAGTATACTCCTTTTTTTTTTTCTCATTTTCTTAAGCTTAATGGATTGGGGTTTCTGTTATATTCAACCCAAAGAACCTCAACTCAACCTCAATTATTTCCCTCTGCTCCTTTTCTGTTTTATTTTGCCTTTGCCCTAGTGTTGGTTAGTGTCTGGTGTTTAGATAAATTGGATAATCTAGGGCTTTCTTGTCTCAGGGAGGCATGGAAGCCAAAAAGCATTGAGGGTCTTTCCTCGCTGCCAGTGATGGAGCATATTATGTATCTGGCATAGATTTTTGTATGTTTGGAGGAAGGATGGATAAAAATGGGAAAGACAAAAGTGGGAGGAAGTAGAATAAGGAGAGAGGAGATTTCAGTACTAAATGGGGAAAGATGGAATTATATCAGGGTTTTTGCCTCTATTCAGATAAAAATAAAAGGAATAATTTGGGAAGGGTTGGAGAATGGAGTTACTACCCAAACTGCTTATGATAGCCAAGATCAAGCAAACTGTAGGCCTCCAAAATATGCTTATAAAGATGAGGGTGGGAGTCAGACAAACTTAGACTTGACCTCTTTTAGTATAGTTTCTGTGGAAATTAATCTTGGATATAGGCATTGCACAACTTTCACAGGAAGAATCCTTGGCTTTAGAATTTGAGAGTGAAACCAAGGCAATATATTTTTCTACTTTAGGAAGTGGCAACCTGAATACAGGGGGTCAATTAATAGGTTAGTTTGAGAATGACTTAGTAATTAAGATGACACATAAGAGGGCCCTGATGGCCCTCTTCTAAAGCTGGATTTTTCTCTAGATGCCCACTGGAGCTCTGTTTAATAAAGTATTACTAATTCTCAGACTAAGTCCAGTACTTACTTCTTTGGAAATTATGAGTTTTGCTGTATGCTCTGGATGCTGAAATAACACATGAAGAAGAACCAAGTTATTTCAAAATTCCCTCAGATTAAATAATAGGCCAAAGATAGTTAAGACTCCATGTCTAAAATATTCATTTTATTTATTCTTCAAGGGAGAGGTTCTATAGTAAATAATAAAGACTCCACGGAAGCTGGTTAATAATACACATGAAGTTTAGAAACACTTTAATCCACTATTTCAAATGCTTAAGCCAAGTGTCATATTCTGTCTCTTTCCAAATTTCAGGGTGGTGGAAATGGGAAATTCAGTTTATCTGAACTATGCCCAGGCCTCTGGAGCTTTAGTCTTAAATACTTGGGGTATGTCATATGGTTAACCTCATATAAAACACTTTTTCTTTGGGACTCACTCCCTTATATTTTCGGTCTCTTTCCTTGCCTTACAGTTCTTCAGTGTTCTGCTTCTTTATTTTTCTTTTTCTCCTACTCTTTTCCTGACTAATTTTATGTCTAGCTTCAGGGAAAGGTTGTCTATCATTCTCTGCTTTGCTGGTGATAGAAGCTGGAGTAAGGAGGGTTTGAACACTAAATGCAGAGGAGGGAAGACAATGCACTTTTTGAAGATAATCTCAGGATAGAAGATTTAAGTACTTGGATTGCAAATACTGATTTTCTGTTGGAATTTTTCCTTGTTATTATATTAAAAGAGTTTCTATTGCCTACTAAGCCTTGGGTTATGTTGCAAAACATCTTATCCTTGGAAGGTCTCAGGTTCTAAGAACAAGTGCAGGAAAGACCTGTGACATAAGCAAAGTGACTGCACAGAGAAGGGAATTCCTATAACCCTGAGATCTCGGGCAAGAGACACTCAGATATTTCTTTTAGGGTTTTAATGGCCATATGGCAATTGCCCTGTTCCATGACTTTTGGGTTAAAAATTCTTCAATTGTGAAATCAGGGTTTGAGTGGATTATTTATTCTGGCTTCACTAGAAAAGGGAGTTGTGGTCTCAGCAGGTATTGTGAGATCTCGAAACAGATGGAGCTCATGCTCACTTCTGTTTCTGGCTTTGTTAAAGAGTTAGCATTTAGAAACTGAACATTTAAAGACATTATATTTATTCCATTGTGTTTTAATTACCTGTTTACCTGCTTACTCTTTCCATGACACTATAGGCCCCTGAAGTTCACCACCTCACCTCTATCCTGGTTGCTTAGCACATGCCTGGCATACCCTGGGTGCTCACATTTGTTGAATGCAAGGGTGAAATAACCACATGACAGAGAACATAAGGAATGTTTATTTGAAGTTTTCAGAAGGAGTCTGGGGGAAATTTTTCTTGCTTTGCTCATGTGTGGGATGTCTTTATTGACAAAACTTTGTTTTTAAGGGAGAGATGATATAAATATAAAGGGGTTGAATAGGCTGAAAAAATAGTCACTGTTGATAATGGGTCTCAAGATGTGGCCTGCAGACCCTCGCTTCCTCCTGGCAGCATGCTTGTGGTCCACCTTGGCTGTTTTTTCTTGTCTCATTCTTTCTGTGCCCTCTCTCCCTTGAGTCTCCTTCCACAATTTATTAAGTTTAATTTATTTTTGCTTCTAATCAAAGAAAGCATGTAGTAGTTTTAGTCAGCATTTTTAGAGGAGGAAATTGAGGCCCCAGAAATGTAATAACTTGTCCTATAATGACCAGTGGACCCCTGGACTCAGAGCTTACTCGGCATTTTTACCTCCCTTTCTTCAACTTCCTATTTGAAATTGGGCTGGGTGCCCTCCCCACCCCACTTTGTAGCAGATGGAAGAAAGACCAGTGAGAATGAAGTGGAGCCATATGGGTTTGTTTTCTGAAAAACAAATGTAGCTCAAGGACTTTCTGTGCTTATTTCATTCATATGATCCCCCCAAATGCCCTTTAGGAAAAAATGAATGTTTATATTGTAAATACACATAAATACTTGAGATACTAGCTGTTTGTAAATTTTACTCAGAAAATAATGTAAGTGTAAGGTGTACTATATATATATATATATATATATATATATATATATATATATATATTATAGCCACATAGTTTTTATGTTCTTTCCTTTTATTCTTTTTAGTCTCTTCTTGGTGGGCTATGCAATTATTTTGCTTGGCAAGTTATGGAATAATTTCTCGGCAAGCTCACAAAAAGACAAGTTAAAGTAGAAAAGAATTAGTTTGTAGGTGGACAAACTTTGCTGTAGATTATAGTGGAGTTGAGTCTGATATTTTTAAGAATTAGAGCAAAGATGTGTCTTGGTGACTGGTTGCTAAAAACATGCCAATATCTGAGGAGACATTTCCTTCCTCTCTACTCCCTTCTCCTCTATTTACCTCTGTCCTCCTCTTTTTTCTTTCCACAAATGCTCTATATACTAAGAAAAGAAAAACCACTTGCCAGGTATTTGGTTGGAGTAACATCGTATTCTTACTCCCTTCTTGGGGAATCGTTTGTGGCCCAGCCACTTAGGCTGATGAATTCTTTTCAATTTGCAAACACCAAGGCACTCACGTTTTGGGTAAAGGGAGGTTATCCTGGTCCTACACGAGGAGCATCCAGTTCTGTATTTTATATCTTCAATGACCATGTAGCTTGAATATAACAGGCAGAGTGTGAAGTGTCTTTTGGCTGAAGATGGGAGGGAGTAAGGGGATTAAGAAATCTGTCATTCATAATGTCAAGTGGAGTTGGAACTTTACATTTATGATCAGTCAGAATTTTAAAGAGAAGGTTAAACAACTCAAAGAAGTAGGAAATAAACTCAAGGGGTTCATTCTCTTCCGCTGGTTTTATATTTTCTTGGATCAGAGTGTTGACAAAACGAGTACACCATTGACCTTCCTTTGTGGGTATAGGGAAGAAAACAAAGGAATCATAAAAGAGTTTTTCTTTCTTGCATGAAAAGTGCTATAATACTACAAAGTGCAGCTCTGTTTTATAGAGAGAACCATGAAGGCATAGTCTTTATGATGAGGTTTCTTGGAATTTTTGTAATGCATGTGGATCTGAGCATACAGATTGGATGCAAGTTATTAAAATCAAGACCATGGCTATAAAGGTGCTACTGTTCTTTTGATAATGTACAGAACTTTGTACTTTTGTGTGTGGTCTTTCCTTTTAAAAGATAAATATATTTTTAAACCTTTGACCAGTGAAGTGGTTTCTGGCTGTTTGAGTTAAGGCATGAAAAAAGAACAATGACATGAAATCAATAATGTGCTCAATGATTGAGCAGACTCCATATTCATATTAAGAGCAAAGCCCTCTTAAGCTGGCCTATTAAATTTTTTCCATGTGACATATTCAAAAAAATTTTTTTTTAATTTTATTTTTTTTATTGGTTGTTCACAACATTACAAAGCTCTTGACATATCATATTTCATACATTAGATTGAAGTGGGTTATGTATTTTTATTTTATTCCTGATAAATTTTCTCTTGTTAGATATTTTATGTTAGCTGCTATTCCTTGGAATAAGGTTTTAAAAAGTACTTGCTAAATCACTATGGGACTAAATATTTTTGAAAAAAATATGTATGAAGATCAAAGGAATCTCTTTCAGGTTATCTAGGGATAGAATTTGGGATCTGATCTTAGGAAAAGTACATTTAGAAAATGTAAAAATAAAAATAAACTCCCAGCTGGAGTGAGATAAATCAATTCCTCATAGACATTTTTGTCTGTGGCTAGTTGACTTTCCAAGAGTGTCTTTCTTTTAAAACCTGGTTTTCTCTCTCTAAAATTAAACCCCATTTGTATCTTAAATAAAGATTCCAGCATTCAATTATAGCTTTCTATAAACTTTCCTTCATAAAGGAAAGGGGTAACATTTCTTCGAGTCTTGGAATAGCTAACCAGGTGACTTCCCAGTTGAATTCCTATTCTCTGCATTATATTCTATGACATTTCCTTAGCTTAGAACAAATTCCATGTTGAAGCCTCAGGAGCATCAGGAAATTTCCTCAAGAACAAGAAGTCTCAGTGATAGCTTATTGTGATACTCATGTTCATTGGGTGTTCACAAGTGGCTTTTAAAGCTCATAATATTAACCATACTGATGATGATCTGTATAGTTATCAAACTCTGGTCTAGTAAAGTGGTTGAGGATATTCGGGCACAAAGTGAAGGCAGACCAGTACAACTGAGGGAGAAAAGTAACCCATCCACCGGTATATATCACCTACGTTTTTCATACCTGCTGATGCACAAGAAGCCATAGGGAATAAGGCAGATAACACAGATCCTGTTCACAGAGGATGTGGAGTCTGGAAGGAAATTCAGAGGCAAAAATGTACTAGCATGTTCTGAAGCAGAGGTCTCAGCTGTAGTCACAGTGATCAACAGGAAGAAAGCAGATGACAAGCAACAAATCTGAGAGATGTCAGAAAACATACATAATTGTAAAGTATGTCTTTTTTTTAGCATAGCATTCTTTTAATTTTAATTTTGTTTTTAAAAATTAACAGTACCACACTTTGCTTTTCAAATAGCTGCGCTTTCCTTTTTGTGTTGTTATGAAGTGGCCCCTTTATATCCCATATCTGTCTCCTAAGGACCCAGGTGCTTTCAAAATGAATGTTTGCAAGTATCACCAGTAATTACTACCTCCTCACTGGATAGACTGCTTTGCTATAAGGCCATTAGGTAAAGGAGACCATCATTTTCATAAATCATTAGCCATTTAGCCAGAGGGGAAGGCTGAGTGGCTTAATGTTGGGCTCTACCTGTCCAGGTGGAATTGGTCTCTGTTTTTTCGCTCATTAAGCATTTTTTTTTTTTTCGGTCCCAGAACTAGCATGTTTACTATTTGTGTTTTGGGGCTAAGGATTTTTCCTCTTCTCAAAAGTCTTTGAAAAGTCAGCAGGGTTCTTCTGGGAGAAGCACACCTGACTCTGGAGGAGTAAGACATCCACCTCCTTCAAGGTACATGTGAGGTTGTTCTATATTTACTCTTGCAGCCCCAGTTTCCTGATTTGAGTACTTTGGCAGAGATGTTCAGGGAGTCCAAATGGCTACACAGTGATTCCTGCAAGGACAGCAGGTTAGGGATAATGATGGGCAGCCTGTGGCACCATCGATGGGGGAGACCCGCCATATGTATTAAATCTTCAAGGACAGAGAAAATGAAGAGTGTGGTCACTTGGACACACTGAAATACAGTGGTTCATACTTAGGTTGAATCTCTTTTTTACCTGGATATTTTTATGTTGGATGCTCCAGGGTAAGTAATGGTAAGTACTTGCAAATACTTATTTAATGAACATTAATCATTTTCTAAATGGGTGATGTCTAGTATAAATGTAATGTGTACCATACAAGTATTTTAAGTATCCTAAGAGACACACTTTTTAGTAAAAATAAGCAGGTGAAATGAATTTTAGCAATATATTTCAATTAACCCTGCATACTATCATTTCAGCATGCAATCAATATAAAATTACTCTGAGGTATTTTACACTCTTTGTTTTCCATCCTAGATTATCAAAATTCAGCGTAAATTTTATTATTGCAGCATATCTCAATTGATCCAATCACATTTCAAATGCCCAATAGCTACCTGTGACAAATGGCTTCCATATTGCATGGTGCTACTATGGAGTATGGCCTAATAGGCCAACAGGTCTTCCATATGAATAAAACAAAATGTTTTATTTTTTTGTACTGTATTACCAAACATTAATAACCATAAAAGCTACTCTACCATTCCTGCTGGAAAACCCAAACAATCAACCAAACAAACAAATTTAATAAGAACAGCTGGCTGGCTTTTCATCAAATTTGAATTCATTACAATGGGGTCCAGAGGTGGGCCTTGGTGAGACAAGTAATTCTTCTCCACAGAAACTTTAGTCAGGATTTTGTGATTTAAATTTTCTCACCAGCTTAACTCTATGTGATGTGCCCCAGAGTAGGTAGAACAATGTATTCATTTATTACTGGTTATAGGTTCTGGTAAATGGAGCAGGGGAGACCAGTGAGAATTTTTGATATACATACTGGCAATAGATTCTTCACACTATGACAGATCAGTTGGAGAAGAACTAAATCAAATTTATTCTCTTTTCTGGCATGCATTGACATTCCACCCAGATGGCTTGGTCTGTCGACCAGGGTCTGCATGGCCCCCTGCCTTGGCTAAGAGATGGCATCATGTTGGAATCCTTTGAGAGTTGGAAATGGTCAGGGGATTTGGAAAAAGGGCTACTGCTATACGATGAAAATTGATTGTTGGCTTTTTATCCTAGTTTTTCTCAGTGCTTAAATAAACAGTGGATATTTTAAAACTTATTTTAAAAGATGGAGGAAAGAGGAGGCTCACTAGATGAGCTGATTTTAGTATTAACAGGTGCCATTGTCTTCCTAATTGTTACTAATTAAATATTTGATTTGTAATAAAAAGTGTACCCACTAATAGTTATGTGTGTATATATTTGTAAATATATACATATATACTGTATGAGTAATTTTATAGAAAACTGGAAAATCCAGGAAAGTATAAAGAAAAAAATTAAAAATGCTCATTATCTTACCATCTAGCATTGTATCAATATTATATTAATAGTCATTATTTTCTTGAGTCTTTGTTTCTCTGCAAATGTAGATATATATGAATTTGGTCTATAAATAAATTTGTGTTATTTTTCCTTTAACATAATATGAACATTTTATTATGTTTTAAGTCAGTCTTATAAGCATGCATTTATACATTTACACAATAATCTATATCACAACATTTCCATTCTTTCCCTTATTGTTGAACTTGTTTTTTTCCTAATTTTTTTTGTAAGTGGCATGCGGAAAAATTTTTAACTTTACTTGATTGAAATCTTACCTAAATATTTTGATTTAACCATTACTTTTTGATATCTATAGTAAAACAGTTAGCTGTAAGGAGAAGATGAAATAAAAAATTATTTTTTGCTTTCTATCCTTTTGCTTTGTATGCAGGAGCTTTTCACTAAAGTTGTGCAGTGTCCTGAATAAAGCAACTACCAACTGTGATCTAATCAATGGGTTATTGGACACAGTGATGGAAAATGTGAATTAATGTGTGAAAAGAACATCATCTACGCTCCAGATCATGACATGTTCTGCCTCATATTCATTAGATGTCCATTTGATGACATTTATTCTTAGAGTGGCTTTAGCCTCCTAATTCTACTTCTTCTGGGTACCCATTGCCCAACTCCAGTCATTATCAATATTCTTCTATCTATACTTAATTCATTCCCCATACTTTCTGTTTGACACTAATTTGTACCTCACACCCCAATATAACATAAATATTTCCATATCTCCAGAAAAATCCCTTCATACCCCTTTACATGCAAGTCTTCAGTCCCTCTCTCTCTCTCCCAAAAGTCAACCAGATTCTGATATTTTTCAACTTATATAGGCTCACTAAATTAGCTGTTTTTAGCACTAATTTAACAGGTACTGTTGTCTTCCTCAGGAAGCCCAGAGAGAACTTGCTTTTACCTTAGACATTAATTACATGAATCAATTCATATCATACAGGATGTACTCTTATGGGTTCAATTTCTTTACTTAGCATTATGTCTGTGAGATCCATCCCTGTGGTTGCATTTATTGGCAGTTTGTCTATTTTTGTTGCTGAATAGAATTTTACTATAGAAATATGTGGAAAATTTGTTTATTCATTCAACTACTATCTGGCTTTGGGTTATTCCCAGCTTGGGGCTATAAGTATTCTTGTATAAGTCTTTATGTGAACAGATGTTTTCAAATTCCCTTGGGTAAATATATAAGAATAGAATTGCTAGGTCAAAGGGTAGGTATATTTTAACTTTATAAGAAACTGTCAGACTTTTTTCCATTTCTGCCAACCATGTATAAGAGTGCTGATTGTTGTACATCCTTGTCAATATTTGCTGTTGTCAATCTTTTTAAGTTTAGCCATTCTAGTGCATGTGTAGTGGTATCTTTGTGATCTTATTTTGTATTTCTCTGATGACTAACAATGACAAGCACTTTTCCTTATATTTATTGTCCATTTAACTTTCTTTGTGACATACTTGTTTAAGGGACACTTAGGTTTTTTTTAAAGAACATATTGAGCTAACTTTACATTCTAGGCACTGTTCCTTTGGTCATGCCAGGGTATAGTCTAGAAGTATATTTCTTAATGTAGGGTACACAGAAAAACTCTGCAGGGTTGAAGCTTGATTCTGGGCTCTGTTGTAGATTTCTCTATCATCTGTGGAGCCTCTTCCAACTCTGTGGTGTGACTCATTTCCTAGTACTTGCTTTCTGAACTTCTCCCTGGCTGGATTGTGATTCCCTTTGCGTTTTCTCTGTCTAGGGCCAGGTTTACTATTAAGAAACAATTAATAAGCACCTTAGTGGTCTTTAGCTGTAACTCATAATAATTTAACATCTGAAAATTTCACAGAGAGCTCAGGATCCTATTTTAACCCAGAGTCATGAAAAACTAAAAATACCCCAATAATTATTTTGAAGCATTGGAATTGCATTGAGAAGTCATATGTTTTGGGATTGCCAAGTGACACCAACATTATTCATAGAAAATTAGGAGCCTTTGAAATGAGGTTGTGATTTAATATCTAAATCACTGTACTTATGCTACAAGCTAAATAATGTTCCTCAAAGTATAGTAAAGGTAGGCAGTTAATAGTTTGTAGACTGGCTCCAGTCCATAGGCTACTCTTGGAGCAGGCTTGATTCAGAGCACTGAATCTGGAGCCAGACTACATGTGTTTGAATTCTAGCTCCATCACTTGTTTGGTGGATGGTACTGATGAGGCTTTTTTGCTTCAGTTTCCTCATTTATAAAGCAGACATAATGATGATAACAATACCTGTTGCATAGGATTATGATAAAGATTAAATGAGTTAAAATGTTGAGGGTGCTTACAAAAGTATCTGACATATGGTAAATGCTATTATCATTAATATCATCTCGTAAAACCTATATCAGGCAGGCCACATTCAGTTGTAACTAACAGAAACACTTCAAGTTGACTTAAACAGAAAAGGATGATGATGGGTATTTGTAACCAGATGAACATATGATGTGATTTAGATCTTCACTGCTTTCTTCTGTGTTGGTTCTGTTATCAGATGGATTCTTCCTGTGGGTACCAAAATGGCTACCACCTTCTCTATTTGCCTTTTACCAGTTTAGCAATCCAGTGGAATGACAACCGTAACATCCTTCTTCCCCCAGTTTTTGGTTAATACTTTCACTAGCCTGGCTTGGTTTATGTCTTGAGTCCACCAGTATTAAACAAACTAAAAATTCAGAAGAGGTGATTCTTTGAAGACAAATGCAGGGATATAATCAGAATAAGAGAAAGAGAGAGAGAGGCTGCTTTTGTTAAGCGATAGAGGAAACAGGTTAAAACCTACTAGTTGATGGGATGGGTAATGGTTTTGATTGATGGTGGAATTTTTAGGAAAAAATGTCCCAGAAAAGGTGATACCATTTCCTTCCTGGAAGAATGGAGAAGAATGTTGTAGGTGGTGACCTAATAAAAAACCTTCACTGGGGCTTTTAAAATATGATCTTTTTCACAACAGGGTATAATTTTTTTTTTGAAATTGTTTTAGACTATTTTTTGCTGCTATAACAGAGAACCTGAAACTGAAAATTTATGAAGAACATGGTTTTCATGGTTCTGGAGGCTGGAAGGGCAAGCATCAACATCTGGCAAAGGCCTTTATGCTGCACCCTCTGAAGAGGAGGAATGCCACATCCTCACATGGCAAAAGGTCAAGGACAAGAGAGAGAGCAAGAGAAACTCCGTCCCTCTGTCAAGCCCTTTATAACAACATTAATCTATTCATGAAAAAAGAGCCCTCATGACCTAAACACCTCCCACTGGGCACCACCTCCCAACCCGGTTGCTTTGGGACTAAGTTTCCGACATATAAATTTCTGGGGGACACATCTAAATCATGGAAGAAACATTTAGCAAAAAAAAAAAAAATGCCTTTATGAAATTAGCCAACATAAACCAGAAGAGCCCAACCTCTCACCAGTAAGAAACTTGAGTAGTCGAAATGTGGAAAAGCTGAGTCCACTGTTCCCAGATGGGACACCTGCAATGTGAGGGGAAAACAGGCATTGGCGTTTAGCTCAAACCAAATGAGAAGCTGAGGGGGTGCCCCTTCCATTGCATCATTTATTGGGAAATTCTGTGCTGAGAACTATGTAGGTTCTTTGTATGATGTGATGGAGGAAATGATCAGGGTTGTGACTGTTCTTCTCATTTTTGCCTTTAATGCTTGCCAGGTTATAAGAGTCTGAGAATAACTTGGTTGATGCAGGGTATGGAAACTTGGTTTATTTCTCTGCAGGCAGATGGCTAGGTTATGGAAACTTGTTGGAAAGATGGGATTTATTGAAATGCTTTCTTATATCAAGGGCTTTCTTGGGATTAGGGGGCTTTGAGAGAACAGATTTATTGGGTCCCAGAAACTTACAAGATTGTGCTTCCTTACTGATGAGAGAAGACATTTGAACATATTCATCTTGAAATTTCAGAAGAAAAACCAAGATGTGGTGATATGGTTAAAGGAGTGTAGGAATTCACACTCATACACCACAGGTACAGGGGTACTTCTCATTTCCCATTGCCAAATTGTTTTTGAGTTCTCCAGAATCACAAAATTTGAAGAATTACATGGCTGTTTACTAGAGATAAAGCCCAATTAGTAGACCAATCTCACCAGTTCTGTGTAGAAAAAAAGTGACTCCTACTTTAAATTTCTGCAATTGTCAATTGGAAAATAAGTCTCAGGGTGTATCTGAATTAGCATTCTCTTTCAGATTACCTTAATTTAAAGAGGAAGTTCTTGAGTCGAATTCTAATTCTACCCATCAAGATGAAAAATATCATCAGAATTTTGCAGATAAGTATTTGAATTTCAAATAATCTGTAAATGTGGCTAGACTTTAGGAAATATTTGAATCAACCTGGCTTTATAATACAAACTGGAAATTATAAAATAGAATTCATACTGTACTGAGAGCATTAGAAAGCTGATACTGGTATTGGGTTGAACCCACATTGAAAATACTGAATGATTTTCAAGCATGGTTTAAGATTCCTTGCTACTCAAACTGTGGTCCATGGACCAGCATCATAGGCATAAACTACAAGCTTATTATAAATGTAGAATCTCAGCCTATTCTCCCTTTCTCAAACCTACATTTTAAGAACATGAATCTTAATAAATTCTCCAAATTATTCCAATGTCCAATGCACACTAAAATTATTTATTTATTTATTTTTATTAGTTACACACGACAGTACAATGATCTTGACAATTCATACATTTGACTAGTTGAAATTTTTTTCTTTTCCTACATCAGGCAACTGAAATGATGATGAAAACTAGATTTCTATGTCTACCCCAGAGTTTTTGAATTAGAAACTTTAGCAGACTGGGATTCTGAGTACGTAATAAATTCCCAAGGAATTCTACTGAGTGATCTGATTTTACTATTCATACTGGATTCTCTGTTTCTTAATGTGAATTCTCATTGATTTCATTAAAAGTCATTAATAGTTAGCCCTAAATCCCTGTGTGTTTTTATCTAGGTAAAGTTGATGGAGCTGCTTTATGTTTTGCTACTAAGATTATAAATTTTTGAGTGGTTAACAAATAATATTTCACTAGTGGTATCAATAAAAAACTCATGTGACTCCCCTTAGCTTCAGGAATTTCTGACATTGTGGTCACTAAAGGAAAAAAATGTGTGCTATTTGGCTACCATGAAACTTCTTTGATCATAACTATTTGGGACATGTATTATCTTTGCTTCTAGGTTCTAAAGGAGGTACACACTTTTTATTTAAAGCTAGTAAAAATTATTATTATAAGTAACTTGAAGAAAGCAAACTTAAAAGTATAAATACTTAATAAATTCTGGAGATTAAAATCTTGGAAAAGGGGGACCTCATTGAACATGTGTGTAAGGAACAACTTTGTTGAGAATTGAGATTGATGTGGTAAAACAGGGAACTGAGTTTGGTCTTGAGGAGGACATTTCAGATAGAGGAACCATGAGTACAGAATCAGAAGAGGATAGCATGGAGTATGTTCACAGAATAAAGAGCAGTCTATAGTTTAGTGGCTGTATAATAAGGTATAAATAAAATATATGTGGGACTTAACTCATAAAATAAACACAGGTTATTGTTTTGAGAATAGTAAACAATAGGATGAGGATTCGGACTTCATTATTTGGGCAGTTAGGAACTGGGTGCTGTGGGCAGGGATATGACCGACCTCTCTTTGCAAGACTTATATGGTAAAAGAATTCTGAAGGTGAGAGGAGATGCAGGAAGGAGACACAGTGAAATTATTAATGCAGTGGCAATGGGAATGGAAAAGAGGAAATAGATTAAAGGTCATCCGTGGATTTGAACTATGATGGCAGCAGTAGGAATAATAAAAAAAAAAGTGGGGAGAAGGTGAAAAGTTTTGGGGAGATTGAATTTATAAGAATTGATCTCTGTAAGCTCTTAGCCAAACTAACCAAGATAAAAAAAATTAATAGAATTAGAGATGAAAAAGGAGAAATCAAGATACAGACATCCAGCAGGTCATTAAGGACTATTTTGAAAGGTTATACTCCACTAAATTGGAAAACCTAGAAGAAATGGATACATTGACAAATACAATCTGTCAAAACTGAATCAAGAGGACATGGAAAACCTAAACAGATCAATAACTTGTAATGAGATACAAGTGGTAATAAAAAGCCTTCCAATAAAGAAAAAAGCCCAGGATCAGATGGATTCTTAGCTGAATTCTACTAAACCTTTAAAGAAGATACTCCTCAAATTATTCCATGAAATAGAAAAGATTGGAACATTTCCAAATTAATTCTGTAAAGCCAGTATCACACTCATATCCAAATCAGGTAAGAACACATCAAGGAAAGAAAAGTGCAGACCTCTCCCTGATGAACTTAAAGGCAAAAGTACTTAATAAAATTAGCAAATCATGTTCAACACTTTAAGAAAATTATATACCATGACCAAGTTGGTTTTATACAAGGATGGTTTATTATATGCAAATCAATAAATGTAAACATCACACTAACATAATTAAGGGCAACAATCACTTAGAAATCTCAGTAGATGCAGAGAAGGTCTTTGATAAAATTCAGCACCCATTCATGATAAAAACACTGAAGAAACTAGGGATAGAAGGAATCTACCTCAACATCATAAAGGCTATACATGAAAAACCCAAGGCCATCCTCATAGTAAATGGTGAAAAACTGAAAACATTTCCTTTAAAATTTGGGATAAGACAAGATGTCCACTCTCACCACTCATGTAATATAGTGCTAGAAATTCTAACCAGAGCAATTAGACAAGGAAATAAAAGGGATTTAAAATAGGAAAATAACAAGTCAAATTATCACTGTTTGCAGATGGCATGGTCCTATACCTAGAAGATTAAAAAAAAAAAAAAGAGGGCTGGGGATGTGGCTCAAGCGGTAGCGCGCTCGCCTGGCATGCGTGCGGCCCGGGTTCGATCCTCAGCACCACATACCAACAAAGATGTTGTGTCCGCCAAGAACTAAAAAATAAATATTAAAAATTCTCTCTCTCTCTCTCTCTCTCTCTCTCTCTCTCTCTCTCTCTCTCTCTTTCTCTCTCTCCTCTCTCTTTAAAAAAAAAAAAAGAAACTCCATGAAAAGACTGCTAGAGCTAAATAAACAAATTTGGCAAAGTAGCAGTTTACAAAATCAATATATAAAAATCAATAGCTCTCCTATATACCAACAATGAATCTGCTGACAAAGAAATCAGGAAAACAATTTCATTCACAATAGCCTCAAAACAAAGATAAAATACCTAGGAACAAATCTAACCAAGGAGTTGAAAGATCCTTTCCATGAAAATTATAGAACATTGAAGAAAGAATTGAAGAAGACCTCAGGAATTGAAAAAACCTCTCATGTTCATGGATAGGCAGCATTAATATTGTTAAAATGGCCATACTACCGAAATCAATACACAGATGCAGTGGAATTCCCATCAAATAGCAATGACATTCTTCACAGAACAAGAAATAACAGTTCTAAAATTCATTTGGAAGTATAAAAGATGCAGAAGAGCCAAAGCAATTTTAAGGCAAAAAAGCAATGCTGGAGGCATTACAATATCTGACTTCAAATTATATTATAGAGCTGTAGCAACAAAAACTGCAAGGTACTGGCATAAAGACAGACACACAGACCAATGGTACAGAATAGAAGACAGACAAACCTGATTCTTGACAAAGGTGCAAAAAACATCTATTGGACAAAAGACAGATTTTTTTTCTTTTCTTTGTATTGGAGACTGAACTAGGGGGCACTCAACCACTTGAACCACATCCCCAGCCCTATTTTATATTTTATTTAGAGACAGGGTCTCACTGAGTTGCTTAGCACCTTGCCTTGGCTGAGGCTGGCTTTGAACTTACAATCCTCCTGTCTCAGCCTCCTGAGCTGCTGGGATTGCAGGTATACGCCTGGCAAGACAGCCTTTATAAAAAATAATTTTTAGATGTAAATGGACACAATAACTTTATTTTTATGCGATTCTGAGGACTGAACCTAGTGCCTCGCATCTGAGGTGAGAGCTCTACCACTGAGCTATGACCTCAGCCCCAAGACAGCCTTTTTAACAGATATGTTTATCCATATATAGAAGAATTAAACTAGAATCTTATCTTCTCACCCTGCAGAAAAATCAATTCAAAATGGATCAAAGACCTCAGAATTAGACCAGAACCTATGCAACTCCTAGAAGAAAACAAACTCAACAATCCAGGTTTTAAGCACAGGCAATTATTTTCTCAATAAGACCCCTAAAGCTCAGGAAATAATGCCAAGAATTATTAAATTGGACAGCATCAAATTAAAACCTTCTGCACTACAAAGGAAATAATTAGGAATGTGAAGAAAGAGCCCACAGAATAGGAAAAAAATCTTTGCTAGTTACTCTTCTGACAGAGGATTAATATCTAGAATATATAAAGAGCTCAGAAGACTTTACACCAAAAAACCAAATAACCCAGTCAATGAATAGGCAAATGAATTAAGCAGACACTTCTGAAAAGAAGAAATACAGATGGCTAACAAATACACCAGAAAAATGGCCAGCATCATTAGCAATTAGGGAAATGCAAATCAAAACTACACTGAGATTTCATCTCACATCAGTCAGAATGGTAGTCATCAAGAATACAAATAATAAATGCTGGAGAGGATGTGGAGAAAAAGGGAACACTTTTACACCAGGGGTGGGATTGTAAATTAGTACAACTGCTATGAAAATCAATATGGAGGATCCTCAAAAGACTAGGCATGGAAACACCATATGACCCAGCTGTGCTATTCTCAGTATTTACCCTAAAGAATTAAAGTCATCTTACTACAGTGATACATGCATACCCATGTTCTAGCAGCACAATTCACAGCAGTCAAACTATGGAACCAGCCCAGGTGTTTATCAATGGATGAAAGAATGAAGAAAATGCTGTGTGTGTGTGTGTGTGTGTGTGTGTGTGTACACACACACAATGGAGTTTTATACAGCTCTAAAGAAACAATGATGTTTACAGGAAAATGGATAAAGTTAGAGATCATCGTGTCAAGTGAAATAAGACAAACTCAGAAAGTTAAGGGTCATATGTTTTCTCTCATATGTGGAAGCTAGGGAGGAAAAAGGAAAACAAAAGTAGGAAAAAATTTTTTCCCTAAAAATCAAAGGTAGATCAGTAGAGGAAAGGGACCAAAGGGTAGGAGACATACATGGTGGGGGATATGTGGGGGAGTGATATAGACCAATTTATATTGTCATACTGTGTGCATATACAAATATATAAAAACAGATCCCACCAATATGTACAATATGCCCCAACAAAAATGTGGAAAAAATTTATCTCTAGCATCCTGTGGGTTAAGGCTTGTGAGGTCAGACAAATTCTTAATAATGATAATAGTGGAAATTATAAAATCAGAATCATTACTTAGAAAATGGTAGGTGGAATGCTTAGTTGCCAGGTAGAAATGTGAGCCTACAGTTGAGAAGTTACCTACCCGAAGTGTGATAGCTGAAGCCACTGCAGATGAGGAAATCATCCCAGGGCCGAACGTTGGGGAGACAGCAATCAATCGGACAATGATGAAAGTTAGGTGCAGAGGTTGGTGAGAGGAGGGGAAGGAGTCTTCAAGGAAATCAGATGAAGACCAGAAAGGTGGGAAAGGAATGAGGCACTGCTATATTTCAAAAGTCAGATGGAGACTTTCAAGATATAGATGTAAGCAACAGTGTTAAAATAGTACAGCAAAATTGAGAAAGGTCAAATATGAAAAAAGGCCATCAGAGAGAAGAGACAGTGAAGTGGCCCGTGGTGACCATTGGGGAAAAGGGTTTTAGGATAGCAGTTGGAACTGAAGACAAAACACAATGACTTCAACCAGTCATTTACTCAATGAGGTATTTACTCAGTGAGTAAATGAGTGCTTCAGTTTTAAGGTAGGGAGCAAAGACTCCTCTCTCAAATGACTGGTGGTGAAGAAAGGCAGAAAGAGAGGAAAGAAGAAGTAGAAAGAGAAGAGAAACCAGGACTACAGAACTGATCTCCACTGTCATTGTCTTTTTTTTTTTTTTGTATTTTTAATGAGATTTTTAATTAGAAGACAGAGCAGATGGGCCCAAAGTGGGGAGAAGTGAATGGAGTCATTCTTGGGACGATTTATGGAAAACAGAGCTTGTGAGGTCAGGAGGAGGTGGGAGAGGATGTAATCAAGTGCCAGTCTGAGAGTTATTTCTCTTTCAGGGACTGGCTGGTCTCAGGAAGAGTCACTCTCTGCTCTCAAGGATTCCAGACTAGTAAAAGAGATCAAGGCCCACCAAAAGATGTCACAGATGCCACTGTACACCACACAGACGCCCCCTCACTATGTTCTTAGATTCTCTTCTTTCTCCCTTTGCATTCAAAGCAATGATTGCCATAAAAAACGGTGTCATTCTCTTCTCAGCTGCCTTGTCTCCATCTTTGGAACTCTTGTGGATTTTTTTCTTGTGTTCTTCCAGCTTGTGTTATAATAAAAACATGAGCTTGCAGTGGGAAGAATGACTTGAGTCCTACTTACTCAAAGTGGTAATTATCTTGGGAAAAGTAAACCAAGTTACCTGAGACTTAGTCCTGTTCCTCTGTAAAACTGAGGGTATTAGCTACTTCAAGAGGTGGTTGTGAGCACAAATGAGAGGATGTGGAGACAGTGAGTGAGTGCCTGCAGCATGCACTCATAATCAGTGGGTGCTCAATAAATGCTCTTTCAGAGAAGAAAGATGACAGACTGTATCTAATTCCTTGGGCTTGCCTCTTGACATAAGGAGGCAGGTGTCTTCCTTAAAAATATCTTTCTTAAAAACTTACCCTTTTGGGGCTGGGGATGTGGCTCAAGCGGTAGCGCGCTCGCCTTGCATGCGTGCGGCCCGGGTTCGATCCTCAGCACCACATACTAACAAAGATGTTGTGTCCGCTGAGAACTAAAAAATAAATATTAAAAATTCTCTCTCTCTCTCTCTGTCTCTCCTCTCTCACTCTCTCTTTAAAAAAAACAAAAAAAAAAACAAAAAAAAAAAAACTTACCCTTTCAGGTAAGTCTCTAGCTGGATGGCTTTCCTCTTGGCAACTATTGCCACCTGTTTCTCCTAACCCCCACATTTTTTGGGGGTGCTGGGGATTGAACTCAGGGGCACTCGACCACTGAGCCACATCCACAGCCTATTTTGTATTTTATTTAAAGACAAGGGCTCATTGAGTTGCTTAGCACCTCACTTTTTCTGAGGCTGGCTTTGTGTTCTTATTCCTCCTGAGCTGCTAGGATTACAGGTGGGTGCCACTGCGCCCGGCTTCTGTCCCTTCTTGACATTATTCTCTTTTTGTGTCCTCACTGCTCTCAAGTTGCACATTCTGTAACTGTCAGCAATCACAGGCCAAGATGTGCATGATGCACTTGTTGATCTTTCAAGGAGTTCTTTAATTTAGGAGAAAATGATAGGAAAAGGGCCCAAATGCTAACAGTTGGTAGAATTTTCACATCAGTTTCTAAATCCCATAAAAGTACAGCTACCAATACAGGCACAGTCTGCAACTGTGACCCACAGACATGCATTTTTGGCATCACCTGGTAGCTTGTAAGAGATGCAGATTCTCAGGTTCCCCTCAAGACCTTTTGAATCAAAATTTATATGTTAACAAGATCCCTGGGTGATGTATATGTACATGAAAGACTGAGCAGTGCAATTTTAGAGAAAGAACTATTTTGAAAGTTGGTGGGTGAAGATTTAATGGGAAAGTTCACAGATCCCTGAGCACATGCAGATGTGTAATGTGTAAGGGGTGCTCAGTAACACTCCTGGTAAATCCCAGGCAGAAAGAAAAAGTCTCTTTCTCCAGGTCAGTGATGAACAGTGCAATTAAGTACATGGAATTGTAGCTCAGTGGTAGAGCGCTTGCCTAGCTCATGTGAGGCACTGGATTTGATCCTCAGCACCACATAAAAATGAATGAGTAAAATAAAGGCATGGTGTTTATCTACAACTAAAAATATTTAAAAAAGAAAGTACCAACAAGATAGCACTCTGTAGAGTACTAAAAAAGGAGGAGTTTTGTTTTAGTATGTGTGTGTGCATGTTTTTCTTTTATTTCTTTCTTTCTTTCTTTTTTTTTTTTTTTTTTTTTTTTTTGCTAGAGGAAAGGAACATACTACAGAGAAAGAAATAAATACAACCAGTAAGTGAATGCGTGAAAATATGGAATGGAAACACAAGGTACTTAGAAATGAAATACCTTGAGGTGGTGAAAGAAGAAATAAACAAGGAGTGAAGGGCTCTTAAACTGTACAGTACTGAAAATCTGGATGAGGGAAAAGTCGATTTCTGCAGATTGCCAGAAAGGTGTGAGTGTGTGATGTGTAGAGAGACAGCCCAGCTCAAGTGATTTAGCATAAAGACAGCTTGAGAAGTTGCGTGGTCCCTGTGTAACATGGTAAGCTTGTGTTTTGAATTTTCACTCAAGGACATCTTTGTACAGAAAAACAGCATGGTTTGGTTTTGTGCCCGGGTGACTGGAATGAGAGGGAGGCAGGTGGCCAAAACGGAGACTGTGGGGTTGTGTTGAGGTGTCAGTAAACAGGCAGAAGTGCTGGCCCTCAACAACAGACCCTTTTTGGGGTCCAGATGACTGGGTGAGTTTTACTGTTAATCACTTTCATACAAATAGATGGAAACCATATCATAGCTCCCTGTCCCACATCATGTGTATTGGATGGTGGCCAGCGTGTGGGGTGAGTTAGGGACGTGGCTTTTCTAGGAAGCTTCTTGAAGTGGATAGTGAGGGATGGTGATCCGCTTTAGGAAAGGGTGGAAGCAGCTATTCTAGCTCCCTTGGGTCTCACCTTGGCCAATGTTCATGAAGCAGCCCAAGGCAGGCTGGGGAGGAAGGGGGTCTGGCAATCCAGGAGAAAGACAGACAAACAGGGATGGGCGAAGAGACAGATGTTCATTTTTGGTTCAGTGGCAAAGTGCTCAGCAAGGCATCAAACTTTTGTAAATCTGTACTTTTCATCTGCAAAATGGGCCCTGCCTCTCCAGGATGCTATGGGTTGAATTAGTATCAGTTATGAAAAATTTCAGTCTTCAGTCAAGATGGGAACTTAAGAAGTCTTATAGGACCAAATCCCTTCCTTGTAAAGGCAAAGAACTGCTGTCAGGACAAGAGAGCAACTTGCTTCGTTACAAAACACGGGTCTCCTGATTTCCAACTGAGGCTTCAAACAGCTAGAAGTTGTATTCTACTGTCATCTATGCTGAATTCTGGAGATAAAGTCACTTGTACTTTAATTTCTGAATTGCTGACCTTGTTTCCCTTCAGAAGTAAGGCAAGGACACCAGGGCTTTTAATGGTAAGTGTTTTAACAGTTGGCGATTTCGAGTCTGACTTTCCATTTTACAGACGGAAATAACCCTTACATTTCACTCACATTTTAACTTTTGGCTTGACTCATTTTTTATTAGCCATGTCATTAATTCCAGTGAGCTCAGCACACTGTACTATTGTGGAGTTCATTGGTGTCTTGGAAAGGGCTTTGGAGTCACACAAACCTGGCTCAGATCCTGGCTCTGCCACTTATTCATTTTGTAATTCTGGGAAAGTTCCTTAACTGCTCAGAGTTAATTTTCTTTATAAGAGGATTTTATATATCTTATGTGATTATTTGATAATGATTGAAGATATGTTTATGCCTAGATGAGGATCTGGAATACAATAGGAGTTCAGTAAATGGTGTCTATCACCATAAACAAACACTTATTGAGCACCTAACTCAATGAAGAATGATGCAATTTCGGTTAGATGTAGCATGCTTATCATGTACCTTCTCTGATCTGGAGGCATTTACATTGCACATAGTAAAACCAGTAATTTAATAATCCATCATCTCTCCACCAGCTGCCTAAGATGCTGAAAGGAAAGAAGATCAATGGGAAGAAGGTGGCCTTGGACACTGCTATCAGGAAGAAGCAGGAGGCCCAGAAGGTGGCTGATCCCCTCTTTAAGAAAAGGCCTAAAACTTTTGGCACTGGATAGGACATCTAGCCCAAAGAGACCCCACCCTCTTTGTCAAATGGCCTAAGTACATCCTTCTGCAGAGGCAAAGGGCTGTCCATTATTAGCAGCTGAAAGTGCTCCCTGAGATCCACCGGTCATTCAGACCTTGGACACCAAACAACTGCCCCTTGCTTAAGGTAGTCCTAAGGAAAGACAAGAGGTAAAGTAAGAAAAGAAGCAGAGACTGCTGACCAGGGCTAAGAAGAAAGCTGCTAGCAAAGTGGATATCCCCACCACCAAGTCCTTGAGCAGGAGCTAATACTGTCAGCACCTTGAAGGCAAACAAGGAGCCTTACCTGGTGGTAACTGCACATGACATGGAACCCATCTGACCGCTTCTCTCCTTCCTTACCCTGTTGGGTAAGGTGAAGACCCCCTATGATGTCATCAAGGAGAAGACTGGACTGAAATGTCTAGTCCACAGGAAGATGTATAACACTGTTGCCTGAGTATAGATTGGCTAGGAAGATAAAGGATTATGTTGGATTAGGCCCCAACTTTCTTAATAAAACTCCTGTAGTGCAAGAATTAAAACCAAGAATCAATAAATGGGATGGATTCAAACTAAAAACTTCTTCTCAGCAAAAGAAACAATCAGTGAGGTGAATATAGAGCCTACAGAATGGGAGCAAATTTTTACCACATGCACATCAGATAGAGCACTAATTTGTAGGATATATAAAGCACTCACAAACCTTAACACCAAAAAAAACCCCAAATAATCCAATCAATAAATGGGCCAAGGAACTGAGCAGAAGAGGATATGAAAACAAATGAAAAAATGCTCAGCATCTCTAGCAATTACAGAAATGCAGATCAAAACTATTCTAAGATTTCATCTCACTCCAGTCAGAATGGCACATATCAAGTATTGGCGAGGATGTGGGGGGAAAGGCACACTCATACATTGCTGGTGGGACTGAAATTGGTGCAACCAATCTGGAAAGCAGTATGGAGATTCCTTGGAAAACTGGGAAAGGAACCACCATTTGACCCAGCTGTCTCACTCCTTGGTTTATACACAAAAGACTTAAAAACAGCATATTACAGGGACACAGCCATATCAATATTTATGGCAGCACAATTCACAATAGCTAAATTATGGAACCAACCTAGATGCCCTTCAGTAGATGAATGAATATTGAAACTTTGGTATACACACACACACACACACACACACACACACACAATGGAACATTTATCAGCATTAAAAGAGAATAAAATCATGGCATTTGAGGGAAAATGGATGAAGTTAGAGAATATAAAGCTAAGTGAAGTAAGCCAATTCCCCAAAACCAAAGGCCGAATGTTTTCTTTGATATGAGGATGCTGACTCAAAATGGCAATTGATGGGGGAGCATGGGAGGAATGGAGGAACTTTAGATAGGGCAAAGGGGAGGAAAGAGAATGGAGGGGACAAGGGAGTAGAAATTATGGTGGAATGAGTTAGACATCATTACCCTAAATACATGTATAAGACACAAATGGTGTGAAAATACTTTGTGTACAATCAGTGTCTTGAAAAACTGTGCTCTATATGTGTAATATGAAATGAATTGCTTTTTGTCATCATGAATAACAAATCAGAATAAATTTAAAAAAATCCTCCCCAAAATGTGGGGCTGGGGTCATGGCTTGGTGATCGGAGCGCTTGCCTAGCATGTGTGAGGCACTAGGTTCAATTCTCAGCACCACATATAGATAAATAAAGGTCTGTTGACAACTAAATCTATCTATGTATCTATCTATCTATCTATCTATCTACACACACACACACACACACACACACAGACACACACACACACTGTTGAGTTTTCTATACATAAAAATGATAAAACTTATCTGTTGAGAGCCACAGCTGAGTCGGAATGGCCCCTGGCATTTTGCCAAAAGTAATGGTTGAGAGGTGAGCCATTACTTTTGGCAAAATGCCAGGGGCCATTCCGACTCAGCTGTGGCTCTCAACGCTTATCCTTAAAACAATAGTTATCATCTGGACCCAATCCAAAAACCAAATTTGAACCTGTGATTGCAGGTAATGTCTTAAGTATTCAAATAAATATTTCTTGTGATGCCTTAGCAACCTTTTCTCCCATAGCTTGTCTTGATTGCCCACTTGCCCCTTTCTGGCTGTATGTGCACCAGTCATTTCAGTCATTTGATGTGAGTTGCCACTCTCTTCCACTGAGAAGGAGGGTAGGAGGCTTCTCCTTTCCTGGGTCATTCGTTCCTTAGTTCCCTTTCTGAAGAGACATTTCCCATGGTTTTTCAAGTTCAGCTTCTTGTTTATGTGGTATGTCTCTGTTTGGTCCTGATGTGGGTAAGTTGGCAATAAATTTTAGGGGATAGGGTATATCTACAGAAGCAGCTGCTTTTACAAAGCGAAGGAGCAAAGGTGGTCTAACTGCCTGCTTTCATTCTTCAAGGAAAGGACAATTTACTTTTGCTTTTTGTATAAAAGTGGGTAGTTTGGACTTCATCCATATTGATAAGTGGTAAAGGGGCTATTCATGTGAGACAACCGGGAAATGACTTTTTGTGACCACAATAGGAAGAGACATGCTAATGTGATATTGAGCAGAGAGTCTGAATTTCCATTTTTTTTTTCCTGTGGTTGGTCTCTCTGTCCAGAGAGAGACACAAATGAGCTCTGTCTAGAATACTGATGAATAATAGCATTAGTATTCAGTGGGAAACCTTGATCTGTTGGTCTTGGAATAATGGTGTGAAGAGGGATATAGAGTAAATAATTGGAATGTAATCTAATATTAGCAGCTACAGCCTGCTTCCTGTGAGATGGATTTAGGGATGCTTCAATTTTTAATACCACCAACAAGCAACTGAAATATCCACAGACACATCAGATGTTGGGTCATGGCTGGTATGCCACTGGAGTATTTTCAGGAAAGGAAATAAGGATTTACAGAGGGCAGAAATAAATGGGTCTCATTTCCCTTTGTCTTTGTTGTGCCAGACTGGGAGGCTGTGTCTTTGTTTAAAAAAATCAGTTTCACTGTATATTTCTAATTGTGTTAACATGCACAGAGGAAACGTTGTCCATTCCCTTTCATATTTTATACCCTTGCCTTAAAAGTTAGAATGAAATGCACTTCAGTCCTCGGAAGCCCCTTTAACTCCAGGAGGTTAATGTATCAAAATAGATTCTCATCTGCTAATCTCAAGGCCAACAGACCCAATTTGAGGTTATTTTACCCTTCATCATTGCTTGATTTAACAGAAAGTCGAGAAATAGATGTTTAAATTTCAGAAGCAATTCCATTTGATATCCTACATGATATTTATGGCTTAAGGGAATAAATGGAATTGCTTATGGAAGACATCAAGCAAAAAAAAAAATGAGATTGTGATTTTCTGTACACTCAGTGGGTGGGGGGAGTGGATCTCAGGGTTTTGTTTTATCTGTACCATAGCATTCGACAGTTGGCACACTTGTGCAATGGAGAGTACAAGCTAAGTCGTGACTAGCATCTAGTGGGACTGATTAGAGCAAGAAAACGTGGTAGTCATGAAGTAAGTCAGCAAGGATTAAACAAAAACTTAGCTCTTGGACATCCTGTCTTAGAAACCAGTACTGCAGTGGTCTTGCGCTTCAGCCCCTCTATTGGGTATACCAGTCTGCTACAGCAGGAGAACTTGTCCACCTGTTACTCAAGTAGGTTCCTGCTGGCCGTGATTCATTTGTTCTTTTCCAGCCACACTCCACTGTTGCTTGCTTAGGGAACTTTTGGAAAGCATCCTCTGTGGGCAGTGAACAGTCAAAACTCCCAATCATCAATCTCAGAAGGCTAAAGATACCTTCAGATTATTTTTGGGATATGCCACCAAATCTCAGGACTCTGTTTATGGGTCTGTATTCCAGAGTGATTCTTTTCTTAGCAAGAAATAATGGTTTATGTAGTGATAGAACAAGCAAAAATGGTCCCTAGTGTAAAAATCTCATGTCAACTGCCAAGACAACCAAAAGGTTTCCCTGCCCTTTTCTATTTTGAGTCAGGATATTTGTTTTGGCTAAGCAAAGGTGAGGTTCTTGTATGGTTGGCCAACTGAGTGTCCTTTAGGGGAGGAAGAGGGTCTTGTGGGGTAATGTGAGAATATAGGAAACCACAACATGGGGGAAGGAATGTTAACATGGAGAGGACTGAGCTCATGAACAGGCCTGCTCTCCTTGTCTCATCTCCAGAGTGGCTGAAGGGCCCCCAGGATAGTCACACATCAGGGCCTGGCCTGTCCAAAGACACCCAAGCCTGGGTTAAGACTTCTGATCCTGCCTCACCCTTTACACCCCGGGGCACTGCTGCCTTGGTGTGGCTTCACCACTGGGTTTATGTGGGACCCAGGTGAGATAAAGATGGTTTACCTGGAGGTGTGGAATCTGGCCACTTTCTGAGGCAGTTTCTGTTCTGGTAACATCCCCTGTTTGGGAATTGTCATCTTGTTGGAAATCTCTTTTTTCTTTTCACATTTAAGTCTTGTGACCCCAAGGAGTCATCTTGTACAGTTAGGGATTATCTAGCATTTACCTCATCTTCTAGAACAGAGAAAGTGGGAAATACCCAGAGATGCCTCAGACTCATCTGGATATGTCCAACAAGATGTTGACCTTGAATAGGATTTGACTTTGGAGGTCACTCTGCCTATGAATGAATACCTTAGAAAACAAAGATGGGCAAAAACTTTTCATGTCTCAGGGCTGAGTAGGAAGGAGCATGGTCTGATTTGTTGCTTTTGTCTCTGAGTGAAGTTTCTTCAGAGAAGCTGCTTGAAATGTGTTCTATGCAAAGTAAATATCAATGACTTAATGTACTTAAAACAGATTCCTATGTCATGACTTTGCAAATGGAATTGTAGGAGGCGGTTTTCACTGCATTATAATGGCTTTTTCCCAGAAATTTCACAGTCCCAGAACCTTGTTTTGTTCATAGCATCTTGGTGAGCACATAGCACACAGGAATGGCCATATTCTGCATAAGAAATGTAGATGGAGAGGGAAGTCTTTAGGATAGGTAGCCTGGATCTGTGCCCATGTGTTGTTAATCACAGACTTCTGGAAATCTTACTTTCCTGATAAAGGCTTCTTTGCTCCAAAATAGAAAGCATTGCCACTGGTCACATGGATTGCTAATGGTGCTCATATTTTCATTCAGATGGGGACTAATTGAGAGAATCTCTGAGGTTTTTGAACAGAAAGTTGGCTCCCAAAGAGCAGAGACTAATTATATTTGGAGGGGGAAAGAGTATAAGAAGTCTATTTTTAGCACTAAAATGGTTCAAGAAATAGAGCCATTTCAGTTGGTCATTTTTTTTATACTGCAGACAACAGACTAAACAGTCCAAAATCAAGCAATTATTTTAAGTACTGATAATTTTACTTTTTCTTGATTGATTTTAAAATGCTTAAGGAAACAGAACTCTCTTCATGATCAATTCCTCCCAAGAACTTAAAGGTATTCATGGACTTACTGACCTCCAGGACAGGGGTGTATAGAAAAGGAGGGGTTGGTGAGCAGGGCTGGATGGCATGGATGCTGGACAAGCCTTCCTCAGAGGAGGAGTGTAGTCCTGATGGTGGATTCCCCTTGCTCTTTGATCGTTTATGCCAACCAGGCCAACCACGAGCAGACTGTCTTGGATCTTGGATAGTCACGGAAGTTTGGGAGGCAGATACAGAAACGAACATTATTTGCTGCAACAAACAAGACAATGTTTATTGAGAAATAATAGGGTTCTATCCGACTTGGCTTCAGCACTATACACAAGGCCAGCAAAGTAAACATGATAACGACGAGTGACCGATTTTCCACTCTGCTGTGTTGGAGGCTGACAAAACTGTCATTGACAAAATTGCACTGAATAAGAGATCATGAGCTATTGGGACTTTTTCCCTCCCTCTGTGTGAAATATTATCCTGAATGATGGCTTGATTTTATTGTGAAGAATGAATTCAGAGCATGCCAGGGAGAGAGGAACAGTGGGGAAGCCACCTTCAGAGGTTTTTAACCTTCCTTTCTGCTGACACAAATATGCCATTGTTAGATTTATATACAACACAAAGCCTCTGTGAATATTTGTGGAGCAATCTCTTGTTTATTTATTCATAGATATTTATTTAATATGTTGACATTAGAGTTTGTCTATGCCTGATCCTTTTATTTATTTATTTTTTGGGGGAGGTACAAATAAAGATCATTGTTTTATGGAAGGCTCTCTATGCATGATTCTTTTAAAACTTAAGTGATAAGTCCTCCTCCTTATTGTCTTCTCATCCCAGAGATATTCATTTTTCACTTGATTTTTTGGTTTATGACAATGCATTTTTTTTTCATTTAAAAAATTTACATAAACTTTCCTTCTTCACCCAACATTATGGTACTGAAATTTTTTCATTTAGTACATAGATGTGGTATTGGGAAGAGTTGAAGCCAATAAACAGTACATTCAGTACTTTCATGGCTGTATAATGCTTCACATGTGGCTATATTGCCATTTATGTCTTCATCCTAACTGGCTGATTGTTTCCAGTTTTTTAGGATTACACGGTTCAATCCTATGAACATTCTTATATTTCTCTCCTGGTGTAAGTATTGTGTAAGTATTTCTCTTGGGTACCTATCTAGGAATGGAATGCTGAGTTGTAGTGTATAAAAATGGTCAGGTTTAAAAGATGATTCCAATGGGCCTTCCAGGGGTATTTGCATTTTTAAATTTAAGAATAGTCTTGTTTAATTCTTTAACAGCATGCAACAAATCTGTTCTTTCTGAGTCTCGTGTGAATTGCGTATTATCTTCAGAGTGAGTGCTTAGTGGGTTGTTGTGGTGGGCAAATAAGGCAATATGGAAAATCTGGCAATGTTTTCAGAGTAGCTTTGTCAGACAGATGTTTTCAGAGTTCAAATGAGTCAGAGAGTAGTTTACCTTTGGATCACAGCCAATGCCTTCTGGAGCTGGTGAAAGCTGATTTGGATGGATCAGGATCAGTGGAGCTTCTACCATGGAAGCTTTGAGACAATGAGAGTTGTGACTGTGATAAGGGTAGAGTCAGGAGCAAGTGCTCCTGGGAGTATAGTCACCACCACTGACTGCTGTGAGGTTAAACCTGAAGTTAAAGCTTCCTACTTCCAACCCACAGGGCCATTCACTAAAACATCAGAGGCTCTTGATGCTGCTGTTTTCTTAGCCTGCTGGAACCCAGTAACATGGGGAGACTGGCAGATTTGTCTTCATTTTTGCCTGTGGAGTAGTTAGAAAATATTTGAGTTAATAAGAGAAACAGGTGAATCTATCATGACCTCCTCTGTGGTAAGTGGGGCTATTTTCCATGCTACAGACACCTTCCAATGGACATTTGCAATAGAAGCATGCTATGGGGTATCCAAGTTGAGATCTGGAGCTGCTGAGCTGGAGGGAAGTTTGAATTAGTAAGGGAAGTGGGTTTATTGGCTTCAACTCTTCCCAGGGATCCTTCAGGCTGGGGACAGGTCACCCATTGATTTAGAAGGTTAGGGTTAGGGCTAGTCCTGCTTGGAGACAAAGATTAAAACATGACTACTGAGTTTTCTAGTTATAAGATATAAGAGTCTCTTATGGTCTGTTCTGAGAATCTTCCTTAGGAATCCTCCTTTGTCCCCTGACCCATTCTTCTCTCTCACACACCTTCCTTTCTTCTCTGCCCTTTCTCTCTGCCCTTTGCCCTTGCTTTCCGCCTTTCTGGTAGCTAGTTGAGAAGCCAGAGGAAAACAATTAGCTAAGATGGTCATCAATGTGGACAGTATTCAGTTCACTGGTCCTGCAGTATATGTGTGCATACTCGGAGCATAAGTACAGCAAGCAGAATTGTGATCCTGAAAACTTTCATACCCGACAGACAGTGCTTCTATCTATACTCTGTATATCTATACATCTAGGGTGGGAGCGAGGGTAAAACCTGTGTGATGTGGCGAATGAAAAAAGGCAGAGGACTAATTCTCTCTGCTCTTTAAGCCAATAGTATCACCCAATAAATAGCCAGTGCCATGTTGCACTTCCTTCTTTTATTCTCATCTCCCTGTTTTATAGCCCAATCCAATTAGATCCTCATCAAAGTCACATGAGGCCAAAATTTCTATTGTGGCCATTTAGAAGTGAGGAAACCGAGGCTTGAAGTGTTAGGTACTTACGTATCTGAGCAGGGAGGAGCTTTTGCTAACCTTACTGAAAAGCTGGTTTGGCAGAGTCCCTCTGCATGGCTACTGGTATTAGAAAAGACAGAGGCCTTGTGTTAGCTGATGGTGAAGAGGCTCATATGACACTGCTTCTGCTTCCTATTTAGTCCCAAGGCTGGCCTATGAACTACAGTCTCTACCATTGGCAGCTGAAGCCCACCCTTACCCCAACATTAGGATATAAGCCACAAATGCTAGGATGTGCTTCCTGATTCAAATTAGGAATATTTTTTTTTAACTCCATGAAAGTAGTCCATTCAATTGTAAGTGTAGTTGTTCATCCAAATAATCTAAAGCAATGTCTTTCTGATATTAAATCACATAATCTGTTTTGAGGAAAAAATTTGGCCTTTTATAAGCAAAATGTATGACAGAATATGATATTTTAATGAAACCTTCCTAAACATGCAAACATTGTGAATTCAGTATTTCTTCCAACTTTAGAGTGTGGACCAAACTCATTTGGGTTTTACTTCTTCTCTCAGCCATATATCAGGAATCAAGGAGTGTTCATGGCAAGGGCTGGACTCAGTTACAGGCGACAATAGAAAATGTGGTTCCCAAGGCAGGCACGGTGACACACATCTGTAATCCCAGTGGCTCAGGAGTCTGTGGCAGGAGGATAACAAGTTCAAGGCCAGCGAGAACTGGTCTCAAAATAAAAAATAAAAAGGGATGAAGATATGGCTTAATGGTTAAGTGTATCTGGGTTCTGGGTTCAATCCCTGGCACCAAAAAATAAATACGTGTGGTTTCTAGCAAAGGGCAGAAGCAAAGGTGTGTTGCTGACCACAGATGTGGCAGGGAGTAGCTTGGCACTTTGAGAAGCTTTCCTGAAGTCCCCATGTTACCCCAAGTCCCAGGTGAGAAGCCCAGGAAACCAAAAGGTCACATTTGATGAACCCAAAGTGCCTTTAGTGTGTGTGTGTGTGTGTGTGTGTGTGTGTGTGATATGCTAGGGATCAAATCTGGGGCCTCACACATGGTAGGCAAGTGCTCTACCACTGAGCTACATCCCCTCAGACCTTTTCAAATTTTGTTTTGAGACAGGGTCTGGCTAAGTTGTTCAGGCTGGCTTTGAACTTCAAATCCTACTACCTCAGCTTCCCAAGGAGTAGCTGGGATTACAGGTATGCTCCCCTGCAACCAGCCACGGTGACTTCTGAGGGGTGGCTATCACATGTTTTATGGGGAGGCTATTACCAATGTTAGTAGAGCCCGTTTTTCTATAAAATGTCACTGTTTAACAGAATAACCTTCCTAGTGCTGACTTAACCAACAAAAATAAATTTAACGAGGTCTTAAATTGTTAAGAGTCAAGTGTAGATTGGGAGGGAGAAGTTTTCAAAGCCAAATGGGATGATCTGAAAGAGTAAGGAAGCCAGGAGCCTTGCATTTTAATTGTAAATTTAAAAGAATTCGATCTTGCAATATTCTTTCAAGGCATTGTTACTCAGTTCCTAACATTTCCTGTATTCTAGGCATCTTTAATCATTTTTTTTTCTTCCTTCTGCCTTGCAGAGGAAATATCCAATTTACAAACATCTTTTGTTCTAAAAGATTATTTGTAAAATGGTTGCTGGGAACTAAAAATACATTTCCCATAGAATGTTAAAAAGTTATAAATAGCAATTAGAATCTCAACTGATTTTTTTTACTTTGTAATTTTTTAATTTGTTTTAATTAGTTATACATGACAGTAGAATACATTTATGCACTTGGATGTATTATACAAAAATGGGGTATAGTTTCTCATTTTTCTGATTGTACATGTTGTAGAATCACATTGGTCATACAGTCGTACATGTATATAAGGTAAAAATGTCTGTTTCATTCTACTATCCTTCCTATCCCCACATCCCCTCCAAATTCTTGTTAATAATAACATGTAATTATATCTACTGGGAAAAGAGTTCCTCGTTCTAATTCTAATTTCAGTCTCCACTTAATAATCCCTCTAGGTTCTTGGAGTGAGAATAATCATGGGTGAGAAATGGGACATGGTAATGGGGAAACTCCAGTAAAATTAAAGACTTGTATTGGAGAGAAGACCACACTTGGGATAGTTCAGCGTTGAGACTGTCTCAAATGAGGAATTTGAAATTTAAGGAGGGAAGAAAGTGTTCAACAAACATTGAATGAAAGAATGTTTTATTTATATTATATTTTCATTCCTAGCCTTCTTTCCCCCTGGCTTATTTTATCTCACCCTTTTCTTCTGTTTCTTTTTCTCCAGGCCTCTGGAGTCTTTGTGTCACTTCCTCTTCTCTCTAATTTAATAAGGCTCCCCATCTTCCCACAGGAAGAAGCAGGAGAATTTCAATGATTCTTAGGCAGATCCAGGAGTTTTTGGAGATTCTGCTAATGAGGGTATAATACATCACATGTCTATTGGCTGACCCTTCATTCCTGTTATAGGCCTTCTACTCTCCACACCTTAGGTTTGAACCCCCAGAGAGGGAGCACATGGATATCTTCAAGATTTCTGAGTAAACTGCTCAGCGTGAGCTCCTTTGCCAGGTCCCCAGCTTCCCAGAGTTCTGTGGCTTTGCCCACATGCATGACAGATGTTAGCTGAGCAATGCTCAGGCTAAACACAGGTGGGTGAATATCCTTATCATTTTGATTCTGGACATGACATTTTCCATGGAGAATGTAAGGAGAACTGTAGGAAGAGCTTCCCCAGGTATTACCAAGCCCTCTATGCTCTTGATCAGAGTTCTCATGCCTTTTTCGATATTTCTGATCCTGATGCCAGATGTCTGGCCTTTACCACTGCCCCCTAAATTTTTCTTGCTACTCCTAGTCTGCTCCAACCAGGGACTTCATCATTATGGAGTTTTGCCAACTCTTTCATACCAAAGAACGAATCTGTATTAGTTTTCAAGATATAGTACCTAAATTGTGACTGATTCATGCTTAATTTATTTTTTTTTATTTAAAAAAAAATCAACTATTTTTTTCACTGTTTTATGTTTTGTTTCTGTTTGATGATTTTAATTGCAGTCTTGATCACAGTAAAAACTGCTGAGGGACTTGAAGTAAATAAAGGGCACTCATAGGCATGATGCACACACTTTCTATATCCCAGATTGGGACTTGTGGCTTTATTATATATATATATACATATGAAGATTTTAGAACAAAATATTTAAAAATGGGATGTATATTGAAAGTATGCATAGATATTCTCATCAAAGCAATCTCCATGAACCCTATAAATAAATTTAAATTTCTGCTGTTAGAGGGTCATTTCTTTTCTTTAGACCAGAATCCAGTTAAAATGTAGAAACCTATAAGGTCAAGTTTTATTGCTCATTTAAATCTGAGTGTGAATTAGTTTCAAATTCGTGAGCTATTAGGACCTTGACAAACAATCTCCAAGGAATTGCTCTCAACCTGAGGAGCTCTAAAAATGTATGAATTCTTGGGCCACACTCTTAGAAATTCAGATTTGCCAGGTCTGGGTTAAGGATTGAGGATTTGTGTTATAAGCTTTTCATATGATTCTGATACTTGGTTAAGTTGCATAGCCACTGAGAGCATGTGGCTTCCTCAGCAGAGAATCATCTTATGCACTGCTTGAACTGGAGACCTAGAGCTGAATAGGTGGACAGGCCTGGGTGGGAATCAGCCATAGAGGCTTATTTTAAAAGGGGAGTTCAGTGTTTAAATGGGAGCAGTCTTCGCAGAGTGTTTCTGACCCATTTGAGTTACTCACTGGAAAGATAATTTCTACTGCCATTAGGAGAAAGGGGGGATTTCTTTTCACTTTAGAGGTCTCCTTTGGGTATGCCAAATTGAGTGTAGTTAGGCTCTGTGCTGTGCAGAGCAGCTGGGCAGAGAAGGAGCTAGCAGCTAGCAGCTGGCCCTGAAATTAGCATCAGTGTGTGAATACATTGGAACATATAAGCCAACAGCTTGGGCCTTTTGTGACACCTCTTTTCTGGGACATTTCCACCTATTGACTTGTGCCCCTTGCTTTACATTGCTCCTTTCATCAGTCCTTTCATTTCTTTTTTTTTTTTTTTTTTTTGGTACTGGGGATTGAACTCGGGGACACTCAATCACTAAGCCACCTCCCCAGCCCTATTTTGTATTTTATTTAGACACAGGATCTCACTGAGTTGCCTAGCACCTCACCTTTGCTGAGGCTGGCTTTGAACTCATGATCCTCCTGCCTCAGCCTCCTGGGATTACAGGCATACGCTACTGTGCCAGGCTCATCAGTCCTTTCTTTTAGGCTGGGGCCCTGGAAATTTCTCCGATATAGAAAGAGATTTCCCCAGTATAGAAATAATTGGTGCAGGAAGAAGGTCTTGAACAGAACTATTCTTAATCTCCCTGGCAATGGCCTTTGGCATGATCTTTCTCCTTTCACTTCCCCCACTCATCCATATGGCAAAGACAAAAAGAATGCTGACAATTTTTTTTTGGATCTTTATAATTTGGAGGTTTTACCCAGGCTGGGTGTAGAGGGAGGAAAGGAATAATGATTTAGAGCAGATGTGCTATTTTTATGTAACCTGAGCTTGAGGTACAAAGGAAATTTTTGGAATCATTCACATCCCGAAACTGCACATCTGAGGGGTCTATATTCCTGACAAACACCTTCCTTTCTCTTTCTACCCCATCCCCACCCTACACTCTGGAAAAAAGGCAATTGTTGTAAACCATTGTCTAGCGTGAACTCCTCCAGGGAAGTTCATCACTGATGGGTGTTCTGCCTTTTGCCCCAGCTGCAGGGTGGAGGGTGTTGGCTTGGCTGCCAGATTGGCCCTCAGAGATGTCATATCTCTGCCATTCTTCTGCCTTTGACTAAAGAACTGGGTCCTTCTACTTAGGCTCTTCCAGAAATATTCCCCTGGGGACTCAGGGGAGACATTCCAAGCCCCTGGAAGGGGACTGAGACATGTTGGTTAGTTAGTCATTTTATCTCAGCATCAATCAAGGGTAGTGCTACACAGTAGGTGCTTTATAATGTTAATTAAATGGTAATGACAATTCTCCATCTAGGCTTTGATTGAATGAAGGGTGATTATTTTTTCATTCTGTAACTACCAAGATTCTCCCCCTATTTCAGCAATAAAAATGACCTGTACACTTTCCTCAAAGACCAAGTTTGGGCCCTTGGAGATGGAGTACAATTGTTTTCACATGGCCTTGGTGAAGGACTGCAGCCTTTTGTTGTGGATAAAAGATCTACACATTTTTTCTTAGCAGCTCTTCGCCCACCACTGACAAGCTGAGACTTGTAAAGTACTCCTTAAAGAAGCTAGAGAAGGGTGGCAGCAGCACAAGCAGCATTAGTGCCATTCCCAGCTCCAGTAATGTTTCTTGGGTCAGGGCCAGTTACAAACACAGATTCTTTTTTTTTTTTTTTAATCTGTTGAATGGAGCTAAAAATACTACTTCATTTGTGATAGGAGACAAATGTATTAAACTGTTAGAATAGTGTCATGGTTAAGTGTGTGGGCTCCGGATCCAAATGTCTTAGATGTGGATGCAGCCCTCATCACTTCCTAGGTATGTGACCTTGAATAAGTGACTTAATATATTAGTGCTTCTGTTTCTATCACAGTAAAAGTGGGTTACTATTAGTAGCTACCACATGGGATTGTTGTGAGAAATAAGACAAAATTACATATAGAGTGATACTGGTACCTGGCCTATAGTAAGGATCAGGAAATGTCAGCGTGGAACTGAAAGCAGACTCTCATTGGATGATTTCAATTAATGATATCATTCTGACCAGAAATTGACCTGTGGATTTTACCTGTGATTTTTGCTGCCCAAGCCTGTCTGAATTACTATTACACTGGCATTTAGAATCTGCTTAAAGTCCAGGGTGGAAAATAGCTTTGGATCATTTTGCTACTTTTTTTTCCTTGTGAAACAGAGACAGGGGAGTTTCCTTTTTAAGTTGAAGTGGTGGGGAGGGACTGCCAAGGAACTGGAGCTTAATGGATGGACTTTTGATCTGGGCTACGAAGAATGTGTATATTTTCTCTGGAAACTTCCTGTTTCATTTTTTCTATTTGATTTTTTTTTTTGAGCGGGGAGAAGTATATCATGTACCTAAAGGACAGAATAACAAAGATAAACAACGTAAAACAGGGATCGATGGGACTACAATCTGTGGGCCAAATCTTGCCTTTGACCTTTGGAGAATCATGAACTGAAAATGGATTTTACATTTATAAAGAGTTGTGGAAAAAAGAAAGAAACTAAAGAGGACAATAGGAGAGAGATTATTCATGTCCCACAAAACCTAAAATATTTATTCTCTTGCTCTTTAAAGAAAATGTTTGCCAACTCTAGTCAAAGAATAATATCATCCTTCCACATACTCCTTGTTCCCACTGTCTTATAAAATAGAATACCACATGCATTGCCTTCTTTCAGATCTAGCCATTATTCTGAATTTTGTGTTATTATTCCTTTGCTTAAACTTGAAAAGAAAAATCAAGCCGGGTATAGTGGTGCATGCCTGTAATCCCAGTGACTTGGAAGACTGAGACAGGAGGATCACATGTTCAAGGTCAGCATCAGCAAGTTAGGCCCTAAGCAATTTAGCGAGACCCTGTCTCAAAAAATAAAAAGGGCTAGCGATGTGACTCCATGAACAAAAACAAAAAAAAAAAAAAAAAAGGAAAGAAAAATCATATACATATAAATAAATATACAAGAGGCTTATTTCATTTTTCTTGCTTTATATAAGTGGAATACATAGAGCAATCTTTTCTCTGAATTTTCTTTCATCATATGTCTTGTTCTCTCAAGTTATGTTTTTCATTTTCCTATTGTGTTGTATCATCAAGTGGATGTGTGCAGTTCATGAATTTTTACTACTGTATGCTTCCATGTGTGGAAATACCAGGCATATTCATCTGTTCTACTCTTTTTAAAATTTATTTTTAATATTTGTTCTTTTTAGTTATTAACACATGACAGTAGAATGTATTTTGACATATATACGTGGAATATAACTTCTCATTTTTGTGGTTGTACATGATATAGAGTTGCACTGGTCATGTATTCCTATATGAACATAGGAAAGTTATGTTCGGTCCATTCTAATATCTTTCCCATTCCCATCTCCCTTTCTTTCCCCGATTCCCCTGTCCCAATCCAGTGAACCTCCACTCCCCATTGCCTCCCCCCATTGTGAGTCAGCATCTGCATATCTCACTGTTCCATTCTTAATGGACATTTGAGTTGTTTTCTCATTTATTTTTTCTAGTATGAACATTTGTTATCGGCATTCCTATTGTTATTTTAAAGTGCATGTGTACAACAGATTCTGTAGAGGTGAAATCAGTGGGTCACAGATACACCTATCTTCAACTTTATGAAATGATAAATAGTTTTCTAAATTGATCCTTATCAATTTCATTAGATTCTAGCTATTCAATGCTGCACAGTGAACTACCCCAAGTTGAGTAAATAAAACAATTTTATTTTGCTCATGATTTGGTGGGTCAAGAAAGCAGGAAGAGCTTGGATGAGTAGTTTGACTTTGATTCATGGGGCATAAACTGAGCCTGTCGGGACCGGAGGCTCTACTTCTAGGACAGATTCTTCGCTCATATGTCTATACCTTGGTTCTCTTTGGTCTCCATCTCCTCAGGGCATCTTGTCCTCGAAGGCCTGTCCACATGGCTTGTGGTTCTCAAATAGTGGTGACTTCCTATACGGTAACTCAGCGTCCCAAGAACAGATGTTCCATGAGGCTAGACATGGAAACTGTCAGTCTTTTAAGGCCTGGACCTAGAAACTTGCATCACACAATTTCTTCACATTTTGTTGATTATAATAGTTTCAGAGCCTGCGTAGAATCAAAGGAAGAGGACATAAACCTCAATCTCATTGAGTAAGGATAATAGATAACAATTTGTGACTGTCATCTTTAATCTGCCACACAATCTCTACAGTAAGATATGGGGACTTTGGTTGCTACACATCCTTGTTAATACTATTGTCAAACTTAAGAAAGACAATGTGATTTTAAAATTTGCATTGATACCTTTCTCTCTATCAAACAATTAAAAAAATCAAATTCCAAAAGCAAAAAACAAAACAAAACAAAACTCTAAACAAAAGAACATCCCTCCCATCAAATCCAAAACTTTTAAATGCTCAATAAGAATTGATATTAGAATTTTCAGAGGGGTGCTGTAGGTGACCTCATGATACATCTTGCATGGGTGAAGAAACAAATTTCTTCCTTTCATCTAAAGGCAACACTGTAGCTTTTGTGGTTTGATCAGCCCAGCAAGGAAGGATGAGGATAATTGAGCCATAGTAGGTTTTAGATCACACTTTCCATATAGATTAAATAAAAGTCTTATTGGTCAGTTTTCTGTTCTTTGCTGTTCCTTTTCCCAGTGAATAAGATGAAGTGCATGCATTAGCATGTCATTTACCAGCCAGACATTTACAAGAAAACAAAAACAAAAACAAAAACAAAAAACAAACTACTTTCCACAGTGGGAGGATTCCCAGAGCCTGGCAGTATCACATGTGGACTTCTTATGGTGATAGTGATTCCTTACTTAACACACGTTCCTGTCCTATTTCATTCCTAGTATGGGTTTCTTTGTCCTTGGGTAAAATACATATTCTTGGATATATTGCAGAAATAACTTGATTTCAAGTAAAAAATGATTCCAATGGTCATATTAGTTGCTAGATGCCTATGGTTTCAGATTCCAAACCACCTGGAATCAATTCTTTGATACATTATTCCTTCTCAAACCTCCAACGCCTTTCACTGACTTAATTAATCTTCCCCATCCTTTTTTACTCATCTTGTTTGTTCTTTTCTACGTACACTTTTCCTGTTCGGAGAACTCTTTGAGAAGTCTTATATTTCCTTTGTGTAATTGCATTTTATTTAAAAAAAATACATAGAGAAAGAGAATCATGCCCACATGCTGCTTAATGGAGTATATTCTGAGAAATGCATTGTTAGAGGATTTCATTTTTATGCCAACATTATAGAGTGAAACTACATAAACTAAGATGATTATGACATCACTAGGTGATACAATCTTGTGGGACCACTGTGGTTTATATGGTCAGTCCTGGATGGAAACATCATTATGCAGTGTAACACTAGGTTTATAAGGAATTGACTTGTATGATTATAGATTTCATTCAATCTAGTATATTGCATTTCATCTCAACTAGCCTATGTTTCATTAAAAATTAGTACTTTCAAAGTGAAGTTAGCCAATCCCCAAAAGAAAAACAAATGCCGAATGTTTTCTCTGATATAAAGAGGCTGAATCACAGTGGAGTAGGGAGGGGGAGCATGGGAGGAATAGATGAACTCCAGATAGGGCAGAGGGGTGGGAGGGAAGGGAAGAGGCTGTGAATTAGCAAGGATGGTGCAATGTGATAGATATCATTATCCAAAGTACATGTATGAAGACACAAATTGGGTGTCAACGTACTTTATATACAAACAGGGATATGAAAAATTGTGGTATACATGTGTAATGAGAATTGTAATGCATTCCGCTGTCATTTTTTTAAGTCAATAAAAAAGAAAAAAAATTTAGTACTTTCAGTTTTCTACATATGTCTATTATTTTGAATGTTGCTCAAAGTAGTTAGAATTTCATTTACAATATCTAGCTAAGTTTGAATTTTGCTCCAAAGGGATGAGATGTGGGTAATATATGGGATCACTCGTTCTTTGCTTCTTGGTCATTTCTGTCCTCATGAAGTTTGGGTTAGTGGTTCACCAGTTCACTTTCTGCTGCCCTGTTTTTAGCTGAAAGCTGGATTGAAAAAGTTTTTTCTTTCTCTTTCTCCATCTCTCAAATACCTGTACAAAAACTAATTATTGACTTAACATAGCAAAATTAGATATTCTTTAAGTTTAAAAATTTCCTGCATAATGTTACTCAGGATCCTTTAATGTATTTGTGACTTAAAAAAATAGCAGAGCTAAAAAGAAGATTTGGGCTTGAGGATAAGATACTTCCCACTTGATTGCAGGGGGCCCAGTTCTTTCACAGTTGTGCTCTCGGACTTGGCACCTCTTCTCTCTTGAATGATTTAGTAGCCTGCTTAGTTCCTGGAAATGGACTTTCAATTGTGGTGGCCCTAATGGTGACCATATGACATGGAGTCAGGGAAGAGGCTGCAGATGTCTCTTGTGGAGGTGGTGATGCCAGCCAGGTGTGAAAATGTACCTTCTTCTTCTTTAAACCAAAGCTAGCAGTCACTTGAAAATATGCTGTGTGTGTTTTGCTGGGGATAAACCCAGGGCTTTGCTTCCACATTTTGGGCAATTGCTCTACCACTGAGCCACACCCTCTTTATTTTAACATCAAGAGGAACAAGAACTTCTACTTGGCTGGGAAAAATGTCTGATAAGCTTTTCTAAGATCCTAAAGGAAATATCTCTTATGGAGAAGTCAAGTCAAAGATAAGAAAAGGGACACAAAAGGGACACTGTCCTGTTTTTCTTCCTTGAAACAGAAGTGTGTCCTAGACAATTTCTAAGGTTTCTTTTTGCTCCAAAATTCTATGGTTCTGGGTAGAAATGGAGTCTTTGGCATGAAATATAGTCAGAATCTTGAGAGACTATATTTTCTTATTCTAGCTTCTCCAGTTTATGATAGTGACTAGATACCCCCTCTTTAGACTTTCAAGGATGTTGGAAATAAAACAAAACATAACATAATATTCTCTGGGACTTACTGGCCTGATTTAGGAGAGAGGTGATATAATTAAGAACTAGCCACCTTCGAGACTGGTGGAACAAGATCATTTTGTGTAATGTGTTCCAAGGGAATTTCTGTAGAGGGTGGTGGGAGCAGGAGAGCCTGTGGTCCCAGACACTGCTGATTTTATAGGGATGTTCCTGCAAATGGCTTTTTGCTTTAGAGTCTCTTTCTCTGTTCCACTCAGGCTCACCCCCACCTCTTTTGCCTCAAAGCGTACGAGCAATTTGACCTTGCTTTTGTATGAAGTCTCATTATGCTTAACTAGACTGTACCATAAATACTCAAATAAAAAAAAATTAAGAGCTGAAAAGAATAGTCAGATAGTGGAAAGTTTCTTACATGTTTTTTAGGAATATAGATAAAATGCCAACTGGTATTTAAATTATTCATATAAGTACTCATCTATATTTAAAATAACTTACCTAAAATAATATATCAATGTAGCAAAATTACATTTTTCCACTTGGTTTCCTGAAACAGTTTTATTTAAAAATTTTTGCGTGTATTATTTTGCTGACTTCTATTTGTGTGACCTAACACAGTTTTCCAGGGTCATCATTTTCACTTCAAAGTAGTTTGAGATATAACAATTTCAATTCTTTAATGTGAACATTTGATCTTAGCCAAAAGACTGAGAAGCAATGTTTAATGAGAACAAAAGCATTGCTGTGTCAAGCCACAAGTACTTACTTATTTGGATAACATTAAAAATAATTGGTTTTTTATTGTCATCTAAGTATATATTGGTGATATCCAAAGTGTAGCCACTTATTATATTGCTATTAAAAATTATTTTTGAAAGCTTGTTGGTTTATTTTTAACTACATTCCATCCTTGCAGTTATAAATCTTAATCTTTGGGAACAAATGAACTACATTCAGATTGAATTTCTTTTGTTTCCCTTTTTACTGATTCCATGCTGACTGACGTTATTTTGGGCTTGTGTGCCTTTCCTTAAAAGCACTTTGCAGTTTAAAATAAAATAATTGAGAAAATGCCTTGTGATTTACAAGATTTTGTAAGGAGTTTAATATAAAGATATTCCTTTTATAAGGGATAAGCTCAGGCAAAGGAAAGAAAAAATTTGCCTTATTTTAGGGCATTTGCAATAAAACAAAGCAAGTTCCCTAACAAGAGGGAACTATAAGAATTCTATGTTTCTATTAAAGGTGTCCATTTTATTTGCATAATATGTGGAAGCACCTGTCCATCCATTCCCTTCTCCTGTTTTCTACACACAGTTAAGTAGATAGATAGACCAGTGGGATGAAATGTGGAGACAGCCCCTGCTTACTTGCTGATGTTTGTCTTATGGATACATCTAGAAATCCTCTTAGCAAGAGAGACGGAGGATTGTGTGTGCTATCAAACTCTTTGGAATGATCCTAGCATCTTGGGTAGAGAAAGAATTGGATCATGTTAAAACAATTTGAAGTGTTGAAAAGATCATGAATAATGAAAGCCCACAGAGCACCTGCCAGGTTGCATGATAGAGTTTTCTATGAGATGTTTTGGAGTGACCTTGCCCATTTCTTGATTCAGTCCTCACCATCATTGTCATCACCATGTCTATCATCATCGTTATTTGCTGACTACTTATGGTGCCAAAGACTGCACATGTAGATTTACACAAATCATTTCTTTTGTTAGCACAATCTATGTTTCAGCTTGCCTGTGGCAGGAAGGTTTGAAGAAGAAAATAATTTGTATGTAATAACTGTCATGCATACATTGGTAGCTTGTCTTTAACCCCATGTCAATCTTTTCAATGTTAAAACTCATACGTTTTGAAGGGAACCAGCCTTATGCAAAGTGACAAAGTAAGACAGGATTTTTCAACCTCCTTCATTCTTTTCATCTTGCCTTTGGGTGGAGACCCAGCTCCGAGTCCTTTCTTCCCTTAACTCTTTTTTTCTACTCTCTTATTCTGGCTTCCTGTGAGATTCTGTTCCCCATGTTAAGGCTAATTTGAGGCAATTATGTCACAAGAAGAGTCTCAAGCTTGAAATTTGGAAGACTTTGAAACCTGGGTTTCCCACTTCGGAACTGTGTTATCTTGAGCAAATCATGTAAGCTCTCTAAGCCTTACTTTTCTTATCTGTGTTAAAAAATGGCTATGTGTGAATTAAAAGGGAAAATGTATGTTGTTGAGGTGATTCTAGTCCCAGATAGTGTATTTTAGTGTGACATTAAATCTGAAGGACTGTCTACATTGTGAGTTTGAGCTCTAAAATGTGGATGAGGGAAACGGACATGTATTTGGGAAAAGGGTTTGGATGTAGGACTATGTGTGTCCCTAGAATAAATTATGGTTGGGAAATGATGTTTGTTGCTGATCTATATCTGTTTCTTCTGTTCTTAGATTAGAACCATGGACTCTTCAAAGTCACACCTTTGAGGTCATTTGGGTCCAGATGAAGTACCTGAGGCTTGGGAGAGGTAAAAGGTCTTGCACAAGATTTTGTAGCTTCCCAGCATGAGAACTTGAGTGAGAGCCATTTGCCATCATTCCAGTGGTGAAATTGGCAATTAAAGACCAGGCTTACTGATATCTATGTTTAGTCTGAAAGGGGCTTGTTAAATTCCATTTCCGTCCAAGTGTTCCTAACGGAAGCTTTTAGATACCCAATGCTTGCTTTTATTGTGAATCCTCTAGGTGGGGTGATTTCACAAGAGCCTAAAAGAGCTAGTCCCCTGACCCCAATGCTCTAGGCTAAGGTTAGGAACGCACCAGGGAGATATAGTGTCTTGACCCCAAAGTCCCTGCTCCAGGTCGGTCAAGAAGCATGGAGAGCTCATGAATTAATTCAGGGTGCCCTGTGAAGATTTTGACTGAGATTCTTAACATTTTGAAATATTCTTAACATGATGAAATATTTCAAGCACACAGCAAAACAAAACAAAGTAATGAACACTGTATACTCATTGCAACTTCTCAAGTCTATTTTTTTTGCTACTTTTGTTTCACATTACTTTTTAAAAGAAATAAAACAGGTATATCATTTTATCTTTTATTTTGTTATTTTTAAAAATACATTTTAGTTATTTATTTATTTTTATGTGGTGCTGAGTCTCAAACCCAGGGCCTCGCACGTGCTAGGCAAGCACTCTATCACTGAGCCACAACCCCAGGTCCCAGGTATAGCATTTTAAAGTTTATGCTTCCTGAGTGTTCCTTTTCCTGAGGAAAACACTACTCTGAGTTTGCAGGCTTTTTTGGTGTGCATATTTTATAATTTACTTATATATCCATAAACATATGCACTTTCAGATAAATAATACATAGTCAAGGTTTGAATGGTTTAAAAGTTTATACAAATAGCATTAGACTGTGTGATTATTTTGTTCAACATTATGTTTTAAAGATTTATCTGTGTTGAAAGAGGTAGTCCATAATACTTTGCCTGTTATAATTTATATTGTAAGGATATACTGCTATTAATTTATGCATTTTTTTGTAGTTGCTTACCTGTCACACTACATCTATTATATTTTAATCTCTTCTCATTCATTTAATTTGGTGACTCCTTAAAGAGTTCTGCACGAGCCACAGTTCACTATGACAATAGTGCACGTTATGGCACAGAATTTATAGGGGAACATGTAGTGTTTTGAATGGTAATAATGTGGAATTTTATTCTGGATGTAGCAAGAACTACTCTAAACTTTGTATAAGATATTTATTTTTGCAATGTTAGGTTTCATTTTTTTCTAAAGCATATTTAAAGCTGACCTTTGAGTGACTTTAGGGTTGTATTTTTAAGGAACATTTTTTTTCTTAAACAAGCCACCCCCCTTCCCATTCATCTCTCTCTCTCTCTCTCTCTCTCTCTCTCTCTCTCTCTCTCTCTCTGTGTGTGTGTGTGTGTGTGTAGCTTGTGATGAAATCCACTTGGATCTGAATTGTTGACCAGGAATTTTGGATTGATTCATCCTCTATTTGCTTCATATTCTTGAAAATCAATGTGTGTGTAGAGAGAAAGAGAGATGGGGGTGATGGGGAGGGAGAGGGAGAGGGAGGGAGGAAGGGAGAGAGGGAAGGCAATGGGAGGTTCATGGAAGAATATCTGGAAAGAGCATTTACCCTCCTCATGGCCCCCAACAAAGAACCTCCCTTCTTTCCTCTATCCCTGTCTGGTGCTGATGCCCCTCTCTGAGCAGTATGGCTTTATCTCCAGGAAGCCTGTCCCTCCTATTTTACAGATGAGAAGGTGCTCTGTCCCTCCTTGCTCTCTTTTCTTGGAGTGTGAACTCCATCTGGTTAGGGAACATCCTTGATTTCCATTGAACTGCATTCAGCGAGGCTGGGATGGAGTGTCCTGGGCTCCTCTGGGAGAGCTATTTCCAGGAAGGCAGAGGGCCCGTTTGTCGTGGGTGGGAGAAGTAGACGGCACAGCTGCAAGGACAGTTGGAAAACAGATCAAGCCCTCCCCACAGCTGAGTATCTTTTACCAATGTAAATGTTGATCTCCTTTTTTTTAAACCCTCAAGGGACCCCAGAAAAGGGATGTGTCTCTGGAACCTTAACTAGACAAAAATTGGTGTTATGGCTGGGAATGCAACTGACCCAAAGCAAGAAGTTTCAAGAGCTGAGAGAAGGTCACAGAAAGGTCAAGGGGAAGGAAGGTCGGGGAATAAAGGAACTCAGATGGAATATTTCAGGGACTGAAAGCTTTTAAATAAATATTCCCACCCCTTCCCTTGGCTTATCAAGCCTTCCTAAGCTTTTGAAGTTTACTAATCTTGCCCTCAAACTCACTGTGTTCCCCTGGATAGAGTCAGGATCTTGTTTTAACTGTCACATTATCCGAGGAACAAGGCAAATGAATTCTGGGAGGTTTGTTTTCAGGAAGGCAGTGTCTGTGGGGCCTGGGGCTAGCTGAGAAAGTCAAAGTAAAGGTAAGTGCCCCTCTGACCTCCAGAGCAGTCACCTCTCTCTTCTTTCTTTGTGGTTCTTAAGGACCAGGTGCTCAGGTGGCTCCTGACTGGGGTCTTGCTTATCTCTCACTCTGTCTCTCTCTCTCTCTCTCTCTCTCTCTCTGGTGCAAGCTAATAATTATTTATGATACTTCATCCAAGATATTTCTTACTTAATTGCAAGATTATCAAAACTAAAATGGTAAGAGGCAGGCATGATGTGCTGGTGGTGAAGTGGTCATAGAATTGAAAATATTTGAGAATTTATTTTCAAGGGCTTCCTGATGGTTACGTGCCTGCCATAGCTTATTTTGGGACATGATGAATGATGTTTAAGAAGAGTTAACACATTTTGAACACTCACCATATGTCCCATACTTTACTAAGTCCTCTATGTGTATTCTCATTTCTTTTTTTCCAATAACTCATATATATGACCCTGTACATATTCTCATTTCATCTTTCCTCATTCTTATTTTACAGATGAGAAGACTGAGGCTTAGAGCCAGTAATTTTGCAGAGCTACTATATGGAACAGTCAATAATTGAAATAATTGAGCCAGGTCTAGAATGACCTGGAATGCTTATTTTTTTTTTTATTGTTATACCTGCATGTCATACACAGAATGTGAGTTTACATTTTAGTTTGGCTATGTGAAGATAGCCAACTGATTTAGAGTGTGTTTCCTGCATTACTGTTCTATACAAAGTCCACAGGGCTTACAAAACAAAATTAGAAGGACTCTTTGGAAGTTTCGGGAATTTCCCATATTTTCCTAGTCAAGCTAATTACTTAAATTATCTGTCCATTGATTCAACATTTATCAGGTATCCAGTAGGTGCCGGGTTCTGTGCCAAGCACTAGATAGACTATGGGAAGCAAAATAAAGCTAGAATCTAGTGTAATAAAATAACTATAAAAATGTGGAGCTATTCTTGGGATAAAGGCTGTGAAGAGTTGGGTTCAGGGTGTGAAGGTTTGTAATATGGGTATGTGACTAGTCAGAGAGGTCAGGAAGGTCTGTGTGTGTGCATGGACAGATGCTGTAACTATTTAAGACAAAGTCTTGCGCTGTCTGACTGCTCAGTGGAGGAACACCTTTTTCTCTTTGAGAAATATCCTTGGATTTGGCTTCTCATTTGGGATCACCTCTTTGGCCTGGAGAAAAAGATGCTCAAGGTTTTGTGAAGTCCAGGCCCACTTGGAGTCAGCTGAGCATTTCATACATTCAAGAACAATTTGGTATAAAATGCCCAGGAAGCAGAAGGTTCCCACTTGCCCAGCCTGATGGGCTTGGGTATCTCCTATCAGTTGGAGGGTGGTTGTAATGGGGACTGGTACTGATTACGTTGCTTGTACATGTACGGGAAGACATCTCTAGAGTAGTCTATATTTATTTAGACTTTATGAAGAATATATCTAGTGAAGTTTCTTCTCTACAGAACAGCACTTGTAAAATCCTAGAATGTTAATGGTGGAAGGATGTTAATGAATGCCAACGGAGTGAGATCCAGATGATTCTAGACCTCTTTTGGGTTAACAGAAAAGTAAGGCCCAGTGATTGGATTTACATAGTGAGGCTTGTTCCTTGGTTCACTCTCCTGGGGCTGTGGCCACAGTGATGATCAAACTGGACAAAACTCCTGCCCACATTGAAGTCTGTTCCAGGGGGACTCCACAGTTTCCCAGTCCCAGTTCAGTTTTCTTTTATCACATACTTTCCAGAACTCACTTCTCATGGAAAACGGGCTCCCCTAGGAGCATGTGGAGTCATTACTGTCAGTGATGAGTCTTCTGAAATTTGGAGCCCAGAGTTAAAGTGATCACACAAAAGCCTCTGAAAACCATCTATAACTGAGTGATGCCAACATCATTAACCTCCTGACCTCTCTGACTAGTCACATATCCATATCACAAATATTCACAACCTGAACCCATCACTAATTAACATACAGTTGATCTGCTAAAAAATTGAACATTACAACCCCATGGCAAAGACATGCTTTTTTTTTTTTTTTTTTTGACTCTTAAGTATTGGCTATTGTGGGCTTCCTCTGGGGGATTGTCAGGAAAATATTGATTTTTAAAATTGCTTTAAAAATTTGCATCAACAGAACATTGATTTTTTTTTAAACCACTGTTTTTGTTTACTGTTCTTAGTGTGAGGGTAGTTGTCTCCAATCTAGAGGCTGAAAATCATCTCTTTCTTCTTATAATAATCTAGGTCTCATAACTACTTTTTAGATAATTTTTTCATTTTATTGTTTCTGTGCTGAGTGTGGAATTAGACAGTAGTAGCTTTTCTTTTTTTCCCCTCTCTCAAAGGCTATCTCTGAAAAGTAGTATGGACTTGCTGAGGAATTGTCACCAGTTTTAAATTAATTGATTGTTTTCAATGGATGACTTTCTCAGTGATGCCACATATATTTAAATAGCTGCTGACCCTCTTGTGCCAGAACTCGATACCTGGATATTCTAAATTGATGTAGTATAAGCCTAGTAACAACAACAACAACAACAATAACTTACATAGTACTTATCTAGTGCTTGCTATGGGAAACATTTCAATTACTTTACTATAACTTGTTTTAATTCTCATAATCATCCTTGGAAGGATGTGTTACTGTTTTTTCCACTACACAGATGAATAGGCTCTGGCAGAAGGTTAAGTAGCAGTATGTTAAAACACCACCTTTAGTCCTATAATAACTCTATAATTCAATCCCAGATCTTAACATGCTGAACCCACCTCCAAGCCAGGCGTTTGTTGTGCAAACTCACATTGATTTTTTCAATCTCTTGAAGACAGAGCTGATAATGACTTTGGCCACCAACTGGTTCCACTGCTCTCTCCCTGGGTGACTCTTTTCACCAAACTTTCCAGGGAAATCAGAAGCTTCAGGTAAAAGCCCCAGCACACATTTCACCCTGTGTCAGTTGCCTTTCATCTAAATCTCTCTAATGATATGCTCCTAATGAGCTAGTCTTTGCAATTGAAATCCTGGTTTTGTTTTGCTATATATTGTTGTGTTGGCTCCAAGGGAGGTCATTTAACACATGAAAATAGCCCTTACCCCCTTAGGGGCTACAGACAGTGCTTTATTTCATCTAGTTAGGCTTTTGGCAAGGAGTGATGGATGTGTGGGAGGGACTCAGAGGTCAAAAGTTCTATTTCCTCGCTACTCAAAGTGTGGTCCAGAGACCAGCATCCTATCATCAGGGAGCTGGTTAGAGACAGATACCCCAGCCCCACTCCAGATCCATTGAACCAGGATCTGCTTTTAACGGGATTTTCCATTCATGTTTGAGAGGCAGTGTTCTACTTTACAGTCCAGAGAATGGAATGGGTTAGCTTAATTTTAGAATTTTCCTCTTTTCCACTACTATTCTCCAGCCACATCCCTAGCCCACGTGTCCAGAATAGGTCTTGACTTTGCTAATTTCTCTCATTAGTATGCATTTCTGTAAGTCTTATAATTGAAAATGAATGTCCCCCTTTGGGTTTTACACCTGTTCTTGTTTCATGAAACATAATTTCTCTTAGACAGCTTACATTAAAAAAATCTGAGATGCTGTGTGTGTTTCACAGTGTGACACTATTTATTTCTCTGAAGTTTTCAAGAAATATTATCCTTGTTTTCCCATGCTTCATATTGGTTGAAAAGAATTGTTTTCTTTTCATAAGCCGACTATGAAACAGCTGCTTTTGATGTGAGATTAGAACCAATATCGTCCAGCCAAATTATTTTGCTTTGAAGTCCTATAATTGCAACTTGATTTTGACTAGATGTATTTCATATCTAAATAAACCAACAGTTAATACTTCATTGAGAGCATTCTACTGTTGTGATATGTTTGGAGTAGCACTTTACTTATCAAACTATTTATTTTTCAAGTGGGAAAGCATATATTATATTTTTATCTGTATTTAAAAGTTCTCAGGATCTAAGTAGGAACCCTTAGGGTTTTTTTTTTGTTTTGTTTTGTTTTGTTTCGTTTTTTGTTTTGAGAGAGAGAGAGAGAGAGAGAGAGAGAGAGAGAGAGAGAGAGAGAGAGAGAGAGAATTTTTTTTAATATTTATTTTTTAGTTTTTGGTGGACACAACATCTTTATTTTATTTTTATGTGGTGCTGAGGATTGAACCCAGCACCCCACACATGCCAGGCAAGTGCGCTACTGCTTGAGCCACATCCCCAGCCCCCAAGGTTTTGTTTTTTAAATGTAATTTTAACCTTAAAAAGAAAATGATGATACTATGGGCCAGGCAAAGCCATATAGTAAATTGGCATAATCTTGAGCCTGATGTAGTTTTGGATTTAGGGAAACAAACAAACAAACAACCCTCTCCCAATTAAACCCCCCCACCCCCCTCTCCCAAACAAAACCGTATCTGTTGATAAGATTTCTGAAGAAAATCAAGATGTCTTTTGGAATGCTATTGTGATTTTTCAAGGCAGGCACTTATTAAGCACCTAATGTGTACGAAGTTCTGGGTTGTATGTGCTCTGGAGAACATATGCCCTAGATCTTCTGCAACAGTCTTAGTTTTATTTTTCTCAGGGCCAAACCATGTGTCTCAATTTTTAGTCCAACACATATGTTCACAACGGGAAGCAAGGAGAGCAGAAGGCGGAGGTGCAGACTCAGTACGGAATCTCGATGCCTGAGTTCCCTTATTGAGACGAACCCTCGCTCTACCTGGTGAGTGTGGAAGATGGTTCAGAAAGCACACCAGGATGGAAAAGGTTATGCACGTGGAAGGGTTTTTAGGGAACATCCCTTCCCCCCACCTTCTGCCCTTTGCAGACTTTAGTTTTCTGCAAAGCTCCATTTTAGGCCAAATGAAACCTTCCTGGCATTTGAACTTTGGGGTTTTTTGCAAACATTGTGCAGTCAGTGAATCTGGCATCGGGCAATCAAGTGAACACAGTAAAATGTTTTCGTTGGTTTCTGTGCAAGACTAACAGTTCAAACTTGCCTGATTTTAATAACCAACTTAGATTAGCTAGAACAAGGACTGTAAGGATAATATGATTAATTTAAATCTAAAGAAAATTACAAACATATTTTTAAACAACGTACTTTCAGCTTTATTCCCTACCAGTACCCTACTAAAACGCCTCACTTCTTTAGAAAACATACCTCCAAACCCAATAGCCACCCCCACACAATTGATTACAAAGAGCAATAATGCCCATTTGATTCACTTTTACATTTATTTCTTCACCACAGTCTCTGGTGGAGGTGCTAATGTGCAGAACAATGAGCAATTACTTCTGTCTTTTAGAAGCCAGGATCTGAACAACAGGAAGTGTCTGCTTTCCCAGTGTCCAGTGTCTAAAGGGCAGGCTTTAGGACAGGCATGCCCAGCCCTCCTCTCTGCCTGCTTGAATGTCCTGAGTTGGAGGTTCACCTAGCATCCTTCTCGGAAGGAAGCACAGCCCCCTTCAGTATATTGTGGAGAAAAGGGAGTTGCTAAGGAGCCAGACACCTGTGTCTGGCTGTGGCTTCACCACCTTCTTCTTCTATGATTGTGGGTAAATCAGTTCAATTCTGTAAGCTCCAGTTTGCTTAATATGTAAGATGGGCACAATAATGCAGATTTCAGAAGTTCATTATGTTCAGTGAAGGAATACATATTCTTCTATACATTCTATGTATGAATATATCTAGGTAGCCACAAAGAAAGTTCCCACAGGTATTTCCCTTTATGAATGCATTTAATATTTCTATATGCAACCCAGTTGGTGTGACTCCCCTCCCCAATTCCTCTTGTGTGCATCCAGCTGTGGCAGATCCCCAGGAGTGCTTCTGCATGGAAAACCCTGTAAATCACCCATTCCTTCATTTGCTTATTCATCCAGCATCTATTATGCATTAGGCGCTAGGAATATAAAACAAATAGAATGTCTACTCCCAAGGGTCTCTTCATGAGCCCCTCACAGTGTTTCTCTAAGTTACCCTCCTTTACAAAGACCTCTTTTATAATCTCATATTTCTGACTGGCCACCTGGAATCCACTGCATGCTTTCATTTTGAGTCTGTTGACCAACTGACAAGAAGACCATTATAAAAAGAAAAGACTCTGGGTTTCTCTTTATTTAAATCAATTTTAATTCATAACGATGATTATTGCTTATCAGCTTCAAAGGGACTTATTGCTTATGGAAATTAAAATCCTTACATTTTAGGGAAAGACACAAGCATACTCTTATTTATCTATTATTTAGTGATGTCCTCTGCAGTATTTTTGGTTGGCATTATATTCCAAAATGGCCTGGCATGTAGTAGATCCTAATATTAACTTGAACAAGTTATAATTCTCAGAGGATAAATAATAAAGACATACTATTTAGTTGCCCTTTAAATTAATATTTGAATAAAAGAGCAGAATCATTTGTAGAATAATTATGATCTGCATGGATTGGATTGCCCCCCCCCCCACCTGCAAGTAGAATTGTTGGGGAAGTGTGGAATAGAACCCAAAGCATAGGCACTGGAGTCTGACAAGTTTGGGGTCCACTTTTACCTGGGTCACTGGTGCTAAGGAACAGCTTCATGTGATTCTGGGTGAGTTACTTGAGTTCTCTGAGCTTCTGTTTCTGTAAAATGAGCATGGTAGCAGTACAATAGCTTCCTGGCATGTAGGGAAGATTAAAAAAGGATAGCACATGTAAAATGCCCAGCCCACGTGAGAGCCAGTAAGGGGTGGCTGTTCTCATTAGGGCAGGTGTGGGCACCCAGGAGGCTGGAATTTTTGGTGAACCACTTTGCCTTTGGAGATTAACATTCCCATTATTATCACATAAATCAAGTGGACAGTCTTTGAGGGTTTATGGCCTTCCATCTTCCTAGGGGGCACTGCCTCTTCCAGCTGTAGTTTTTAACCTAGAGGCCACCTGGAGGGGTTCCCAAGGAGTCCTCTATTAACAGGCTCTGGGAGGACAGAGAGAGAGGGAGGAGGCAGCCATTCCCCTGGGATGGGGCCCGCAAGTCTGGGGCTGCTTGCAGACTTGCTGAACCCCACCCCCACACTTTATTTAGCTTTAGTTCAGAGAGGAGGGCACTGGCCACAGATGGGAGCTGTTTCATCTCAGCTGGGTCAGAGGTTAATAGAGATAAGCAGTGTCTTCTTACCAGGAGGCCTCAGGAAAGCCCAGCTTGTTGTTGGAGTAGAATCAGGATCTTAGAGAATCAACAGACTGATATTCGCCTACCTTGGGGAGAGAGAGTGGAGCCCTGGGAGAGAAAGCTGCAGCCCGCCAGGCTGGAGTGAGGGGTGGCTAGGGGACCTTGTCAATCATTGAATGAATGGCTCAGGGTGAGACAGGATAATTGCCCACTGGCAGATCAGAAGTCTGGGATCTGTGTGCTTCACTGTACTAAATTGGCAGCTTCTGTACAGCTCCACTTTGAAATAAAGGCAGTCCCCTCCTCTGTGCAGTGGTTCTCGGGTGGACTTCTTTGCACAGGCTGCCACTGTGGGTAGCTCGTGCCTACCCTGGCTGTTCCTGTCACTCATGGCCCCCTTCCCTGGAACCACAGCCTGGGGTCTGATTATGAGCTGTCTCTGGCCAGGGTGTGTTCTGCGGTGGACAGCATGCCATGGGGTGGGTGTTTAGACTTGAGGTTTCTCTACTGGGTTGAAGCAATCTCAACAGGTCCATCCAGATTGCTACGGAGGGGAGAGAATGTTTGTAAGCACTGTTCCTCCTCTGGAGAGCTTTCCTTCATCCTGCCATATAAAAAATAATTCTTTCACTGTATTCCTGGAGGTGTTGGTGGCATTTCCTCTCTAAGGCCTTAATCATTGACTGTTCTGCATGTTGAATTCCATCTGATGTCCTGCTAATGTCCTAAAAGAGACTGAAACATTCTTCTTCCCTCCTTCCTTCTCCCTTCTTCCTCCTTCCAACAATATGTAGTAGGTAGCTATGTGGTGGGTACTTTCCAGGTGCTAGAAACACCTGTGGACAAGTCGGACACAGTCCCCACCCCTGTGGAGCTGACCTCCTGGTGGGCATATGGACTCCCTTGCTCCTCTCACTGGCTCACACTCTCTGGGAAGCTCAGCCTCCTCATGCTTCTTGTATCTCTTTCATCCTTTGCCAGTTTGTGCCTTGATGGCAAAGGAGGCGAAGATGTTTGTTGAATGAATACCTGCATCTCACTGATGTATGGAGAGGTTACCAGTTCACAAGCTCCTGAGACCAGTAAGGAGAGAAGGGGGTAGAGTGTTGGGAATTCACTAGGGAATGACAGCAAACTAGAGAATGTGGGCCCTGGATGACAGCCACTGCTGTCATTTCAGTTGGAGGTGGCCATCTGGGATTGTGAGCCCTGTCTTGCCAAATCTTGTTTTTCAAGAGAAGAGAGAAATTGTAATTTTAATGTGAAATCTCATTTTTAGATGTTGGAATTTAATTCAATTAAAAAAGACCTAAGAAAATACATCTGTGGGCCAGATGAAGAGCAGGCTGCCTGGGAGAGTATCCTATTGGTCGGGATGTATTGTTTTGTAGTGTTTGTGAGCTAACTCCTTGTCCTCCTGCTTCCTTTGATTGTGGAAGGAGGCGACTGGCCTGGCCTATTTGCTCCTCTCACATTTTCTAGAGTCATATTTAGTGGAGGCGGTAGGAAACTTCAAGAAAGAAGTAACACATGGCACAGATGAACCCCAGCATGGCAGCTGCACTGTAGTTCCTGTGTTCGTTTAGGGAAAAGAAAGACCTAGGTTTAAATCTTGGCTTCACCAGCTACTGAATATATGTTTTCAATTCTCAGACCTCAGTTTCTTTGTTAAATGACTACAATATTTTCCTTGCAGGGAAATGATAGGAATTAAGTTTCATATTAAGATTATATAAAAGAATAAAGATTAAAACATAGATAATCTCCTTATTTGGTATTCAAGGAAGCTCCGGAGAGCTGCTCAGCCCTTCAAAGGTCAAGACCTAGACAGAGCTGGCCTTGGATTTGTCTTGTCATTTGAGTGATAGTAGTGGAGTGATGGGGATTAAGGAGAAATCCAGGGACTGGAGGCAGGGGCAAAATTGGAAGATAAATTGCAACTCACTCACAGTTTGGGCTTGCTTTATGCTCAGCGATGACCTTGCCTGATAGGGGCATTTTTGTCTTTAATCAGTGATCAGAACATTGCTGAAACCACAGAGGTTAAAAAATGATGTCCTTTCCATCTCTTTCATGAGTTGTTACCAGCTTACTTTGTATTCCAGAGAGGTCTCATAGTTTATATAGAATGACAAACAGGTTGCTGGGGTTTGGGAATGGTGTGTGGTAGAAAGCTGGGGGAGCCTCTTTTGTGTATTCTTTGGATGCATACTGGAAATCGAATTGACTGTTAACAACTTTGTCTGAATTGTGGAATAAAGATTCACTACATGAGAGACATAGCAGATGGGTGATGCTTCACTGAATCTAGAGTTATTCTGGTGTGTGCATATTCTGGTCCAGTTTTGCTAAGATGCCGATGAACTGAGATACTTCTGAGAAAGTAAATACACCACACAGACTAGGAGACTAGGACCTTGGTTTCACAAGTATTTCTCTAAAGCCTGCCACATCATTGCTGTTCGGGTTTCTGGCTTTCTAAGTTCTGCCTGAGAGCAACTTCACTGAGCTTGCAGTAATGAGGACTTACTCTACTGACCTCTAACATGGATTCAAAATTTTCAGCGTAGGTGAAAAGTGGTAGGTGGATCCCAAATGGAATGGTGGGCAATCACTCTTTATGTCTTTCAGAGCTGTAGACATGGAGACTGAGACAGAAAGTTCTGCTTTCTGTAAGTCCCCAGAAAGATCCCTTGACCTGATCCACCCAGGCATTATTTTCCCCATCAGCAAGCTGCTATATATTCTATAGGCTTCTGGCAAGTATTGCATAGAATAACAGCGACCTCCAGGAAAGGGCCCTCTGTGTGGTCACCACTCTTGAGTTGACTAAATAGTGCTGTTTGTCTAGGTGTGTGTTCAAAGCCAGGGCTGAGCTCAATAAGATATGGTAGTATAGAAGAATGCTATTTTAATAAACTGAAAAAAGTCTTGGTTTTTTTTTTTCCATTTTTGTCCCGAGCTCCAGCCCTGCCCCTTCCCTTGAAAGAGAATAGAAATGACATTTCTGAAGCTGAAAGACTAAGAGGGATGGGAAATGTGTGTGGCTGACAGGATCTAAATCCAATCAGCTGCAGAGAAAACTAGCAGCCCTGCAGCCTTCTGGGGGCTTTTTGCAGGGGTGCATCTCCTTAGAAGGATACAGCATGGGTTTATTGATCCCTCACTCCCCAGAGTTCCCATGTTTGCCTATCAACTGGGAGATGGAAATGTAGCCATTGGGTTGTGAGAGTCTCCTGGGTCTCCTAGTGGTGACTTCCTCCTATAAATCAGCCAGACAGCTGGGTCCCCTTGCACCATGGGATAGAAAAATAGACCCTGTTGCTAGACAGCAACACAGGCTCCACAAATATGGTGGGATCAGAGGGCAGGGGGCTTAGCCCAGGCACTAGCCAAACAGGCAGCCCCGGATCCGTTTGTTTATTTTCACTGTGGCCTTGCCTGTCTGTGCCACATGGAGGTGGGAGACTCCCCACCCTCCCCTTTGCTCTGCATGTGGAGGCTACTTACTGCTCACCACCGGAAAGCCTGCTGACCCACTGGCTAATTTATTTATTTTAGTTGCACATAGACTGTCTGCTTAGAGGCTAACAGGGAAGTCACCCAGTCTAGGACAGAGAATTCAATAATTGAATTTTATTTGGTCTGGTGAATATCTGACTGAGCAAGAAAGGGAAACCTTGTGCTGACATATTCCTCGCCATCTCACAGTCCCTGCCACCCCCCACCCCTGTACTTCCATCAGGGTCTTCAATTTCTAACCAGTGTCAACATCTGCTCCACCCAGAGAAATAGGCTTATAGCACCTGTGAGGCTGAGCTCTTCTTTCTTTGGAATCATTGTCTTCTAAAATGCCTTTTCCAACAAGCTATTATGAAAATTTCCAAGCTTATGTTGAAGTAGAAAGATTTTTATAATAAAACTTGTAAACCCACTGTCTAGATTGTTCCATTAACATATTCTTCTACTTGCTTTATAATGTATTTCTCCATCATATTTTTAACCCATTTCAAAGCAACTTATAGACATTTGAATTTTTCCTTAACTACTTGGTTAGTAAGTGTACTTCAATATTTGTTTGCAGTTTTTTCTTTTAGTGCAAAACTTACATATAAATCTGGGGATGTAACTTAGCAGTAGAGTGTTTACCTACCATGCATGAGGACCTGTGTTCAAATCCCAGAACCACTTAAAAAATCACAATCTTGTGTATGATGATGTGCTTGTATTTTCAGTGTATGTTCACTGAGTTGACAAATATGTACATCTGTGTAACTCAAACCCTATTGAGACACAACTCCGGCATTGCCCGGAAACCTCCCTCATTTCCCTGCCTGGTCAATATCCATCCCTATTCCATCCAAAGCAACTATTGTTCTGATTATTTTCCACCTTAGTTTAGGCTTGCCTGTTACAGAACTTCATGCAATAGAATCATACATTATATTTTCCTTGGATAAGGACTCTTTCCTCAGCATGATGTTTTAGAGATTACATCCTGTTGCTGTCTGTATCCAGTTGGTTGCTTTTTTTTGGACCTGTGCTGTTTCCAGTTGTTGGCTATTATGAGAGAGAGAGAGAGAGAGAGAGAGAGAGAGAGAGAGAGAGAGAGATTGCTATGATTGCTATGAATAGTCTTTTTCAAGTCATGTTGTAGACATATGTTTTCATTTCTCATATAAAATATCTAGAATTAGAATTGCTGCTAGTTTTTTTTCTTTTCTTTCTTCTTTTTTTTTTTTTTAGTGATTTTCATCTTTTAAGCTCTACTAATACATAGATGAGAGTTCTGGTTGCTCCATATCCTAGTCATCATTTGGTGTGAGCAGTCTTTTTAATTTTAGCTTGTCTGTTGGGTGGATGGTAGTATTTTGTGATAGCTTTAAGAAAGTTTAACTTTGATAATTGCTTCTCCAATTTTTTCTTTGGCTCTAAATTCTGACACTTTACTCTATCAGTGTCCTTGACCTAGTTTTAAACTTTAATTTTTCTTTTCTAGAAGTACTTTGGAACATATGGATGGATACTTGTCTCTAATGATCCTGAGGCCGAGTTAAATATATGTATTTTGAAGCGCTCTGTGCTTTAGCCACACTGACAACACAGAGTACTAGTCTGGTATGAGAATTTCCATTGTAACCTTTTTTGGGGGCATGTATTTTAGGAAGTAAGGAATGTGTTTTCAGGAATAGGGTTTGATAAAAATAGAATCTTGGGGATGCAGTGTTTGAATGAATGAAGTTGGTAAGCATGCTAATTTTGAGGATTGTTTAAATATCATGCTTTTAAACTTAGCTCCCAGAGATTTCTTTCTCTTTTGGAAATACTCAGAATTGGACTCTGAATCTACTTGCAGGCCTCCTCGGCTCCCCAAGTGATCTCTCCTGGCTTCTTTGCTGTCTTTTTGATCCCTACTGCTTTGGCTACCTCTTACATAGGTCCTCTTACTCTGTCCATATTGCCTCTGATCAAATTCTATTCTCTCAGCCTCAAGCCTCACGTAAACACAAATGTATTGTTCCAGCTTTGACCTTCCTCCTGAATGGACAGATATATCATTAGGGTAGTTTTCTGAAAATACAAGTATAGTTATTATATTAGCTTTCTGTTGTTTGTGATAAATACCTGAGATAATCAACAAATGAGGAGGAAAGATTTATTTTAGCTCATAGTTTCAGAGCTTTCAGCCCCATCACTTTGGGCCTGTGGTAACCCAGTACATCATGGTGGGAGCATGAGATGGAGGAGGGCTGTTCACCTCATGGCACTGAAAAGCAATAAAAGGAAGTTCCAATATTTCTTCAAGACATGCTCCCAGTGATCTAACTTCCCTCTACTATGACCCACCTACCAAAGGTTCTAACACCTACCAATAGTGCCATTGCCTGGTGACCAAGCCTTTAACACATGAGCTTTTGGGAGACACTTCAGATTCAAACAACAGCAATTATGTTTATTTACAAATCCTCATCACCTCTAAGGAAAGTCCATAATAGCAAGCATATTTTTTTTAATGCTCACTTTGAGCCTAGCTCTATATTGAGCACTTTATATGCCTCATCATCTAATTTCCACACCAATATTTATGAGGTTGGCCTTAGTTTTATACTTGTTTTTAAATGAGGAAACTGAGGCTTAGAAAGGCTAAATAATCACCTATTATATTAAGTTGGCATATGATTGCAAAATTAATATTCATCAAGCAGAATTCTGATATAAGAATCCAAGCCTTTAAGTTTTATTTTGTTGCTTAGTAATACAGCACCACCCTGTTTCCCAGCTTCAATGCTGACATTGCTCTCTCCCCCTTACCTTACTCTGGGCTTCAACCACACTGACAGATTTACTGTAAATTGAAACAAGCCAGACTCCTCCAAAGCTACTTGACTTGTCAAATGCTGTTGTGTCTGCCTGGTGTGTTTGATCCATTCCCTACCTTTTCCATCAGTTGAACTCATCCTTCTGGAATGATGCCAAGCATCACTATCCCTGTGAAAGCTTCTAAATCGAGTGCTGTTCCTTGCTCCTCCTTGTATTTCTCCCTAGCGTGTGTGACTTAGTGTTGTTCTGGTGTTTCAACCTGTGAGTTACTTGAGACAGGATCTTATTTACTTGTCTCATACTCTATCAGTTGGCTAATGTCTGATGAATCATAGAGACTCCATCTCCTAGGTTGGGTTCTCTTGAAACAGACCTTGAGAGTGGTACCTGGGAAGGGGCGTGGGGTACTGTGTTAGTCAGCTTTTCATTGCTGGGACCAAGACACCTGACAAGAACAACTTAGAGGAGGAAAAGTATATTTTTGCTCAAGGTTTCGGAGGTTCAGTCCATGTCAACTGAATTCATTGCCGTGGGCCCAAGGTGAGGCAAAAGATCACGGTGGAAGTGGACAGCAATAGGGTGCTATTCCACTCATAGTGACCAGGAAGGGGAGAGAAAGGGACAGAGAGATGGGGGGAGGGCAGAAAGGGAGAGGGGAGGGGAAGAGGGAGAAAGAAGGAAAGGAAGGGAGGGAGCGAGGGAGGAAGGGAGGAAGGAAGGGAGGAGCGAGCCTCAGGGCACATCCTTAGTAATCCACCTCTTCTAGCCATGTCCACCTGCTTACAGTTGCCACCCAGTTAGTCTATTCAAATTAGGATGACTGATTAGGTTTCAGCTCTCACAACCCAATCATTTCACCTCCAAACATTTCTGTATAAACACAGGAGCTTCTATGGGACACTTCATATCATACCACAACAGGTGCAGACTGGGCAGAAATGGAATGGAAGAATAGTTACTTCAGGAACCTCAGTTGATTCATGGGGAGCTTTGGAGATGAAGCTGTCCTCTGGACTTGCTCCTCATTGAGGTAAGGGGTCAGGCTTTTTTTTTTTTTTTTTTAAACCACAGGGTTTACCAGTCATTAGATGTGGGATGCTCCAGAGAAGGAACATAATCTTCCAGGGGAAGAATTAAAATGGGAGCCTGCAGACCCCAAACACTTTGGACAGCCAGGAAATGAGATGAGTGCCTTAGTTCTGAAGGGGAACCGAGCGGTACACCGTTGTATCACTATACCCGTACTCAAAGAATGAGTCCATGAAGAAAGTCCATCTTCAGCAACCACATACATGTGGTGTGCAACCTACACTTCAGAGAATAATCTTTACAAATTAGAAGAACTCGTTTTAGAAAATTTGGAAGTGGCTTATTCATAGAGCATTAATTGGTTGCCTTTGTATTAAAATAGGTATTCATTTGATTTTTACCAAAATATAAGATTTAATTTTACCAGAAGAGAACATGCTCATATACTGAACATGATATATCAATACATTTGACAATCCTGGAGGAGGGAAGGTATATGTTTCTGAACTAAAAAAGGGCTTTTATTTTGCTTTGTAATCTTACAAACATGCTGAGTGATAATGAGCATATGGTAAAGCACATTTATAGTCATGACTAGATTCTGAGACCATGAATGTGATGAGTAAATCTTTTATTATTTCTCACTAAGGTCCTTAGGATTAAATACGCCTGTTCCAGATTTTCCTGACCACTTTCTCTCTCAAATAGAACCAGTGCTTTATGGTCCTGGGTGTTAGGTTCAGCTTTAATCCATAGAACTTGTAAGTCAGCAACTTCTTCCTTCCCCATTTCAGTATTTTGTTGATCTGATCCTAGGATGTGGTGGATTTATTGACAGCCCCCTTAAGATATAATGAATTCATATTCTGGTTCCTCTCTTCCAGAAGGAGGAAGAAGCAGCCCTTTGGGTGAAGACTCTGGCCCTAGAAGCCACAGAATCTTTGACCTCGAGCTGCCCTGTGGAATCCGAGCTAACTCTGGAGAGGCTCACAATGACCGAGCTTGTTAATGGATTCCATCTCTTTGTGAAGTGTCCCAAATTGTGGTCATTTAGAGCATTATTACAGAACTGTTTACTGACATGTAAACACATACACCATTTATCACTCTGAATGCAACAGGTGCTTCCCCCGCTGCCAACTGGAGATACTGGAGGGTCTCCAAAAAGTAACAAAACATTTTTCAGGCTCAACTCTCCTCACCAAAAACTGCGGAGAACTTAACTTCCTTTAATTTCTTCCTTTGGGTTCAAGGTAGAGAAAGTTGTTATTGGTGGTGGGGGATCTGTGGCATCTTGCAAAGTGTTCTTTCTTTACTTTGTATGTAGTGACCTGACTTTCTATTGAAAATGTCACTGGTAGAGCATACAGGCACCATAGCATACTGATGCTCTTATATGTTTTCTTCATCTTGATGGAGGGGAGCTCAGTGGTCTCAAATAGTCACTCAACAAATTCTTAAACTGAATGCTTGGTATGTACTAAGTATTTCCTTAGGTACTGGAAATATAGCTATAAATAGAACAAGTCAAGTCTCTACCCTTATGCTTATAATCTAGTGAAGGGAAAGAGATATTCCATGAACCAATCAATATAAACTGAGTGATGAGATCTGCTACAGAGGAGAATATAGCAAGAAAAGAGATACAGATAAATGGTTGTGGTGAGCACTTTTTAATATAAATAAGGTGATATTTAAGCAGAGATTTTTTCCCCAGTACTGGGGGTTGAACCAAGAGGGGCTTTATTATCCTCAGACTTTTTATTTTTTATTTTGAGACAGGGTCTCACTAAATTGCTTCAAGCTTTGATAAATTGCTGAGTCTGGCCTTGAAATTATGATTCTCCTGCCTCAGCTGAGTTGCTGGGATTACAGGTATGCATCACCATGCCTGGCTCTACACAAAGATTTGAACAAGGCAAGGGAGTGAACCATGTGAATAGTTGAAGACAGATTTGTGGGCTGTGGAAGGACTTTGGATTTTAATCTGATATAGGAAGTATTGAACTAAATAAATGAGATGAGATGATCTATGGTTTAACAAAAATCACTCATTTCCATGTAGAGAATAGATTGTATGGAACCAAATGCAAGGGAAGGAGAAAGGATACAGTTAGGAGTCCATTGTAATTGTCAAGGGGATGGCTTGTAATAGGATGCTAATAGTGAATGTGCTGAGAAGTGGTCAAATTTAGAAACTAGTTAGAAGAATAGTGGCTATGGATTGAATGCGAGAGAAGATGACTCCAAGGATCGTGGCTTTAATTAGTTAAAATGAAAAAAGAAATTTACAACATGGAGACAACAGATAGAGTACCACATCAGAGTAGAAAACAAGTGGTCCATTTTGACACACAAAGTATTGAGTAAATATGAAATTGGAATTAAGGGAAAACGTTGAGGCTGGAGAAATGAATTTGAGAGCCATCAGCATATTGGTCCTGTTTTAAGCCAGGTTACAGCATGAAATCATCAGAGTGAGTGCAGATAAAGATGATGATCAGGACCCAGGATGAAGTCTGAGGTCTCCTATGGTTAGCAGACAGGAGACACTGAGCAGGATGGACCCCTGAGATCTTCCTGAAAATAGAGTGAAGAAAGTGTTTCCAGAACAAGGAATCAATTAGACCAATATTCTTGACAAGCTGGGTTAGATGAAGACTTAGAAATGAGCATCAGTTTTGGCAGCAGAAGGTTACTGCAGACCTTGTCATAAGCAGTTTCAGAGCCTGGAATTGGAAGCCAAATTGAGGTGAGTTCAAGACATCGAAAGACAAGTGGAAATAACAAGGCACATGCAAGTCTTTGTGGAACAGAATGATATAATTACAGGGGGGGACTTGGGGTCAAGAGAGGCTTTTTTTAGAAAAAAGTGTGAGGTAAAACACACAAATGGTATGATAACGGAAACGATCCGGTAGAGCAGGAAAAAAAAACTGATGAAGGAGGAAGGAGATTATATAAATGCATGAGTTGTGTCCTTGAGTAAATGAGAAGGAGCAGAATTCTGTGCATAAGCAGAAGGGTTGGCCTTTCCAGGACATGGATGCCTTACTTATTACAAGGCAGAGGCAGTATATGGGTACAAATGCAGAGAAGACCTCTGACCAAAGGTGGGAGTGCATGCAGGTCCTTTTTTGATTGCTGCTGCTCCTCCTCCTCCTCCTCCTCCTTCTTTTGTGAACTGAGAGGCAAGGACAGGGGCTAAGAATGAGGATGGAAAGCATTGGAGATTTGAAGAGAGGTGAAGAGGAATGATATAGTTGTTATGGTCTGGATGTGAGGTGTCCTCCTCAGAACTCCCGTGTGAGATGATGCAAGAAGGTTTAAAGGAGAAATGATTGGATTATGAGAGCCTTAACCCAATCAGTGAATTAATTCCCTGGTGAGATTAACTGAGTGGTAACTGATGGTGGGTAGGGCGTGGCTGGAGGAGGTGGCATTGGGGGCGTGCCTTTGGGGTATATATTTTGTTTTTGGTGAGTGGAGCCTCTCTCTCTGCTTTCTGATCATCATGTGAGCCACTTCGCTCCACTCTTCTGTCATGATGTTCTGCCTCACCTTGAGCCCTGAAGAATGGATCCTGCTGTCTATTGACTGAGACCTCTGAAACCATGAGTCCCCAAATAAACTTTTCATCTTCTACAGTTGTTTTGATCAGATCTTTTAGACATAGCACCAAAAAGAAGAAAAAAAAAAAAAGAAGAAAAGAAATAAAAAACAACAACGGAAACAAAACAAAATAAACAAACAAAAACCTGACTAAAGCAGTTGTTTTGAAGAGTGGTAGGACAAATTAAAAAGGAAATGCATTACAATTTGCCACAGAGCCAGGATTTCACTTGAGAATTTGAATAGACCGATCAGGGGTTGTGTATTTTTTGTGTTGAGTTACTAAGACAGATCAAAGAGTAGGTAAAACCCTGGGGCTTTGTCAGGTGATGGCAAAGGAAGTAAGTTAGGGGTTGCCCATGAACTTCAAATGAAGAATGAATTGGAAACTTTATCTGGCTTCTTGTAAGTGGTCTATGTACATGAAGCCATAAAACACAATCCCTTGAAGTTTTTGAAATTTGTCCAAATTTGAATGAGATATAAATATGAATGTAGTTTTATCCAAAGGATTCCTCTGTGCTGCAAAATATTATACTTTGTCATGATCATGTGCCCCAATCTCGAATCCCATCTGGATTCAGGTGATAGGAACCCAGACAGTATGAAAATAGGATCATCCTTACCCCACAGAGGCTTCTCTAGAATAGTCACAACCTGCCTCTTGCATATAGTCATTTTTTTTCTAGTCTAGCTGAGACTTGGTTTCCTTAATGAGCAAGAGCTTTTAGGGGTTCCTGCAACATCCTGAGCACAAGAGTCTGAATGCTGAGACCTTGGTCATCAAATTGCCCCATTAGTATATTTTCTTAGTGTGTATAGATCTTATAGTTCCCAGGACACTCAAAGAATAAATAAAACAGATACTAATTTGTATTGTTGTAATAGAGGTCAATGCTTGCATTTATTTTTTGATAGACTTAGGAGTGACAAGAAAACTTCCTTTCTTTTGAAAGTATTTTGAAAATGTTTGTCCATAGTATAGTTTTATGTTCAAATCAGCATTGATATCCCGCTGCTATGAACTGAGAGACCCTTCTGTCATTCTGAGGCTTAATACACATTTTTCTCTCAAATTAAGTGAAATTTTCCATTAAACAACAATAATCTCACAAAAGTTTTCTTTTTTCATTTACACTGCCTTGGCACATAGTATCCAATAGACAGTAATGCAAAATTAGAATCATAGATACAAGCCTCCTGTTATTGCCCTGCGGTTAGGAACCCCCAATCATAAAACTGTCATGCTGATTTTTCCAATTGTCCTTAAATTTTCCCTTTCAGTGTGCCCAAGACAGCTGAAATCTTTCTTGGGTGCATGTTTTCTTATATGTCTTGAATTATGCATTTTCTTACCATTTCAGATGTTTCTTGTGTGTGTGCTGTGCAGGCTTTCTCTTCTGAAACCCAGCCATCTTCCAAGGGTTAGAAATGGGGCCAAACTACCTGCAGAGCTGAGACCAGCATTGACTGCTCTATCAATCACTGCAACTTGACTTACTTGAGTCTCCCAGTGCTAATCCTCTGCAAGCCTTAGACGGGCTATGACGTCTGTGACTTGACTTGGTGGCAGGCTAACCCAGAGGCCTGAGTTGAAGTTAGAGAAGCAGGAATGTGAAAGGAAATAGCTGGAGTGATGGATGGTCTCTAAGTAGCCATGCCCCTCAGTAGCAGTAGGGAAAAGAGCCTCCCTGGATGTATTGCCATTAACTCCAGGAGACTGGGCCTCTGCTTCCTGAGTCAAAGAATCTCTGCTCTTGGCCAAACTTTGGAACTCGGAAAAGTATGCTTTTAGAGGCCGAGAGAGAGGGCTTCTCTGGAGCAAGGATGCTCTTGAATTCATCCTGCCCCCACTTGCACTGGCATTTTGCATGACAAACCCACTTCCTGTACAGTCAGTGTTGAGATGGAATTATGAGAAGACAATGGTCCACTGACCACAGCAGATGTTTTCACCTCCTTCACATCCCATCATCATTCCTGAGAGTGCAGTTTTCAGAGTACAAAAAGTTATCTGGATGAAAGGACCATCCCTGTGTGTCCTGGGCCTGAGAATGCGGGGACTTAGCAAGCATACTTGGAGATGAGGAGTGGGGACAGGAAGAGCACACAGGGGACAGTCCCTGTCCCCACATAGATCTCATTGAGGACTTTTATTGGACTTCACATGCAATATAGCCTTTCTTTCATAGCTGCATTGATAGACCTGCCCAGCTCTTTCCTGCCTGGGGCCCTCACAAATGCTCTTTCTGGCAGTAGCTCCTGCCGATGATTTCCATCACACCTGCCATCCCAGCTAACATCTAACAAGTGCTTACCATGCACCAGACACTAGGCTAAGTATTGCATGCAATTATTTCATCTAATTTTTATAGCCAAAAAGTAGGAATTATTATTCTCAATTCACAGAGAAACAAATGCATAGAAAGGTTAAGAAATCTGTCAAAGTTTCACAGTAATTAAGCATCTGGATCAGGATTTGATTCCAGGTCTGATTTTAGAAACTGTACTATTTTGTCTTTTTAAAAAAGTCTTTTTTATACTGTTTGGTTCCACTAGATCTATGTTCTCTGAGGGCTGGGACTATGTCTCTTAGGTATCTCCTTTCCCCTGGCAACTGGCACAATACAGCCATACAGTAAATATTAAGATAATTAATAAAAATAAAAATAAAGTATACGACAAGCTCCAGATGTGTCACTGTGGACATGTGGATGTCTCGCTGTGGCTCTCATTCTCTAAGAATACAATCCTCAACCTCTAATGGCTCCCCGACGATCTAGTTTGAACAGTAATTCAGATGACAGATTTGAGGAAAGTCCTTGTTCTCTGAGATCCACTCCCACACATCCAACTACCAACCTGCCACGACCACTTGGATGCCTAATGAATTTCTCAAAGTTAGTATGGCTTGTTCTTCCTCGTTTTTCTCTACCTTAGTCAATGGCCTGCTAACCAACCCATTTGCCAAATGGCAAACTGCAAGAAACATTCTTGATGTTTTCCTTTATTTCTTATTTCTGATCCAATTACAAGTCCTGATGTTCAGCCTTCAAATGTTTCTCTAGGCTGTGTGTATCTCCGTCACCATCCCAGTCCAAGACAACATCATTTTTTCATCTAGATGGATGCCAGCCTCCTGATCTAGACAGTCCTTGGTTTTGATCCTGGCACCTGAACTTTGTGAATTCTTATTGGATTACAAATTCCTAGGAGAGGCAAAAGATATCAGATATCTTGTCAGGAAAGCTTTACTGGTCAGGGCTGCACACAGCACAGGAGGCAGGGCTGTTTCATTTGAATTGGTTCATATTCGTCAGTGTAGGCTGGAGGAAGTGCAGGCAGGACTTGATAATTAGAGCATTCTCTGCTTTATAAAAGATTGTCCTAGCTTTGTTTTCCAGGCCCCAACTCCTTCTGTCGTCTTCCTGTCATCTCTGTGCATCTCCTCTCTGCTGAAATCTCCTTGGACATCTGGAAGGCCTGATGTTGACAGCATTGTCTTTTCTACTTTTTCTCTTCTTTATTCCTGTCCTCATCTCAGCCCAGTTGCTTCTTTCCCAAGGTTCACAGGTAGATGAGCTCTGGACTCCTAACTTTAAGAAAACCTTCTAACAGAGTTGGATGACAACTGGGAATAGCCATCTGAACTTTTCTCAAATGCCAGACTAATAGCTCAAAAGTCTCCTAGAGCATCTTAGGAACTTAGGGCTTCCATGTATATGTGTGGGTCAGGTGGGGAAGTTTGAATTGATCTACTTATTCTCCTTATTTCCTGGGATGTCCTAAGTTGGAGACTGGAGACAACTCTGGTCTCAGAAAGGGTGCAGAACTTTTTAGAAAGTAGTTAATGGTGTGCCCATAGTTCAACAAACACCACCAGATACAAACTGCTCATCCCATACACAAACCACTGCACACTCACAACATGCAGATCCTTCTGGAACCTAGGTACAACTTGAAAAAATAAAGGAATAAGAAACAGTGTTTTTGTTATGAGATGAGAGAAGAGACCAAAGACCAAGAGATGGTGGACAAGGGAAGAAGAGAAATGAAGATGGTGTGAGAGAATGAGCATAAAGCAGATCTTGCACTTCTAATGCTTCTAAAAAATTGCTTGCATAGGAAGAGAGGATTCTTTCTTTCATATTAAATACAGGTTTCTTGAAGGGAGGGGTCATGTATTGATCATTTTGTTTCTTCCTCTCTACCCTGATATCTTGTGTATGCTTATCAAACAGTTGTTGCATTTATACCGAGTCTCAAAATAATCAACCCAGACTCCATGTGAAAAATTCAAGGCACATCTCCATGCTAGCCCACCATCTGGGCTCCTGGGAGAGTAGAAAATAATTTTTATGTCAGAGTGGCTCCAAGATCATTCAGAACTGGCATGGAGAGGATTATCAGAGGGAGAAAATTTGCAGGCAGCCTCTTGGGAGGCTTCTTTGAAGAAGGTGTTTATAACACATTTTGCTGCCTTCTTCTATGAATCCCAGGAGCACTGGTAATTTTTCATCAAAAAAGAAGTGAAAATGAAGCAAGGCTGTGAGAACATCCTTGCATTTCTGTTGGTTGTTTCTTATTGTAATTTGACTGTGAATAAATTTCTACTATTTTCTTTAGGGTATGAAGAAAAACACACACCCTGATGCTATAGAACACAGCAATGTCTAAAATATCCTGACATTCAGAGGGCAAGGAGAAGTCTCCGAAATTAACTTGGCCAGTGCTCTTAAGAGCCACAGGGAGGAAACTTTTCATTCCCTAAGAACATTGACCTTGGCCCTCTCTTGGCCTTTGCAGTGCAAACAGTGCATTTACAGAGGCATTCAGAGGGTCATTAATTAGAAGCTAGTGCTCCTTATGGGTGGGGAGCCAATGCTCAGATTCAAGGGTCTGAAGTTTGGAATGAGGCCAGCTTTCAAATGTTGTTTTCTCTGTTGTTCTTTAATAAGTAAAATAAAACCAAAAACAAACTTTGAATAATGAGACCAATAAGAGCAAAGAATTGGAATAATAATAGCTAACATTTATTAAGTGCTTCCTAAGTGCCAAGAAATGTTTTATGTGCATTAAGACATTTAATCCTCACAACAAACCTCTGCTTGGAGATGAGGGCCCCTGGAAAGAGAAAAGTGAAATAAATAGGCTGCCCAAAGTTACATGGCGTAGCCACATTAGTCTGGTGCCAAAGTTGAGCTCCCACCCAAGTGATATCACTTACAATTAGTCCTGCACCAAGTGAAAAGGAGCAGGGGAAGTAGGAACATTGGTTTTATATTCTGGGCTGAGCTCTGATACCTAGGCCTGTGACAAGTTAACCCAGCTAGAAAAATACAAAGGAACAAACAAACAAACCAGAAACTGAAACAAAGGGGTCCACCCTGTGTCTTCTGTTGGTCCAAGGCCAGGTTGATGGAGCCAGTTTTTAGGCAGCTTAAGATTTTTCCCTTTTCATGGCCAGATCTGTTTTAGATCGAATCTTCCAGCTGGTCCTGATTTACAGAATGGTGCTCAGTTTTCTAAACAAGCCGTGCACTGGCATCTCAGAATTCCATTCCAACTAACGCTGGTTGGTTTGGGCCACAATTCCCATGGCTGGAGGATATGTTTCCCCCTACATCTTTTTTTTCCCCTTTAAAAGTGGAGCATAACAATTTGTGTTTATTGTTGCATGTTGTAATATTTTCACACGCAATTTTCTCCTTCAGCTCATTGCTCCCTACAAAGGAGGTTGTGGGTATGATTATTGTATTATGTTTATAATTGAAAACAGCTGATTTCATGGATTTTTACATTTTACCTAGTTTTCCAGTTGGATCTGACTTTGGCTTGTCATTTGAGGCGTAGGGAGAGGGGGATTAGAGGAGAAGAAGGGTAGGTGGTGTCAAATCATTACCCGTGCTGCCAGCATTAATAGTAAATAGCTCTGGAGAGAAGTGGACAGGATCCTCCCAGGGTGACACTCCTGAGCTGAAGGAGGGTTTCTGAAGTAGGAAACCTGCAAGTAGGAAAAGGGGAATAGGAGGAGGTGTAAGTGAGTGTGTGGATCATGATCACATCTACCACTTCAGTGAGTGCTTATTATATGTCAGACACTGTGTTCTTGGTATGAGTTATTTCATTTAATTCTCACTACAACGCCATTTTGTACATGGAATTATTGACAAGAGGGAGGATGAGGACAAGATGTAAGTGGGGGAACTGGGATTTAAGCTTGAGACTTTCTGCAGCCAGAGACCAGACTATGAACCACCATTCTACTCTTCCTCCCACAGGGCTTTGCTGCATGTACAAAGTTTTAGTTGGAGAGTCATGCAAAGTCCTCTTCAGAAGGCCACCTAAACCCTTCCATCTCTGTGCTTTCCTGGAATGCCCAGTGGGAAGTGATTGCTATTTGTAACGGAGACTCTAGCATGATAAGAGCTCTTACTATCAAGGCCCTCCTCACTTTTAATATTGTGCATTCCCTGGGCTGATCCCTTAAAGCCTTGGGGAGTTAAACAGGGCAGGGTGTTCCTTTTTACAGGGATGTCCTGTCTGAGAAATATTTACAGAAGTTGAAGAGATGGGGCATCTGTTTGCTGGTGTTTTTTAGTGCAGTGAGTCATTGTGGGTGACCTCTTAGTCCAGCTACTGGCCCATCAAGTGAATTCCCTGAGGATCATTCAGGATTACAGCCATCCAGAGCTCTAACAAGATCTCCTATCTTTTCTCTGATACCTAAGATACCTTAGTAGCTGTTATTAAAAAGACGAAGGAAGACAGCTTAGGATTTTATGTTGTTTTAGAAAAAAACAAAAGGAGCAGTTTTCTTTTTTTGAGATAGTCTTGAACCCCTGGACTCAAAGGGGTTCTCTTGCCTCAGCCTTCCTGGGAATGCAGGTGTACACCACTACCTAGATAAAAAGGAACACATTTCCTTCTTGGTCCTATGTGACTGATTCCTGGGGTGGCTGGCTTATCAAATGCTGGGCACCTCTGGCCAGCTGTGCCTCTGCTCTTGGTTGTTGGATTTGCCTTTAGCAAGTGATATTAAGGCATCTTATACAAGTGAGATGTGAAACTTAAAATGTGAGAACAAGTAGACATGATTCTTGATTTTCTTTTAGATTTTCTTTTCTTTTGCCTTGTGCTGTAGCAGTGACATTGAAATGGATGAGATTATTTTTGGCTAGAGACTCTCCCATAATTTTGAATAATTATTCCAAATTCTTTGCAACAGAACTGAATTTTTGAGGTAAATGTATAGGACTTAGTGACTGGCTGTCTGGATTTCTTACAGAAAGAAACCTGAATGATTTTGATATACTTTCTGGGTTTTTCATCACAGATTTGGCCACAGATTTACCATATTTTCTTGATTTAGTGAGCTGTTTTCTCTCCCTTCAAAAAGATGTTTATGTCTGCTTTTTTATTTTTTATTTTTTTTTATTGGTTGTTCAAAACATTACATAGTTCTTGACATATCATATTTCACATTTTGATTCAAGTGGGTTACTGGAAAGGAAAAGAAAATATCTTTTTTTTTTCCCTTAGCGAACAAACTCTTCTTTAAAATAAACAAATGTAGAGTCTGATGCCATTCATCAACATGGTTTTTCCATTATGGTGATTTCTGCTCTATCTTCAGAGTTGGGGTCCTCTCTCCCAGAGAGACCATTCCTTTCTTCTGTTTGATATGTTTGCATTCTGTTCACTCAGGGTTGTTTAGGCTACAGACTTGAGGTAGAAAATGCAAATCTTTTCCCTTCAGGCGAGAATACCTGAGTTTATAATGTATACTCACCAAAGTGTAGAAAATTTTATTCATGAGAAATTTTCCGTGAAATTTTGTGTGTGTTTGTGTGTGTGGGGAAAAGGACTCCCTAGAAGGCTACAGGCTTCATTTTCAGGGGATAGAGAAAGGATTGGGTGATGGGGAGTCGTGATTCAGTAAGTTCTTCTTGGTGAGTTCTGAAGCCAGGTGGCCAGAGAGTGGGTGAGACCTGGTGGTCACACCTCCTGGGGAAGGAGCTTACAGGCTAAGTGGAGAAGTGAAGAGAGGGCAGAACTGTGAGACATCCTAAATAGGAGAGAATAGGAGATTTTTTAGCAGTAAGACTGAGTGTGGAATTTCAAAGACAAATACTGAAGTCTAAAATTTATTTCTGGAAAATTTTCTGGTTGGTTTCCTATATAAAATTCTGAGATGACCTAATTTTAAGTCTACAGCAAACATCTACAATATTGTCTAATGTGTATGAAGTAAGATTTGCATTTCTTTTGAATGTAGCTGAGACTGAGCCTCATAAGCTTTGGGAATCATTTAGGTTAAATTATATATTAACAAAATATAAACATGTTCTTTAAGAAAGTATGAATGTATTAATGTCAGCTGTCATAGTAACAAAGTATTTAAAGATAGTTTTGAGAAGGATTGAAACAAATATGAATAGCTAGGCAAAATCAGGAATTTTTACATCAACCTCTGCCTATTATAAATTTTTAGGCATGATCAGTTGAGATTTTTGAGGGCAGTTGAATATGTGAACAATTTACTGAGCTGTGGGCAGAGTTAAGGAGACCAACAAGGAGTGTTGAAGAGGATAGGGACTAGTGACACTGAGAAGGTGTTTCCTGAGACTGAAAGGGAGGGAAGGTAGAGTACTTTTTGGGCCCTTGAAAGATTTTTGAGGTATATAGGGCTGAAAGGCTTAATATAGTTGGAGTGGGAACTATCTACAGCCAGAATTGTGAGCAAGGGAGAAACATCATCTCTCCTGCAGTTCCTTCCATTGACTGAATGCTACAGAGTACCTGAGTCTAGGAATTTAGGTTATACTATATGTTGGCATCAGTTCACTGAGGATCTAGATGGCCACAGAACAGAATGGGCACAGAAAACACACAAATGAAGAATCCACACTCCGCATGTCACTGCGGTATTTTAGTCAGTGTTTTTGCTGCTGTGATTAAAAGGATCTGACCAGAACAATTTTAGAGGAAGAAAAGTTTATGTGAGGGATCACAGTTTCAGCGAGGGCCTCTTAATCCACAAAGGGCCAGCTCTATTCCTCAGGGCTCAAGGTGAGGCAGAACATCATGGTTGAAGAGTATGAAGGAGGGAAGCAGCTTACCGTGTGATCAGAAATCAGTGAGAGGTCTCCACTTGGCAGATAGGAATGTACACCCCAAAGCCATGCCCCCAGATTCCCACCTCCTCCAGCCACACCCCACCACTTCCCGTTACCACTCAGTTAATCCCTATCAGGGGATTAAATCACTGATTGGATTAAGACTATCACAACCTGATAATTTCTCTCTGAACCTTCTTGTATTATCTCATACATGAGCTTTTTGGGGGCATCTCACATCCAAACCATAACATGTGGTGAATTTGACCCTTCTTTAAGAACACCGATCAACTTTGGAATCCTTCTTGACATGTCCAGGCTCTATCTAGATAGAGCTTTAAGACTGATATAACTCGAAGCCACAGTGGGCTTTACATTCCCTAGAGTTTTTCTTTGGCCAAAATGATAGTTTTCAAAACTTTTTCCTGCCTTAATACATGTGAATGACACGACACAATAAACAGTATGCATCATTAATACTGGTGCACAATTTATGCCGTTAGAAAGTAAATGAGAACCCCATGAGGTGCTGGTGTACCATTTGAAAAGTCCCCTCCAAATTGAGAAGCCTCTTTGCTCCTCTGAGAAACACTGTGCTAAAAGCTTTAATGGTGAGTCTCTAGATGACAGGATCTTTCCCATTCTGATAAGTGAAGTGGAGCTTTTCATCAAAACAATCGTCTGTAAGTGGCAGTAGAAGAAATTCAGATTTAAATGAATTTAGTACCTTGGGAATTCAGATTTAAATGTCATTCTGTGCAACCTTGGACAAGTCAGTTAATGTCTCTGAGCCTCAGTATCTTAATCTATAAACTGGGCATAACTATACCTAACTTCCACAACCATTGAGAAGAATAAGTTAACATCATTTGAAAGTACTTGTAAATTGGAAAATACTATGTAATTCTTATTGATATGTTCATTATGGTCATGATGTCTGTTCACACATGGGAAAAGTTTGCCTTTTGTTTCATATAGTCAGCCCAAACTGAAAGAAACAGATAATCATTTGTGGAACACCCCAATTTGAGTCCCTTGCTTCTATATTTTACCAATTTGAAGTGTGTGTGTGTGGGGTGGGGGGCGGGTATTCTTCTATTATTATAGTCCTTACTTTGTATTTGAAATTCTGAGTTTATTTGAGCTAGGTTTTAAATTAATATAACCCATCTTAATTTTGAATACCTCTAGCTTCCTTTGAGTTTTATAGGCTAATACTTTCCTTTTTTTTAAATTTCAAACTACAAAATACATGTAGTAGTCAGGCCTCTCGGGAGACTGAGGAAGGAAGATTTAAGTTTGAGCCTCAGCATTTTAGCCAGACCTTCAGCAACTTGTCTCAAAGTAAAAAATAAAAAGGACTGGGGACGTAGTCCCTGGGTTCAGGACTCCCCTGCCAAAAAAAAAAAAAAGTAAAAATAAAGTGGTCACATTACTAAGTAATGAGATCATCGTTCACTTTACTATTGTTACTCCTATAATTAATGAGACAAATATTCATTTAAATCAAATTCAGTAAGTTTTATATTTCTCTATATTTTCATTCCTAGAAGCAGAATAAATACATACTTACTATAGCAGTCTTGGAAAGTTATAGAGCACTGTACTGGTGGACTTACTCTTCTAAAATAATAGTCAACCTTTTGCTATGGTTTGGATGCGAGGTGTCCCCCAAAATCTCATGTGTAAGACAATGCAAGAATGTTCAGAGGTGAAATGATCAGGTTATGAGAGGTGTAACCTACTTGGTGGACTAATCTGCTAATAGGGGCGAACTGGGTAGTAACTGTAGGCAGGTAGTGTGTGGTTGGAGGAAGTAGGTCACTAGGGGTGTGCCTTTGGGGTTTATGTCTTGCCCCTGGTGAGCAGAGCTCTCTGCTTCCTGGCTGTCCTGCCCTAAGCTGCTTTCCTCTGCCATGCTCTTCCACCATGATGTTCTGCCTCATCTCAGTCCCATAGCCAACCGTGGACTGAAACTCAGAAATTGTGAGCCCAGGGCTGGGGATGTGGCTCAAGCGGTAGGGCGCTCGCCTGGCATGTGTGCGGCCCGGGTTCGATCCTCAGCACCACATACAAACAAAGATGTTGTGTCTGCCGAAAACTATAAAATAAATATTTAAAAAATTCTCTCTCTCTTAAAAAAAAAAATTAAAAAAAGAAATTGTGAGCCCAAAATAAACTTCTCCAGCTCTAAGTTGTTCTTGGCAGGATTTTTGGTCACAGTGATGAAAAGCTGCCTAACACACCTTTTGAGGCTATTTTCATTCCGTCTTCCTCCTCCCCATGCATATATGTTAATAGTTGTAAACGTTCTCATGTGAGTATTCCACATTATCACTGTATGTTTTCCATTGACAGTTTTAATGACTGAACAGCCCATCAAAGGATATACCTTAACATGAGACGTTTAAGTGACTGTTTCTACTGGATCTTAGTATGCATTAAACTGAATTGAATAAGAACAAGAACAAGGAGAGTTAAAGAAGGAAAGAGGAACTTGTTCTCATCTTTTCACAACTTCCCTGTTTTACCTCTGTGTCCCATTAAGTTTAACTGACTTCTTTCACAGTAGCACTTAGAAATTCTGGCAATGGGATAGACCCATACTTTCTGCTCCTAACCATACAGACAAAGCTGTGGTCCCACTCTGGTAGAGACCAGCTAGCCAGAAGTCTGTGTTATTTTTGGAATTTTTCTAAAGAAAAATCAGAGCTCATAAGTCTGGGCTTAACTGTTCCTGTCATACACATATACAAACACACTTACCAATGTTAACCTTGGGTTTCCAGGTGGCTTAATTTTCATTATTCAAGGAAAGTTCTCTCTTTTGCAAGGTGTCTAAAATACTACTAGGAATTCCAAGAATCATAGAAAGCTAGGAAGTTTAGAAATTCTCTACATAGAACTTTTAATATGCAAAGTGTCAGCCATGTTTGTTTTTCCCATCCTAACTGCATGGCAGACATTATTAATCAATCTGCCTTTCCTAAGACAGCTTCGGACTTCCTCCCAGGAGAGCCCAATCAGTCATGAACACTCCCTCACAAATGGTAGAAGAGAACAAGCCTTCTCATTGAATCCAGAGCTCATTGAATTCCTTATTCGACAGAAAGAAAGCAGAACATTTTAGATTCTGTGCAACAAAAGTAATGCATCTTCAAGTCTGCACAAGTTTACATTCTAATAGGATCCCCAGGTGATTTGAGGGCACATTAACATTTGAGAAGCACTGATCTAGAACACTGGATTGAAAATGACACAGAAACAGACCAGAGAGAGGCTGCTTTACAGCCATGGGCAGGACCCCATGGGAATCAATACCTTAGATCATCACATGTGACAAGTTGGTCCTTCTCAGGTTTATTTTTGACAGTTAGATGTCTAGCTTATAGGCGACTGGGTCTTAGTAATGAAACTTAACAAGGCATTTGCATGCAAATCAGAATTCCTATGTACTAAATAATAGTACAAAAGTTATAGAATTTTTTTCTTACTTTTACATAACTTTAGTTGTCTTTTTTTTTCTGGTAAACACTGTTATGATTTGGATGTAAGGTGTACCCCAAAAGCTCACATCTGAGACAGTGCAAGAAGGTTCAGAGGAGAAATGATTAGGTTATAAGAGTCTTAACCCAATCAGTGAATTAATCCCCTGATAGGGATTAACTGAGTGGTAACTGAAGTGGTAGGGTGTGGCTGGAGGAGGTGGGAATTGGGGGTGTGTGGCTTTTGGGTATATACCTGGATCTGATAAGTGGAGACCCCTTTCTGCTTTCTGATCACCAAGATGTGAGCTGCTTTCCTCAGTCATACTCTCCCACCACAATGTTCAGCTTCTCCTTGAGTCCCAAGAAATGGAGCTGGCCTTCTATGGACTAAGATCTCTGAAACTGTGAGCCCTCAAATAAACCTTTTCTCCTACAATTGTGCTTGTCAGATCCTTTAGTCACAGCAATGAAAAAGCTGACTAAAACAAGCACCTCTGTGCAGGTATCTATGTGAGAGGCCTGAATATCCACTGGTCAACACAGAATGATAGCAATGAGACTGGGTATTTCTGCATGACGATTTCTTCATATGAAGGTTGTTTCTTCTTCAAGAGCATATGATATATCATTTTTAAAGACTTTTCACCAGAGCTATCTTTGCCTAATGCCAACTAATTTTGGGGAAGCCTTTTTTTTTTTTTTTTTTTTTTCCTATTTGCTACATTTCAGCCATTTTCCTAAGGATATTTGTTGATTTCTCTAGTTTCTGGAGCAGTGTCCTTGTAAGCTATTCCATAGGGGTGTTTGCTTCTATAGCTTTCTAAACTCCATTATATTTTTAGTTTTTATTGACTTAATTCTCTAAAAAGGCCCTTTCCCAACTTCATAAATTCTAGGAGCTCTTTACTGTGGCTCCCAACAATGATCACTTTAGTTAGATCTTGGCTCCCCAGTTGATGTGGGACAAATTGCTTAACCAATAAGTATTCAAGTTACCTTTTTGAAAAGCAGTGGTCAGGAAGTTGGAAGGGATTACAAAAAGAATCAATGCCTGAACTGTGAATGTACTTGAAGAGAACAGAATCAAGACGTTCTTTAAATTGAAAGCATTATGTTCTCTGCCAGATGGAAAAAAGTACAGTCTTATGGTCATGAAGGGCTGGGTTGGGCCTATGTGGTGCTGTTAACTCCACTTAAAGTCAGACTTCTTGGTTTGCCAAGAGTAGCTACTTCAGACTAAACTGCTAAAGAGCAGTTGGGGATACTATAAATTTGCTTGACACGCATCATTTCCAATTCCTGGTAGAGAGGGGATATTCGACTTCTCTAACAAGTGTGAGTGGGAGGACATGTTCTTGGAGAGCTGTATATATTATGGTACATCTATTTCCATAATCAAAAGACAACCCCTACTATTTTATATTATTTGATAATAAAAAAGCCCTTTAGTGCTTTATATTTCTTTTCCTCTGATTTTTTTTTCTGGAACATGGTTACAAATCAACCATTTATTACATGAGGGAATCCATGATGTGGATTCAGCTTTCAATTGATTTTAAGTCAGATCCAAATTTTAAGAAGAAAAAAAAAATCAATAAATCAGTTATTACATAACATTAGCCAAATGTCTTTCCCAAAGCAAGGCAGATTTTACATTTTTAGGACGCCAGTTCCACTAATAGTACCATCTTATTCAGCAAGGTAGAGATGCAGATACTTAAGTCAGTGTTTTAGAATCATAAACACTGAACTGCAGACACAACCCAGACTCAGAAGAGGAGCCTCATACCTAGTACATATGTGTGATGCTTAATATAAAATGATACAGCAAGGATTTTGCAAAATACTAAATAATGCAAAGGGTTTGCAGCTAAGTAAAATGTTTTTATACATTTGGTTCCTACCAGTCTGTCCAGGAACCAGAGAATTTCTTTTTTCAAGCTCCTTTAGGAAATGCATTGTCTGAAGATGTGTTCCAGATCACCATATCCACAGTGGACATTTTCTTCCCTTACCCTCAACACATTTGCCTTTTCTTCTTTAATTTCAAAACCTGAGTTAGATCTATACCTTGACTGTCCTCTCCATATGTAACAATGCTCAGCCTCTGTAACTTTTTATCTCTTGCCATGAAATTCCTACCCAGGTGAAGTTTGAGCACAAGTACCAGCTTTTCTGAAGAAGTTAATTTCTCCACAAAGCCCCTCTGAATTCTTATAGCTCTTTGAACACTTATTGTCTGGTCTATGAGCTGAGCCTGATTACATGCTGTTTTACCTTGCTTTTTAATGGTTTCATCTGCATAAGGATATTCAACAAAACTATACATTGCTTAAAATCCAGAGCTGCTAATGCCTCTTCAATGCTCTCTTGTTTCAACTCTATTTTTATTATAGTACAGAAACCATATTTTATGAGTAAGATAATCAGATGCATATTGAACTCCTAGTCTGTCCATGGGGTAGAATATTTGAAACCTGAATAATTCTGGAAAATCCAGGATATATTGTTTCTGAATTTATGGTGTTATCTTATACTCCTGTCAGAACTGTACATCTATTTTAATAAAAGTAACAGTACTGGCAATCTTTGTATTACCAGTGCTCAGTACTGTTGGCAATAATGTTACACAGTGTTAGCTTCTATGCCAGACTCTGCACTAAGTACTTTAGGTAAATCATCTCATCTACTACTTACAAACTTCATCTTGATAAGATAATAAAGTTCACTTACTAAGAATGAAGCCACTGGGCACAGTGGCTTGGGAGGCTGAGGCAGGAGGATTACAAGTCAAAGCCAACCTCAGCAACTTTGCAAGACCCTGTCTTGAAATAAAAATATAAAAGGACAGGGGATGTGTCTCAGTGTTTAAGTGCCCCTGGATTCAATCCCCAGTGCAAAAAGAAATAAAAGAAAAAAGAATGAAACCTCACTGGTTCATATTGGGAAGCACACAAATAATTTTAGAATAATGAATGAATCAACGCTGAAGCGATTGATGTCCAAGACACACGCATGGAAATACTACTCCTCTTGCACCAAGGTAAGGTAAGTTAGTGACTCTGCCTCTTCCTCCTATCTCCCCTTCTTCTTTCTTAGGCAGATTAGGAAATGTGAGGATATGAATGCTCATTTTTATCCCGTAGTTATTATTGTATTACTTTCAGTGTGGCATTTGCTTGTGAAATAGCTATTGGTTTGTCCTTGTTTAGTGATATCTCAGTGGTAGAAATTATCTACCTTTCTGTATTAAATTTAGAGATTTGTGAAGGACTTCTTTGGGGTTACAGGGGGGTGGTGGAGAAAAATAGCTATGGCAATATTCATGTCATCATTATATGATTTAAACATACATTTGACCAATGGCGCTCTGGATTCATTTAGTGAAATAGAAATACCACAACTAAATAAAATAAACTCTTGGAATAATAAATTGAAATTCCACATCAAAAAGGAAGAAAATAAAGTTTAGAAAATGAATATTTCATGTCTTTTGTGAGTAGAAATTATTTGATAAACTTGATGAGTGTATCAGAGGAATAGAAATTGCAAATTAGTTTACTTTTATGAATATGATTACCAATTGATGATTTATTTTGATGCAAAAGAAAATAGATGACATGTTTCAAAATTACAGAAGCCTCAGGCAACATAATTCTTGTTAACTGTTCCCTGGGATTATTAAATAGGAAAAAATTAAAATTTGAAATATACAAAACTCTACTACATGGAAAGTTCAAAACTCTATATGAGCAAGTATTTTAGTCAGCTTTTTTACTGCTGTGACTAAAAGATCTGACCAGAACAACTGAAGAGGAGGATAAGTTTATTTGAGAGCTCATGGTTTCAGTGGTCTCAGTCTGTGGACAGCCAGCTCCGTTCCTCAGGATTCAAGGTGAGGCTGAACATCATGGCAGAAGAGTATGGTGGAGGGAGGAAGCAGCTCACTTGATGATCAGAAAAAAGGGAGAGACTCCACTTGCCTTATACAAAATTTATACCCTGAGGCCATGCCCCCAGGGACCCACCTCCTCCAGCCACACCCTACCTGCCTTCAGTTACCACTCAATTAATCCCATCAGGTGATTAATTCACTGATTGGGTTAAGGCTCTCAAAACAGTCATTTCTCCCCTAAACTTTCTTGCATTGTCTCACACATGAGCTTTTGGGGGACACCTCACATCCAAACCACAACAGCAAGAACCTGTAAAACATTTTTTGACCTAATGATGGCTAATTGGGTAGAAATCTCTCATCTGTCATGGTACAACTTCATGATGCATGGCTTATTATTATTAAATCTCTGAAGAAACAAAATTTAATAAATTAGAAGACATTATCCCTTGCTCATTAGAAAGGGACTAGTCTTCAGTCACAGGGATGTTTATTAACTACTACAAAAAACTGCGGATAGAGAATTACTGGTTTTTGTTTTTGTTTTTGTTTTTTTTTTTAAGATGGGTTCAGATCTCCAGATTCTTTTGACTGATTATTTTTTCTTCTTTTTTTTCAATTTGAAAATAACTTTATTTTGCTCTTATAGTTACTTGATAATGTGAATGAGCATAGAATTCTAAACTGAAAAATGTTTGTCATTAAATCTTAGAAAATATTCTGTCATTGTCATCTAGTATCCATTGTTACTAATAAGACTGACCCTCATTCCTTTGTTATAACATGTCTTTTATATTTAAAAACTTTTGGGATTGATCATTGTTATTATTATTGGGATTACATTGGAATGTCTCCAGGTATGCCTTATTTCTTTCAGTTGGGGGTGTGGATTAATCATCTCAGTGTGGGCGAATTCTCAGTGAGGAGAATCCACACCTTCATGTTTTCTCATTGTCCTCCAGGGTTCAAATTTCTTGCTATATTTAGCCTCACCTGGGTTTTCCTGTAGAGTCCTGGTGATCTGAGATCTAAAATGAGGCTCTTGCAAGATTACGGCTTGGGTTATAGATGGTGGCAACAGCCTGTTTGAGAATTAGCCGGCACTAAGTGGGCTTTGGATGACTTCTGATCTGTTCAGCTACTTAATTATATGTTAAAAATAAAAAAGAAGATCCCTGCCACTTTTGCATGGATGGCATTGCAGGTGATTATGCCAAGCAAGTCATTGTGTTATCCTTCTGAGGAGAAAACACTGTGTGAGAAAGTAAGGATTATGTTAATTAACATCAATTGGGGAAAGGGGATGTATGAGTGAAAACCAAGGCACACATGGAGAGTAGCTGCTAAGAAAATAGATGGATATTTTAAGAAACCCAATTAAAGAATTTTAGTAGTACCTCAATTTTTGCAATTCTGCTTTCTGTGCTTTCAGTTATCCACGGTGAGCTGCAGTCTGAAAATATTAAGCAGAAATAGTCCATAAATTTTGAATTGCACACCCTCTGAGTAACGTTAAAATCTGTCTGCTTTGTCCTCCTTGGGATGTGACTCATCCCTTTATCCAGAGTATCCATGCTGTATACATTGCCTACCTGCCTGTTACTTAGTATGGCCAACTTTGTTATCAGATTGATTATTGTAATATTGTGATTATTATGACATTGCAGTGTCTGTGTTCAAGTGACCTTTGTTTTGCATAATAATGTTTCCAAACTAGAAGAGAAGTGATGCTGGAAATTTGGATATGCCAAAGAAGAGACACAAAGTGCTTCCTTTAAATGAAAATGTGAAAATACAGTAAGATATTTTGAGAGACATAACATTAATATAAATTTTATTACAGCATATTATCATAAATGTTCAATTTATTATTATTAATCATCTTATCCTATATCTAAGTTATAAATTAAATTTTATCATGACTATGAATATAAGAAATAGCACAATAAATGCTATGCACAGTTTCATGCATCCACTGAAATATTTCTTCCATTGGATAAAGGGGGATTATTATGCTTAGATTTGGTGCTGTAAGTGAATGAGATTACAAAATAACTGGGAATAATCTTTGCTTTGAAAGGTTAAACTTTGGAAGAGGGCAAGAGAGAATAACTTTGTGCCCAACTCTACCTTTCAAGTGTCCTAGAATATTAATATTTCTAGAATTAAGTCATGTAATGTCTTGATTAGGAGTAGGGTATCCAGAAACAAACTCCTTGGGTTTAGTCCTCACTCTGCCACTTAATGGTCCACTGACCATGGATAAATCCTCTCTGAGCTAGTTTTCTCTCTTTAAGTTGAACTTAATTATTGTAGTTCTGAAAACTAAATGTGATAGTGGGTGTGAATGCTTATTTAGTACAGTGCCCAGTCCCCCAAAAGTGGGGGGACTGTTCTGTCAATTCTACCTCCAAAATGTTTTTAATTCATCCACTTCTCTTCACCTCCACTGCCATCTCCCTACAGCAATAACCCCCAACTCCTCTTCCTCTTTCATGCTTGCCTCCTTAGATCCTATTATTATGTGCAGTCAGAAGCGCTGCCTAAATTCTTTAACACTTCATTCCACTTCAGTCAGAATGAAGTTGAAGTTTCTTCCATGGCCATCAAGACCTTAGGAGATCTGGCTCCTGTTCACCTCTGTGACTTCATTTCCCACCCCTGGGCTTCAGCTACACTGGCCAGTTTTCTTTTTTAGAACAAGCCAAACTTGGTCTTGGAGCTTATGCTTTTTTTTTTTCTTCCTCTACCTGAAATTCTTCCCCTTTATTTTTAACTTCAGGTCCCAACTCCACCATGAAGAGGCCTTCCCAGACCACTCCAGCTCTGGGAGGGTTTGGCCTCCCTCCCCTACATATGGTCATTTTCTGTCATATTTTTCACTGTAATTAATTCATAGGATGTATTGTAATCTAACTTACCTCCTTATTTATTTTTATTTTTTTCCCTGCAATCCTGGGGATCAAACCCAGGATCTTGTGCATGCTAGGCAAGTGCCCTGTTACCTAACTACACTCCCACCCCCTTAAAATCTTTGTATTAAATTGTTTCACTGTTTCCTCCATGTTAGAATGCACATGTCAGCCTCACTGTTCCACCTCATCATGTAGAGCAGAACCTGGTGTGTAAGAGGCATTCCATAAGTGTGTATTGGATGAGTGATAAATATCAGTTGCTGCCATTGCTTTGATGATCACATCATGCTTTCTGTCACAGCTGAGTTGTCCTGCTGGCAATATGGCTTAGGAGCAAAGCATTTGACAGCTTTTAAATGTGGTCATCTTTGGATAGAGAGAGGAAAACAGGATAAGCAAACCTCAAGGCAATATTTAAATGACATAACTACTTTGAAGACCCTGTGAAGTATTGGATAGAGAGCCTTGGTCCACCACATTTCCTGGGGGACCATGGTAAAGCACATCAAGTCAGATCCTAGAATGTCTTGAAAGTAAAAACCATCCTTTTTGTAGTAGGCTATTGGCATTGTGTGTACAACTTTGGGGTTATGTTACTATGTGGGTATGTAGCCAGTTTTCCAAACAAAATCATAAGAACGATCTTTGTCTATGGACTCTACCCATGGTGAGTACTGAGTCAGTAGTTCAAAAGACCTGAAGGCCCTTCATGACCATGCACAAGTGTTATTTTTCTGATTTTCCTGTGGAGTTGTAAATATCTCCCAGAATTCATGCATTTCAGCAACTTTTTATTCATGCCATTCTCCTATGTTTATGATGTTTATGATTCTCACACCATCTGTCTTTTCTTTCAAAATATACTTCGTTAAAATATTACCCTGAGTGTTCTTATGACTGATTTTCCTGTCTGATCAGAAGCCAGCCCTCTTGACAGAACAGCCTCCACGTGTGGGGCCCCCGGAGTTCAACCATTCACATTCCTGGAAAGCATTTGGAATTCAGAGGAGTATGCTGCTTCTGTATTACCAAAGAGGTCGGCACATCTTGGTTTTCTCCATTTTTTTCTTACTGTAGCCTAACTTCAAGGGAAAATTTCTAGAGTTCCTTTCACTTTACTTTTCTTTGTTTCCAGCCTCAAATACTTACTTTTTAAATGATCCTCTCTGCTCTATTTTGCCCATATTTAATACTCCTACCGGCAGTCTCAGAAGTTTTGATGGGCTGTTAATTTCAGTTATTATATCAATTCAGAGAGGGCTTCATTCTTATTTAGCTATATTCAAAGAATGGTTAACATGCGTGCTGGCTTGAGAAACCAATGGAAATCACATTAGGCACTGTAGAAATGAGGGCAGCCAGGGAAAAAGTTCATGATTTTCAGCTAAGTGACAAAAGAAACTAAAAGCAGATGTTTAGGACAGTAGATCTATTTTAGAGTGGTAATTTAAACTCTTCTTAATATTCTTCAGTGCTTCACCGTTTTATGGTCATTGTGTCTAAGTACATCTTTTCCATCTATTCCATGGAGCTGTGATCTTTTCCAGATCCATCAAGCTGGACCAGACTGGATGCTATCTTTAAAGCTGGAGCAGAGTACTGGGCTAGGTTCACCCTTTTAGTTGCTGGATGGTGGGAAGATCTCAAATATCCAGGGAGAGGAGCCAGGGTAGCTAGGGTGGGGGAGCCAGCATGGGGAACTCAGTGCCACAGCTCCTTACCAAAAAACTGTACAAGTAAGTGTTTCATTATTTTGACAACAGTATGACCAATGTTTTAGTCTGCTTTCTTGCTGCTCTGACTAAAAGACCCAACCAGAACAATCCATAGAAGGCCTACTCCATTCTTTGGGGCTCAAAGTGAGGCTGAACATCATGGCAGATGAGTGTGGAAGAGGGAAACAGCTTACATGATGATCAGAAATCAGAGAGGGAGCTCTCCACTTGCCAGATACAAATATATAGCCCAAAGCCACACCCCCCAATACCCACCTCCTCCAGCCATACCTCACCACTTCAGTTACCACACTCAGTTAATCCCTATCTGGGGATAAATTCACTGATTGGGTTAAGACTCTCACAACCTAGTCATTTTCCCTCTGAACCTTCTTGCATTGTCTTACATGTGAGTTTTTGGGGGACACCTCACATCCAAATCATAACAATCAAATTGGCTTTTATCAGCGGCATTTCAGTTCTACAACTTGTGCATTAGTCTGTGAAACTCCATCTATCATGTTGCCTATACCAAAGTCACAGTGTGCTGCCAGCCAAGATTGGTGTTGAAGGCCATATTTTTTTTTTGTGTTCATCTCATCACACTACACTTTCTCCTATTAAGGTGGACACAAAGTATTGGTGGAGTAGAGCTGAATAGAAAGAGTTACTGTTGTAGAAGGAGGAGCTACTGGGGAAAATGGGTCAAGGGGGAAAAGCACTGGCTATCAATCACTCATCCCAGCAGAGATTTCAACAGAAATTTAATAAGTTGGTCTCTGTAGCGACTGCAGAACTCTTACGCACAGTTCAGACAAAATCAGAGTGTAGATGGAGGCCAGCTGCCTTTGATAAATTATTCGACATGGCTGAGTGTTCTACAAAAAGAAAGCTTCAGTTCTGTGAACATGCACAGATGATGTCATGAGCCCTTCAAACGGATGAAGGCTAATGGATCAAAAGTAGAGCCTGGTGCCAAAACAAAAAAGCCCTCACTGAACAAGAACTTGGGGTTGGAGTTATTCCTTTACACAGGGACTCAGCAAACTTTCTCTTCTTCAAGGCCTTAGTTTGTGAGTCTACTTTAGATTTAACTGGAAAATACTAAATGTTCTTGGACTTTAATTACCTAATGGGTTTTAAACACTAAAGAATGTTTTTTAATCTAAGATTTATAATGTGGATAGGGATTATTCACATTAGCAGAAGAGATTAAAGAGACTGGCTGGTAAACCTTGAATACTGGTAATCTTTGGTGCAATTCTGCACACTTCTTGATCTCTGCCGATTTCTCATTATGTATGAATGCAGGTGAGCGGAGGACCTGGCTTGGGCAGTTGAGTCTCAACATTTAACCTTTCAAATGATTGGCAGGATTTGCAGGTAGATTTGTGTCACAATGTAGGTAATGAATGACATAAACAATGATGCCAGAGTGGACGAAAGTCCAGAAAAATTTGGTAAATATAGGTTATACTGTTAGAAAAATGAATGCTCTTAGAGATTTATGTACTCCCCCTTGTTCTTAGATTTCAATTTTTCTTAGAAGAGCAGTTTGCAGAAAACAATATAAGCATTGTGGTCATATGTGTCTATTTTTTGCTGTTGTTGTTGTTGTTTGTTTGTTCTGGGGATTGAACTCAGGGCACTCAATCACCCAGCTATATCCCCAGCCCTATTTTGTATTTTATTTAGAGATGGGGTCTCACTGAGTTGCTTAGGTCCTCATTAAGTTGCTGAGGCTGGCTTTGAACTCATGATCCTCCTGTCTCAGCCTTCTGAACTGCTGGGATTACAGGCCTACACCACTGCACCTAGCTATCCATGTCTATTTTAAGAAATAGGTCATATCTCTTACCTGGGTTAGCACATCCAGAGTTAGGAGAACTTAATTAACAATAGTGGCAAGTTAGCCAAGAAACTAGGTGAAAGGATGACAATACCAGATCTGAACACAAATTGCCTTAATGGATGTGCAAATCATAAGCTGGATAAGATTTGTTGAAAACAAACCAAGCTAAGCAATCCATTGTTGCTGTACCCAGAAAAAGCAATTTAACTTTTTGGAGACATGGAAAAATAGTAGCTTGGACTGGTGCCCAGGGCTCTCCAAGATAATGCAAAAGGGGAATGTGTGTCTTAGAACAGGGCCAGAAGATGCAAAGCAAGGCAGGGAGTCTTGGGGTGATCTTTCCTTAATATAATGGAATCCCCCTTCAGAGATGCCTTGGTGACTCCTGGTCTTCAAGGAGACAGTGGATTCTAAGCTGTTTTCCCAAGTAAGTCTTAATTAAATTGCACTGGGACACATGCCTTGTGTGGCTTCTTAGTTTCCCATGATTGCTGCTTTCTTCCTCTCTTGGTTTTTGCCCTACTTTCACCTGGTTGTCCCTTCCCTTCTGGAGTTGGAAGAAACACATCTCTGCAGGTATGAGACAGGGCATCATGGAGGACTTCTGAGGGGCTGGATGATGTAACCAAGAATTGAGTGGTGTTAGCTCCCCATGGAGTGGGACTTGGCCAATGGGAAAGGAGAGACAAGAGGGAGCAGGGCAGATAAACTCTCACTCAGTTGAATATTCTGAGGTGCAATTCCTCCTTGCAGCCCTTCTAGAAAAGTTCCTTGTGTCATGTAAAGATTCCTGCTTAGTCACCTGCTGGGTTTCTTCCTGGTCATGTGTGTCTGTGGGTGGGGAGCAAAGTGCATCACATAGCAGTGCATTTTCTTTTCTTTTTTTTCTCTGATTGCCTCTCTGGCCTTACATTTCCCAAATAAAATGTCAGAACCTGGACTCCTTGTCTCAGACTCTGCTTTCTAGGACACCAACTTTGAACATGAGACTGATCGTTAAATACTTAGCCAGCACATTAACACATTGGCCTATAATCAATATATGATATGATTCTTCCTAAGATAGGACTGCTGTGGTTTGAGTGTCTCCTCCAAAATTAATAGTGGAATTTAATTGTCACTGAGATATTAAGAGGTGGAACCTTTAAAAGCTGATTGAATTATGAGAGCAGAACCCTCTTGAATGGATTAATGTTATCACAGGAGTGGGTTAGTGATCTCAAGAGTAAATTTGTTAAAAACTCAGCCTCCTCTTGCTCTGTCTCTACCTTGTGCCCTTCCATATTGTAAGGCAGTAAGAAGGGTCTCGCCAGATGCAGCCTCTTGGTCTTCAACTTCCCGGCCTCCAGGACAATGAACATAATAAACTTTTTTGTTGTTGATGTTCATAATCTACCCAATGAATGGTATTCTGTTATAGCAGTGAAAAATTATGTAAGACTCAGAAAACTGATTTAAACCCTTTTTATATTTATAGCTTAAATTTGTGATAACAATATCATCCTTTCTCAACCAGAGTGTGAAAAAAATTGAGTCCTAACACCCTAAGCCACCTGTTGTAATGTAATGAATCAACTATGCATCTAGAATGTACCATCCCTGAGTGCATTAAGAAAAGTTATTCAAATCATTTGTTTTACTTAATTCTCTTGAGGAATCCTGATTATGAAGGACTGGTCTAGATATTTGCCTGAGATTGTTCTTATTCATCTCGGCATAGATAAGAAAGGTGTTTTTAATTTATTTATGTTTTTCACCTATGGACCTTGTAAGTAACAAAGGAAGTGGATTGCATGGTTCTCATTTACTGAGTAAATATCTGAATACCTACTAAGAGCTTGATCCTAGGAAAACAAAGATGAATAAACAAAGATGGCGGAGGGTTGCTATTTGACCTCCTGGGGCTCAGAGTCAAGGGGGAATTAATGTAGACAAGATCACACTGTATTGACTGGGACAGGAATACGTGGTAGCCGACTTGAGAACAGAGGAAGCTGAGGTAATACTCTTTTCTCAAATTGTATATTGCCTTACTTTCATGCCACGTGTAACTTAGTTGTATCATAGAGAACATTACTGAAATAAACTACCCATAAGAAAGCTATGATCACATTTTCTTGATCATTCACATTGAAAAAAATTATTTTTGGGTTCTCCAAAAGAAGCTTAGTTCTACATGATATCAAACAGGAAAGAAGTTGAAACTTGCTAAAACGTCAAGTTTTTGGTGTAGCAAACCATCCCTGGGCTGTGTGTGTGAGCTATGCTCACTTGAGCGTTTGAGGGGACTGGTCTGGCATTGTGTGCTGATTGAGCTGTGCAACACAGATGTGGCTTTCCTCACCCTCTGCCTGTGATCCCACACAGCACCTGAGATGGGTGTGACTTGCTAAGATGTCAATCAATCTGCTGACCACAAGACATTCCAAAGCAAGACTCCACCTTTGAAGCCCTATTCCCTGCCTTATTTAGTGAAGAACATTCCATGGACCCTCCCTTGTGTGTTTCCCCCCTATAAAATAAAAAGAATCCAGGTGCACGCTCTTTTTCCAACATTGCCCAGAGTGGAGCTGACCCTTGGGGTCACTGAGCAGTCCCACCCTCGACCTTAGAAACTCCTGTTCGTGTTTTGCATGGTTTCTTCTCTGTTTTCTCAGTTATTGCTGCATCCACTCCTTTGAACATAGCTCATCTTGCCAGGCTGGACAACTGGCGACACTTTAATTCACCAGTTAAGTTACCAATAACTAAATTTTTGTTTTGAAATAATTTCTTTTTCTTCTGACACTAAGAAAAAAAAAGGTAGACTATTGAAATTTCTATATATTGTTTTTATAAGTTATAAACTAATAATGTGTGGGAATTTATACAGGCTTTCAAAGTATTCTTGATGATCTTTCGTAAACATGGATAGGTGAGAAGTTTGATGCCAGAATCTAAAGGGTATTTGTCATTTTTATCTTTCATCAAAGAAGCAGATCTTCAGAAGATTTTGCTAAGTGAGGGCCCATTTAAATTCTACTCACATATTTGGATTTGTGAAAATTATTCTGCTAGTTTCTAGGGTAGAATATGTTTATTACTGAAATTTGCAATTTCAGAAAAATACTCCCAAAATATTTGAAATTACTTAAACAGTTCTAGCAGACTCCCTTGAGAAAACATGGTCTGGGAGAATGACCTTGAGGTCTGTTAATTTATATGCCTCTGAGAAAGGGTGAAGTTAGTTGCAGAAATTGTGTTGTATAAGGGAAAGTAAAGACTATATTTGGCATATAATTTTTCAGATACAGATTATAAATTTCTGACACTTATGAATTTAAGTTGTAATGCAATATTGGAGTGAATGTTTTTATTTAAAATATGATGAAAAATTTTAAAATCAAGTGAATAAAACAGGGACATATTTTCTTTTCTATTTATTTATTTATTTTGCAGAGGGCAGTACTAGGAATTGAACCCAAGGTCTCACATGAGCTAGGCAAGTGCTCTACCACTGAGACACATCCCCAACCCTTTCTTAAATTTCATTTTGAGACAGGGTCTCACTAAGTTGTGGAGGCTGGCCTTGAATTTGTGATCCTCCAGGTCAGCCTCCCAAATAGCTGGAATTATAGATGTGTGCCACTGTACCTGGAGGGACAGACTTTTTCATTGGAACATAATTTCATTCTTAGATCTTAAAATGAAAATTAAGATCCTATGATAAGCCTTGTTGAAAACCTTACAGAAACCCATTTTTTTTTTTATGCCTTAGAAAAGAAACTAAACATTACAGCCCTTTAATCATGCATATCCCTAGTTTCCATTGTGGAACATCTATTGAACCTCTCTCCCATTTTCTATAGTGCCTGTTGGTCAATGAATGCAAATCTTCCACCTTCTGGACCCAACTTAATAATTGGAAAGAACTGCAATCTTAGTTACATTCTTAATGCATGAATCTTCATAACAGTCATTCTTTTCTCTGGGCAAGTGTAGGAGGGGACCTATTTTTCATTTCTAGAAACAATTCCATCAGAAATGTAAGCAGGAGAAAATGATTACAATGGTTTTCATTTCTCTGTGACTTCATTTCTCTATGACTTTGGAATCACTCCCCATCACAGAGAAATGAGTACTGCATTCTTCTTCCTCCACCCAGGCATTCTTACTTGTCAATCCTTCATTGAATTTTAGACCCAGCATCTTATCCTGACAGGAATGCAAGAAATACATACGGGCTGTTGGACTATTCTCTTTTCTGCAGCAATGCATCCTTCTAAAATTCACCAGCAAGCAATCTAGGAGTGAGCTATCTATAGGCATTTGGGTGAAAAAGTCAGAGCTTTTTGTGTGTAGGGTCAAAGCCTCTGTTCTTCAGGCTGCATGATTTGCCTCTGTAGTCAGCCTTGCCCTTGAATCAATGAAGTTCACAGAATGAACTCTTCAGGGCTCCCTTGGTCATGAGCCAGGGATAACCGTGCCTGCAAAGCAAAACAAGTCTCCAAAAAGAATGTGTAAACAAGGATTCACTGACTAATGGCTGGTACTAAATGATGCCTGGCATATGTACTTTTGGTGGAAATGTGTGCAAAGGAGTAAACTGATTTTGCTTTTGTTACCACTCTTTTCCATTGCATGTTCTGGAGAAGGATCATTGTTTTGGAATTTATATCTAAGGTGGGGTTAGGATGACTTTACCATGCATTTTTTCTCCTTGTGTAGCTGATCTTCCTTTGTTTTTTACTGTTTCAGACCATTGGGGAGCAATTTTTGTTTAAAAACAAATTCCAATCTAAACTCCCTAGTTGATTTCTTTAACATGGGACTTATCCCCGGGAACTGACTGAAGCCAAAGAAAACCTTCAGTTCCCCTTGGGAAGTTGAGAAAAAGAGCAGGCTCAGGAAACACTTTTAACTGAGAAATATTGACTCTTCAATGCTTAATAGTAATATTAGTTGTCTTTCAGTGAGCATATGTTATATAATAGGTACTGTGATACTTGCTTTAAAAGAAAAACTTTTATAATGTCGAGCTTACTGTGTGTTACGCATTGTCACTAGTGCGTAACGTGTATTACTCCTTTAAACTTCCTCCTCCTAAGAAGAAGGTGGTATTATTATCCCCACTGAAGAATAGAACCTCCCTGGGGCCAGGGAATCTGTTTCACTTACAGCACCCAACATGTACCAGCTGCCCAATAAATAAATGATCCTCTTAGACAGCTGTGAAAACTCTAGTCCAGAGATTCTCAACCTCACCACCAAGAACATGAATTATTTTATTTTCTATTTTTCTTAAGTTGGTTCTTCTTAGTTATACATGATAGTAGAATTCATTTTGATGAAACTATTCAAGCATGGAACACCTCTTATTCTAATTAGGGCCCCGTTTGTATGGGCAGACAAAGTGGTGGGATTCACTTAGGTACTTTCATATGTATACATAGAAAAATTGTTAGATTTATTCTACTATCTTTCCTGTCCCTACCCCCCCTCCCTTCCCTTAATTCTTAAGAGCACAGAAGAAAGGTGTGGAAATAGAGTGTCACAGAAGAGATGGAGGCTATGCATGTGCTCAACTATTAGGACTCCCACTTACCATGGCAGAGTTCCACATTGGGTCAGTGCATGTCCAGCTGCCCAAAAGAGAGGCTGTCACTTGGCTACATTTGAACTCTTCTCATTATGAAGGGGTAGTGATTTATTTTGTCAGATACCCACACTTTTTGCAAGAATGAGTTTGCCTTCTCCGTCTTCAATGCTTTAAACAGCACTAAAGATTTTTCTTGAGATTTCTTGGAGGTATTTGAAGAAGCATAAGCCTGAGTGGGAGTAGGGAGCATGGAGAATACCATCTTTTGACTTGCACATAGACTTAGCAGTTTTGTTGTTCCTTCATGGGAACACAATTATCTGGTTACTACCTGGTAAATATTTTTTTTTTTTAACATGGAATGAGATGATGGGAAAAATGCCATGGGTCACAGTTATATTTAAATTAGCAACCAAACTGGAGTTAGAAAGGTAGGGTAATATGGGGTGCATATGTAGACATCGAATTGTGGGAACTGCTAATTAATCTACTTATTACCTTCAGTCTTGATCACCTCTTGATCTTACATCCTTTTATTAAAAAATTCTTGAAAAACTGCAAAGTAGGGCAATGGGAATCATGAAAAAATTAAAAACAAGATCAGAGAAAAAGGTCATAGTTATTTTTTAGCCTGCAAATCGTTGCATGTAAAAGCTAAATGCAGATGGTATAAAAGAGGAGGGGGTGCTAAATTACTTATGCTATTGTGGAAATAGCTTATATTGTGCTAGATGAGAGTGATCCACTACCAAACTGTAAAGCACCACAGATATTAGTTTTGATGGTTATGTGAGCTTTTCATTGCTGAGACAAAATTCCTGAGAAAAATCAAGTTAAGAGGAAGAAAGATTTATTTTGGCTCCATTGTTTCTGGGCTGTGGTGAGGCAGAATGTCATTGTGGAAGGACGTGGAGGAACAAAGCCATTCACCTCAGGGCTGTCGGGAAGTGAGAAGTAAGGAGGAAAAGGGAGAAAGAAAAAGACACACACACACACACACACACACACACACACACACACACGACAGAGAGAGAAGGCTCAGGGCAAGAAATGTCTTTCCAGGGCATGCCCTCAGTGACCTATGCCCTCTAGCTAAACCCCACCTCCTAAAGATTCTACCACCTCCCAATAATGTCATCAAATGTGAATCCATCAAGGGATTAATCTGCTGATGAGATCAGAGCCTTCATGGTCCAGTCCCTTCCCCAAAGCCCCACCTCTGAACACTGCTGCATTGGGAACCAAGGTTTCAACACATGGGCTTTTGGGAGACATTCCAGGACCCAACCCTAACAGTGGTTGTTACTACAGTCGAAAGCAAAAGAGGAAGGGCAGATTTTTAAAGAGTTCTTTCAAAATTTGAAGTCTTCTACTTGGCACAGCTACCGGACAGAATACGGAAACATGGCAAAAGTGAAATTTGGGGAAGTTCAGGACTGGAGAAAGGAGGAAAAAGCAGAGTCTAAGTTACTGAGCCCATCCCTGGGACTCTCTGGCTCAAATTTGATTTTCTGTGTCAAGGTCTGAATGGGGATCATGAACTTTGGCTCTGGATTGGCAAAGATGAAATAGCAAAGCATGAAATAGCAAAGGATGGCGTGTTTGGGTAGTGGAGAGGTGGGAGGTCTGAGTGTGGTTGGGGAAGACATTCCTTATGAAATGTTTTCTAGGGAGCGGGTCATGGTTTGCATCTAATTTCACTGAAAAACAGATTACAAGTCACAGGCCTGATAACAAGGATACTGTCACACTTGTTGGGAAAACATATAACGGCAGCAGCACCCCAGAGAAAAACCCCAACATGGCGCCTAACGACCCTCTTTCTCCTCTTTGTTTCTTTCACTGGTGCGAAACGTTCCCGCCAGCGCCAATGTTCAAACCCTGCTGGTGGGAAGCCTTAGCCCCAATTAGAATTAACTTCTTGGGCTCCGGAACTGACATATGGAAGAGCTTGCCAATAAATGGGCGACCCGTTATCTACCTCAGCCCTGCGACCTCTCCTTAGACCTGTACAAACACAGCCTTTTGTAATAAAGTGGAACCTCTTCGGTGATCTGTGTCCTATGGTGTGGTGTCTTCCAGTCTTACAACACTGAGGGTAAAAGATCTCTCATGGTATATTTCTAAGCTGCCTTTCCAGCATCAGCACGTCCCCCAGGCCATTGTTTTCTGATGACCATGACCCACTGCTCTTGTTTCCCCCTGATGGTCAGTTTCCCCCTGGCCATTCTTCTGCATTCCTATTCCTGTTCTCTGGATTGCTTTTCTCTCCTCTTCCTTTAGGATAGCACTCTCCATTGTTTGGAGAACCAGATGAGCTGTTATCTTTTCCACATGGTTTTCTTCTGCGCCCAGCCAGAGTATTTTGTACCCATCTCCACTGCATCCTGATAGGGATGATTCCTTTACTAGACTGTAAATTCCTTAGGCTGAGGGCTGCCTTGCTTTCTTTCTATACTTGAGTGCTTGGTGTATCATATAGCGGTGCCATAAGTTTATTGAATGTGTAAATTTAGAAATTAGTAACTGAGATGACTAGTCAGGGCTCTTCAACTGGAGTCATGGGTAAGAAAAGCATTTTTTTGGATGCAAGAGCATAGTAAGTGCAGTTACTTCTCCAATTACTTTGGGGTTACATCCTGATAAACCTACTGTAAGCTGAAAATGCACTGAATCCACGTAACATATTGAGCACGGTAGCTTAGTAACACAGCATACTGTAGAGTGCTGGTTGTTTCTCCTCACAGTGGCCTGGCTGGGAGCTATAGCATATTGCTAGACTGGGAAAAGATCAAAATTTAAAATTGAAGTAGATTGTTATTGCATATCATTTGTGTACCATCTTTTAAAATTTTTGTAATTTGTTCTTTTTAGCTACACATGACAGTAGCATGTATTTTGACATACATACATGGAATATAACTTTCCATTTTTGTGGTAATACATGATATGGAGTTACACTGGTCGTGTATTCATATATGAACATAGAAAAGTTACGTCCAATTCATTCTACGGCCTTTCTCATTCCCATCCCCCCTTTGCAACCATCTTAAAGTAAAAAATCTTAAATGCATATGTAGGGAATATCTCCTTCCTTCCTTCCCTCCCTCCCTCCCTCCCTTCCTTCCTTCCTTCCTTCCTTCCTTCCTTCCTTCCTTCCTAACCCAGGGCCTCTCACATGCTTGGCCACTGAGCTCTACCACCTAGCTACATCTACAATCCTTTTTATTTTAATTTAAGACAGGATCTCATTGGGTTTCCCATGCTGGCATTGAACTTGCAATCTTCCTCTCTTCGTCTCTCCAGTAACTGGGATTACAGGCATGTGCCACGGTGCCCCACGTAAGAAATATTTTCTAGGGAATCTAAGACCAAAATAGAAATCTGTCTCTCCTGACAGAGACATAATCTGGCTCTTGTTTTCTTTTCTGTGATCTTGTGATATAGCTGATAAACTAGACAAATGTCAGAATACAGACAAGGAGCACTAAACGTTTCCTTTATTTTCCCTTCTCTTTGTTGTGACACTCAGTCAACTATTTCCATCATGGTCATGCTCAAGGAGAAAGGACAAAAATAGATGCTTGTAAAAGGGTTGTATATTTTGGTGGAGGAAAGCACTCTTTTTAATGTCATGTTTTCTTTTGGTTATGAAGTATTATTTGTTGTTCATAATCTCCTTTTATTCAGTATTTCCATAGAATAAGATCTCACAACTTTAGATGAAATTAAATGATTATAAAAGTTAAATATCATCAAATATTTTCAAAATAATTCAGCATTAGCACCTTTTAGTGTTTCATTAAAGAAAACATTAAAAGAATACAGCAAAGCATTGATGGAGAAATCTATTTAGGCATGTTTATGAATAAAAGAAATGTTTATGCAAAGATTGATAAATAGGTGACTCAGTGCTTAGAAGTTTAAATCCTTCTATGTTCAAATAATCACTATAAAGTACTTTCAAATTTAGTTGTCACAAGTAGGACTAATATGGTTTGCTATAATCTTTATATAATGTCTGCGTTTATTTATACTATACATTTGCTTAAACAGATTCTTTTAGCATAGATGTTAAATATATAAGCATCAGTTCAATCAGGTCTAATTGTTAAGAATAAAAAAAGAATGTTTATGCAAAGATTGAAGTTTTAACTGTGCTATTTTTATTCTAAGTCAGCTATCTGCATTGAATGAACTATTGGCTTGCATCAAGAAAATACTGAGTATATCTAGAAACATTTTTGAATATTGGGGGAAGAATTTGACCAGCAGGGCATCTTATAGTATAAACAGCACGAGAGTCTGCTTGCTCCATGGTGGGAGGATCTGCTTTCTTAACAGATTCTGAAGGTGGAGAACAGAAGGGGCTGGAGGACTCTTGTCCTGCGGTGTAAGCAGATAATGGCACTTCAGCTGCAGGAGGCTGGACTTAGCAATTTTGTTAGAGACTTCTTATTTCTTAATATTGGTATCATTAGTTGACAGATGGATTTCTCTGCAATCTCATTTCAAGAAAGCTGCCTCCTGCTAGATAATCTCCTTAAACTATAATTGACAAGGAGGATGAATTTCATTTCCCTGCATTTTGGATGAATATTCTAAAAGTTGTCCCCTCTTTCAATCTGTAGAGCACATTGTTTCAATAAATATTTATTGAGCATTTACTATGTGCCAAGGATTATGCTAGAAACTGGGATACAAAGGAGAATAATGATACTATTCTTCAGTGATAGCAACAAACCAGGATTTGGGTACAAATATGTTCATGTCACAAGAGTTTTCATGGTTGTCAAGAACATTGCAGCAACAATTCTTTGTTCTTTAACTTTTTAGGTGGAAAAGGAGGGACTTTACTAGATAGCAACTTTGCTTTTTTCTGTACAAAATGAGCAGTCAATCTCTCCAATTAATTTTTTCAGACTACAGTTTTTTTAATTTGGAAAAGGTTGCAACTGAAGTCACAGAGAAATTCTCTTTGAATTTTGAAGGCTGGTCATTACGGATGTGTCTGTTAAACCACAACTGACTTCTCAGCCCAGCCCTGAGGACTTTGCTGTTGGTGGGAGACTCCATCTATATTTTGTTCTCCTTGTACTTACTAGTAATATTGGGGAAGGAAAGTTTCCCAGAAGGTGTGCTGTGGCTCCCGGGGGACATCACATATATCAGTTACCGGTGTGCTGAGATATGGTTTCCTCTCCACTCTCTGGGAAGTCAGACAGGCCTGGGGCACCCTCTCATAGCAAACTCGCCAGTCCATTTATCCTGATGTATGAATTCATCATACCCTGAGTCTATTATGTGTCGTGATCAAGACTGGGAAGGACTATCTTGGCATGTGACTCAGAGGAAAAGACTTCTGTTAGGAAAGGGTTATGATGTATTCCATCACCCAGGCAGACTTTGATTTCCAGAAGCCACCAGGAGTAGGGAGAAGATGGAAAGGGAATCCAGAATCCTTATGCACTGTAACATAAAAGACTCTTTCTATTGTGGGCAGTGAAAAAACTTGGCATGTTTTTTGTTTGTTGAAGAAAATATTTTTCTTTGTTAATACAGATTTGGAGTGCACTGCTTCAGAGAATTACTTTAGTTTTTAGGATATTCATGCCTGTACCATGTGTGCATGTTTCCCCAGAAGTTATCTACAGTACCCTAAATGGCTAAAGGAAGGATCTGGGAGGAATATCACCTTCAGATCACACTGTGGGGAGATTTCCCCAGGGACTGTATTTGAAATCTGAAAACCCAGCTTGAATCACTGAGCACACAACACTTTGGAACACTGAGCACACATCACCCTGGAGCACTGAGCAGTTTAATGATAGCCCAGGACTAAGAAGAAGTGTTGCTGAACACTGTGGAACCAACCGTTTCCTGGTGGGGTAGAACATTGGTCCTAGAGAGGACTGGATATTCACTCTGGGAAGGACTGAAAAAGTAGCTCTCCCTCCAAGGGATAAGAAAAAGATGAACTTCAAGACAGAAAATTGCATTTTAGAATTGAGCTATATCTTAAGGCTAAACCTTGGTCTGTTGCTGGTATCACTAAACAAACTTGTTCAGTATGACATTTGTTCCTATGTTGCAGTATTCTTTAGCTATCTCCAAACCTTTAGCAAGTCTTTTGCATCCATATTCTCTGGTGTGTTGAGGGAGCAGCTAGGTGAAGGTGTGCTGAAGGGTTCTCCTCCCAAAGTTCTCTCTGCTTTCGCTAGTATGAGGGTATCCTTATGTCTAGGGGAAACAATGTTCTCAGCTTTCATGTGGTCTCCAGGAGCAACACAAATAGAGACCCAAAGTACCCTTGAGACCAATGTGAGGATCAGGTGATGGGTGAACAGGATGTCAGTCAAAACTTTCTTGCCCCTTGTCTTGTGTACTAGACTAAGATCAGCCTCCAAAGGGAGTGAAGGGAGCCTGGCTCCTACTGCTCACACAAGCCCTTGCATACACATCCTTCCTGGTCCACACTGAAGGATACCTGTTGTTTTCCTATCCCAGAGTGTGCCATGTGTTATGTGCAAAAGGGAAGAAGGAAATATCAGCCATCCTCAGCTAGAATATGGAACGCAATAGACTCTTATGTATATCCTATCTTCAACCTGTTATATTTGGAGCAATAGTAAAGTAGAGGTCAATTTTATGTGTCAGCTTAGTTAGGCTGTGATATGCTCCATCATTTGATCAAACACCTGTCTAGATGTAGCTGTGATGATATTTTTAAATGTGATTGACATTTACAATCAGTAGAATTTTAGTAAAGCAGATTGTCCTCCAAAATATGGGTGGACCTCGTCCAATGAGTTGAAGTCTTTAACAGCAACGACTGAGATTTCCTAAATAATGAGTTCTGCTTCAGGACAGCAGTGAAGAAACCCTGTGTGATTCTTCTGCTTGCTGAACTGCCCTGCAGATTTCAGACCCAAGACAGCACACCAAGCTCTTACTGAATTGTTGGCCCACCAGCCTACAGTACTCATTTTGGATTTACCAGCCCCCATGATCACGTAAGCTAATTCTTCAAAATAAATATATGTGCGTCTCTCACTTTGTGTGTGTGTGTGTGTGTGTGTGTGTGTATGTGTTTACTTCTGTTTCCCTGGACAATCCTGACTAATACAGACAAACTGAAAGGGAATAGATATTTAGTGTGTTGCACTGAAAATACTTGACATCCTAATAGATGCAGCATATTTGATTGAACTCCACCTAGAATCCGTAAGGACATACAGACTGTTTAAATAAGCATGGCAAACTGTGCCCTCAGTCCAAGGCCCCTGGTTAAATCTTCTGAAAGCACTGCCTGCCTGCTTCCTATCTCCTTGAGTCCTGTCCCATGGACCAGAAAAAGGCGATGCTCAGACCCTTATGTCATCCTGTGTTGTCCTTGTCCCATCAGCAACCACCCGTGGCTGTCTGTGGTCACAAATCCAACAATTGCTCAGGGAAGTGCATGTGCTAATGGTGCATGGCAGCTTTACAAACACTGTCTGTTTGAGTTAGACCTGAATTGTTCTCTGATTTAAAGATTCCTCTGTGACTATCAGAGCCTTGGGGATGATGCCGGCCAGAAAGAATGTGCATGACCATTATTGTGCCAATTTTATAATTCATCTTTTAATAATCTGTAACTGAAGAGCTGAGTGGAATTCATCAAACCCTGCCTTGTTTCTCACTGGGGAGCTTTCTGTGTTTTGTTACGAAGCCAAAGCTGAATGCAGCTGTTGAAGCTGTCACCGGGATTCTGGTTCACCCAAATATTGATAATAATTAGTCCTGCTTCACATGGAAAGCATTTATTTAAATATTTGTAATGGAAAGACTGTTATTATTGATATTAAAGCTTTACGGTGAGAACATGAAAATGTGGACATGACATTCCTAAACCGTGTTTGGAAAACATTATACCTCCCTCCTATGTGGTACTCAGGGCCCTAAGCTGGTATTGTGGATCATCTGTTCTTCATAGAAACAAGGAGAAGTTATTACCAGAGAATAATTAAACCCACAGAAACGTCCAAATACTGGCAGGCTACAGCCATCCCTAACACCACACCACAGCCCCTTATGATCAGCAGAATCAAACAGCCAGGGCTTTGAGTCTGAGGGGGGTAAATAGTGTAATGAATTTTCTTTACCCTGTTATTATTCTTCCCCCGGCTTTCCTGGATTACAGTCACAAGCAGGTCACATCACATTTATGTGCTCTTCATGCAAAGTGCTTTGGATTGGAGCCCAGTGTAACTGGGAGTGACCAACGTGTTGCTGTGAGGGATGAAAAGCTGCTTTTGACCCTTGCCAGCCACATCACTGGGAAGCCATGTGCTAGTGTGGACCGACTGTTCCATGGTCATTCCTCTCTTTTCTCTTTTCTGTTCTCCCCGCCTTTCCTTATTTGCCTGCCCTGGGTGGTCTTCTGTCTCCTGAATCAAATTCTCTTTGTTCTTTACCATGAGGGGCAATTGAGACCATTCTTCCGTTTGAGATTATTTCAAAGATAATGTCTGATCACCTCCAAGGGAATGTTAGGACCCTTTCCTGAGGTTTCAGTGGCTGCCCAGGGTGACGAGGAACATGGCTGGGGTTTAGCTGTATCCACACAATGGGTTGACCCGATGATTGTCAGTTTGAAGAGGGCTAAGGAGATCTTGTGAGAAACACCCCTTGGGAAGAAGAAATTCTACATCAAAGCCTTACCTGTCAGAGGCGAGAAGGGAGGCTGAGTCTAGCCCTAGGGCTGTTAGGGGACTTGAATCACTGTTTAGCTCCTGGAAACTCATCTGAGCCTGGAGGAGAGAGAGTGCTGTAAGTAAAAGTGGTGCCTTTATGCTCTGTGATAAATTGGGGCTAAGTGACATGCCTTTCTGGGACCCATCTGCCTGACTCTAATGCAAAGGGAGGGAGTCTCTCCTCTGCCCCAGAAGGCCCACGGTGCCTGGGACAACTGGGGGAGTAGCTATCACCCTGCCTGGTCTGCTAAGTGGCCATGAGCAGAAGCTTGCTGCACATTCCTCCCAAGCAGCAGCACCCGGCCAGACAGGACAGCCATCCTCAGGCAGTCTGAATTCCCCTAGAATATTCCTGAACTAATGCACAAGGTACCTTTGTCCTTCTCTCTTGCATGTATTAGGTGGTCCATCCTGAGTGGTCAGTTTCTTACTCCATGTATCATGAATCCTTTGCCAGGAAGACTGAACTAAGTTCCTTAGGAAGAACACCTGAATTTTCCAAGTGAATTCTGGCATCCTGATCCTAGATTAAAGCAGGAATAAGAATAGGTTTGTCTTAAAATAGAGTCGAAGTCTACAATTTGACCAACTTTCCAATAGTCTGCTGGCTAATGAGGAAGTTAGTTTTCAAGGAGTAGCTTTTTATAACCAGAGTCACTGGAAAGAAAAAAACTGGAGAAAAAATTTAGGAGACATTATCTTTTAGATAGAAAAATACTGGATAAAAAAGAAAGTGATGAAAAGAACGCTATGCTTAGCCAAGTCAGCCATCTAATGACAAAACTCCTTTTGTTTAAATTGGGAACTATCTATTTTGGCCAACTAATGTGGTCTTAAGCATATTTCTGATTTCTGAAGGCTTTGTTAAAAGAAAGTCAAAATAAGTGGGACTTACTGATAAGTTTCGGAGCACTTTTCCCATTTGAGGGACTGTTTGAGGTTGAGAAAGATGAATCATGTAATTTCATAAGAATTCTTTATAACATAGTATGAAATTATGCTCACATGCTCAGAAGTGTTTCTAAATAGCTCTGGCCACATCTTAGATATTCACTGTCTGAGAATGTATAATTTAAGAAATCAACAAGACAGCTGAATTTTCTTCTAAAGGATTTCCAGGAGTAGAACTTCACTCACTTCTAAGTTGTGTAACTTCTTTTCTAAGACAACACTCCTGCCATTGTCTCCTCCTTTTGCCACAATTTTCAGAGTTTTTTTTTTTTTTTTTTTTTTTTTTGGTGCTAGAGATGGAACCGAGGGCCTTGTGTATGCGAGGAAAGCTATCTACCAACTGAGCTATATCCCCAGCCCGATTTTCAGAGCTGTTAGGATGAACTCTTCCAACTGGGAATGGTGGTCTGGACCTTCATTGTACAGAAGATCTAGATCCTGGGGACGCTTTGATTTACTGCCATGAATTTAGGGTCTGTTTTATTCTCAGTTGGTTGTCAGTTCCTTACGAAGTTGTGATAATTAAGACTTTAGGTGAAGGCAGGGGACTGACCCACTACAATATTTCTGGTAGATGAACATATTTAGGGGAAACTTCTGATCAGGAGAGTAAAGGGTTTTGTAAGCTTAGGGACCTAGAATTTAAGGAATGTGCTTACTGAGTAGATAACCCAGGGGCTCTGGGATGAAGTCAAATAATGATGAAATGATCGGTGATAGGGCCTGGGGACATTAAACAACACCCTTTAGATTCCACTATTTACAAGGCTGGCTTTGTTTGTGGTTTTCCTCGAAGCTAACACTTTATTTTTGATATGAATCCATAGTTGGAGTATGTTTTGTGTTTTGCTCACAGGTGTAGTTCTTTTTTTTTCCTTTCTTTCTTTCTTTCTTTCTTTCTTTCTTTTTTTTTTTTTGGTAGTACTGGGGAGTGAATTCAGGGGCCTTCTACCACTAAGCTACATCCCCAGCTCTTTCTAAGAATTTTTCATTCTGAGACACATTCTTGCTAAATTTCAGAGCCTGGCCTGGAACTGAGATCCTCTTGCCTCAGGCTTCCACCTTGCTGGTATTATGAGTGTGTATGCACCACCACAGGTACAGTTCTCTCACAGGAGCTGTTCCAGCCCAGAAGAGTCTCATGAAAAGAACATAGGATAAATGGCTTTAGCTCCTTAAGGTAACAAACTTTTATAGACTTTTTGGAGGTGTAACTTTTGTATGAAGGATGCCTAAATAATTAACTTATTTGGGAAACCCAGGTCTTTCATGTTTTAACTCTGCTTAAAATGGGGAGCAGAGTACAGTTGGCTCTGAACCAGAACGTTCAGCTGAGAAGTTACATAAGGGAGTCGGATTCCCTGTCTGATCCTGTGCTGATGCTTCTTTTCTACTTGGACATTGATTAAAATAAAAACCTGTGACTGAAGATTTGGTTTATAAGGAATAGAGCCTATTCAAAAAAGGAAGCTCTCAGAGGATTAGAATTATGATTTTTTTTTTCGGAAGGGTAAAATTGCTCACAATTCTCAGGGAAAATGGTAGATCCTATAGCGGCAATGTAATTTTAATATTTTGAATATCTTTTATTGAAAGCATACAAATTTAGAAACAAAAATCCCATGATATTCAATATTTTTCTTAATTTGCATGCACCATTGCACCCAGCAATTTTTTTTAATTTTTAATTTTATTTTTTTTTATTGGTTGTTCACAACATTACAAAGCTCTTGACATATCATATTTCATACATTAGATTGAAGTGGGTTATGAACTCCCAATTTTACCCCAAATGCAGATTGCAGAATCACGTCGGTTACACATCCACATTTTTACATACTGCCATATTAGTGACTGTTGTATTCTGCTACCTTTCCTATCCCCTACTATCCCCCCTCCCCTTCCCTCACATCTTCTCTCTCTACCCCATCTACTGTAATTCATTTCTCTCCTTGTTTATTTTCCCATTCCCCTCACAACCTCTTATATGTAATTTTGTATAGCAATGAGGGTCTCCCTTCATTTCCATGCAATTTCCCTTTTCTTTCTCTTTCCCTCCCATCTCATGTCTCTGTTTAAAGTTAATCTTTTCTTCCTGCTCTTCCTCCCTACTCTGTTCATAGTTGCTCTCGTTATATCAAAGAAGACATTTGGTATTTGTTTTTTAGGGATTGGCTAGCTTCACTAAGCATAATCTGCTCTAGTGCCATCCATTTCCCTGCAAATTCTATGATTTTGTCATTTTTTATTGCTGCATAGTACTCCATTGTGTATAGATGCCACATTTTTTTTTTTATCAATTCATCTATTGAAGGGCATCTGGGTTGGTTCCACAGTCTAGCTATTGTGAATTGTGCTGCTATGAACATCGATGTGGCAGTATCCCTGTAGCATGCTCTTTTAAGGTCTTCAGGGAATAGTCCAAGAAGGGCAATAGCAGGGTCAAATGGTGGTTCCATTCCCAGCTTTCCCAGGAATCTCCATACTGCTTTCCAAATTGGCCGCACCAATTTGCAGTCCCACCAACAATGTACAAGTGTACCCCTTTCTCCACATCCTCGCCAGCACTTGTTGTTGTTTGACTTCATAGTGGCTGCCAATCTTACTGGAGTGAGATGGTATCTTAGGGTGGTTTTGATTTGCATTTCTCTGACTGCTAGAGATGGTGAGCATTTTTTCATGTACTTGTTGATTGATTGTATATCCTCCTCTGAGAAGTGTCTGTTCAGGTCCTTGGCCCATTTGTTGATTGGCACCCAGCAATTTTTAAAGCTGATTTCAGAAAGTACACACTTTAGTTTCTGAATTATACTTGGATATATAAATATTTAAGTACTGTGTTCCATTTTTCTTTTATTGCAATTGCTTTTCCTTAAGGAGCATCACAGGCACCAACCTTCAAGTGGGCTGGACTGAGACAAGGGTTGGGTGGGCATCCTGGGCCAGGGAGAGCGTAAAGAGAACTCCACGTTTGCCAGCCTTCCAGTTCTCTACTGGTGACCAAGTGGGTGTGCTTGGTTTGGCTTGCAGGTGGCAGGGTCATGGGATAGCATGGGGGGAGCAAAGGAAGCTCAGCAGCGGGCCAATAGAGTAAGAAAATGTAGAAATGACGAGAAGAGCTATGGTAAAGAAATAAAAGAGACCCTTTCTCAAAATAAAAAATCAAAGAGTGCTGGGGATGTGACTTAGAGGTTAAGCACCCCGGGTGCAATTCTCTATACCAAAAAAAAAAAAAAAAAGCAATAAAGGAGAAAAAGATATGGGAAAGAATTGGAGAATTGGGACATATACAGAAAAGGAAAGGAAGGAGCAGACATTGAAGGGAGAGAGACAGGAATGTAAGTGAGAGTTTGTGCTCCATTGTCTGTGGCTGCTTCCATTTCATCATCTAAGTAAGCTTGGGGAGGATGTGCTGGGGCCAAGAAATGGGTCCAGAGTGGAAAGGGCTGAGAGACGCAGAGCAAGAGGATAGGTGAGGGAAGTATAAGGTATATGAGGGTTAAAGAGGGAGGGGTCGGAAGAGAGGGCCTGGCCACTTCCAGAGCACTAGGATTTGAGGTGATTAACATAAGACCCAGAGCAGAGGGTTGGCCTCAGAGGAAGGAGTTACCCAGGGTGTTCTGCTGCTTTCTGATTTACTCTCTGCCACTAAGAACAGGGATAAGGGCTGTGGGGAGACCCTCTTGCACTCCTCCCAGCTCAGGACAGGGTAAGGTGGGAACAGGTGAGGTTGGGGCCAGATAGTCTTGCTGGGTGGTGGAGACACAATCCCTAGAGGCAGACAGCTGGCTGGAGAAACCATGGCTGCCAGGGTCAGACAGATCTTCCTTTGTATGCCTTCCTCAGTGACCTTGGCAGATGTGAAAATCTTTCCCTTCCAAGGTTGCTGCTGTAAGTGAGATCTTGGGCAACGTGCCGGAGTTGGATGCCTAATTTCCTCTCAGCCTCTCTCTGTCAACTGCCTTATGGGTGTTGACTCTTCTTGCTCTGTTGGAATGTCTTGGGACAGCCACTGAGAAACATATGGTCCCCTGGGGATTGTAGTGCTTTGGTTAATCATGGGTCTGGTCCCTGTTATAGATGTGACAGAACTAGCTGATGGGCACAGTATGTCCAAGATGGGTGGCCTGCGGTGCCTTGATGTTCAGCTCACCTTCTGCATGATGAGCTTTGTGTGCCTTACACATATTTTTGGGATAACCTTCTTAGTTATGCTACAATCCAAATGTATACAAGGTGAACATAGATAATTGATTTTCAAATTGTAATTTTGATTATAATAATTACATATGTTCTTTAAAATGTACCTGTAGACCTCTCATCATGAAGTCATTATAAGTAATGGTGGAATGACTGGTAACAACAATGATATTGTAGGAACTGAGAACCTTGACTAACACCCTCTAGATTCTGATAGAAAAACTGGCCTCTCCTGTAGGTTTTGAAAAATGGCTCCATTTTCCCTTGTTCCTATGAGTCAATGAGTTTTGGAGTCTAGAATCTGTGTCTTGTCTCCAGGTGCAATTTTCTTTTCTTCAAGCTTAGGGTTGAGATTTTATTTTTTTCCCTCTCCACTGTACTCTTCCTCTGTGTTCCTATTCTCATGTTCTTCCTTCTCAACTCCTACTTGCTGGATTCAGGCTCTTATTCACCTTGTTTGTCTGAAACACAGTTTTTGGACCCATAGAATGGAGCTAATATTACTTTCTCCAAGCCATTGTGAAGACTAAAAGCAAGAGCATTAATCCCCAGGATATATAAAGAACTCAAAAAACTTAACATCAAAAATCCAAATAACCCAATCAATAAATGGGCTAAGGAACTGAACAGGCACTTTACGGAAGAATAAATACAATCTTTCAACAAACCCTTGTTCCATGTGGTCCCAATGCCTGACTAGATCTCCATTGTTGAGTTTCGTGAGGTACCATGAAGGTTTCATATTTCAAATATATGAAAAAAATGTTCAACATCTATAGCGATTAGAGAAATGCAAATCAAAACTAAGATTTCATCTCACTCCAGTCAGAATGGTAATTATCTTGCAAGAATACAAACAACAATAAATGTTGATGAGGATGTGGTGAAAAAGGTACTCTCATACATTGCTGGTAGGAATGCAAATTGGTGCAACCATATGGAAAGCAGTATGGAGATTCCTCAGAAAACTTGGATGGAACCCTATTTGACCCAGCTATCCCACTCCTTAGTTTATACCCAAAGGACTTAAAATCAGCATATCATACTAATGTAGTCACATCAACATTTATAGCAGCTCAATTCATAATAGCTAAACTATGGAACAAACCTAGGTGTTCTTAAACAGATTAATGGATAAAAAATGTGATATATATATGTATATATGTACATATACATATGTATACACACATACATATGATAGAATATTACTCAGCCTTAAAGAATAATGAGATGATGGCATTTGTGGGAAAACTGATGGAGCTAGAGAATATCATGCCAAGTGAAATAAGCTAATCCCCCCAAACCAAAGACTGAATGTTTTCTCTGATGTGCAGATGGTAATTTACAATAAGCAGGGGCGAGGGGGTGGGGGTTGCAAAGAATAGAGTTACTTTAGATTAGGTAGAGGGAAGTGAAGGAGGGGAGGGGGTGTGGGGTGTCCCAAGGATAGTAGAATGAATCAGACATTATCATCCTACGTAAATATGTAACTGTATGACTGGTGGGATTCTACATCATGTACCACCAGAAGAATGAGAAATTACACTCCATTTATATATGATGTATCGAAGTGCATTCTACTGTCAGGTATAACTAATTAGGACAAATAAAAAAATTTAAACAACAACAAAAACTTTCCCAAGCTTCCCATTGCCTACAAAGGCAGCTCAACACCCTGGCCTCAGAGTTCCCCAGGACAGGCACCAGGAAGGGTTTCAGATTTCAGCTTCCTCTACCTTCTTTTCACTCTTGCCCTCCAGCCCTTAGACTGCCCCTGGGACCCCAAGTGAGATGTCCATTTCCTGTTTTCTCCTAAAAAGAAAAGAGCAAGTATGTAGCTTAAGCACATAGAATACACATGAAGCCTCTCAACAAACAATATTCACAAATATTGATTCACTTTAGAAAGAGATCCTGTATATAATTAAATGATTAATTTGCAAATGACAAGATGAGAGATGGAGCAGGAAAGGCAACTGAGAGCAAGAAGTTCTAAATTCCTGTATGGGTTCCTTTGGAACATTTTGTTCCATACAGGTTTTCTGGAAATTTTCTTTCTGCCCATATTATTGCAGTGGGAGCAAGAACGTTATGATGGGAATGAGTTTCTGGGCTGATTTGGTTGAGGGATGAATTTTTTTTTTTTAATTGATATAGAAAGCAGGATGAGAGAGAAAGAGAGCTGAGCACAGCAGAGCAGCTGAAGAGGAAGCAAGATTCCAGGTAGGGCCAGCACCCCTTGTTCCATATGGTCCCAATGCCTGACTAGATCTCCATCGTTGAGTTCCTTGAGGCACCGTCAAGAAAAATAAATAGTTTTGCTACATATCCTCATAATAATTCTTCTCCTTTTTGCTTATTCTGGACTGAAGTTTTGTTGCTTGCAACTAAGGGTCTGCTGTGGTTTCAATGTTCATGTCCCCTTCAGAGTTCATGTTGAAGCTTCATCCCATGCAGTAGAACTAAGAGGCAAAGCCCTTGGGAAGTGATTGTGTCATGAGGCTCTGCCCTCATAGATGAGATTACTGCCTGTGAAAGGGCTGGAGGGAACTAGCTGGGCCTCTTTGCCCTTCCCTTTTCCTATGTGAAAACTATTCCCTCTGGAGGATGCAGTGTTCACCGTGCCATCTTGGAAACAGACCAGCCCCTCAACAGGTACCAAACCCCTGCCTCCTTCATCTTGGACTTTCCAGCCTCCAGAACTGTGGGAAATAAATTTCTAATCTCAGAAATGTTATTATAGCAACACAAGAGGACTAAGAAATCAAATACAAAGATTAACTAGACATAAAATATCTCAAAACCTGTTTTTCCATTCGTATAATGAATAGCGTAAACTGAATTGTCTGTACGATTCCTTTGATTTCAGTGATTTTTTTTTTTTGTGTGTGTGTGTATAAAGTGATGGCAGGGTTTGGTCAACCATGAGGCCCTCCATTCGCTGCCAGATAAATGCTGAGTGGGCCATAAGTAATAAGTGGAACCATAAACTGCAATTTTATGGATGGCAAACACTTTGAGGAGGTTACTAACTGAATTATAGGATCGTGATTACATATGTTTTAGAAATAGTTTTTTTGAAGGGGGTGTGGGCAGTACCAGGGATTAAACCCAGGACTTCATGCAAACTAGGCAAATGCTCTCCCACTGAGCTCCATTCCCAGCCCTTTTTATTTTGAGACAGGGCCTCACCAGGTTGCTGAAGCTAGCCTCAAACTTGGAATCTTCTTGCTTCGGCTGCCCAAAGTAGCTGGGGTTACAGGTGTGTTCCTCTCTGCCCAGCTAGGAACACAGCTTTTGATTGCTTTCAAGTTACTTCTTAACTCTGAGTGTTGATGAACATAGATATAAATGAGGCAAAGAAAGATTTTAAGACATCATTCCAGGAAAATAAGGAAATACAATTAGAAATTGGTATGATGCTCTGAACTGAGGTGATTACAGCACCGTGTGATTGTTTCTGACCCCTGAATCTGAGACAGCTCTTTTCAAATAATTTCTGAGAAATGAGTGGTGTCTTGCCTTTGAAACAGGAATGACCGGTGCCCTGCAGCTGTTCCTTCAGAAGGGAATGTGCCAGGTGCAATATGGCATTCTGGCCTCTTGATGATGATTTATGAGCCTTGGGCTCAATTACCATGTGCTTGATGGAGAGGTAATTTGTCCTAGTTTTAGGAAATATAGTTCTAAATATTTTAAAAAATAAAACCCAGTCCTATCTCATTTATTTTAAGGGTTCTTTGTGCCAGTAACTTTAGATGGGGGACATTAGTTGCCTTACATCTGAGCTGGAAAAGCCGTTGACTATGTTTGTTTGCTGGAGTTCACTTTCATCCATTCTAACTTAATTCAGTTTTTCTCCTTTTAATCCACATCAAAAAGCCATAACTTACCAATCAATACATTGAGTTTACCTGTAGGGTGGACCCTGCTGCCCACGATGTTCTCCTATCGTCTTTCTCTTGGTTAGTGACCAAGAGGCCAAAGTCTGTCACTGGGCTGCCTGGATCCAAATCCTAGCTCTGCTAATGATTATTTGTGTGACCTTGGACAAGTTACTCAGTGTCTCTTCATTTTTCAGCCACTGAGCCAATCCCCAGTTCTATTTTGTATTTTATTTAGAGACAGGGTCTCAGGGTCTCACTGAGTTGCTTAGTGCCTCACCATTGCTGAGGCTGGCTTTGAACTCACGATCCTTCTGCCTCAGTCTCCTGAGCTACTGGGATTATAGGTGTGCGCCACTGCGCCCGGCTTCATCTTTAATATGAGCATAAAAATAGCCTTAACTGAATTGGAAATACATGGCAAGTACTTAGTACAGTGCCAGGCACCTGGCAAATGCTGAGTAAAGGTTTCTTATGATTCTTTTTAATTGGAGACAGTGACATTTCTTTATTAGAAAAATAGGCTTAAATATCAATTCTTCTCCCCCAAAGAGAGATCACCTAAAGCCAAACTAAGGTAAAGATTTTTGATAGTTGAAGTTTTTCTGGGTATAAATCCTGAAAGGATGGATTGGGGATCCAATGATGTAAAAGTCCCTTGTAAAAGCGCAGGACATTGAGAGACATCCTAAGGGAGAAATTTGCCTCAGACCATCCCTGGCTGCCAGCCTTCCACTTCCAAGCAAGGAGCTGCAGCAAGGAGCTGGGAAATTTGCCTCTTCTTCCTGCTCCTGCTGCTGTCTCCTCAAAACCCCACAAGCCAGTCAGAACAGTGACCTGTTCTGCTCTCATAACATGGCACAATCGTCGGGTGAGTTGACATAAGTTATCTTCCAATTTTTCACTGTGTACTGATGAAGAATAGGGTTCAGGTGAGGGAAATTACCAATCGCTTCTTATTATCCAGGGTATCCATCACCCACTCCAAAGAGCTGGATTGAGGCAGCTATGAGGATACAGAGCATCAGGCCCCCAAACCATCTGGCAGATCAGAAGGGGTGTTTTCTGGCTCGGGAAAGCTGATATTCAGTCAATTGTTGGTACTGGGATCCTGCAGTGATCAGCTGAGCTTTAGGCCACAGGAACTTATGGTGGGGAAAATGGAGACTTGATGTGTAGGTTGCATGGTCTCATAGACAGCAGCTTTCACATTCATTGTCTTGTTGCCTTGTTGGCTAAAATTCTCCATGGGTCTCTCACGTGTTTGCTCATCTCTTGAGTGAGATGCTGGCTGCTCTTTGTTCTAAATGATCTTTTCAAGAATATTTGTACAGGGGTTAGCCTGGCAGATGTCATCTCCCTCTTGAGGGCAAGGGGGAAGCATGTTTACTGTCCAGTAGAATAAAGACAGTGCCTTGCTTTGGAGAAAGGGCAGGCCCGCTTGCTCTATCTGTTATATAGCTTGGTGTGCTCAGGATGGGATTCCTCTCCTGGAATGTGACCCACTATGCATGTAGCTATTTGTCTTTCCCTCTTCCAGTGGCCTCAGTATTAGAGATTGAAGTTTGAAGAACTGGCACAAATGAAAACTGATATACTGGCTGCTGCTATTCATGTGAGGAATAGATGGTCTTTCATCTTTGACCCAGGAGTCATGTGCCTTCCACTAGCATCTGGAATACCCTATTCTGGATTTTTTTTAATATTTATTTTTTTTAGTTGTAGTTGGACACAATATTTTTAATTAATTTATTTATATGTGGTGCTAAGGATCAAACCCAGGGTCTCACACATGCTAGGCAAGCACTCTACCACTGAACCCCAACCCCAGCCCAAGGATTTTTTTTTTAATCGCTGTGGAAAGCAGGTTGAGAGAGAAAGGGAGCTGAACACAGCGGAGCAGCTGACTTGTCAGCTTGCAGGAAGGGTAAGATCCTTTATAATTCTTGATGTGCATTCTCTTTAAGCTTATTGAGATTATGGAGCATATCATGGTATATCAGCAACTTACACAATCGGACATGATTCTCATGGCACATACTAGCTTTATGGTCTGTGTCCCTTTGGGGAGAACTTTTTATTTCTGTTTAGAAATCGAATATCTTTGCTACAGTTCAAGATTTATTATGATAACTTATATATTATCATGGTCTTCCTGGAAAAAAAAAGTCTACTTCCCCAAGATCCATCCTGCCTTTCCCCTTCTAACCCTCTCCAATAAAGAATTCAACCTCAGGACTAGAGGCATGGTTCAGACAGAAAGTGCTTGTCTAGGTTGCATGAGAGCTTGGGTTTGATCCCCAATCCTGGCAGGTGAGGGGAAGAAACTAATTCCTCCAAGATTCCCCTCCTGAAAGATAGTTGTGCATTTGCTTAGCTCTATAAATAGTAAGTTACTGAATGGGGCCTTGTACATCCTCTCCAAGGTCTGTCTAAATCCAAATCTCATATGCTTTCTGCTATATTATTCTGCTTTTCCATAATAAAAGGTGCAACCACTAATGGGTATTGAAGACTTATTCCGGCTAGGTGCTGAAATAAGAGCTTCAGATGTATTCTCTTCTCTAATCCTCACAGCAACTCCATAGGGTAGATTCTATTATTATCATTTCCACACAGATGAATAAACTATGGCTTAGAAAGTTAGCTAATGTCTGCAATCTAACACAGCTAGTAAATGGTGGGAAGGGATCGGGAGCCCACGTCTGTCTTAACTGCCAGACCACACTACCTCCCAGGGAGGTCCTGCCCAGTTGGTACCCAAATTACATGGTAAATGAAAGAGGCTTTATTGAAATAAATGATGCCTCTTACAAAATATTCATTTTAAGTTGTAAAGATGACCTAAAGCTAATTGCAATGAAGTGAAGATTACAAAGTCTTGATTCTCTATTGTAAAGAATCTTCGAGAAGAAACAGTATGCTTCCCATCACATTTTTTCAGACTTGCTATTTTGGTCTTTGATAATGTTTTTATATCCATTGAGATCCTTTCTCTCCACTAATGATGAATATCGAGTGACTTACTCATTTTTATTTGGTCCAACTAAGACGATGTTGCTTTTATAGTAATGATAATAGGAGCATACAAATATTTTAACCGTAATAAAATCAGGGATCCATTTTCTCTTTTGTTTATACCAGTGCCAGGTATAAATAACTATCAGATGGGCCCATCAGCTAAGAATTATTTTTGGTCTTTGTTTTGTTACTTATACAAGATTGATCTTGCACAGTATTCTTTTATTTAATTCCTTTGTTAGATCTTTTAAATTCCATCTAGTAAATGCTATATTATTTGAGCTTTTCTTATATGTCATAATATTAATGAGTATTTATTCCAGACAATGGGAAAGAAAGACTTAACAAGGCTAAGAGGTACTTCACAATATCATAGAGGCAGCATGGTAAACAGAAAACAACAAACTGGGTCAAATATGGGTCCACGCTCATGTTTCCATTTACTGTCCGAGTGATTTTGTTCAATTCCTTAATCTCTATAAACCTTAGTTTTTCATCTGTAAAATGAGATAATGTTATTTAGCATGCACGGTGAGGATTAGAAAAAAATGTATTTAAGGTAACTGGCACACAGTAGGAATTGAAGAAGCTAAACAATCATTGTTGTTGTTTTTCAGATAATTATTATCATGATTGGGCTGGGGATGTGGCTCAAGCGGTAGCGCGCTCGCCTGGCATGCGTGCGGCCCGGGTTCGATCCTCAGCACCACATACCAACAAAGATGTTGTGTCCGCCGAGAACTAAAAAATAAATATTAAAATTCTCTCTCTCTCTCTCCCTTAAAAAAAATTATTATCATGATTATTAATCCATCATTATTTATTAATGTGTCTGAATCTCTATAGATCTATTTATTTTATTTTATTTATTTATTTTTTTAATATTATTGTTGGTCGTTCAAAACATCACAAAGTTCTTAATATATCATATTTCACAATTTGATTCAAGTGGGTTATGAACTCCCATTTTTACCCCGTATACAGATTGCTGTATCACATCAGTTACACTTCCATTGATTTACATATTGCCATTCTAGTGACTGATGTATTCTGCTGTTTATCCTATTCTCTACTATCCCCCTTCCCCTCCCCTCCCCTCCCCTCCCCTTGTCTCTCTCTACCCCCTCTACTGTAAATCGTTTCTTCACTTGTATTATTTTTCTCTTACCCCTCCTTTCCTCTTATATGTAATTGTGTATGACCCTGAGGCTCACCTTCCAATTCCATGCGATTTCCCTTCTCTCTCCCTTTTCCTCCCACCTATCATCCCTATCTAATGTTAATCTTCTTCTCAAGCTCTTCGTCCCTACCCTGTCCTTGGTTACTCCCCTTATATCAAAGAAGTCATTTGGCATTTGTTTTTTAAGGATTGGCTAGCTTCGCTTAGCATAATCTGCTCTAATGCCATCCATTTCCCTCCAAATTCTATGATTTTGTCATTTCTTACTGCAGAGTAATACTCCATTGTGTATAAATGCCACATTTTTTTATCCATTCATCTATTGAAGGGCATCTAGGTTGGTTCCACAATCTTGCTATCGTGAATTGTGCTGCTATGAACATCGATGTAGCAGTGTCCCTGTAGCATGCTCTTATTAGGTCTTTAGGGAATAGACCGAGAAGGGGAATAACTGGGTCAAATGGTAGTTCCATTCCCAGCTTTCCAAGAAATTTCCATACTGCTTTCCAAATTGGCTGCACCAATTTGCAGTCCCACCAACAATGAACAAGTGTACCCTTTTCCCCGCATCCTCGCCAGCACTTGTTGTTGTTGGACTTCCTAATGGCTGCCAATCTTACTGGAGTGAGATGGTATCTTAGGGTGGTTTTGATTTGCATTTCTCTGACTGCTAGCGATGGTGAGCATTTTTTCATGTACTTGTTAACTGATTGTATGTCCTCCTCTGCGAAGTGTCTGTTCAGGTCCTTGGCCCATTTGTTGATTGGGTTGTTTGTTATCTTATTATCTAATTTTTTGAGTTCCTTGTATTCTCTGGATATTAGGGCTCTATCTGAAGTGTGTGGAGTAAAGATTTGTTCCCAGGATGTAGGCTCCCTGTTTATCTCTCTTATTGTTTCTTTTGCTGAGAAAAAACTTTTTAGTTTGAGTAAGTCCAATTTGTTGATTCTAGTTGTTAACTCTTGCGCTATGGGTGTACTATTGAGGAATTTGGAGCCCGACCCCACAGTATGTAGATCATAGCCAACTTTTTCTTCTATCAGACGCCGTGTCTCTGATTTAATATCGAGCTCCTTAATCCATTTTGAGTTAACTTTTGTGCATGGCGAGAGAAAGGGATTCAGTTTCATTTTGATGCAAATGGATTTCCAGATTTCCCAGCACCATTTGTTGAAGATGCTATCCTTCCTCCATTGCATGCTTTTAGCCCCTTTATCAAATATAAGATAGTTGTAGTTTTGTGGATTGGTTACTGTGTCCTCTCTTCTGTACCATTGGTCCACCCGCCTGTTTTGGTACCAGTACCATGCTGTTTTTGTTACTATTGCTCTGTAGTATAGTTTGAAGTCTGGTATCGCTATACCGCCTGATTCACACTTCCTGCTTAGCATTGTTTTTGCTATTCTGGGTCTTTTATTATTCCATATGAATTTCATGATTGTTTTATCTATTTCTACAAGAAATGCTGTTGGGATTTTGATTGGCATTGCATGGAACTTATAGAGAACTTTTGGTAATATCGCCATTTTGATGATGTTAGTTCTGCCTAACCATGAACAAGGAATATTTTTCCATCTTCTGAGGTCTTCTTCTATATCTCTCTTTAGGGTTCTGTAGTTTTCATTGTATAGGTCTTTCACCTCTTTTGTTAGGTTAATTCCCAAGTATTTTATTTTTTGGGGGGATATTGTGAATGGAGTAGTTGTCCTCATTTCCGTTTCAGAGGATTTGTCGCTGATATACAGGAATGCATTTGATTTATGCATGTTGATTTTATATCCTGCCACTTTGCTGAATTCATTTATTAGCTCTAATAGTTTCTTTGTAGACCCTTTTGGGTCTGTTAGGTATAGAATCATATCATCTGCAAATAGTGATAATTTAAGTTCTTCTTTTCCTATTTTTATGCCTTTAATTTCTTTCGTCTGTCTAATTGCTCTGGCCAGTGTTTCGAGGACTATGTTGAACAGAAGTGGTGAGAGAGGGCATCCCTGTCTTGTACCAGATCTTAGAGGGAATGCCTTCAATTTTTCTCCATTCAGAATGATGCTGGCCTGTGGCTTATCATAGATTGCTTTTACAATGTTGAGGTATGATCCTGTTATCCCTAATTTTTCTAGAGTTTTGAACATAAAGGGATGCTGTACTTTGTCAAATGCTTTTTCCGCATCTATCGAGATGATCATATGGTTCTTATTTTTAAGTCTATTGATGTGGTGAATAACATTTATTGATTTCCGTATGTTGAACCATCCTTGCATCCCAGGGATGAATCCTACTTGATCATGGTGTATAATTTTTTTGATATGATTTTGAATCCGATTCGCCAGAATTTTATTGAGGATTTTTGCATCTAGGTTCATTAGAGATATTGGTCTGTAGTTTTCTTTCTTTGAAGTGTCTCTGTCTGGTTTAGGCATCAGTGTGATGTTGGCCTCGTAGAATGTATTTGGAAGTTCTCCCTCTTTTTCTATTTCCTGGAATAGCTTGAAAAGTATTGGTGTTAGTTCCTCTTTAAAGGTTTTGTAAAATTCTGCTGTATACCCATCCGGTCCTGGGCTTTTCTTAGTTGGTAGTCTTTTGATGGTTTCTTCTATTTCCTCTATTGTTATTGGTCTGTTTAGGTCGTCTATATCTTCCTGACTCAATCTGGGCAGATCATATGACTTAAGAAATTTATCGATGCCTTCACTATCTTCTATTTTATTGGAGTATAAGGATTCAAAATAATTTCTGATTATCTTCTGTATTTCTGAAGTGTCTGTTGTGATATTGCCTTTTTCATCCCGTATGCTAGTAAATTGGGTTCTCTCTCTTCTTCTCTTCGTTAGCATGGCTAAGGGTCTGTCGATTTTATTTATTTTTTCAAAGAACCAACTTTTGGTTTTGTCAATTTTTTCAATTGTTTCTTTCGTTTCGATTTCATTACTTTCTGCTCTGATTTTAATTATTTCTTGCCTTCTACTTCTTTTGCTATTGTTTTGCTCTTCTTTTTCTAGGATTTTGAGATGAAATATGAGATCATTTATTTGTTGGTTTTTTCTTTTTTTAAGGAATGAGCTCCAAGCAATGAATTTTCCTCTTAGAACTGCTTTCAATGTGTCCCATAGATTCCGATATGTTGTGTCTGTGTTTTCATTTAACTCTAAGAAGTGTTTAATTTCCTCCTTAATGTCTTCTATAACCCATTGATCATTCAGTAACCTATTGTTCATTCTCCAAGTGATGCATGATTTTTCCTTCCTTCTTTTATCGTTGATTTTCAGTTTCATTCCATTATGATCAGATAAGATGCATGGTATTATCTCTACTCCTTTATATTGTCTAAGAGTTGCCCTGTGACATAATATATGATCTATTTTTGAGAAGGATCCATGTGCTGCTGAGAAAAAAGTGTAACTACTTGATGTTGGGTGGTATATTTTATATATGTCGATTAAGTCTAGGTTGTTAATTGTGTTATTGAGTTCTATAGTTTCCTTATTCAACTTTTGTTTGGAAGATCTGTCCAGTGGTGAGAAAGGTGTGTTGAAGTCTCCCATGATTATTGTATGGTGGTCTATTAGACTCTTGAACTTGAGAAGAGTTTGCTTCATGAACGTAGCTGCACCATTGTTTGGGGCATATATATTTATGATTGTTATGTCTTGTTGGTGTATGGTTCCCTTGAGCAGTATGCAGTGTCCTTATTTATCCCTTTTGATTAACTTTGGCTTGAAATCTATTTTGTTTGATATGAGTATGGACACTCCTGCTTGTTTCCGCAGTCCATATGAGTGGAATGATTTTTCCCAGCCTTTCACCTTCAGTCTATGTATATCTTTTCCTATCAAATGCGTCTCCTGTAGGCAACATATTGTTGGGTCTTGTTTTGTGATCCATTCAACTAGCCTGTGTCTCTTAATTGGTGAGTTTAAGCCATTAACATTTAGGGTTATTATTGAGATGTGGTTTGTTCCTCCAGCCATATTTGTTTATTAATGTTACTAAACCTGATTTGTTTTCCTCTTTGATTACTTTCCCCCCTTTACTGTCCTACCTCCCACTGATGGTTTTCAATGTTGTTTTCGATTTCCTCTTCCTGTAATGTTTTGCCAAGGATTTTTTGAAGAGATGGTTTTCTAGCTGCGAATTCTTTTAACTTTTGTTTATCGTGGAAGGTTTTAATTTCATCTTCCATCCTGAAGCTTAATTTCGCCGGATACACGATTCTTGGTTGGAACCCATTTTCTTTCAGTGTTTGAAATATGTTATTCCAGGATCTTCTAGCTTTCAGAGTCTGTGTTGAAAGATCAGCTGTTATCCTGATTGGTTTACCCCTAAATGTAATCTGCTTTCTTTCTCTTGTAGCTTTTAAAATTCTCTCCTTATTCTGTATGTTGGGCATCTTCATTATAATGTGTCTAGGTGTGGATTTCTTATGATTTTGCACTTTCGGCATCCTGTAGGCTTCTAGGATTTGGGATTCTGTTTCATTCTTCAAGTCTGGGAAGTTTTCTCGAATTATTTCATTGAATAGATTGTTTATTCCTTTGGTTTGGAGCTCTGTGCCTTCCTGAATCCCAATGACTCTTAAGTTTAGTCTTTTAATGTTATCCCATATTTCTTGGATGTTCTGTTCATGGTTTCTTAGCAGACTTGCTGAGCTGTCTATGTTCTTTTCAAGTTGAAATACTTTGTCTTCATTGTCTGATGTTCTATCTTCTAAGTGATCTACTCTGCTGGTAGTATTGTCAATTGAGGTTTTAAGTTGGTTTATTGCTTCCTGCATTTCTAGGATTTCTATTTGTTTGTTTTTTATTACCTCTATCTCCCTGTGAAATTGGTCTTTTACTTCCTGGATTTGTTTATGTAGTTCCTTGTCAAAGTGATCTTTCATTGTCTGGTTTTGCTGTCTCATGTCTTCCTTGAGACTCCAGATCATCTGAAGCATGTATATCCTGAACTCTTTATTAGACATTCCATCTGTTGTAGCTATTACCTCTTCTAGAGTTGAGTTGACCTGCATTGCTTGTGGTCCTTTCTTTCCTTGTCGTTTCATACTGCTCGCGTTTCTTTCTGCTTGGTGAAACTGCTGTGTTTTTGAAATTTCCCCCCTATTTATTTATATTGCTCTTGTATAGTTGGGAGATCTCTCTTGCAGGGCGGGTAGTGGCTGTGCTCCTCCTCTAATTAGGGTGATCTATCTACCACTCTGGTTGGTCGCAGGTCTGCCCACCCTGCGGGCGCGGGTGGCGGCTCTACTCTGCCCCCACTCCAATTGTGGTGACGTAACTAGCACGCCCTCGGGTCGTTGGACCTGATCTGGATGTGGGCGGCAGCTCTGCTTCGCCCCTACTCCAATTGGTGTGACGTGTCTACCACGCTGGTCGGCCTCTAAGCCTGTTCCACCGGTGGTTCGCAGATCTGCCTACCTTGCGGGCTCGGGCGGCAGTTCTGCTCAACCCCCACTCCCAGTGGGGGTACCTAACTGCCTCTGTAATGGGTCGCTGGGCCTTTTCCGGACACGGGCGGCAGCTCTGCTCAACATCCACTCCAACCAGTGTGACGTGACTGCCTCGATGCTACTTGTCCACCACACTGGCAGGCTGCCGGGCCTGTCCTGCTAGTGGGTCGCAGGTCTGCTTACCTTGCAGGCTCAGACGGCGGCTCTTCACAGCCCCCACTCCAAATGGGGTAACTTGGCTACCACGCAGTCGGGTCGCTGGTCCTGTTCCAGGCGTGGGCGGCTACTCTCCTCGGCCCCAGCTGCAGTTGGGGTGTCGTGATACCACACTGGCGGGTCACTTGGCCTGCTCTGGGCGCAGGTGGCAGTTCCACTCTGCCCCCCAGGCCCCCATAGCACCCAGCAGGACCCGGACTGAGAAGCAGACCCTGTAGTTTCCCCAGCCCTGGGCCAAAGCAGCTTCGAGAGCCAGAACCCGGCCTCTCCGATCCCAGCCACGCTCTGCTAGGAGCAGGCTCCACAGAGCAACCGCCGCGGATTCCCAAGCCCCAGGCCAAAGCAGCCCCGGGAGACCGAGCCTGGCCACTCGAAACTCTCCCAGCTCGGTGCACGCTCCGCTAGGAGCAGGGTCAAAGACGCAGTCCCCGCTGGCTCCCCAGCCCTGGGCCAAAACTGTTCCGGGAGTCAGAGCGCCGCCGCCCCTCAGCGCACGTTCCACCTGGAGCTGGCGTCAGCTCGCAGTCCCCGCAGGTTCCCCAGCCCTGGGCCAAAGCAGTTTCGGGAGCCAGAACCCGGCCTCTCCGATCCTAGCCACGCTCTTCTAGGAGCAGGCTCCACAGAGCGACCCCCGCGGGTTCCCAAGCCCCAGGCCAAAGCAGCCCCGGAAGCCCGAGCCCAGTCGCTCCAAACTCTCCCGGCTCGGTGCACACTCCGCTAGGAGCAGGGTCAAAGACGCAGTCCCCGCGGGCTCCCCAGCCCCAGGCCAAAACTGTTCCGGGAGTCAGAGCCCCGCCGCCCCTCAGCGCTGGTTCCACTTGGAGCTGGCGTCGGCACGCAGCCCCCGCAGGTTCCCCCGCCCTGGGCCAAAGCAGCCTGGGGAACCAGAATCCGGCCGCTCAAAGTCCGGCGCACGCCTTGCCAAGAGCGAGCCCCGAAGAGTATTCTCCTCAGGTTCTCCAGTCCCGAGCCTGAGCGATCTGTCTGCGAGATGCAGGCAAATACCAGCCTGGAATCACCTGTTCCGTAGTTGAATGAGCTGAGATCAGTAGAAAACAGGGATCATTACATCAGCTCTCCAAGATGGCGGCTGCTGTCCTCCTCCGTGGTCCGACCGGTGTCAAGAATCGAACTGGACCGCTTCTCTCCTCTATCTCAAAGCCGGAACTCAGCACTAAGCATGGCCAGTGCACCGCTGGCAGGAGCCCCCAGAATCCTCATCGCTGTACTCCCGCTTCGGTACCTCGCCGCTACTCAGCATGCGCCCCAGACTCCATCCGCGGGGCGGTCCGCCAAGCAGGTTCTGCTACCCTCCGTGCGGAGAAATCGCCCGCAATCGAGCCCCCGCAGTCGAATCCCGCACACTGGAAATCCGTCCTTTAGATTCTGGAGCACCTCGATTTCACTGGAAATTCCCAACAAGGTAGCCTTCAGCCGTTTCACCTCGTCTTTCTCCCGCACAATGACGCAGTGCACTGGGGTGATGCACTCCCATCGCCGCCATCTTCTCCTCCCCTCTATAGATCTATTTAGATGTATAGGTACAAAGTGTTGCTCACTAAATAACAATTATGGAGATAATTCCTTTTATTATTTTTTATCTCCAAGCAGATTTAAGTAATTTTCTGACTTTCTGCCTTCGTGGAATATATTCTACAGAGTAGATATTTCATATGAAGCATTTAATTAAGAATTTAAAACTTTTAACAATAATAAAATTGACCACAGAGCTCTCCTTGTTTGCAAAATTTGAACCTTGGAGCATCAGGATACCTTTTTCTTGGCTCTACTACAAACCAGGGTGTCCAGCTTCCTGTATGGCATATGACAGCTATATTTCTATGGCAACTACCTTAGCATTTTTACGAGGGTCAAAAGAAACCATTCTGTTATGTTAAAAGCACCAAATAGCAATTGTCGTTAAACATTAATTCCAGTCTTACTTTCAGTGTTTTCCCTCCATTCAAACACTTCCTTCAATTTCTGAAGGAAATTGTTCTCTTAGAATGCTCTCTCTTCTTTTCTCCTATTGAAATCTTATTGGTCTTTATTCATCTTTCCAGGGAGAGATACAATATCATTTTCCCCCTGAGGCCCACCCCACTATTATACAAGCCTGTTTTTCCTACCCATAATAATATAATGAAATTTTCTTGCTCATTAGTGCTTTCACTCAAATATATTCAGGTGGGTGAGTCATTTGTGCATTTAGATCTTCCAAAGGAAAGATTGTTGCTTCACATCGTTGTGTGCTGAACTGTGTCTAAGAGAGACCTTTGCAATTGCAAATACCCAATTTGGCTTATAGAAAGAGTAAATAATGAATGACTTGTTTGAAAATAAAACAAACACTGGCTTATGTAAGCAGGAAAGTGACACAAGACAGAGCAGGAGACCCGGTCTTGCCTATTACATGTGTGACTTGGGAAAATAACTTCTTTAATTCAGTTTCTTCATCTAGAAAAACACAAATGATTTTGCCTCTGTCCTTGTCCTGCGGAATTAGGGACAGTTGTAGGAACCAAACAGAGAAATGTATGTATATCTGGAAGTGCACTATACATGCTCACCTAGGTGATTAAATTTCTAGATAGCTGGATAACTCAACTGATATTAGACATTTGAATAGTGAGCTTTATTCACTATTATCTCACCTCATTCAAGCATATGCTATCAAACTCTTTTGATATCACATAGCAAAGATGATTTACTTACTCCCTCTACTATTTTTCTATTGATTAATTAATCCAGTAAACACTTACTGAGTTTATACTATATATTAGGCACCATCTAGGTATTAGGTTACATGCAATAAAACGAACAGATGTAGTCCCCTACTCAGCTTCACGTTCTTATAAGGAGCCCTTATAAGGCCTACAACTGAGCTGACAAGTAACACCATTTTAGATGAGGGTAAGTGACAGAAAGCAAATAAAACAGGGTGAAGTGCTAGAGAGGAAGTGAGAGTGGGCTTCATTAGAGTGGTGAGAAAAAGAATTTGGAAGGACAGAATGAGGAGAAGGAACAAGCTCTGCAAAGGGAGTACAGCAAGTGATGATGCTAAGTCTCAGGCTTAGAAGAAGGAAAGGGCAGAGAGGCCAGTGGACGGGGGCAAAAGTGCCACAGACAAGGGTGGTGTTGGATGGCAGAAAGGTGATCTGTTCGCTCAGAAAGATTAAGAAAGAGAAAAGCAACATATTTTCTCTGGCACTAAAGATCAAGGAGTTTAAGGCTGGTGTAATCCTGGTAAGAACTCACTCCACGGGGTAATACTTTAGGGTATTTACATTTACATAACCATATCAAAAGGGAATTTTGAGCTTTCCATATTTTTATTATTTAAACATTAATAAAAGCAAAGGGATCTGAACATTGTCCAGGACTGCCAGGGTTTTACCAGAATGATAATTTTACTTTTGTAAACTATTTTGTGATTTGTGACCTCTCTATTTATCTATGATCATCAATGTTTAGTGGAAAGTCTGAACTGAAATACTTAAAAAGATACTTAATAGCACTTTTTTGGGGGTGGGGGGAGGAAGTACTAGGCTCTTTGTAGGTATTCATTAAAGGGGAAGAAAACTGCACAGCTCCCAAGGAGTTCTTGGGGCGTCACATACACACACACAAATAAAAAATTCAACTGTGATGAGTCCTGAGAAAGAGGCTGCATGGTACTACGAGAATTCCTAACAGAAGGAATCGGCCAAGCCAGAAAGGTCAGGGAAGGGTTAACGCAATCCAGTGTTGTAAACCAGCAGTCCTACTTTAAAGATTGAATTAGAATGGTCTATAATAAGCTTCTACCCTCGCTGTAGCTTTGCCTTTCCTGAGAGATAAATTGCATGTAAATAATATAGATTAAAATCTTTCCAATCATTTTGGTTTCAGGTGTAATTTTTTCCTTGGTAATCTGCTTCTCCTTTTGATTTACTCAGCAAACCAGTGCCTTCTCCCAGCCTTTTGTAGATTTACAAAAGGGAAGCCAGACCGGCAGTTGCACATATTGTCACTAATGAATGATCACGGATATTTTGTTGACGGAGAGATTTATCCCGTGTCCCCTGAGTCCTCTTCTCCCTTTCTGTGCACTCCACCTGGGAATTCTGGACACAGTTGCCAGAAGCTGCCCTGTGCTCCATTTGGCCTTCCTTCTTCCAGGCTTCCCCACATGTCATCCCTCTGGTCACAGTGGTGCCCCAACCTGCGGTCCCTGCTGCTTCCTGATGCTGAACGGGCTCAGCCAGACGGCGTGACTCCCTCCAGGCGGCCACTCTGTGCCAGGCATCGGACTTCCAGGCTCATAAATGTGGAATCTGTCAGGCCGAGAACATAAGTGCTCCAGCCTATTATTAGCTGATAGAAAGCTTATAAAAAAGGACTTTATAAACCAAGGCATGAATAAATAATTTCACGAGCAAAGCGGCTGTGTGGCAGTCCTGGGTTATAGCCGAGAGCCTTTCTAATGTGTTGCCAAAGGATTAAATGCTATCACCATGTTTCAGGCAGTGGTTCTTATTGCATGTTTCGTTCAGGATTTGGCATTGGAAAAGAAAGAATTCTGTACACATCAAATTGAAATTAGAAGTCAGTGCACTGCTATTTGAAGGCTGGCTGCTATTGTTTTGAGGACATTATCTGCAGTGTCTCTCTCTCTTCATTTTCAACAGATACTTACCACCTTGCAGTTCCTAATAAATCCTTTCCATAATGCCTGGTGCTTTTCAAAATTATTGTTTCACAGTGCCAAGCACAGTGGTGGATTTGAGTATCAGGAGGGTAACAAGCTATGTTAGTTTCATAGTAGTGGACAAATAGATCTGGGGCCCTTGTCTCTTATGAGAAAAAAAAAAAACCCAAAACCAAACAAAACAAACAAAAAACCCTCCAACAGAACAGAATTCATGGACAGGCCCCTAGGAACAAGGTTATGGCCTCAGATGGGCCACCTGGGGTTAAGGGGAAACTTGAGGTCTGAGTCTCATTTCAAAATCATTTCAAATCCTGGTTGATTGACATTATGCTAAGTGAAATAAGTCAGGTGCAGAAAGACATGATATTAGTCATGTAGAATGAATTGGTCTCATAAAACTTGAGGGTAGAGTAGTTAGTACCAGAGACTAAGGAGAGATGGGGAGAGAAAAAAGAAAGGGGAGTGGGGAGAGGTTGATCAGTGTTACAGTTATATAGGAAAAATAAGTTCTGGTATTCCATTGCACGGCAGGGTAAATATAATGAACAATATATATTTTGTATTTCAAAATATTTAGAAGAGAGGATTTTGAATGCACTCACCATAAATAAGTGATGAAGGTTTAATTACCCTGAGATGATCTTTGCTCACTATTTATATGAATTAAAATATTCCATTTTATCTTATAAATATATACAAATATTATGTCAACCAAAAAAATTATTTCAAGTCCTAGTTAATCAGGCCCTTTAAGAGTCTAGGCCACACTTTAGTTTTACTCAGAGATGGCAGCAGAAGTTCCCTAACTTAGCTCTGCTTCCTTTTCTAATAAAGTGGTTCCCAATTATCTGTGGTTTTGCCTTCTGAGGTTTTAGTTACCCACAGTCAATCATGGTCTTAAAATGGAAAATGGAAATTCCAGAAATAAACAATTCATAAGTTGTAAATTGTACAGTGGTTCTGAGTAGTATGATGAAGCCTGTGCCATACAGTGCCATCTTGCGTTGTCCTGCTTGAATGTGAATCATCACTTTGTTCACTGTATCCTCACTGTATGTGCTACCCTCCTGTTAATTATTTAGTAGCCATCATGATTATCAGTTATGGTATCACGGCAATTGTGTTCAAGTAACATTTATTTTAATAATGGCTCCAAAATGCAAGAGTAGTGATACTGCAATTTTTATTACATTATATTATAATAATTGTTCTACTTTATTATTGTTGTTGTTAATCTCTTACTGTGCCTAATTTATAAGTTAAAGTTTATCATAGTATGTATGTATAGAAAAAAACATAGTCTATATAGGGTTTGGTACTATCTGTTTTTTCAGGCATCATAAGGAATCTTGAAATGTATTCTCTGTGAATATGGGGTGCTAATATATTTTCTACCCTCATTTCTTTCCTCAAATATGGGAAACAAAATTTTATCCTTATAATGAGGATACCAGAGTTCTTATTTGTAGGGTTACCTTGTTGGGAAAAGGTACCATATTATTAATAATGACAATTATGAATTGAATATAAGACACAAGAACAGGGGAGCAGGTTGTTACCAATGCTTCATCAAGAAAGGCAAAAAAGTTCTACATAAAACCAAGAGGGCTATAATTTCAGACATGGTTGAGAGGGAGAGGCCATGATAGGGGCCAGCAGGCTGATATTGTGGGGTGAGCAGCTCATGGTGCCCTGGAGGTGGAGAGGCTGAAGCTCACTTAACAAGGTAATGCCAGTTTTTCCATTTGAATTTCTGAGATGTAAGTGCCTCCCTCATCTTCCTATCATGTCCTCAGTAAACAAAGCAATGCTGATGAGCCCTACAAAATACAGGTCCCCAGAAAGGCCTAGTTCATGGAGATGTGGAACAGACATATCCAGTCTCTCAGAGGGAGGCAGGAGGCCACCAAAAGGCTGTGACACCAAAAAAGTGTGACCCTTCAGGCTTTTGTTTTGTTTTTAAATCTCAAGGGTAGGCACTGGACTGTCTTAGTTGTAAAATCTAGAGATTAGAGCTCAATTTTCCTGGGTCTTCAAAGATCAGGAAAACCTGTTGACTTTGAAAATACTAGATTTTAATGGGCCTACAAAGCAGTACATTTTTTTAAATTGGTTATTTTTTTATTTATACATTATAGTAGAATTCATTTTGATATAATTATACAAGCACGGAATAAATCTTATTCTAATTAAGACCCAATTCTTATGGGTGTACACAATGGTGGGATTCACTATGGTATATTCATACATGTATATAGGAAAATTATTTTGGACTCATTCTACTATATTTCCTTTTCCTTCCCCCCCTCCTTTCTCTTTATTCTCTTTAATCTATTGAGTAATAAGTTCTATGAAAATGAATGGTAGTGAGGTGGTGTGCAATGATCTTGGCTTATAGCCAGATAAAATGAGGGCAACAATGTACTTGGTGCCATCAGGCAATTAAGTGATGTTTCTTTTTCTTTCTGTTCTTTTTTGTTTTCTAATTCCAAAGGGCAAGTTTATTGTAGAATACAATGCTATCCCATTCTGTTTATATAATCATTTTTCTATTGGCATATATTAGAATCCATAGAAAATCCAGTTATAACTCATTTGGGCTCAAACTCCAACAACATTCTTAGAAATAAGACTGTCAGAAAGATATTGTTATATTTCTTGTTCCACATAGTTTCATGGAACATGGAACATTCTGTGGATTCTTTCTTTCTTGGGTTGTGCCCTGAGGCTCTCCTTTTCACCTTTGTTTCCCTTCTCAGCTATGAGCATGGAAGCAGTACCACCTTACCTCTGGACAGCCACAACAGGTGGCTGCCACATTGTGAGGCTTACATTCCCCTCCTGACCCCTCCTCCAGCAGTTGCCTGGGATGCCCCTCAGACCTCTCCTAGCCCTCTCCATGAGCTGCCTCAAAGTTATCTCAATCAAGCTTCCTTTCAGAGCTTCTTAACCAGTTTCTTATAGCTGGGAACTTAGGGGAAGAAAAATTCAGAATAGCGTGAGGCTGGTTTTCTTCCCATACATACATAGATCATAGAATTTAAGGGTGTGTAAATCCTTGAAAGGACTTTCTTCTGTTCAAAGAGGCATTTACTATTAGCTCAGAGCAGTGACTTTGGCCATCAAACTGAGTGTAAAAAAGGCAAGGTGTGTAGCTGTATGTGTGTGCATATCTGTATGTGGGAAAAGAATAGAAAAGGAGGGACAACGTAATATCATGACTCAGTAGAGTGCAATCATTTTTCATGCAAGGCAATTATGGAGAACATTTTAAAACATTATCTTTTGTATCAGCACGTGCAATATCAAAACCCGTATTGCAATTGTTTATTATCTTGCCACCCAAAAGATTTCATTTTGGGAGGTCAGATGTCAAACGACAAGCAGCACACACTGCAGCTTAATGGGTGTACCATGTCTTTGAACATTTGTGTCTTAGAAGCTGAGAGGAGGGTTTTGAGGAATTTGGGGATGATGATGTGAATTGTTATTAACATTTAATCATAGATCGGGGAGTGAAGCTTTGGTGGTTTGGAGGCTGGAGGGCAGAAACTGTCATTTGAGAATATATTTTGACAAGAATGGATTTTAAGTCTTCTGTGAATACCTGTCTTTATTTTTCTACCCACAACTTGTGCCTTTTAGGCTTCTTGGTTTCAAGCCACAGAAATGGGCTCTATTTATTTTAAATGAAGGGGAATTTGTTACAAGGATAATTTGGCCTCACAGCCTAAGGCTGTATGAAGAGTGAGCTTTGATAACACAAAGCAACCAGTCACCTCAAGACTAGGTGACAGAACTGTAACATCCCAGGTCCCACTGCAGGGACAGGCTGCTCTGCACACCATCTGCACAACAGTGAGAAGTGTGACCTCCACCCACCCATCCTGTTCTCACATGCTCAAGATTTAGAATCCTGGGAGAGAATGCTCGCTTGGTTGAGTCTGGCTCAGGGACTGTGCCTCCCCTACCCACTCCAGGAGGCTGCACAGGACTGAAGGAGGGGGAGGGCCCCTGTGGCATTCATGTTGTTTTCCTTCTTTCCAAGACCATACGAAAATCTTCCAAAAGGGGAGATTTTGGAGTGCTAACAGGATGTTGGTAGGAAGTTGAAGAAGGTCACACTAAAAAGAGATTCAAATCTACCACAGACCCTGCAACTTAGAATAGACTGTGTCACTACAGCATGTCCTTACAGGGTTGGTTGTTCCTGGTCGGTTTCTTTTTGCTTCTGCCCCAGGCCCAGTTCCAAATGCCACATTTCTGTCCAGGTGGAGGCAGTGAGAGGCAGGCTTCGTTTGTTTACCGTCAAATGAGGATAACATCACCTACCTCAAAGCATTCTGGTGAAGATTAAATGGGCTGTTTGTAAAGTACCTAGTACAGTGCCTCACCCTGAGCTACATTCAGCAGATATCAGGCCATATCCCTCATTGTGTCAGTTCCCAAAGGATGGGGTGAACCAGTTGTCATTTCATTCATTCTAAAAATATTATTGAAGTCCATTGTCCTTTCTCAGTAGGCAAGGACTGGTGAAGACTTTGGGAATGTTACCACTCACTGGTTGTGCCTCCCTAGGCAAGTGATTTAACTTCTCTGAGAAGCATTGCGATTTCCTGTAAAGGGAAAATAATAATCATACCTACATGGAAGAATTCTCCCAATTATTGCTTATCATAGGAAACATTCAGTGCATGTTAGTTATTAATAAGAACCCAAACAGTTTAAAACATTTTTTTCCTTGAACCCCCTTATATATTCAGCCAAATAGTAATATATTCCATGTATTTACCACAATCTCTCTGTTCTAAATGTAGCTTGTTTCTAGGGACCAGGAAACCTCATGTAGACTTAGAGCTGGAAGCGCGTTAGGGATGATAGTTCAACCTCTTTGTCATGTGAAGGAGGGCACAGAAGCTGCTCAGTGGCAGATTTGCTGACCCCCAGTCTGCTTCTCTATCAAGCCCATCTCACTTTGATTATTGTCAGTAGCAATAGGCTTAGTTTCTCTTTCTACCCACCCCCAATTAAAGCAAAAAAAAAAAAAAAAAAAAAAAAAAAAAAAAAAAACCCAGATGCTGGTTGTAAAGCAAAGTTTAGCCTGCGTGGGGTTCTGCTGTATGCTTTACCATTTCTGTTCCTGCTGTTTGAGATGGAGGTGGTCTGGCTGCGTAGCGAGGAGAGGCCTGTCAATCTCACCTTATCTAATCGTTCACATTGACTTATGGCACATGGCCATAGGTAGGAAATGGAAATGGCACTGGGGGGCTTTGGCTTTCTTTTCTTTCCTATCGTTCTCTAAGTGGTTACTTAATATTCCGTTATTCCTTATATTATTCTTTGGCATTTCCAATTGCCATTGTTTCTCATGGAATTAAATTAGTTTCAAATTATTTTTCTCATGCTATGGTAGTTTGCATTTTTCTAAGCTGACTCTAGCTTATAATTTCCTGGCTCCAGATCCATTTCCTTCAGATCTTTGTGTATTTGAGCACAATCTTTGCCTATTCAAAACAGAACTTCTACTAATATCAATAACCTAATGCTTGCTTTCTATTCCAAGTCATTAATAAAATTTTTATTGGGACCAGAGAGAAAGACCTCCTGCCAAATATCTTGTCTCAATTGAATACTAAGCCATTTATCAATTTCCTTTGTTTAATGTAGTTTAGCCAATTTTTAATTTATTTGATGATGTTTATTTCCAAACTAATTTAAATTGCTTCAGATAACATTTTATTAAATGCTATATCAGATACCTTATTAATGCCCTCCTTCACATAATTCTGTGTATTTCCTCAGAAATTTATATGGTTTTGTCAAGAGCAGCTATGTTATTTTATCTGGAATAACTTGTCTAAATAAATGTCTGATATTGCTTTGCTATTGCTAGGAATTTTTAAATTACTTTTTCTCAAAGTAATTGCTTTAAATTAAGAGTTGCATTTGGGGTAAAATTTTGAAGGTTATAGTTCTGTTTTTTTCATATGCTCAAGAAACATGTGAGCCACATTGTTTCCTTTAATAAACAATTTTTAAGTTATAAATATTCATATTTTACCATACCAAATAAAAAAAGATACTTCTTTAAAAATGGATGTTTGTAGAGAAATAGCTTTTTCTTTCAAGTCATGTCCAGTGACTTTAGAACTGAAAATTTTTGTTATTGTTGCAATTTTCTGAACTGCAATATACTTGAAATTAATGTTCTTTAATATTATTTTTAAAGACAGATTTTAAAAATAATAGAATCTCACATATAAATTTTTTAAAAGTCATTAAGTTTACACCTGTACTTATTTAAGTTGTGTATATTCTCTGTAATTTCTATTTTTTGGATATGCTTACTGAAGCTAGGATTTCCTGGGTGGCTCTTATTGATGTGAGACTTAATATAATCACCGGGTACTTTCTTTGGGCTTATTTTTGCACTCTCTGGCTCAAAATTGCTCTTCATATAATTTGAAATTTTTGATGCCAAGGGATGGCTTGTGAATAGTTTAATGTATTCATTCCTACAGTATCATGGGGCATAACCATCTTGTAGTCAGTCTCATTTTCCTCTATTCCTGAGGGTTTTAAACCAGCAGGCACTGAAATTTCCTTTTCCTGTTTCCAACTACATACTCTTTTCGTGGACTATAGGTGTTTTTTCTTTTTTTTTTTTCCCTCCTGGAATTTATCCAAATAGCCTCTAGCCACTTTGTAAAATCACAGTATATTGTGTTGATATTAATACTATGTCCTCTACTGTCGGTGCACTGTGCCATTGCTCAGCTGCTTTTCTATTACTTTGAAATTCAATTGACATTATATTCATGAGGAACTCTCTTAATGTTTACTCTAAAGTGACTGGTGATGTTCTCAATTAAATCTCAATATTTAGCTTTATTAATCCCTCACATCTCTTGTAGATGAGAATGAAATGATCTCACATTTTCCATTTTCACAGAATTTAACTTTCTTGATCAGGGCTATATTCTTACGCAGGATCTAATATATACTAAGTTTTAAAATTAAAAGCGTACATGATCTAGAATGGGATTTAATTAGAATAAGATATACTACATATATGTATAATATGTAAAAATATACTCTACTGTCATGTATATCTAAAAAGAACAAATAAAAATTGTACATATCTAATATTACACACACATGCTAATTCCCTTCCTTTACCTGATACTATTCCTACTACTTTATCTGACTCAAACTCTGCTTTTGAGCAGAAATGTTCAATTCATGATTTTCTGAACTTTTCTCTTATTTTTCCCCCCAGAGATCTTTTCTTCCTTTGCTTAGAAAATATTATAGTTAAAAAAATAGAGAATAGTATATAATAGTAGTAGTAATTTATGGAAATAGTAGTAATTTAGTAGTAATAATAGTGGTATTACTATTATTATTACTAGTAATAATAGTAGTAATTTATGGAAAGATCTGAAAATAAAGAGACCAAGATTAAATACAAAATAAGCCTCTGTCCAGGGCTGTCTACTCCAGCATCACAAGACAGTGCTAGTTTCTTGGACCTCAAGAGAGTCTGTTGAGGGCTGGCAGAGAATCAGCACACTTCTTTTTTTTTTTTGGAAATTTGGGTTTCCTTTATATTCAGCTTTAATTTAAAACTTATTGATTAGTAACTTGAAAATAAATAATGCAACAGTAGTAATGCAACAAATTTGTTTTTTTTTAAATGTGGTAAAATGTATGGCATAAAGTTTATCATTTTAATAATTTTTAAGTGTACAGTTAGTGACTCTAAGTAGATTCGAATTACTGTGTAACCAAAACTACCATTCATTTGCAGAACCCTTTTCATCTTACTAAGCCTTTTCATCTTACTACCCCATAAGCAGTAACTCCTTATTTCCCTCTTTCTCTCAACTCTCTGAACCCACCATCCTACTTCCTGTATCTGGGTATCTGAAGACTCTATATGTCTGAAATAAGGGGAATCATACAATTGTCTTTCAGTTTCTGGCTTGTTTTGCTTAGCATAATATCTTCAAAGTTCACCCAGGTGGTAACTTGCATCAGGACTTCCTTTCTCTTTAAGGCTGAATAATGCAACATTGTATTATATAAATCACATTTTCCTTATCCACTCACTTGTCAATGGGCTTCTGGGTTGTTTCTATCTTTTGACTATTTTGAATAACACTGATATGAACAATAATATACAAATATTTGTTTCCAACCTCTGCTTTCAATTCTTTTGAACATATACTAGGAGGTGGAATTGTTGGATCATTCCATATTCAACTTTTTTATGGAACCCATGAATTTGTTTTTACCTGTGTAAGATGTTCATTTCCTCTGAACATAACCCCTTTAGCAGAAATTTTACTCTCTTGTGGTTTCTAGATTCATTTTCCATTTTTAACAGGTGCAAAAACGCTGGTTAAGTAAAGGGCCAGAATTTATGGCACTCCTGGTTTTGATTAAAAAAAAAAAAACAGCGATAAAATTAACCTTGAGGAATGACAAGCTATATTTTTCTTTCTGTAATCACAGTTTAACAGTCTATAACAAAAACAAGTTTTTAAAAAAAATTTTTCCAAAACTATCATTTAAAAAACAATTTTATTCATGATTGTCCTTTTGTAAGCTTCTAATATTAGAAGTTTTCAAAAAGTTTTTTCTTTGCCATTCCTAAAGTTTACTTTAAAAGAAAACAAGGATATGTATGCTATCTTGATGAGCCAACATCCAAGGTGTCCCCTTTTCAAATAATCCATTCTTAATGATCTGAATTTAGGAAACAATTTCATCAGAACAAAATTATCTCTGTTGTCAAAAATTCTTGAATTGATCAAAGGTCTCTTTTAACAAGCTTCTTTTTTTTTCCAAAAGGATTTGATTTATTAATGATTTTCTAAGAAGGCATCGTAAAGACATTATAGCAAAATTGCCTTGATTTGTAGTTGAGTGATTAGAATTTGTGATATTTGTACAGGGGTCACGAAGTTGGCTTTTTTTTTTTTAGTCAAAGTTGTCTGGGGGAAAATAAAAGCCTGTTAACAAGACTATAAACAGGATTCCAAAGGAAAGTGATTGCCTATTGAAGAAAGGCAGAGTGTTTTCAAGCATTTGCGAAATGGTAATTTAGAGATGAACTGCCATTTGCGTGTCCTGCAGAGGCTAACAATGCTTATACTGAAGCCGTTGTATGCTAGCTTCCAGCCATTCTTATTGATTAATGCTTTAATAGACTTTTTTTTTTTTGCTAAGCAATATTTAGTGAGCACAGTTATTATACACGTAGGACTGCATAAAATTGCATTTATTGAATATCCAATTTGGGGAAGGGAAAAATTATACTCTCTTTAGTTGCCTCATGGCACTATTTTAAGTTGCTGTCACGAAATTAAATCTTTTATCCTGAATTATCATAGTATTTCTACTTTATTTTCTGAGTATGTTTCCACAGTTACTGCTACTGTCAAAGAATGGAATCTCGATAATGTAAATTGGAGAAAAGGAAGAGAAAAAAAAAATGATTTACCCAGAGATCAGGATTTTTGGTTTTGGGACAGACATTTATCAACATCTATTTCAAAAGAGAAAATAGAAGCCCACCCTAGAAGTCTAAGGGTCATCAGGAAATATACAAACATAAGGATATTATATGAAAGCACATCTGTCTCCACTTTGGCATGGAAAGCCTATTTTTAGATGATATTATTTTAAGAGCTAAGTTGAAAAATGCTGATAGAGTGGATTCCATGCTCATTTTTTTTGTCAACTGTGTTATTTTTCTTTTTCACAGATGTGCATACTTAGTACTATAGTCTGAATATATGTTCTACCAAGATCAAAGCTCAGAAAGGAAGAGTGTAGCATTCTTATTTGCTACAGCTTGGCTTATAAACTTCAGAGCATACCTTAAGTAGTGGAGGCATGATGTGTACACAGACATGTGTGTTAGTACTTTGTTTGGGGCCTCCTCTGGCCAAGGGAGTATTGCTGGTCTTGAATCATTTGGTCATACCAAATCCTGGCGGAGGTTTGGTGCCTATTTGCAGCAAATCTGGTCATTACTTTCTGTAGACCTAATTGTTTCATTTGAGTTATCATAGAAAAGAAGTTCTATTTGAACGTGAGAGTTAGGCCCACTCTCATCACTACCTAGAGCTCTGGTTGTGGCTGTCCCCATTGTGTATGCTGAAACCAAACTTTGGGATAGTTGTGGAGATAGGCAGCATTTGATTTATAGTTTTAGACTTCAAGAACCTTTTAGGAGGTAGGTTGAGTTATTTGGTGTAGTCTCTTAGATATTTCAGGCTGCTGTAAAAAAAATATCATAGACAAAGTGGTTTAGTAGAATTCTCACAGTTTTGGAGGTTGGCAATTCCAAGATTAAGATGCTGGAAGATCTGGTGTCTGGTGAGAACTGTCTTCTCATTCTATTTCTATATGGGAGACAGAGAGACACAAAATCTCTCTTGTGTCTCTTCTTATAAGTGCACTAATCTCATTCATGAGACCAACATCTTCATGATCAAATTGCTTCCCCAAACCCTACTTCCAAATACCATCACTTTGAGGATGTAGGCTTCAACATATGAATTTTGATAGGAGGCAACACCTTCAGTCCATGGCATGTAGTTATGGATTCTTACATCATAAGATTCATTTATATTTTTTCTCCTCTATTATCTTTCTGGTCATTGGTTTGCACTCTCATTTTGGAGAACACTAAGTGATTTCCCCCTTCATTATAATTTTTCCTTGAAAGCCCACTAAACCCACTAGCAGAAGCAAGAGTTTATAAGTTTGGAAGGAACAATAAAAGAGATAAGAACAAAAAGAAAAAAAAAATATTTTTATTTTTCAGTTATTAAGAAACAGAAAAAGTCTTAGTTTGGTGCTAATTGTCTTTAACACTTCCCTAAAATATGCTTTTTTAAAGAAAGAGGAAATTAGGACTCAGTCTCAGAGTTTATTAACAGATAATTGTTTCCAGTGAGCATTTACTAGCATTGCTGTGCTTTTTAATTTTGTTTCTTTTTTTTTTTCCTATTCATGGAAAATAGCACAGCTTTTAAAATATATTTCTACCTTTTGTTGGTCAGAAGTGGTGGTAAACTATCTGGATTGTTTTAAGTAATCCTCGAAATAACTTGATGTAGTTGAAGCTATTTAAAACTTTTAAAAATGAAAAAAAAAAAAAGGAGACTCAGGAAGATTAAGTAACTTGCCTAAGGTGGTGTAGATTACGGAAATCCAGAATTCAGATGCAGCTGAGTCCGAGTCCAGAGCGTAAACTCTGACACATTACACTCTGTGCATCTCTGAACTGTCCTCACCACAACACCAGAGCCTTGGGCACAGACAGAAAAGGATCAAGTTTCCAGACTCATCCACTGAGGTCTCGAGGTCTCACAGTCCTGGCTGTTGTTCTGTAAGCAGCACAGACATTTATATGTGCCTGACTTCTGCCCCCAGACTAGCTGTAGGAATGTGGACTTGAACTCAAAGGCAGTAGCATTCTGATGGTGTTTTTTCCTTTTAGAAGCGGGGATTAGTGAAAAATAAAGCTACTTTCCTCCAGGACTGGTATGTTTTTGTATATAGAGAGAAATAAAATGAGAGAGAAAAAAATTCAGCAAAAAATATTTAATCCAATTTATGGTCACTCACAAGCAGCTGGGAACACTGGGAGAGACATTAGACTCTCCACCAGGGAGGAGTTCTGACCCAGAGCAGTGAAATCTTTTGCAGGCTGGTTTGGGAACTGGGGACTTCTGCTACTTCACAGACCTAAGCAATGGTTAGATTAGCACAGTGATTTTCAAATAATTAATTAAAAAACAAAATCACATACATCTTAATCTTATGCATAAAAATAGATAAAAGTGGAGCTGTTCTGAGATCTAAATTATGCACCAGGGGTCGTGTTTCACCTAAGTGTAGTTCCAGACCCCACCTTCTTACTCTGTGATCTTCAGCAGGTTGCTAACCTCTCTGAAGTCTTGGTCTCCTTAACTGTAAAATGGGGGATATTCATCCCATACAGCACTTATGAAGATAAATGTAAACGCTATGACCAACATCTGGTACCTAGGACTTTTGTTTTGTTATTTTTTTTAAACTTGTTTTGGTGCTGGACATGGAACTCGGCACCTCATGTATGCTAAATCCAAGCTCTGTCCCTGAGCCATGTGTTATGTTGTGATTTTATTTCTATTAGAAGACAGTTGAAGGACACTGTTTAAGAGCCATTTGGCCGATTGATCTCTCAATTTTGAGAATTCTATGTTTTATGCCAGATATTTCTAGAGCATAAAACCCTATAACGTAAGAATCAATTAAATAAGTATATTTAGGAGTATTTTGTGATAGCTAATTAATTTTGTGTTTTAAATTTCAGGAAATGTTGTTGATAACTGTGTGTCTATCACTTTGTGTTCTTTTTCTCAATGTGGTCAGTCTCTGGGAGGCTGAAATCAAAATGTTTTAGAAGTGATCCCACAGAAAATAAGTCCAAGTTTAATGTTTTTTTTTCTTTCTCCTATTTGTTGTGAAAATGTCTTCAAAAACAGAAGAATAATATTTGCATGAAGAACCTGCCTTCTCGGATGTCACATATCGTGTTATTTATTACATCTTGGGAACAACGGTGTGTACACCAGGTGCATATTGCTGAAGAGCTTAATTTGCCCAAATCCCTCGATTTCATCTGTTCCTCTGGGTCCTTGACCTCTGACCCTTTTGGCTCCAGAAAGGCTGCAGGTACAGATCTGTTTGCCAGTTTAGAAGCTCATATGGAGTCTCCTCTTGGCCCCACCCCTATCCCCTTTTTCAGGAAATGATACATTCTAATGAAATAGATGGCCTGATAGCTTATTGGAAAATTACTAAGCCACCTTTAATACTACAGAAATCAACTTCCTGAAACTTGGACTTAGTGTGCCCTCTTGGAATTAAGCAGTCCTGCTGATATAATCTAAGCTAAAGGCAGAAGAGAAAGGGGGATCTGTTCCTAACTGTTTGAAAATAAACACAGGCAAATCTTTGGAAGGACTTCATTACATTTTAAAATTCAGAAGGATGTAAGAATCTGTGTAAATAGATAACCGTGAACAGAGAGAGGATATATGCCTTTGGCACAAATTCTTCGTTAGATGGGAATTAGAGTAGATGCTAAAAAAGAATCAATCTGTTCTATATGTCATATCTCCAAAAGTTCATTATCATTTTAAACGAATTCACAGGGGGTGCCTATGCTTATAGGCTTTTGAGGCAGGTTGCCTGAGCTGGAATCTCAGCTGTGCTACTGATGAGGTGTGTGACCCAGAACAAGTTATTCCAAGCATTGTGATTTCCATCTGTGAGCTGGAGTTTTAGCTATCCACTGCTGTATAAGGAACTACCTAACCACTAAAAGCTAACGTGATATCCATTTTAGTAAATCTCAAGATTCTGTGCATCAGAAATTTGAGTAGTACTCTGATAGCAGTTCTATGCTCTGGTGGCACTGCCTGGGTCATTTGGTGGTATTCAGTTGGCGACTGCTCAGGTCTAAAGGGTCCAAGAGGTATTCCTTTATAATCTGGCACCTAAGTAGGTATGGCTGGAAGGCTGGACTCAGGGCCTTTCCTGGTAGTATCTTCTGCAGGGTAGTTGGTGTCTTACACTAGAGGTTCAGGGATCCAAAACCTGCTGTACCAGGAGAGGAAAAGGGATGTTTCTAAGGGTTGGGCCTGGAAACTGGCACTAAAGTATTTCCCCATAAACTACTGGCCAATGCAGTTACAGAGTCTGCCCAGATTGAAGGACTGGATTTCACCCTCATTGGAAAAGTGTCAAAGAATTTATGGCCCTCTTTAATTAAACATAGGAATACAATAGTATTAAATCAATAAAATAATTATGAGGATTAAATAAGATGACATATATAAAGTGCTTAAAGTCATCCATTATAGACTAAATGTTCCATAGTGTTAGCTGGGCATTTACTGGCTCATGCCTGTAATCCCAGTGGTTTGGGAGGCTGAGGCAGGAGGACCATGAGTTCAAAGCCAGCCTCAGCAACTTAGTGAGAACCTGTCTCAAAATAAAACAAAAGTGGGGGTGGGAGGGAGAGGGATTGGGGTTGTGGCTCAGAGGTTAAATGCCCCTGGGTTAAATTCCAGGTACCAAAATAAATAAATAAAGTGTTAGATGTTACGTCATATGTATGTATATACTCTAATTCCACATAAATGTACATATGTAGGTGTTGAGGATGTAGCTCAGTGGTACAGTGTTTGCCTAGCATGTGTAAGGGCTCAGGTTCTATCCTTAGCATCATACATAAAAACATGTATATATTTATAAAACTTATGCAGTATATATTTATGTGCTGGCATATACACATATGTATACAGATGGTCCCTGAGATAACGATGCCTCAGTTTATGATTTTTTTGACTTTATAATTGTGCAAAAGTGATATGCATTCAGTAGAAACCATACTTTGAATTTGGAGTTTTCAAAAATCCCAAATCTGAAATGTTCCAGTATCTGAAAAATTTAGAGCACTAACGTGATAGCACAAATCTGATGTTTCAATGTACACAAATTCTGTTTCAAGCATAAGCTGATTAAAAATATTGCATAAAATTATCTTCATGTTATGTGTACGGATGTATGTGAATTTTGTGTTTAGATCTGTGTCCCATCCCCAAGATGTCTCATTATGTTCATGAAAATATTTTTAAAAAATCAGAAATCCAAAATGCTTCCAATCTTGAGCACTCTAGATAAGAGATTCTTAACCAATATTTTACTGTTAAGAATTATTTTTACAGTTTTGTGAATTCAAGGCTCAACTTTAAGAAATCACAATGTAAGAAGACACAGTGGAGAATAAGTTTTCATTTTGAAAGACAATGAAAATGTGGTGGTCTCCTAAGAAGAGAGATTTTCAAATGCAAAACAGGATCCTACATAAAGAGGAGATTGTGACCAGTGTGCCAGCCTGTTCGAAGAAGGCCAAGGATCCAGAAAAGAAATGGGAAATCCTATACACAGAAACATCATCAGCAGCCTGTACTTATCAAAAGAAAAAGTGTTAGATCAGAGAATGGGAGCATGCAAAGGAGCTAAAGAGGTTTTGGAAAGAATAGTGCACCCCAGCAGTGACCCTGCTCAGAAGGTGTTATGTTACAAAGCTGTTGGGGTAACATTTCCAGACATGAGATGCAATACTTGCCAACAGGAAGGTAGAGGAAGAAAGAAACTCAATTAGGTTTAAGGAACAACGACACCAAGATCCAATTCATTTTTCCTCTTACAGTTGAAAGGGGAAAGTGTCAAATGAAAAAGTAACTCCTGCCTGGGAGGTTAGAAAAATTCCCCATTTTTCATTCCTAATTCATTTGAGTGAGTTTATCTTTTTATATCATGCTAACATGAAAGCCGTTCAAAATCGTCACCCTAGAAAGCAAACCACAGAAGGTTGTTGGTTATAGCATGTGGGCATGTGGACTGGCGCTGCCTATGAACAATCAATTCTCTGTGCCCGGCTGGTACAGGGGTCTGGTCTGAGCAGTCTTCAGTCCTCTCTGGCCTCCTTGACAGAAGTTGTGGGCCTTGTGTTCTTGCTTTTATTCCTGGTGTTTATTAACTATTAGAACCTCATTTCCACAAGTTGTGTTCATGAACTGATTACCTTAATTCATTTATTTTTTTTTTAATTGAGCTGACAATTCTTTTCTATTTGATTAGGATAAACTCTTTGCAAATTAAAAAAAAGGGTCCATTTTCCACATTTCTTAAGTATCTTTCCAGTTTACTGTCAACAGGAGTTTGGATGAATTCGACCACATAAATATTTGAATTTCCCTTATGATGTCTAGGTCTTATATGTATTGCCTAGAAAGTATTTCCTATGTTTTTATTTAGAATATATTAATCCATTGTCTTCTATTCCTATAATTGTTTTTAAAATCACTGATTAATTTGATAGTTCCATTTAAAAAAATCTCTGATTAATCTAGATTTGCTCAGTGTAAAGTTCAAAAGGTATCATCTTTTTCTCGGTGGATAGCGAGTTTTCCCAGTGTAATTTACAGATTAATTCATTTCCCCTTCTGATTATAATATGCTAAATTCCCACATGAATTAGAGTCTATTTCTGCATTCTCTATTCTATCCTTTGATCTTCTCATTTTCTTTTCAGTGACAAACTATTTCTAATTATTGTAGTTCCAAGGATACATTTAATATCTGATAGGGTTCACCTTCCTAGCTTTTTAATATATGAACAAGATCAAATAAAAGAACATAATGAAAAAGAAAGCTGTTTACAATATTAATAAAAAATAATTTGGGAACTTAAAAAATTGTGCCCCTCTCTTTCTCTGTGTGAATGTGTATATATACACACACACACACACAGATATATTTTTAATAATTATACTGAGTACCTAAGAAAAAATGTAAAGATGTACCTCTATATTGGATAGGAAGGTTTAGCAGTGTGAAGTGTTCTCCTTCAATAAATCCATAGATTTAATATTATGCCAATTAAAATACAAGATTTGAGGAAAACTAACGAAATAGTTCTGGGCCTTTCCTGGAGGAACAAACTTGCGAGCATACATAGCCAGAAAACTCCTCTTCCTTTTGATAACCTTTCTAATTCTCATCATTCTCTTCATATAGGCTTTTTAATTTCCAGAGGCCACTCCTGCTGGGGGTGAAATGACTTCACCCATCAGAGAGGGGTGACGGTAATGCTAGCAGCTGACAGTGATGGAGATTCTGAGCGTCTCATGTACCAGCTGTTCATTACATCACCATATGACATCCCTGTCAATTTACCATCCTCACTTTACAGATGGGTAAATTGAGGCACAGGGGAAATAAATAACTTGCTCAAGATTAACTTAAGTGGAAACCCGTGGAACCTTTTTAAAATATTTCTTTTGGGGGGGCTGGAGTTGTGGCTCAGCTGTAGAGCACTCACCTAGCACTTTCGAGGCCCTGGGTTCGATCCTCAGCACCACATAAAAATAAATAAATGAAGATATTTAAAAAATCTATTTCTTTTGGTGCTGAGGAGTACACTTGGGTCTTGTGCTTCCTCTGACCTACTCCCTCAACCTTTGAGACTGTTTTATTTATATTTTTAAACCAGTACATTATTTTTTCTTTCATTGAGAAAATAATTTAAAAAGGGAAAGCCCTTTCCATACCCTAGCCCCATTTCCCAAACTCTGTGTATCTGGTTTGTTTATGTACATATAATCATATGAAATGTTTTTATCAAATAGGGTAATTTATTATATACAATGTTCTGCACTTTATCATGATACACCACATAAAGGGTTTCTTCCATGTTGGCACATATAGAGCCACTTACTTTTTATAGCCATTGCTCAGGATAGAGATGCGCCATAATTTAACTATCCTTTATTGATGTGCATTTAGGATGTGGCCTCTAATGGTTCCGGGGCTTCCTTCCTCAATCAGCTCTCATTAATGCTCACTGTTTCATTGTGGAGCCCATCACAATCCTCTCCCACGTGCTGTTAGAAGCTGAATGCTGGACATTCTCTGCCATTTCCCTTAGAACCCTGGAGTGAGTCTGCTCCACCCGGGAGCCCTGTCTATTTCCCAATTTGACATAGAGGCTTGCTTTTTGAGCTGTTTTTGTTCAATAAATTGTTTGAGAGCTGTACATTCTTTTAATCCTCAAACATTGCTCCACATCTCTCTCTGCCTTTCTTTCCCCCCTGCCCTTGATTTAGTTCCCCAAAGGCATCCTACATGCTGTCCACAGTTTCTCTTTCAGAGCAATCTGCCGATCTTTATCTCCTGAGGTTGTCATAAATAATTAATCATCAGCATGAGCATTTATTGACTCTTCCCTATGGGCCAGATCCCACATTAGAAGCACCGTCTGCCTGTCACTCACTCCTCACAGCAACCCGTGCTAGAGAAAGTAATGCCAATATAAAAATCTTCCTTTTCTCCAGTTTTACGTCTAAAAAGAAACTGAGGCACACAGACGTTAAGAAAGTTGCTTTAAAAAAGAAAAAGGGAGAAAGGAAGAAAGGAAGGAAGGGAGGGAGGGAAAAGTGCCTGACCTGGAGCTGAGGATACAACTCAATGTGCCTAACCTTTAAACTCAGCCTCTTAGCCTCTATTCTTTATTGCTTCTTTTTTTGAACTATCATGACTTCCCTACTCTTTTGTGGGGGGAGGTACCAGGGATTGAAATCAGGGGCACTAGACCACTGAGCCACATCCCCAGCCCTATTTTGTACTTTATTTAGCGACAGGCTCTCACCAAGTTGCTTACCTCTTTGCTGTAGCTGAGGCTGGCTTTGAACTTGCCATCCTCCTCTCCCAGCCTCCAGAGGCCGCTGGGGTTATAGGCGTGTACCACTGTGCCCGGCACTTTTCTACTTTTTTTTTCCTACTTTCTGAAAATGTTCATGAGAAGAAATTCCCTTCTTCTCGAATCTCCCCTTTCTTCTCTTCCTGCCTTGATGTTGTCTCAAACATTTCTCATTTGTATGTTTCTTTGGTTTTTGGCTTCAGTTCCCTTCTTTCCCCCTTTCTCTGGGCATTTCATACCACCACAGCTGGGAGCATTTATTTGTTTTTTATCAAGACGCTGGCTTTCTCCCTTCCTTTGAGTTCTCTTTGTATCATTTTTTTTTTTCAACGTGCCCCCACCACTCTCTTATCCTTTCCAGAGCCAGGAGGGCTTTCATCAACTTGACCATTCCTCTTACATATTTATTTCTTCTTGTTTGAAGAAACTCTGGTCCTCTGCCATATATCTCTGCAAAATGTCCCTCTTTTTGATAACTTATTTTCAGTGATTTTCTTTTTATTAATAAAGTAGCTTTACTTCTTTCATAGCTATTAAACTCTTTTGGCCCAATGTTCTTTCAGGGGAATGTTAGCTTGTGAGCCAAATAAGTAACTTTTCAAGTTATCTGTTCTTATTGAGGGATTCCAAATGTTTGGATTTGGGGTCACTTTAGTTTGCTTCCAATGCTATCACCTTTTCCAAAAACCCACTTGCAGTTTTTTCTTGCTATTGCTGCTCCTAGTATCATATGTTGAAATGAGAATGAAGCACTCTTTCTCCTTCCCCCTTCCTTCATCCTGATGACCACACATATCCCCACACAAGGGTTATTTCTTTTAAACTTACAGAGTATATTCTTAATAAAAGGAAAACCACTCTACTCTCATACTTTTTCTGTATTGACTAGGATGATAGAGTTCTTTTCCTAGGCTTTTCTTTTATAACCCAATTTCTTATTCATATTTAGCTCTGTTTTCTTATCCTGAAACTTTTTTTCATGTGCCTCATCCCCCTCACCTCCCAGAGAATTTCTACTGTGGAGAGGCCATGTGCTATCAAAGCTTTGGAGTAAGACAGGTCTGGGTTTCAATCTGGCTCTGTCATTTACTATCCATGTGACTCTGAATAGACTACTGCATGTCTTCCAGATGATTGTCTCATCTTAGTGCTAGGAGAATTTTTTTTGTTGTTGTTACCAGGGATTGAACCCAGTAGTGCTTAACCACTGAGCCACATCCTTAACCCTTTTTATTTTGTATATGAGACAGGGGCTCACTAAGTTTCTTATGGCCTCGATAGGTCACTGAGGCTGGCTTTAAACTTGTGATCCTCCTGCCTCAACCTCCCGAGCTGCTGGGATAAGAGAATCTAATTGTGGTTGTTTTAAGTACTAGAGGAAATGAAGAAAAATGTGTAAAACAAAGCCTGGATCCAGCAGATGGTCCCTAAATGGGAGCTGCTGTTATTATTATTATTGTCAGTATTATTTATTGTTAATGATCTTATGGTTCTACATTCTGTAAATTGGATTTATGGCTCCAGTAATCTACTATGATACCATTTCAACTAGGTAACATCTACAAAGGCCTTACCTCCAAATGAAGGTCACATTCACTGGTGCTTGGGGTTAGAATTTTAACTTTTTTATTTGTTTGTTCTGGAGAACACCATTAAACCCACAGCAGAAGGGGAAAGAAATAAGATAAGTTAACATGGACATGAGATAAGAGTGATGAGAGGGACCACACCACCAGATGCCTGAACTATGTGGTGGTCCCATCGACCTTCCCTGCTGATCATGTGGAGCTGAGGTTTGAGTCAGGGGGTGCAATTACACGGGTGTCTGATTCAGTGACAAACTGCATTGGAGAGAGACAACTGCAGCTATCAGTTAGCCTCCTGAGAGCTAGGGGCAGATGACAGAATGGCCCAGGATAGGTGTCATCAGTGTCTAGTCAAATTAGCCCTCATGGGAGACATGAGAATTTCATGTCGCATATGACTTGTCTGCCTTTCTTCGCCTATCTTGAAAGAACAAGACTTCTATTCTTTGGCCATCTTCTTTCTTTCACATTATTTTATCATTTTTTTGTTGTTTTTAGATATACATGACAGTAGGGTGTATTTTGGCATATTATGCATACATGGGGTGCAACACATTACAATTTTGATCCCATTCTTGTGGTTGAACATGATGTAGAGTTCCACTGGTCAGGTGTTCATATATAAGAATAGGAAAGTTATGTCTGATTCATTCTACTGTCCTTGCTATCCCCATCCCTGCCTTCCCTTCATTCCCCTTTGTCTAATCCAATGAACTTCTATACTTCCCCTTCCTACCCTCCATTGTTATGTGTTAGCAGCTGCATATTACAGAGACAATTCAACCTTTGGTTTTCTGGGACTGGCTTATTTCACTTAGCATGAAATTCTTTTTTAACCTAGAAAAACATAAATAATCTATACTCAACAAGTCTAAATATGTTTTCCATGTATGTGTGTGTGTGTGACACAAGCACCTGTGTGTTTAATACAAGTCTCATGCATCCCATTTGTTTTCTTGCCCACTATAGCAACATCAAACTTTCCTAAACAGTACAATAAACACAGGTGACAAGTATTTAAACAGCAGAAAGCCTTTCCTGAGACCTTACTATGTATTAGCATGTTAGAAGCATTAACCAAGCTGAATCTCACAATGACTCTAGAAGGAGCTGGTTGTTAATGGAGTAAATGGTAACCAATTCATAAGTAACCAAGAAGATTTTGGTACCCAGAGGTGGGGGTGCTGCAGGATTAAAAACCTGGGTGGGGCATGGAAGGAGGATGGGCCTTTAGGAGAGTGCTAGCAGAACTTGAAGGGTCTTGAGGAAGGGTCAGTGAGGGTAGAAAGGTAATTCAGGATAAAGTTACTGGAAGCTGGAAGGAAGAGGACCCTGATTGTGTAGTGGTGGGAGGTTTGTTAGCAATGTTGCCTGAAGTAATGTGAAGAATAGGAATGCACCTGATGCGTGCTCAAGCTCAAGGAGATTTTCAGAAAGGATTTTGCCTGATTTCTTCTCATTATCTATAATAAAGAGTGAAAGGAGATAGAAGAGCTGAAGAATGAACTATGAACTATAAATAAGAAGCAGAAACTCACTGGATTTGAAAGTAGAGCTATTCCTCCTTTCTACCTACTCCATAGGTAGAAAGGCAAAGAATTCTCAAATTAAGAAAGGGCCTGAGGCCAAAGAGCAAATCTGGAATAGGACCACCAGATCCTCTGTGAAGACTTCAGAAGGACTAGGGCAGCACCCAGCAGAACTCAGAACACAGGTCTTTTAAGTATCTTAGGGATGTCTCTGTTTCATAACAGCTCTGCTGGGAGCCTGTGTAGAGAAGGGCTCATCCTGAATAGATCTGCAATTATGGCTTTTGTCGAATGAAATGAACCCAATATGATTTATATAAAACTCGCAAAGTTTTTAAGGGAATTGTAGTGGACTCACCATCACCTTAACATAAATAGACTAAAAGTACAAAAAGAAAAAAGAAAAAAGAAAAGAAACCTGATGTATAAAGGGAAGAGTTTTGGGGGCTTTGGGAGAATGAATCCTTCACATGGGGGCATTGTCAACATTTGCAAGAGCAGATTCTTACAATTTAAAAATAAATTTTTTAGATGTTGATGGACTTTTATTTTATTCATTTATTTATATGTGGTGCTGAGAATAGAACATGCACTCCACCACTGAGCCCAGACCCAGCCCGTGACTCTTATAATTTTAAAACATGAAACCATAATTCTTTGACACTTTCCCCATAGAGAGGTGTGTCTGGCCCTGTGTCCTTTTCTCTTGAATCTGTTCACTGTCACTACTTGGCCAATAGAACAGGACATATGCTAATCTCAGTCTCAGCCACAAGAAACTGGCAGCTTTTACTTTGTAGAGACACTTGCTCTTGGAACCCAGCCATCCTGGCTTAAGGAATCCCCCAAAGCCTATGGAGAAATCCAGAATGAGGAAGTGAATCCCTAGCCCATAACCCTGGCCAAGTCCCTAGATAATTGTCACTCCCAACTCACCATCAGGTATGCTGAGGCCCCACATTAAGCCTCCTCAGCTCACATCATATGGAGTACATATTGGTTGTTTCTGCCAAGCCATGCCCAGATGGGCAGATTTATCAGCAAAATGAATTATTGTTGTCTTATGTGGCTTTATTTTGGGTGGTTTTTTTTTTTTTTTTGTAAGAATAGATAACCAGAATGCTCCATTTAATAGATGGAAAAATTAAGACAGAGTTATCAACTGGCCCAGTGCCTTGTGGCTAGCATATGATGAACACATGCTCTCTAGTCCAGCCTTTTAACCCATTGCCACAGGACTTCTCTTGTGCTGATGCCATCTGCACCAGGTGATCTTCCAACTGTTACTGCTCCCCTCCAGAGACCGCCTGCGGGAAGAGTGCCCTTCTGTGTACATAAATTGATATCCTGGTTTACCCATCTCTGTGAGCCTGGGCCCTGAATCCAGTTCCAGTGCTGGCAAAATTTAGCTTTGAGCCTGCAATACTGAAGGCCAGACCCTGGAGCTGAGTGGATCCACCCCATCATCAGAGCACACCAGGCTACACGGTGGGGATGGCAACCAGCATCTTCTTGGGCCCAGAGGTTGGTAATCTTTTATATTAAAAAACCCTTACTCTTACAACATGAATTCATGAAACACCTATTTTTTTCCCCTGAGCTATGTGTTTCCTGCTAATGTTTTTCTTGCATTCATTAGTTTCTTATTATTCCACCTGTTTCACTCTGTGACCTCTCCACTCTCACTCCTAAATTCTAAGTTCATGTCTTTTATTTTTCTCATCTTCTTCCGGAAGCCTCTTCCCCTCTGCCTTCTCCTTTTACAGCCTCTGGAGTCTTCTCTACATTCATTTGGCAGATGTTACTGGCTCAGTTGTTCCTTCATGTTAACTGGCCAGCTGTGTTGGCTTCTTCTTGTTTTGATATGAACTGGACAGTTTGCTTAAATATGTTTGAGTTTTATCATTACAAAGATTGTACAAAATTCATTGAAAGGATGCAACACTAGTATCTTGTTCTTTTAAAACACCCATTTGATGGGTTTTTTTTTTTTTTTTGGTACACATTACCTTATTCTTTGGATTGACCTATCATTCAGTGGAAATCCTTATCTCTACAAACCCATCCATCTGTCCTTCATCCTTCTGTCATGTATTTTTGGTATCTCATCTTACTTTCTCCATCTTTAATTGAGAAATACATCATAAGGATTTAATACCACCCCTTCTTTGCTATAATTCTTTTCCTTTCCAGATCGATCTATCTATCTTATCTATCTATCTATCTATCTATCTATCTATCTATCTATCTATCATCTGTATTTTAAATCATGTTGCTACTTTGCTCCTAATAGTTAAAACTTTATGAGGTCCTTTTTAACTTGAGCTTTGTTGTCACTATGGAAAAACCGAATATTTACCCACGGCCTGCTCAAAATTATTTTTGTAGGCTTAACCTTTTCCTCTGAAATAGGCTTTTAAAATATCTCATCCTGTCAATGATTCGACACTGTTTTATTTCCTGGAATTTAAATGATTACGAATGGTGCTCCGCGGGTGCATCTGATTCCATTACAGAGCATCCTACCTTGATGTCTCTTTGCAGGGAGCTGCTCTCAGCGTCAGGCAAAAACCACACCACAAATCTTCCCCTGAAAGGCCCTTCTGCTGCCCTCCCCTCACTGACTGGCTTAGCCTTTCTTATCTTCTGCTGAGGCCTTGTGGTAGATAAAATTGACAAGCTAGCATACTCTGCACCGCATCTCTTCCTGGGCCACCCCCGCCTCTTTGTTCCTTCCCTTCTTTGTCCTGCCTCAGTTGTCAGCTTTATCCAGTCTCTCCTCTTTAGTGCTCCCATCTGCTGCTGGTCATGGATGCTTTCCAGATCTCCCAGGGAATCAGAGGAGAAAGCAATATTTAGCCCATCTCAACTTTCACAGTCCTTTTCTCTCTCCTACTGTCTTTGAAGTTCCTACTTTCCCACCCAATGTTTATGTCTTTTGTCCAGAGTATACTTATATCATCACTTTCTCCCCCTCCCCTACGTTAGCTCTTCTGAAGTGCCACATTAGTCTTCTCTTAGCTAATTCACTGTAAATTATTTTCTACTCCCTACCCTTACCACATTAGGAAGCCAGTGGTGCTTCCTATCTTTCTCACACAGAATATGTAACAACCAATAGAATTGATTTACTAAATATGCAAATACCCATTTTTAACTCTTTATAGTGCAGTGGCCTATGTAGGCTCATTCAAAACTATTAGATCCTTGGGCTGTGAATGTAGCTCAGTGGTGGGGAACCTACCTCACATGGATGAGGTCCTGGGTTTGAGTTCCAACACTGCCAAAAAAAAAAAAAAAAAGAAACCTATTAGAAATCTATTGGTTTTGCTTGAGATGATGGTAATCAACTTACTTTTCATGAAGCTCAATTGGTTTTCTTTCTTTCCTTTTTCAAAATCTTAAGTCTTTTTTTAAAAGATAACGATATAATATTTTGAAATTACAACACATGAGTAACTCAGTGTCAAAAATATTTGAACAAAAACTTGATGAGAATAAACGTGACTGGATTCTGTAGGACTTTTGCATATGATGCTTAGATCTAGGAGGGTGGATGACTTTCATGGACATTTACTTATGGAAGATAATACTTTACTTTTTCATGCATAGGAAAAATTTAAGGGGAAATAACAGAATGTTTTTCTTTCCCATTTATTTCCAGTGAAAATTAGACAGCTCTTTTTGTTCTGTGTATAACTTTCTGTTAGCTAACCCACAGAAACACTTGCATCTCTCCTAGGAGGGATGCATAAAATTATTTCACAAGAGAAGGGCAAGTTGCTAGAAATGCTTCCCATTATTAGTTTAATACACCCCTGAGAAACAGATGTACGGAGAGCAATCCTTCCTGTCTGGTCTCAGGGGATGGGATGCCTAAGTGTAACATCAAGCAACTTGCAAGCACTGATTTCCTGGAAGTTGAGAAGCATCTTCAGCCTAGTGCATTGACAGCAAAGCCAGACCCAATAGGCTGTTTTATTAATTTATTGTAGGTTGAGTTGCTTTCACCTCTGGGCATTCCCGTGTTCAGCTGGGACTTTTGCCAAAAAAGCCAGAGCTGCCTTAATCTCCTCATTCCTCATTAAACTCACAGCTTTGGTTGGTCACAGATCTTGCAGATCTTGGCAGGGCACTCTTGCTCCCTCTTTTTGTCTCAGCACCATATGGCTTTTGACAAAGTCGGGCCACAGCTCCAACCCAAACAGTCCAACATTATCAAAGCCCAGCCCACAGAGGAAATGACCTCTGTTTGTTTCTGTAGGCCATAGAGCTGTGAGTGAGAATCGGGTAGCAAAGGCAGTCTGGTGAGAGACGATCACATGGAAAAGGGAAAGAAAATTGGGGGCGGGGGCGGTGATGGTAGGTAGGGAGAGATCTTACAGACAAGATGTAGTCGATTCTGAGCAACATTATTTGTGTCCAAGAAAAATACTTTGCTCACATTCATTTCTTTCTAAGGATGAGGAACTTTCACTTGGATTTAAAAGAAAGGAGGATCCAAAGTCTGGATTCAATTAGCATGATTTAGAATACACAAGGAGTGTTTTCTATAACCTACCCCGGATGTTTAGGATATAACCATATCTTCTGTACTCCTACGTGGGAATGTGAGAGTTGGGGTCCTCAGGGCTGGTTGTTGTTTTGCCTACCCTGGGTCCTGTGTCCCAGATCTCATTCTACTGTGTGCTATTTTTGGCTTGAAATCTCTTTCCAGGCAAGCCTGATGAATGTCTAAACTTTAAGAGCAAAATACAAGGAGCTGAATGTTTCCCCACCCCTCATATCAAATTTCACTCAATTCTATAAGACCTACAGCACCAGAAACAAGTTTCAAACCTCTCTACTCCAACCCACAACAGATTGTGAATCTTGAGTGAAGATGGATCTAACAACTGCTAGGATCCAAGACTGCCCCATACATCCTTATCTTGTCTTCCTTTAAAAAGTTAGGCAAATTTTGCACCCCACTCCATAATGTCTGGGCTTATTCTAGTAGAAAAACTATTGTGTAGGTTGTCAATACCTGTTGCTGAATAAATGAAACTTCTAAGGCTGGAAGTATCCCTTGGCAGATCCTCCAGGTTGAGAGAAAGGGAGACTTTCCAGAATAAGGTTCAGATTCATAAGCATGAAATATGAGGGATGTCATGAACTGATCTCTGCTGACATTTTCCAGCACCAACTTGTCTCTGCTCCCTTTATCCCCACTGCCAGCCTAAGTTACAGCATGCCTGACTTGGCTGTATTCTCCCCTGCCTAGCTCCTGTCTATGGCTTCTCACTAATGATTGCGCTGCCCCGAATGTCCTTTATCTCCTTTCTGCTTGACCAATTCCAGTTTACCTGACAAGCCTCACACTCCCCAAAGAGAGAATTCTTTTTTTTTTTTTAAGAGAGAGTGAGAGAGGGGGGAGAGAGAGAGAGAGAGAGAGAGAGAGAGAGAGAGAGAGAGAGAGAGAGAGAGAGAATTTTTAATATTTATTTTTTAGTTCTCAGCGGACACAACATCTTTGTTTGTATGTGGTGCTGAGGATCGAACCCGGGCCGCTCGCATGCCAGGCGAGCGTGCTACCGCTTGAGCCACATCCCCAGCCCGAGAATTCTTAAATATTTCCTTCTTCATTATCCTATTGTTCCTTCTTCCTGTCTGTGATATACATCTGGTTTGTTTATATATTCATTTTTCTATTGACTCGAAAGTCTTTGGAAGCCAGAGAATTTGTGTCTTCGTGTCTCCAGTTTCTAGCCAGTGCCAGAGTACATAGGCATTTAGAACCTAGGCACTCAGAACTTTTTATCTAAGTTCATAGTAAGTAAATTAAATAGGCATGTAATTTAATACAGAAATCTTCAAATATAGTATCATAGTATCCCCATTTTACACATCAGAAAACTGAGACACAAAGAGATAAAGTAATTAACTGTGTAAGTTTTTGTACAGAACTGAAGCCAGGATTGTGACCTGGGCAGTCTGACTCTAGGGACCAGACTCTTAACAATATACTCAATGGCATAGGATAATTACTTAATGAATGAATGAGAGTAAATGCAGAGAAGTGTGTTCTCATGTGGACCCTCCTCTCTATATGCTCCCTGGGAATCTGCTCCCTCCAATGTAAAGCCCATTATGTCTGATGGCAAGAAATGACCTTGGTGGGAAACTAGGGATGGGCTGCTGTGACCCTGCAGGGCTTCAGAGGCACCAACCTGTTTTGGGGGATCTCTCGGGAGCTGAGGAAGCTATGTTCTCCCTAGAGCCTGAATTAACTTCTGAATAAATCCACTAACCTTCATGCTTCTCCTTGAATTCAGTTTGGCCTTGGATAGAAACTTGGCCTATAAGACTTCTGAGGACAGACCTGCACCTTTGGCTCTAACTCATCTTGACCCACAAAAGTCCACTGTCTTGAGATGAAAGATTAGGGATAGTCTGGGCCTGCTGGGGTTCCTCTTCCATGACTATGCTAGAAGTGGGCAGCCTTTGCAGGGAGAGTGACTACCTGGTCCCATATCCACCTTCTGTGATAAATGGCAGAACATATCATCAATTTAGTCACCACAAGAACTCGTGTTTTGCTGAGCTTGTAATAGAGCATTGCAATGGCATGGGCTACTAAAGAGCATTACATAGCTGACCCTGAGATACATGATATTTTTAACTAAAAAAAAAAAAAAAAGTTCCTCTGAACCATTCCTTATGAAACGGCATATTAATTTAAATTTTCTGGGAAACATTTTGATAATATGTATCAAATGTCTTAAAAACTCTAATATCCTTTGATCTAGTAATTCTACTTCTAGGAATTTATCTTAAGTAAATAATAAACATTATATTTATATTCAGGGATGGTCCATGAAGCATTAGTTATGTAAGCAATGAAAGATTTAACAACAGAGAGTTTGGTTAAATGAATTATGGTTTAGTCATACATGATAACACTGTAAATAAATCATGGAATAATGAAGTGATATCATGGGGTAAACATGGATTTGGAAAAATATTCATAATACATTAGATTTCTAAACCACAATAGGAATAGTACAATGTAGTCCTCTTTACAAGAAAGAAAAAATCCTGGAAGAGCATTCATTAAACTACTCTCTCTGGGATGAGATTAAAAGTGTTTTAAATTTTCTTTTAGTTTTTCTATATTTTCCAATTTTCTGCAACAGCCAGGTACATCTTTTTGTTATAATATTTTAAATTTCAAAACTAAAAAACCACCCAACATGGACATCTGAAGATTCTGTCCTATGCAGTTGGTGATCAACTTCCCCAGCTTGCTCTGGATGTTCCGTGGACCTGTCAGGAATTGGCCATTATTAGGAACCGGCCATTATCATCAGGGAGAGGCACCCTGCAGCTCTGGGCTGGAAGATCTTCATGGGAGGATGAGCAGGCACTGTTCTGCTCTATAAGATATGAAATGAGGCATTGGGAGCCTGTGGAAAGTACTGAAAGCCTTGCTTGCAAAGGGTTGGAACTTGGCCACATACATCTGCATCAGGCAGTTTTATTTTTCGAATATTACAGTTTTATTTAATCTTGAAAAAAATTTCTTTTTTCTAAAATTGCCCAGGTAGTCCAGCTACCTCTGCTTAACTTCCAGGCAGTGTCCCCTGGTTTCTCATAACACAAAATGTAAGAATATAATTTGGTGACAATTGCTAAAATAAAGAAGTCAGCGAACAGACTTTAACTCTCATTTGAACAACTATTTCTGTAATAACATTTTGTTTTGATCTAAAGAATTGCATTTTGGTTCTTCAGTGTAATCATTTCCAGAAGGAGTTCCAAAATCTGCAATGTGAATCCACTAGAAGAGAGTGAGCATCAGAAAGTCAAGAAAAAGAAACATATTGGTATTCCAGATGGTATTCCAGAATCTTCTGAAACTGCTAAAGGCCAATAGTGCAACACATTTTTAAGAAGTGCAAACTTTCCAAACCTGGAATCAAAAAGGTTTTTAAATTTCTCAATCAGTAAAGATTTCCCGAGCACCAGTCATGAACCAAACACGTTGCTGAATCTTACAGGGTAATTCGATTATGATTGTCACCTCCATCCAGGGAGAGGGAAGGGTGAGTTTATTATTGTGCTTGAGGGCTTCTGAAAAACAGCAAATGCATTAGGGCTAAATATGGCATACAGCCTTACCTTTAGTAAGATTGAGGTGTTTCCATCTCTATGTCATATGATTTTGGAAAAGTTACTAAACTTCTGTAAGCCTCAGAATGAGGCCATAATGACATTTACTTAACTCATGGATTATATAGAGAAACAAATGAGATGATACATGCATGTTGTGTTTTAAGAGGCACTTAATGTGTGCTCAACACGATTAGCTATAATTATAATTGTTTTATTATAAATTTTCTTTTGATGGGCCATGATTTTTTCTCATGAGAGCTTTGCATCATTGAAGCAGCAAATCACAAATCAGAGGCTCCCTAGCTGATGGGTATTAGACAAAAGGCACAGACTTGGCTGCAGCCTGCTCTCCTCTGCCCACCAAATTTCCAATGCAGTTAATAAGAACTTCCCTCACAAAGAGCAAAGGCCAGACCATGTTTTTATTTTGGGCAATGAACTGGAAAAGTTATTGGTTATGAAATACTAGAAAGCCTTTTAGGTTTATCATGTAATGTCTGAGCAGGGAGAAAATTGGCATGACCCCTGAAAAAGGAAGACAAAGAACTATCAGTGGGCATTTTCGGACCACATAATTTTGAAAATGTACTTCCTTTTTATTCTTCTCGAGTCTACCACAGCATGAGGCATGAAAACAATTATGCTAGCTGGCGAAAGAGAACATTCCCTGAAGAACATTTGTGTCCCAGCTCACATGAAACTTTTAAAAGATATGCATTTATTATTTAAACAGGATGGTGAATGTAGGCCCTCTGTTTTTGCAACAGGTGTAATGAGGGACATCATGACATTGAAGTGCTCTAACATCATCCAAGATGATCACCCAAGATAAGCCAGTTCTGGGGGTTTTCTTCAGGAAATAGAATAAAATAATTTTGGCTATGTTACTTTGTTTCCACCTGCAAAGGATTTGCATTTTCAGAGAACTAAAGAAATACAACCTGTTGGTTATTTTTCAGCAGCCTAGCCACCACAAGGTGCAAAGATACCCCCTTTTTTTGTTGTAAGCTGGAGTCCAAGGCCTGTTGAGAATCCAGGTGGGTTGCTGGTAGACAGGAAAAATGCAACCAGACTGATCCATGGTATTTCAACTTTAGACTTTAGATATGACAGCCAGGTGGGAGAAAACAGCTGTGGCCCTATTCCTCTCATAAGCCTAACTGGAGAATATCATTGCATAGAGCCTTTCTGTACCCCATAGGATCATATCATGTCTCGCACATACTGTACATAGCTATTTCCAGAAGAAAAAGTTAAAATACTGTCCTGACGGCATAGTATAATTCTTGAAGTTAAATGTTAACCAGTGCCATTAAGTTAAAGAACTCTTAAGTTTTTGTCAAAAAATAAAACAAAACAAAAAATACAATATTAGGGAAACCTGGTTGGACAGTGCTTTACCACAATGAAAGCATTAGGTTTATACAGGCGTTTTTATGTAATTTGCTTTACAGATGTTATTGGCTGTCACTTAAAAGTGATAGTGTGAATGATCTTCTCTTAGTCTGATCAGCTTCCTTGTCATTTTAGCAACTGGATATGGGATGAATGCAGAGACCAGTTGCCACAGCAACAGCATCTTCAGTAAAGGTGATGAGAGAAATCATTTCTCTCTGAATTCTAATAGGTTGTCACTTTCGTTAAACCGGCTGTTTCCCACTGTTTCCCTGATTGCCACAGAGCTGGAGAGATTATCCACAGATTAAGGGCTGCCGCTTCACCTGATCATCTCTGTCCTAATTTATGCTGGATCTTCTAGGAGAAGAAAAATAATAATAATAATAATAATAATAATAATAATAATAATAATAATAATAATTTGAAGCAAAACATTAAGGAGAATATTTTCTGAGATTTGATATTTGTGACTCTACTCCAGAGAAGTAAAACTTTTCTGTGGTAGACTTAGAAAGTCACTCTTAGCAGAAACCATGTAGCATTGAAACAAATCCAGCTACCCTCTGTAAATTACCCAGTTAACTGTGCCTGAACGTGGACTGGATGTGAGACCTGGTTCTCTCACTAAAAGGCAGCTTGAGGATGTGAAGATCATCCTAAAATACATCTGCTCTTGAGATGGTATTTCCAAATTTTAGAAGTCGCTGCGAACAAAGGATTTTAGTTTTTCTCATCTTTAGTTCCAGAAGCCAGGATTAAAGATCTCATTCACTAATGAAAATAAAGGATTATGCAAGTTTCTTCTCCAAACGACCTGCTGTTGAGTAAATTGTGATTGTGGGATGGGATGAGTTTACTGCTGCAAGTCACCCTCTCTTTTTTTCAGAGTAGAAATTATGATTGGGAAAGCATGAGATGAATTATACACAATGTCCAATTCCCTGGATTAATTGAGGTTCGGTCCTAAGCCTACCACATACTAGAGTGACCTTGACTAAGTTAATAACTACCTTAAGCTTCAGTTTCCTTAGGGGAAACACCAGAAAAGCAATAATTTTGTGTTAAAAGAGCTTGATGAAATTAATTGAGGTAATCCATGAGAAGTGCCTAGCATGGTGTTTGACATATAATGGGAACAAAAATTATCCAATCCATTATTATTACTATTTTCTTGACATGAAAGGTCTCTGATGGCCTTATGCTAAGGTACAGCATTAGAAGAGGTGTTTATTTACAGTGTATATCCCAAATATCAAAGTCTACTAGACTAAAACAATGTCCATTTGCTGTGAGTGGTTTTCAAATTATAGTATGAATTGTGAGTGGTTTTCAAACAATAGTATGAGTGCAGTTGAAGCAAATATGTTTTTTTTCCTTTGTGTACACATTTAGTTTTATTGTAACAAAGCAACTTGCACACTTTTAACGTTTAAAACTGAGCATCATTTTTCCTTTCCAGTGAAAACAAAAAAGAAAATTTAAAAATAAACAAACAAAATTACAATAGAGAATGTCAATTCCAAATAAAACCCTACAGGTTCTGTTGATTCTCCCATTGAGTGGCAGGGCTCAAGTCATCATTAGGAGAGAATTTTATTTTAAAAGTGTCATCTTAAACTGCAAGGATGCCCGTTAAACATCACAATTAAACATGCCAAAGGAGAAGCCATGCTGTCAAAATGCCCACTTAACCCACCCAAACATCTCAAACCCACCCTTTGCTGACCTTCTATAACCCCATTTTTTTTAAGTTTTTTTTTTCTTTTTTTAAACAAGAAAAAGTAGACAGATACATGTTGGTAAATGCTAACTGTCCATATTCACATAGAGACACAGTGTAATCTCTGAGCCCAATATACAGAGAAAGGAGGGAAAAAGCTAGAATTCTATGCACTACTACACAGGGGCCTAGCACCCTCCAGCTTCCAGCAGAGTGAAGGGAGCAGAAGGTTTTTCTTTTTTCCCACAGAGCACGGTGGTGTTGATTCCATACAGTTTTTTGTTTTGAGACAGGAAGGGATAAAAATGAATTTAGAACAGAAGGGTGTAGAGATTGTTTTCCCATTGTACTCTGCTCAAGGTATTTCCCCCCAAAATAAGTTGAGAAGCATGGTTTGAGAAAAGAGACCTCAAGAAGAGGGCGACTGAGCACAAGGGGGTGGGGGGAAGGGGGGAAAAAGACTGCAACTTGTTCCCAGGGACTGAATTAAAAAAAACAAAAAACAAAAGAAAGAAAGAAAAAGGTTGGAATCCATCAGTGTTCAATTAGTCGTCTTCTCCTTCATCCTCCTCTCCTTCCTCCCCTTCATCATCATCTTCATCTTCTTCACCTTCATCCTCATCCCCTTCTTCATCAATATCTTCCAATCCTTCTTCTTCATCATCATCATCATCATCTTCTTCTCCTTCCCCTTCTTCATCATCCATATCAGGAACCAAATAGTACTGCAATGGATTTGGCCAAATATCATCTTTGATGACCTCTCCTAACTCATCTGCACCTGCATCAGAATGGTCAGTAAACCAGGTAAAGAAGCTCTCTGGTTCTTCATGCTGCCTCTTCCTGCTGGCTTTATTCTGCATTTGACTTGAACGTTTCGTCAAATCCTTTCCAGATTTCCATTTGATTTCAGTGGACTTTGAAGATGGATCACCACTCTCATTCAGATGAAATTCTTTGGAGAGAACTTTATTTTCGAAGTAAGGATTTTCATCAAAATAAAAATCTATTCTGTAACTTGATTTGATATCTTCAAATTCTGTCACTTCAACTCTGGTCAAATAATGCAGCGCCTCTTCATCTTCCTCCCCAAGCAGTGCGGACACTTGTGGGTGGTTGACAAATGTTGTTACCCCAAAATTTGGGATTTTGGCGATCAATTCTGACCTCTTCTGAAAAAATGGTTGGCAGAGTTTGTTATATTTCTGTTCTACTTTCAATATCTCCTCACTGGCTTGTTCATTAAGTGTGTCTATTTCATTTTGTACTTCATCGATATGTTCAAAAAAAAATGGAAAAAACTTTAAGGACATGGGAACATGCCCAGGATATACTGTTAAGTGAAAAATGTGGATTACAAAATAGTAAGTATGGTAGATGTTATGGTTTAGATATGAAATGTCCCCCAAAAGCTGATGCGGTGAAGGCATGGTCCCTGATGCAACCATTCTCAGAGGTGGGGCTTTGGGGAAGTAATTGGATCATGAGAGCTCTGATCTCGTGAATGGATTAATCCCTCCATGGGTTCATAACTGAATGGACTATTGGGAGGTGGTGAAACTGTAGGAGGTAGGGCATAGTTGGAGGAACTAGGTCAGTGGGGGCATGTCCTTGAAAAATACATCTTGTTCCCAGCCCCTTCTCTCTCTCTCTCTTTGCTTCCTGGGTGCCATGAAATGAGAAGTTTTGCTCTACCAGTTTTGCTTCTGCCATGATGTTCTGCCTCACCACAGACAGGCCCAGAATGCTGACCATGGACTGAAACCTCTGAAATCATGAGCCAAAATAAACCTTTTCTTCTCTAAGTTGATTTTCTCAGGTAATGTCACAGTGACCAAAAGCTAACTAGCAGAACATGACTCTATTTTAAAATGGTATACAAGAAAAGAAGAGATGGTGAACAACGCATACACACATTCATGTACACATGCAGGCATACTCATTGAAAGAATATTCTTGAAAATATTAAGACTAGATATCTCTGGATTTTGAGATTATGAGTGATTTTATTTTTTATCATTATCTTTTACTTAATGTATTTCTCACAATGAACATGTACTGCCTTTGCCGTTAAAGAAAAAAAAAATAGTCACTTTAAAAAACGAAAATGGAATTGACCCTGAAATGTGAATTGACCAGAAGCTTCTTGTCTTGGTATTATTAAATCATGCCTATGGCTGGAGAGCAGAAACAGAAATCCCCGAGGGGCTTTGCACACCAGCCTGGTGCCTCATTAGAGTCATCTTTTGTTTTTCTGGAAACTCTGAAATCAGCTGTATCTGTTCTTTAGCTCAGGACCCAGGAAGATTGAGTCACAAGTGTCACCTTGTCATCCTGAGATCCTTCTCAAATGTGTCTTCTATGGGCATGGCCCCTGACAATTCCATTTATGCTGATGTCTAAACTGTAGCAGTTGAGACTGAGCTCTTCCCACCTGCTTACTGTGGCTTTGATTGACCACTCTGAGCCCAGGGAACTCTCTCACTCTGTATCTGCAGCCAGGGAGAGTGGGACTGTGAAGGCAAGTAGGAAGGGGTCACTTTTCCTCTTACCCCTGGGGTTTATGTGATTTTTTTCAAAAGAGGCTGGATGAACTTCCTTAAAGAGAAATGATGCCATTAGATTCAGAGGCATGCTTGGACATAATCAGAGGTTACCTTTACAAAGTGGCACTTTGGACTCCCTATGTTGAAATCCAATTACTTCCTACTGGTGACCTATATCTCACTCCCATGAAGTGCTGTGAAACTGCAGCCTGGGGCATAGAGGAAAAGTCTGTGTTGCCTTTATGAAGGTGAGCAAACCTGGAGTTAAGAACTCAGAAATCCACTAATGAGACTGAGCTCTTGGTGTTATTGTGTTAGAGAAAATAACCTGACTCACTGCCTCCAGTTTACACAATTTTTAAAAAGCAAGTTTTTTTTTAAAAAAATTTCTCACCTAGGAAAAAATAATCCCAGAAATGGAATTTAATGAATAGAACCAGTGGAATACTGCCATTGAACTATATTAAAATTTAAGAAAAAACAAAAACTCATTACAGTAGAAAATATTTTTTCAATAATAGGCATTTCAGAGAAGCTCTGGAAGAAACAGTTTATTTTTCTAAGACCAGGAAATGCATTCTCCTATAATCTTCAGAGTGCCTTATGCATGATATGGGGTAATAAATTAAGTGCAAAGTAGCTCTTGCCTAAGAGAGCTACAAAGGGCTGCTGTGGGAGCACCTTAAGTTGATAAATAGGCATTGTCTGTTGCTGAGTTGGAAAAGTTGTCAGGTCCCCACTGAAAGCTGTTGAGGAAGTGGTAGGGTAAAAACTGGGCTTTAAGAAATTATCTGATAAGTGTGTGTTACTAGGAGTCCTGGAGGAGAGATAGAGTTAGGGACTTAGTAAAGAACTTGCCAAAGGTATAGAAAGAAGGGGATGGAGTGAGAGATGACAGGAAAGTTAATGGGGTGTACTCAACTGCTCTAGCAGCAAATTAGCTGTGGAATTGGGTCACTGAGAGGTTTATGGCAGGGAAGGGAAACCTGGAGGAAGAGCTGGTTTGCTCAGAAGGCAAGAAGAGAGAGTTTCACCTCTGCTTGCTAATTTGTGATCCTAGCAGGACAAGCAGCCAGGATCTCTAGCAGGAAAATCAAAGAGACAGGTCTAGAAATAATTTCTTTGCATTGGCTGCAAAGAAAGACTGGGCATCATCCAAGTGGCGAAATTTCAACAAGTGAAAGGTATGAAAATACCATGTCAAAGGGTTTAGAAAGTTAAAGAGCACTGAAAAGAAAACTTTTAGGGCAAGAGATAGAAGGAGAGTGAGCAAGCACTCTTTTAGTGACTAATATGATTTTTTCCCACTAGTCTCTTATGTTTAAAATAAGTTAGTTTTATTTTTTTCTTCTCAAATTGTCATATTTAATTTATTAGTTTCCATTGATTGTTCCTCTGAGTGACTTGTTTTTGGTACTCAGGGACTCTTTACCACTCAGCTACATTCCCCAGTCCATTCTATTTTATTTTTTATTTTGAGACAGGTTCTTGCTAAGTTGCTGAGAGTCTTACTAAGTTGTTGAGTCTGATCTTGAACTTGTGATCCTCCTGTCTCAGACCCCCAAGTCAGTGAGATTATAGGCATGTATCAGCATGCAAGACTTGCTTAGGTGACTTATTAATTTTTCCTCTCCATGAGGGAAACTTCCTGAGTTCTTGTTTGTGAAAGAAATAAAATTCAAATATAAAGCTAGGGTTTATGTGGCCTAGAATAGTGCAGCTGGAATGCATTTCTGCATTTCTCCCTGTTTATTTGCGATACCACTTTCAGAACTGTCAATCTAAAGGAGCTCTTATGCTTTCACTATTTCACCATCTTTCAGTAGTTATCAGAAGGTAAAAGTTAAGCTATTGGCATTGCCTTTAAGGCCCTACCCTATATAATTTGGTCTGTCTGGAGATTGAACCTCAGTGCACTTAACCATTGAGCCACATCCCCAGCCTTTTATATATTTTATTTATAGATAAATATAAATATATTTTATTTATAGACAGGGTTTGCTAAGTTGCTTAGGGCCTCACTAAGTTGCTAAAGCTGTCTTTGAACTGGCAGCCCTCCTGTCTCAGCCTTGCAAGCTGCTGGATTACAGGTATGTGCCACTGTGCCTGGCTGCATTATTTATTTATTTATTTATTTATTTTAATTTTATGTTGCAACCACACAAAACTACTTACCAGGCTTAAATAGCCTATGTTTTTGTACTGTCCTCTCTACCTGTCATACCATAAGCTACAGCTGAAGTACTTCTCATTCTTCAAGACTCAGAGCAATGCTATCTCCTTAGGCAGCTTCTTTGGCCTTCATTCCTGTTCTTTGGTGCAGGTAATTTCCCCCTCTTCTATGTTTCCATTTCATTGATTCTACTTGGGGAATCATGAATTCAATGTGTAATAGTTTATTCTCCAACACTGTGAAAAGCCTGAGAGAAAGAACCACGTTATTGTGTTTCCAGTGTTTGGCAAACTGCCTGATTTATAATTGAGGTTTTAAAAAAAGTTTTATATATGAAAAGAAGTGGAGAATTAGCTGCGAGAGATATAGGAGGAAAACCAGATTAATGTCAGTGTAGTCAAGGAAATAAAAGATTGAAAAAGTGAGCATGGGCTACAGGATCAAATGCATTCCAAGAAGGGATGCTTCTTGAGTGATGACAGCCTTCGCTTTCTTGTCCCCTTCTCACCCCTAGCCTCCTGCAGCCTGAACTCTGTTTCTACATGTTTCCTGTTGCTGTTCTCTGGAGGGTCATCACTGATATCTGCTATAGTTTGGGTCTGGAATATCTGCCAAAGTCTTGGTCCTCAGGTTGGTGCTGTTGGAAGATGGTAGAGCCTTAAAGAGGTGGGACCTTAATGGGAAGATTTAGGTGGCTGGCGGTGTGCCCTTGAAGGGAGTTATGGGATGCGGGTCTCATCTTCTCTCTCTTTGTTTCCTGGCTGCCATGAGATGAACAGCTCACTCATCCTTATGTTCCCTGCCATGATGTGCTGCCTTGTCACAGATTCAAAAGCAGTGGGGCCAACCAAATGGACTAAAGCTGCCAAAACTGTGGACCCAAATAAGCCTTTTCTCTTGAGAAACTGATTTATCTCAAGTATTTGTTATAGTAACAGAAAACTGACTAATATACACAAAGTTGGTACTGAGAAGTAGGGTTGTTGCTGTGACTATATCTGAGAAGATGTGGAAGACCAATTGGCTTGTGGGAGGAATTTGGAAAATTTTGAAGAAGCAGGTTAGAGAAAGCCTAGAATGCTGTCAGTGGATGTTGAGAGCCACAACCAAGTCGGGATGGCGCCTGGCATTTAGCCAGAAGGAGTGGTTGGGAAGTGACGCCAGCGAGCCATTGGGATGATGGTGATTAAGTTAAGCTGTGTATAATTATTGGGATGGTGACTGATTGCTGTAACTGGATGATGCTGGATTGGGGCAAGCTGTGTATTCAGTTGTGTATGTGGACTTCTGCTGTCTGGCAGTGGGATGGCTCCTGCTGCCTAGGGTGTCCACTACTTTTGAGTTCTCGCAGAGTTCCCATTGGTTCTCGCGGAGTTTCTGTGGAGTTCTAGAGAGTTCCCGTTGGGTTCTGGCAATAAAGTACTTTCTGTTTGAACCTACAAGTGGCTCATGACCTCCCAGTTATTTTGGTGCCCAGCCAGACTGCGGCGAGTGGATGTTAATGGGAGATTCTGGTAAGAAATCAAAAGACCAGAATGCTGATAGAAATGCAGATCATGAAGGTTATGATCATAAGTTTCAGATAGAGATAAGGAATCTATTTAGACTAAAGGCCAATCATTTACAGCATGGCAAAAATTTTGAATGCATTAGTGAGACTGTGGGAGGCTGAAATTCTCAGGTGCATGAAGTTTCAGGACTACACAGGATTTGGTCAGTAGCATAGATATTTCTGGCTGGTTTTTTTTTTTTTTGCCAAATTTACTAAGAGAATTATAAACAAAGAAGAACAGAGTGGAAAAATTTACAAAACTTGCAATTTGGCCAGAAAAGAAAAGTTTTTTAAAGATGCTTCTGAGGAAGGCATAGTTGCTAAAGAGATCAGCTCTATTAAAATGAAGTCAAGTACTTTGCCCAGAGACAATAGGAAAGATGCCATAAGTCATCTCAGGAATCAGTGGGTAATATCCCCACCCCCATTCAAAGGTCCAAAAGTGTACATGTGAACTCATTTCAAAGACTTTCTTTTGAAAAGAGAGCTCCAGGCACTCTGCTTGCACAGGGCCTCCTAGGGAAATGTTTCCTAGGGATTTATTTCTCATGTTCAGTCTTAAAGATACTAAGTGGGCACTGAAGCTATGGTTCAAGTGGGCTCTGGTACAGCTCACACCAGTGCTAGGTCTTGGCACCATTTGCATGATGTTAGTTTTGCAGGCATGCAAAATGCAAGATACAAGAGATACAGGATAATGGAGGTTTCCACTGAGATGTCAAAGGAAAACCTGGGAGGTGAGGTAGTGCTGGGTCAGAATTCCTGAAAGAAGCCCAAGATAGGGCAAAAAATGTGTGAAGCTGTGAGAGTGAAGCCAAAGCAGCAATGGAGAGACCCCAGGAAGTTATAGTTGCCATGGATATGGAACACCTGCCAAGGAAAGATGCAGGCAGTAAGCAGAGCCATTAGGAGTGTGGCCATGTGGGTTTCAGCCAGCCAGGCCAGAGGGGGGATGACCCGAGGCCTTGGGAGTCCACATTTCACTACAGTGGGTCAGACAAAAAACATTCAGATTTAATGTTTGACCCACTGGGTTTTTGTCTTTGTTCTGATCCTTCCTTTTCATGCACCATTACTGCATTCCAGAATGGGAATGTTACCCTGTGCCATTGTAACTTGGAATTACTTGTCTTTTGATTTTTATAGGTAAGAGTTTGCCTTGAGTCTCAGAGGAGACTATAGTCTTTAACTTTAGACAATGCTGGGACAGTTAAGACTTTAGGGATTCTTGGGGATAGACGATATGATATGCATTTTGCATTGTGAAATGGACATGCATCTTTGGGGGTAGGACAGAATGGTATAGGTTGGATCTGGAATGTCTCCCAAAGTCTCACATGTTACAGGCTTGGTTTTGTGTTTGGCACTACTGGAATGTGGTAGAAACTTTTACATGGCAGGACCTAGTGGGAAGATTTATGTCATTGGGGGCACCCCCACCAAAAAAAAAGGGATTATAGGCTGCTATAAAAAAGGGATTATATCCTCTCTCTCTTTTACTTCCCAGCTGTGTGAGGTGAGCAACTTTGTCCTTCACATGCTTCCTGCTATGATGTGCTGCCTTACCACATACTGAAAGCAACAGAGTCAATAGGACATAGAAGGAACCTCCAAAACTATAAGCCCCAAACAAACCTCTTTTTAAGTCAATTTGTGTCAGCCATTTGTTATAGTAACAGAAAGTTGACTCGTACACTATCTTAACCACAGAACCTGATGGATTCCCCTTCTTTCTTATACCATCTTCAGTGTGCCCCATGCTGTTCTTAGATATGTGGCCATATCTAAGGTTAAGTAACATGAAGTGGTAACAAATGGCCATGGAATTGAAGAGATTAATTAATCATCTATCAGGATGTTATAGTGGTCATAATCTTGAATGCTGATGCTGCTACCAGGGGCTTGGGATGGGGAAATACAAAGCAAAATACCTAGTAAAAGGTGAGAAAGGGTACCAGAAATAAGAAGGGGAGGTAATTGGAGGTGATGATGAATGGGTGGTGAAGGGAAGGAGGGAAGGTTGCCCATTGATGGTAGAAGAACAATCATTTGAGAAGGAGCTGTGGGAAGAAAGGTGTGCTCACCCAGGGAAGTGTTTTGACTGAAGGGAGCCAGGTTCCAGCCATAGTGAGGAGCAAAGGGAAACATGGACTGTGATCGTGATATAACAGGGGTTTACAGGGTTACATGAAAGGGTAAAAGGCAGGGTGGGGGATGGATTGGAGTAGAGCCTGGATGGGGAAAAGATTATATGAGGACATAACAAGGGGAAGGGTTTACTCCCAAAGTGGAAGGGAGAGTTCAGTGGCTCTTTGACATAAAATTTTATGGACTTTAAAAAAAAAAACAGTGATTACTTACATTTCTTTGACTATCATTTTGTGAAAGCTTAGACATTTGAATTTAATTTCAGAAATCAGGACAGTTTAAAAAGTTCTGTGTATATTTTTACATTGTCATATTTTAAAATCTAATTTATATTTTAAAATTATATACATTTACTAGAAAGTCACTATGTTATAGCTCAGTTGGTAGAGTATTTGCCTCATGTGCACAAGGCCCTGGGTTCAATTCCCGGCACCACCCAAAAAAAAAAAAAAGTCACTATATTGTTTTTATTTTTTTCAGTTTTCCATGTAATGTTGAAAATTATGTTTATTTATTACATTTACCAGCAGTATGATCTTGGGACAATTATTTAACCAATCTTGGTTTCCCCTTTTTAAAAATAGATATAATTACATTCTCTATCACACAGTTTTTGTCAGGATTAGATGAGCTAATAGTATGTAGAGTATTTATAGCAGTGCTTGGCACACACTGAGCTATGAATCAGCATGACTAAAAAGATGAGATAAGGGAAGCAGGGAATTGGATAACAGATAGAATCACATGGTAGTGACAAGAAAATACATTTTATGATATAGAATTTTGTTACTGGAGGAGGATTAACTATCTCTTAAGTTCCCAGTGAGATGTTGCAAGCTTACTTCCCTATGGGACTGACTGAGTTCAACGGGCTCTTGATTCATTAATGAATTAAATAAAAGATTGAGGCTTACTTTTTCCTCTACTGTAAGTATTCTTCTGTCCTCTGTTGGCATTAGTCCTTTTTCTGTTGCTATAGAAGAATGCCTGAGACCAATAATTTATAAAGAAAGCCAATCCCAAAAAAACAAATGCTAAATGTTAGCTCTGATATAAGGAGACTTATTCATAGTGGGATTGGGAGGGGGAGCATGGGAGGATTAGATGGACTCTAGATAGGGAAAAGGAGTGGGAGGGGAAAGGAGGGGTTATGGGGGTAAAAAAGATAGTGGAATGAGATGGATATCATTATCCTAAGTACATGTATGAAGACTCGAATGGTGTGAATATACTTTGTATACAACCAGAGACATGAAAAATTGTGCTCTAGATGTGTGATAGGAATTGTAATGCATTCTGCTGTCATATATAACAAATAAGAATTTAAGAAGAAGAGAAAAGAAGTTTATTTTGACTCACGGTTCTGGAAATCCAAGAGCATGGTGTAAGCATCGCCATGTTCTACTGAGGGTATCAAGTGAAAAGCAGAAGAGCAGGTGAGAACATGTAAAGAGAGAGGGAAGATGTGAAGGAATTGACCTGCTTTATAATAATCAGGTCTCCAAAGAACTAATCAATCTCTAAAGGAATACATAAATCTCTCTTAAACATCTAATCACCTTTTAGAGGCCCCATCTCTCAACACTGCTGTGCTGGCAACCAAGTTTCAACATGAGTTTTGGTGGTGATAAACCACATTCACCCCATAGCAAGGCCTTTTCTGTTTCCTTTTCTTAAATATGTCTTTGTTTCCCACATAATTTCCTTCATGTGTTAGTCAGCTTTGTATCACTGTGACTAAACTACCCCACAAGAACAATGTATGTAAGAGGAGATATTTATTTTGGCTCACAGTTTCAGAGGCTCAGTCCATGGTTGGCTGACTCCCTAGCTCTAGGCCCAAGGTCAATCAGAGCATCATGGTGGAGGGGTGTGGCAAAGGAAAGCTTCTCAATACATGAAAGCCAGGAAGCAGGGAGCTTGAGTTCAAGGAGCCAGAAATAATACAATCTCCAAGGGCATGCCCCAGTGACCTTCTTCCTCTAGTATGCCCTACCGTCCCACAGTTGCCACCCATTAATCTATTCAAATTATTAATCCACTAATTATATCATAGCTCTCATAATATTATTATTTCACCTCTGAACATTCCTGCATTGCCTTAAGCTGGGACATGAGACTTTGGGGACACTAATAATATTCCACCCCTGATCCGTAAAAGCTCATGCTCATCTCACCATTCAGAATGCACTTAGTTAATTTCCAAAAGTCCCCATAGTCTTAACAGTTCCAGCATTGCCTGAAAGTCCAAGTCCAAATTTTCATCTAAGACTCAAGACAAACTCTTGAATATTTTTCTCTATAGTGATCAAACCAAGTTACACATATATCTCCAATATATAATGGCACACAGTAAACATTTTTATTCCAAAAGAGAGAAATAGAGCTATAGAAAGAAGGGATGGGACCAACGCAAGACTGATATCTAGCTAGGCAAACAAGTTCTGTAGCTCCACATCCAGCATCTGGTGCACATGGCATTGTGATGTTTTCTGTCCCTTTGGCCTTTCTGGTTGCAGCTCACATGACCTCTTTCTTGACCATTTTCTTCTTAATTCCTGCAGCTTTTCTTTTTTTTAATTTTTGAGAGAGAGAGAGAGAGAGAGAGAGAGAGAGAGAGAGAGGAGAGAGAATTTTTAATATTTATTTTTTAGTTCTCGGCGGACACACATCTTTGTTTGTAGGTGGTGCTGAGGATCGAACCCAGGCCACACGCATGCCAGGCGAGCGTGCTACTGCTTGAGCCACATCCCCAGCCCCTCCTGCAGCTTTTCTTGCAGACAATTCATGTTACTGGCATCTCTTAATCTCAGGGGTCTCCACTGCACCTTTGGCTTCCTTCTCGTCTTTGCACATCACCCTCCCAGGGGATGCTTGCAGGGATTCCCACCCTGGAAGGCCTTTCTTTGAAATCTTGGTGGAAGTCTCCATGGCTTCCCTACTCCTGCATCCTACATTCCAGCAGAACCAGTGCCAAGGGCTTCCTGGTACCATTGCTGCAGCAGCCTCTGAGTGCCTGAGTGGGTGAGCATGGTAAGACAACTTTCTAGGCCTCACTCTGCAAGTAGGGTGCCCCTGTGGTCTCTTCTCAAAGGAAGTTTTTACTTTTACACCTGTGCCCACAAGCCAGATATCCTGTTTCTTTGTGTGAAGTACTTAGCATATCTTTAGTAGCTATGATTTTTTCCAACAATCACACTTTCCTTGGCCCCAGTTCACATGCACTTTTCTGGCCAAATTTCAAGTGTTTCACATCTTTCTACTCTGATTTCTGCTTCTGCTTCTCACAGTAAAGTTGGTTAAAACATGAGCTTCAGGGGACACCTCATATTCAAACCATAACACATGAGAACATGGACTTCCAGTTTGATGAGTCCCAGCACCTAATGCAGAGCCTTTCACATTGGTCATTATTTATTAAATAAATGAGTGGAATACCTAGGCATATACATTTTCCAGCCCTTATGATGTTTCTGTTTCTTTGCTAGTTGTTCTAACACTTATAAGAAGACTTTAAAATAGTTGATTATTTAATTACCACACATACACAAAATGGAAAAGGTCTTACTTTATTCACACATACACAAAACAGAAAAGGTCTAACTTTATACATTTTATCCATTGAAAAGGTCTAACTTTATCCATTTTATCCATTTTATCAATCATGGTAAATGATGGATTTCTAGATAAATAAAATTGCTATTCTTTAACTGCTAATATTTCTCTTTTTAGCTATTATATATGTATTATATATGCATATAGCATATTAGATATGTATATATTGCATATTTAATTTTTATTAATTGTATGTATGTCCTTAGCTAAAAGAGAATTTATCTTGATATATTGATAATTCAAGATTATTATTATTAACAATGATTTTTCTTCAAGACTATTGAGATATATGAAATTGCCCCTATGATAAATCAGTTCTTCCATCTGATATTCATAAGAAGAGGAGAAAATTAGGATTGTTTAGTTCAGCTGATACCATTAGGCTGAACATTATTAGTTTTCACTATAGAATAAATTCTTTTCCTAGCAGCCTTTTGTCCTTCTAGTATGATCTATCTAACTGAAAGGAAACTGAGAAACATATCCTTTATTCCAGGTATCCATGTGTTCCCATAGGCATTGGGGGTTTTGTTGTCATTTATTCATTTGAGAAATTTTTACTTAAGACCATGTATGATGGTAACTCTTAAATTTTTTTTTATTGCTGGATACTAATTATACAGAATAGTGGGTTTCATTGATGTCTTTAAATTTTTTTTGACAAATGCTGAGGAACAGTATAGCTGGATAATATGGTAGTTCTATTTTTAGTTTTTGATGAATCCACATACTGATTTCTATAGAGGCTGTACTAATTTATATTCCCCACCAAGAGTGTGTAAGGGTTTCTTTTTCCTTGAATTCTTGCTGGCATTTATTGCTATTTGTGTCCTTGATGATTGCCATTATGACTGGAGTAAGATGAAATATCTGTGTAGCTTAGATCTGCATTTCCTTGATAGCTGAAGATGTTGAACATTTGTTCATAAAATTGTTGCCATTTGTACTTCTTCTTTTGAGAAGTGTTTGTTTAGTTCATTTGCCCATTTACTGAATAGGTAGTTTGATTTTTGTTTTTTTTTTTTTTTGTTGTTGTTGTTGTTCTTTACATATTCTGGACATGAATCCTCTGTTGGAATAGCTGGCAAAAGTCTTCTTTCATTCTGTAGGTGTTGTCTTCACTCTCTTGTTTCCTCTGCTGTGCAATTTAAAAATTTGATTCCTTCCCATTTATTGATTCTTAGTGTTGTTTCCTGTAAGAGTCCTATTCAGGAAGTCATTGCCTGTGCCGATGTATTGGAGTATTTCCTGTATGTTCTTTTTCTAGAAGTTGCAAAGTTTCTTGTCTTATACTAGGTGTTTGATCCATTTTGAGTTAAGTATTGTGCAGGGTGAGAGGGAATGACCTAGTTTTATTCTTCTACATAGGGATGTCCAGTTTTCCAAACACCAATTGTTTAAAAGGCTCTCTTGTCTCTAATGTAGGCTTTTGGCACCTTTATCAAGGATCAGAAGACTGTATCTGTGCAGGTTTGTTTCTGTGTCTTCTATTCTTTTCCCTTGGTCTACGTGCCTGTTTTTGTACCAGTACCATGCTGTTTTGGTTACTGTAGTTTTATAGTATAAATTGAAATTGGACATTACCATGCCTTCAGCATTGCTGTTTTTGCTCAGGATTGCTTTGGATATTCTGGGTTTTTTGTGAACTTTAGGATTCACATGAGTTTTAGAATTTCTTTTTCAGTTCAGCAGAGAGCGTCATTGGTATTTTGATGAGGATTGCATCTAACCTGCAGATAGTTTTTGGTACTGTGGCCATTTTAATGATATTAATTCTGTCAAGAACATGGGAGAACATGAGAAGTCTTTCCCTCTTCTAGTGTCTTCTATTTCTTTTTTCAGCCTTCTTTGTTTTTTATGGTAGATGTCTTTAACTTCCTTGGTTAGATTTATTCCTAAGAATTTAATTTATTTGAGGTTATTGTGAATGGAAGTTCAGTTACTCCTCTAGGTGCTTGAAATATATCAATGAACAAAATAGGCAAAGTTTTTTTCTTAATTAAGGGGGCATTAAAATTATACAAAATATTAGGATTCATCGATACATTCATATATGCACACAATATGGTCAATTTCATTGCTTATTACCTCTTGTGGCCCTCCTTTTCTCATTCTTTCCAGATCCACATCCTCTCTTCTCCTGGTCTTCCTTCCTTTCTCATGAAAAATCTGTATCCCCCTTTTTTCTTTTTATCTTCCACATATGAAGGAAACCATATGGCACTTGATTTTCTGAGTTTGGCTTATTTTGCTTATATAATGTTCTCAAGCTCCATCTAATTTTCCTGCAATTGACATAATTTCATTCTCATGCCTGCACAAAACTCTATTTAGAGTATATATATATCCATTCATCCATCGACATGCACCTAGGCTGGTTTCCTAACCTGGCTATTATGAATCAAGAAGAATTTCTTGCGTTTATAAAGCTTGTATTCTTAGTAGAAAAAGGCAAACAAATAATAAATGCAACAAATTAGTAAACTGTATAGTATGCTAGAAGTGATAAGTGCTATAGAAGAAAGTAGAAGGTAAAATGAGGATTGAGACTATAAAGGCAAGGTCTTCATATTAAAAATTATTCATATTAAACATATAGGGCAGTCTTTATTGATAAGATCATATTTGAAAAATAACCTTGAAACAGAGGCAGCAAATTAGCCACACAGATATTTGGGAGAAGAACTTTGGAAAGAGGGTACAGCCAGCGCAAAGGTTCTGTGGCAGGAGCATGACTGGCAGGTTCAAGGAACAGCAAAGGGGTCAGTGTGTTAGAGAAGAGTGAGGGAGGGAGGTATGTGGCAGATGATGTTAGAAAGGCAATGGTGCTGTTATGATTTGCATCTTAATTATTACCCAAAGGCCTATGTACTAATGGCTTGATCACCAGTCTGTGGCACTACTGGGAGGTGGCTATGAGCGAAGAGGGAAATGTTCTAAAATCTTCAAAAGAGCACTTTGGCTAATCTGTTTTAAATAGACAAAAGTGATAAGAATAGAAGAAAAAAAAGATACATCATGAAATTAGTGTAGTAATCCAGGCAAGAAAAAGTCATTACACAGATAAGGTGGGTAGCAGTGGAGGAGTTATTAGCAGGTGTTTTATGGATATATTTTGGAAGTAGAGACGTGTGTTCCAGAGCCAAGTGGAGTTGTTAAGGAGATAATGGATAACTGGATTTTAGGAGAGGTGGTGTCGGAGAGAAATCTGGGAGTTGTCAGCACATAGTGATCCAAGTCATGAGACTGGATGAGAGGTCCTCAAAGGATAAGTGTAGATGGAACAAAGAGGACCAAGATATTAGCTCTGGAGTGCTGTTCAGGAAAAGGTGAGGGAGAAGAGAAGGGCCCTACCAAGGACACTAAGAAGTGGTGACCAACAAGGAAGGCCAAGAGGGGACACTGGATACCAATGGAAAGCCAATAATTTTTGCCACGTCTGAGAAATTGGCTATCCATATTTGTTGGGAGACAGTGAATAAATTCAGTAGAGCGCAAGAGGGTTTCCTATGGCTAAACCAGTTGTAGTAGTAACAACAGTAAGAGTAGAAATTATAATAATAAAATTAGCAACTGCAAACATTTCATGAGCATTTTTTACTTGTTTGTACTGTGTCCAAACAAGAAGGTACAAACAAGAAGCTGAAGCCCAGAGGGTGCAGAACTTGTTCGTGGTGCAGGTTCTTAGGCCCATGGCTGATTTGGTTGCTAGAGGTGCTGGGCTTTGGCTTGAGTCTCGAAATTCCACGCTGAGCAGTGACTTTACTGGGTGTGACTCAGGTAAGGTGTTCCCTGCAGTTCTTTTTCTTACCTTTACTTGCCTGTTAACTCAAGTGATAAGCCTATATGCTGAGTGCTTAGTTTTATGTTTTAAGTGACCCTATAGAAAACAATTTTTTCTTTATTTCCCAGTTAATGAATTTGAATATTTCCCCTGAGTTTGTCCCCAATTAGGACACAGTCTTTTAGATTGATCTCTGTGCTTTTGAAACAGCTGATAAGTGTTCTTTTATCGAGTGGCAATTACTGGTATTCACTTTAGAACTTCCCTTTTCAATGCACCCTCTGCCAGCTATCTCTTGGCTTTGCCTATGATGATATTGCTTGAATATGATTTCTGTTTCTATTTTTATCTGTCCTGGTCTGTGTTCTGCTTCTGTGGCAGAATAGCATAGAATGGTAAATTAAAAACAATAGAAGTTTATTTGGCAAGTCCAAGGTTGAGGGGCTGCCTCTGTTGAGGGCCTTATTGCCACATCAACATGACGAATGGCATCTCCTGGTGAGAGGGCACCCTAGAGAGAGGGGCTGCTGAGCAAGATGGCACCCTGGAGGTGCTTGTCTATCAAAGCTACTCCTGCAATTACAACATTATCCATTTTTAAGGTGAGTCCTCATGACCAAATCACCTTTTCGAGGTCCCACCTCCCAGTATTGTCACGGTGGCAGACAAATTTCAACACAAGATTTGTAGGAGACATTCAAAAAAGCATTATTTCTAACACCAAAGAAAACAGTTCCCCAAATGTGGACTCTGGGAGTTCTCAAAGTGCCTGTTACATTTCTCATACTTTTTCTTGGCTTATCCTAATTTTAAAGGTAGTAGGCCCATTCCAATATTTGGAGCTTTTAGTTACTGTGTGAAGAGCAAAATATGGCACAAAACTGAAGAGGTTTTCTTGGAGTAAATGAGATGAAAATTTTATTTAAAATGTCATAATGATCAAGTGGAGGTTGCGTTTTATATTATTCTGCAGAAATAGGCTTCTCGTGTGTCCTACTGAATGCAGCTCTCTGATGAAAGGCCTTAAGAAAAATTTGGCATGTGCTATATTAACAAAGACAAACTCCACTCACATCTGCCAACAGCTGAAAGGCAGATTCTTGTGGTAACATCTCTGAATTATAAACAATGCCATAATAACACTTGTAATTTGCAATGTCATCAGCTAAAACAAGAGGCGGTTATTGCAAATTGTATTGCTAATATTTGAGAAACGGAGCTCTAATGTTGCTAAATCTAATTCCTAGGAATTCCACAGAGCACTGAGCACATTATAAGATTACACTGCTCTGAGCGTGTCCTCATTAAGACTGCTGGCTACTGAGTTTTTATCGCTCCCCTGGGAGGTTTGTTGAGTTAATGCTGCCAGTAAGAGGTCCTGTTTCCCAAGCCTCCCCGCATAAGTCTGTGGCCAGTGACGTGCCAGGGTAGGTCATAACTGTTTGCCTTTGCCACCTCTGCGGAAAGTGAAGGCCATTCGAAATCAGCATGAAGTGTGGTATAGCGATCAAAGATGTAAGTGTCTAAACCATCACACAAAATGAAACCACAAAAAGGAATGCTGTAAGAGATCCAGGATGAAAACATGTAAGGTTAGCAGTCAGGAGCATTCAAGGTCTAGGCGGATGCTCAATAGACTCAGTGTTTTCATCATGAAGGTCACTCGTATTTACCATGATTATTGTTATGATTTGCTGTTGGGCACTTCCTGTGAGGCAGGCATTAGGAAAAATGCCTCACGTGCATTTTTTTGATTCTCCTTACCAAATCTTACTAAGCTAGGTGCTATCGTGGACCCTGTTCTACAGATGAGAGGACCGAGGTTCCCATTTTCAGTTTATAGTTTAGAAGATGCTGAGCTGGCATTTGAACCCAGGTCTATATTGAACCACTCTGCCCTGATGCTGCCTGATGTATAAGTACAAAACTTATAAATCTGGGGAAATCCCATTTTAAAACAGTGGTAGAATCTTTGTCCATTGGCTTCTTTCTAGCATCTTCTAAGAGTTAAAAAGTAATAAGGAGCCGGGCATGGCAGTGCAGGTCTATTATCTCAGTTACTGCAGAGGCTGAGATGGGAGAATGGTGAGTTTGAGGCCAGCCTGGGCAACGTGAAAAGGTAAGCAATGGAGGTTTAAAGTATTAGAAGATGACTTGTTTGGGGGTAACCATTGTATCTATCTGATTTAGGAAGTATGTTTTCCTAAGCCTCATAAAAGAAATTATAAGATACGTATCAGTTTTCACCAATACAAAATAAAACAACAAAAACAAACAAACAAACAACAAACAAAACAGAACCAGAATTTAAATTGCTCGCTAACATTCAACCAGTAAAAAATGGAACCAAGATTTGAGCCCCCATCTAATTCAAACTCTGGGCTCTTCCAGCTATTTCCTACATACTCCAGTGTGTTTGTGTGTGTGTGTGTGTGTGTGTGTGTGTGTGTGTACACGCATGCGTGCACTTTTGTATCTCTGAGAATGGTGGGATATGTATAAGTTTTTTTTAGGGATATACTATATTAGTCATGAGATTTTTCTAGAATTCTAGGATTTGGAATAAACTTCAAAGGTTATCTTCTTGGGTCTGGATTTGATTGTGGTCTACAGTCATGCTATCAAGTTTGTTTCTTTTTTTTTTTTAAATACTTCAAGTATTGGAAAATTCATTGCTGAATTAGTCCTCCCTGAAATATTTTTCTAAAGAAGCCTTAGCTTTGTTTCTCTCCACATCTCTGTCATTGGTTCTGGTTCCAAAACTTTGGAATGTGCAGAACAAGTCAATAAACTTCAGCAAGGAAACCATGTAAATAATTCAAGATGCTCACTGTGGTCCACCTTGAATCTTTTCTAGTCTTCATGGTCTCCCATATTCTACAAGCATTCTTCTTAGGACATAGATTCGGGTCTATCCTGATCCTATTCGTTCTCCCATAAAGGGAGATATATCTTTCTTAAACCACAATACTTAGGATCAATAACTCTTCCCTAGGTGAGATCTTATCATAAAAGACCAATATGGCACATCCATAACCTTGTTCTTCTAGATACCATGTTAATATCTTCAGTGGTTTCTCTCTAAATTTTTTCCTATTTGGTGCTACTAAGTTAGACTGCCTTTAGATTGGCAGTTACTTTTTGGTTCTAAGTATCAAACTTTTACATTTATTCTTGGTTAACTCTATCATGTTATATTTGCCTTCACCTTAGTTCTGTCATTCAACATATTTATCAATCTCCCAAAGTCAGTATTCAGTTCAGGAAAAAAAACTTCTCTAGGTATTTTCAGCAGGAAAGAATTTCACGCATACAATTAGGTGCTTATAAAAATCATTGAAAGATGCAATTAGTTTGACATATGGAAATCAACAAAAGTAATTGATCACATCAATAGACTTAAAAACAAGAATCATATGATCATCTCAATAGATGTAGAAAAAGCATTTGACAAAATATAGCACCTTTTCATGTTCAAAACCCTAGAAAAACTAGGGATAATAGGGACATATTTCAACATTGTAAAAGCTATATATACTAAACCCAAGGCCAACATCATTCTAAATGGAGAAAATTCGAAAGTGTTGCTTCTAAAAACTGGAACAAGAAAAGGACGCCCTATTTCACCACTTCTATTCAACACTGTCTTGAAACTCTAGCCAGAGCAATTAGACAGATGAAAGAAATTAAAGGGATATGAATAGGAATAGAAGAACTCAAACTATCACTATTTGCTGATGACATGATTCTATATTTAGAAAATCCAAAAAATTCCACCATAAAACTTCTAGAGTGAATAAATGAATTCAGCAAAGTACCAGGATATACAATCAATACCCATAAAGCAAACATGCTCCTATACATCAGTGATGCATGTACTGAAAGGGAAATTAGAAAAAAATACCCCATTCACAATAGCCTCAAAAAACAAAAACAAAACAATACTTGGGAATCAATCTAACAAAAGAGGTGAAAAAGACCTCTATAATGAAACTACAGAACACTAAAGAAAGAAATTGAAGAAGACCTTAGAGATGGAAAGACCTCCCATTCTCTTTAATAGGCAAAATTAATATTACCCAAATGGCCATACTACCAAAAGCATTATACAGATTTTATGAAATTCCTATTAAAATCCCAATGACATTCTTCATAGAAACAGAAAAAGCAGTTATGAAATTCATTTGGGAAATTAAGAGACCCAGAATAATCAAAGCAATTCTTATCAAGAGTGAAGCAGGAAGCATCACAATACCAGACCTTAAACTATACTACAGAGCTGTGGTAACAAAAACAGCATGGTATTGGCACCAAAACAGACATGTAGACCAATGATAGAGGAGAGGAGATATAGAGAAAACCCCCACATAAATACTGTTATCTCATACTAGACAAAGATGCCAAAAAATTCACTGAGAAAAATATAACCTATTCAACAAATGGTGCTGGGAAAACTGGAAATCCACATGTAACAAAATGAAAATCTCTCACCCTGTATGAAATTCAACTCAAAGTGGATCAAAGACTTAGGCACTAGAACAGAAAATCCTGTGCCTAATAGAAGAAAAAGTAGGCCCAAGGGCTGGGGATGTGGCTCAAGCGGTAGCGCGCTCGCCTGGCGTGCGTGCGGCCCGGGTTCGATCCTCAGCACCACATACCAACAAAGATGTTGTGTCCACCGAGAACTAAAAAATAAATATTAAAAATTCTCTCTCTCTCTCTCTCTCTCTCTCTCTCTCTCTCTCTCTCTCCTCTCTCACTCTCTCTTTAAAAAAAAAAAAAAAAAGTAGGCCCAAATCTTCACCATATAGGTCTAGGATCTTACTTCCCTAACAATACTCCTAAAGCTCAAGAAGTAAAATCAAGATGAAATCTTGTAAACCAAGTAAAATCAATAAATGGGATGGATTCAAACTAAAAAAGTTTCTTCTCTGCAGAGGAAACAATAATGTGAAAGGAGAGTCTATAGAATGGGAGAAAATCCCTGACAAGGGCTCATCTGCCTCAGTCCTTTTCTCTAGCTCAGCTGGGTCATTTTTTTTCCACTTGAAGGTCATCCTTCTCAAAGACAAAAGAGAAAAGACATGGTGCTCATCACCTTTTCTGCTCACACTCTCCTGTAACCATCCTAGAGATCACTCCTCAAGTTCATCATTTCATTCTTTGTGCTTGAGAATGGCCAAAGTTTCTATGTGTCATTTTTATTCTAAGTCAGTTAATTCTAAAATTATCCTATTTTTTAAAATTATAAGTCTGTGTCTTCCTCTTGCAATAACTTTTGGTCACATACCACTCCTACTCTCTATATTCTTTAACATGGTTTTGCAAAATAAGCCAATCAGGAGTTTCTCATGGTTTGAAAAGGAAGGAAAATTTTAGAGAGTAGATAACAAGAATTGTCCATCACCGTTATGCTAGGATGTTAGCACATTGCTTTCAGAGTAAAAAACTGATTGATTATTCAAAACCTGAACTTTGTCTCCCTCTCCTCCCTTTGAACAGCTCCACTTAATGATTTGAGTAATATGGTTAATCCCACTTGGCCAAAGAAAGGTAAATGACCAATGGAACTCCCTTAACCCTGTGAGAAGAATGTGGAAGAACTTTCTTATAAAGATTTTTATAGAGGCAAATTTTGGTACTCTGTCAACTGCATTCACATTTATTTCTGCCCCTTCACCAAAATTCTCCTGGTGAATTGGTTTGTCTTCTGCTGCCTTCTGTAGGTACTAATTTTCAAAATATTTTAGTGCTCTTTGTCTTCTACCACAGCCCTGATTGCTTTGTAGGGCAACGGTATTTGGTTTGCTTATCTCACACTTTGGGTTGTATGACTCTTGAGGCTTCGTCACTGTTGTGTGCCCACTCAGCAAATATTTATTGAAAAAAAGCAGAGCATATCTGGTGCATGCAACCTGGCCAAGGCAGGACTTTCTGCAGGGTGGATGACCAGTCTTAGGAAGCAGAATTTTTTTTATGTAAAATCTTGAGCCTGCTACCTGGTTACTGGGAAACCAACTCACTGGCGTCTTGCCACACTTTGTAATCCTCTGGAAATTACATTTTGAGAACACAACATCCCCTTTGTGACAGGCAATTAAATAACTCATGATTGACTGAATATAAATTATACAGGTATTTTGATTTAAAAAAAATGTTAGGAACATTTACAATTTCAAAATATTTTTGGTGTTTTTAACATGTTTGTGTTAGCTGATAAAGATTTCTATTGGTCCTGTTTATTTCTATTCAAGAATTAGAACTTGACCAGTGGTACTGTTTGTATAGAATCTGGTCTCTGTCTGTTACTGTGGGGCTGTGAGTGGAGGGTAGGAAGCACAGCATTTTGATAAAAAGACAGTAGTCTTTATTTGAAGACAATGAGAAATGTGTAGCCTAAGAATTACTTGGGGAAAAAAATGCACACTTCTCTTAGAATTCTCTACTGGAATATGAGCTAAGGGTGAAAGGAGGAATGAAGATTTCATTAACCTAAGAAGATTCATTTTTTTTTTGTTTCAATCATATACACCTCCCACCATCCCCTTCAACAACATTGCCTTTTGAATATGACACATTTTATGAGATTTTATGTTTCTCTTTTGATATTCAAGAGAACCAGAATTGGAACATTCTTTTAATTAAGCTCAGAAATCTTTGTTTTCTCTGAATGACACTTGCTTATCACATTGCTTTTGAGAAGGGCTGAAAGAGTTCTGGACTTAGCACAAAGCAGAGTCACCAAAAAATTTCCAGACCACTTGAGCATGCTAACATTTTAAAATGGTACTTGAACATGGAATCTGTTTGTTTCTTCCCCACTAGCTTATCTATAATGCTCATGCAGAGATTCAAGAGTTGTTGACTTTGCTTTTAGTTACTCTCTGAGTTGTTTTACAGCCTCTGTGGATTTTCTGAGTTTTGTCTCCAGGGTCTTTCTAGTCCTGACCACAAAAGAAATCTCTCATTTGGATTCTTTGTTCTCTGCTTTAATAATTCGATGCAAAGTTTGTCTCAAAGTATGTGGTCAACCACAGTATACTTTATCCATTGCAGAACTGAACTGTGAGTTCCAAAATAATCAGTCTTGACTTTTTACTTCATTCAGATATGTGAGAGTTCCCAGTGTGCAATTATATGCAAACACATTTTCTAAAGTTTGATTTATGTTTAGATTATACCAACAAACAGAAGCCTATAAAACGTGGTAAAGAAAAAGGGCTAATCCTTTAGAAAAAAAATCAGTTTGATGGCAGCAGAACTATTGAATAAGTTAAAAATCCAAGGGAAAATAATCTACATTTTGCAATTCAACAGATTATATTGACTGCTTGAAATGTAAACATTGAGTCTAGTTGCTTGGGGAGACAGAAAAGTAAACAGAGTAAAACACATTAGTGTGATGATCTCCATGATAGAGATAGACCCATGAAAACATAAAACAAGGATATCTAACCCAGTTGTTGGTTTTAACAATCAGCTTTTTATTGAGTGTCTATTATGTGCCAACCACTGAAGTGCTTTATATACATTGTATCTCTCTACAGTTTTAAGTACTCATTTATTTCATGGCCAATAAACTGAATGGGGACACTGATGTTACAATCAAAATCGTGCACCATGTTTGCTGGCATCCTCTTACTTGCCCTGTATCCAAACTGAGATCACAGAAATGACTTTCTGACACACAATGACTTTCTTTTGGCTAGAATTAGAACCACACTGGATGTAATTGCTTGTCCCTGATCCATACAAAGAAGGAGGACAGACTACAATAGTCTTGAGTTAATTACTTAGTGGCAAGCTGTAATTCCAAAACCACAAAAGAAGAAGGCAAAAGAAATTCTAATAAAAATATGCTTCAGCATGACCTTGGGTCATATGGTGTAAACATTTTCAGGGCTTTTGTTTTGTTTTGCAGCCAGAGTTCCATGCTACAGTCAGAAATATGTGGCACATTTTGAACAAAGGAAATATGTACCCAACAAAGCATAGTGGCTGAGCTGCCAACCAGACAAACCATAGAAATATGTAATCACTTACCAGACAGAACATGAGTACATGTGTTTCCAATGGAAAAGGCATTCTGGGTGTGGATGCGTTCACATTTACATGAGATGAGTTTCACTGTCAATGCAGTATGAAAACCAGGGCATGATAATACACAAATTATAACCTTTCAATGAAGAAATCCATTATCTTAATGTTTTTTGTAGTTATTAAAAGTGAACAAAAATTAAACCCCTGCTAGAATCTTTGCATTTCAAAGATACAGATTAACATTAAACAGAGACATGAGATGGGAGGGAAAGGGAAAGAAAAGGGAAATTGCATGGAAATGAAGGGAGACCCTCATTGCTATACAAAATTACATATAAGAGGTTGTGAGGGGAATGGGAAAATAAACAAGGAGAGAAATGAATTACAGTAGATGGGGTAGAGAGAGAAGATGGGAGGGAAGGGGAGGGGGGATAGTAGGGGATAGGAAAGGTAGCAGAATACAACAATTACTAATAGGGCATTATGTAAAATTGTGGATGTGTAACCGACATGATTCTGCAATCTGCATTTGGGGTAAAACTGGGAGTTCATAACCCACTTCAATCTAATGTATGAAATATGATATGTCAAGAGCTTTGTAATGTTGTGAACAACCAATAAAAAAAAAGATATAGTTTTGACAACTACCCTAAGTCCAGATCTCAGAGATTCTGAAGGTGTTTTATTTCTTCCTCAGCCTCCAGCAACTACCCACCTTTTCTGAGATTCCTTTTTCTCAACAATTTGGAGTTGTTTGGGGCCAATGCATTCTGTTTATTGCTGTCATCCTTCAATATGCACTTTAGTGGTAACACAGGTAGAAACACATTTGCAACTTAATAATCAGGTTGATAATTTGCTGGGTGGTAATGCAATTCTCAAGAAAGAAAAAGCAATTTTGAACTTTTCCTTCTCTTAGATAAGCGCCACAGCACAAAACTGAGAAAAATCCAGCAGAGAGTAAGAGTCAAGCATTGACAGAAATGGAGCTTCTCATCTTTATTTTTCTTATCTCCCTTATGTTTTTCTGTTTCTGATTTCCTGCCTCCATTTCTTGCCTCCCAACTCTCATTGTTGGTGCCCATTTCACAGAGTCAGAGATCTAAGTTGAAAATGAACTTGGAGCAGACAGTATTTTTGGATCCCCTCTCCAATCAATATACTCACTTGCCCCTTCTATGTCATTCCCGGCAGGTGGTCACGGAGCCTCTGGATGAATATTCCAGGCAAAGAGGAAACTATAGCTACAGTTTTCAATTTGAACAACTTCATAGAGTCTTCTTTCTGTTCCACCAAATGTGCCCTGCCTTAAAATCTCTCTAAAACATATTGATTGATTCTAAGTTACTTCTGTGGAGCTAATCTCACTTATACACAATAGCTGGTCCTCTGACTGTTGCAAACCAGCTTGTGTCCCCTTGATTTTTGTTTTCTACCTTGCTTTGTTCCCCTCTAGGCTGAGCTTTCATTTCCTTGGACATTCTCATATAATACATGCTCTAGTTCCTTGTGCCCAGATTTTTTGAGGTGCTTTCTAGTCTTGCCAGGCTCTCAGATCTCGGGCTTTCCTCCACACCTTAGGACCATGTGTCTTTGTGTACCCCACCTGCAGCCACAGCTCTTTTGTGTCTCGGGATGACTTTACATTTCACCAACCCTCTTAGTTTTCTCTTCCTATGAACTCACGATGAGCTACATGGGGACAAAAACCACGACTCTATGTCTCCTCCATTCTCATTTGTGCATCGATCCATGCTGTCAGATTGTCGTATTTAATACTGAAGCAGTCAATCACTGTAGTTTTACATCCATATCTATTAAATTGCTGATCAGAACTAAATTCATCACTGAATCTGGTAAAAAGCCTAACTGTGAGGACAGGCTCTGGAGTTTGACAGATTCGGGGTGAAATTCTGGCTCTGCCCCTCATGTGACCATGACTGAGTTACTTAACCTCTCAAAGCTTCCATTTCCTCAACTGTAAATGGTTCCTTATGAGGTAGCTGCATGGACTAAATGAGATAAATTGCTACAGAATCTGACCTCTATAAGGAATCAAAATGTTAGCTGCTTATTAGTATTTCAATACCTTTAAAGACCTTTGCATAATTTAATGTACATGCAGTTGTTCTAATAATGCCGATCTTCTTTGGGCCCTATTGCATTGATAGGAGGAAAAGAAAAGTGTCTTAGAACTCTAGGGGTGTTACAGACATAAAAAGAGGTTGAGGGCAGGGATCAAAGCCCCTGTACAGATCTGTGTGGTCTTAGCAAGTCACTTAGTCTCTGTGTCTTTGCATTCTCATTTTTAAATGGGGATGATAACATCATTGACCCCTGTAGGATCAGATAGGTGGATAATTTTCTTTATCTATCATAAGGGTCCAAACTGACAGTCCTATAAGAAAGACAGGTTAATATGTGTTATGATTTAGATATGAGGTGCCCCCCAAAATCTCATATGGGAGACAATGCCAAGAGAGTCTAGAGGTGAAATGATTGGGTTATGAAAGCATTAATCCACTTGAATGGATTGACTGGTGGTGACATAGGCAGATAGGGTGTGGCTGAAGGAGGTAGGTCACCTGGGGCATGCCTTTAAGGTTACTAATTTGCTCCTGGTAAGCAGAGCTTTCTCTGCTTCCTTGTTGCCCAGTTCTGAGCTGCTTCCCTCTGCCACACCCTTCTGCCTTGCTGTTCCGCCTCTCCTTGAATCCAGAGCAATAGAGTTAGCCGTCTGTGGACTGAGACCTCTCAAATCTGTGAGCACCAATAAACTTTTCCTCTTCTAGGTTGCTCTCGTCAGATGTTTTGGCTAGAGTGTCAGGAAAGGTGACTAAAACAATCAGTGGGAAAATACAAAAAAAATTATTTAATCAAAGCTTTATGTAACAGGAGAGCTTTCAGCAATGAAGATCCAAAAATCCAGGGAGAACAGTCTATTTTTATTCTTAGGTTCAATGAAGAATGTAAAGCCATGCTGAAATTTTATTGGACAAAATGGTATGACTTAAAGGTAAGTTTTAGTTTCTATGACTGGCTTGCAGAAGAGTGATTCTGATTGCTTTGAATTATTTTGCGGGTAGAAAGAGGGTAGGAGACAGGAGAATTGCGGGGGGGGGGGGGGGGGTCAGAAAGCCCTTACTTTGAAACCTTCCAATCTTCATTCAAAGTTCAGCGTACATGGGTACTACACTTTGGGGGTATTTTGTCCTGAGTTCTGACACCCAGTAGGGGGTTATGAGAATTTAATGAGTTAATAAATGTAGATCAATGCCTGGAACATTAGGAATGTGCAATTCATGTTTATTATTCTTGTTTGCAAAGGCCTTATGCCTTTCACATTTCAGGGTTCCTATCCATTGCTTATTTTCTGGACAAATCAATACTAGGGTGTCCAGGTATTATACAAGCTAGATATTTAAGCAACTCACATTTTGAGATAGGGCAGAGGAGAGAAGATGATCAAATGAAAATAACTTTTTCATCTAAATATAGATAATTTTATATCTGAGTATGTTTATCATTGTGCAGTTATTAGAACAATTGTCAGACTTTTATTTATTGAATCTGAGTCTACATGAAAATGTAGAAGAAGATAAGACTATGTAGAGCCTTTTATTTTTTAAAAATATCTTTCTATATTCCCTTATTTTTCTATTAGGAGCATATATTCATTTTATAACTAGTAATTTTATTTTTAAAATAAAAGAAAAAATATAAAGTTGAATCCTTCCCATTCTGTCCAACTCCACAACCTCTCTGATGTGTTTAGCCTCTGCCAGGTGGCTGGCCTGTTTCTTCTCCATGTATTTCAAATTATGTACAAAAATGCTACTAAACTATTTAGTTGAGAATGTGACTTCTTTTTATACATTTGGAATTGTATATTGCTTCAGTGAGAGCCCTGGTTACCATACGTGATATTGACAGTAAATTCTGCAGTACTTAAAATGTTGGTTCCCAAATCAAGGTCATCTTTTCATCCTCATTCATAGGCATCTTCCGTCTAGGAAATCCGAGGATGATCATGGGTAAATGATCATAGGCAGAACAGAGGTCAATGCCAGAAGCCCCAGAACTTGTGCATATGCTATCTAACATGGCAACAGAGATTTTTCCAATGTGGCTACCATCAAGGACTTTGAGACGAAACCATCCTGGAATATTCAGATTGGCCCAATCTAATGGCATGAGTCCTTAGAAGCAGAGAACATTTTTCTGTTTCTGCACAGAAGCAAAGGAATGGATGGCAGTTGGGAAGAATTCTATCATGGCTGATTTTGCAGATGGAGGAAGGGAGCCATAAACCACAGGAAAGCAAGTGGCCTTTAAAAGATGGAAAAGGCAAGGAAACGGATTCTCTCCCAGCCTCCGGAAAGGAATGCAACCCTGTCGACCCTTTAGCTGTGGGCCCTGTATACTACTTCTGACCAACAGAACTGCCAGCCTTGTTGAAGCTGCTAAGTCTGTGGTAATTTTGGACAACAGCAATAGAAAACTAATACAGTACGTGAACAGTATGAAAGTCTCACCTTACGCAAACATATTTTCTCAATGAGATGAAACTTGAGGAACTGGTGTTGGCAGTTATGTCTAAATCCCCTTTGTTCATTAATCAGACAGAATGTCAGAAACAGAGAGACAGAGATCTGAGGTTTTTTGACTGTGTTAAAATAGACAAGTGGAAAAACAACCCTTATCAGTGAACGTCTTGGGCAAGATGACCCAGAGGAACCAACACAAACACGAGCAAAGGGACCCGTAAAAGATCCACCTTTGCCCTCCCCTTCAAGCAGAGGAAAGTGATTTGCCAGTGATGAAGTGGCAATTCAACCTGAAGTCCTGAATAAAACTGTTATCCCAATCAGATTCTCACCGATCCACACAGTGGGAATTACAGCTATGTTAAAGCACAGGTTTACATTATCTTCCTGTGAAACAAAGCATTTTTGGTAGTGACACTATCAAATTTGTCAACTTTATTATTAGAAAGATACAGATTTGATCATATTTTGCAGGCTCATAGTGCTGATGTTTCTTCATGAGACCATAATGACATTACATAGAAGCTGTGAATTCATAGCAACGTGACCAGAAAAAAAGGAAAGAAAAGGAGTAAATGAAAAAGGAGTGGGCCTGGGGTGAAAAATGGAACCACAACCAGAATTCTAGAGATGTTATTTAGCTAGAAGAAGGCAACATTAGATACAGGGCTGACAACACAGCCATTCAGTCTTCCACTGATAACTGGGAGAGAGCATGCAGTCACTTGAGGAATCACAATAGAAGTTGTGACTAACTGTGGCTTGAGAGCTCTGTTTGAGATGTGGAAGAAAAGTTTCTTTTTAATTATCATAAAAATAGTACACACTTATATGCAGATCAAAATTCAAATAGTGCAGGAGCTTAATGGCTGCCCTGCTGCCTATTATCCACCTCACCCCATCAACCTGTCCAAGTTCAAAGATAACCTGTTCTAACTTTTTCATTTGGTTGTCAACTGCACAATGTCGAAAATACATATTTACCATTATTATCTGCCTGTTTGTGATGGAGGATTTAAGTTCACTAAGAGTCATCTTACCCCAACCCCATTTTTAATTTTGACTTGTGTTTTTATTTTCAGATAGTCTGTTGGGAACCTTCATGATTTCAAAAGTTACAGTTAAAAGCCTGTATCCAGATTTATTACATTATTCAGCATCTAAAAACAGATAGTATCAGGAAACTAGTGTCCCTACAGTGCTTTGTGTCCTCCACCCCCTCTGCCTACCCTTTTATTCTTTACTTTGTTTCGTACAAGTACATCCTCACCTTTCAAAAATTACCATTAAAGAAAATATTAATGGGAGGGAAATTTTGAGTAGGTATATGTATGGGATTCTGTATTCTACTTTTATGCTCAGTCAGGATGTTTCTGCATATAGAATATAAGATTCAAAATCATTTTCCTTCTGAACTTTGGAGGTCAAGGTTCTTTCTCTAAACTCTAGGGTTACTGAGAAGATGTAGCATGTCAACCCAATTCTCTTTCTTTTGTAAGTAAACTGGGCTTTATTTTTGAAATATTTAAAACTCTTCTTTCTTGATGTTTTGGAGTTTTTTGAGTTTTTATTTTCTTCCACGATGTTCAGTACTGTCTGATATTTTCAACCTGAAGGTTGATCTTTTGGGAAAAAAAAAGATTTTTTTTATTGTTTCTTTGAGAATTTCTTCCCTCCATTTTTTATCATCTTTTTCTTCAGGGACTCCTAATAGAATACTATTAACTATTCTGGTTGATTTCCTTCTTCAAAATTGTTTGTTCTTGACTTGCATCTATCTTTCATTTCAAGTTGTTTTACCCCCCATTCTCCTGAATTGTCTTGAAATCCCTTTGTACTATTCTATTTTTTTCATTACTGTAATAATATACCAAAAGCAGTGCTAAGAGCCACAGCCAAGTAGTATGATGCATGGCATTTTTGGTTGATAGGTGATGCCAGCAAGCCATTGAGATGATATGATTATGTTAAGATCTGCATTCTTATGGATATTAGACCCCTGCTGTCTACTTCGGCCTGCTAAGGGACTCCTGGAGAGTTCCCATTGGTTGGGGAAGTGCGGTAGGAGGGAATTCCGGAGGAGGGACTTCCTGTTGGGGTCCCGGAGAACTCCGTGTGTCAGTTGGCAGCTTTTTCCCGGGAGCGTACGGGGCATTGGCGGCAGTTTCAAAAATAAAGTTTGTTCCTGCTTGAGTGGCTAGTGATTTTGTGCCCAGCCAGACTGCGGCAAGGCAGGCTACTTTATAAAGAAGAGAGGTTTATTTTGACTCATCATTCTGGAAGGAAAAGGTCTAGGCCTTATCTGGTGATGGCCTCTTCTGGTGATGGTGCAGAGCTCTACCAGGCAAGAGACAGTGAGAGCACATGTGTCTGTATGTTTGTCTCAATGAAACTCCTCTTATAAAAAGCCACAAGGTCTCATTGACAGTGCCACCCTAATGACCTCATCCAAATCTAATCACTTTCCAAAAGCTCCCACCTCTAATCACCAAAGTCAGATTAAGTTATCAACCTCACAGTGGAGACTAAATCCAACACTTGAATCCTCAGAGAGGGAAACTATAATGGAACAATAGCATTCCTGGAATTATTTTTTTCTACTATCTCCTCTTCTTACCTTTAACTCTTCATTTTCTTCAAATTTCTGGTAATCCTTTTTTTAAATTCATATTTTAAATGAAAAAAATAGGTCAATTAAGATAGGGAGCTAGTGTGGATTTCTTTATCTTTTCCTAAATGACTTTCACCAAAAGATGGTTCTCCTGAACGTGAGGACCCATGGTGAGCTGGGTGTTAGTAGATGCACTGTGTGCCCAGTGATGGCCTTCACTTCTGACTACATGGCTAAGGGAGGTCAGGCTGGTGACAGTCCCAGTGTCCAGGCAAGGGCAACTTCTCAACCACAGAAATGCCTAATATCTGTCCATGCCTACAGCTTAATTCCCTTAGAGCTCATCAATCCAACTTCAAATGGCAAGATATCTGCAGGATCAGGGATGAGGTTAACCCAAATCATGAGCTCCTCCTTACCCAGGTCTTGAACAGTCAGCCCTCTCCCCGGCCTCCTTTTCTCTTGTACTTTCATAACAGACTTAGAGCGGGAGTCCTCAGGTCTCCTCCCTGAAGCATGGTCTTCACACCCACTTCAGGTCTCTCCTCTCACCAATCTATTTGTCTCGTGCCTTTCTTCACTCTGAATTATCTATCAGTTGGTCTCCAATCACCTTTTGGTCCTCACCCCCCGAATTACCTCCTTTTTTTTTAACTTCATGCCTCTAGTTCTCTTTGTGGGCTGAATTGTGCCTCATATATTTATATATAATAGTGTCATGATGGCCATCTGTAGGCTAGAGCTCTGGGGCAACCAGAATGATTTGATCCCTATCTAAGGCTAAATCCCAGGAGTCCCCTGGAGAATTACCAGTGCAAGTTCACGTTCAAAGGCTGAAGAATCTGGAGTCTAACGTTGGGAAGTAAAGGCAACAGAAAACACACCTGCTCAGGAAGGGTTAGAGAGTGCTGCACATTCGAGCTCACCCCTTCTTCTCCTGTTCCTCCTGGGTCCCTAGTCTATTGGACAGTGCTTTCCATATTCAACGCAGGTTTTCTCCACTCAGTTTGGTGACCCACATGCCAATCTTCTCAGGAAACACCATCACAGACACTCTGGGTTTCCCAACCCTCAGGTGTCTCTCAAGCCAGTCAAGTTGACAATGAAGATTAACAGGATCTTTTAAAAAGAGGCAATTAAAATGAAACAAAGTCATTAGGGTGGACCCTAATCTGATATCTGATATGACTAGTGTTCTATGAGAAGAGAAGATTAGCACATAGACATGTACAAAACAAAGACTATGTGCAGACCCAAGGAAAAGATGGCCATGTATAAGCCAAGGCAAGAGGCTCTCAGAAAAAGCCAAACCCTGTCAGTATCTTGATATTAGACTCCTCGTTTCTAAAATCATAAGAAATAAGTTTCTGTTTTTTTAAGCTACCCACTCTGTGGCACTTTGTTGAGATGGCTCTAGCAAATTGATGAACTTTCCATTCTTGGGGCTTTTATGAATGAATTTCTTCTTTTTAAAAAATTTTATGTGTTTATTTTTAATGCTAAGGATCAAACTCAGTGCCTCATACATGCCAGGCAAGTGCTGAGCCCCAGCTACAGCCCTAGCCCCTGAATTTCTTCTTATAATTCTTTGATATGATTCCATGTTTTGGGGGGGGGGGGAAGGAAGTTAAATGCACATTTTTTGATTTTGTCTTAAACCAGAAACCCAGAGTTACTTTGAGCTGGCTTTCCTTTCCTAGGTCATTTAGGCTATCGTAACAGAATATTATAATTAGGTGGCTTATAAAAACAGAAAACTAGTTTTTTTGCAGTTCTGGAGGATGAATAGTCCAAAATCAAGGTGCTAGCAAATCGGAAGGGTAAGGGCCCACTTCCCGGCTCATAGATGGCCAACTTTTTTTGCGTCATTACATGGCAGAAGGGGCGAGAGATCTCTCTTAGGTTTCTTATATAAAGGCACTGGTTCCATTTGTGAGGATTCTCCCTTCAGGACGAATGACCTGCTGGAGGTCTCACCTTCAAATACCATCATGTGGGAGGCTTGGTTTCAACATAAATTGTGAGGCACATACACATTCATTCTATAGCAACACCTGTGATACGGTAAGATAGGTAAAGAGGTTTGGGATTGTTACATTCTCCTGGATAACCTCATTTCTTAAGTGTTTACTATGTGCCAATATCTTGTGTTCCAGTCTTATAAGTATCATTTTTATTTAGTCATCCAAGCATGCTAGAGGGAGGGTACTGCTATTATGCTTTGCACATTAGAAAATTGAGAGAGAGAGAGAGAGAGAGAGAGAGAGAGAGAGAGAGGGAGGAGTCAGGTTGACCAGTTGGCTGAGGACTTAAGTGATTGAGAAAATTCATGTGCAATTTTCCTGATCATTTTTGTAACTTCAATTTTTGTAATGTTCTTTGTATTTCATGTTTAACAAAGAGTTACTTAAAGGAAGAAAGTATCTATCTGAAAACTTGAGGCAGGCTGACATTGACATCATCCCTACTGCTAAATTAATTGCTAATCTTCTATTTTCTTTAACATTTGGCTAGCCTCACTTGGAACGTAAATTGGACAGATTTTCTCACTACTGCTTTTGATTGACAGTACTGGCTTAAGGTAGGTATAAATGGAGGGAATTAGGAAATTCTCCCTTATCTTGCCTTCACTTGAACAAAACCCATGTGAGAGCACAGCACAGTTCCTACCTTCCAGACAGACAAAAAGTACACAAATAACCCTGAGAGGAGGGAGATATCATTTAGTTTCTTTTTAGAGTTTGCTTCATGGTCCTCAAACTACAAAAATAATTAAAACTTTGCTCTGGTCTCATAGTTCTTTGACCTTCAGCTCCACTGACTTTTGTTTCCATTTCTTTTTAATTTCACAATCCCTAGACACAACCTATCTCCCAAAATAGTTCACCTTGGAAGATTTAAAAACCAATCATAACTCTTGCACTCCCTTATTCCACTGAATCTTTTGATTCATGAAAGCTCCTGTCCTTGTGAGGTATTCTGCCATAAGTTTGTGTGTGTGTGTGTGTGTGTGTGTGTGTGTGTGTGTGTATGTGTGTGTGTTTGTAACTTCCTTTCATTCCAAATTCAGTCTGATTCATTTATGCAGTTCCCATAATTTTCTTATATGCCCCCTCACTCCTTTCCCATCCTAATCATTCTTCTATTCTATGCACACAACTCATGCCACGTTTGCAGTATCCTTTTTGCATGCCCATTAATTTGTTCTTTCTTTTAAAAGCTATTTATTGAGATCTAAGTGCTACTAATGAGCAGAGGAAGTGATGAACAGCATTGGTACAGTTTCCCCTCTCAGGGAGTTTCTGTTTTGGTGATGGGGATGAACAATGCATGGACCAACCAGGCTGTTGAGAGCTGCTGGTAGAAAGCACAGACCAGCAGTGCAGGTGGGGGCTGCTGTGCATCCGGGGCTCTCAGTTCAGCAAGGCCCTCAGCAATGCTCTTCTACTTAGATTGCCTTTCGTCTGCATTGTCTCCTGTTGCTTTTAGCAAGTATGCCATACTCCTCAGGCCCATATCTTGCCCTACCACAGTCACTATCAGCAGATGATCTTCCTTCATACCTCTCTGATTATCAGTCACCACCAGTGTTAGCTCTCCATTTCTATAACAAAATATTTAAGATAAACTTAAGAAGAGGAAAAACTTATTTTGGTTCTCAGTTTTGGAAGTTTTAGTCCATGGTCACTTGGCTGCATTGTTTTTAGGGCCCATGGTGAGGCAAAAATACATCATAGTGGGAGCTCCTGGCAGAGGAAGCTGCTCACCTCATGGTGGCCAGGAAGCAAAGAAAGGGAGGAAGGGCCTGGGGTCTCAATATCCTCTTCAAGGGCATGTCCCCAATTACCTAGCTTCCTCCATAAGGCCCACATTTTAAAGGTTCCACTATCTCCCAATTGTGCTAGGAGCTGATGGCCAAGCCTTTAACACACGAGCTTTTGAGGGAAACTTATCCAAACCATAACAGACTTAATTTAAAATCTCCTCCCTTCAGAGGCAATCATTTGAATCACCACTTGTCACTCACACCTTCTTTTGTCCTTCTTGGGCGAGGCCAACCTCTTCATCTAGTTAATCTCATTTGTTCAGGTCAGAGGACTTTTCCTGATTATTTTTCTCTTAGGTACATTATCCCCATCAATTTCTTCTTGCCAGACTAGAAATATAATAATTTCTCATGTTCCTCCTTTAATAATAATGGCTATCATTTAAAGAGCATATGTCACATGACACACACCTAACCCTCATCTAATTGAGTCCTCTCAGCCCTGAGGCTAGTATTATTACAACTTGTACCTTTCCTAAGATCACGTGGCTTTATAAGTGGTAGAACCAGAGTTCAAAGTGAGGTATATTTGACTTTAAACCTGAATTCTTAATCTTTGCTTCCTGAAAGAACCCCCTTCTTGGGCCCTTCTAGTTGGTACCTGATCTCTGTCTTATCACACAGGTAAAGCTTCTCAAAAATGTGTCTCCATTTCTTACCCTATTTATTCAGGCTTTTGCCCCCTGTTCTGTGATGTCTCCATCAACCTCTCAATCCCTAAACCCAGGGAACACTTTAAATATCAATTGTATGTGAACTTTGTTCAACCTAAGCCATTGCTTTTCACTTGGATTTCCTGCCTCTCTTGGATTCCATAATATTATTCTAACCTGGTTCTCTTTTTATCTTATAACCACACTGTGTTGGTCAAGGTCCTCCAAGGAAACAGAACCAATAGAATGTATATAATTATAAGTTTGTTAGATTGGCTTACATGATCAGAGGTAGAATACTCCCACAATGGCTGCCGCAGTCTGGAGTGGTAGCTACTGAGTCCAAGAAACTGGAAGCCTCAGAATGAGAGAGAGAGGACAATGATGCATCCCCAGTCCCTGGTCAGAGTTTGAAATTCCTCCGGAGAGATGCTGGTGCAGATCTGCATTCAAAGCCTGAAGGACCTGGAGTCTGATGTCCCTGGGTGACAGCAACAGAAAAGCATACCCACTCAGAAAGGGTCGAGCTTGCAGGACAGCAAACTTCCCCTTTATTCCATGCTTTCATTTCATCTGTGCCCCATCTTATAGATGGTGCCACCCACCTTCAGGGTGGGTCTTCCCAATGTAATTCCCTGACCCAATCTGCTGGGGAAACTACCTCTTGGTCACACCCAGCAATTCGCTTTACCAACTCTCTAAGCATCTCTCTCAGACAAGTTAACAAAATCAACCATCACTGATGCCTCCTCGGCCTTCTCTCTCTCATCAAGACTAGGTGTTAGCATTCTCTTAGGTTTTTTGCTTGATGTCCTTTCTCTTCTCATTTTGACCCTTTGCTTTTGGATATTCATAACTCTCCCTGAATGCTGTGTGTGTGTGTGTGTGTGTGTGTGTGTGTGTGTTATTGGGAATCAAACCTAGGGATGCTGTACCACTAAGCTATGTCCCCAGTTCTTTTTTTCTAATTTGTTCTAATTCTACATGACAATACAATGCACTATGACACATCATACATAAGTGGAGTATAATTTCTCATTCTTCTGGTTGTACATGATGTAGAATCACACAGATCGTGTAGTCATGTATGTACATAGGGTAATGATGTCAGATTCATTCCAGTATTCTTATTTTTTATTTGAGACAGAGTCTCACTAAAGTTGCCTAGGCTGTCCTTGAACTTTCAGATTGCCCCAGCCTTCCAAGTAGCTGGAATTACAGGTGTGTGCCACCATTCCTGGCTCCCTGAATGATTCTTCTTCTTCTTCTTTTTTTTTTTTTTTCATTCCTGAAACTATAGCTCTGGTACATTTAAAATTAAAGACCAAAAATCCACTAAAATGAGTGTCATTGAGTCTTTGCTAACTTCAACAAATGTTTTTGGTGTGATGATGGGACAGAAGCCTCCTAGGGCAGGCTGAGGAGTGAAAAGCACCATGGGAAACAGGACATCAACAGAAGGAAAGAGGGGAGATGGGGCAGATGCAGGTACATTTGCTGATGAGACAAGGTCACACCAGGAAAGCTTATGAGTAGGGAATATTGCTGCAGCCATCTTTGGAAAATGCAGTCTCCCACAGGGATTAAGGGGAGATGTTACATTGGGGAGCAAAAATCACACCAACCCTAGGTACTTAGTATCTGAAAGAAAAAAGAGTCTCCATCTGTGAGATCTATGTGGGAGTAAGTATCCTGAGAGACAGTCCGCTTTCAGTTAATGCAAGGAAATACAGGAAGCCCACCAGTGCAGATGGCGGTGAAGCTGATAATAGAGTGGGGATTCTGGGAGTTCAGGGAGGGTTTAGGTTATTAATTTGGAGACAAGGAAGGACAGAATATTATGGCGACCATGGTGCCTGCAGAATAGATTCAAGGAGCAGGAGGCTGACACTTTGGGAGTTTACTGATAAACACAGGGATGAAAGACATCCCTGTGGGTGTCATCCTGACAGTCTTCTCTTGGAAAGTGGGCATTGAACCCAACGGATGAGTTTCTTGCCTCCATGACCTTGGGGTGGTTTCAACCTGGTCTCAGAGGTTTCAGGGTACAAGGCTCAGAGAATACAGCACCCTGTGGTCCTATGTGTTTTGAAGCGTCATCCTGGTTTTGCTGTGTCCCGGAGAGTAAAGCCTCTCCCAGTGGAGGGAAATTTTTTGAGGTGAGGTGTCTTACCTTGGTTTCCAGCATCTAGCACAGGGTTCAGTGTCTCCAAGGCCTTAAAGTTAGTTGAGTAACTTCAAACATTAATGACAGAACATGGATTCAAGCCCCAAGCTTCTAAAGCCAAAGCCTCTACTTATAGTATGCCATCTTTTGATCCTCCTGATATCTAGAACCAGAGAATTAAGGACACATTCCCTCTTAGATTATGTGTGAACAGGACAGAATGTTAATAAAGCCTGACTGTGTCCCAAGGAATTTGATCAACATAAACATTCAAATCAGATATTTCAGGCCAAATTACATCAACTTGATATAATTACTAGAAATCCACTCCACCGTATGCTGCCTGAGGCATATGGCTTCCCTTCAAACATAAAAAACCACAAACCTTTACGATGAATGCTGTACCACGGGATCTGTGACAATGTCCTTGATTAACAGCTGCTACCAATTAAGCAGATAACTGTGAAAAAGATAACTCTGAGAGCCAACCCACACACAGAAGACATGCCTGGCAATTTAAGGCCATAGGAGCAGATTGGCATGGTCTAAAAATATATTTGTGAGATTTATCTAGTAGAAAAAATAATACTGCCTTGGTATCTATTGCCACTCCCACACCACTTTCTACAGCACAAAGAAAAGCCTTTCACAAATATATTCAACTCTATATACATCTGTCCAAAGTGCATTGCTGCAAAATATTATGGCGTTCCCATTAATTCAAGCTTTGGTCATGCCCTGCTGTAAGGAAACACAAATGTGTTGAAGCTGAGAGCATAAAGCCTCAGATGATGGAGTGATTATTCATATTACCAAAAAGAATACACCTTTATGAAAGATATGTAAAGCCTTTCTTCCTTACATATCAAGTTCCCCTTGGAGACTTAAGATATAAATTTATATATATCCATAACATTTTTCAAGGATACCTCAGTACAAAGCAAAATATACCTGCATATTATGAGACAAATATTTTTATCAACATCCCTTACTAGGTAAATGTATTAGATTCCTTTGGATTTTTATATGTCTTTCAGGATCCAAAATATTTTTTGATTTGTTTAAAATTTTCTAACTTTAAGATTCACAACTGGGCTGGAGATGTGGCTCAAGCAGTAGCGCGCTCGCCTGGCATGCGTGCAGCCCGGGTTCGATCCTCAGCACCACATACAAACAAAGATGTTGTGTCCACCGGAAAAACTAAAAAATATATATATATATATTAAAAAATTCTCTCTCTCTTTAAAAAAAAAAAAGATTCACAACTATTAAGAATCCCTCCCTGTTTATCACAGTAGCATCTGATCTAAATGGAGTTCCAAGTTGGAGGATATAATATAAGCTAGTAGATAAAATATTAGTCCGAGAACCAAAACAAGTATATCTGTTCATACCTCATTTAATAACTGCTCGGTTATTTCTGGCAGTACACTTAGCCGAGGTGAATTCTCTCTTTTGGAGAAGGGGTAATAACTATTAGTCAGTCACCTCACAGGGGTATCAAACATTCATGAGCTTACAATGTAGGTTCTCATGGGCCACTACAGAGAGTATTCAGCAGTTTCGTTCTTTTTGGTTTCTGGAATGACAAATTGGGTTCTAGACAATTTGGGGACGTGTCTCATAGTCTTGAAAGGTGTCAACAAAGAAGATGGTCTTTTAAGATGGTCCTATCTAAGGAAAGGAGAAATGGTTATAATATTCTAAAAAAAAAAAAAAAAACGACAATATCATTATAACAATGTTTTTAGAACTCCTGCAAAGTAGTGTAACCACACTGATGTTTCATCTGTGATATTAAACAGCATTCCTTCTTGCCCAAGGTTAATATTATATGAACTTTTAGACTGAAAGGGTAAGGTGACACGTGATTTGTGATAAATATTATGATTTCTGATTCTGCCTCAATATCCTTCAATGTTTTAGTTCCCAGTTCCTTGGCTACTATTGCAGATTTCAAATCCACCTTGAAAAAGTTGCTGAATCTGATTTACTTCAAGTTCACAATGTGCCCTTGTATGCAGTTGAATTGCCCTCTGTGAGATGGAAGACCAGTAGCTTAACCACAGTTCCTTTTAATACTTCCCTTAACAAGGCTTAGTAGCCAAGAACCCACATTCTGCTATTAACTTAAAACTCTCAGAAAACTTTAGTAAAGTCAGCAATCAAAATAGAGAAGATAAAACCCATCAAACAGCAATAAATCATTATGCTAATCTAAGAGCTGTTTCTCACAAGAGGTTCTTTGTTCTGTGCCTAAGTCAATGCTTAGTGCTTTCTGAACTTTCCTGGAGGATAGTGGGCCACACTTCAGGCAACAGGATAGTAAATAACTCTGTAAGATGGACCCTGTGCTCCTCATCCTGGAAGAAAAGAGGGAGAGTCAAGAGAATATTTTACTGATTAACCTGTGATTGGTCCCACCTGGCTTATTTGCTTTCTGGTCTTGACTTTCAGAATCCAGGTGATTGGGGTGAGGAGGGCCTGAGGCTAAGATTTCCCTTAGCTGAGAAAATGCATACCCAGGCCCCAAAGAATGTTCGCTCCTTTCCCTGCCTGGGATTCTAATGACATGATCCAACTAGTGCAGAGATAACTTTTCTCTTGCCGACTTGTCGTATGTTCTGTGTGCAGGTCTGGGGCTCATGGGCTGTCCACATGCCTCAGGTGGCTGCTCCCCTCAGCATCAGACAGCACCCACCCTTGACCCTTTCTCTCATTCCTCATCTGCCTTCTTGGCTTAGCCCCTTGGCTTTGTGGCGAGTTCTTTTCTCGGGAAGTTTCTTTATCCAACTCTTGACATTGTCTGGCATGGGTGGTCACTCTCTGCTGCGAGGCTTGACAGCATCAAAAGAAAGCTCAGGAACTAAAGTTGTGATGGAGCAGGAAAGAGTAGACCACTTGAGGGGAAACCAGCTTGTTTGTTTGTAAAGACAAGTTCCTTTCTAGCTTCTATGCTACATCCTATGCTTAAAGAGAGTAGGACTGTGCTCAGACTTGAGTTTCCTAACAAAACTTTCCATCCTGTTACTTTATTACTGGGTTTCCCAGCATCTAGCAAAAGAAGAGGAAAGAAAACCTTTACCAGCCCCTAGACGGTGACTTTTTATTATATAGCACTTGACAAATGACTAAATTTCTCCCTAAATATTATAGATGCCTCAGAAGCTAAACTGAATTTAAAACTGCTTTCACAAATTTCATCTCACATTGCACTCTAAAAAAACACAATAAATGAACAACAATAACAACTTGTGAAATAGGTGGGATTGTTTATGAATCTTCTCTCTATAAACTCAGCCTGTCTAGAAATTCAGACTGTTTCTTCAGAATCGCATGGCTAGAAAGAGGCAAAGTCAGAATGGGGACTCATGCCTTTTAACTGTCCAGTGTTCTTTCCAATCTTTGGGACTAATCATAACCCAGACATCTACTAGCAATGAGATTCCCTTAAGAGGCTGGCATGGAAGTCTTAGGTAACAGGCATTAGACTAGCTTTTTTCTCTCTGTGCTCCCTGTTTTTTCCATTTATTTTACTCTCTAGGTGTGAAGTTGGCATGTTTGCTAAGCATTTAGTTTCCACCACTGCATTCTGGTCCTTCCATCTTTACTTTTCCTTACTAAGCCAACTGTAATGTGTCCAAACTTGTGCCCACTAATGCCTTGAGCATAATCTTTCTCAACAATAAATTTGACTATAAAAGCCCATGGCTTTAAATTCCTCAACATCTCCCTTTTGCTTCTAGAAGTGTCCCCAGGCACCTGCAGTGACATTCTTGTGGGAACAGGTAGGTCATGTTCAAGTTGTTTTCTTGCATTTTGTCTTTAAATGTTAATTTAAAAATCTTTTTTAAAAACAATGTTTCTTCTGAATCATGTAAGAGACTGTTATCACTGTCATAAAATTTCACTGTGTGTTACAGATGATCTTATTGGTAGTGGGTTATATGTATTTAAATGTCATGAATTGATGAAAAATGAAAAGAAATGGACTTGATTTGTAATAATGAGTTTGACCTATGAAAAGGCCAAATGTTGTGACAGCAGGTTTTGAAGACAGTAGCTCCCAAGGAGAAAGTCTAGGGAGAATTGGGTCTCTAGCTCTCATGCCGCAGACTGGGCATGCCTGACTACGTTGCAAACATAAGCCAACATGAAAACAAACCAGAGCCTTTGCACTTTGTAATGTTACTCTCATACAGGAGTTTTGGTTTCAATAAAATATCTAACCAGGGCTGGGATTGTGGCTCAGCGGTAAAGCACTCGCCTCCCACATGCGGGACCCAGGTTCAATCCTCAGCACCACATAAAAATAAGGGCATTGTGTTGTGTCCATCTACACCTAAAAAAATAAATATTAAAAAAAATATTTAACCAATAGCTCTTAATTTGAACTTTATTGATTTTGTATCTTTCTTATGAAATTGATCGTTAAGGCTTTCAATGTACTTGAAATCTTTAAATAAAAAGACAGCCCCAGTTTTCTATTTCCCATGTAAGTTCTCTTATTTTTAAAAGTAATTCCCATCCCTCACTACTGGGTCCCCCCTTATGGGAAAACAACACTTGCCACCCTACTGATTTTGGGTCTTTGGATATGCCACTTGTGCCCAATGAAGTGTGAGTGGAGGTGATGTATGCCACTTTCAAGAGAAAACTTTCAGAGTCACTGCGTGTTCAGCCCACTCCCTTTCTTCCTTCTAGCACAAGCCCGGTAATGTCCCAGAAAGGACTTACTCCTTTAGCCTGGATCCCAGAATGAAGATTATGCAGAATCAAAGAACCCAGGGCTTCTGCCAACTATGAAGGATATCTAACATGAGTGGGAAATGTGAGTGTGTGTGTGCTTGTGTAAATGTAAAAGACATGTATGTGTGCCTGTAGGTGGGATATGCACATATATGTTTATGGATATATGTGTGCCTTTACGTGTCTATGTACATGAGTATGTGTGTGTGTGTGTGTGTGTGTGTGTGTGTGTGTGTATAGTGATTTAACGTTGGGGGTCAAGAATAGTTTTTCTATAGAACAGGATTTATAAATCAATTAAGAAACCGGTCTATAGAAAACATTCATGTCCTTTAGTTTTGTAAGTCACTTTTGAGATCTGTTGTACCTCTCTCTTTAGCGCTGTTACCCTTTGCTCTATTCCCCTGTCATCCTCACTCTTCTTAATCATACCTAGTCTTTCAAACGTTTCTACCTTTGTTTATCCTTTTTCTTACCGGATGAACTTGGAAAAATCACTGCAGTCAGTCCAGTCAGTGTCATGGTGACTACTCAGGTGAGAAGTACCTGAACAGTGCCCAAGGAAGGCTGGCTTCTGCTGCCAGGTCCCCGGTTTGTGTGACTGGCTCACAAGTGGTAACCACGGGCACTGTGAGTTTCTCCACTGTCCTTTTCCCCACCAGGCCCCACACAGAGGTGCCAGGAAATAATGAGGTCCCCAGACAAGGGCATCAGTTTCTGAACAATGGAGAGTTTGATTGTACTCAATTTCACAAGCCCCTTATGAAACATCTCGGGGTGAGCTGTGTCTTTTGAGTTCTCATGAAGGGCATAAATAGGAGGTTATGTGTTATCACATCTGAAGCATGCTGCTATGTTTCCAAATCATCCCTTCTTGGATAGCTCAGGGACCAGGATTAGGCCAATTAATCCTAGAAGTTAAGCAATTGTAATCTTAGAGAAAAGATTTTGTGCCCTCCAGGCCCTGGCAGCCACACACATCAAAATTTCTCATTTAATTTATATCAAGCATGGAATTAATAAGAGTCCACGATAATACATTGTCATGGCAAAAAAAAATGGAAAATAGAGATCATAAAATATTTATGTAATAAAAAATAATCTCCTTCACTAATATACCCACATTTTTTTTCTTGACAGAACCTAGTAATAAAAGTATTTAAATTACTATAGGAATATTATTATACTCTGTATGATATATGTAAAGACCCAAACACAATGAGCTTACCAAAAACACAATATCCTGAATAAATGATCTTTGAGAGAGAATAAAATATGCTGCTGGGTACTTCTCAATTTCTAATGGCAAATTCAACATCTATTCAATAAATTATCCCTCTTGGAACACGTCTGAAATTTTATAATGAATGTAGCTGGCAGAAAAATTGAAATGTAATTGAGTGACATCTTTTAATCATATCTGTAGGTTGGAGCTAGGAAATGTAAACGGGAAGGGTAGCTCCAGGATTTTTTTTTCCCTATTGCTTGTGGTAAATGGCTGTCTGTATTGTTTTAGCCACTGAACAAACCCATCAGGATTTAATATGAAGGTGAGCTGGTTGTATCCTGGAAGGATGGGTTGTAAATGACACATATTCATCTGTGAGTTTCCCATTTTTCTTCAGGCATAGTATGTCATTTTATTTTATTTTTTAAAATCTTCTCTAGAGAAGCTGTAATAAAATCATCTCTGAGTAGGAAAAAAATGTGATTAGGCAATTCAGGATCGCAAAGCCCATCTAACGCAGGAGTTTGGAGAGGCTCTCTGCATGTGTGTATTTTAAAGTCTTTTGAGATGTGACCTGGACTGAAACCTTAAAGGTTGTTAACAGGGTTTCACATTCCTGAGTGAGCACTTTGGTGACACTTTCAAATGCTCCATGTGTTGAGATGAAAAACATCTTGCTTTGTTTGCATGATTTTCCTGTTGTCAGTTATTCCAATGGAGTTTTTTACGATAGGAATATGGAAATAGACATGTTATGATTCTAAAACTGTCATGTTCTGTGTTCTAAGTTTTTGTTGACTGCCTTTTCTCTTGGGAAATTACACTTATGCCATCCTTCACAATTCCCTTGGAGTCTGTACTACACAATCATATTATAACAAGATGCTTTTGATTCTTTGTTAATTAAATGCTCTTTTTGAATGGTGAGAGACATATCTACTGTGTATAAAATGCTTCTCTCAGGAGAAAGGAGGTTAATAACACCCCAAGATAGTAATAGGTAGTGTTACTGTAAGATAATGAGCTAATTGCCACAGGCTAGTTTGGTATCTTTACACAATGAATGTAAAATACCATTTTATCTTTATACTATAAATGGGCAAAACATATTATGGTTCAAATTTTACTTTTAGAAAGAATTCAAGCATCTATGATTTTGTGAGCCAAGTGGCTTAAATAAATTTTATTTGTGCCTAGTAACTCTATTTACTGTATAAAATTTGCTATGAAATAGTATTTTACAAATGTCTAAACCTATGCATGTACCTGTAGACATTTACCTGATTGCTGGGATCAGAACTGGACAACTTCTCAGAAGCTGTGCCCTCTCAGAGGCCACTGGATGGAGAATATTTGGTTAGTTTTCTGTGTCAACTTGATAGACTGTGGTCCCCAGTTATTAAGTCAAACACTAATCTAAGAGCTGTTGTGAACATGTATATAGATTGTGGTTAATCTCCATAATGAGTTGATTTTAGGTAAAGGTGATTACCTTCACTAATACGAGTGGGGCTCATCTACTCTGTTGAAGGCCCTTAAGAGCAAAAACTAAAGTTTCCTTGAGAAGAAAATCTTCTGCTTCAAATTACAACTCTACTCTTGCCTGAAATTTCAGCCTGCCCTACCTACAAATATGGATTGGCAGCTCCCACAGTCATGTGAGCCAATTCCTTAAAATAAAACTCTGTATGTACATACAGTCATGCATTGCATGAACATGTTTTGGTCAACGACAGACTGCAATCTATGGTGGTTGTCTCTGGAGATTATAATGGAGCTGAAAAAGTCCCCATGGCCTAGTGACGTCACAGAGCCACGAATTATGAGTTTGTGGTCATGCTGGTATAAACAAACCTATTGCACTGCAAGTTGTTTAAAAGTGGCACATTATATACTGTCCATAATACTAGATGATAGTAAATGTATATATTACTGCTTTATGTATGTATGATACTATACTTTTAACCATTATTTTAGAGTGTACTCCTACACAGGGAGAGAGACCTACTCCGTGTGGGTTTGTGTCAGTGCACTCTGTGATGTTCACACAAAGACAAAATCATTTAATAATACCGTTGTCAGAATGTATCCCTGTCAGTAAGTGACATGAATACATAGATTCACTATTGGTTTTGTTTCTGTGGAGAACCCAGACTGATACCAGTAGTAAGAGAGAGATTGATACAGGTGACTCACAAAATCCAGAAGACATTATTGGACTGTTGAGGCAAGTAGGTGTCATGGACTTAGCCACATCTAACTGCCAGGAGTAAGTTTTGATGACGACTTAGATAGAAAAGCACCTTCCTCAATGCTGCATGTTTAGCAAACCCTGTCACTTCAAATCATCTCTTCACACATCTTGTCCATCCCATGAGGTGCAGGGAGCAACATGTTGAGAAAGGGGTTGGGGGAGCACCATGCTCTCAAACACAATCTCTACTACCAATTTGGAGGTGCTCTTGTTCTGTGTTCTCCATCTATGGTATATATATGAACCAGTGGCCATTCAGCATGGAGAAGCACTATTAAATATTAGGTGCTTTCAAATTCTTGAAACCAGACGTCCTACTTAGAATCCCAGTGTTCTCTCCAATAGCTACCTTGACTTATCGCTGTGCATCCAACTGTCTTGAGAAACTTGCCTAAACTTGAGGTCTTCATTTCCACATTTGCTGCTTACCCTGGTACACCCTGGGATATGGCCTTTGTCACCAGCGCTCCATAGAAAATGTTCTCATTAACCAAACAATGGCCTTCTGTGGTCCCCAGTTATTAAGACTTAGTCTGTCTAGTTTGATCCATCTACTTCCATTGGCCTGCCTCTTGTGCTGACAGCCCTTTCCTTGTCTTCTGTAACCAATTCTCTCTGGGTTTGCATCTTGCTCCTCTATCAGCATTCTTCCATCCTCCTCTGGCAAAAGTGGTCTATTGTGGGTTGAAGAGTGTCCCCCAAAAGATACGTTGAAGTCCTAACCTGGTACCTGTGAATGGGACCTCACTTGAGAATTTGGACTCAGCAGATGTTATCAAGGGAAGATGAGGTCATTAGGACAGGCCCTGATCCAATATGGCTGGTGGCCTTAGAAGAAGAGGAAAATACCATGTGAAGACACACCTGCAAACAAGATAGACATATGACAACAGAGGCAGAGGTTGGAGTGATGCATCTTCAAGCCAGGGAATGCCAAGGATTGCTGACAAATGCCAGAAGCTAGGATAAGGATCTCTTCTATAGATTTTCAAAGGCGCCAACACCTTGATTTCAGACTCATTGCCTCCAAAATGATGAGACAGTACATTTCTGTTGGTTTAATCCACTTGGAATGAGGTGTTTGTTATAGCAGCCTTGGGAAATTAAGACATGTTCCCATGGGTTGCCCTGATAATCAAAATAGTTTGAGTACATCCTTATATTAGATGTTCTTTACTTAAGCTAATAACCTTTAGGCTAATGTGTGAGTAATTTCTCTTAGTGGAAACAGAGGAGGCACGCTTACTGCAAGCTTCTGTGCACTGACTGTGGTTCTAAATCACACTGAGTTATGTTGGAGTCTGTGAGGTACAGCCACCCCGGCCTCTGGTAGTGGGCCCTAACGCTGTCTGTCTGGACTGTTCTATCTAATGATGTCTGCCCCTTATTTGCTATGCTTTCTGGGGATTTGACAATGACGAAAGGCCAATGTGTTCTCAGGAAAGATGCTCATAGATACATTCTAGTGTTCGAGCCTTCCAGCTCAGTCACTTCTGCAGCTGCATTTCAATTTGTAATAAATTCCGGTAAGAAGCATGTCCTTGGGCGACTCTATCCCCGGTGGAATTGTCTGATGAAGTGGGCTTCGTTAACAACTCAGGAGGCTTCATATGCTTTGATTACTGCTCATGAGGTTTCCATTTCTTCAAGGAGCTTAATGAAGTTTTTCTGGGGGCAAACATCATAAATTTCCATTTTTTAGTAACTCATCTGATAGGAGGACAAATTGTGCATTCCTTTCACAGCCCATACAACAATGTACCTCATTTATGTCTCTTGTGAGGTAGTGGTTCAAATGTCATCCAGTCCACTGCATCCAAGAAATATTGAGAAAAGCACAATTAAATATAAGTATTAAATATCTTTTAAAGGTACGTGCTTTAAAACATATAATTTCTCAGGTGATGTTGAATGTGCATTGTGTAAGAATCAGTTTTGATGGTAAATGGATGATTTTGTAGCCTTAAAATATCTGCATTTATTTACTTTTATATGGACATGATTACAGAGAAGACAGGCTTTTTAGCCAATTCTAACTTCTTAAAATTATTCTTTCCCTCTCTCCACAAATCTTCCTTGATTTATTTATTAATTTTCAACCCTTTCATTTAAAGTACTTCTACAACTTAAATGAGTCTAACCAAATTCATGGTTGACAGCCAAGTGTTTTAATAACTTTCCCCCTTAGTTTGATGGCAAATGCATCAATGTGTGCTTGACTGTCTGTCAGATCGCTAACAGTGGCATCCATTTCTCTGAGGAGGCTGAGAATATAAAAAATGTGCAATCAGAAGCATTCTAAATGAAATGGCAAATTTAGCCGATGAATTGTGCAGAATACTAATGAGCAGTCTGCCGGGCCTGCTGTGCAGTTGTGCATGGTAGACTGAGAATAATGACCTTGCTCAAGACTTAAACAGAGAGAGTCGCTGCAGCTGGTAACAAATAGATGCCTCTGATTACACTTCAGCCACCTAACCTCTCTTGGGACCTGGATATTAGCTCTGCACAGGGAAACGTCTGCCTCAATTCAGGTCACGTATTTGCCTCCTTCTGGGGGGTGGGAGTGGGCACAGAGAAGGGAGTGCTGGGGGGACAGTCTTTAAAGCCCACAACCATCTAGCTTAAAAATGAAATATCAGAAATATCAGAGTAAGGCATTTTTAAGCTAGATGGTTGTGGGCTTTAAAGACTGGGGTAAAAATGGGAGTTCATAACCCACTTGAATCAATCTGTGAAATATGCTATATTAAGAACTATGTAATGTTTTGAACAACCAACAATAAAATAAAAAAAATAAAATAAAAAAAATGCCTTACTCTGTTAACTGAAATATTTTTGAAGTTAATTTCTAAAATTAAATAAAACACCTATTCACTGCTTTCCTATTGTTTACAACCTTTAAAGATAAGAGAACAAAAGATCTCTTAAGCAACATCTGTTTTCTACATTAAGCTAAAAGGACTTCCTTATACTGAAAGGAGGGAAAGAGTAAATGGGTGGGCACACAACTTCCTAAAGGCCCTTGTACCCTGTGTGGGTTCAATGCAGAAGCACAAAAGCTTCATTATTGGTGGGCAAGTGCACTTGGCCACTCCTGATTTTCATGCAAAAAAGCTCAGAAGTCATTATCATTTGTGTGCCCATTTTATAGATGAGGAATGATGTAATAAGCCTCAATTTATTAAATCAAATGGCTAAGGAAGGGCAAAACTAGGGGTTTGCACTCAGGACTATGTGACTCGGGGATTTGGATCTGAACTGCTACATTCTGTTGCCTTTCCAGTCTTTCAAATGGCTCATACTATTATAATAATGTTTATATTTTCTCCTGGAAATCCAGTTCCAGAAAAATGTACCAAAAATTCTAATGATGTTAGCATGACAGATCAACTATCGTGGCAAGTAAAGCTACCATCAGAAGATCAAAAGTTGATTCAAATTTTAAGATTTTTTTTTCTAAATTAAGATCATTATTTTGGGTCTCCCTTTACCTTGAGAAGACCCATCTTCTCCTTTGGGAGTGTCTCCTTTTCCCCTTTTACCTCCCTTCTAATAAGCTCATGCCTGTTACTCTAAGTGACATGTCTGAAATCAGGGTAAAGTGGCATGACACTTGAGCCTTTGCATACCTCATTTTATAGAAGGCCCTGGCTCTCTAACACTTGGTGTTTCTGCCTAATTTTCATCAGTTATAATTGGTTATTCCAATTTTTTCCTGATTGTATTCTCTCTTCAGTCTTTTCTGATTTCTATTCTCTCCCTCAGATTCTTGGTGACTAGAGGAAAAATCTTGGGATAATTGATGGGATTTTGGCTAGAGTACATTCTAATAAAGACCAAAAGGTCTCTTGATTGGAACTCAGATGCTGCAGCTCTTAGGTACTAACAGAACATATGGGACCACACTCAAGAACCCTAATTCACATCTAAATGTTTTGCAGAAGTACTGCTTCTAACAGAACAACCTGAGTTAATGTGGGATAGTAAGCCATCATCTTCAGAACAAATAGGATATGATGCTAACTCTCAGTACTAATGCTGACCCCAATTAAATGGAAGCGGTGAAGGAAAATTACGGACATTTAAAGTTAAGACCCATTACTCTCACTTCAAGACTGATGAAACCGACCTGATGAATGTTTAAGATCAAAACTTGGAAACCATAGTCAAGGAAGTAAAAGGGCTAAGTACAAAGCAGCCAATGTTCCGGCCCTTTCCCTTAAGGTCAGGCAGACCCAGGGAATGACAGGACCGGTCTAAGGGCCCTACATCTCTGCATAATCAAGCCACCCACCCACCAACTGCCACCATGGACCTGTGGACTGCCCTGATGCTACATAACCTTAACTTTCTATGCCCCATGTGATAGCGAATAGGAACTTTGGGTCACTTCCCCTCAACTTTGTCCTCTCTTAGCAGGAAGTAGCCAGATATAGTCAACATACAAATATCAAAAAAAGAATTTAGGGACCCAAGTCCATAATAAGGAAAATTTTAGGAGCTAGTCAGCTATGAAAGGGTGTATTGGCATCAGATCAATATTGGCACTAGATCCGCCATTTTAGGTCTGGAGCCATTTTATCTAGGAACTCCTAGGTTTTGATTTAGGAGTCATTTTATCTAGGAATTCCTAAGTTTCAATTTAGGAGCCATTTTATCTAGAGATCCTGAAGCACTACTGCTTAACCTCCCATAAGAACATGTGCCTGCTTAAGGGTCGACCCCACCCCAGCCCATGACTTAACTCCTAAAGCATGCTTGTGAAATTCCTCTTGCAGGCTATAAAGCTGCTCTGTAAGAGCTGACATGTTGCTACTCTCCTTGGAGGGACAGCCTTGTCAGTTTGCTCCATGTTTTGATTATAAATCTCTAGAGTGGGATTCTGGTGTGTGGTGTGGTCCTTGGACTTTGCATGGACTTTGTGAGTGTCCTTTCAGGGTGAGCAGGAAAAAGAACATGAAGGATGACTGAAAGCCACAGATACACACCTGCAAAATGGAGACTTGGATGTCAAAACCTCCCCAGCCATAGATACATCCTCTCAAGAAAAACTGTTGTTTTAAGCCATGTCATAACCTACTAGGTGGACTGGACCCTCCCTATCACTTAAACTACGTCACAACCACCATTCCCTCATGGCTAAAATATCGAAGCTCTCACAAAGAAAAGCTTGCATCTACAAATGTAATTAAACCAGTTAATGGGATAAGAAATTGAGGGAAAAAAAGAGGGATTCAATTTCCTTAAAATCTCCTACTCTTTGAGTACTCAGCCATCCTCTCTTGGAGGTGCTTCATGCAGTTCCTATGCTGTCAATCAAAAGTTAATAGGTAGACCGTGGAAGCTTCCTTGGAACTCCCAATAAAACTGGAGGGCAGGAGGGACATAGCATCCCTTTCTTCTCTGAGAGGACTCACTGTCTCTCTTACAGTGTCCCCTTTTCCCTCTTTGTATCCCTTCTAATAAACTTATGCCTGTTACTCTGTTAAAAAATTATTTTGGAATATTGTACTTTAAATGCACTTTCTTGGATATGATACTGCAGCTGGTTAAAATATGCAAGAATGTGAAGAACCTGACTACCACTAAGACAAGAAGAAATCGCTGGGTGAACAAACAAGCAAATCATTTTATGTGAAAGCTGTGGCAGCCAGCTTCCAAGATGATGCCCAGTGTTCCTAGCCACTTAATGGTTATGCTTTTTTTTTTTTCTTTTTATAGGAAGGAAGGAAGGAATCTCTGCAACAGTTATTGAATGGTCCTCTGTTAAGTCCCTATACAAAACAGTTAATGACAAACTCTTTCAGATCCTGCTGATAACTTGGCAGCTAGTGTTATTTTTTGGTAATATATATTTTTTAACTTTTTGCATTTTTGCAGAAAGTTGCAAAAGATTGACTAAAAGGAATATTCTAAACCCAAATCAGGGACTACTTTTAAAATTTTAAACTTTTCCTATAACAGAAAACTGAGTACCCACTGTTCAGTTAATTCCCCAATCATTTCTGGGATAGACCTTTTTATATTGATTTATCTTGATTTGCTTGGAATTTAGTATGCCATGTCTGGAAGTTGTCTTTCTATGCCTTTTAAGAATAACACCTGCTGCTACTATCCATTAACTGCCTGTCACAGCACAGTGCTAACTAGATTTTGTATATTACCTTGTATTCCTCCGAACAGTCTTCTAAATCATGCATTTTTATCTTGCTTTTATTGATGGGCAGTTAGTTGTAAGTGACGATTAGAGAATAGTTGAAAAATACCAACTACAAATGGTATTTTTCATAGATTGCATTTGTGTGTGTGGGGGGCAAGACTCAACAAAATACTTAAAAATACATTTATCATTTTAAATTTTTAAAAAAATTTTTAATTTATTTGTTCTAATCAGTTATACATGACAGCAGAATACTCTTCGATTCATTGTACACAAATGGAGCACAATTTTTCATCTCTGGTTGTACATGAAGTAGGGTCCCACCATTTGTGCAATCATACACATATCTAGGGTTGTATGGAGATTCCTTTAAAAACTTGGAATGGAACCACCATTTGACCTAGCTAACCCTCTCCTCAGTCTATACCCAAAGGACTTAAAAACAGCATAATACAGTGATGCAACCACATCAATATTTATAGCAGCACAATTCATATTAGCCAAACTGTGGAAGCAACCTAGATGCCCTTCAATAGATGAATGGATAAAGAAACTGTGGTATATATACACAATGGAATATTACTCAGAGAATAAAATTATGGCATTTGCAGATAAATGGATGTGAGTTAGAGAATATCATGCAAAGTGAAGTAAGCTAATCCGAAAAACCAAAGGCCAAATGTTTTCTCTGATAAGTGGTTGCTAATGCATAATGGGAAGGGGCATGGGATGAGTGGAGGAGCTTTGGATTGGGCAAAGGGAAAGGAGGAGAGGGGAGGGGTTGTGTGGATAGGAAAGATGGTGGAATATTTATGCCTTTTTGCACTTTCCTATCACACCATATTGGGATTGTACATGACAAAAGTGAAGATATACCAGTTTTGAGAACAAGTTAAAAGAGACAATATGGTTTTCATTTTGTGGTTCCTTGCAATCTTACTCTCTTGGTTCATTCACTTTGAGGGAAGAAGATGCCACCTTTTGAACATCTCTATGATGAGGCCCAGGTCATGAGGAATTGAGACCTTCTGCCAACAGCTAGCAAGTGACTGAAGCCTCCTGCTCACAGTCACAGCCCTGCTCATGCTTTCAGACTACTGATGACACTGACAACCTCTGCCAACAATGTGACTGCAACCCAGATAGACCTGGAGTTAGAACCACTCCCAGCTCAAATTCCTGACTCTTAGAAACTGTGGGATAATAAATGCCATTGTCTTAATACTGCTACGTTTTGGAGATGATGTACCATGCAGTAATACATGACTGCCACAGAATCTACCAGGTGCTATGGACACAAATGATCTAATGACACTGAACTCCAAAGACCAAGCTCTTTGCAGTAAAGCATGAAATATAAGATGCTTTTTGTACTTTTTCCAGTTGCTGAGGAGAGGGTAGGTGAAAGACTAAATTCTATTAAGGAAGGACAGGGGAAAACAAGTGGGCCTTTGACAAACATGTGAGCTGGCATACACGGTGCAAATTGAATCTTTGGGAACAACGAAAGCAGAATGCGGGAAGCCACCCATGAAATGTGCGTGGACCAGATCAGATTGAAGCCATTGAGTGGGAAGATCTGGTATACGGGAACTCACAGCACACTCCTGCTGGTGAGATGGCCCAATACATGTGAACTCCACCCAGCTCTGCCAAAAGGTCCCGCACTACACCCTACACTGGAGAAGGGCCTGATCTGTTAAGAGCCAAACAGCCTGCCTACCCCCACCTACATCCTGTTTTTCCTGCAGAAGCAAGCACAGCGACAAAACTCCTCCCACACTGAAACCTTAGACCTACCAAGCCCCTTTCATCTGTACTGCTGCAAATAAAGGCTCCATCCTTGTTAGAAGCTGCACCTGTCTGGTCAGCTTGGCCTATCACTGCCCCCACTCTGAAACTATATTTCTGTGTCCTGTGGTTATTTCCTAGTACTATTTTCTTAGCTTTTATTTTTCAGTCAGCCCATCCCTCTGAGGGGAACTCTTTCCCCTGCCCACGTAGAACGTGTGCTTTGCATGGGAATTTCGTAGAGTACATTGCAGCCAGGATGATGCTGGAAAACAAAATAGTATCTAGCAATTTTGAAGTCTCAGATTTTCACATTCTCAAGATCTCATAGTCTGGAACCTCCAGTTTTGAGACCTAAAACCCTTGCAGTTTAGTTCCAGTGCCCTCTTGGGGAATATTACCTCTTTAGGGGAAATATACATGTGTTATGTATACACACACAGACACACACACACACATGAATACATATATATGTGCATATATACATACAAATACACATACACACAAATATATACACATGCATATATATGCATTATGTAAAATACTTGCTACAATCTCCAGTATTCTTTTGGGGGGTGGGGCATGTACCAGGGATTGAACTCAGGGGCACTCCACCACTGAACCACATACCCAGCCCTTTTTTTGGTATTTTATTTAGAGGCAGGGTCTCACTGAATTGCTCAGAGCCTCCCTTTTTGCTGAGATTGGTTTAACTCGCAATCCTCCTGCCTCAGTCTCAGAGCCTCTGGGATTATAGGCGTGTGCCACAGCGCCTGGCTTAGTGTTCTTTGATATTATATTTGGAATATTACTAAAAATCATGAGGTGTAAAAAAAAAAGAAAACGTGACCTATAATTAAGGAAAAATAATTCAGTGCAAATATACCTTTGGATAACCAGGCGCTAAAATTAGCAGAAAAGGCCTTTAAAATAACTCTGATAAGTATATTAAAGAGCCTGCAAGATAGAATGGAAGCAATTAAGTAAGGAGATAGGGAATTTCAGAAAATGTTCAAAAAAGTATATGTGTATATATTAGATATATGTGTGTATACATATGCACGCACATATCAATATCAATTTGACTTGATTAACATGTAGAAAACTATGCCCAACAGTAGCAAAATAATGGAAAATGAAATAAGAATTACCATTGCAATGTCATCAAGAGGTATCAGACACCTAGGAGTACATTTAATGAAACATGTACAAAACCTGTAAACTGAATACCACAAAAGTGGAGAGCAAGTAAAAAAGAATCCAGCAAATGGAGCTATCTACTATGTTTATGGATCAAAAACCTCAATGTTGTAGAAATATTCGTGCCCTCAGGAGATCTTTACTAGAAATGGACAAGCTGATTGTGACTTATGTGGGGCTGCAAAGCTAAAACTATCATGAAGCAGAAATTGGAAAACGTAAACTACCTGATTTTAAAATTCAATATAAAACTATAATAATCAGAACAAGGTTGTATTTGCATAATGATATCTCAATTTTGAGACAAGGTCTTGCTAAGTTGCTGAAGCAGGCCTCAAAATTGCCAAGGATGGTTTTGAAAATTTGCGGTTCTCCTGCCTCAGCCTCCCAGATAGCTGGGATTACAGGTATGCACCACCACACTGAGCTTGGATATTCTTTTTTGATAAATGGTGATGGAAAAAATGGATATTCATATAAAAAAAGACAATTATCTGGACTTTCCCCTCATACCAAACCCAAATTAAAGGAAAAGGATCACATGCCCAAGTATAAAATCTAAAACTATAAAACTTCTACAAGAATTTTAGAACAATAATTTTGTGATCCTTTAAGTAGACAAAGATTTCATCAGGACAAAAATTACTGACAGTTTAAAAAAAAGGTTAAAAAATGACCATGACTTCATCAAAATTTTAAAATTCTACATTTCAAAAGATACAATTGATAATATAAAAAGATAAACCACAGACTGAATATTAGAAAATATTCCTAATAGATCTATTTGACAAAGATCTTCTTCCCAGAATATATAAGAAATTCCTACAGTTCAGAAATAAAAAGATAATCCCCCATCCAAAGTAAAAAAACTTAGACACTTAAGGAAAGAAGATTTATGTTGGATAATAAGCAAAGGAAAATGTGCTTAACATCACAATTAGTTCACATAAGGGAATATAAGTTAAACACACTACCAGATATTATTTTATCTCACTTTAAATGCTAAAATTAAAAAATATTAATTAAGATACCAGGTGTTATAATCAGCTTTTTAACTACTGTGAGTAAAAGACCTGACCAGAACAATTGTAGAGGAGGAAAAGTTTATTTGGGCGCTCAGGATTTCATAGGTCTCAGTCCACAGGCAGCTGGCTCCATTTCTTGGGGCTTAAGGTGAGGCTGAATATCATGGTGGAAGAATATGTGGAGGGGAGCAGCTCACAGGATGACCAGGCAGTACAGTGAGAGAGATTTAATCTCCACTTGTCAGATACAAATATGTACCCCAAAGAAATACCTGCAATGCCTACCTCCTCCAGCCACATCCTACCTGCCTTCTGTTACCACTAAGTTACTCCCATCAGGTGATTAATTTACTGATTGGGTTAAGGCTCTCATAACCCAATCATTTCTCCTCTTAACCTTTTTGCATGGTCTCACACATGAGCTTTTGGAGGACACCTTACATCCAAACCATAAAACCAGGTGTCTAAGGATGTAGAGGGACTAGAAGTCTATAACTTCTGGTGTGAGTGTAAAAGTCTATAACTTCTGGTGTGTATGACCACTTTGCAAAGCTGCCTGATCATTTCTTACATGTTAAATTTACACTTATTTAAAAAAATTTAAGAATTTTTACACTTACTTTATGACTCATCAGTTCCACTCCTTGGTTTTTACTCAAGAGAAATAACATATATCCACTGAAGTACTTGTCCGAGAAGTTTCATATCAAATTTATTCATAATATGCTCTACCTGGAAACAACCAGGTTAATTCAAGATGTACTAACCAATTGGGGCATATGCTGACTATTGAATACTCCAGAAAACTGTACGTTAATAAAAAAGAATCAGATATTATTACATGTAAGAACATCAGTGAATCTTCTAAAACATTGTGTTAATTGGAAGAAGCTAGATACAATAAAAATCTACCAATAAAAATCAGATCGGGGCTGCCTGGGGAATGACTGGCCCTGAGGGAGCCAGAAGAAATTTTCTTGCACTGGGAAAAGATCCATATCTGATTGTTGGGGTGATTACAAAGGTATATGCATTATTAAAAACAGATATAAGTTGGGTGCCGTGGTGCAAGCCTATAATCCCATCCGCTTGCGAGGCTGAGGCAGGAGGATGGTGAGTTCAAAGCCAGCCTCAGCAAAAGCAAGGCAATAAGCAACTTAGTGAGACCCTTTCTCTAAATAAAATACAAAATAGGGCTTGGGGTGTGGCTCAGTGGTCCAGTGTCCCTGAGTTCAATCCCTGGTACCAAAAAAAAAAAAAAAATCAAAATTTTTACTTGAAATCTCTATATTTTATTCTATTAAATTATGACTATTTAATAAAGTTGGTGAAAATGTTTTACTTCATTTTCATATTAAAACAATTTGTTATTATCTTCCTTTGTTATATTTATATAGAACTCTCACAGTCACATTATTTTTTGTGCGGTTTTGTGGTGGATATTTTTAGCTACCTATTTCAAAGAGAGTGAGGTGCAAAATAAATTGTTGATTTTTAGTGGTAACTCCAAGATTAGATCTTTCTCTTCCTAATTCCCATGTAGTTTTTTTTTTTCTACTAGCTCCAATTGTGACCAAGACAGTGTGATCATACAGTTTAATTAAAAGACTACACAGCTATTTTTATTTGAGATGAGAGAAAATCACAATCATTTTACTTATTCTTATACATAAATATCACCTTTTACTTTTCAATAGGAAAATTCTATCTAATAGGACCTCTGTTAAACAAGGAGCTAGGAAATAAGTATGATTTTGGTTTAGCCAGTGACTGATAAGGCATCAGCTTTTATGATATTCTCATGAGTTTCAGAGGATAATGATGGTACTAATGCTGAATTTCCTTTTTAGGCTGATATGGGAAATTATTAATTATTGTTGGCAAAATGCCCCAGAATAATAGACTAGTCTATGAATGAGAAAGAATAACAATTAGCAATACTGTAATTTCACGAAATTGCTAAAACGTACGTTAGGAGATATCCCCCAAAAGCTCATGTGTGCGTCAACACAAGAATGTTCAAAGGTGAAATGATTAGCTTCTTAGAGCTAAAACCTTGTCAGTGAATCAATCCACTTCAATGGATTAACTGAGTGGTAATTGTAGGCAGGTAGAGTATAACTGCAGGAGGTAGGTCACTGGGGACATACCTTTGGGGTTTATATTTTGTCCCTAATGAGTAAGCTCTTTCTGCTTCCTGGTTGTCATACCTGAACTGCTTTCCTCTACCACAACCTTCCACCATGATGTTACTCCTCACCTTGAACCGCAAGCAATAGCATTGGCAGACCATGAACCAAACCTCTGAAACTGTTCGCCAAAATAATCTTTTTCTCCTCTAAGTTGACTAAAGCAAAATGCTTTCAGAAACTCAGTGTGATATGCAACTATGTTGTCCTTTGTATCCTGAACCATAGCTAGGTGGTGAGTAAAGATGACTTAAAAGAACCATATTTTGTTTTTGTTTTTACTTCCTTTTCTTTTTCTTTCTTTCTTTCTTTCTTTTTCTTTTTTTCCATATCTTCTTTTCTGAGATCAAACCATCCCTGAAAAGGCTGACTTGAAAATGTTCTCAAAAGTTGGACTCCTTCTTCTCTAAAGAAAATGTGGATTGATTGCATAGCTACAGTCTACTGATTATTCATAAATAAATAATTGTTATCCCGACCAACTTAGTGACAGCCTCCTGACTAGAATCTGATGATAATAGCTCTGCCCACCTGGGCTGTCTCTGCTACTATTTCCTTTTCCCAACATTGACCCTGAAGCCTCTTCTAAGGCTCACTTACCACCTATTGTGATGTGAATAGGGATAAAGAAGAATGAGAGACTGATTCCTCAAGTAATCCCTTCTATTTGCCAGAGGGGCCAAGATTCCAGCTAGTGGGATTATTGTTTGGAGCTAAAAATTCAGTTCGTCAGAAGGTAACATTTAGTTTGAATCCATCCCATTTACTGATTCTTGATATTATTTCTTGCACTAAAGGATTCTTGGTAAGGAAGTTGGGGCCTAATCCAACATGATGGAAATTTAAGCCTACTTTTTCTTCTATTAGGCTCAGGGTCTCTAGTCTAATTCCTAGGTTTTTGATCCACTTTGAGTTGAGGTTTGTGCATGGTCAGAGATAGTGGTTTAATTTCATTTTGTTACATATGGATTTCCAGTTTTCCCAGCACCATCTGTTGAAGAGGCTATCTTTTCTCCAATGTACATTTTTGGCACCTTTGTCTAATATAAGATAACCATATTTATGTGGGTTTGTCTCTGTGTCCTCTATTCTGTACCATTGGTCTACAAGTCTATTTTGGTCCCAATACCATGCTGTTTTCGTTACTATTGCCCTGCAGTTAAGGTCTGGTATAGTAATGCCACCTACTTCACTCTTCTTGCTAAGGATTGCCTTAGCTATTCTGGGTCTCTTATTTTTCCAGATGAATTTCATGACTGCTTTTTCCATTTCTATGAGGAAAAGCTTTTTCTCAGAAAAAAAAAAAATCAGTGAAGTGAAAAAAGAGCCTACAGAATGGGAGCAAATTTTTACCATATGTACATCAGATGGAGCACTAGTATCCAAAATATATAAATAACTCAAAAAATTAACATTGAAAGAAAAAATAATCCAATCAATAATTGGGCTAAGGAACTGAACAGACACTTCTTAGAAGAAGATATGCAATCAATTAACAAATATATAAAAAATGTTCAACATCTCTAGCAATTAGAGAAATGCAAATCAAAACTACTTTAAGATTTCATCTCCAGTCTGAATGGCAGTTATTAAGAATGCAAGCAACAGTAAGTGTTGGTGAGGATGTGGGGGGAAAGGTACACTCACACATTGCTGGTGGGACTGCAAATTGGTGCAGCCAATATGGAAAGCAGTATGGAGATTCCTTAGAAAACTTGAAATGGAACCATTTGACCCAGCTATCCCACTCCTTGGTTTATACCCAAAGGACTTAAAAACAGCATACTTCAGATACACCATATCAATGTTTATAGCAGCACAATTCATAGTAGCTAAATTCTGGAACCAACCTAGATGTTCTTCAATAGGTCAATGGATAAAGAAACTGTGATATTATGCACAATTGAACATTACTCAGCATTAAAAGAGAAAGAAATCATGGCATTTGCAGGTAAATGGATGGAGTTGGAGAATATCATGCAAAGTGAAGTAAGCCAATCCCCAAAACCCAAAGGCTGAAAGTTTTCTCTGATAAGTGAATGCTAATCCATAATGGGGGGGGGGAATGGAAAGAATAGAGGAACTTTGGATAGGGTAAAGTGGAGGGAGGGGAGGGGAGGGGGCATGGGGGTAGGAAGGATGGTGGAATGAGATGGACATTATTATTCTAGGTACATGTATGAAGACACGAATGGTGTGACTCTACTTTGTGTACAACCAGATAAATGAAAAATTGTGCTTCTTCATTTGTGTACTATGAACTGAAATGCATTCTGCTGTCATGTATAACAAATTAGAAAAAAATAAAGAAAAAAGAAAAAACGATGCTCCCCCACAAAAGAAGGTGATATTCAAGTGTAAATAAATTCACAAAGAACAAGTCCCTGAGAAACTGGGACACACAAATTTAAAAAAAATACTGATCATAAAATGTATGCTTATTATAGAAAACTTGAATATAAATTTTTTACAAAAGAAAATAAACATGAATTTATTTACTCATTAAAGGTATTTACTAGTAACATTGTATCATATTTATTTTAATTTTTTTTCTCTATGTCAAGAAGTTCTATGCCAAATTTGGAAAATAACATACTTTCCTATGTTATTAAATACTCTTTGAATTTATGATTTCAATGAATTTATATTTCATTATTATAATTTATTTAAATATCATAATTTATGTAAGCAATTCCTTAGTATTGAGTATTTATGATGAACTAAAATTCATTGTTTTCCCAATTATCTTTTAGTTGTTTTGTTGTCAAACTAATGCTGCTTTAAACTCTCTTGTACATATATATTTTCATTTCTTTTTATTTCCTTAAGATAAATTTCCATAAATGGGTTTACTTGGTCAAAATGCAACACTTTTTATAGGCTGTTTATAAATTTTATTGTGTATATTTAAGGTATGCAGCATGATGATATATGATATGTACAGATAGTAAAAAGGTTCCTATAATGAAGCAAATTAATATATCCATTATCTCCCATAGTTATTCCTTTATTTGTTTTGTGGCTAGAGCAAATAATATCTACTCTGAATCCCATATACAGTACAATTTTATTACCTGTAGTCCTTATGTATATATTAGATTTCCAGATTTGTTCCTCTTACATATTTATTATTTATTATTTTGTATCCTCTGATCTATAGTTTCCATTTCTTCCCACCATACCCATCTGGTAATCAGTGTTCTGTTCTGTATCTCTATGTATTAGATTTTTTTTTTTTTAGATTTCACATTTTAGTGAGAACAAGTTTGATAGAATTCAGCCATGAAGCATCTGATCCTAAGCTTTTTTTTGTTGGAAGTTTTTTGATTACTTCTTCATTATTTTTTGTTAATATTCTACTCAGGCTTTCTACTTCTTCCTGAGTCGATCTTGATGTATTTTTCTGGGAATTTTTCCATTTTCCTAAGTTATCCAATTTGTGGGCATGTAAATATTCACAATGATTCCCTATTGTCCTTTTAAATTTTGATGTGTCTGTTGTAATTTCTTGACTTTTATTTTTTATTTTATTTATTTAAGTCTTCTCTGTTTTTTTCTTAGACTATATCTAAGACTTGGTTGTTTTTGTTTACTTTTTCAAAAAACCTATTCTTAATTTTATGGATTCTTTTTATGAGTCTTCTTTTCTCTATTTTATTTGTTTCCTTACTTATTTTTTACTTTTCTTCCTTCTGCTAATTTTGGGTTTAGTTTGTTTTTCTTACTCTAGTTCCTTGAGATCTAATGTTGGACTATTTACTTGAGATCTTTCTTCTTCTTTTTTAAACATAGATATTTATTGCTGTATGCTACTCTTCCACAATTTTTGCAGCATCCTGTAAGTTTTGGGATGCTGTCTTTTCATCATTATTTGTCTGAAGATATTTTTAAATTTAATTTTTATTTCTTTTTTGACCTATTAACTGTGCATAAGAATGATGTTTAATTTGCATATAGTCATAAATTTTACAAAATTCCACCTGTTATTTATATCTAGATTCATACCATTGTTGTTTGAAATGATACTAAGTATGATTTCGGTCTTTTTATATTTATTAGGATTTGTTTTGTGGCCTACCATATGGTCTATCCTGAAGAATATTCCATGTGTGTTGTAGGAAAATATGTATTCTACTGTTGAATGGAAACTTTTATATTCTTGTTAGACCCATTTGTTCAAAAATGCAATTCAAGTCCAGTATTTTCTTATTAATTTTCTTTCTGGTTGATCTGTCCATTATTGAAAGTGGGGTATTAAAGTCCCTCACAATTATTGTATTGGTATCTATTTTTCCCTTCATGTCCATTAATATTTTATTTATGTCTCTAGATCCTCCAGTGCTGTTTGCATATATAGCTTCAATTGTTATATCTTCTTGATGAATTGACCAGTTTGGCATTAAATAATGACCTCCTTTGTTTCTTATGAGAGCTTTTGAATTGAAGTCTATCTTATAAGGATTGCTACTTCTGCTTTCTTTTGGTTACCATATGCATGGGATATCTTCTTCCATCCCTTTGCTTTCAGCCTACTTGTGTTCTTAAAGCTTAAATGTGTCTCCTGCCAATAGCGTATTGTTGGATCTTGTTTTTAAATTCATTCAGCCATTCTGTTGTTTGATTGGAAATTTAATCTACTTACATTAAAGATCATTAATGATAGATAAAATGACAACAGTCAATTTGTTATTTGTTTTCTGTTTTTTTTTTTTTTTTTTTTTGCAGCTCTTCTATTTCTTTCTTCTCTTTTTGACTACCTTTGTGATTCAACAATTTTCTTTAGTGGTAAGTTTGGATTCCTTTCTCTTTGTTGTTTGTAAACCTGTTATATTGTTTTGTTTTGTGGCTATCATGAAACTTATGAGACTTGGGAGGCTAGGTCAAGAGGATTGCAAGTTTGAGATCAGTCTCAACAGCTTAGCAAGATCCTGTCTAAAAATAAAAAGATGGGGTGTGGCACAGTGGTAAAGCATCCCTGGTACTCCTATCCCCCCCCCCCAAAAAAAAAGTTGCCAAAGCCAGCTTTGGATTTGCAATCCTCCTGCCTCAGTCTCCCAAGTAGTTGGGATTATGGCCCCCACCACACTGGCCACTGACTAAGGTTTGACGTGTATCCAACATTCTGCATGATAATTCATAACTATCTAGGCCCTAATGCTCCATTCCTCAGTTCTACCTGTTTTTTCCTCCCGCCAAGCCTCTATATATCAGATCTTCTTACTGACACTGTAACTTTGCCCTTTTTAGGATGCTTTATATTTAGAATCATACACATGTATTTTAAAATAGTCTGAAATATGTATTTAAGGTCCCTTCATGTCTTCATGGATTATTTTTTTAGTGTTGAGTATATCCATTCTCAAGATATACCACAGTTCATGTATTCATTCAGCTACTGAAAGACACCTTGGTTGCTTCCAAGTTTTGGCAGTTATGAACAAAGCTGCTATAAACAACAACAAAAAAATCTTATCATTATAATCTACCATTTTAAACTTCTATTGCATATGATACTCTAGACTTTTATGTTTCTGATATTAATTTACATATTTTCATATTGTGTATTCTTTAACAACTTATTGTAGCTTTAGTTATTTGTAACATTTTTACTTATTATTAACATTTAACATTTTACTTATTATTATTATTTTTTTGGGTACTGGAGATTGAACCCAGGGGTGCTTTACCACTGAGCTACATCTCCAGGCATTGTTACTTTTCATTTTAAGACAGGGATTACAAAATTGCTTAGGCTGGTCTCAAATTTGTGATCCTCCAGCCTCAGCCTCCTGAGTCACTGGGAGTACAGGAATTTGCCACTATGCTCAGCCTGTTTTTACTTTCAACCTTGATTCTTGATATATATAGTAGTGTGTATAAATCTGAAAGGCTCCCTCAACTGAGCTCAGAGCCCCTAGGACACTAAGAGTCTCCACTATCAAAGGCTGTGTTATGGTAGGGGCTGTGGGGGTCTCCTTGCTCACCTTTTCCCAGTAAGGGGAAGTCCTTCCTGGTTCTGAGCTGATTCTGAGTAGGAGGATGGAGTAGTGGAAGCAACATGTTCCCTTCTCTTCTTCAAGCAGTCATTCTTGGTTTCTGTGTTTTGCAGAATTTCTGCTGTTTCTTTGCTCTCTTTTTCCTTGTTCCCCTTTACCCATTTTGGTCAAAATGTTTATCGGTAGTTTTGGAGGTTTTTGTTTGTGGGGAGAAGGGAGGATATATATATATATATATATATGTATATATGTATATGTATATATATATATATATACATATATACATACACACACATATATATATATATAAATATGTATATATATATGACAACTTATTATATATATAACAACTTATTATATATATCACTTCCCAGATAATATATATTGCTATCTTTAGCATATCTCTTTCATACTGCTTGTGATAGTATTGAATAAATGTAAAGCACATTGTTAAGTTTATATAATCATTAGTAAGGTTAAAATTGTAATTATCTATTGGTAATTTGTATATCTTCTTGTGAAAATCACTGACTGACTTGCTGGGTTTTTAGGTGTTTATATAATGAACCCAGCATTATGATAGAATAATTTTTAGGGAAAGTGGTCAGCAAGCCAGGCGGGTGAGGTACACCTGTAAACCCAGCGGCTCTGGAGGCTGAGGCAGGAGGATCATAAGTTCAAAGCCAGCCTCAGCAATGGTAAGGCGCTAAGCAACTCAGGGAGACCCTGTCTCTAAAAAAAAAATACAAAATAGGGCTGGGTTGGGGGCCCCTGAGTTCAATCCCTGGTAGCCCACCCCCAAAAAAGAAAATAAAGGGGGTCAGAAACTTGCACAAGTTTGCAGAGCTAGTGAGCAAAGGAGCCAGTATTCAAATCTAGTTCACTCTGCTCTCAACCCTAACCCTTAATTATGTAGTGAGGCAGCAGTATGGTAGACAGATGTGAATGCATGCTGTTTCCTGTGTGGAAGCCCAGCTGGCATTTTGACTTATTATCTTTTTGGTCAGAAGCATCATGATCCATGTAGATGGGCAGAGGATATTCAGAGCATCAACGGGATAGAGGGTGTCAGCTTTTGGAGATGGAACTCTGACTCTGAAGGGATCTGGGATAATGCTGTCTGTGGAGGGGAAATGCTCCCCTTGTTTAGGTGTTCTGTTAGGATAATTAATGGTCTCAGTGCTTTAAAGCATTCTTTCTTGTCTTTCAAAGACTCTTGGGACCCTTCCAATCTCAGCAACTGAATCACACGTTTTGGAGTTTAGTGCAGCCAGGTTGGGATAACCTCGTAAAGCATGTTGGAATGAGGGAAAGGATAATTCCTCTGAAGTCAAGTACAAGGGCTTCCACAGAAGCAATAGTCTCTTTGATTTTTTTTTTTTTTCCGTAGCTGGTGAAAGGAATTCTATGTTAGAGTTAAGCATGTGGTGGAACAGCTATTGAAAATGTTAAGCCACAGAAAATAACTTGGGTTAGATATGGAGGAATACTCTGTCTGGCTTCTAAGCTCTTTGTAACAGCTAGTTTATTATTATACTGCATGGGGAGTATCCGTGTTTATGGCGGATCTGAAATATCTTTGTGTGGCAAATGAAGAGCAGCATGTTTAAAAGGAAAATCAGTGTGAACCATGAATGTAATGAAGAGATTATTCTTGCTTCAAGCAATATATTGAAAGCAGCAAAGAATAAACCTTTCTTTGCAAGTACATTCAGAATCCTTTAAGCATGTTACTTGTGTCTCTTGAATTCTCCTATGGAATTTTCTTTTTCACCATCTAAAATGATTTAGCTGTGCCTGAGTTCTGGGCATGGCATAGATTTACTGCTGGTTTCTTGAGTTGTTTCAGCATCTTAATTGTACCACCATATAAAGGCAGCACTCCATGTTTGATAAGGGACAGTCGACTTGTCACTCTCATGAGTCCGGGGAAAACCTAGTTTTCAATGCATAACTTTCATTTAATTTATACTTTCCAAATTCTATCTATTCTTATAAATATACTAAATACATCCATGTCCCTCAAATCTTACTGTGCCCACATAACTGTGCGGTGTACATGATCCTCTGTTCTACCCAGAAAGACCCTTCATTCATACTTCTAGAAGCTGTTTAGTTGGATCCTGCTGACAAATCACTTTCATAGCCTCACCCTTTCCCATTTTAGTTTTCCCTTGTCCTGCTCTGTGTTTCTCTCTCTGAGTGTAAAACAAGAGGCCCAGCTCCACACTGAGACAGATTTCTGGGGAGTTATTTTCGTAAATAGCTTACAGTAATTGAGGGCTGATTATGTCCTAGGCATTGGATTAAAACTTTGTATGGATTATCTAGTTTGATCCTCACAATACCCTCATGAAGCTGTTAATGGTAATGTTCATGTTTATAGATGGGAGCATTGAAAGTGAGACAGGTAAAGAGATTTACCCACAGCCACTCACTGGAAGTGTTATTGATGCATACTATGAGCCAGGATCTGAACCCCTGTTCATATCTGAACTCTGAAACCCTGTTCCCTGGGGATGGGGAGCATCCATCAGGGGCTTGTTGCCCCAAGGAAAATAGGTAAGGGAAACCATGGGGATGGTCCTCGGCAGAGGGAGAAAGAGGTTTCCTTTGTCCTAGGCCAATATTATACTCTGCAAAGAAGATTCTGGACAGAAGATGTAGTGATGTAAGTGGATGTGACCACTTCCTTCTCCTGAGAACTCAGGGGAGAGAGATCGACATTCTCCAAAACTGCAAGTCCAAAACAAGTATTCTGAGCATCCCATCCTCTGGGTTTAGAGAGTGTCTGACACTAGAACACACACTGAGCCCGGATCGGCTGAATTCAAGCTCCCGTTCGCCTGCTTCCTGCAGACAAACAGCTGTGACTCAGCACTAATCCATCCGGCTGAAACAACTGGTCAGCCCTTCTGATCCTACGGAGGTAAATGCCTACCGAGCCTTCATAGGTAGTGGCCACAGGTTTGAAACGGGGCTTGGGAGAGACATTAAGGACCCACCCGTTGCATTGGTCACCCGGCAAAGGGAAACAAACTCTCGCCATTTGCAAGAGATACCACCATGGCAGAGAACTGACGTCATCAGACTGTGTCGGAGGAGATAACTTCATTGAAACCTGCGGTTACAGAAGTCAAACAGAACAAGAAGTAACATGAGCAGCTTCAAAAAGCAAGGAAGAAAAGGAGTACAAACAATGCAGGACAGCCTAAATATTCAGGAGGACCTAGAGTCATCAGAAAAGTGGTCATATAAAGAACTCAAGGAACACCTTAGACAGATGGAATGGAACCTTAAAGAGGATATGAGACAGCAAATTCAAGCAGTGAAAGAACACATTGAGAATGAATTATATAACCAGATAAAAGAAGAAGTTAAGCAACTTTATCAGGAGATAGAGATTATAAAAAATAATCAAACAATAATTCTAGAAATGAAGGAAACGATAAATCAAATTAAAAACTCAATTGAGAGTGTCACTAACAGAGTGGAGCAAGTAGAAGCCAGAACGTCAGATAATGAAGACAAAATATATCATCTTGAAAAGAGTCTAGCCAACTCAGAAAGGCTGGTAAAAAATCACGAGAAAAACATCCAAGAGTTATGGGATAACATAAAAAAACCAAACTTACGAGTCATCGGGATAGAAGAAGGTACAGAGATTCAACCCAAGGGAATGAGTAACCTGCTGAATGAAATAATTACAGAAAACTTTCCAGAAATAAAAAAGGAAACAGATATACAAATTGAAGATGCATACAGGACACCGAGCACACAAAATCACAGTAGACCAACACAAAGACACATTGTTATGAAGATATCCAATATACAGAACAAAGAGAAAATATTAAAAGCTACAAGAGAAAGGAGACAGATTACATTCAGGGGTAAACCAATAAGGTTAACAACGGATTTTTCATCATAGACACTGAAAGCAAGAAAGTCATGGAACAATGTATTTCAAACACTGAAAGACAATGGATGCCAACCAAAAATTCTGTATCCAGCAAAATTAAGCTTCAGGTATGACAACGAAATAAAAATCTTTCATGATAAACAAAAGTTAAAAGAATTTGCAGCCAGAAAACCAGCATTGCAAAGCATTTTGAGCAAAACACTACACGAGGAAGAAATGAAAAACAATAACCAAAACCATCAGTGGGAAGTGCCTCAGTAAAGACAGAGGGTGAGGGGAAAGATAATCATGGAGAAACAAACTAAATTTTTTTTAAAAAAGGATAAATAATCAAACATGGCTGGAAGTACAAACCATATATCAATAGTAACTCTGAATGTTAATGGCCTAAACTCTCCAATAAAGCGACATAGGCTGGTATCATGGATTAAAAAAAACAAATCCAACAATATGCTGCCTCCAGGAGACACATCTGATTGGAAAAGACATACACAGGCTGAAGGTGAAAGGATGGGAAAAAATATACCATGCACACGGTCCTCGTAAGCAAACAGGGGTGGCCATCCTCATATCGAATAAAATCGACTTCAAGACTAAGTTAATCAAAAGGGATAAAGAAAGACATTATATACTGTTAAAAGGAACCATTTACCAACAAGACATAACAATTATCAATATTTATGCACTGGAAATCAATGATAAAAGAAGGAGGGAAAAATCCTACATCACATGGAAAATGAACAATATGTTACTGAATGATCAATGGGTTACAGAAGACATAAAGGAGGAAATCAAAAAATTCTTAGAGATAAATGAAAATACAGACACAACATATCGGAATCTATGGGACACAATGAAAGCAGTTTTAAGAGGAAAATTCATCGCCTGGTGGTCATTGCTCAAAAAAAGAAAAAACCAACAAATAAATGAGCTCACACTTCATCTCAAAGCCCTAGAAAAGGAAGAGCAAAACAACAGCAAATGTAGCAGAAGGCAAGAAATAATTAAAATCAGAGCAGAAATCAATGAAATTGAAACAAAAGAAACTATTGAAAAAATTAACAAAACTAAAAGTTGGTTCTTTGAAAAAATAAATAAGATCGACAGACCTTTAGGTTAACATACATATGTACCATCTCCAAAATGTCCTTGTGCTCTTCTGTGGGCTGGTTTGTTAAATTTTGGTTTTTTTTTTGTTTGTTTGTTTTTAAGAGGTTTTTTGGGTAAGAACACTTTGTGTAAGATCTATCTTTTAGGTGGATGTGGTGGAACTTACCTGTAGTCCCAGCTACTCAGGAAGCTGAGGCAGGAGGATCATTGGAACCTGGGGGTTCCAGATCAATCTGGTGAACATAGCAAGAATTGGCCAGCCTCCCCCAAATTTATCCTCTTCACTTATTTGAATACACACAAAACTCTATTGTTAATTGTAGTTACTATGTTGTACATCTGATCTCTAGAAATTATTCATCTTGCATAACAGAAAATTTATACCCATTGAAAAACAATTCCCCATAGAAATTCACTTTTTTTGTAATTCTAAATATATTCTTCATGTAATATTTTTTTTATTAGTTGTTCACAACATTACAAAGCTCTTGACAAATCATATTTCATACATTAGAATCAAGTGGGTTATGAACTCCGATTTTTACCCCAAATACAGATTGCAGAATCACATCGGTTACACATCACATTTTTACATACTGCCATATTAGTGACTGTTGTATTCTGCTACCTCTCCTATCCTCTACTATCCCCACTCCCCTCCCCTCCCATCTTCTCTCTCTACCCCATCTACTCTAATTCATTTCCCTCCATGTTTGTTATCCCATTCCCCTCATAACCTCTTATATGTAATTTTGTATAACAATGAGGGTCTCCCTCCATTTCCATGTGATTTCCCTTTTTTTCTCCCTTTCCCTCCCACCTCATGTCTCTGGTGGACCAATGGTACAGAATAGAGGACACAGAGACTAATCCACAAAGCTACAACTATCTTATATTTGATAAAGGAGCTAAAAACATGAAATGGAGAAAGGATAGCATCTTCAACAAATGGTGTTGGGAAAACTGGAAATCCATATGCAACAAAATGAAACTGAATCCCCTCCTCTCGCCATGCACAAAAGTCAACTCAAAGTGGATCAAGGAGCTAGATGTCAAATCAGAGACATGGTGTCTGATAGAAGAAAAAGTTGGCTCTGATCTACAGATTGTGGGGACGGGCTCAAAATTCCTTAATAGGACACCCATAGCACAAGAGTTAATAACAAGAATCAACAAATGGGACTTTCTTAAACTGAAAAGTTTTTTCTCAGCAAGAGAAACAATAAGAGAGGTAAATAGGGAGCCTACATCCTGGGAACAAATTTTTACTCCTCACACTTCAGATAGAGCCCTAATATCCAGAGTATACAAAGAACTCAAAAAATTAGACAATAAGATAACAAATAACCCAATCAACAAATGGGCCAAGGACCTGAACAGACACTTTTCAGAGGAGGATATACAATCAATCAACAAGTACATGAAAAAATGCTCACCATCTCTAGCAGTCAGAGAAATGCAAATCAAAACCACCCTAAGATACCATCTCACTCCAGTAAGATTGGCAGCCACTATGAAGTCAAACAACAACAAGTGCTGGCGAGGATGTGGAGAAAAGGGTACACTTGTACATTGCTGGTGGGACTGCAAATTGGTGCGGCCAATTTGGAAAGCAGTTTGGAGATTCCTGGGAAAGATGGGAATGGAACCACCATTTGACCCAGGTATTACCCTTCTCGGACTATTCCCTGAAGACCTTAAAAGAGCATGCTACTGGGATACTGCCACATCGATGTTCATAGCAGCACAATTCACAATAGCTAGACTGTGGAACCAACCCAGATGCCCTTCAATAGATGAATGGATAAAAAAAATGTGGCATCTATACACAATGGAGTACTATGCAGCAATAAAAAATGACAAAATCATAGAATTTGCAGGGAAATGGATGGCACTAGAGCAGATTATGCTTAGTGAAGCTAGCCAATCCCTAAAAAACAAATACCAAATGTCTTCTTTGATATAATGAGAGCAACTATGAACAGAGCAGGGAGGAAGAGCAGGAAGAAAAGATTAACATTAAACAGAGACATGAGATGGGAGGGAAAGGGAGAGAAAAGGGAAATTGCATGGAAATGAAGGGAGACCCTCATTGCTATACAAAATTACATATAAGAGGTTGTGAGGGGAATGGGAAAATAAACAAGGAGAGAAATGAATTACAGTAGATGGGGTAGAGAGAGAAGATGGGAGGGGAGGGGAGGGGGGATAGTAGGGGATTGGAAAGGTAGCAGAATACAACAATTACTAATAGGGCATTATGTAAAATTGTGGATGTGTAACCGACGTGATTCTGCAATCTGTATTTGGGGTAAAATTGGGGGTTCATAACCCACTTCAATCTAATGTATGAAATATGATATGTCAAGAGCTTTGTAATGTTGTGAACAACCAATAAAAAAAAAGAACCAAAAAAAAAAAAAAGAGAGAGTGTCTGACACTAGCAATTCACTGGCCTTGGACTTTTGGAGTACTTTTGTAGTGATTGATTTTGCTTTGGACAAATATCAGGGACATAAAATTATATCCTGACATTTCTACATTCAGTAGCCAGAGTGATATTTTTCTTGGTTGTAACTTTTCATGTGGAGAAATGAGGTGAGAAAAAATCTCATAATCTTTGAACAGTGGTTCTCTCTCACCATCTGTTAATCTTAGCCGTATTAAGATCATATTATTATTTCCCAGAGTCACTGCCTCATGCCAGTGGACTAAACTTTGGTTATTCCAAAGCTGTTTTTTTTTTCTTTTCCTTGAAAAAATAAATTAGGTGAAATATTTTAACTTGAGTTAAACAGATATACCTATTTTCTACTTTTTCCTTTAAAGGTTTACCCAATTTTCTTCCCCAGGATCTTTCCCCACCATTTTTGCTGTTTTTTTTTTGCAATTAACACAAATATAATGAGGCTACTATTTAATCAAAAATAAATTAAAATGATTTTCTCTGGACCTCAAAGCAGAGGGTGACAGGGAAAAGTATGTCTAAAAAATGTAGGTTTTAGAAGCAGGATCCCTGAATCCTATGCCAATGCTAGTGTTGCCTCATCCTGTGCCTTAATTTCTCAACATGCAAAATAAGACTTTTTTTTCCGTCAGAGATCCTATAAGGATAATGTGAAAGCATATTTGAAAGATTTCTAAGCACTTAGCAGGAAAGACTTGTAATCTGCCTCCTATTATCTCGTATTATAAAGGGGACTAGCATAGGGAATAATTTGGGACCACAGTGCTATAAAAATAATTGCATACACTTATTCAACCTGTTTCTTACTCTTCCTTATACACGCCTATTCTATTAGTGTCTGCCCTTGCTCAGGCTGATAGGGTGGAAACACTCCTAGACTGGTTGGCATGGAAACTAAACCCAGAGCATGCTGGGAGCATGCAGGGTGTCCTTGGACCCAGCTGTGTGGCAGGTGAAGAAATATCACCGCCCCTCAGAAAAAAATCATTGCAAAACTAGATTAAATTAAAAGAAATATAACTGAGTTGTAAATATGCTGTTATTCTTTCTCTTAAAAAAAAGAAAAAGCACTACCCTACTTATGGTAAGTGACTTTAAATTAGCCTTTCTTGGCACATCAAAATCTGCCTTAGGAAATTATTCAGCTAAAAACTAACTAGGGCCTACATGTATCCATTGAGATAAATGCTTTTAGGGCTGTTTTCTTCTGTACCCAGTACCCATTCTCTGGAAACTTTCTCTCTCCACAAGGTGGTGAACCTTAGGCAGTCATGTTCGTACTGTGACCCACCCCAATAGGATTAGGAATGAGCCCCAGATTCAAGATAGACAATTAGATTCTTTCTCCCTGGAATTTGGAATTGGAAATGATGGATTTTATTTGGTCTGGACTATTTGCTTAAACTCTGCTATGCACAGGGAGTGTGCCAGAGATTAGTCTGGTAGGTTTTACTGTTAACTGTGTGTATGTATAAGTTTCTCTCTCCAAGTAATGTGTGAACTTGTTGGTAGCAAGAATTTAGTGTTTTGAAGTCTGAATTCATCTGAACCCACCAGATTGTTATCTTTGACATTTCAAACAAGAACTCTGAGAGCGATGAACCATCTTGAAGATTTAATCGTTCCTTCTGGGATACTGGTGGTTCCAGCTTACACGTTAAAGCTGCAAGAACTGTGAAGAAAGGGAGTTTAAGTGAGGGTGGTGTTTAGTGATTATATTAGTCAGGATCCTGGCAGCAAATAGCTGGCACACATTTTGCATAATTTGAGAATTTAATAAAGGGACTATTTAGTAAAAGCCTAGCATAGGGAAACCACAAAGGATAGTGTAATACCCTGTAGCTAGTGGGTTTCTGTTACCACTTCATTGCCTAAATGGGAAAGGTAGGGAGTGATTCTGGGAATCAGAACATGAGAAAGTGACAGCACAGGGAAGAGAAAAAAATGCAAGAGCTCTTTGCGCCAAGGGCTACCCCAAAAGAGCACAAAGTCACAGGTAGGCAACTGGGATTCTCTATTCATGAAACTAGGCTGACCTCAATCCCTCACATTAATCTTCTTCTGCTTTCCCCCATAGGTTGAGCCAACTTTTAGCCAGAACCTATAGATGCAATCCATGCAATGGAACCTCCTGCAATAAAGCAGAGTTGAGAAAGGCAGAGGATGGATCAGAAAGAGCAAATAGAAATGTACAGCTTGGGGACCTCCTGTATTTGTCAGCTTTTTGTCACTGTGACAAAATACCTAAGAAAAACAAGTTATGGACAGTGTTGTGGTTTGGAGATGAGATGTCCCCCAGAAGTTCATGTGTGAGACAAAGCAAGAATGTTCAGAGGTAAAACGATTAGATTATGAGAGTTGTAACCTAATCGGTGGATTAATTCACGAATATGGATTAATCAGGTAGTAACTGTAGGCAGGTAGGGTGGGGCTGGAAGAGGTACACTGGGGTTTATATTTTGTCCCTGGTGAGTGTACCTTTCTCTCTGCTTCCTTGCTGCCTTATCCTATCTGCTTTCCTCCTCCACACCCTTCCACTAAGATGGCAGTTGCATCTCAGGCCTGGAGCTATGAAGTTGGCTGTCTGTGAACTAAGACTTCTGAAAGTCTGAGCCAAATAAAATTTTCCTTTTCTACTATGTTGTTCTTGTCAGGTCTTCTGGTCACAGAGACGAAAAAGCTGACTAAACAGGAGGAAAGATTTATTTTGGCTTATGGTTTCAATACTTTCAGTCCATGTCAGCTGGCTCTGTTGCTTTGGGTCTGGGGTAAGGTAGGATATCATGGGAGAAAGGGATAGTGGAACTCAGCTTCTCACTTCATGGTCTCCAGGAAGGAGGCGGGGTGGGAGAGACAGACACAGGTAGATTAAGGACAGGATATAGTCTTCCAGGTCACACCCCAGTGACCTACTTCCTCCAACTAAGCCACACCTCCTACACTTTCCATCCTAATAACACCATCAACTGTGAATTAATGAGTTAATCCACTGATGAGGTTAACACCCTCACAATCCAATCGCATATCCAAAGTCCTACCTCTGAACACTGCTGTATTGAGGACAAAGCCTTCCATATATGAGCCTTTTGGGGACATTCCAGATGCAAATAATTATGCCTCCCTGTCCCATACACTCTGACTTAGGGTCTCATCTCCTTCTACCTAGATATTGGTTGATACTTCTTACCAGGTCTGATCATAGGTCTGATCATGTGACTCCCCATGTGTTTCTATTTCATCTGACACTAATTCTGCACCATCCCCATTTGCACTTTGAACCCCAGACACACAGATTTTTCTACATGCCTCTTTTTGTTTGTAGGTACTCTATTCTCTGCCTTTTGCAGCCTTTGCCAAACTTCTATTTAGCTTTTGCTAACTAAAATTCATTTTTCTCTGAAGCTTTTGCTCCCCTTTTCATAGACTAAGGCACTTTCTTAACTTGGCTAACAGTTGGCTCAACCTATGAGGAAAAGCAGAAGAAGATTAATGGGTAGGAGGAGGTGAGGGAGGGAGGTCAGCCTAGTTTCCTGAATAGAGAATCCCAGTTGCCTACCTGTAGCTTTGTCCTCCCCGATCATTCTCCACCTTTTATGTTCACGCTGTTGCGGAGCATGGTTAAGGCTGGTTTATGTCTGTCCCTCCTTCTGTGGGTCTTTGAAGGTTCTTGTGTCTGTTTCACTCACTCCAATTGGTATCTTTAACACTTAACAGAGTGCCTGGCACAGAGCTGATGCTCAGAAAATGCTTGACAAATGAACAGTTTTCTTGCTTTCAGTCATGCCTGTCTTCCATCTGCCTTCTACATTTCCACATGCCCTCCACATTAATCTTTCAAAACACCATCTCATGTGATCCCCCCATTCCTTGACCTCTCCAGTGGTTTCCCACTGAATGTGGAATGATATGCAAACTCTCCAACCCTCTACTGAGCCCTTCATCATGGGGACTGCGACTGTATTTCAATCTCATCTTCTCCTATTCCTCCCTGGCTCCCTTCCTACATTCTCTCACCCCGATTGCAAGTCCTATGGAACCACTGAGCATCCCTCACAAGCCATACTTTCCCATAATTTGTCACATTTGCATCTGTTCATCCTTCTGCCTGGAATGCCTCCTCCGTTTTCCGACTCCCTAGTAATTCTTGCCCCTTCCCAGCTCTTCTCTTCCTGAGAATGGTGGAAAATTGGCAAAGTCTTATTTTTTTTTTAAAAAAAAGATTTAGTTGTCATGGCATTTTCTCAGTAAAAATTTCCTTAAAATCTCTCCCTTGCAACTCACCTAAGTTAGCTACATTTTTTACCTCTATGGAATTCTTTTCATGCTGTGTTGACATGATTTTCTTACTTATGTGTTTCTATTGCCTTTTTTATTTTCAGAATCTAACGCAAAGCCTGGCATATATCATGTGACTAATAATTGTAACTTGAATGAATACATAGACAAATGAGTGAATTAATCAAACCTTCGTTCTATGACCCTGGACTAAGCAGAGAAAAAACAATCCCTTTCCTTTCTGGTTATTTCTACACAGCATGTGAGTCCCTTTATGACTGGAGACACAGGTATACCACACCGTGTGGAAGATGGTCAATGAAAGTAGAAAAGAGTCTTTGAGACTTTGGTCAGTTTTCTTTCAGGAAATGAGAGTGTCCTTCTTTATTCCTTTCTCTTTTCTTCAGGCCCTATTGTGGCTATGTAGGCGCCAGCTGAGCCATACTGGATCATGAATTGGAAGTCACATTTCTGAGAGTAGTGGAGTGACAAGTTAGACCCGCATCTCTGATGATAGCGGAGCTGCCAAATCAACCCTGCATGATTTATTCAGTCTTTCCAATGAGACAGAAAGAAAATATTATGTTGTTTAAGCCACTGTTACTTTGAGATTTCTCATTTTCAACCAAATCCAATCCTAATAAATAAATCTACTTAATCATTTATACTGACTGAATCAAAGTCTAATATCATGAAAAAATGAGCAAATCATGTCACATTTTACTTATTATTCCTGCTTCTGTTTTGTGACGTTTAAAACCAGCCTTCTGATAGAATTACTAAAGAGCTTAAATATAGAGAAGCGAAGGACACTGGTCTTTCTTTGTAAACATACTTATAACATGCAGTTTCAGAATTCCATCTTACTATGACAGCTGACTTTCAGTTGACAGTGTCTATACCTCACCATTACAGAAGTACTCAAAAGAGGTAAGTCTGTGCTGCCAGAGTGTTTTATTTTGCTCCCAATGGAGTAGCTTGCCTTCATTACTAGGAGGACCAGTTTACATTGGCCTGTTTATCTCAGACACATTTACCCCTCCTTTACATTCGTGCCCACAGAGCCCTTTCTGGAACCTCTTAATCTGGCTCTTCCAACATGTACATTAAATGCACTGTAGCTTCTTGTTCTTGTCCTTCAGTATTATTTTATTTTATTTATTTACTCATTTATTGGTTTGTTTGTTTGGGTTCCCATTTCAGAAAGCAGAAGATGGGCAGCTGTTCAGGAAAGGAGAATCATTATCCACTCCATCCGACAGAGTTCCGTTTTCTCTGCTTATTTGGATTTTTGTATTAGAAAAGCTAAAGAGATTTTTTGATTAGATGGATTTTTCTGGGAGTTTTCCATGAGGAATCAGCAGCCTGTGGTTATATTCCACCTATTAAAAGATGGAGTTGTAAAACTGATGTGTATGTAATCTCTTTTCAGGTTTCCACGGCAACAGTGGCAGCAATTCAGCGTACAGTAGCTTTTCCATTCTTCCTTCAAGACTTTCAGGCTGTAATATTGTTTAAAAAAAAATCTCTTCTCTTCCTTTAAAAAAAATAATGTATGTATTCCCAGGATGAGAGTCCAATAAGTAAATGGTTTTGCTACTAACAATGGTGTGATTTTGGCAAGTCAATTATCCCAATTTCCTCATTTACAAAATATAAACAAAAAAGGCATCTACACAACAGAATTGTGGGAGAGGTACATGAATTGTTTGGCACAATCTATAGCTTACGGTAGCAATTAGTAATTATCTTGAATGAAAATTTAGCCAATTGGGATACCATGTGAGATTGCAAGCCTTCAATATGAACATAACAGATAGAGTCCTTTTAGCATCTGTAGATATCCCTGACCAATAGCAGGATGGGGGAGAGGGGAACAGAGAGTTATTGTTTAAAGGGTACAGTTTCAGTTGTATAAGGTAAAAAGAATTATGCAGATGATGGTGCTCATAGTTGCACAACATTATGAGTGTGTTTAATACCATGGAATTGAACATTTAAAAATAGTTAAAATGGTAATTTTCATGTTGTGTGTATTTTACCACAAAGTGGAAAATATTATTTAATATTATATTGTATTCTGATATTGGCAGTTTGTGTTTCTCTCTCTCTTTCTCTCTCTCTCTCTCTCTCTCTCTCTCTCTCTCTCTCTCTCTCTCTCTCTCTTTCTCTCTCTCTTCCTTTCTGTTTTTGTCTTTATATTTAGAGTGAGTGGATCATTTGTTAATAGCATGTCTGTTTTTTTTTCTTTATCCAGCAAGAAAAGCTCTCTTTAATTAGCATGTTTAAAATATCTAATATAAACATTCTTTTGATTAGGTTCAAGTCTATTTGGTTTTGTTCATTCTGACTACTCTTTTTTATTCCTTATTTCCTGCTCTCCACCCCTTTTATTTTGGGCTCAATAGGTCTCCTGGGAAGGTGGTGGGGTAGGAAGCACCAGGAATCTATCTCTTCAACCTAGACAAAAATTGCACGGGTAGCATCTGCCTGATGTAACTGCTTTGGAACTCTGGGTCCTACTGAACTCTTGCAAAGTCCAGGGGAAGGTTTAGATAGTAAACTGACATCAGTTTTGGTCAGTTTGAACTCTTAGAAGCAGCTACCCATCTTTCTGCCCATCTCCTGTGCTGGCAGCCATGCATGTGCTCCTGAAGCAGCTTGCATGTCACTCGCTGGAGACAGGGTAAACAAATAGGACCCTGCGCTCAAAATATCAGAGGCCCATGTTCTGATCACTGGTGATTAGTTCTGAGGTGCAGATGGGAGGTGGGCACCGGGAACACTGAGGCCGAACCTTCTACACTTTTTTTTTTTATTGGTTGTTCACAACATTACAAAACTCTTGACATATCATATTTCATACATTCGATTCAAGTGGGTTATTTGATTCTGCAATCTGTATTTGGGGTAAAAATGGGAGTTCATAACCCTTCTACACTTTTGAAAGCCTTGCCCCCTCTGGTTGAAGGGATTTCCAAATTTAAAGGGCCAGTGAGATTTTGCTTTTCCCCCTTCTGGGAGCCAGATCTTAAAGACTCAGATACATTCAAAACCATCCACAATTAGAAGGCGCCTCTGCATATTCATGGAAAGGCACAGGTTCAGAAAAAACCTGAGAAAGCCTTAAGTTTACACATTTGGATGATCTTTGGCACAAGATAACCTACCACAACCAAGAAAACAAAAACAATAATATAAAACAACAGACTCTGGAGAAGAGGGAGAATCTGATTTCCAGAGCGACCACATTATTTAAATATTTAGTTTTCAACAACAACAATGATAAAAATCACAGTCACAAAGCATATAAAAAATTAGGAAAATATGGCCCATTCACGGGAAAAATATAAACAGAAACTGTCCATGCAAAAGGCCTGAAGGCAAATCTAAAAGATAAAGATAAAAAAAAAATTACTGTTTTAAAGGTGCTCAAAGAACAAAGGGAAGATATGGAAAAAGTCAAGGGAAAAAAGGTGAACAAAGTGAAATTATCAATAGATATGGAGCTGAAAAAGAGTAACCATGTTGTATGTTTCTGAAATCATGCTGTGATTTATCTAATTAGAGATAAATTCAAATTACAGCATTATAACTTTAGGATGCTCAATGCATTCCCCATGGTAGCCACAAAAAAAATAGCTATAGAATATACAGAAAAGTAAATGAGAAAGTATTTAGATATTTCACTACCAAAACCAACTAAACACAAAAGACCATAATGCAGGAAATGAGGAACAATAAAGCTATAAGGCATATACCAAACAAATAGCAAAACAACAGCAGTCAGTCCGTTCTTATGACCAATTACCTTAAATACAAATAAATTCTCCTGTCTAGAGATTAGAAAAATGCATAAAAACATGATTAAATCAAGTGCTGTTTATAAAAGATTCATTTTAGGTATGCATACAACAGAATATTATTCTGCCTTAAAAAAGGAAAGAAATTCTTACATATGCTACCTCATTGATAAACCTTGAGGATATTATGCTAAGTGAAATAAGCCAGTTACAAAAAAGACAAACACTTTATGATGCCACCGATATGAAGTACTAAGGTCATTCATGCAGTCATCATCCCATGAGGACACAGAATATGTCTATCAGCCCAAATGTTTTCTCTTACCTCTTAGCAGTAAATCTCCTGTCATCCCCAGCTCTTGGTAGCTATTGGCCTGTTTCAGTCACTGTAGTTTTTTACCTTCTAAAAATACATATAAGTGGAATTAAGCAGAAAAGAGTCTTTTATGTTTGGGTCTTTTCATTTAGTATTTGCCTTTGTGTGTGTTAGTAGTTCATTTTATTTCTGAGTAATATATAGGTATATGTGTGTGAAACACAGCAAAATACATGGGAATGAATGTAGTACAATTTATCCATTCACTGGAGGTGGATATTTGGTTTCTAGTTTGGGGCTATTAGGAATAAAGCTATTATAAATAATCATGTACAAGTCCCTATGTGGACATGTTTTAATTTTCCTTGGGTAAATACCTAGGAGTGGGAATGCTAGATTTTATGGTAAGTTTATTTAAATTTTATAAGAAACTGCTAATTATTTTCCAAAAGTACTGAACTTTTGCATTCTCAAAGTTTTAGTTGCTTCACATTCTTGCCCAAATTTGGTATGCCAGTCTTCTTATATTTTTGTCTCCATTGTTGATTTTATTGCTTGCATAGCTTTTAGCTTTTAAGTAATTTTTTAGTGTTTAAAATATGGGTCATTGAGGGGCTGAGGTTGTGGCTCAGTGGTAGAGTGTTCATCTCACACGTGCGAGAATCCACGTTCAATCCTCAGCACCACATAAAAATAAATAAGTGATATAAAGGTATTATAAAATGTAATAATAATAAAATAAAATATGGGTCATTGACTTATCATTATATACCTTTAAATGACATTATACAACTTCACATGCAGTCCAAAAATTTTAGAATACAATGCTTTCTTTATCCTACTCATCCTTGGTCATGCATTTTACTTCTGTTCAAAATTTCACAATACGTTGCTGTGTTAAAAATCTATAATACATTGTTATTATTTTATCATAATTGATAAAATTGCTTTAAAGAGGTAAAAAATGAGAAAAAGCCTCTTGAATTTGCTCACCCACATATTTTATCAATTACCATGGTCTTTACTTGTCCACATTGATTCAAATTTCCTTCTCATATAATCCTTCTCTTTGAAGAATTATTTTTAATATCTTACAGCACAGTGTTGTTGGTGAAGATAATTCTCCCAGGTTTTGTTGGTCTGAAAATTCCTAATTTCTCTTCTCATTTTGGAGTTGAGTTTGCTGAGTGTTATCTATTTTGGCGTCTCTCTTCCTCTCCCTTCTCCCTATTGTCCTGTGGCTGGCAGCGTTTCTGAAAAGACATCTGTTCTCATTCTTACCTAGGTAGTTACTCTGAATATAACCCTTTGTTTCTGAGTTCTTTAAAATTTTTATTTTTATAACTGGCTTTCAGCAATTTGAGTAGGATGTGCCTTGGCATAGGATCCTTTGTGTTTATTCTGTTCGGGTTCTGTTGGTCTTCTCAGGGTTATGGGGTTATAGTTCTCATCAGATATACAATGTTTCCTCATTTCTTCAAACATTTTTCTCTTCTTACCTCGCCTCTCCTTCTGAGACTACATTTATAAGTAGTTAGACCACTGAATACTGATACTATTAATGGTAATATTAATGGTGACAGGTCACCAAGGTTCTATTTTTTTTCAGTCATTTTTACTCTCTGTGCTTCATTTTTGTTACATTCTCTCTCTCTCTCTCTCTCTCTCTCTCTCTCTCTCTCTCTCTCTGTGTGTGTGTGTGTGTGTGTGTGTGAGAGAGAGAGAGAGAGAGAGAGAGAGAGAGAGAGAGAGAGAGAGAGAAGTGCTAGGTATTGAATTTACAGCCTCATACATGCTAGGCTAGTGCCTTACCATGAAACTACACCCCAATCCTCTTCTGCAATATTTAAACTGCTATTAATCCCATCTTGTTTTACTCCATCTTTTGTAATATGTAGAACACATTTAAAATAAGTGTTTGAACATCCTCGCTTAATAATTTCATCATTATCTCTGGGATGGATTTTATTGGCTGGTTTTTCTTTTGATCATGCATGATATTTTCCAACTTGATTGGGTGCCTGATAATTTTAGATTGGATGTTACAAGTTGGGAGTTTTGGGGTTTGGGTTGCTGGATTTTGTTACTTTTATTTCAGTAGTGTTGGATTTTTGAAACTTTTAGAACAGGTTCAGTTCAATTTATTCTATAGCCGCCTTAGCCCTACTATTAAGGCTTCTGAAGTTTCTATATGATGTCCAGAAGTTGGAAGTCTTTCCACTCTGGTTGGTGAAACTACCTATTTCCAGCTTGTGAGAGCTCTGGAAATTGTTCTGCCTACTTCCACACAGTGACCTGAGTAGTTTCTCTCATAGAATAAGTTTATCAACACTCATTGAAAGTCTCTAGTGGATCCTTCTGCAATTTTCTGGAATTTTTTTCTCTGTGTATATCATTCCTTCTCCATATTCTAACTTACCAATTCTAGACATTTCTGCCTCCTCAATTGGAAGAGATTATTGGACTCTATATAACTTCTCCCTCCCTGCACCGAATCCTAGAATTTTCTTCCAGTCATAAGCCAACTCAATGGTAAGGTTCACACTGGTTTATCTTTTTCTTAGAGATCACAATTCTGCTTTACCTGTTGTCCACTATCTGAAAGGTTTCATCAAATATATTTTCTGTTTTCTGATAATTCTCGGTATCAAGGTAAATCTGGTCCCTATTATTTCCTCATAGCTGGAGAGTGAATGTCATTGTTAATTTTCTACTTTTTTAAAACTTTGAGCCATTCTATTGGGTATGACGCAGAGTTTCATTGTGATTTTAATTTTTTTTGATGACTAATAATGTTGAATCTCTTTTCCTATACTTGTTTTCATTCTCATATCTTTTTTGTTGAAGTGCATATTCAAATATTTCCTCCATTTTTAAAATTCTCAGCAAATAAGATTTTTTTATGTATTTTCACCAGAAGGTCTTAATCAGATATATATTTTGCAAGCATTTTCCCCATAGTCTTTGGTGTAACTTTTTACCTTGTTAGGAAGGTTTTAAGGAGAAAGATATTTAAAATTTGATAACATTAATACATCAATTTTCCATTTTATAATTCATGCTTTTTTGTGTCCTAAGAATTTTTGCCTAAATCTAGATAAAAAATCTCTTTGTTTTGTATTCCTCTAGGCATTTTATAAATTAGCTCTTACATTTATAACTATAATCTATTTCAAGTTAATTAATGTAAATCATGAGAGATAAACATCAAAGTTTACTTCTCCCATATGGATACCAATTGTGCCAATCAAAAGACTATTTTTACTGTATTGAATCATTTTAGAAAATTATCCAAGTTAAACATCTCATTTTCCTTTCCATCTCCCATGTCTGCCTCCTTTCCTCCTTACCACATACTTCTCTCCATCCATCATTCATCTATCCACCCATCTGTCCATGCATCTATCTACAACTTACCCATTCATCCACCCACCTACCTCTCCATTTCTTGGTCCAGAAAAAAACTAAAGTCTTCATATCACAATCTTCCACTTTCAGAGGCTGAAAATCTGCCCCTAACCCTATTATATTCCCATAACCAGTACAGGGAATCTAACACATAATTTTTATCATGTGTTTTTAAAAGAAATTCAGAGAATTTTACCAGTGTGATTGTTTAAGCCCCAAACCAATATTTTCTTCAAGAAAAAAAATTTTTTAAAACTTTTTAAAAATTTAAAATACTGGACTGTGGCTTAAAAGGCAAACAGGATTGGGGTTGTGGCTCAGTGGTAGAACGTTTGCCTAGCATGTGTGAGGCACTGGGTTCAATCTTCAGCGCCACATAAAAAAATAAACGAATGAAATAAAATTTTTTTAAAGGCAAACAGACAGAAATATAGACTATTTTTTTATTCAGTGCAAAATAATGCCAGTTGGATTTTGAGTTCTGAAGTGATCTGGGGTTGGATGTGGTGACACTCGCCTGTAATCCCAGTGGTTTGGGAGGCTGAGGCACGAGGATTGCAAGTTCAAAGCCAGCTTCAGCAAAAGTGAGGCACTAAGCAACTCAGACCCTCTCTCTAAATAAAATACAAAGTAGGGCTCGGGATGTGGCTCAGTGGTAAATGTCCCTGAATTAAATCCTCCATAACCTCCCCCCTCAAAAAACAAACAAATAAACAAAAACTTGAAGTGATCTGGGATGCAAAAGTACATATGAAACCCATATTGTTTAAGACTTACCTTTTGAAAAAGTATTCCTTCTGAAACAGTTTGAGAAATTGCTGTGAAAATCCTTTTGACAATTTAAGAATCATTATTTGAGGAAAAAAATATTATATTTCACTAGCATTCAGTTTTCTCTGGTGTTTCACTGCCCTTAATTACATTATTAAACAGCATCAACTTCAAATATCACAAGAGGGAAGAAGAAAGAAACCATCTGGAATTTGTTTCTGTTGGAAACAAGATTGCTAATTGTACTTGGTCGCATTCTTGAAAACTCGTACTACTCTTTGAAAGGTTTTCTGTTTATAGGACAATCAGAATATTAGAACATTGTGTCTAGCCTTTTATTTGAAGAGGGGTTTGTAGTTTGAAAAAACACTTTCATGCCCATTATCTTATTTGTTTATCATCATATTCACCCATTCATTAAACAAATATTTATTGAGGGTTTAACTCTAGGAGGCACTGAAAACACAATATTGAAACCAATGATTTTAAAATGTCTCCATTTGGTTCTAGTAGCTGAATTTATTATCTCCAGCTTGTTTATCTTCCCCAGACATCTGAGAGAGTGTATCTAACATTTCTACTTGGATTTCTATATGTATCTCAAAATTAATTGATACATCTAAAACCAAATTTTCATCTCTGCTTATATCCTTCTCCTTCTTCCATCTCTTTCCAGTTGCTCAGGCTAAAACCTGGGACACATCCTGAATTCCTTGCCTCTCCCACTCCAACCTGCATCCAAGCTGTGTCAGGCTATCCTGTGGCCTCCACCTTCAGAACACATCTGGAGTCAAATCTCTTCCCGCGGTATGGCTGCCACCTTACTTAAAACACCTTCATTCTTATTTGCATTACTGTTCTGATCTCCACAGGTCACACTGTTTCCAGTAAGGCCCTTCTTCACTCTCTTGTCCACCCAGTAGCCACAGGGGCCTCATCAAACAGAAGTCACCCCTCCCCCTCAACAAGCCAGTGTTCTCTTCTGTCTCAGAGTCAAATCAGAAGTCTTTGTTGTGAGTCCTGCATGGCATTCTGCCCCTCTTCATCTCTCCCATGGTGCACCTTCCTTGCTCTGCTCTTGCCACACTGCCCTGGGGAGGACTAAGCCTGCTCTTGGCTCCTCGTGCTCCCACTTTCTGGAATACATTAGCTCCAGCTATGTACAGGTCTAGCTCCTTTCTTCTCTTACATCTCTGTTAAAATGTTACCCACTCAGAGGCCCTCCTTGGCCACCCTGTATACATGTCACCCCCCAGTGATCCATTTTACTACCTTACCTGCTTTATTTTTCTTCAAAGTACCTATTGCCACTGGATATGTTATAAAATGATTATTTGTTTAAGGACTAACTTCTCTATTTAAAAACAGAGACTTAGTCTTCTTATTTTATTTAGTGATACAACTCCAGTGTACAGAACACATTCTGGTACCTAGAAGCCACTAAATAATATTTGTTGTATGAACTCACAAAGAAATAAAAGGTCCTTACCTCCATAATTCTTATACTGTAATTGGGAGATTTAGGCAGCCAACAAAAAAGCAGAGCTTGGAAAAGGAGTTAGAACTCAGAGATGTGACGGAGTGGCCATGTGGTTTATGGGAGACTCTTTAGATAGGGTACCTCTCAGAAGAGGTGGCATTTAAAGTAGGACCTAAATAACAGAAAGAAATTAGTCTTGCAGAGGAATCAGTATTACTTTTTCATCCGTTTTATGGATCTAAACACTAAGGCTAAAAGAAATCATCTGTCTTTTTGCATCTTTTAAATTGTAGAAGTGAATTTACATCCCAAACTCTGACCTCTAGTGGTTCTTCCTGTTAAACTTCAAAGGCTTTCACAACACTTTTTATAAGTGCTGACTAAAATGCAACACTTACAAAAACATAAGCAAAATGAACAAACAAACAAACAAACAAAAACCCAATCCAGCCTATGTCTCTGCTAACTTAAAGCAAGATTCACCACCCAGTCTAGGCTGGTTGGCTGCTGGCCACATGGAGACAGTTGGAAAATATATTTAGTTTTTCCTGTTCCATTTTATATCCAACCTTTGTATTTGAGTCTAGGGAGCACTGAGCTAGGGGAAAAAAGAAAGTCCACGATTGTTCTCACTCAGACAGCCACTTCTTAAAAGTCATTTCTCTTAATTCTGCAAAATAGTCCCAGAGGAGTGACCTCGTTCAGTTGCACAGTGCTGAGCTTGTCCTGGAGTTTCTGGAATGCTGCTCCAAGATTTCTCTTTTACAATGGTCAAGCCATGCTGGTTGTTTTCAAGTCCTTAGAGTTCTCCTGGGCTTTTTTTTTTTTTTTTTTTTTTTTTTCAAACACAGAGAGCAATGCAACACTGAATCCTCCCTAGTTTTATTCTGGCTTCCTGCAGCTAAGGATAATTTTGCCTTGAAACACTAAGGCTCCCCTCCCCTTTGCCTTGTAAGTAGCCAGTGAGCCTTGGGAGAGCATGATTGAGAACACCCTTGGGGAAAAAAAAAAATGAAAGAAAGCCCTAGTGAGAAGATGACCCATTCTGATAGTGGCTTGAGGCCTACTTTGGAATAATACCCAATGGCACAAAACTTTGAAAAGCAGAAGCAAAAATTCAAATATTTGCTCATCCTGGTATTTAGTGAATTACCCACTAAATACTTTCTTGAATGATTTCTGAGTATCTCATATTTTTTTTTTTCTTTTTTGTATGCATGTATTAACCTAGGGCCTCATACATGCATACAAGTAGGCAAGTGCTCTACCAGTACTGAGATACAGTCCCCCTCTCTTTTACATTGAGACTGTTTTGCTAAATTGCTAAATTGATCCTCCTACCTCAATCTCTCCAGTAACTGGGATTAAGGAATGTACCACCACACTTGGCTTCTAGTTTTTATTTTTATATACATGACTTAATTTATTTCTAGGTCCACTTCCAAAAATGCAATGTGGAAGGGAGCTCTTTCTCTGTAGATAAACAGTTGGAATATATTAGGAGTACTGGCTTGCTTAATTGTGGAAGCTGAGAAGTCCTACTACAGGCTATTGTGAGCCCGAGAACCAGAGAGGCCTCTAGGGTTGTCACTGTAATTCTGAAGGCCCAAGAGCCCAGGAAGCCAGCATCTGGTATGAGTTCAGAGTCCAAAGGCCAGAGAATCTGGAGTTCTGACATCCAAGAGCAGGAGGGCAAACAGCCTTATTAAGACTAATTTAAGGGACAGGGGTTGTGGCTCAGTGGTAGAGCACTCGCCTAGCACATGCGAGGCCTTGGATTTGATCCTCAGCATCACATAAAAGTAAATAAATAAAACAAAGGTATTGTGTCCATGTACAACCAAAAAAAAAAAAAAAAAAAGACTAATTTAAGGTATTATCAAAGAAGAAAAGAGATTAGTAAGGTCTCTACCTGTGAGGAAGAGAGGGATATGCTAGTCAGAGGACCAGAAAATGGTTAACTAGAAAGTCCTGCTGAGAATGTTCCAAGATACAAAAGAAAAAAAGGGGAGTATTGGCTAGTCAGTCAAATCTAGAACTTCTCAAAAGCAAATTAGAGGGGGCTGAGTTCCTATAGATCCAGAGAGTGTGTGTGTGTGTGTGTGAGGGGCATCATATCACACCCCAGCATAGTGTAGTCACATGAATTGGCTTTGCTAATGGGGGTGGGGGTGGGGCTGCAGGTGGGCCTTTTGGCATGCTGGAAATAATAGCACGATGTATGCTTGATGAAAATAATTTAGTGAAAGCACATGATTGCTACATGCAATTAGAAGTTGGAATAAAACATGATTGCTGTTTTCATGTTTGCATATGTAGGATTATATTATAATTAAATGGAATAGTAACAAGAGGTGTGTGTAAATTATATTTCTGGCTTGTGTGAAATATAGAAACCAGTGGAGGTGGGCCTGGGGCAGTGGAAAACTGTCTGTCTGGGGGGTCTGTTTATGCCAGGAAATCCTGGCACCTTGCTCAGAAGCTGAAACTGTTGGGTACTTGGCTGTTCAGGTGAAAAAACCACCAAGATCTTAGCTTTGAATTGTCAAAAGACTAAACTTTTACAGTTTAGGCTGTTCAGGTGAAAAAACCACCAAGATCTTAGCTTTGAATTGTCAAAAGACTAAACTTTTACAGTTTAGTGAGCGACGCAGGCTTCTGTAACTAGCTTGAGATTACTTTGTCAATGTCAGACTGTGCCTTGCTGAAAGCAGTTTTTCCAGGGAGGGCTCTGTTCTTATTGGCATATAGATTTGATCAAGGCAGCTCTGTTCACCCACATCTCTACCAGCTCATGACATTTGACATTGATCTTTTTTTTTCTTTTTTTCCTGGCTGTCTTTATTTTGCTTGAAGCCATGGAATAATTGGTTGACTGTTCCTCATTAAATGTTAACTATTGATTATAAGCCTAAGTACCTTGGACTTTAGGGTGTGAGAATGAGAATCTAACATTCACAATAGATAGATTATGGTTAATATTTGTTACATAATGATATTGTTAAACTATAGATGGGACCAAGAAGAAAGAAACTGGTTTAGGGAACAGATCTATTGAATCTGAAGTACCAATGGAATACCCAAATTACAGTGTCCGTGGGAGTAGTTGTTATGTATGGATCTAGAGCTCAGGAAATACAGATTGAACAGGTTGGGGATAGAGATTTCGGAGTCATCAGTATGTATAGGTGATGAATCCAAACCATACAAGTGTAGGAAATAACCTGGGATGATGCAGAGAATGAGAAACTAGTTAAGAGTAAATCACTGGAGAACATAAATGTTAAGGGTGAATGGAGACAAAAGATCTCAGAAACAGGAGGTATTATGGACTGAACATTTGTGTTCCCTCAAAATTCACATGTTGAGGGCTGGGGATGTGGCTCAAGCCGTAGCGCGCTCGCCTGGCATGCGTGCGGCCTGGGTTCGATCCTCAGCACCACATACCAACAAAGATGTTGTGTCCACCGAAAACTAAAAAATAAATATTAAAAAATTCTCTCTCTCTCTCTCTCTCTCTCTCTCTCATTCTCTCTTTAAAAAAAAATTCACATGTTGAAATCTAACCCATCATGATGGCATTTGGAGGTGGGGTCTTAGGAGGTAATCAGGTCCTGAGGGCAGACACCTCATGAGTGGGGTTTGTGCCCTTACGAGAAGAGGTCAGGAAGCTCCCTCACTCTCTTTCCACCATGCGAGGAGCTGGCACCTGGATCTCTGACTTCCAGCCTCCTGAAGTATGAAAAATAGGATTCCATTGTACATAGGTCATCAGGCTGTGGTCCTTGGTCAGACTAAGAAGGAAAAGAAGAAACCAGAGATATAGAAAAATCCAGAGGAACTGGTATCAGGAAAGTTATGAGAGAAAGAGAGTGACAGTGTGAACGTTACCAAGAAGTCCAACGCTATAAGACGGAAAGGACTGCAGTTCAAATGGATGATGATGGTTGGATAAAAGAGCCAGATCCCACAGGTATATGTCTGATCTTTTAAAATGACTCTAATGAAGCTTGGGCCAGTCTGTGTTTTGACCTTTCCCCTGGTATCTCTTGACTGTCTATTTGCTAGCTCCTGATTTTTGACTGGCTGATTATAACTCCTGCTGTTTTTCTATTTGAACCCCTGGACATGGATCTTAGCATCCCCGGGAGTACCAGTCACACCCCTTCTAAGTTGTTCAGTAAGAACTTCTTTGGACTATTCTGTTTTCAGCTTCCTTGGACAGAGGAGAAAACGAGACCATTGACTACTAGGTGGTTGGGCAACATTTTTAGCAGAGTTAGAGGAGCCAGTCAGGACTGACGAATGGTGTGGCAAAAGCAGGCATCCAGGAGGGTGTTCTCGGGGCCCTTGTGCCCTAAAAGGCAGAGGAAAGAAAGGGCCTAACACGCTGCTGCTGGGCAATGCTGGCCTGGTTAGGGGGCACCCAGTCTCCTTGTCCTTCTGCTAAGGTGAGTTTGGAATGGAAGAGCAAGTTGCAAGGAGCACACTCAAACCCGGCAGGTGGAATATGGCTATGGAATGAGGTAAGAATTTCCTCAGAATTTATACATCTGCCCCAACATTACTGCCCACTCTAGGAGCCTCCTGTTGTCAGAAGGATGTTGTTCCAGGGTCCCACTTATTACTCTGGATGCCTTTAGGATGCTTCATCCCCTTCAAGGATTCCCTTCATCCCATTCTGTATTAATTGTCATTGCTGCACAACAATTAACACAGATATAGTGGTTTAAAAACAAGATCTGATATTATCTCATAGTTCCGAAGACCAAAAGTCCTTGTGGGGATGCCTGGATATTTCTGCTCAGGCTAAAATAGAGACATGAGCTCTGTTGAGTTCTTAGCTGGAGGGGTCTGTGGGAAGAGTCTGCTCCTAAGCTCATTCAAGTGCTTGGCAGATCCGGTTCATCCTTGGCTCTCAACTGAGGGCCACTCTCATATTCTAGAGGCTGCTCACATTCCTCATGATGTAGCTCCTCTAGCTCCAAAACAGCAGTGAAAGGTAAAGTCATTTTTTATACTTGGGATCTCTCAGATCTCTCTTCTTCTACTGTCAGCCAGAGAAAACCCCCTACTCTTAAAGAGATCAAATTATTTAGATTGGCTCACCCAGGTCATTTCTCTATTTATTTTTTTATTTGGTACCACCCGGGATTGAACCCAGAGGTGCTTAACCACTGAGCAACATCCACAGCCCTTTTTTTCAGATATACATTTTAGTTAGAGACAGGTTCTTCCTGAGTTGCTTAGGGCCTCGCTAATTTGCTGAGGCTGGCTTTGAACTCTCAATCCTCCTGCCTTAGCCTCCTGAGTTACTGGGATTGCAGACATGTGCCACCACGCCCAGCTCATTTCTCTATTTTAAATTAAAATGATTAGATCTTTTATACCTGCAATATCTTATTTGCCATGTACAATAAAAGCTGAATGCTTATGTCTCCTGGCCCCAAATTCATATGCTGAAATTCTAACCTTCAGTGTGATTATATCTGGAGGTGTGATCATATCTGGAGGTGTGATCTTACAGAGGCATTTAGATCACGACAGAGACCTCATAAATGGAACTAGTGCCCTTATAAAACAAAGTCCTTGCCTATGATCCCAGATGCTTGGGAGGCTGAGGAAGGAGGATCACAATTTCACCAGCCTCAGCAACTTAGAGAGACCCTGTCTCATAATAAAAAATAAAAAGAGCTGGGATGTAGCTCAGTGGTTAAATGCTTCCGGGTTTAATTCCTGGTACCTGAAAAAAAAGGAAAAAAAAAAGGTGGGGAGGGAACTTTGGGAACTTTCCTCACCCACTCTGCCTTGTGAGGACATAGTAAGAAGGCAGTTGATAATGAACCAGGATGTGGACCCTCACCAGGCACTGAATCTACTGGTGCCTTCATCTTGGACTTTAACCTTCCAAAGTAGTGAGAAGAACTTTCTGTCATTTATAAGCCACCTAGTGGACCAAGAAACGATGTGATGTGGCAAAATCCTAGGAGTGACAGAAGTGGTATCTCAGCATATCCACAGGGAAAGAACTGCAAAGGTGAGGGTCTTTGAAGTTCTTGGAAATCTGCTGCTCAACTTTGGCAGCCTTCATTTTTTTTTAAAGCTGTCTGTAGCCCTGTCTTTTTTTTTTTTTTTTTAAAGCTTAGATTTGCTCTTTTGGACACAAAGTCACACAGTGAATAAATTGGGTGATAATTGATTTCCTTTTTTAAGAATGGATTTGGAGGGGCTGGGGATGTGGCTCAAGCGGTAGCGCGCTCTCCTGGCATGCGTGTGGCCCGGGTTGGATCCTCAGCACCACATACAAACAAAGATGTTGTGTCCGCAGAGAACTAAAAAAAATGGATTTGGATAGGATAAAGGCATGAGAGTGTTTTGCTTCCATGACCCACAAACAAGATCTGAAAGTTATTTCAGCATGGTGGCTTTCTTATTTCACATTTGATTATACTACTGCTAAGGGAAGGTTTTTTTTATGGAAACCAGTGTGTTGGGGGAAAAATTAAAACAAAACAAAACAAAACATTTGAATGGAGGCATAAGTATGTGAAGCCCCAAATTCCCTTCCTCAGTTTTAGATAAACTGTTCTCCTGGGCCCAACACTTATTCACTAGCAATGGAATTTGTGTCTTAATTTTCCCTCCCCTCCCACCTGCAAGTGACACTGGGCCAGAGGGGGAAAATTCCTGTCTAGCTCAGCAATTCTACGGAGGAGCAAAGCCTCCTGGGCACTATCTGGAGAGAGATTGAAAGGCAGGCTTTTGCATTTCTGTGGGGTTTGGACAGGCCATGCATCTACCGCAGGTGGGTGGTCTACATGATCTGCAGACAGTTTAACTCCTCAGGGTTTTGGGTCCTGGGATATGCCTAATATTTCAAAAGCAACTCAATTCTGGATAGTTTTCTGGAGGCAGAACCTCAGAGACAAAACTGATCTCATGAAAATAAGGACAGGCAGCTGAAGTCGAGGTCCCAGAGGGAGCTGTTTTTCCTCGAACTTCCTTTATTTGACTTTCTTTGGCCAAAAAGTAAGATAAATAACTAAATAACAAAGCCTATGTGAGAAATCATCGTCCTAAGTTTCTCCCTTTGCTCGCTGCTCCCCAGCTTTGTCCAATAGTGAGAGGGAGGATTGGCAGCCAGGGAGGAAGAAGGAAAGTCTCCGTGGACTAACCCTTTAGATTAATGTCGTCATAGAAAACAACACTGGACCTAAGGCTCAGTGTCAAATTCTATAATAATAGGGGAGAGACAGGACATATTTATCCACCATGAGAACCATTTCAAAGAGTATTCTATCCCTTGTATTGGGGTAGAATTTTTTTTTTTTTTAATTTGTAAGGTTAGGATTTGTAAGACAGGCATTATATAGATGATAGGAAGAAATAATGGCCTGATTAAGTAGCTGAATTCTTCTTGGGATACTAGCTTGGGATACTCAAAATATTTTGTGTGTTTATATTCATCTTATAGATTTTTCATTGTGTCTGAGCAAGATTCCCTTTCAACCATCATGCATCTTAAATAAACTGTCATTTTCTATTTTTCAAGGTGCTGGCCCTAAGTTACTTTAACCAAATCTTTGAAACAAATTAATTAGCTTAAATATTTAATAAAACTAAATTTTTTCTTTTGCCATATTGCTTTCCTTTCCTTTCTCTGGCCTAGAATACAGACATTTTCAAATTGAAGACAATTCTGTAATACAGCTTGAAGTATCGTGGTAGATAGAGATTGGATTTTGAATGTCTTTGAAACAGGAGTTAAAACTTAGTTTGCCATCTATTTAAAAATTACTCTCAAAGCCTTTGTGATACGGAGATTTAGCTATCAACAATAAGTAGAGGGGAAATTACTTAGAAATAATATAATGGAGAGGTGGAATGCATGGGCTTCTAAGTCAGACAGACCCACTGACAACACCTGGCCCTGCCTCTTACATAACCTTGAGAAAATTATTTCACCCTTCTGAGCCAGTTTCATCATCTATAAATTGGGAATAATGATAATGAATACTATAGGAGGTAATACATAAAACTAGAACTCAGGAAATACTTAAGTATTAGCTATTAATATATTTTTCCACATTTGAGGACTTCAAGCACAATTATTTTTAAAACTTGGTGGCTTACCAAAATAAGTAAATAAATAAAATAAGCAAAAAGAAAAAAAAAAAAACTTCCCGTAAAGACTGAATCATTAGACTCTTGGAAGAAGAAGCTTCTTCTCCAACTCCATTAACCTCAACCCTGAACTTGAACATCTGCCTCAAGAGTGTAGAAAGGATTGCATCTTCTATTGCTTACCCAAATATTCCCCTCACCCATTTCCTCTTCTTTTTGAAAATCATCCACTAGTTTGTCAACAAAGCATTGATAGTCATTTCTGTTTGTCTGGGCTGACTGGTTTCCTGAGTGCTGGTAGAAGTGGTAGCCTTCACCTGCCCTAGTTGGGCTCTCTGATTTGTCTGAGTTGCTCCTACACTTGCCCTTTTGAAGGAAGTTAAGTTATATTCCAGGCCTTGTCTTGAAATGACTTTGCCAGTTACAATGTCTTTCCTTGATAAGCAACCCTAGCAATAAGAAATGACAAAATGACACTAAGTGCTTTTCTCTCTGAAAGTAAAAGTTCATTTCTACAATTTAGGAAGCTGAAGGAGACAGAGAGAGGGGATGGGGGGGGTTGGAGAGAGAGATTTTGCATATGTTTTAATAGGTGTAACACAGCCTATTATATGGAATATTGGGAAAGCAAAATATGGGGTTTTTTTCAATGACATGTTTGCTCTTATATAAAATAATATTCTTGGATATGCTAGAGTAGGAGTTTGCAAACTATGACCCATGGCCAATATGTTCTCCTTGCTTGTTTTGTTAAAAAAAAAAATAGTGTTAACATAGTCAGGCTCTTTCATTTACATACTGTCTATAGCTGCTTTTGTTCTATAACAACTGAATTGAGTAGCTGCAACAGAGACCTTGTGGCCCACAAAGTCTAAAATATTGACTCTAGCCCCTTAAAGAAGAAGTTTCTGGTCCCTGTGCATTTAAAATAGTATGAAGCATCCTCAAAGCCTATGTGGGTTTGCCTGGTGTGGATACAGCAGCTTATCACAATTTCCTGTACAGTTCCATTAAACATTATTTCCCTATTGCTCTCATAAGCATCCATGAAGAAATACATCAATTTGATAGTATGTGTTGTTCCATGGTTTTAAAAAATACAGCCCCTATAGGTAGAATGGCAGGCTTCCTGAAGAAGATGGAACAACAGAAATCAGCAGAGGCTACCACTGTGTTGAACCAGTGTGGCTGTTGTTAGTCCTGAGGCTTTCTGGGTAATTTGAAAATGTCCACATATTGCAACATGACTCTTCATGTTAGAACACAGATTAGAATTTTCTTTTCTTCAGGCTCCCCCCACCTCCGCCAAAAAAAAAAAAAAAAAAGCAAAGGGAATTTAAATCAGTGAGTGGTTCCCTAGCCTCCCTCCTCCTCTATGCCTATGGCTATGAAACATGTTTTTAAGAAATATTTTTCAGGCAAACAAGATTCCTGACATGAACAGGGCTGAAAAACATTATTATCTTGTACAAGATAACTTGATAACAGGGTACTCTGAGACAATACCTTACACTTGTTCCATAGCATTTTTTCGTGCTTGTGGGATTTATGGTGATGGGCAAAGTCAAGTCTGTTACACTAAACCAGAGAGCCTAAGAAGAGAACAGAAATCATACAAAGAGGAGCACTGTTGAAGGAAAGATAAACCCTAAAACAATTTATTGTTCCATTGCTTCCAATAAAAGAAAAACTCACAACAAAACACATAACAGAAATAACTGGAAAATGAGAAAGGACCATCTATTATTTGGGAGTTATTCTTTTAATACACAGCTAAGTGCATAATTATTTCACACTGCTCGAAACTTAAAATGCTTGACTTACTAACGAATTAATTTTCTTACATAACTGCCCCACCTACTTCATGCAATTCCCTTAGCTGCCATGAGGAGGACAAAGTGGAACTATTTTGGGAACTCGAAGTCTATAAAAGTAGAAAGTTCTGCAACTTTGAATAAACAACAGCTAAGGGAGTTGGTTTGGGCGTGTAATATTAGACACTGTTCATTATCGGCATCTCCACCCACCCCAGAAAAACATGGGATGCTATGCCCAGACTCAGGAAAGTGGACCTGCCCAATTCCAAAGCAAGGATGTGAGTCTTTGTGTTTTATGAAGACAGTAGAACAAAAACCCAAGTATCTCATTTGGCTACAGTGTGAGAGCAAAATAGCTAGATAAAAAGCAGGAGTCTAGATACAGGACCATTTGGGAGGCCAATGGAGACTAGGAATGAATGGAGAAGTGAAATAACCGGCGACATTTGTAGAGAAGTATTTGGGGACAGATGGGATGGGAAAATTTGCTACTGGCATTTCCACGAAAGTATCTATAGACTGCCGGGCATATCTCAGAGCTATTAGTGTTGTATTAGTCAGGGCCCCATCAAGGGTCAGAAATCACAAGCACTTATTTTAATAACAACAATGCTTTTAATACAAAAAGATTAATTAGATATTAAAGAATCAAAATGTCAAAATTAGAACCTAAGTTTTCAAAAAGGTGGCAATTGATGAAAACAGCTACTGCCACTTGGTCTGGGTGAAAAAGAAGGGCTTCCTGGGATTGAAAAACTGACTTTGAGGATGGGTTGTCATTGTCATCTTGGGCTGCCATAACAAACTACTATAGGCTCTGTGACTTAAACAATGGACATTTTATTTTCTCACAAATTCTCTCCAGGGGAGAATCCACTTCTTTGCCTTTTTTGACTTCTAGAAACTAGACTCTTTGTCTCACACCCCCTTCCTCACATCAGCCCACCCTCTGCTCTGTCATCATCACGTGACCTTCTCGGATGGGGCACACCCAGAGAATCCGGGATGTTCTGCCTCATCTCCAGGTTTATCACTTAATCACATCTGTAAAGTCTTTGCCTCATTAAATAAAATATCCACAGGTCCTAGGATTAGTACCTGGACATCTCTGAGGGGGGCAATCATTGTGTCTATGTGCTAGGGGAAGTTATATACCCAAACAATCCAGCCCTGGCCATGTAGATTCTACATTTTTCCCAATACCAGAGATTCTTAGAGGGTCTTTAATGGCACTGAGGTCCTCACTAAGCAGGGTTTGTGCCCATGAATATTTAACTGATTTGTCTCCTGAAACTCTCAGGTATAGGAATAAACTAGAATTAGTTAATTTGGTGTCATTATGTTATTGCAGAAATGGTAACATTTCCAAGTATGCATTCATCATCCAGTAATTGTTGTTAACCACCCCGAATCACTGTGTGGCTCATAAATTATTCTATAGCACTGGCAGGCAGAATTGCCACTGTTGGCAAGTCTTAAGATGCTCTTTCATTTTTGGCAGCGTGGTTTTGCTCTAGCTGTCTTCATTCATCATTAGGAATCATAATTCTTCATAAAGTCTTTAACCCTGCATTTGAATCTCCCCAAGAGACAAACTCCACACATGCTCCTCACCAGGGCCCCTGGGCCTCTGCTTCTGGGTCATTATAGCACTCTGTGGGCCTTCAGTAATCTTGCAGACAGTTTGTCTGGTTTGTGAATATTCATTGCAATTTAATTCACATTAAACTGGCCTCCAGGTACTAATGTGGCACTTAGGGGAATCTTGCTAGACTACTTGACTTTTTGCAGAATACCTGCATTATATAGAGCCATGCATTGCAGAATATCTGCAGAAGTCATTTAGCCCTCCCTTGAGGCCATTGTCCTGCCTTTTATAATTCACAGTCTTTAAAGGGCCACCTAAAATCCCACGCTGGAAAGAATTCCTGTTGAATTTCCATTCTCCTAATAGGAAGCACTTGGTGAAGTTCAAGTGTTCAGGGAGGGTGCTTCTCAATCACTGTTGAAGGGTGTGAACTGTGGGGCCAGAGGGCAGATGCTGACACGTGAGTCCTGGGGAGGATGCTGATGTCAAGGCCAGAGCAGCAAATCCAAAAGAAGTTTCATTCATCAAGGAGGCTTCAGCAAACCTGGGAAGATAAATTGGCCTGCCAAGAATCAGGGGATTAAGGATACAGGAGACAGAAGTGAGGAGAAGCTGGAGGGAATGGACTATAGGGAATGGTGAGTGAATGTGGAGAGAAAGCACAAACATCTGTAGCATATTTTATTTTCAATTTTAGTGAATTTGAGAGATTAAGCTAGATGCATTAAAAGTGCATATTCAAATATGCACCATAATGTTGCTTACAGCAGCAAAAAAAAAAAAAAAAAGCTGAAGAATCAGGTTTAATAAATTACAATCTCTGTGATAGACTATTTTGCTCTTGATAGAGAAGAAATGAACAGCTGGGCTTGGCGGTTCATGCTTGTAATTCCAGCGGCCTGGGATGCTGGGACAGGAGGATCTCGAGTTCAAAGCCAGCCTCAGAAAAGCAAGGCGCTAAGCAACTCAGTGAGACCCTGCCTCTAAATAAAATGCAAAGTAGGGCTGGGGATTTGGTTCAGTGGTTGAGTGGTCCTAAGTTCAAGTCCCAGGACCCCCCCACCAAAAGAAAGGAATGAAGGAGATTTGTATGTGCTGTGATAGAAAGACTACCAAGATCTACTATTAAGTGTGTGTGTGTGTGGGGGGGGGGAGTAAGGTGCAGAATATGTACAGGCAGATAAATGAATGTTGACTTTTTGTTTCCTGAAAGGGAGGACAAGAAAGTGATAACAGTGGGTCCTTCAGGGAGTTATATTTCAGGAAGTGAAAGGACCTTATACATTTCTATACAGTTTGAACTTTCTGATCAGGTATCTATATTCTTTTTGTTGCTCTTTTAAAAAAATATCAGCTGATGTGATCTGGGTGTTAGGATGGGGATCCTTTTTTGTTTTCTTCTTTGTACTTCTTTGCAATTTTAAATCCAATGAATATTATTTTTTTAAAAGAAATTATATAAAGAAGCACAATAAGACAGATACCCCTAAATAGAGTTATTCTTTCCTTTTCTCTAGCTTTTAAAAGCATAATTATCTCCCTTTGGCTCTTATTTTTTATTTTGACTATTTTCACAAATAAATGAAATAGATAAATGCTGTTGTAGTGCTTGAATCTCAAACTTTCTGACTCCAAAACCTGAATATACTTTTATATCAATTCCAAGTGAAACTGCCTTGCAAATGGGTACCTAGTCTCTTGCCCACTGAGGGAGATTTATTTATGGAAGAGAATATTTGCAGTCATAAAATGCATTCATGTTATCTTTTCTTCATGGCTAGATTTATAGTCTTCATGTGAGCAGAATTCCTTTTCTTTAAAAATAAAACATTCCTTATCTGCAAACTTACATAGTAAATACTCAAATTTATGCTGAAAAGATGGAGTAAGCTGTGTGCACATAGACATAAGCAGTAAGAATCCTAAGGTGCTAATTATATGATGGTGCACATTTTCCGTCTCTGAAGAGCTGCCTGGAGCACAGTTGAGAAGGATGGTGGCAATTAGCAATGTCTGTTGTGGGACTGCCTTAATTTACACCTGTTGCTATCATGAAGTTTAGCTGTTTTTTTACTCTCAGAAGTGTCTATGTTTAGATTATAAATTAAACTATCACCCAGCTCTCCGGGTGCAGGATAAGGAAGTGGCAGTATAAGTGCAAGGCACTTGTCATTCTATGCTAAATTGTTTACCTCTGTAAGTGTTGTACAAATTCAAGGGAGAGGGAGAGGAGCCTGAGCTATACAGGTGAGATTTCTTAACTCCTGCAATACAATAGAAATGAGACAGTCAAGATATATAAACTGTAGAAGAGTAGAACTGAGTAGACACTCAAATGACTAGCATTCGTCATAGGCATAATGAGTCCCAGACATACCCTTCAGGAAAAAAAAAGGATAAATGAACTTCCCTGAAGATGGGGCTGGGATTTACTCTGGAACTGGCCAGGATCTGAGCTGATAGAACCCCAAATTTGGTGATTCCCATTGGGAAGGACTGAGAAGAAAAATTTTAGAAATGAAACATCTATTTTGTAGGGTTTGAGTAGCTGGAGAGATTCAAAACCTAGAAGCTTCTAGAACATCTACAGTTACCACGATTCAATTGTTAAATAGGTATCAAGAGTTCATATGCTTGCATTAAAGTATTATACAGTGGGGCTGGGGATGTGGCTCAAGTGGTCACGCGCTCACCTGGCATGAGTGGGGCGCTGGATTCGATCCTCAGCACCACATAAAAATAAAATAAAGATGTTGTGTCCACTGAAAACTGAAAAATAAATATTTAAAACAATTTTCTCTCTCTCTCTCTCTCTCTCCTCTCTCTCTTTTAAAAAAATATTTTACAGAAAGATGAAACAAGTTAAGGTTCCCTGTTTACCATTTCTTCCATAAATGATGTGCGAGAGGGTCAAGCAATGTTTACAGGATTGGTTACCATTGAATGTATAATTTTTTCCATTGAATTGTCCTTAGAGTTGATAGAACAACAATAATGAAGCGCTTTGGTCTGAGCTCTGTGTCTCTGGACAAATAACTCAACCCCAGAGTCTCAGGATTCTCCTCTAAGAAATGGGGAAAATAATTATGGTATCCACACAGGGCTGCTGTGAGACTCAAGAAGATAACAGAGATCTGGTCTGGACACAAAGTTTTGAATAAATGCCAGCTATGTCATTTACATTAAGGACAATAGTTTCCCATCTGTGTTCACACGGTTTAGTGTAGAGTCTTATCTTCACTGGACTTGCCCAGAATGGCTGGACCCCCTCTACTGCATGTGATGCAAAGGTCTACTTAGATACAGCAGCTTCCGCTGTAGTCTGAGGCACTGGTCAGTGGAGGAGAACTCAGCACTGCCAAACAGCTGGGAAGTGTCCTGAGTTTGCAGGCAAAGCTGGCCCCAGGGAGAACTGTTGTGGTGATAAAGAGGTTGCTATTTTGGCTTCTTCACAGCAACGACTCACTGATGGCCCAGAAAGAGCATCCTCTCCATTCCCACCCCAGATATGTTCCAGCTGTGTTCAGCTGAACTGCCCTTGCTCCCCACCCTGAGATAGCACAAAAATCTCTCCAAGGTATATCTTTTCTTCTTAAAAAGGGGAAGAAAAAAGAAGAAAGGGAAAGATATTTTTACTGTAGTGACTTCCCAAAGGAGACAGGGAATAAGAATTCACCATTCATTCACATTTCCATTTTCTTTCTCTGTACTTCAAAGTTCTGGAAAATATGTGGCAAACATACTCTGTCAGCCATGGAGCCATCCCACAGCCATTTTTCAGAAAAAAAAAATAATGCGTAATAGTTCCTATGTGAGTTTAAGAAAATATTGAGATGATGTCATGAAAATCAAGAAAAAGGCAACTGATCCCATGGGTGGTCTGCAGTGGGTCCCCTTAGGCAGAGCTGCTGTTCTGCTGGAAGAACTATAGAAATTGATGATCCCGAAGGGGGCTGATATGGAACTAGCAGATAGGGGTATAGTTTCTTTGAACCTAATCTTCCCCAATATCCAGTAGGCTGCAGATCTCATATATAATTTTCTTTAGCATTGAGAAATCAGAGCATGACCAAGAAGCTGACATCTTGGTATGCCCTCAAATTCGTTTCTCATCCCCTACTCTGCTTTCTATGACAATGGACTTGACCCAGGATGGATGTGAGTCCCAGGCTCTGGTGTCAGCTGGCTTTTGACTTTTGGGCAATTCAGCACCCTGATGAGAGATTTTGGAGGCTGGGAGCGTGGTGTAGGAGGAAGGGAGCACCCAGGACGGCTCTCTGCTTTGGGTGGCCTCTCCAGCAGTGGCTCAGCTCCCACTGCATGGGCTGCTGTCTTACCTCCTACCTCCGAGTACCCTGACTCTGGGCTCTGGGGATGCTGCTGCCTCCCTTTGTCTCTCTCTGCTACTAATCTCTAGGTTTCCTTCTTATTCCCTATTTGGCTTCCAGCTCTCTATCACCTGTGTAATTAATTCCCTGCATCAATTTCCCTTAAGAAAAAAAAAAAATGGACTGGATTCTTTCTTGGACTCTGACCATTACAAGTAGACAGATGGGAGAGAAATCAAGCAGATTTAAATACTTTTCAAAAAAATAAAAATAAACGCAGCAAACATTTGTTTCAAGATTACCTTGGAAACAAGTCAATTTACTTAATATAAACGTTTGGAGGCCATTTTTTATTAGACCTTCGCTGTTTGAACAATTTACAATGGTTTTAAGATTGGAAAGTCAAGAAAAACGTACTAGATATGTGATGTGAAAACTGGAAAGGATGGCCAGCAATCTCCCTTCCCTGTTTGATAGAACTCCTGGAGACTTTCAGCCTTGCCTCTTTCCCTCCTGCCCTCTGTGGAGACCAAGAGCAGGAGGGTGGGCAGATGTGGGTAAAAGGGTCCTGGAACTGTTGGGATTCTTTTGTTCCTGTGCCTTAAGGCTGGGTGAGCAAAGCAGATTTATTTGTGCCAGGAAAGCTATATGTTGTGGTAACCAACTACTCTTATTTCTTGGCTCTGTCAAGCTCTCAGTCTACTGGAGTCTGAGGTTTTGGTAAAAATGCAAAAAAACATAACTTTCTATTATTATCCTCAATTTTTCAGAGGAGAACCCTCATAAATGCTCAATACAGCTTTTATACACAGGGTACATAAAGTGCAATAAATATACACACAGTCACTTGTGCCTTGCTGTTCTGAAAAGCAGGCTTTAAAAACTAGAATTTCAAAAGAGCCTCCTTGAGGACATTTGATTCCACCTGGGACTTGGGTGGCTAGAGCCCCCAGCAGCCAGCAGCTCCGGTGCTGTATTGACTTTGCTCACCTTGATCCACAAGGCAGGAATTCATGGCAAACCACCTTCTTACTATAGTTCCAATAAAATCAGAAGTGCCCAGGCCAGTTCTAAAACAAGGCCTTCATTTTTTCAAAGAAAAGTGTTATGTAGAGTGAAATTCAACTGCTAGAGAAACCATGCTGGCTCATTTGATAAGAGCTGCCTGCTGGAACTTTCAGAGCACTTTTGCATGTCCCCAAACCTTCTAAATTAATAAAATGGACATTTCAGGTTGTGTTACTTACCTACATGTTAATAAAATGTAATTATCCTCCTACTTTATCCAAAAATTAGAAGCAAAAAGGTGAATTTCAAAGAATCATTTGTGGATTTAAGAGCCTCATATGCCACAGCCTATCACAGGAGGCACAGAGCACCACACAATTTGAGCAAGGGCGTTTGCAGCCGCGCTGCTTGGAATTCTTCAGCCCTTAGTATGCTTGTGTGACAGGATGATTTGTTGATGCATTATCTTCCCATTTCCCCCCATTTTCTCTAGTTTCAAGAGGAAAGGCAGTTTTCTGCATTCTCTCCATTCAGGGATGCTTCTGCCTCTTGCCAGCAGCCTTAACTCATTAAGATGATTATGTCAGGTGTGTGGGAGGTAGGGCGGAGACAGGGGAGGTGTGCACTCCTTCTAAGTGGTCTATCCATTTCTATTAATGCACATACCCCTCTATAGTAAGGTGGAGGAAACAGTGGCAATTCCCTGAAATGCACAATAATAGCTGATTAGATAGAGAAAATGAGGCCAAGAGAAGCCAAGGAATTTTCTCAAGGCCACATAGTAACATGGCTGGGAATTGAAATCCTATAATAAATAAATGTAAAATAATCATGTGGGCTGTGATTGTTACTAATATTATAATCTATATATAGTAAACCCTGTGAACCCTGGGTTCTATCACTAGAACTCATTTTTTCTCATGAATTCTGTAATGTATTAACACTTTTTGGAATGTAGAGACCTGATATATGCAGCTCTGAAAGTCATGCATATTTAAACATCATCATGTTTAAGTACACCATCAATCCTATGCCATTTTCTTATCTTTGTTTTCTATAATTAAATACGATAAGTGACCAACACCTTTTCCTAAGCTACATACTAATCTAAGTACATTCTTATACTCCTCCAATTCTTCCACTCCTTGCTTGCCCCACCCCAACACACACACACACACACACACACACACACACACACAGTCTGATAGGATGGTTAGAGATAGAAAAAATCCTTATACACTGCTCTGTCATCAACAATTCTGAATTTGTGTTGTCACTGTTGTTTATTATAAAACCTTAATTTAGACGTAATTCACACAGCGCACAAATCATCCTTTTACAGTATACAACTCAAGCTTTTCAGTACATTCAGAGTTGTGCAACCATCATCACTCTACCTTTAGAATATTTTCCTTATCTCTAAATGAAACTCTGTACAATCTGCATTTTATAAAATATTATGGAAAATCTTTGAGAAAACAGTGAATGCCATTACACATGACTATCAGGTAATCTTCAGAATAAATAGTTCTTAAAACCAGTAGAGTTTGTCTTTTATTAAATCAACCTAGAATGGGAAGCTCAGATCCATATCCTATGTCAAACAATTCTATCTCCAGTTACATGTGAAATAGGAATGTAAGAGAATGTAAACCAGAAGACATGTATAAGAAAGTTCAGAGCAGTTCATATTGGCCTTAGACTGAAAATAACAAAGTCCCCATCAAAAATAGGATGAGTAAGTAAATAGTGGTATATTCATAGAGCTAAATGCAAAATACCAGTTAAATATTAGAAGAAAAAAATCGAGCCATATGCAACAGCATCTGCAAATTTCACGAAAATACTATTGTTCCAAAGAATGGGAATTACACAATACTTTTATATCAAAGAATGAGAATTAAACACTCTATTATTCCTTTGATATGAAGTCTTCAAACAGATAAAAAGAAAATGCAGTGTTTGTGTGTATTTATAGCATATATGCTACAGTAAAGGTACAAAGAATAAAAGGGGAGTGGTTACTATACACACCTGTGGTTGACTTGGGAGAGGAGTGAGGTAGTGGATTAGGGTGCTACTAGGATTCTATTCTTTATTCAAAGAGTGGTTATATAAGTATAAACTATATTTACATTTTATGCACTTTTTAGTACAAGTACTTACATCATTTATATAAAAAGTAATAAAAGTGGCATGTGGGCTGGGGTTGTGGCTTAGTGGTAGAGCACTTGCTTAGCATGTGTGAGGCACTGGGTTTGATTCTCAGCACCACATACAAATATATGAATCAAATAAAAGTCCATCAATGTCTAAAAATTTTTTTTTAAAAGTGGCATGTGAACTAACTGGTTGGCCTATACAACTGATAAATTGACTGAATTCTTAATCTGATGACACTGCCTAAATGGTAGGTAAAGTGAGGAAAAGATATTGAGGAGCCTCATAGGGATGGTGTATTAGTTTTTTTGTTTTGTTTTTTTGTTTTTTGTTTTTGTTTGTTTGTTTGTTTTGCTGGTATAACTAAAAGACTTGGTAAGAACAATTTTAAGTAGGAAAGTTTATTCGAGGGCTCATGGTATCAGAGGTCTCAGTCCATAGACAGATGGCTCCACTTCTCAGGGCTCGAGGTGAGGCCGAATATCATGGCAGAAGAGCATGGCAGAGGGAAAGGGTTTACATAATTATAAGGAAGCAGAGAGAGAAACTTCGCCTGCTAGATACAAAATATATACCCCAAAGCCACTCCCCCAATGACCCACCTCCTCCAGCCGCTCTGTACCCACCTTTAGTTATCACTCAGATCATCCCATCAGGGGATTAATTCACTGATTGGGTTAAGGCTCTCATAACCCAACCATTTTTCCTTTAAACCGTCTTGCATTGTCTCACACATGAGCTTTTGGGGACACCTCACATCCAAACCCTAACAGATGACTTCACAAAGTCAGCGAGGGGGAAATTTAATCTGAAACAAAGATATGCTCCTTGAAGTCCAAAGGGTTCCATGGAGATGCACAAGAATTGCCTTCGTGAATAAAGGAATGGAAGTAGCTTCCAGATTTCCATGCTTTTTCAAAAGCAGCTCCACAGAAATTTGTTTTGTAATTTTTGATATACAATTTCCATTGAAAAAAAAGTTCTAGTCTTGAAACTCACACAAATAGCATGTCCTGTATCTCTCTCTCTCTCTCTCTCTCTCTCTCTCTCTCTCTCTCTCTCTCTCTCTCTCTTCTCCCTTGAGGAATTCTATTTTGAGGAATTAATTATACAAAAATCTTGTAAAATGAACAAAGATATGCACCAGGATGCTCCATTTTTGTTGTTGTTGTTGTTTTGGTTTTGTTTTGTTTTGGTAATAGTAAAAAAAGAAAAGAAATAACTAAAGTTTTGACTAATTCAACATGTCATTTGTGTCCCTATCTAGGGGACTAGTAAGTCATTACAATGGAATGTAGCACAACTAGGCTGGTGGTTTTCAACCCTCTTATAGTCAGTAACTTCAATTTGCAACTAAAGTTTTGCAATGCTTCCTGTTCTATTGTAACATGAAATTCTTAAACAAGTAGTTTTTTAAAAAAACCAATATAACTCTAAACTAAAACATAAAGTAAAAGAAAATCAATTTATAAATTAATACCCATGATGATTAATTTTATGTATTGACTTGACTGGGTGATGGTGTAGAGATTATTAGTCAAATATTATTCTGGCTGTATTTGTGGGGCATTTCTTGATGAGATTAACATTTGAACTGGTAAATAGTCAAGAAGACTGCCCTCCCTGATGTGGGTGGGATTCATCTAATCAACTGAAGTCCTGCACAAAAGGAAATGCTGACTCTCCCCTAGGTAAGAAGGAATTTATCCTGCTTGATTTTCTTCACACTGGAACATAAAATTTTTCTCTGCCTTCAGACTCAGTCTAAAACATCGATTCTTCCTGGGTTTTGAGACTACCAGCCTTCAGACTAGTTCACTTGGCTTTCCTATACCTGCAGCTTACCAACTCACACTGAAAATCTTGAATCTTGGGATCCATAATGGCATAATCCAATTCATTAAAAAGAAATATATATACATACTTATTTATTTATTTATTTATATTTCCTGTTGGTTCAATTTCTGGAGAACCCTGACTGATACATAATTTATTCCATTATGCAAATGCTCAGGGACTAAGAAATTAGTAGGCAAAACAATGTCTGATGCTTTGAGGCAACATCTATAAACACAGTTGCGTTGGAATGATTTCAAATAAAAGAAAATGCAAACTTTCCTTACTTAATAGTAATTGTGTTTCTCAAAATTTCAGGAAATGTATGTATATAACTACTATATAGAAACACTTTGTGTTTAATCGTATAACAACAAAGCTCTTCGCCTTAAATTATTATAAATGTTTTTTTTTTCACCTACATAAATGTCTGGTGAGATAACCAAAAATCATGCAAAAGGCTAGACAATTTCTCAGTGACTTCAAACTGCAGAAATATATTCTCTTACAGTTCTGGAGGCTAGAAATCTAAAATCAAGGTGTCTGCAGGATTGGGTCCCTCCCAAGCCTCTGACAGGGAATGTATTCCATGCCTCCAGGTTGCACACAATCCCTGGAATTCCTTGGCGTATAGAGGCATCACTCCAACGTCTGCTTCTGTCTCCACATGGCCTTTCCTGTGTCTCAGTGCTTTCTTTCTCTCTGAGGACTCTCAACATTGTATTTAGAGCCTACCTTGATTCAGGACGATCTCATTTCTAGATTTTTACCTTAATTACAACTTGAAAGACCCTTATTCCAAAAAAGGTCATATTCTGGGCTCTGGATGGATATGGATTTTGTGGGGATACTATTCAATGAATTGTAATCTACACATACACATATGTGGACAGATCATAAAGGAAGAATGCATAGTCAATTGTCATTGGATTACTTTTGGGATAGGCATTTGACTATGCAAGGGAAACTAAGAGAATTGCACTTTTTATGCTCTGCACTTTTGAATTCAATTTTAAAAGTTTTAAACATTAGTGAACTTTTCATGTTACCAGTTTATAAATATATTAATTTGATAATTTTAATCATGAATTAAATCTCTGTATTTTCTATAAGCACAGGATAAATGGGTTATAAGCAGATACAACACACTGAGGGTTCCCTCCCCCTCAGGTGATACCTACTTAGAGAAGTACACATCAGAATTAAGCTGGGATACAGAGATATTGTTTTGCATTGTTATGCTTTGTGTGTCTGTGAGGGGGAAAGATCTCTAACTCACTGAGGAAAACACATTGTCTCATCTATGGGGGAAAAAAGTGACTTTTTTTGAAGCAAGGACCAGCTGACATCATCAATTGAAGAGGATCTCAGTCTTCCTGCAGCATGATTGGAGTAGCCATGGCTGGGTTACCCTAGCAGAGAATGCTGGTGAAATGGTAATTTCCTTAGGACATGGCAGGTAAGGAAGAAGTTCTTTGTATCGAAATCAGTACTGTTGTATGGCATCATTTGAAATAGAGAAAACTTTAAATTGGAAAGGGGACCAGCGTGCAGTGCTGAGGCCATTATTCTTTGAGTTTTGGAACTAATAGATTTTTCTTCCATGGTTCATTTCCTGCTTATCTGTATATTGCAGCACATACCTCCCCTATCAAAAGTGACTTCAAAACAAACATGTGCAAGGGCAATTTCAGAATCAAAGATACAGGTACAAGGTGATGCTGAAAGGCAAATATGTATTCATGATTTGCTTTCAATTCTTCATGCTTTGGTGCATGGATGAAGTTGGGTCATTTTAAAATTATTTCCAAATAGTCTTTTTGAAATATTTAAGCTGCAGAATTCAAAGTGCATATGGTATTTTAATTCTGCTAAAATAAGCTATGTTCTTGTGAACTTGAAAAGATCTAGACTTTTATTTTGATGTTGATTATTTACTGGGAAGTCAAATAGTGACCAATTTAATCAAAGGGCATTTGCTTCAAATTACTTCCATTCATTGTCCTTACCATGAAAGACTGATTGTGCTTTGAACTAGGCTCTTACTTTTTTTTTTTTATTATGGGGGAGATAAAGAAAAATTCTTACAAAAGAACCCACACATCAAAGAATTAGCTCCCCTACAACATTTCCCTTTTATACATGCTGGCTACATGCCTACATCTGTTCATAAATTGATATGCAGTTTTTAAATGTACATTTGTCATTATTAAATATTATCTGCTTTCAAACATGAAAATACCAATAGACTTGAAAATGAATTTGAGATAGAAAATTACACAGAAAAGGCTGGGATTTGTTTTCTCCTGTCTTTGGAGTAGGTCTAGCATTAATTTCTATTTAATCTGAGTTTCTAATAATATTTTATAAATGAAAATTTATCAGAAGTGGCCAAAGCAAAGAGATGAGAAAGCACCAGAAATCCAGAGTTGACTACAGTATTTAATATAAACATTTTGATTTAAAGATTTTTTTGGTTATGCCAAGTTATGCTCCAAATCCTCATCTTAGATAGCAGTAGAGATTAAAAAAAAGAAAGAAAGAAAGAAAAGAAAACATATCCACCATCTAAATGTAGGAATACAAAATAGAGTAACATTAATTTTTTCCCTCATAACAACCTAGAAGGAGATTTTGAGAATTGAGATGGAGGTAAGAAATGGATGGGATAAAGCTCTCAGGGTAAGAAAGGAAGGGTGACAGAAAACGCAGGAAGAGATTCCTGGTGGCAGAGAAGGGGCAGTAACCTCTAGGCATAATGATCTGCAAAGTTAACATCTCAAGTCTTCATTTCTGTCTTTGGGAATTTTCCCTATTATCCCCAAATCTTTAATGCATGTGATACTTACAGCAATGTACTGTTGCTACTTTAGGGAATGAAGTGGAGGTTTTCTTTAAATCTGGGGAATTGTTTTACTTTTACTTCATTTGGGCTGCTATAACAAAATGCCATGAACTGGGTAGCTTATAAAGAGAAAATTATTTTCCCTAGTTCTGGAGGTTAGGAAGTGCAAGGTCAAGGTACCAACAGATCAGGCATCTGGTGAGGGCTGCTTCCTGAATCACACAGGGTGCCTTCTTGCTATGTCCTCATGTTTTAGAAGAAAAAGGCAGAATTCTGGGGTCTTTTTCATACAGGCATTTGATCCAGTTGATGAGGGCTGTGCTCTCGTTACCTAATTACATCACAAAGCACCTACATCTAAGTACCATCACACTGGGGGTTAGGTTTCAACATATGAATTTGGGGAGACACATTCAACATTCAGACCATAGCTGGTACAGATGCCCAGAGTGCATTAAGGCAGCCAGTAAAAGGTGGTGGTAAGATCCCTAAAGGAGATATAGTACTTTAACAGGGGTAAGAATTCAAAACAGAAGGAGACATTTGAACACAACATTCTAGCCTTGGGATTCTCAGAAAAAGGAGGAAGACACATCTGGAGGTGATGGAATTACACAGCTCATATCATGACTCCTATCATCCTCCATATAGGGTACCTATAAAAACCTATAACATTTTATAGGACACCTATATAAGTTGCTCAATTTAAGTTTTTATAGGAATCCAATATATAAGACAATACTACCTAATGGGTTAATTCAGTGAAGATGATTAAAAAAAATTAACCTCCACAGAGAGGGTAGAAATTATACCCTGAAAGGAATTATAAGAATTAGCTAACCTGCACCATTTTAAATCAGGGGATTAACTGTGGAGTTGGATTTTTATTTCCTTTTAATGCTTCTGGTAATTGCTTGTAAGAAATTAGTAGTTAGCAACCAATTGTCTCCATCTGTGTCTTGGAATGTTTTTATTTCCCACTTTTTTTTTTTTCTCAATTGTAGATGTTCTAGATAGAATTCTTGGTTAAAAAGTTTTTTCCCTTTTAACACTCTGAATGCCACTTCACTGCAATCTGACCCCCTTTGTTCCAGAAGAGAAATCAGCTGTGATTCCTTTTGCATCACTTTTGCTACTTGCAATTTTATCTTTGTTTCATCTTCAATAATTTGACCACAATGAAGAGTGGGCTTCACTGAACCTCTTGGATATGTACATCATTTTTTTGTATCCAGCTTGGAAATGGTTTTTTTTTTTTTTTTTTGGTTAGTACTGGAATTGAACTCAGGGGCACTTAACCACTGAGCCACATCCTAGCCCTTTTTGTACTTTATATTTAGAGACCGGGTCTCACTGAGTTGCTTAGCTTCGAGGCTGGCTTTGAACTCTCCATCCTCCTGCCTCAGCCTTTGGAGCCACTGGGATTATAGGCATGTGCCAGCATACACAGCATAAAGTTTTAAGTTTAATTTCTTTTTTCCTGCTAATTCTTGTCTTCTTCACAGACTCTCATTACACGTATGTTGATATGCTAGATGTTGTCCCACATGTTTTAGGTTCTGTTAATTTTTCTTCAGTAATTTTTTATGTTTTCTTCAGATTGTATAATTTTTATTGATCCAACTTCAAATTCACTGATTCTTTCTTTGCTGTATCAAATCTCTTGATGATACCAAATAGTGAATTTTTTTAATATGGTTATTATAGTTTTCAACACCAAAATACCCATTTCTAAAGGATAACTTCTATCTCAATATTGAGAATATTCACTAGTTGGTTCATTACTGTCATACTTGAAATATGGCTTCCTATATTTCTTTAAATGTTTATAATGGTGTTTTGAAGTGTTTTTTTTTCTGATACTAGAAACACCCCCAATTTTTTTTTTTATTGCCTGCTCTATTTTCTGACTATGAGTCACACTTTCCTGTTTCTTTGTGTGGCTAGTAGTTTTTGTTGAGATCTGGACATTTATTTAATACATCAAAGCAACTCTGGGTTATGATTTTTCTTTTCCCTAAAGGTTGTTTTTGAGAATTTTGTTTGTTGAATAACTTACTCAAGCTAAATCTGTGAAATCTGCATGTGACTTGTGACTAGTGATATCTCTGCTCCGTGTCTTTGTTTGGTTTCATTTAATATTTTATTTATTTATTTATTTTGTGGTGCTGGGGGTTGAACCCATGGCCTTGTGCATGTGAGGCAAGCACTCTACCAACTGAGCTATATCCCTAGCCCTAATATTTTTATTTTGAGTTTACTTCCTTGGAGTCACCCTGTGCCTTTATTGCTTTCGAAAGGCACCAGTTCAAAAGAGGTTGTGCTCAACCATTTAGGCTAATAAATATGCGTGTGGGTAAGAGCAGGAATATTCAAAGGTTATGCCATTTGCAAGTATACCTAAGCTTTTATTCTCTTCTCTCTCTCTCTCTCTCTCTCTCTCTCTCTCTCAGTGTGTGTGTGTATGTGTGTGTGTGTGTGTGTGTGTGTGTGTGTGTGTGTGTGTGTTCTGTACATGCATCACCTTTGGGGCTGGCTAGGCACGTGAGTCTGGCTTGAGTTTTCTTCAGTTATCTGCTGCATATGCACACAATTAAGCAAGAAACATTCTTCTCCAACCACAGCTACCACCTCAGAATAAAAGGACTATGAGCCTTACCTACTTTATCGCCATGCATGATTGTCACTTCCACTGACAATGCTATTAGATGTGGGTTTCCACACACTGAATTGTAAGCTACTAGTCTTTATGATTCACCGGAAAATCTTGATGCTTAGCTTGGGGAGCCATGGGAGCAGCCCAAGTTCAGAACACCACAGATTCCTAGCATCCCCACCCCAAGTTAAGCAAATTTTCAAGTATAAATGTTTCTTAGATAGTTCCATGCTTTTGTTCATTTCCAAATTGCTGAAACAAAATTATTTTTGACAATTGTGTCCAGCTTTATAATTTGCTTTTTCTTTTTTCTTTTTTCTTCTGTGGTGCTAGGGAATTGAACCCAGGGCCTTATGCATAAGAGGCAAGCACTATATACTACTGAGCTACATTCCCAGCCCCTCTATTTGCTTTTCTAGGGAGAGAATTTTCCAGCCTCCTCATTTGGCCATAGCTGGGAGTCTTACCTCTACAACAGAGGTAAGACTGTTTCTTAACTACTTTCTCTCACCTAAATTCCACACTGGAGTCTAAATGATCATTCTAAAATGAGGTCTGATTTTATCATTACCATGACTTAAATTGTTCAATGGTTTTCCTTTTTTTTTCCTACAATAAACTCCTTATAAAACCCAGCATAATCTGGGTCCTGACTGTTCTTCTAACTTTCCTCTTAAAGTCTTTGCTCTGACTGGATTGACTATCACTCAGGCCATTCTTTCTCTGGTCCCTGGGAGGAAGCATGTGTTCTTACAGGACTCACAACTCCTCAGAATCCCCCTTTCTCTTGGGTCTTATTTTCTGGACTAACTCCTACTTACTCTTCATACTTCCATTTAGATATAGTTTCACTTCAGGATTAACTGTACTATTGCCATCTCCATTCTATTATTTGTGTTCCCACAATCTGCTCTATTTTCTCTACTCTAGGTTTGACTGCACTATTGATGCCATTGTTATTTAGTTATCTGCTCCAGTAGAATATCAGCTCCCTGGGGCAGAGACGGAGCTTATGCTCATTTGTATATTCTTATCACTGAGACCAATGTCTGCAAAACACTTGTTAAATGACTGAATGGCTGATTGGAACAGAAGCCAAAAAACCTTTTCTGTGAAGAGCCCTGTAGTAAATATTTCAGACTTATAAACTCAGTAAGTATGATTTCAGTCCAATCAATTTTACTTTTCAAAGCCAGTGGCTTGCATGTATGCTGTAGTTTGCAAATCCATGGATTTAATGAATGAAGGAAAGAATGATTAGTGGCATAAGTGACTACGAAATATTTCAATGAGTTGAAGTAAACTCAGACTTGTAGTTTTTTGTAAATAATTAAAATCCATCTTCTCTACCTTTGGTCTGAATGTTCTATTTTGGATCTTAAGTGTCCCTCAAAGGCTCATGTGTAAATTTGGTCCCCAGCTGATGGTGCTATTGGAAGGTGGTAGAATACTTGGGAGGTGGGACCTAGTGGAGGGAAGCCAAGGCTTGTGGGCATGCCTTTGAAGGGATATTGGGACCCTCTGCAACCATGAATCAAAACAAGTCTTTCCTCCTTTGAAGTTGATTGCCTCGTCCATTTTGTCACAACAATGGAAAGCTGCTAACATGCCAAGAAGAAAAGTCATTAGCATTTTCCACATAACCATTCACTATCAGAAGTAAAAATTATGTCATTTTACATTTTAATACTCATAAAAACTTGGGTCCCAGGGTACATTGGATTCCTCTTTGCCTTTCTTCCTTTAGTCTTCTTTTCTTTATTTTCATGATTTTATGAAGTACAAGGCAAGGTTAGGGAAATACACCAAGACAGTTAATGAACAAGGTTAAAGGACAATTTATTTAATGTGCTGAGTGCAACAGTCAAGACTATGACTACATGTGACAATTTAAAGTCACCATTGGATAACTTAAAGTTTGGCTTGTTTGGCATCATACATTTTTTCATTACTTAATAATATTATATTTTATATTTGGTTTTATACATTTTTATTGCTTTTTAAGTACTTAATGCCATATTTTAAATTAATGCACTTACTTTTTAAGCAATGTAGCCATTGAAAATAAGAATTGATGCATTCTGAACCCTCCTTGAGAATCATTGTATTCTTGTCTATAAATTGACATGCATAATTACAAAGAAACTCAACTTTAGTTAAGAAATATTGTAACTGCTATCAAATATATATACTGTTATGGACAGAATTTATTATATTTATTGTACAGCTGGACTCATGGTCCCGCTTTTGTTCGGGTGTTGGTCATTTGCACGGTGTGCATATACATATAGGAGTTAATCAGAAACACCTGAACACACACACATTTAATTTACGGACTTAAAAAATTACCTCTTGTTTTACTTCCAAGAACTCTTTTGCCATTTCAGAAATAAGACAACTTTTCAACATTTTTATTGTAAATCTTTTTAATGAAGAAAAATTGTTCTTAACTATTAAATACAATTTTTCAAAGTAATCAGATTCAATGTTTTACTCATCAAGAAACAGATAGCAATAGTCAATTTAACAGGGAGGGATTCCAACATGGCGGCGGGCGCAGAGAGATCAAGTCTCTGACCTCTTCAGCTGTGTGGGCATAGGGAGTCGTAAACAACCTAAATCTGTTTGCTCAGGATCACTAGGCAATGATGAGCTGACGTGGATCTGGGGCGAACAGTCTGGGCCTCTCAGAACACACACTGAGACCGGATCGGCTGAATTCAAGCTCCCATTTGCCTCCTTCCTGCAGACAAACAGCTGTGACTCAGCACTAATCCATCCGGCTGAAACAACTGGTCAGCCCTTCTGATCCTACGGAGGTAAATGCCTACCGAGCCTTCATAGGTAGTGGCCACAGGTTTGAAACGGGGCTTGGGAGAGACAGTAAGGACCCACCCGTTGCATTGGTCGCCCGGCAAAGGGAAACGAACTGTCGCCATTTGCAAGAGACACCACCATGGCAGAGAACTGACATCATCAGACTGCGGCGGAGGAGATAACTTCATTGAAACCTGCGGCTACAGGTGTGTAATTCCCTAGCCTTCCCTCTCCACACATCGGGGAAACCTTAAGGGCCCCTCCCAGCTCTCACGTAAGGGCCCCTCCCAGCTCTCCCGTGAGCACGATAGCCAGCCCGAGGGAATCAGAGGAGGCACAGGACCCGCGGCGCGGAACTACCTCTCCCACCAGGGCTGACTGCTGAGGCCTCTTGCACCAGCTACCGGGGGTGTGGCTACCTGAGGGCAAGTAAAATTCGCTGAGGATTCTCAGCCCCAAGCTCTACAAACTTAGGGTCTGAGGGAATGGCAAACTGGAAGAGTGTGCCCAGTCGTTCATGAAAACAGGGCTCCTGGGAGCAGCAGACCTGGCGTGTAGCCAGTATTGTGGTGAGCGGCACCCGTGAGAGGGGCCTGGCTAGAGGAAAAGTTGGAAGTGACTAGACACAAGAGGAAGCCCTAGGCACTCAGGATTGGAGACTCGCCCAGTCTGGGAGGAGCTGCTGCACAGTGATTGGTTCCCGCGTATTGACAGGAGAAACTTGGCCTGGTGGGCACAGCGCCACCTACTGGAATAGAAGTTAATCAAACTCTAAGACTGCATTTATTAGTTTTTTTTTTCTTTTTTTCTTTTCTCTTTTTTTTTGATTTGGGGTTTTCTTTCATTTTCATTTTTCTTTCATGTTGTTTTTAAAAAATTTTTTTTACAATTTAAAAAAATTTTTTTTTCTTCTAATTTTAATTTTAATTTTTTTATTATTTTGTTTTTTTAATTTTTTTTTCTTTTTTTATTTCCTATTTTTTTCTTCTTTTGTCTTTTCATTTCTCTAATCCCCCCTTCCTTGAATTCTACCTGCTTACTCTCATTCTCTTTAGTAGCTTCTTCCCTTCCCTTCTAATACCTTTCCTCCCAAGCATCAAATAAATTTATAGGAGTAAACAGTAACTCAGCAGTCAAACAGAACAAGAAGTAACATGAGCAGCTTCAAAAAGCAAGGAAGAAAAGGAGTACAAACAATGCAGGACAGCCTAAATATTCAGGAGGACCTAGAGTCATCAGAAAAATGGTCATATAAAGAACTCAAGGAACACCTTAGACAGATGGAATGGAACCTTAAAGAGGATACAAGACAGCAAATTCAAGCAGCGAAAGAACACATTGAGAATGAATTACATAAACAGATACAAGAAGAAGTTAAGCATCTCTATCAGGAGATAGAGATTATAAAAAATAATCAAACAATAATTCTAGAAATGAAGGAAACGATAAACCAAATTAAAAACTCAATTGAGAGTATCACTAACAGAGTGGAGCAAGTAGAAGCCAGAACGTCAGATAATGAAGACAAAATATATCATCTTGAAAAGAGTCTAGCCAACTCAGAAAGGCTGGTAAAAAATCACGAGAAAAACATCCAAGAGTTATGGGATAACATAAAAAACCAAACTTACGAGTCATCGGGATAGAAGAAGGTACAGAGATTCAAACCAAGGGAATGAGTAACCTGCTGAATGAAATAATTACAGAAAACTTTCCAGAAATAAAAAAGGAAACAGATATACAAATTGAAGATGCATACAGGACACCGAGCACACAAAATCACAGTAGACCAACGCCAAGACACATTGTTATGAAGATATCCAATATACAGAACAAAGAGAAAATATTAAAAGCTACAAGAGAAAGGAGACAGATTACATTCAGGGGTAAACCAATAAGGTTAACAACGGATTTTTCATCACAGACACTGAAAGCAAGAAGGTCATGGAACAATGTATTTCAAACACTGAAAAACAATGGATGCCAACCAAGATTTCTGTATCCAGCAAAATTAAGCTTCAGGTATGACAACGAAATAAAAATCTTTCATGATAAACAAAAGCTAAAAGAATTTGCAGCCAGAAAACCAGCATTGCAAAGCATTTTGAGCAAAACAATACACGAGGAAGAAATGAAAAACAATAACCAAAACCATCAGTAGGAACTGCCTCGGTAAAGACAGAGGGCGAGGGGAAAGATAATCATGGAGAAACAAACTAAATTTTTTTAAAAAAGGATAAACAATCAAACATGGATGGAAGTACAAACCATATATCAATAGTAACTCTGAATGTTAATGGCTTAAACTCTCCAATAAAGCGACATAGGCTGGTATCATGGATTAAAAAAACAAATCCAACAATATGCTGCCTCCAGGAGACACATCTGATTGGAAAAGACATACACAGGCTGAAGGTGAAAGGATGGGAAAAAATATACCACGCACACGGTCCTAGTAAGCAAACAGGGGTGGCCATCCTCATATCGAATAAAATCGACTTCAAGACTAAGTTAATCAAAAGGGATAAAGAAGGTCATTATATACTGTTAAAAGGAACCATTTACCAACAAGACATAACAATTATCAATATTTATGCACCAAATAATGGTGCTGCGACATTCATAAAACAAATTCTCCTCAAGTTCAAGAATCAAATAGACCACAACACAATAATTATGGGTGACTTCAACACACCTCTCTCACCATTGGACAGATCCTCCAAACAAAAGTTGAATAAAGAAACTATAGAACTCAATATCACAATCAATAACCTAGACTTAACTGACATATATAGAATATATCAACCATCATCAAGTGGATATACTTTTTTCTCAGCAGCACATGGATCCTTCTAAAAAATAGACCATATATTATGCCATAGGGCAACCCTCAGTAAATATAAAGGGGTGGAGATAATACCATGCATTTTATCTGATCATAATGGAATGAAACTGGAAATCAATGATAAAAGAAGGAGGGAAAAATCCTACATCACATGGAAAATGAACAATATGTTACTGAATGATCAATGGGTTACAGAAGACATAAAGGAGGAAATCAAAAAATTCTTAGAGATAAATGAAAATACAGACACAACATATCGGAATCTATGGGACACAATGAAAGCAGTTTTAAGAGGAAAATTCATCGCCTGGTGGTCATTCCTCAAAAAAAGAAAAAACCAACAAATAAATGAGCTCACACTTCATCTCAAAGCCCTAGAAAAGGAAGAGCAAAACAATAGCAAATGTAGCAGAAGGCAAGAAATAATTAAAATCAGAGCGGAAATCAATGAAATTGAAACAAAAGAAACTATTGAAAAAAATTAACAAAACTAAAAGTTGGTTCTTCGAAAAAATAAATAAGATCGACAGACCTTTAGCCATGCTAAGAAAGAGAAGAAGAGAGAGAACTCAAATTACTAACATACGGGATGAAAAAGGCAATATCACAACAGATGCTACAGAAATACAGAAGACAATTAGAAATTATTTTGAAAACCTATATTCCAATAAAATAGAAGATAGTGAAGACATCGATAAATTTCTTAAGTCATATGATTTGCCCAGACTGAGTCAGGAGGATACACACAATTTGAACAGACTAATATCAATGGATGAAATTGAAGAAGCCATCAAAAGACTACCAACCAATTAAAGCCTAGGACCGGATGGGTATACAGCGGAGTTTTACAAAACCTTTAAAGAAGAATTAATACCAATACTTTTCAAGTTATTTCAGGAAATAGAAAAAGAGGGAGCTCTTCCAAATTCATTCTATGAGGCCAACATCACCCTGATTCCAAAACCAGACAAAGACACCTCAAAGAAAGAAAACTACAGACCAATATCTCTGATGAACCTAGACGCAAAAATCCTCAATAAAATTCTGGTGAATCGAATACAAAAACACATAAAAAAAAATGTGCACCATGATCAAGTAGGATTCATCCCTGGGATGCAAGGATGGTTCAATATACGGAAATCAATAAATGTTATTCACCACATCAATAGACTTAAAGATAAGAACCATATGATCATCTCAATAGATGCAGAGAAAGCATTTGACAAAGTACAGCATCCCTTTATGTTCAAAACATTAGAAAAACTAGGGATAACAGGAACTTACCTTGACATTGTAAAAGCTATCTATGCTAAGCCTCAGGCTAGCATCATTCTGAATGGATAAAAGTTAAAGGCATTCCCTCTAAAATCCGGAACAAGACAGGGATGCCCTCTATCACCACTTCTATTCAATATAGTTCTCGAAACACTGGCCAGAGCAATTAGACAGACGAAAGAAATTAAAGGCATAAAAATAGGAAAAGAAGAACTTAAATTATCACTATTTGCAGATGACATGATTCTATACCTAGAAGACCCAAAAGGGTCTACAAAGAAACTACTAGAACTAATAAATGAATTCAGAAAAGTGGCAGGATATAAAATCAACACGCATAAATCAAAGGCATTTCTGTATATCAGCGACAAAACTTCTGAAACGGAAATGAGGAAAAACACTCCATTCACAATATCCTCAAAAAAAATAAAATACTTGGGAATCAACCTAACAAAAGAGGTGAAAGATTTATACAATGAAAACTACAGAACCCTAAAGAGAGAAGTAGAAGAAGATCTTAGAAGATGGAAAAATATACCCTGTTCATGGATAGGCAGAACTAACATCATCAAAATGGCGACATTACCAAAAGTTCTCTATAGGTTTAATGCAATGCCAATCAAAATCCCAACAGCATTTCTTGTAGAAATAGATAAAGCAATCATGAAATTCATATGGAAAAATAAAAGACCCAGAATAGCAAAAGCAATTCTAAGCAGGAAGTGTGAATCAGGCGGTATAGCGATACCAGACTTCAAACTATATTACAGGGCAATAGTGACAAAAACAGCATGGTACTGGTACCAAAACAGGCGGGTGGACCAATGGTATAGAATAGAGGACACAGAGACCAATCCACAAAATTACAACTATCTTATATTTGATAAAGGGGCTAAAAGCATGCAATGGAGGAAGGATAGCATCTTCAACAAATGGTGTTGGGAAAACTGGAAATCCATATGCAACAAAATGAAACTGAATCCCTTTCTCTCGCCATGCACAAAAGTTAACTCAAAATGGATCAAGGAGCTTGATATCAAATCAGAGACTCTGTGTCTGATGGAAGAAAAAGTTGGCTCCGATCTACATATTGTGGGGTCGGGCTCCAAATTCCTTAATAGGACACCCATAGCACAAGAGTTAATAACAAGAATCAACAAATGGGACTTACTTAAACTAAAAAGTTTTTTCTCAGCAAGAGAAACAATAAGAGAGGTAAATAGGGAGCCTACATCCTGGGAACAAATTTTTACTCCTCACACTTCAGATAGAGCCCTAATATCCAGAGTATACAAAGAACTCAAAAAATTAGACAATAAGATAACAACCCAATCAACAAATGGGCCAAGGACCTGAACAGACACTTCTCAGAGAAGGATATACAATCAATCAACAAGTACATGAAAAAATGCTGTCCATCTCTAGCAGTCAGAGAAATGCAAATCAAAACCACCCTAAGATACCATCTCACTCCAGTAAGATTGGCAGCCACTATGAAGTCAAACAACAACAAGTGCTGGCGAGGATCTGGAGAAAAGGGTACACTTGTACATTGCTGGTGGGACTGCAAATTGGTGCGGCCAATTTGGAAAGCAGTTTGGAGATTCCTGGGAAAGCTGGGAATGGAACCACCATTTGACCCTGCTATTGCCCTTCTCGGACTATTCCCTAAAGACCTTAAAAGAGCATGCTACAGGGATACTGCCACATCAATGTTCATAGCAGCACAATTCACAATAGCTAGACTGTGGAACCAACCCAGATGCCCTTCAATAGATGAATGGATAAAAAAATGTGGCATCTATACACAATGGAGTACTATGCAGCAATAAAAAATGACAAAATCATAGAATTTGCAGGGAAATGGATGGCACTAGAGCAGATTATGCTTATTGAAGCTAGCCAATCCCTAAAAAACAAATACCAAATGTCTTCTTTGATATAATGAGAGCAACTATGAACAGAGCAGGGAGGAAGAGTAGGAAGAAAAGATTAACTTTAAACAGAGACATGAGATGAAAGAGAAAAGGGAAATTGCATGGAAATGAAGGGAGACCCTCATTGCTATACAAAATTACATATAAGAGGTTGTGAGGGGAATGGGAAAATAAACAAGGAGAGAAATGAATTACAGTAGATGGGGTAGAGAGAGAAGAAGGGAGGGGAGGGAAGGGGGGATAGTAGGGGATAGGAAAGGTAGCAGAATACAACAATTACTAATAGGGCATTATGTAAAATTGTGGATGTGTAACCGACGTGATTCTGCAATCTGCATTTGGGGTAAAATTGGGGGTTCATAACCCACTTCAATCTAATGTATGAAATATGATATGTCAAGAGCTTTGTAATGTTTTGAACAACCAATAAAAATAAATAAATAAATAAATAAATAAATAGATAAATAAATAAATAAATAAATAAAATGTAAAAGGGATGTCATAATTCATGTCAAGAAAAATCTGATGTTACATGTCAATTTGGAGAAATGTAAGAAAAGGAGAGATTACCTGGATGGTCTGCCTCTAGGGATCTTGGGGAAAGGCTAATGATCTTGGATTTATATCAGGGACTTCAAGATCAACCGATTTACAATAGGCAGCTGAATTGATCATTTGTTTTTATCTTAGTGGTACATTTAATTGTACTCATTAAAACTCAGTGAAAGACTGTCCTAAAAACTCAGCAAGTAGGGTTGGGCAATTGCATAAGCAAAATATATTTATCTCAGCATGAGATTCAATAAATACCACAGTAAGGAACCAGAAATTTCGAATTTAAAAGTGGATGGTCACATGACTATACTTGTACAAAAGGTATCTGAGAACCAATTGGAATTGCATCTGTGTAAACTTGTTGCTATACACAGCATTACAAGAGGATTGCTTCTTTTAAGAGATTTTGAATGCCACAGAAATTGAGATATTTTTTCTTATCTTATAGTGGCATTTCTGAAATCTCTATTTTTAGATAGCTGTGCCTCAAAAAAGTGCTATGTTCAAATACACTGAGACATCTAAATTAAACAGAATAAAGTAGTTGGCTTTCTTTCCAACTCTCATATTCCATTACTTTCTTTCCAACTGCTTCTCAGTGAGACGTCTTAGATCCTTAAATATGCTGAAATGTACACTAGGTTGCATTAAAAAAAAGGTGCTTTTAAGTTTATAAGTCAATTATACAAACTTATTTGACCTCAAAATGTTTACCTCTAACAAGATGAGGAATTATTCCTTAAAAAAAAAAAGATTGGAAGATCATTTCATTACATTTGAAATGAACTGTATTCGGTTTTCTTATTCTTTTTGTAGCATCCTGAAAAACTTAGAACTTAAACTTTGCAAATATAGTACAAAAACCTGTTTACCCTTTACCTGGGTTTATCAGTTATTGACATCTTGCTATATGACTTTTTCATTCTCTATCATCTGTTCCTTCATGACCCATTTGAATGGAGTATCTTTTTACCCCCATGCATAGAACAGTGCCTGAAATATGACACGGGTTGGTTAAATAATTGATGATTACTGAATAACATCTTTCAGAATTTTTATCTAAACAAAGTTCAGTTACAAAAAGCCATTCTGGAGCAATACTTAAGTGTGAAGTTTTGTTTATTATGAAAGGGCAGCAAGTCAACTTTTAATGTAAAAAATATCATTGTACTGTTTCAAAGTTTCCAAGCCAAGAATCAGAACAAACACCTGATTATATTCTTTTTCTGAATTATGGATGTGCTTAATGTGGTGAACCAGAGCCAGATGCTCTGCCTTCTCTTCCAGTCCAGGAAGGTACATTTGGCCCTGTGGTTTCCAGTTAGCTGGTACACTTACTTCTTGATTGAATTAAGACCTACACAACCCTCTGGAAGGGTTACGGAATTCTGTCAGCTGGATCTTTTCTGTGATTCTTTTCTCCGTGTGTAATCCTGCTTTCCCACTTTCTCCTTCAGTTTCTATTTCTCCACCCAGAATAAATTTTATATTAGCACTCACACATTTACAGCTGAAAGAGACTTGTGTATTAGTACTGGCTGGTGGTGGAACAATGTAACATAGTTACATCCAAATAGTTATGATTTAAAATACATCCATCTCTAATCAGCTTTGAGAATAAGAATGCTCAGTGTGTAGAGTTAATAGACTTCTATAAAATATGACTTATTTATATGAGGTATCTAGTCCCGTTTATAGTGACAAATTGTGGAAAGATGTGTTTCAGGAACTGAAGGAAAGGAGACAGGAGGTGTTATTATTTAATAGACACAAAGTTTTTCTTTGGGAAAATGAACATGTTCTAGAGATGGATGATGGTGATAATTAGGTACATTCCTTTTTGTGTGCGTGCGTTGGGTGGCGGATACCAGGGATTGAACTCAGGGGCACTTGACCACTGAGCCACATCCCCAGCCCTATTTTGTATTTTATTTAGAGACAGGGTCTCACTGAGTTGCTTAGTGCCTCCTGTTGTTGAGGCTGGTTTTGAACTCATGATCTTCCTGCCTCAGCCTCCTGAGGCACTGGGATTACAGGCATGTGCCACCATACCCAGCAAAGTTACATTCTTAGTGTACCTAATGCCACTGAACTATACATTCAAAAATGGGCAAAATGGTAATTTTTATGTTATGCATATTTTACCACAATTTTTAAAGGATGCTAAATGCGATTGAAAATCAACAATTTGCCAGTAAGGATATACAAATATCCTTACATTTTCTGAATCTATACAATTATGGTTACATTTTGCTTACACAAAATCAAATCATGCATGTAATATTTCTTTGGTAAGCTTTTTTTTTTTCCATTTCCAAAAGACAGTTTGATGGGAGAGGTGAGAGGTGAATTTTGTGGGGACTTCAAGAGTCTGACACTTGTCTGGCACTTGGGGGACCTATACTCCTCATGACTGGTGCATGCTTGGGAAAGACGAAGCATCCTGAGAAGGAGAGAGGTGGGAAGTCATTTCCTATGGAACAGATGTGGACAAGCAATAGAGAGCTGGCCTGGAGTCACATAAGTGAGGGACTCTAATGCCAAATCTGTGAGAATGAACTGATTTTGACTCACAAAACTCACTTCCAAATGTGTGTGGCTGTTTTTTCCCTCCCATAGGAACAACCAATTTTCCAACTCTCTGGACATCAACTGGAGGCCCGTGTGATTCAATTCAATTTTAAAACTAACCACTATGTGTTAGTGTGAGATTCCACATGTTTAAGGGCTCAGACCCACAAGACTGCCCTCACTGAAGATGCCAGGCACAAGTGCCAGATTTCCACTAGACCAGTCAGCTATGACCCTTTCCTTAGGTTCAATAATCATGGCTCGAAGAGCTCAGATGTCACTTTATTTATGTTCACTGGTGAATTGTAAAGGACACAACTCGAAAACAACCATCTGGAAGAGACGGATGCACAGGGCAAGGTATGGGGAAGGATGGGGCTCAGGGCTCCTATGCCCTCTCCAGGGGAGCCATTCTTGCAGCATGTCATTGTTCTCCAATCCAGAAGCTCTCAGAACCACACTGTTTAAAGAGTTCTTGTGGAGGTTTCACTGCATAGGCTTGATTGACTCTATCCTTGGCTGCTACTATTATTTTTATGGGGTGCTGAGGATCGAACCCAGTACCTCATACATGCCAGGCAAGTGCTCTACCACTGAGCCACAACCCAGGCCCTCCTTGGCTATTATTGCTTAACTCAATATCTAGCCTTTCTCCCTTCCCTGGATTTAGGCAATGGAGTTAATAGTTCCACGTTTCTGCTCAAAGTTTGATCTGGAGACTAAGCCCCATGCTGAAGCTATCAAGGGAACCCCAAACAGCAGCCATCTCTTAGCACACAAAATACACTTCAGAGATTCTAAGGGCTTTAGGAACTGTCTGCTAGGATCTAGGAACAAAGACCAAGTTTTTTATTATACTGCAGTAAGAAATTGACTTTTTTTTTTTTTGCAACTGCTTTGAGATAAGCAAATAATTCTGTCTTTTATGTTCTTTTCCTCACCTATATCCAAAATATATTCTCAGGTCAGTGTCAGTCCTTTTCTCGAAGAAGTTCGATTTCATATTAGAGAATAGCAAGGGGAAGAAGCAAGAAGGTAGTCCAAAGCTTTGATTTAGCTTTTTATCAAATGCCTTTTTATCAATTGATTCCTTTTACCCTGGGAGTATCAGTATTTTTTTGATGTTCAAGGAAAAAGATCTCTGGTCACAGATATTTGTTGTAATGTGTCCATTGCCAACTTCCCATCTTCCCTCTTTCTCTTATCCCTTCTCAGAACCTCTAACCTTCATGCACAGAAGCTTAGATCTTAGACAAATGGAAGTAGAATATCAGTGTAGGATATTCACCATCCTACTTTTATTCTAAGCAAATGATTAGAATGTGCCTTTCAGGACCCTGACACTAGATTTTACATCAACACAACCTGAGGCAAAAAAGAAGCCCAGATCAGAGCAAGTAACAAAATGACAGTCTTTGAACAACCCAGGCAGGTGGGGAGGTACAAAATAAGTACAGAACACCAAGCAGTCCCTGGATTCCCCCTCTCCTCTCCCTCTCCCCAACTCCACATCCCTCAAACATCGGGGTGTACAGCAGTCTCTAGTATTTCTTAGGATTATTGTGCAGTCCCTTTATCCATTCCCTTTAAAACTAGGGACAAAAATAGATTTTTCCCTACTTCTGATCCTGTAGCACAATGTAGGAATTATAGCCAATGAATAGGCCAATAAATTAGAGTTAAAAATTGGAAGGAAAGAAAGTGAATAATCATTATTTGAAAATGAGATCATTTATGTTAAAAAGAAATCAGTCAATGGAGAAACTATTAGAACCAATAACACCAGCAATAAAAGACTAGAAAATGTAGTAGCATCAAGATATCCTCCACCAGAGTACTTTTAAAAACCTGTGAAGTACATGTTCATAGGTAACGGGCAACTTTTCCTTTTCTATTTTATAGATTATAGAATGTGGTTATAATGATTAACAACAAATATAGTTCATAAGTACGTTCATTAACGGACTAGAGGAGGAATGGACATCACTCAGAAATGGAAAGAATTCAACAAAAACCTACAAACTCTTCTGGAGAAAATTTTAAAACATTTTTATAGGACATAAAAAAACCCAAACAAATAGAGTCATGCCATATTTGTTGGGGCAACTTAATATTATAACAATGTAAATTATCTCAAAGAATTCTATATATTTGATGGGATTTTAAAAATAAATCCAAGAATATTTTAAAGGTTTTCATCAAATCCATTTAAAAATTCATATGGGAAAATAAAATTCCACTGATAAAATCCTGCAGTGACCTGTCTTATAATGGAAGCCAGATGCTCACTGCATTCAGACTTAACCTACTGAACAGCCAATTCTAGATTCCCACTTTACTCCATGAGGGCTTGTAACCACTTGTACCAATTATAGTGTAAGCCAGTCTCAGTTGCCAACAACAAAATCCTCTCTATTTTGAGTGGAAACCAGTTTCCTAAAAGGTATGAATGGCTCATGTGAATCATTGGGAGGGCTGATGGATTCTGAGTATCCAACAGCATCTGGTCCAACATCTCCCTTATATATACACGGTCTCCCCCATTCTCAAACTTTGCAACAGCATGCTCCCACCTAATGTAATGTAACTACTCTCGTGCAAACAAAAACATATACAACCTTCCTGCAAAAGTACAGACCAACATCTCAATGTTGTTAAATTAGATGCCATCCTATGCTTATTAAATTATCAAAAATTACAGACATGCTATCAAATATTAATGAGAATGTGAGGAGAAAGTCTCATGTACCATTGATGGAAGATTAAACAGGCCTGGCTGTCTTAGAGAGCAGATACTGAACTGCTCAGTAGAATTAACAATGCATATATTACTATGAAGTTCCACTCCATATCCTGAGGACACTCTTTTAAAGATTCATGAAAGGCTGAGCATGGATAATCATCACAGTGTTGCTTGTTGTAAAGTGAAGGGTTGGAAGTCACCTAAGTGTCTAAACTGGAGAATGATAGAAAAATGGCAGAAGCACACTGTGGATTACTATGCAGAAACCAGAAGCAAAGAATTTGGTGCACATAGAGTAACATGGTTATATCTCAAAAACAAATGATTTCTCCAAAGTAAGAAACAAAAAAACAATATTCATACCACAATGCCCTTATGTAAGTAAATGCAAACACACACACACACATGCATAAAAAGTGTACAAGTATCTAACATATGTATGTAAGGGAACATATCAAGCGCATCAGAGAAGGTAACTATGATATAGAATGAGAGTGGGGAACAGAAATGAAGTAGGAAAACATAATAAAAAATGATGAGCCTTTCATGAGTGTGTAATGTTATGCTCCACAGACGAATGGGGTTAATTCAACGCCACACCTGATGATTTGATTTTTTTTAAGAAGGAAATGTTCTGATAATGGCATCTCATTACCCTACTTAATTATAATAATTAAAATTCAAAAATTACTCTGAATGTACGGATGCATTTCACTTTTGAAAACAGTCCGACTCCTTTATGTTTCTAAGGAAAGTCCCACCAAACACTTCAGTCTTATTCATATCTAGGCTGCTTATTTTCTTGATTCCATTGAATCTTGACAAAGGAAAAGGGAAGTCAGAACGACCGTTCAAAACCTTGAAAATGATTCTAATTGCTCTAAATTTAGGTAAAGTTACCGGTTGCTTAATAGCCATTTAGAGCTCTTTGGATAGCAGACAGCCATTCTAACTATAAAGGTAGTTTCATGGAAATGTTCCTTTTGACAGAAGGAAGACATTGGAGAATTCTTATGCTATTTTAGCTGACTCTGTGATTGCAATCACACAAATCACTACATTCCAGAGAGATCCATGAACAGAAGGTTTTTCCATTTCAAACTTTCAAGGTAAAACATTATCTTTTCATTTTATATATACTCTGGAGTATCAAGAAATGATGGAATGTAAGTATAATTATGATAGCATTTCTAAGTAGTTCCTAATGGTCAGGGGTAAGGAAGGGAGAGAGAGAGAAGGCCTTTATTCTCCGTGACATTAAAATAATCTTTCAGATATATATATATATATATATATATATATATATATATATATATATATATATATAAAACTGTCTTCTCTTTGTTCAACCTTCATAGTCTCATGAAATCTTACAACATGAGTTAATGCTGCATAGCAAGATAATGACTGTCTTCTACAAGCTGTGTAGTGCTGTGGAACTGGAATTGGGTGGTGCAAAGAATTGGAATGAAATTGGAAGACGAATGGATTGCACATTTGTCATACATTTTCCAGATGTTCATTCTGGCCTTCTGGTCCTTTCCTTGGAACTCTTATTTATGCACATATAACACCATGAAGAAGCAGATAATATAAACAGTGACTATCTTTTGGGCCATTCAATTTTGGCTTTATATTTTTTAACTATGCTGATGATTGCTGGGAACATTTCTATTCCATTTAGGTGGTCTGATTTAACTGAAGAATATCACACAAGGGATGGCCAGAATGGGTACCTCAAGTGAAAGCTTCTATATTCAGTAATACAGATTTAATTACTCAGGAAACTCTAGCCTGGGAAACTCAGCTTATCCAGACTTCCTGAGGACTGATCATTGTTATAGCATCTGCCAAGGTCTGGTGTGTGGCCCCCATTCACTACCAAGGGAAGACTCTCTTAGGAGCAGAGCAAGATTTAGTAACTGAAAACAAGATTTTGTGCTTTTAGAAATTAGGTTTACAAGGTATAAGTCCACTAGCTATTAAAAATATTTTTCCATGCAGATCAGCCTCTGTGGCCCTAGGCTACAGGCAGGCCCCAGGTTTCAGACCAGCCCAAATCCAGGCCAGACCACAAGGCCCCAGGCTTTCAACTACCGAAGCACCATATCTATACCCCTGACCTCAGACACCAGGCCAGCACCAGGCTCTTGGCCTGCCTAGTGTTAGGCTGGTAGCTACAACTCCATGTTCCAGCAGACCCAAGGTGCTAGCCTGTCAGTGGACCATAGTGCCAGGCCAGACCCCACAGACTGAGACCATGCGTCCACTTCTACACATGAGAGACCCAGACCTATGCCTACAGATTCACACCTGGGGCCTGCCCCATGACAGGCTGGAGCCCACAGTCTTGAGTTCCAAGCTAATCCCAGTAAATCCAGACACTAGGCTAATCCCAGCACCTGGCTAGTCCTTGCAGACTCAGGTTTAAGGGTCATCCCAATGCAAGGTCAGCCCCTGTGCACACAGGCTTCAGATCAGCCCCCTTCAGGATTCAGTCTCAGATCCTCATTTGTGAGCCCAGGCTCCAGGCCCACCCTATAGAATTATCTCAACAGTCACTGGAATATCCTAATCTAAAACCTGGAAAGAAAGAAGCTAAATTGTCCCTGTTTTCAGAAGACATGATCTTATATACAGAAAGCCTTCATAAAGATTTCATTAGCAGCTGAGAAAGGTTTGGTAACATTAAAAAAAAAAGTTAGAGTGAATAAATGAATTCAGTAATGTTGCAGAATATGAAATCAACATAAAAAACAAGTAACATTTCTATACTCTAACAGCGAGCCATTCGAAGAAGAAATAAAACAAACAATCCTATTCACACTGGCTACAATAACAAAAAGTAATAAAATACTTAAGAAAAAATCTTAAGAAAAAATTTAACAACAATGAAAAAAATTTTGGGGGGGGGAGGAGATGTAAAAGAGGGGAAAAAGGGTGACCTGAAAGTAGAAGAGACATTTTAAGGGAACAGAATCAGAGAGGGAATTGGAAGAGGAAGGGGAAGTGAGGGCAGAAGGGAAAGGGGACATGATCAGGCACAATACATGCAGACATGTGAATGTCATACTGAAACCCAATAATTTGTACAATCTTAATATGTGTCAATAATGTAAAAGCAATGGAAGAAGACACAAAAGGAAACATACATTCATGGATTGAAAGAATTAATACTGTTAAAATGGCCGTATTACCAAAAGTGAACTATAGATTCTGGGCCACCTCCATCAAAATGCCAATGACATTTTCCCCAGAAATAGGAAAAAAGTCCTAAAATTCATATAGTACCATAAAAGGTTCCTATGGCCAAAGCATTTTTTTCAGCAAAAAGAACAAATCTATTGACATAACACCACCTGATTTTAAAATACATTACAAAGCTACAATAATCAAAACAAGCATGGTCCTGGCACACACACACACACACAACAGTTATAAAAACAAATGGAAAAGAATAGACAGACCAGAAATAAGCTCAGGTATTTATGGTCAATTAATTTTGAATAAAGAAATCAAAAACAGGCAATGGAGAAAAGAAAGTCGTCTCTTCATTAATTTGTATTGGGAAAATGGGATATCTACATGCAGAACAATTAAATCAGCCCCTTTTATGACTCAAAATCAACTCAAAATTGATTAAAGACCTGGAGGAAGAAAGATGGCGGGCCAGAGGGAGGCAGTATTCTGTGTTGCTCTGTGATCCAGATCTCACCTAGTCAGAATACTGCATCTCTGAGAGTGTTAGAGGACCCTTATACATCTGCTCTCGTGCAGATCACCAGTACTGTGACCCCATGCAGGGCTCAGGGCCTCAATACTGGAGCAGGACCCCTGGCTCCTGACACCAACCCCACCCCAAGTTCTAGCCAACAGAGGGCTTGCAAGTGCCTTAGCAGAATCACCTATCAGCACCTCTGCAGAACTCCCAGACTTCGCTCCACTCCCATGCTGGTCACTCAGCTGCTACCTACCCACAGCACAACACTATCTCCTGGCTCCCCACACCTCACCAGACATCCCAGTGCTCGAAACAGATCCTTCCATCTTGGCTCACCTTCCTTTCCAAATTTGGTGGGGACAGCTCCCAGATCGGATCTCTAGCTGGTCAGGTACCAGGTTTCCAACTCCCCCCTCTCCCCAGCAGTGATAACCCAACACAGTAGCTGCCCAACACAAATCAACTCTCAGTTGGACAGGTTTGCAGTGCGACCAGGGTGCTGCCCACAGGACCCTTGGTGTGAGAGTTCCCAAAACTGGGAACTGCTAAGGGAGAGGGAGATGGGGCTAAAGTTTGGAGCCTAACAGAGAGACCAGGAATTGGGAAATCTGTAGACAAGATAGGGAGATAGTACCAGGTGCTCAAAGTCATATGAGCAGTCCCAAAAAGAGACCCGTGAGGTGCAGTCTCCCTGCAGGGATTGGCAGGTGCCAATCCCTGTGTCCAGGGGCCCTGCACCAGGTCCAACCTTCTCACCCTGGCTATATCCACCATCCTGAGGGCAGAGACACCAGCTTACAACAGATAGATCCACTGATTGGATGAGAATAGAAGCAGGAAAGATACAGATCTCTAAAAGTACCAACAACACTGGTTTCTTCCTTTGAGAGTTTTTTCCCTCTTTTTCTTCTACCTTTCTATCCTCCCACTCTCACATTCCCAACATATGTGAAACCAAGAACTTTGCATGAAATAGGATTTTGCGGACTGGTCATCTAAATAACATAATATAGAGGTGTTGTATATGCCCTGTTTTTTCTTTCCTTTTTTCTTCTCTCATTCTTCTTTCCCCCTCCAAATTTTACTATTTTAACATCCTGTATTTTTCTAAGTACATATGTGTTTGTTTTATGTACTCTACTATCTTCCCATGTACTTGCCTATCCTAAATTACTTCCTGTGTATTCTCTTGCCACTAACCCTCTTATTTAGATTTCTCTTTCACACTTCCTAAGATATATTAACTCTATATCCTCATATCCTACCTCCTCAGCATATTGTCATAAGCCCCTTGCCCAGTTCATTGTCCACCATCAGAAACTGTAAACCCTTTTACAAAACTACTGATTATATCATAGATAATAATCGAATCCAACATTTCTGTATGTTGAGACCAAACTGTAAACTCTTAATAACAACAAATTGTTCATAGGTGGTTTATTGTTGATATTGGGATCTGTTAACATTGTCCTTCCCCACAAAGGAGAGGTCTTAGAACCCTACAAGAGTACTACAAACCTATAGGATAAAAACAATAACACCCCAGACCCACAGAGCTGGAAAGGAAGACATGAGCAACACGAAAAGACAAGGGAAGAAAGTGCCCCAAAGGAATCAAGACACCACATCATTAGAATCATTGGCAGCCACAGCAGAAGAAATTACAGAGAAGGAGTTCAGGATGTACATGGTTTAAAATGTTCTGTGAACTCAAGGAAGATATAAGAGAGCAAATGCAGGCTGTGAAAGATCACTTTGACAAGGATCTACATAAACAAATACAGGAAACAAAAGATCACCTCAACAGGGAGATAGAGGTTCTTAAAAAAAAACAAAACCCAAATCTTTGAAATGAAAGAAACTATAAACCAAATTAAAAGCTCAAATGAAAGCATCACCAACAGAGTAGACCACTTGGAAGACAGGACATCAAACAATGAAGACAAAATAGATAATCCTCAAAAGAATGTAGACCACAGTGATAATGTGCCTTGGTGTGGATCTGTTGTTATTTTGTACACTTGGCATCCTGTAAGCCTCTTAAATTTGGTTTTCTAATTCATTCTTCATGTTTGGAAAATTTTCTGATATTATTTCATTGAATAGATTGCTCATTCCTTTGGTTTGGAACTCTATGCCTTCCTCTATCCCAATAACTCTTTAATTTGGTCTTTTTATATTATCCCATATTTCTTGAATGTTCTGTTTATGGTTTCTTACCATCTTCACTATAACATCTACATTTGAGATTATATGTTTTGTCTTCATTGTCTGAAGTCCTGTCTTCCAAGTGGACTAATCTGTTGGTGATGCTTTCTATTGAGCTTTTAATTTAGTTTATTGTTTCTTTAATTTCAAGGATTTCTGTTTTTATTTTTTTCAGAACTTCCATCTCCTTATTGAAGTAATTTTTTGCTTCCTGTATTTGCTTATGTAGCTCTTTATCAAAATGATCTTTTGCTGCCTGTATTTGTTCTCTGATATCATCCTTTAATTCATAGAGCATTTTAATTATGTACATCCTGAACTCCTGTCATTTCTTCTGTTGTGCTAGCCATGGATTCTATGATTGTAGTATCTTGATTTGTTTGGGGCACTTTTTCTCTTGTTTTTTTCACGCTGTTTGTGTGTCTTTCCTTGTAGCACTGAGAATCCGCAGCCTTACTGTTTTACACTTTAGCCTCATAGTGCTCCTGCAGGGCTCCAATACCTCTCCTGCCCAGCCAGTGTTCCAAGCTGGGAGTTACCACAACTAAAGATGGCAATGATAGTGTCCCAAGTTGGAGGCGGCTGCTTTCAGAGATGTAGTGTCAGGTTGAGTGGGGTGGGCCTGGGTGGTAGTGTTGGGCAATGTGTTCAAATGTGCAGCTCGGACCCAGTGCAGGCTACTCGAGCATTGGTGAGGCTAACCTGGGCCTGCCTGAGCTCTGCAGGTGCCATTGGGGCTGTCCTGAGCCTACCTGTGCTCTGCGCTGGCTCAGCGGGGCTGTCCTCTGATTTTCTAACATTTTATAGAAGACTTTTGCATTTAAGTTTATCAGGGATATTGGTCTGTAGTTTTCTTCTCTTGGTGTGTCCTTATCTAGTTTTGGTCCAAGTGTGATATTGGGTTTGTAAAATGAATTTGGAAGTGTTTCATCTTTTTCTATTTCATGGAATAATTTAAAAAACATTGACATTAGCCATTATTTAAAGTTTTGGTAGAATTCAGCTGAGAATAAATCTGGTTCCAACTTCTCTTTGTTGAAAGGCATTTATTATTGCTTTTATCCCTGTGCTTGTTATTGGTCTGTCTAGGTTTTCTATGTCCTCTTGATTTAATTTTGGCAGGTTTTATATGTCTATAAATGTACCAATTTTATTGGAGTAAAAGTTTCCAAAATCATCCATAATGTATTTCTATGATATCTGTGGTAATTTCTCCCTTTTTATCTCTAATTTTATTAATTTTGGTCCTCTCTCTCTCATTTTGTTAGTTTATCTAAGAACTTATCAATCTTGTTTACTTTTCAAAGAACCAACACTTTGTTTCAATAAAAAAATTATTTTTATTTTGTTTATTCTCAGTTTAATTTATTTTGGTTCTGATCTTAATTATTTCCTTCCTTCTACTGCTTTTGGAATTGGTTTGCTCTTCTTTTTCAAGGGCCTTGAGATACATCATGAGGCTTTTTATTTGGGATCTTTCTGATTTTCTTACATAGGCACTTGTAACTATTAACTGTCCTTTTACAACTGCCTTATAGTGTCCCAGAGGTTGTATCACTATTCTCCTTTGATTGTAATGATTTGTAATTTCTCCCCTGATTTCTATAACTTGTTCATCATTCTGAAGCTATTGTTCAATCTCCATGTGTTCATACAGTTTCTGTAAGGTTTTTTTTTTTTTTTTTTTGCATTGGTTTCTAATTTCATTCCATTATGATCTGATAAGATCAAGAAATTATTTTATATATATATATATATATATATATTTTTTATTTTTATATATATATATATAATCGGAGAGTTGAGACCATTTAGATTCAATTTTATTACAGAGAGATGTTTTCTGTTATTATTTCTCTGAAGAGATTATCCATACTATCAGCCTGCATTTCACAACAGTTTTCACTTCCAGTGGATTCCTAAATTTGATCTTTTAATGCTGTCCCAGAGTTCTCATATATTCTGGCTATGATTACTTATTTCCTTTAATACCATCTCAATATTCTAACATTTAGCCACCTTATATTCCATTCCTCATTTACTCTATTAGATACTTTCTACTGGACATTTTGATTTATTGTGTCTTTTATTTTGAAGATTTGTATGATTCTTTTTCAATATTTCTATCTCCTTATTGAATTTCTTATTCATTTCCTTTACTAGCTTCCTTAATTAATTCAAGGGTTTTTTTTTCTGTGTTCTCCTGTAATGCATTGGTCATTTTTGTAATCATTCTTTTGAGTTCTTTATCTGATATTTCATTTACTTCAATATCTTTGGAATCACTTGTTGGTGAATTATGAATTTTGGGAGGAATTGTGTTAACTTGTTTTTTTCCATTGGTGAATTATGAATTTTGGGAAGCATTGTGTTAACTTGTTTTTTACTCTTGCCAAAGTCTCCTAGAGTGACTAGATTGAAACTCTTCATAGATGTGGTCTTTGTTTTTGCTGTAGGAGTGAAGTCTGCAAGTGGGGCCTGGGTCCCCATCCCATTCTCAGGCATTTCTACTTTCTCAGTTTCAGGTTTTGTCTCTTCTATTCTCTGTATTCAAGTATAGCTGAAGTTGGAGTGTGATTAATTTGTGTGTGGAGCAGAGTATGTAGTCTTTTGTCTGGTTTAGTTCAGCAGCAGAGTCTCTTCTCGGTGAACCTGCAGTGTTCCTGTAGATTCTCAGCATCTCACTGAGAAGTACCACTCCCACTGCTTGAATCCTGAGCAATTGGAAATACAACCTTCCTTTAATCCACCATCTTGAATCTCCTGATTTTTTTTAAACATGGCCCCAAAAGCAGAGACAACAAAACCAAAAATAGCCAAATGGGATTGCATGAAACTAATAAGCTGAAGAGCCAAGGGAACAATCAACAGGATAAAAAAGCAAACTCTGGAATGATTGAAAATATTTGCAACTCAAAAATCTTATAAGTGGTTAATAGTCAAGCTATATAAGAAACTCACAGAGTTCAATAGCATAAAAATATAACCTGATTTTGAAAAGAGCAAAGAACCTAAAAAATACATATCTCTAAAGAAGACAAACAATTCTCTCCCTTTTTTAGATGATATATCATGAACTATGTAATGTGATAAATAATCAATAAAAAAAAATTAAAAAAAAAAGAAGACAAACAAGTCAACAAACATATATGCAAAGATGCACAACATCAGTAATGATCAGAAAAATACAAATCAAAACCACAATGAAATGTCATTTTTCTTCTGTTAGAATGATTATTACAAAAAAGATGGAAGATAAATGTTGGCAAGATTGTGGAGAAGGAAAAACTCTGTACCCTATTGACTGAAATGCAAATTAGTATGTCATTATAAAAACAGTGTAAAGTTATTTTAAAATTAAAATTAGAAGTACTATATGACTACCAGCAATTTCACTACCGAAGAAAAATAAATCAGTATATCAGAGATATCTGCACTCTCATGCTCATTGCAGCATTATCCACAGAGCCAAGATATAGAATCAACTTAAGTATTCATCAACAGATGAACAGATAAAGTGTAATACACACACACACACACACACACACACACACACAGTGAATTACTATTCAGCCTTAGAAAAGAAGGAATCCTGTACTTTTTTTTGGTGATTAATTTTATTTTTCTTGTCTTTTTTTATCATTACTTTTTAAAATACACGACAACAGTGGAATGCATTACAATTCTTATTACTCAAATAGAGCACATGATCTCACTTAAATGTGAAATGGTGGTTACCAAGACCTGGAGGAACTGGCAAGGGTAATGGGAGATCTTGGTTGAAGGATACAAAGGAATAATTTCAAGAGCTCTATTATACAGTATTGTGATTATAGTTAATAACGATGTATTATATTTTGAAAATCACTTAGTAGATTTTAAGTGTTCACTTTAGAAAAATGATAAACATGTGGGGCTGGGGAGATAGTTCAGTTGGTAGAATGCTTGCCTCACGTGCACAAGGCCCTGGGTTAAATTCCCAGCACCACACACACACACACAGAAAAAATGCCAACAGAAAAATGATAAACATGCAAGATTTAATTGAGCCATTCTACAATGTACATATAGTTAAAAACATGTTGTACACAATAAATATTTGCAATTTTTGTTAAGAAAAATAAAATAAAACATTCCTCCATGCAATGAAAAAGATATTTCAAAATAATTTTCTTCCAGGATAATTTCTTGAGACATGAATACTATAAGAGATAAAAAATTACAACAAATTGAAATTCATAGCTGAAACTGAACTCTAGCCTATAAAATCTTTATAAACATTCTTTGAAAACTCCTTCTCTTTTCCTCAGTTTTTCTGCTTTATATCTCAACATGGCCATGAGCAGTGATTTTGCTAGCAGATCTGGGTAGTGTTTGCTAAAAACATGTTGGCATATAGATTTCACTATTACCCAGCTAAACACGAAGCTAAAAATTAATGAGAGATGCTTGAGATCTGAGTAATTCCACAATACATAGTAAATGGTAGCAGACTCAATTGATCAGTCTCCTGGTTGCAAAAAGATAAAACCCAAAGTTATAATTGTTTGTGTGATAGTCTTCTGCTTTTTCTCTTCTTGACAGAAAATAAAACCTATGCTCTTCAAATCCCTAAATATTTTTGTGCTTACATTTTCCAAATGTTTAAGGCTGCTATTCCAAGATAGTAGGAACCAGCCTAATCTGTCATCTTATCTTTCTTTAATAATGAAACACAGATTGCCACAATCAACTAAAACTAGGATTTAGAGGTAGCCCTTTGAGATTGTGTGATGTTGCTACAGGAGAAGTACAACCTCCATGGCCTGAGCCTCAAAGTCACAGCCAATGTGTTAATGACCATGGATATCTGAGATACACAGGAACATATGTGAACCAAAAATTTGAGGAGTTCTTAAATATTAAGCATATCTTGTTGCATGATCTTATCTAAGTGAAAGTGTTTAGATTTGAGGTGTCCCCCAAAAGCTAACGTGTGAGACAATGCAAGAAAGTTTAGAGGTGAAATGATTGGGTTAAGAAAGCCTTAACCTAATCAGTGCATTAATTCGTAATTCCCTGATAGGGATTCACTGAGTGGTAACTGTAGATGGGTAGGGTGTAGCTGGGGGAGATGGGTTCCTGGGGGTATGCATTTGGGATATATATTTTGTTCTTGTTGAACAAAGTTAGTGTGCTCATGCACATTCTCTCTCTCTCTCTCTCTCTCTCTCTCTCTCTCTCTCTCTCTCTCTCTTCTTCTTCTTCTTCTTCTTCTTCTTCTTCTTCTTCTTCTTCTTCTTCTTCTTCTTCTTCTTCTCCTCCTCCTCCTCCTCCTCCTCCTCCTCCTCCTTCTCCTTCTCCCCATCCCCTTCTCCACCTGTCTCCTTCTCCTTCTCATCCATCTTCTTCTTCGTGCCATGCCCTGAGCTGCTTTCCTCCACCACACTCTTCCACCATGATGTTCTGACCCACCTTGGGCCACATAGTTGGCCGTCTATGGACTAAGACCTCTGAAACTATGAGTCCCCAGATAAACTTTCCCTCCTTTAATTGTTATTTCCAAGTATTTTTGGTTACATCAGTGAAAAAGCTGACTAAAACAGAAAGAATATTTAAAAATATTTGCAGGGAGTCATCTCTAGATTTGTCATGCTAGAGTGAGGTTCCTTGCATTGATTTTAAGCATCCATCATTTTACATGAAGAAATCGGGATGAATGAAATTGAAATGCAAGAAATTATAAAGTTTGTTCCAGTGTGCTTTGAAACTTGAATCATCTTTGCAGGACAGGGATGTGTTAGGTCGGAGCACCATCTGAATGAAATGGGTGTCAGGCTCAGGTCAATCTAGTAAGGCCATTAACAGTGTTGGTTATTTACACATTGCAAGGATAGAGGTGGTAGGTAGAAACCAAGACCATAACAAGAAAATTGGAGAGTATAAATTAAACCTGAGAAGTGAGATAGAAAAATCAACAGCATGATTATCCAGAAAACATTCATTCCAGAAAAACATAACAGGTTGTGTGATGTTAGTTCAGTTACCTGGTTTAAAAGCTAGGACTGCTTTGATGTGAAGCCTGGCATGCTGCATGCCTGTTTGAAGGGAGCACACTAATTAGATATAAACTGTAACTCAAATTTGGGTGTAGGGCATAAATTATAGGAAAAAAATTTGATAAGCTTGTGGAATAGGCTTCAGGTGGTCACTTAGAGGTTTAAATTTGCTTCCTTGAATCTTGACTCTTATTGGATCTTTTTCTGAAGCATCTGACCTCAGTGGTTGTTCATGTTCTCTGTCCCCAGGGATGCTGCTAAGAAGATTATGAATCAGCCTTTCAGCCTTTTAGGATATCCTGACTTATTTGTTATACTGGGACAACCTCTGCTTTGACTTTCTCTACAAACATATTTTTAAAAAGCTGGAAATGGGACACTACAAATCCAGCCTTGTTAGTTTAAGTATCTTGGAAAAACTTTAGTGCCTGCTGAAGTCAGCCTTATACTTTTCTTAGATTTGAGTTTAGCTGACACTAAGAAAGGCAGAAATCCAGTATTTACAAATATTGAGACTGCCTCTGCATCTAGCTTTTCCATTTTTGAATGAAATGATTGTGAATTTTGGCAGGGTATTATAGGTAGAAGGGTTTGGAGACTGAATGACAACCCTATATGCACCCCTAATTGTCGATGGAACTGAAGAGCCTGGGATAGAGTGCCTGCCTGGCATTATTACTGCTTTTACTTGATAAAGAGGGTATGGACTAGGTGTTTTGGCTACTTGAACTTGAAGTGACTTATAATTGAAATAAAGTGTAGGGCCTGTTGCTCTTCTTCTGGCTGAGCATCTGAGAGACATATAGCTACCCTGGGCTGCAGTACTTAGTTCAAAGAATCAAAGAAAGATTTGGGTGGTACTGAATCAAAGGAAAATTTTACTCTAAGGACTGGTTTTCTCCATAGGTGGTTGTTGGTTTCAGATGGGGGTCAATTGATTGCTATATAGAGGGCAAGTGAGTCAGTAGTTGATTGGAGCAAAGCAGAGGAATGTTGTCCTTACTTACTGTTTCTGGTATTGAAACCAGTTATTTGAGGTGGCTTTGGAGGTTCACAAGGAATGCTGATAGAAGTGAGGTGACATGAAGACCAATGTCTAAGTTTCTTGTAATTATGAGATTATGCAACTCAAGCCCAAGGAAAAGTGATCATGAGTTTGGCAGTGAGATGTGATCCATTACCTGGCCTCTTGATCTTATGTATAATTGATTATAGTATAAAGGTATCCAGTGTTTATGCTTATTTATACCTCATACTAGGTATTGAGATTTGTTTTTCTGCTCCTGAAGATTGTGAATAGTGTAGGCATTTCAGTAAAGACAGAGTTCACTGAATTTTCCAAGGCCATGTTAAACTGTAGGCTGGTCCTTGACTTTAGACTTCTGGTCTACCTCCAGGTATGATACATAAATGCAGGAGGAGAATGCTTAATTGATGCTTCATCCTGAAATTGAAGCACACTGAAATGGGAGGTAGAAAAACCTCTATGTTTGTGGGTATCTGCAAGAAGTAGAGATGCCCACTGAGTCAAGTACTTGTCCACCAGAACCAGGGAGAGAGAAATGAAGAGAGATGGATTGTTGATAATTTGTTAATAGGGAGTATGAAAAATTTCCTTTAAATTATGATTACAGATTTCAGACAAGTGTAGAGAGGCTCCAGAGTTGTATATGCAGGCTTGCCTTGGATTTGTTGCATATGTAACAGATAAATACTGTTTGATGCCAATAGCTGGAGGGCAGCTGGAATAAGCAGTGGAATCTTGAAAAGGATTTCTGATACCTGAGGGAGATCCTTGGGATTGACTTCTCCATCAAGCGGCCCTGCAGAACCCTCTATCCACTGACACTGAATCTAAAGACCCTGAGTTAGATCAGTAGTAAAGGCTAATTGCTCAGGTCTGCTAAGTGGACACATCCATTTTCCAACATGCAAAATTACTGGGGTTTGAGGCAACATCAAAGATACATGTTTAAATGAAAGCTAACTAAAATTTTTAAAATTCAAATGGTAAATTTGGTTCAAATACTGATAAAGAAATTCTCATTCTATCCTCAGGCTCTTGGAACAGATATGAACAGAAAGATGCTTTGGTGCTAATGAAGATTCATCCTTGGAACTTGGGCTCTCATGGTTCCTTTGAAGGGGGAAAATGTGTTAATTGAATTTATGATCTAAGAATCTTTTACTTTAAGCTTCACACTGACTCACAGTCATTGCCTTGGAAGCCTGTGGCTAGGGGATGAGTGCATCCAAATTCAATATAAATGCCCCTGAAGTTCAAGTAACATGAGAAGGAACTAATCCCTTTCTTGGAAACAAAACTTTGTATTTCTTTAAGTATTTTATCTCATTTTAAACCATACTTTAAGAAGCTGTAGCAGTCTAAATTATTCTAAATGTTTTATAAAGAATACAATAAATATAGAGCAGTCCATAGTCCAGTATACACAGTCCAATATCATTCTTTTCTTTAAAAAGGGTGAATACATATATAGACAGAAAATTCTTGGAAGCTTATTTGCTAAAATATTTAATAGAAATTATCTCTGTATATGGGCATTTTTTATACTTTTACTTTTTAATTTTATTTCAATTATTTCAAAATTTCACTTTGATAAGCAAATGGGACTTGTATGATAAGAAAGTTTACAAAAATACTTTTAAAAAATGAAAAGAAAAAAGAAAGCATACCAACAATTTGAGACAGTCTGTGAGTGATATCAGCAAAACTTCAAAATAAGAAAGTCTAAGATCATGTCCACATAGATAAAACAATGTTTTCAACCATCCATCAACAAACAAAAGTCTTCCCTTGGGAGGTTTGGGAAATAAGTACGGGATTGCAAAAGTCCAGTGCAGCCTAGGACAAGGAGGACCATTTTGAGAATCTACCAAGGACACAGAAGGAGTAATACCTCTTCTTTGCGACTGATAACACCTCTGCTAACCTCAAAGCGAACTTCAAACACTACAGCAGCCCTGTGATATGACTCTTTCCCCTCTCTACTGCCATCAGGGGTAGTGCTTTATTCCCAGAGATCTAGAGGGACTTAAGTCTTTCCATTTTCCAGTAATGGTCCCACCAATCTTGGAACACCCCCAATAGCAAACACTAACATTTTCCCATCACCCAATTCAGCCCAGTTCTACCATGGTCCTGGAGGAAGCCTTAACTATCCAAGGACCTTCCCAGGAATATGCAGGAGTTTAACCTATCTATTTCTCTGGTAATAAACCTGCTGTCTGCATACCCAACTGCAGACCTACAAATGGCCTGGTGGACCTGGTGCAGGTCTTTTCTACTATGGTTATAGAGGCAATCACATTATCCCGGTGCCCTTGGAGTAACCACATCCCTAGAAATATGCCTGCTACCTGGGGACCCAACTTTAGAACCAAAATTCACATGACCCAGTTCTATCTCCACTTGACTAGAATCCTAGAAGCAATCCATTATGCCCAGGGACAAAGAAAGAGAAGATCTTTGCCTACAGGATCTGTTTGTAAAGATTGGAAGAAGTGTTTGCTTCTTCAAATGCACAAACACCAAAACAAAGCTAAACATCTTACAAAGAATCAGGCAAGCATGTCACCACTAAAGGAAACTTAAAAAAACTGTACTAACTAACCTTAAAGAAATAATGATTCATGAATTGCTTAACAATGAAATCAAAATAATGATCTTAAAGAAACTCAATGAGACACAAGAAAACAGAGAGAAGACTAAAATCAGAAAAATGATGAATGGAGAAAATGAGAAATTTAATAAAGAAATAGAAAAATAAAGAGAATCAAGTTCAAATGTTAGAGTTGAAGAATTCAATAAGTGATCTGAAAAAATTTAATAGAGAACTTCAACAGACTCAATCATGCAGAAGAAAGAACCTATAAATTTGAAAACAAGTTATTTGGAACAGGCTAGTTAGAAGAACAAAGGAAAAAAGAATGTAAAGAATGAAGAAAATATATGGGACACCAAGAAGCAAACCAAATTATGCATTATGATAGTATCAGAAGGAGAAAAGAGATAAAGAGACAGAAGGCCCTTTAAGGAAATAGTGACTGAACGCTTCCAAAACCCAGAGATGGAAATGAATATCTTGACTTATAAAGCCTAAGTATCCTCCACATAGATTGAATCCAAAGCAGCTTATGTTGAAAAATATTATAATTAAACTGTCAAATGACAAAGATGAAGAGAATTTTGAAAGCAGAAAGAAAAAGAGATTTGTCTTATATGAGGGAGCCTCCATAATATCATGAGTGAGTTTCTCAAAAGAAACTTTGTAGACCAGGAGAGAATGGAATAATATATTTACAACACTGAAAGAAAAACAAATTGCCAAGCAATAATACTTTACCTGGCAAAACAGTCCTTTATGAATTAAGGAAAGCCAGGTACAGTGATTCATACCTATAATCATAGATACTTGAGAGGCAGAGGCATGAAAATTGCAAGTTCAAGGTTAACCTGAGAAACTATGTGAGACTCTGTCTCAAACTAAAACTTAAAAAGGGCTTGAGATATTTATGACTCAGCAGTAGGACACTTACCTACCTTGTATGAGGCCCTAGGTTATCCCTAGTGACGCCCCCCCACACACACACGAGTAATAACAATTTCCCTAGACAAAAACAAAAAAAAAACTGAGAGAGTTGATCATCACTATACTCACTTATAAGAAGGTTCAAAGGGAGTCATTCAAGTTAAAACGAAAAGATGCTAAGTGCAACACAAAAACACATGAAAGTATAAATTTCATATTAATGATATCTATAAAGATAAGCATGGATTATTGTAATGGTGATATACAAATCACTTTTAACACTTGTATATAAATTAAAAGACAAAAGAAATCAGAATAAATAAAGTTACACAAATTGATGGAAATACAATACAGAAAGAAATTTAACATGAATTCCATAAAGTATATTATGGTGGGACAAGGAGTCAGCTGCAGAGTATCTGTATGCAACTAAAATTTAAAACGGACGACTATGACTATAAAATATTTAATATGAGCTTTATGATAACCCACAAAAGAAAATGTACAGTAGATATGTAAAAGATTTTTAAAAAGCCAAAGAACACAAGAAAATAATCAAGCTACAAGGAAAGACAATAAGAAAAGAATGAAAAAAAAAAGAACAAGAGAATTACATAATAGAAAACAATTAATAAAATAAGAGGAGTATGTACTAAACTCCACAATCAAAAGACATTAACTGAATTGTATTTAAAAAATAAGGCCTAACCCCATGTTCTCTAGAAGGGACTTGCTCATATGAATATGAAGGGGTAGAGAGAGAGATTCTCTAGATGTGGTAAACAAGAGAGAGGAGGGGTGACTATACTCAGATGGGTCAAAATAGACATTAAGTCAAAAACTGTCACAAGAGACCTAAGAGGTCATTACACAATGATTAAAAAGGTGAATTCAACAGTGAGCCATAATAATTATAAATATATATGAATACAACAACAAATCACCTAAATATGCAAAATGAATTCTTTCCAAATGCACATGAAATCTCCTCCAGGATGCAAGATATACTAGGTCACAAAACCAGTCTTAACTGATCAAAATTATTGTCTTTTCTGACCAAAATGGAATGAAATTAAAAATCAATAACACTCAGAAAACAAGAAATTTTGCAAACATATGAAAACCAAAATATTCTTGAAAAAATTAGGGGGTAAGATTTGAAAGATTTTACTCCTTTTGAAGAGGACATCAGAAAGAAAGTTTTCAAAATATCCACAGACAAATGAAAACAAAAAAAAAAAACACACACACAACTTTCAAAAACAGGAGATACAGCAAAAGCAGTACTAAGAGTAAAGTTCACAACAATAAATGTCTATTTTTTTTTTAGAAAAAAAAGGGAAGATCTCGATAAATGCTAATTTATATCTCAAGGATCCAGAGAAAGAAGAAAATTAAGCCTTAAGTGAGTTGAAGAAAGAAAATAATGAAGAATAGAACAGAAATGAAGGGAAGTGAGAACAAAAAAAAATGATACATAAACAAAACTAAGACTTGAGGTGTTGGGTTTTTTTGGGGGGGCAGTGGGGTGGGAATGAACAACAAACCCCTAGCTAGATTAACTAAGAATTAAAAGCTGCTAATAAATAAAATCAGAAATGAAAGAGGAGACAATACAATAGGGGACTCAGATAAAAGGGGTTATAAGGGACAGCTATGAATGATCATATGCCAACACATTGGATGATCCAGAAGAAATGGACAAATTCCTAGAAACTTACAATCTGCCAGAACATAATCAAGAAGAAATAGAAAGCATGAACAAACCAATAAAAAATAAGGATATGAAATTAGTAAATCAAAAGTTCCCAACAAAGAAAGACCCAGCACCAGAAGACTTCACAAGCGAATTGTTCCAAATATTCAAAGAATTAATACCAATCTTATGCTTTTCCAAAAAAATATAAATAAATTCATATGAACCACAAAAGGCCCTAAGAAGTAAAAACAACCTTGAGGATGAAGAACAAAGCAAACTGGAGTCTTCTTGATTTCAAAATATATTATAAATCTTCAACAATCAAAACAGCAGGGTACTGGCATAAAAGCAAACATACAGACCAATGCAAGAGAACAGAAAGCCCAGAAATATGTCTACACATTTTAGGTAAACTGGTCTTCAAGAAAGGCACTAAGCACACAAAATGGAGAAATCCCCTCTCTTCCATAAATGATATTGGAAAACCGGATGTGGAAGAATGAAATTGGATCCTTGTTTCACATCATATATAACAATTTATTCAAAATAGACTGGACTTAGCTTAAATATAAGACCTGAAACCATAAAACTATTAGAAGAAAACCTACAGGAAAAGCTTCTTGACATCAGTCTTTGCAATGATATCTTGGTGTGACACAGAGAGCACAGGTGACAAATGTAAAGAGATGAATGGAATTGCATCAGGCTAAAAACAGCTTCTGTGTGGCAAAGAATACAACCAACAGAATGAGAGGATACCTGTGAAATGGGAGAAACTATCTGCAAACTATGTATCTGATGAGAACATACAAGGGACTCAAAACAGCTCAGTAGCAAAATCTGATGTTAGAAATGGACTAAGGACTCAAAACAGACATTTCTCCAAAGGAGACATACCAACAGCTGACAAGCATATGGAAATCACTCATTATCAGAGAAATGCAAATTGAAACCATAATGTGCTATCACCACACACTTGTTAGAGTGGTTATTATAAAAAAGATAAATGGTAAAAATTATTGGCAAAGGTATAGAGAAAGGGGAACCCTTATATACCGTTGGTGAGAATATAAATTGGTACAAATACTGCATGATCTCACTCATATGTAGAATCTAAAAAAAAAAAAAAATTGATCTTCTAAAAGGTTTTGGGAGGGAGATAGGGAAATGGTGGTCAAAAAGTGCAAAGTTGTATTTAGGGGGGAAAGTTCTGGAATTCTAAATGGTATTGTGACTACGGTTCCCAATGCTGTATTGTATAGAGATGGTCTTCAGCTTCCAATAAGGTTACATCCCAATAAACCTATCACACGGTGAAAATGCTTGTAATACCCCTAACCTACTAAACCTAGCCTAGCATACCTTAAACAAACACAGAACACTTACATTAGCTTGCAGTTTGACAAAATCATCACAAATGTATTTTGTAATAAAATCTTGAATATCTCATGCAATTTATTGAATACCCCTGTATCCAAAAAAATGTTGGCAACACAGTACACTGTAAAGTCTCAGTGGTTTACCCTTGTGATTGTGTGGCTGACTGGGAACTGCACTCATTGCTGCTGCCCTACATTGCCGGAAATATTATACCTCATACCACTAGCCCAGAAAAAGGTCAAAATTTAAAATATTATTTCCACTGAATGTGTATCGATTGTAAAATTGTAAAATCATAAGTAGAACCATCAAAAGTTGGAGACTGGCTAAGAGGATCTTAAGTGTTCTCAACACACACACACACACACACACACAGTATATAAGGTGGATAGATATATTAACTAGTTTGATCATGGTGATTATTTCACAACATGTATGTATGTAAAAACATCAAATTAGCATAGACAATTTTGTGAAATGTGAAATGGGAGAAACTATTTGTCAATTATATTTCAATAAAGTGAAAAAAATAAAAGACCTTAAAAACCAGACTCGATCCTTAAATTTTTAATACAAGAATATGACTAATTGTTATATACATACATGCACAGTGCCTGAAGTCAAGAGAAACCTATGAATTGATTTATTCCTGCTGGAGAATGTTAAGATTAAGACAAAAGCATGAGCTTTTGTCCTCATGTGTATAGGAAAGCTCAGCAATGCCCTCTCTGACTTATGGCTTATGGTTCTAAAAAAATGAACAAGGTTACTCTGCCTTTTAAGCTGGGCAAAGACAGGAACCAGGTCTGTCATGTTTACTAACATATTTCCATGGCTTTGCACAGTGCCTGTTTATTCATTGGAAATAGGAGTTAAAATTCTTAACTCTCAGTGATAACGAACATTGAATGAGAGGGTAGCATTTGATTATTTCCAATTTCTTTTGTTTCTGGGCACACCTGTAATCCCAGAGACTCAGGAGGCTGAAGCAGAAGGATGGCAAGTTCAAGGCCAACCTCAGTAACTTAGCAAACCTAAGTAACTTAGTGAGACCCTGTTCCAAAATAAAAAATAAAAAGAGCTGGGGATGTGGCTCAGTGGTAAAGCATCCCTGTGTTCAATCTCCAGTACCTTGCTATCCCCCCGCCATGATTTTTCTTTTGCTACATAACAAACTTCCCTAAACCTAATGTCCTAAAATATTTATTTTGCTCACAAAGCTTCAGTTTAGGCAGAATGGTAAGGATAGCTCCTTTCTGTTCTACATGCCATCAGCTAAACAGGTGGTGCAAGTCAGAGTGGGAACCATCTGAGATGGAACTCATTTACCTGTCAAGTATTGTTGCTGGCAGTCAATTGAGACTTCAGCTGGGCCTTCTGTCACGCACCTACAGGAGGCCTTTCAGTGTGACTTGTATTTACAACATTGTCCCTGGGACCAAAGTGTGAGCATCTCAAGAGAGAGAAATACTTGGAACTCTTACCACCTTGACTTTGAATTTGTACCGTTGCTTCTATCACATTGTGTTTATTGAGGCTGAGAGTCACAAAGATCAGCCCAATTTCAAGAAGAGGGAAAGTAGACTCCACTACTAGTGAGAAATGGCATGTGCAACCAGGAATATTGGTGAGGTCTCATTCAAAAATACAATCTGCCATAATGACACATAATGGGATATTGAATGTTTGACATTATTTTTATTTTAAAATGCAACATTTTATGTATTATTAATCATTGTATTTACAGTTAAGCCATCTCTCTTTGAATATTCTGTTATTCAATGATGATGTGGCCTTTTGTAGCAATAAAAAAGCTCTTTCTGATGAGAAGATCCTAGTTTCCTACAGGATAATCTGAATTTGTGGTTGAAATTCGAAAGTGAGATCATTATCACAGCCTCTCCTCCTGGGAAATTTAAGTGAGAATTAAAATGAGAAATATTACTGATACATTTTTAGACAAAGATAAAAACAAGATTGCTTCAATCAATGAATACATTTTGTTCAGGTGTGACCTGGCTGTCTTTCTGTTGAAGCAGAGTGTGAGCAAACAGCATGGATACTGTAAACAGAGAAGCTTTCCCCAAAACCAAGTTTTAAATCTTATTTTGTGTTCACATTGGACTTCTGGACTTCTGAGCAGGATAAGGAAAAAGATCCTCTCCAGTTCTTGAGGTAAAGCAGAGAGCTATTCCCCCACTATGTGAACAGTTAGAACCTCTCTTCTTAATCTTCTGGGTCTCCACTTCTAGTCCCTGGGAATATGCATTTCCTCCCACTCCTTAATTGAAAAAGTGTGAGGAGAACCTTGTGTTTAATTCACTTAAAAAGAAAGAAGTGCAGTTCCTAGAGAACATATAAATGAAATAAACTAGGATTTGCTTTTTTTAAAAAAGTCATTTGTTTGACAAGGCAAGAAAGAAAATGCTTCAGGTGTGTATTTAATTGGTAGGTTAGGATATATTTCAGGCCTTTGATTCAGTTACTCTTTGGTTTGTTGAACAAGTATTTATGGAAAGCTGACTAAACGTTGGGTTCCATTCTGGATACTCAAAAAAGAAAAGTGAACAAAAGAAACAAGGTCCCTTACCATCACAGACTTTATGGACACTATACATAAAAATCGTAGGGGACTTCTGTTAGTTCTAGGGTTTACACAGCAGCCACAGAGTGACACAGATTGATCTTAATTCTGCTCAGCTCCAATCCGAGCCATGCCACCCTAAACCCTTAGAACTATCATGGTCCCATATGATATCTAAGCTATTTGTCTCATTTGGGCTTCTGTGTTCTCTGTAGTAAGAGTGAACTTCCAACTGATCAGATGGAACAAATGGAAATTTCACTGGATCTCTAGATAGATGGAGTAATCCCCCAAATTTTCTTGCAGAATTTACTATTTTTATAGCATCGCTAAAGAAATAGACCAAGGGAATACCACAGACATCAGAAACATTGATTTGTTGTTTTTTTGTTTTTGTTTTTGGTACCAGGGATTGAACTCAGGGGCACTCAACCACTGAGCCACATCCCAAGCCCTATTTTATATTTTATTTAGAGACAGGGTCTCACTGAGTTGCTTAGCACCTCATTTTTGCTGAGGCTAGCTTTGTATTCATGATCTTCCAGTCTCAGCCTCCCAAGGTGCTGGGATTACAGGTGTACGCCACCATGCCTGGCCAGAAATGCTCATTTTATTGAGGTCACTGCAAAAGTTGTCATGATCTCTTTGTGGATAAGCTTGAGAAATTGGATAATTAGATAGTATAAATGTACATCAAGAATAGTGGTAAATTAATCAATGCTCATCTGTACAAGTTTTTCTTAAATTTTGGTAGTATGTGGATCCTTTCCAAAGGGAAAGTATTCTCATGTTTTACTATAAATTTTAAATTTTATTTTAATATTATAAAACATATGAACCTAAGACTATAAATAAGCTCTTAAAATGCAAGTCTTAATCCATGTTAACATATTTTAAACCCAAACAAATGTGTGCATTGAATAAAAACAGTTTAAGTTAATAGTATTAATTTAACAAAATACACAATATTGTTCACTGATACTAAATTATTGATGCTGCATTTAATTCTAAAATGGCAAGGCTTCATGTCAGGTTTTATATCTTTAAGTATTTTGGCTTCTGTTTCTATTTAGGAAAAAAACCCAGAAATACGTACTAAATGCAATTTAAAATTTTGAGAATATTTATCCTAAAGAATTAAAGTCAGTGTACTATAACAATATATGCATGCCATGTTTTATAGTAACACAATTCACAATAGCCAAACTATGTAGCCATCCTAGGTGTCCATCAATGGGTGAATGGATAAAGAAAATTATATATATAACATATTATAAAATGATAATTTATATAATATATACTTACAAATATAATTATAATTATGAAAATAATTATAAATATATAATTCTAATTATCATATAATAACTATTATATAATCATACATTATAATATATAATTATAATAATATAGTGTTTATTATATATATTAAACATGATATATATAAAATATTATTTATTAATATGTTAGTATTATAATAATTATAGTTATGAATCATATATAGTATAATATAAATATAAATGATTATACCTCTAATTATAAATATTATATAATTGTATATTATATGTTTATATAGGGGCATTTTATTCAGCTATATATAGAGAGATTAATGCATGAATAAATAAAGCAAATAGTGAATATATTATATATATATATATATATATATATATATATATATATATATATATATATAAATAATGGAATTTTACTCAGTAATAGAGAAGAATGAAATTATGTCATTTGCAGGAAAATGGGTGAAATTTGAAAGCATCATGTTAAATAAAATAAGTCAGACTCAGAAAGTTAAGGTCTTGCATGTTTTCTTTCATATGTGGAAGCTAAAGAGGAAAATGGAAAGGAAAGGTGGGGGGTAATCACATGAAAATCCAACGGACATCAGTAGAGAAAAGGGACTAGAGGGCTGGAGAAGAGGAGGGAATGGGGAAATAGTGGAGAATGCTATTGGGCAAATTTTATTGTTATATTGTGCAAATGCATGATTATGTGACAAAGAATCCCACCATTATGTATAATTATAAACTGATAAAAAGGGAGGAAAATATAAAACTTCAAGAAGTTAATAGTTCAAGTTAGTTAGGACTTAGTATTTATCAAAATTCTTCCAGTAGGAAATTTTTACATGCCAATTTTGATTAATTATGTTTAGCATTAATGTTAGTATTTTTAGGGAATTGAAACCTCGATTCAATGGAATTTAATCCATGTATTTCTGAAAGTGGAAAGAGAATTTCTTTATATTTATTATAATATTTCCCGCCAAACTGGTATTCTAAAAGAAAAAGTTAAATATTATTTTCAAAACTAAGTATTCAATCAACACCAGCATTTTCTGAGCATAGTTCTCCAACCACCATGTGTTCTGTGAACACAGATCTCTCATTACATTTTTCTCCTTGAACTGTTGAAACCATTTTTTTTTTGTGGGACACCATGAAATTATTTGGTTTTCACGCAGAGTGAACATAATTGCTGGAATAAATGCAAACTTAAACACTGAAAAATGAAGTAGCAATCTCAATTAAGACAATCACCAGTTGATAAAGAATGTGCTCACGTTAATTTTTTAAGATTATCCTTCAGTGTAAACCCATATTTAAAATCCTGGTTACAAATTCATGCTTCAGAGTGGATATTTTGAGCTTGGAACTGCTGAACAGATGATAACTACTATTGTTGCTGTTGCTGTTTATTCATCAAAAAACATTTGTCTGACAAAAGACCACAGTAAGTACTCAGAGTCTTTTCACTCTGCTGCTGAATAGACAACTCTTCTTGGATACCCCTGGCTTGAGTGTTCCTATCCACAAATGAGATTAAAACCTAAAATTGCTGGGAGGGTCAAAGAAGTTTAAAATTTCATTCAATAGATATCTATTATGTAAAAACCCTGAGGTAAGTCATATGGCATTATGTTCCAACACTCTGAAACACCAAACAGTGCTGCACACATCTTTTAATAAACATGAACCAATTTGGAGAAAATAAATTTCTCTACAATTAAAAAAAAAAGAATAAAGCATTAAATCATTGCTCCTGGACAATTTTGTTGGTATTCTACAACAGCATTGTGATTATTCTCAAATGAGATTTTTTCTGCAGCTGAAGAATAATTTCAAATGCAGATTTTTAACTTGGAATTCATGGATAGGCCTCAGGGAATGTTAGTCTCTGAAAATACATGCAACATTTGGTATGTGTGTGTGTAGATGGGTGTAAGAGAAAAGGTTTAGGTTTCATCAGATTCATAAAGATTTCTGTGTTAGCTTTGTGGCACTCTGAAAAAAAAAATACCTGACAAGAACAACTTAGAGGAAGGAAAGTTTATTTTGGCTACAGGTTTTAGAGATTTAGTCTATGGTGGCCAACATCATTGCTCTGTGCCCAAGGTGAAGCAGCGCTTCATGGCGGAAGGGTGTGGTGGAGGGAAGCTGCTCAGGGCATGGCAGCCAGGAAGTAGAAAGAAGGAGAGGAAGGGGAGAGAGCACCCGGAGATGAGCTCTTGCAGACAGGTCCCCCATGACCCACCTCCTCTAACCATAACCCACCTGCCTACAGTTACCACCCAGTTAGTTCATTCAAATTAGGATGGACTGATTAGGTTATATCTTTCACAATCCAATACTTTCACATCTAATATTCTTGCATTAACACAGGAGCTCTTGGGGGATACCTCATATCCAAACCGTAACAGTTTGTAAGAACAAAAAATTATACGAGCCACTGTTTTGGAGTGAGATTCTTAACTCTTAGTACCACTTGAGAATGAATACTTTACTTTGAAAGGTACATCTCTCTCTATTTCTATCAGAGGCAAATTAGGTCTAGATATTAAACAGTGGTACATCCTGCAAACATGGAACTGATGCTATTGGACCACATTAGTTAATTGGGAATTACAGTCCAAAATAAGTGGTACTCTATAAACATGCAGTTGATCTTTGCAATTCATCTTTTTAGACAAAACACACTAAAGACATAAGGCATCTTTTTAGTTAAATGGATATGAGTCAGTATTTATCTGGAAACTAACCAGATTCAGACTGGTTTTAGCCTTCAGTTATTTTATTGCGGCATTTACAGTGAGATCATGAATACCAAATGTACAACAGGTTGGTCTTGACAAATGCTTATACGTAGATTATGCGTGCCCTATATAGAGCACTACCAGAAAGTTCTTTTGTTCCCTTGTCAGGTATTCTGCTGGATAGAGACTGATCTGGCTTTTCTTATTGCTGACTAATGCTCCAGTTATTTTAGAGTTTTGTGCTAGTTTTGTATTCAGAGAATCACTGGTCAGCGTGGCAAGACCAACTTTGTCAATTTGTGCTTCCGGAGTCTTAAGGAACCCTGACAGTGATGTGGAGGTTTTACTGCCAGACAATTAAGGATGGAATGAAGGAGGATCAAAAAGAGATTTCGACACTTCCTCAACCCCCATGTCAACTGGATCAGCTCCCCGTTCTGAATTTTTTATAAGCTAGAATCCCATGTGGGGTTTGGTTTTTAAAAGGGACTCTGCTTCTTTTAAAAAGTTGTCTGGCATAGACTATTGTGTCAAAAATAACTGCAGTATTTAAATTTAAACCATTAAAGAATTTGACTCTTAAAATGACAATGTAGTCTTCTGAACATCCAAGGGAGTCAGTACAAGTTAGCAGTTGTGCAGAATAAAGGCTAAGGAAACAAGGGGGGTCCCATATTGAAACTCATGGCAATTGCACCCCAGAAAGTGGGTCCTCAGTAAGATGGTCTCTCACGAGTGAGTGACTTCTGACGTTATATGGAAGAGTCCATTAATGTCCATTAATTCCTAAGTGATGCTTATGATTTTCTGCCATGTTTTTGCTAGGAAGGCGACCATTTAATTTTTCCAGGTCAATCTTGCACTTTCAAATCAACTGGACACAGAAAGAGACTGCCTAGTCAGTTTTCACAATATCTAACTAGGGTTGGAGTTTTCCTGTTTTCTCCCAACATGCAAGTTGATTCCTTTGCGAATTATAACCTAAGGTTTTTCTGTGCTTCAAGTCTTTGCTTTAATAGAATAAACCATAAATTATATGTCTTACAAGAATTTTCATATTTAAGATAGATAAATAGAGGCAACTATATTTGGATAAAATTTGATTTTTTTGAGTTATTGCTCCTAGTTGTTTAAATTTTATAAAAGACTCATTAGAGAAATGTCTTTTTGTTGGTTGTCGGATTTGGTGCTGTTTTTCTTTCAGTTTTTATCCCCCCAAAAGAGCATAAATAATAGCACTTTATATTTGTCTCCAGATTTATAGTATTTTAAAATAGTACATCTGTTTTTTTCATAACAACCATGCAAAGCATATATCATTATCTCTATTTTAAAGGTGAATAAATGAGACTGAGACTTGGTCTTAGAGGTAGAAAGTACTACCTTCTCCTAGCACCTTCTCAGTACCCTTCTCATAGACATATCACTAGTAGAATGTCCTTTATCCTGTTCCCAGCATTGCTTACCTGCATTTTGAAGAAGTACTGATGTGTATGGATAAGACACAACGAGAAGGTAACTGTTCTTAACCCTAGATTTCAGTATCACCCATTTACTAGTCCATTATTAAAGAAGGTTTTATATATATATTTCAATGAAATTTGGCATCATCTCTCATAAATATTTTAAAATTTTAGTTTCAAAAGAATGCTTCCATGGAAAAAGGGGACAAGATCATTTCCAAATCTTGAGCGAGTGCCAGGAAAAGTGAAGTGGTAAATTTCCCATAGAATGGATCCGACATTTCATTTTGGCAACAAATGACTCTGAGTTTGAAATCTTTCTTATGTTGGAGATAAAATCCTCATGAGGTTCTCTGAACCAAGAAAAAGCATAGTTGGGTGGCAAGAAGAATGAGAAGTATACAACAAAGCTGCTGGGAAAATGCTCCCTAGAAATACCTGGAAAACACACAGTGGACAGGCCAAGCTCTCCTAGTAGAGGTGCCTGGACTGCTTATTTAGCTGATGAAGGGGCAGATTTTAAGGGAGGACCAAGAGAGCGTTTTTTTGAGTATTCACTTATCCAAATGCACCATTACTAAGAATGTACACCTCCCAGCCCAGAGGAAGAAGCACCTATTCACAAGCAAAGAGCACTAATGCTGGAAGGGAGATAGAGGCCAGCAGATGATGACACTGCAGTCCTCAGGTCACATTGGAGCCATGAATCTGAGTGAGTCACTGAGGGACTGAATTCTTCCAGATATCACAGCTGAGATTACAGAGGAGACTGAATGACAGAGAAGCAGAGGACAAAAGGTGAGCCCTGGCAGCTGGAAAAAAGGCTGCAAAAGTGGTTATCCAGGGAAACTACAGGGGGGCAGCAAAATCAAGCAGCCCAGAGGTAAATTACAGAGGGCCCTTCAAAGAAGGATTGTTTCTTTCTTTTTTTCATTTTTTTTGAAGAGATCAATCTGTCATCCAGACTTCAAACTGCTGTGAGTCAGTGTAATATTTCTTAACAACTCATGCAATTGAATCCAAAATACTGTTCATATTCAATTTAAAGATTCAAAGAATGATGTCAGAAAAGTGGGTCTGGTGAAAGGATTTTCTGAGTAGGGGAAGAGGCAGATGTGGTCTTCCTTTCATTATTTTCTTTTTTTTTTTTAAAGAGAGAAGAGAGAGAGAGAGAGAGAGAGAGAGAGAATTTTTAATATTTATTTTTTTTTAGAGAGAGGAAAGGGGGGGGAGAGAGAGAGAGAGAGAGAGAGAGAGAGAGAGAGAGAATTTATTTATTTATTTATTTTAGTTTTCGGCGGACACAACATCTTTGTTGGTATGTGGTGCTGAGGATCGAACCCGGGACGCACGCATGCCAGGCGAGCGCGCTACCGCTTGAGCCACATCCCCAGCCCTCATTATTTTCTTATTGTCTGTCAGGATAGGTGCAAAATTCAAGGACTAGTAGTAGCTGAGAGTTCAGGACAGAGGTTGTGGCCTTTCTTTAAGTGGCAAGCATGCAGCTAAAGACATACTTACAACATCTATAAGAACCTGGGATGAATGAAAGTATATCTGAGGAAACTGATGATTGATTGAAGAGATTTCCCAAATGATCATTAAAATTATACAGGGGGAGTTTCAAAGAGGGTTTCTCCATATAGGACCCTCTTAACCACTTCGTGTGCTCCCATGAGCTTTCAATAATTGTTTGGAGGAAAGAGCACAGAGTTTTGCTTAATCACATTTCTCTTTAAAAGAGAAAGTGAAAATCCAGAACTGAAAAGCAGACACCATTCATCTGAGTAGACCTGCTGGTACATTATGAGTTAATTTTGACATAGGGAGGAACTTCATTACTTCAATTTAAAGGCAGGATGCTCAATTTTGGAGGAAATGGGCAAATCTACCCCGTAATGTTGGAACCAGATAACTAAGATGGAAAGCACTTAGTTTGCTCAGAAAATGTATTTTCAGTCCAGTTTCATGAAGCTTGAACTTCCTGCTCATCTATTTTTATCAAAGTCTGATAAATTATTAAAAACAAATAGACATCAACCAGCAATTCCCTCTCTGGGAAATGAGTCCAAAGTTAATCAGAGATGCAAAAAGTGATTTATGTTCAAGGATGTTTTCAGACATGGATGTTTTATTCATATCTGAGAAGATGGAAAATGACCCAAAATTTCATAACAATAATAGCAATTAACTTTTACTGAGTATTATTACCTTGTGCAATATCCTATTTTTAAGCCTTTTTCACACTTTCATTTTTTACAACAATCCTAGGAAATAGGTGTCATTATTGTACCCATTTTAGAGATTAAACAACAAAACTCCAAAAGATTAAGCAACTTATCCAGGGACATACATATAATAAAAAGTAAAACTGGGATTTTGATTATAGAACTTCTATGTTATATAACTCCCTTCTATGTAATGGAATGATTATATATATTTTTGTAAACCCTCATGATAAGATTTTTCACTGAACTAAATGTAACAATTTTAAAGAATAGTGATAAGAGATGAAAAGCACTCTAATGTTGAATAAGTAAATCAGGATATAACATAGTACATGCAGTATGATCTTGATTGCATAAGATTCAAAGGAAACATATTAAAATGTTAACATTTCTAGATGGTACAATAAAATTTTTATCTTTTGATATTTTCTAGTTCTTTAAATGAACCTGCTTTGCTTTTATGATTATTAAGAAAATTATTGTAAATGCCTACCAAGCCTTCATAGGTAGTGGCCACAGGTTTGAAACGGGTCTTGGGAAAGACAGTAAGGACCCACCCATTGCATTGGTCGCCCGGCAAAGGGAAATGAACTGTCGCCATTTGCAAGAGATACCACCATGACAGAGAACTGACGTCATCAGACTGCGGCAGAGGAGATAACTTCATTGAAACCTGCGGCTATAGGTGTGTAATTCCCTAGCCTTCCCTCACCACACATCGGGGAAACCTTAAGGGCCCCTCCCAGCTCTCTCGTGAGCACGATAGCCAGACCGAGGGAATCAGAGGTGGTGCGGGACCCGCGGCACGGAACTACCGCTCCCACCAGTGCTGACAGCTGAGGTCTCTTGCACCAGCTACCGGGGGCGTGGCTACCGGAGTGCAAGTAAAATTCGCTGAGGATTCTCAGGCCCAAGCTCTACAAACTTAGGGTCTCAGGGAACGGCAAACTGGAAGAGTGTGCCCAGTCGTTCATGAAAACAGGGCTCCCGGGAGCAGCAGACCTGGCGTGTAGCCAGTATTGTGGTGAGCGGCACCCGTGAGAGGGGCCTGGCTAGAGGAAAAGTGGGAAGTGACTAGACATAAGAGGAGGCCCTAGGCACTCAGGATTGGAGACTCGCCCAGTCTGGGAGGAGCTGCTGCACAGTGATTGGTTCCCGCGTACTGACAGAAGAAACTTGGCCTGGTGGGCACAGCACCACCTACTGGAAGAGAAGTTAATCAAACTCTAAGACTGCATTTATTAGTTTTTTTTCTTTTCCCTTTTTTTTTGATTTGGGTTTTTCTTTCATTTTCATTTTTCTTTCTTGTTGTTTTTTTAATTTTTTTTACAAGTTTTTTAAAATTTTTTTTCTTCTAATTTTAATTTTAATTTTTTTATTATTTTTTTTCCTTTTTTTTCTTTTTTTATTTCCTATTTTTTTCTTCTTTTGTCCTTTCATTTCTTTTCAATTATCTTATCCCCCCTTCCTTGAATTCTACCTGCTTACTCTCATTCTCTTTAGTGACTTCTTCCCTTCCATTCTAATACCTTTCCTCCCAAGCATCAAATAAATTTATAGGAGTAAACAGTAACTCAGCAGTCAAACAGAACAAGAAGTAACATGAGCAGCTTCAAAAAGCAAGGAAGAAAAGGAGTACAAACAATGCAGGACAGCCTAAATATTCAGGAGGATCTAGAGCCATCAGAAAAATGGTCATATAAAGAACTCAAGGAACACCTTAGACAGATGGAATGGAACCTTAAAGAGGATACAAGACAGCAAATTCAAGCAGTGAAAGAACACATTGAGAATGAATTACATAAACAGATGAAAGAAGAAGTTAAGCATCTTTATCAGGAGATAGAGATTATAAAAAATAATCAAACAATAATTCTAGAAATGAAGGAAACGATAAACCAAATTAAAAACTCAATTGAGAGTATCACTAACAGAGTGGAGCAAGTAGAAGCCAGAACGTCAGATAATGAAGACAAAATATATCATCTTGAAAAGAGTCTAGCCAACTCAGAAAGGCTGGTAAAAAATCACGAGAAAAACATCCAAGAGTTATGGGATAACATAAAAAACCAAACTTACGAGTCATCGGGATAGAAGAAGGTACAGAGATTCAAACCAAGGGAATGAGTAACCTGCTGAATGAAATAATTATAGAAAACTTTCCAGAAATAAAAAAGGAAACAGATATACAAATTGAAGATGCATACAGGACACCGAGCACACAAAATCACAGTAGACCAACGCCAAGACACATTGTTATGAAGATATCCAATATACAGAACAAAGAGAAAATATTGAAAGCTACAAGAGAAAGCAGACAGATTACATTCAGGGATAAACCAATAAGGATAACAACGGATTTTTCATCACAGACACTGAAAGCAAGAAGGTCATGGAACAATGTATTTCAAACACTGAAAGACAATGGATGCCAACCAAGAATTCTGTATCCAGCAAAATTAAGCTTCAGGTATGACAACGAAATAAAAATCTTTCATGATAAACAAAAGTTAAAAGAATTTGCAGCCAGAAAACCAGCATTGCAAAGCATTTTGAGCAAAACACTACACGAGGAAGAAATGAAAAACAATAACCAAAACCATCAGTAGGAAGTGCCTCGGTAAAGACAGAGGGCGAGGGGAAAGATAATCATGGAGAAACAAACTAAATTTTTTTAAAAAAGGATAAATAATCAAACATGGATGGAAGTACAAACCATATATCAATAGTAACTCTGAATGTTAATGGCTTAAACTCTTCAATAAAGCGACATAGGCTGGTATCATGGATTAAAAAGCAAATCCAACAATATGCTGCCTCCAGGAGACACATCTGATTGGAAAAGACATATACAGGCTGAAGGTGAAAGGATGGGAAAAAATATACCATGCACACGGTCCTCATAAGCAAGCAGGGGTGGCCATCCTCATATCGAATAAAATCGACTTCAAGACTAAGTTAATCAAAAGGGATAAGGAAGGACATTATATACTGTTAAAAGGAACCATCCACCAACAAGACATAACAATTATCAATATTTATGCACCAAATAATGGTGCTGCGACATTCATAAAACAAATTCTCCTCAAGTTCAAGAATCCAATAGACCACAACACAATAATTATGGGTGACTTCAACACACCTCTCTCACCACTGGACAGATCCTCCAAACAAAAGTTGAATAAAGAAACTATAGAACTCAATATCACAATCAATAACCTAGACTTAACTGACATATATAGAATATATCAACCATCATCAAATGGATATACTTTTTTCTCAACAGCACATGGATCCTTCTCAAAAATAGACCATATATTATGCAACCATATATTATAGGCAACCCTCAGTAAATATAAAGGGGTGGAGATAATACCATGCATTTTATCTGATCATAATGGAATGAAACTGGAAATCAATGATAAAAGAAGGAAGGAAAAATCCTACATCACATGGAAAATGAACAATATGTTACTGAATGATCAATGGGTTACAGAAGACATAAAGGAGGAAATCGAAAAATTCTTAGAGATAAATGAAAATACAGACACAACATTGCAGAATCTATGGGACACAATGAAAGCAGTTTTAAGAGGAAAATTCATCGCCTGGTGGTCATTCCTCAAAAAAAGAAAAAACCAACAAATAAATGAGCTCACACTTCATCTCAAAGTCCTAGAAAAGGAAGAGCAAAACAACAGCAAATGTAGCAGAAGGCAAGAAATAATTAAAATCAGAGCGGAAATCAATGAAATTGAAACAAAAGAAACTATTGAAAAAATTAACAAAACTAAAAGTTGGTTCTTCGAAAAAATAAATAAGATCGACAGACCTTTAGCCATGCTAGCGAAGAGAAGAAGAGAGAGAACTCAAATTACTAACATACAGGATGAAAAAGGCAATATCACAACAGATGCTCCAGAAATACAGAAGACAATTAGAAATTATTTTGAAAACCTATATTCCAATAAAATAGAAGATAGTGAAGACATCGATAAATTTCTTAAGTCATATGATTTGCCCAGACTGAGTCAGGAGGATACACACAATTTGAACAGACTAATATCAATGGATGAAATTGAAGAAGCCATCAAAAGACTACCAACCAAGAAAAGCCCAGGACCGGATGGGTATACAGCGGAGTTTTACAAAACCTTTAAAGAAGAATTAATACCAATACTTTTCAAGTTATTTCAGGAAATAGAAAAAGAGGGAGCTCTTCCAAATTCATTCTATGAGGCCAACATAACCCTGATTCCAAAACCAGACAAAGACACCTCAAAGAAAGAAAACTACAGACCAATATCTCTAATGAACCTAGATGCAAAAATCCTCAATAAAATTCTGGCAAATCGAATACAAAAACACATCAAAAAAAATGTGCACCATGATCAAGTAGGATTCATCCCTGGGATGCAAGGATGGTTCAACATACGGAAATCAATAAATGTTATTCACCACATCAATAGACTTAAAGATAAGAACCATATGATCATCTCGATAGACGCAGAGAAAGCATTCGACAAAGTACAGCATCCCTTTATGTTCAAAACATTAGAAAAACTAGGGATAACAGGAACTTACCTCGACATTGTAAAAGCTATCTATGCTAAGCCTCAGGCTACCATCATTCTGAATGGACAAAAGTTAAAGGCATTCCCTCTAAAATCTGGAACAAGACAGGGATGCCCTCTATCACCACTTCTATTCAATATAGTTCTCGAAACACTGGCCAGAGCAATTAGACAGATGAAAGAAATTAAAGGCATAAAAATAGGAAAAGAAGAACTTAAATTATCACTATTTGCAGATGACATGATTCTCTACCTAGAAGACCCAAAAGGGTCTACAAAGAAACTATTAGAGTTGATAAATGAATTCAGCAAAGTGGCAGGATATAAAATCAACACGCATAAATCAAAGGCATTTCTGTATATCAGCGACAAAACTTCTGGAACAGAAATGAGGAAAAACACTCCATTCACAATATCCTCAAAAAAAAATAAAATACTTGGGAATCAACCTAACAAAAGAGGTGAAAGATTTATACAATGAAAGAACCCTAAAGAGAGAAGTAGAAGAAGATCTTAGAAGATGGAAAAATATACCCTGTTCATGGATAGGCAGAACTAACATTATCAAAATGACAATATTACCAAAAGTTCTCTATAGGTTTAACGCAATGCCAATCAAAATCCCAACGGCATTTCTTGTAGAAATAGATAAAGCAATCATGAAATTCATATGGAAAAATAAAAGACCCAGAATAGCAAAAGCAATTCTAAGCAGGAAGTGTGAATCAGGCGGTATAGCGATACCAGATTTCAAACTATATTACAGAGCAATAGTGACAAAAACAGCATGGTACTGGTACCAAAACAGGCGGGTGGACCAATGGTATAGAATAGAGGACAGAGAAACCAATCCACAAAATTACAACTATCTTATATTTGATAAAGGGGCTGAAAGCATGCAATGGAGGAAGGATAGCTTCTTCAAAATATGGTGTTGGGAAAACTGGAAATCCATATGCAACAAAATGAAACTGAATCCCTTTCTCTCGCCATGCACAAAAGTTAACTCAAAATGGATCAAGGAGCTTGATATCAAATCAGAGACTCTGCGTCTGATAGAAGAAAAAGTTGGCTCCGATCTACATATTGTGGGGTCGGGCTCCAAATTCCTTAATAGGACACCCATAGCACAAGAGTTAATAACAAGAATCAACAAATGGGACTTACTTAAACTAAAAAGTTTTTTCTCAGCAAGAGAAACAATAAGAGAGGTAAATAGGAAGCCTACATCCTGGGAACAACTTTTTACTCCTCACACTTCAGATAGAGCCCTAATATCCAGAGTATACAAAGAACTCAAAAAATTAGACAATAAGATAACAAATAACCCAATCAACAAATGGGCCAAGGACCTGAACAGACACTTCTCAGAGGAGGATATACAATCAATCAACAAGTACATGAAAAAATGCTCACCATCTCTAGCAGTCAGAGAAATGCAAATCAAAACCACCCTAAGATACCATCTCACTCCAGTAAGATTGGCAGTCATTAGGAAGTCAAACAACAACAAGTGCTGGCGAGGATGTGGGGAAAAGGGTACACTTGTACATTGCTGGTGGGACTGCAAATTGGTGCGGCCAATTTGGAAAGCAGTTTGGAGATTCCTGGGAAAGATGGGAATGGAACCACCATTTGACCCTGCTATTGCCCTTCTCGGACTATTCCCTGAAGACCTTAAAAGAGCATGCTACAGGGATACTGCCACATCGATGTTCATAGCAGCAAAATTCACAATAGCTAGACTGTGGAACCAACCCAGATGCCCTTCAATAGATGAATGGATAAAAAAATGTGGCATCTATACACAATGGAGTACTATGCAGTAATAAAAATGACAAAATCATAGAATTTGCAGGGAAATGGATGGCACTAGAGCAGATTATGCTTAGTGAAGCTAGCCAATCCCTAAAAAAAAAAATACCAAATGTCTTCTTTGATATAATGAGAGCAACTATGAACAGAGCAGGGAGGAAGAGTAGGAAGAAAAGATTAACATTAAACAGAGACATGAGATGGGAGGGAAAGGGAGAGAAAAGGGAAATTGCATGGAAATGAAGGGAGACCCTCATGGCTATACAAAATTACATATAAGAGGTTGTGAGGGGAATGGGAAAATAAACAAGGAGAGAAATGAATTACAGTGATGGGGTACAGAGAGAAGATGGGAGGGGAGGGGAGGGGGATAGTAGGGGATAGGAAAGGTAGCAGAATACAACAAGTACTAATAGGGCATTATGTAAAATTGTGGATGTGTAACCGAGGTGATTCTGCAATCTGCATTTGGGGTAAAATTGGGGGTTCATAACCCACTTCAATCTAATGTATGAAATATGATATGTCAAGAGCTTTGTAATGTTGTGAACAACCAATAAAAAAAAATTTAAAAAAGAATAAATAAAAGGATGAGTTTTCTTGTATGTGAAAAAAAAGAAAATTATTGTGTAGCTGCTGTATAGTGAGGAAAATCTTCATATTTTGCTGTATAAGAAAATTTGATATGATGAACTTGACAATTGCTTAGGAATTTGTCGGCAAATTTGCATAAGGAGCCCACACATTCGCTGAGAGGTGAGGAACGAAAATGTGATTCTTATCAGTGATTCATAGTTTTTAAAACTCGTTGGGGAGAATTATAATGGCTTAAATAAGTAGCCATGAAATGCAATTAAGTTCTGTAAAACTAAGTAACTGTAAGTGTGGAAAAGTGTGGGGTCAGTGGGATGACCCCTACGATTATGGACCTTCCCATAGTGACAGTGTGTTCCAATTAGAATGTCTTTGGCAATGAGTGGCAAATTATCAAGCTAAAAATCAGCTTCAGTAATAAGGATATTTATTACGTCCCATAAAAAGTCCAGAAGCAGGTGCTTTCAGATTTGTTTTCCACAATATAGGTGGTGATGACCCCAAGCACGTTGCAGTCTTTCCTCTGACTACCTTCAGCGTGTCGACAGTATCTCTGCTTTTTGTCACATGATGACTACAACAGTTTCAGGCACCCCATGTGGACCTGATCACCTTGGACTTACATGGAATTGTAGTTTCCCCATCCCTTGGGAAACCACAGAGGAAAACCTGATTCTGAAGTCCCAATATGCTTCTGATTTGTCCCTAATAAACAGAATTACCAACAAGAAGGTAGGGATAGGGGAATAGCTCTTTGGTGAATAATAAGCATTGGGTGTGCAAGTTGTTCTGAGTGATGTGGCAGATAATACTCAATCTAGTCCTTCAGGTAAAGCAGCTTCACCTTAGATGAAGTGGGATAAGGATTGGGGACCAACTTCCTAGCACATCATGTTTTCCGGAGACTTCTCAGTATCACAGCACATTTAAAGAAGATGTAACTGTACGTCATGCTGGTAAAGTGGGATGCTGTGATTACATTTTTAGAGGATGAAATTATCTAAGAAAACATTTTGCAAATCGGTGTGGTAAGAGACAATATTTTTTTAAAATAAGATAATAGAAAATAGAGAAAAAATATAATTTAATGGGTAAGGCCATAAAAATTAAAAAAATAAAGAAAATAAATAGTATTTTATTTATGGAAAATGGTTTCCCTATCATTTATTGAAGGTGGATGTCTCCAGGCTTTTATTTTTTCAATCTTCTGGGAATAATAATATTACCAGAAAATGTATGCATAAAAATTTTAAAAATATGACATATATGTATCACATAAAATCAAAAAGAATAAGAATTAATTTAGCTAAAAGAATATTAGAAGAATAAGAATGATCAAATATACTGATATGACAATTTCAATTAAATGCACATACTTAAAAAACATGGTAAAAAATCGTTCCAGAAAGCATAGATATAAATTCATATATGAATTTAGTTACAGCCCTTTGGGTTATGGTACTTACAAACATCTTAAGTTTCTTATGTGAGTCTGAAATTTAAGAAATGTTTTCCTTATCATTTATTGAAGGCGGATGTCTCCAGACTTTTATTTTTTCAATCTTCTGGGAAAAAGCATGCTAACTAACCTTGGCCAGACTCCAACCGTTCTTTCTTCCCGGCCCCAGAGGAAATGCAATCTTTTCCTTCTTCCTGCTTAGGCAGACTGATGAGTACACAATTGGTTTTTGCTATTTTAATAAAGGCATCGTTTTTCAATAGAAAATGCATAATTGATTAAATCGTGTGCAGATCACACCCGTGCCTGGGGAATCTCTAACTGTTTAGTCCACCAAGGACAGCTATCCAATTTGCAAGCACAGCATCTAAAAATAAACCAAGAGTAAGAGATCATGTCAAATTCCCAAATGATGATGGTCATTTTCTCCCTATGCTCCTGCTAGGATCCAAGAGCCCCCTTGAAAACTCTTGTGGCTTAGAAACTCTGCTGTATTTTGTACTTTAATTTGTTCCATCTCTCCTTATCAGACACTTGCAAAAGCTGCCCTTTCTACTGCACGAAAGTTGATGGTCCTGCTGAATGAATGCACCCTTAGCTCAGTTTGAGTCCTGAGTTGGGTAATGATGAATTATAGGTAGTCCTGAGAGTGGATATTTTCCAAAAACTTATCCTTTAAATAAATACTGTGCTATATGTTTATTATCCAACATGTTAGTTTTCCAGGCTAGGAAATACAGATAAATATGAAGAAAAAATTAAAAAAACATCCCATTAATATAGTGGGGAAAATACTTCTGGTTTGGCGCTTTTGTGTGTGGATGAATGCTTTTATTCATATTTCAAGGCTTAATAGGTATTTATGGAATATGTGCCAAGTCCTCAATACCTATAGATAGAGGGGATAAGTTCTTTTCATGGAGCTTACCTTCTAGAATCTTAAAAAAAAAAAGGAATAATTCTAATATAAGTATTTAAATCAGTTTTATCAATTTGTAATATACATGGCATGTATTTTCATGCTAAATATTTATCTATGCAATGATCTTAATTGACAGTGGAATCATGTTTGAACGCTCCATATTTTTATTCAATTCCATAATTATAAAAAGGTTTCCATTGATTTTAATATTATTTATGAGCACCCCTTCTGAGGAACTTTGTACACAGGAGCATAAATAAATCAGCACATTTATTTAACTACATCCATAAGATGAACTTCACAATACAGTGTTTCAGTCCTGGATCACAGACCTCTTCCCCAGTCAATATGCAGATCTACTTTATCATTACCTTTACATTTCTTTGTGTGGATATGCCATTGTTTTAAAGCACTTTTCCAATTCAGCTCCTTGGAGGTAAACCACAGATGTCCTCTGTGCGTGTATTTCCCTTATGAATTTTCTTTCCAGATCCCGTGTGCACCTTACAATGCTTTTTTTTTTTTTTTTTTTTTTTTTTTTGGTACCAGGGATTGAACTCAGGAGCACGGAGCGACAGAGTCACATCCCCAGCCCTATTTTGTATTTTGTTTAGATAGGATCTCACTGAGTTTCTTAGCAAGACTCACTTTTACTGAGGCTGGCTTTGAACTCGTGATCCTCCTGCCTCAGCCTCCACCCCACTCCCTGCCAACTGCTGAGATTACAGGCATACACTACTGCTCCTGGCCTTACTAGCCTTACAATGTTTTTGACACACAGCATCTGTGTTCTCTCTTTTGCAATTGCACTCTGATTTGGGGGAGTATGCTCTCTTCCCTGGCTAAATCTTCTCTGGTTACTATAGTTTCTCTCCTGTCCCTTACACAGTATAAAACAAATGAAAGAGCATTTCAGCCTCAAGGCCTTTACATCTTCTGTTTCCACTGCTTGGAAAACTCACCACCAGATTCCCATAGCTCCCTCCTTTATCCTTGTCCTTTGTTTAACTTTTATCTTAAGGGTGTGGTATTTTCTGATCACCCCAATTTATTTATTTTTATTTTTTTTCTAGTTCAAATTTTTTTCTTTTTTTTTATTGGTTGTTCACAACATTAAAAAGCTCTTGACATATCATATTTCATACATTAGATTCAAGTGGGTTATGAACTCCAAATTTTTACCCCAAATGCAGATTGTAGAATCACGTCGGTTACACATCCACAATTTTACATGATGCCCTATTAGTAACTGTTGTATTCTGCTACCTTTTCTATCCTCTAATATACCCCCTCCCCTCCCCTCCCATCTTCTCTCTCTACCCCATCTACTGAAATTTATTACTCTCAATGTTTATTTTCCCATTCCCCTCACAACCTCTTATATGTAATTTTGTATAGCAATGAGGGTCTCCCTTCATTTCCATGCAATTTCCCTTTTCTCTCCCTTTCCCTCCCATCTCATTTCTCTGTTTAATGTTAATCTTTTCTTCCTACTCTTTCTCCCTGCTCTGTTCATAGTTGCTCTCATTATATCAAAGAAGACATTTGGTATTTGTTCTTTAGGGATTGGCTAGCTTCACTAAGCATAATCTGCTCTAGTGCCATCCATTTCCCTGCAAATTCCATGATTTTGTCATTTTTTAGTGCTGCGTAATATTCCATGGTGTATAAATGCCACATTTTTTTATCCATTCATCTATTGAAGGGCATCTGGGTTGGTTCCACAGTCTAGCTATTGTGAATTTTGCTGCTATGAACATCGATGTGGCAGTATCCCTGTAGCATGCTCTTATAAGGTCTTCAGGGAATAGTCCGAAAGGGTAATAGCTGGGTCAAATGGTGGTTCCATTCCCGTCTTTCCCAGGAATCTGCAAACTGCTTTCCAAATTGGCCTCACCAATTGACAGTTCCACCAGCAATGTACAAGAGTACACTTTTCCCCACATCCTTGCCAGCACGTGTTGTTGTTTGACTTCATAATGGCTGCCAATCTCACTGGAGTCAGATGGTATCTTAGGGTGGTTTTGATTTGCATTTCTCTAACTGCTAGAGATGGTGAGCATTTTTTCATGTACTTGTTGATTGATTGTATATCCTCCTCTGAGAAGTGTCTGTTCAGGTCCTTGGCCCATTTGTTGATTGGGTTATTTGTTATCTTATTGTCTATTTTTTTGAGTTCTTTGTATACTCTGGATATTAGGGCTCTATCTGAAGTGTGAGGAGTAAAAATTTGTTCCCAGGATGTAGGCTCCCTATTTACCTCTCTTATTGTTTCTCTTGCTGAGAAAAAACTTTTTAGTTTAAGTAGGTCCCATTTGTTGATTCTTGTTATTAACTCTTGTGCTATGGGTGTCCTATTAAGGAATTTGGAGCCCGACCCCACAATATGTAGATCGGAGCCAACTTTTTCTTCTATCAGACGCAGAGTCTCTGATTTGATATCAAGCTCCTTGATCCATTTTGAATTAACTTTTGTGCATAGAGAGAGGAGGGGATTCAGTTTCATTTTGTTGCATGTGGATTTCCAGTTTTCCCAACACCATATGTTGAAGATGCTATCCTTCCTCCATTGCATGCTTTTAGCGCCTTTATCAAATATAAGATAGTTGTAACTTTGTGGATTAGTCTCTGTGTCCTCTATTCTGTACCATTGGTCCACCCGCCTGTTTTGGTACCAGTACCATGCTGTTTTTGTTACTATTGCTCTGTAATATAGTTTGAAATCTGGTATCACTATACCGCCTGATTCACACTTCCTGCTTAGAATTGCTTTTGCTATTCTGGGTCTTTTATTTTTCCATATGAATTTCATGATTGCTTTATCTATTTCTACAAGAAATGCCGTTGGGATTTTGATTGGCATTGCGTTAAACCTATAGAGAACTTTTGGTAATATTGTCATTTTGATAATGTTAGTTCTGCCTATCCATGAACAGGGTATATTTTTCCATCTTCTAAGATCTTCTTCTACTTCTCTCTTTAGGGTTCTGTAGTTTTCAATGTATAAATCTTTCACCTCTTTGGTTAGGTTGATTCCCAAGTATTTTATTTTTTTTGAGGATATTGTGAATGGAGTGTTTTTCCTCATTTCCGTTCCAGAAGTTTTGTCGCTGATATACAGAAATGCCTTTGATTTATACATGTTGATTTTATATCCTGCCACTTTGCTGAATTCATTTATTAGTTCTAGTAGTTTTTTTGTAGACTCTTTTGGGTCTTCTAGGTATAGAATCATGTAATCCGCAAATAGTGATAATTTAAGTTCTTCTTTTCCTATTTTTATGCCTTTAATTTCTTTCATCTGTCTAATTGCTCTGGCCAGTGTTGCGAGAACTATATTGAATAGAAGTGGTGATAGAGGGCATCCCTGTCTTGTTCCAGATTTTAGAGGGAATGCCTTCAATTTTTCTCCATTCAGAATGATGTTAGCCTGAGGCTTAGCATAGATAGCTTTGACAATGTCGAGGTAAGTTCCTGTTATCCCTAGTTTTTCTAATGCTTTGAACATAAAGGGATGCTGTACTTTGTCGAATGCTTTCTCTGCGTCTATCGAGATGATCATATGGTTCTTATCTTTGAGTCTATTGATATGGTAAATAACATTTATTGATTTCCATATATTGAACCATCCTTGCATCCCACGGATGAATCCCACTTGATCATGGTGCACAATTTTTTTGATGTGCCTTTGTATCCAATTCGCCAGAATTTTATTGAGGATTTTTGCATCTAGGTTCATCAGAGATATTGGTCTGTAGTTTTCTTTCTTTGAGGTGTCTTTGTCTGGTTTTGGAATCAGGGTTATGTTGGCCTCATAGAATGAATTTGGAAGGGCTCCCTCTTTTTCTATTTCCTGAAATAACTTGAAAAGTATTGGTATTAATTCTTCTTTAAAGGTTTTGTAAAACTCCGCTGTATACCCATCCGGTCCTGGGCTTTTCTTGGTTGGTAGTCTTTTGATGACTTCTTCTATTTCATCCATTGATATTGGTCTGTTCAAATTGTGTGTATCCTCCTGACTCAGTCTGGGCAAATCATATGACTTAAGAAATTTATCGATGTCTTCACTATCTTCTATTTTATTGGAATATAGGTTTTCAAAATAATTTCTAATTGTCTTCTGTATTTCTGGAGCATCTGTTGTGATATTGCCTTTTTCATCCCATATGTTAGTAATTTGAGTTCTCTCTCTTCTTCTCTTTCTTAGCATGGCTAAGGGTCTGTCGATCTTATTTATTTTTTCGAAGAACCAACTTTTAGTTTTGTTAATTTTTTCAATAGTTTCTTTTGTTTCAATTTCATTGATTTCTGCTCTGATTTTAATTATTTCTTGCCTTCTGCTACATTTGCTGTTGTTTTGCTCTTCCTTTTCTAGGACTTTGAGATGAAGTGTGAGCTCATTTATTTGTTTTTTTTTTCTTTTTTTGAGGAATGACCACCAGGCGATGAATTTTCCTCTTAAAACTGCTTTCATTGTGTCCCATAGATTCTGATATGTTGTGTCTGTATTTTCATTTATCTCTAAGAATTTTTTGATTTCCTCCTTTATGTCTTCTGTAACCCATTGATCATTCAGTAACATATTGTTCATTTTCCATGTGATGTAGGATTTTTCCTTTCTTCTTTTATCATTGATTTCCAGTTTCATTCCATTATGATCAGATAAAATGCAAGGTATTATCTCCACCCCTTTATATTTACTGAGGGTTGCCCTATGGCATAATATATGGTCTATTTTTGAGAAGGATCCATGTGCTGTTGAGAAAAAAGTATATCCATTTGATGATGGTTGATATATTCTATATAAGTCAGTTAAGTCTAGGTTATTGATTGTGATATTGAGTTCTATAATTTCTTTATTCAACTTTTGTTTGGAGGATCTGTCCAATGGTGAGAGAGGTGTGTTGAAGTCACCTATAATTATTGTGTTGTGGGCTATTTGATTCTTGAACTTGAGGAGAATTTGTTTTATGAATGTCGCAGCACCATTATTTGGTGCATAAATATTGATAATTGTTATGTCTTGTTGGTGGATGGTTCCTTTTAACAGTATATAATGTCCTTCCCTTATCCCTTTTGATTAACTTAGTCTTGAAGTCGATTTTATTCGATATGAGGATGGCCACCCCTGCTTGCTTACGAGGACCGTGTGCATGGTATATTTTTTTCCCATCCTTTCACCTTCAGCCTGTGTATGTCTTTTCCAATCAGATGTGTCTCCTGGAGGCAGCATATTGTTGGATTTGTTTTTTTAATCCATGATACCAGCCTATGTCGCTTTATTGGAGAGTTTAAGCTATTAACGTTTAGAGTTACTATTGATATATGGTTTGTACTTCCAGCCATGTTTGATTATTTATCTTTTTTTTTCTAATTTAGATTGTTTCTCCATGATTAGCTTTCCTCTCGTCCTCTGTCTTTACCGAGGCACTTCCCACTGATGGTTTTGGTTATTGTTTTTCATTTCTTCCTCGTGTAGTGTTTTGCTCAAAATGCTTTGCAATGCTGGTTTTCTGGCTGCAAATTCTTTTAGTTTTTGTTTATCATGAAAGATTTTTATTTCGTTGTTGTACCTGAAGCTTAATTTTGCTGGATACAGAATTCTTGGTTGGCATCCATTGTCTTTCAGTGTTTGAAATACGTTGTTCCAGGATCTTCTTGCTTTCAGTGTCTGTTATGAAAAATCCATTGTTAACCTTATTGGTTTACCCCTGAATGTAATCTGCCTCCTTTCTCTTGTAGCTTTTAATATTTTCTCTTTGTTTTGTATATTGGATATCTTCATAACAATGTGTCTTGGCGTTGGTCTAGTGTGATTTTGTGTGCTCGGTGTCCTGTATGCATCTACAATTTGTATATTTGTTTCCTTTTTTTATTTCTGGAAAGTTTTCTGTAATTATTTCATTCAGCAGGTTACTCATTCCCTTGGTTTGAATCTCTGTGCCTTCCTCTATCCCAATGACTCTTAAATTTGTTTTTTTTTTTTTATGTTATCCCATATCTCTTGGATGTTTTTCTCGTGATTTTTAACCAGCCTTTCTGTGTTGGCTAGATTCTTTTCAAGATGATATATTTTGTCTTCATTATCTGAGGTTCTGGCTTCTACTTGCTCCACTCTATTAGTGATACTCTCATTTGAGTTTTTAATTTGGTTTATAGTTTCTTTCATTTCTAGAGTTATTGTTTGATTTTTTTTATAATCTCTATCTCCTGATAAAGATGCTTAACTTCTTCTTTTATCTGTTTATGTAAATCATTTTCAATGTATTCTTTCACTGTTTGAATTTGCTGTCTCATATCCTCTTTAAGGTTCCATTCCATCTGTCTAAGGTATTCCTTGAGTTCCTTATATGACCATTTTTCTGATGGCTCTAGATCCTCCTGAATATTTAGGCTGTCCTGCATTGTTTGTACTCCTTTTCTTCCTTGCTTTTTGAAGCTGCTCATGTTACTTCTTGTTCTGTTTGACTGCTGAGTTACTGTTTACTCCTATTAATTTATTTGAAGCTTGGGAGAAAAGGTATTAGAAGGGAAGGGAAGAAGTCACTAAAGAGAATGAGAGCAAGCAGATAGAATTCAAGGAAGGGGGAAGAAGAGAATTGAAAAGAAATGAAAAGACAAATAATAATAAAAAATGAAAATTAAAGTTAAAAAAATAAAAATAAAAAATAAAATAAAGTAATAAAAAATTTAAAAAAATATTTACAAAACAACAACAAAAAATGAAAATGAAAAAAAAACCCAAATTAATTTTATTTTATTTTTTTATTTTTATTTTATTGTTGGTTGTTCAAAACATTACATAGTTCTTAATATACCATATTTCACAGATTGATTCAAGTGGGTTATGAACTCCCCTTTTTACCCCGTATACAGATTGCTGTGTCACATCAGTTACATTACCATTGATTTACAAATTGCCTTTCTAGTGACTGATGTATTCTGCTGTCTATCCCATTCTCCACTATCCCCCCTCCCCTCCCCTCCCCTCCCCTCCCCTTCTCTCTCTCCATCCCCTCTACTATAAATCGTTTCTTCCACTTATATAATTTTTCTCCTACCCCTCCTTTCCTCTTATATGTAATTGTGTATAACCCTGAGGCTCACCTTCCAGTTCCAGTTAAAAAAAAGAAAATAAAAAAATTAATAAATGCAGTCTTAGAGTTTGATTAACTTCTCTTCCAGTAGGTGGAGCTGTGCCCACTGGGCCAAGCTTCTCCTCTCAATAGGCAGGAACCAATCACTGTGCAGCAGCTCTTCCTCCCAGACTGGGTGGGTCTCCAATCCTGGGTGCCTAAGGCCTTCTCTTGTATCTAGACAATTCCCCTCTTTTCCTCAAGCCAGGCCCCGCTCACCTGTGCCGCTCACCACAATACTGGCTACATGCCAGGACTGCTGCTCCTGGGAGCCCTGTTTTCATGAATGACTGGGCACACTCTCCCTGTTTGCCATTCCCTCGGACCCTAAGTTTGTAGAGCTTGGGGCTGAGAACCCCCAGCGAATTTGCTTGCCCTCCAGTAGCCACGCCCCTGGTAGCTGGTGCAAGGGACCTCAGTTGTCAGCACTTGCGGGAGCGCTAGCCAGGAGTTCCACGCCGCAAGTCCCGCACCACTCCTGATTCCCTTGATCTGTCTATCGCGCTCACGGGAGAGCTGGGAGGGGGGAGGGGCCCTTAAGGTTTCCCCGCTGTGTGGAGAGGGATGGCTAGGGGATTACACACCTGCTGCCGTTGGTTTCAATGAATTTATCTCCTCCGCCGCGTTTTGGTGACGTCAGTTCTCTGCCATGTGGTATCCCATGCAAATGGTGACAGTTCGTTCCCTTTGCCAGGTGACCAATGCAATGGGTGGGTCCTGTCTGTCTCTCCCAAGCCCCGTTTCAATCCTGTGGCCACTGCCTATGCAGGCTCAGTTGGCATTTACTTCCGTAGGATCAGAAGGGTCGACCAGTTGTTTCGGCGGGATCGTTAGTGCTGAGTCATAGCGGTTTGGCTCTGATCACCCCAATTTAAATGGTTGTCCCCAACCCCACACCTCCCATCTCACTTCCTGGCTCTACTCTCTTCCAGGGTATTCTTTATCATCTTACATTCTATTTTTCTTACTTATTCATTTTTCATTACTCAAATGTAAGCTCCGTGAGGGCAGGAATTTTCATCAGTTTTAGCTGTTGTTATGTCCTCACTCTCAGAATAGTTATTAACATATAATGAATACAGTCTCAACCAATACTTATTTAATACATGAATGGATAACACCATGAGTTGGGGGTAAACTAGAGACTGGTTTGAGTCTCAACTTCACTAAGGCCACAATAACTCCATGACCTTGGACAAATTTCTTAAAGTAACTTAAGGTCACAGCAAATACTCAACAAAACTTCCTTTTCTCCTTCTTCTTCTTGCTACTATTGTTTGGTAAAAAGCATAAACTTGAAATTTTTCTTCCTTAGAGTTCCAACTTTTTGCTTAGCCCCCAAATATCTGGGAACTTCCGTTTGCAAAAAGCTGACTCATTTTACCCTTGAGTGTATCTCAGCCTTACACTGGGGGTAACCCTGCCAGCCTCACTCCACCGGGTGATTTGGCACTAGGGCAGTTATTTGAATAGGAAGGCACCATGGCCTCCTTCTGCAACACTGTGTCACAGCCTCAGAGGTTGGTCCAAGCTTTGTTGTTCCTGCTCATAAGAACCTGGAACATGGTTCCCGAGTGTTTCCCTGAGTGTTCTAGGACCACCCTCTTGGTCCATACTTTCCAAAGAGCTTTTTCATTCTGATTTCATTGCAGCAAAGGACAGATTAGCAGAGGAAAAGCTAATTTGGTTTCTGAGCATTCAAGAACAGAGCACATGACCCAGCGGTGTGTCTCACACACTGACTTCCTGGAACAATTTCTGGCCAAGACTTGGGCTCTAAGTCTCTGCTCATTACCATATTTTTCACTCACATAACAAACATTTCTGGTTTCCCTTTTTTCTTTTCCTTTTTTAAGTAAAAACTATGGATAATTCACCATAAAATAAGCCAAGAAGATCCTTTCTGCCCCCAAACAACTGTTGCTAATCATGAAAGCTGTTTATTGAGGAGTCATCTTGTTTCCGCCATTCATGTTTCTTCTCATCGTCCTATATAGTTCTCCTCGGGAACTTAAATCTAAAATGATAACAGTGTGTGGAGGGGCATGAAACCTGCATTACAGATAAACTGAGGTTCAGAAACCAAGTCAGAAACTAGATAATGAAAGGTCACAAACTAATGACTGAGACAGGTCTTCAAACCCAGTGCTTAAAAAACACTAAAGCCCATAGCTTTTGTGATATTTTATATTGCCTCTGAGTCCTTTAATCTAGAGAGGAAAAATATAAAACTTGTCAATAATACAACTTCTATGGAACTTAGTTAGTTGCATCCAAGAAGTATTCATTGAAGGTGAAAAGCAATGTCAGGGGTTTGAAGAAGCTATAAAACATGACCAAGAGAAAGTCCACACCCCCTCTAGGGGCTTGCTTATAATATATAACAAAGGCCATGCAACAAGAGCAGAGAGCCTTAGTCTAATGAGAGGAGAGCAGAAAAGGGTTCACAGATGGTGTCAGGGAGACTGAATAGCATTTCAGCAAGTGGAGAAGAGTGGTGGGGAATACAACAAAGGCATAGATACTCCCAGTCATGTCCCGTGTCAGTGAGTTGTGTCGGGGCTAATGAAGAGATTCGTTGATCATAGGAGGAAGCCACCTCGCCACCAGGAGAAGGGTCAGTGGGGAACTGATAGAACAGGAAGGTCAAACTGATAGAACAGGAAGGTCACACTGATAGGACAGGAAGGTCAAACTGGATGAGGTCACAGCAAAAATGAGGCAGCTTGGAAAATTTGGGGTACAGAATGATTTGAGGCTCAGGGCTGAAGGGGTGGGGTGTCAGCCAGAGATGTCTGTGTTTAGAGCTAGCCATGCCTGAGGTTCCACATGACTGTGGTGATAAGTTTATTTGGACAGGCACAAAGTGCAGCTGTCATCTAGTTCTGAATCATCTCAAAACCTTCAATCTGGTGGTAAGATCACCCTTGAAACAGCTTCACTAGAGCTATTCTTCGGAGATAGGAATAGTGGAAGCAGCCTTGGCTTGGTGATATGAATACTGAAGTTGCCAAATGTTGAAGTGTTAATGTGGAGTTTAAAACCTTCCCAGTGGGGCTGGGGATGTGGCTCAAGCGGTAGCGCACTCGCCTGGCATGCGTGCGGCCCGGGTTCGATCCTCAGCACCACATACCAACAAAGATGTTGTGTCCACCGAGAACTAAAAAATAAATATTAAAAATTCTCTCTCTCTCTCTCTCTTTCTCTCTCTCTCCTCTCTCTCACTCTCTCTTTAAAAAATAAAAAATAAAAAAAATAAAACCTTCCCAGTGTAGTATCTTACCCCAATACATCAATGAAGACCCTCTTGTAAACATGGCCATATGAGATAAATTCATTTTGAATGTTCTACTAATGGGTCCTGAAAGTTTTTGTTCCTTTTTTTCCCAGTGTTTTATTGAAGCCAGAGAGGCCTAAGAAAGACTATGGAGATTTAACTCAGGTGTCTGTTTGCTTTGTCACAGTATTTATTGCTAATTTAAACATGGAAATGGAAAATAAAAGCATACTACTATTCTGGTAGAAATTGAAAGAGTCCTTCAACTAACACCATACTGTTTTGTCGTTATTCTGAATTATTTACAAGTATATGATTAATTTTATTATTTTATACTGAAATGTGCACCAACTGTGGCTGCAACATATTCCGTTGTGCAATTGATTATGGGTGCATTTTGGTTATTTAAAGCACATTGGTTTTAAAAATGTGCTTTTTCTTGCAACTATTTCTTATAGTTTTGTACGTCACATACAAAATGTTTTCATTCTAAAAATACCACTCAGAAGGAAAGCTCACCCAAGTGCTCCTGAGATGTGCTAAATCAGATTCAAGTAACGGCTCTGCTGCTTTAAAGTTAGAAACCCCTGCCTTAAAACATTGTCTGAGAGTCATGCTGAACACACAAGCATTTCACCCCTTTATTTTTTTTGAGAGAGTGAGAGATAGAGAATTTTTTAATATTAATTTTTAGTTTTCAGTGGACACAACATCTTTATTTTTATGTGATGATGAGGATCGAACCCAGTGCCCCATGCATGCCAGGTGAGCGCATTACCACTTGAGCCACATCCCCAGCCCCATTTCACCTTTCTTAATGTTAGAATCTGCCTTGTCAAAATGAGTCTCCTTTATCTTACTGACAACTATTTTATTCCTTTCTCTCAGGTGCTTTGAAGGCAAATGGGTACAGGAATTAGGAGGAGACCCTTCCTCCTCCTGCTCCTACTACTGCTGTTACTTCTTCCACAAACACTACTCCTCTTTGGATATTACTGAAAAAAATTGTTTTTGGTATTTCCTATTTGCTAGATTTCATTGTGGGCATTAAAATATGTTAGATTATATTTTAATAACAACCCTATCAAGAAGCTGTTATTATCTCCATTTTGCTGACAAAGAATCTGAATGCAGAATGGGTCCAGCTAGTAGTTGGTAGAGTGTGAATAGTCTAGCAATCTATTTTATTGCTAAAATGTGAACATGTACTCTTTAAAAATATTTACTGGAATATGCCAATTGTAACTCTGTAATAACTTTTTTCTAAGGAGACTGAATAAATAATTGAGTCATGTGGCCAATTGAGACCCTCCATTTTTCCATATCCCCAAAATGCACAATTCATTATTTCTCATAAATAAGGAATAATTATAGTCAGCAGTAAAGAGGAGTCATATTTTAGCTTTTTTGACTTTTTGGAATTGATCTCTTTTGTATAGTTGTGTGAATGTAGGTTAAGAAACAAGAGGAAATTAACAATCCATATCTGGAAATTTTGTTTTGTTTTATCATGTCAATATCTTTTTTTTTTTTTTTTTGGTGATTTGAATTCTTCTGACACTCATTCCAAATTATGAAGAGGAGATTAACACCAATGTGCAGAAGGTATACTATTACTTGCTTATATACATATCTTTTACCAGGAAGGAATGATATTTTGATGCTAAGAGCCACAGCCAAGTAATGTGATGCATGGCACTTTTGGTTGTAAGGTGAGGCCAGCTAGCCATTGAGATGATATGATTATGTTAAGATTTGCATTCATATGGATATTGGACTCCTGCTGTTCACCTTGGCCTGCTACGGGACTCCTGGAGAGTTCCCATTGGTTGGGGAAGTACAGTAGGAGGGAATTCCGGGGGAGGAACTTGTGTTCCCAGGGTTCCGGTAGAACACCACCGCGTGAGTGGACCGGCTTCTTCCTGGTTGTGTGTGTGTGTGTGTGTGGGGGGGTATTGGCGGCTTTTTCAAAAATAAAGTTTTGTTCCTGCTTGAGTGGCTCGTGATTCTGTGCCCAGCCAGACTGCGGCATTTTGAGACTTTCTGGAGTTTTAGGATTTGCCTTTTTGGAATCTGTGCCTAACTCCTTGGTTACAGAATAGTAATTGTAATTTATGGTCATAACTGTTAGTGGACTACCTACACATGCAGAAACAAGAACCTATTACATCGATTGTTTTGTAAACAAGCTGGCCTAATATGTTAAAGAACAGATTGAGTAGTGTCATCTTTCTCAGAACCATTCTGCTACTGGGTGTGAAAACACCCAGACCAGTGAGATTGGCTAATTTGTGTTAAACTCTTAGGCAATTTCTTTGTTAATGACTTTTCCAAAAGATTTTCAGGCACAGTTGTGGTATTTGGCAGTAAATACAAAAATTGGTTTTCTTAAAAACTGTTCTAAAATGACCCAAGGAGACATTGAATTCTTTCTGCAAGTAAGAAACCCGGGTAGAACTATTCGGAGTCATAATTCTGCAATCCATTCAGAGAAGCCATTTAGTGTGAAAATTCCAGGACATAATTCCTTTTACTGAAGCTAAATATAGTTTACCAAAGCAGGACATCTCATTTTACCTATGGACCAAACAGGGAAGACTAAGAAGTGGGGAGGAAATCATGTGGAACGACAAGTAAGAAGAAGGTCACACATAAGAGGTGAGAGAGGGGAAAGTCCTAGAAGGGACAGGTTATATCCCAACCATTAGATGACTGGGAAACTAAATATGTTTTGACTGAAATCATTCTAAGAGTTATCTTTTACCAATATTCTATATGAAAATAGGAAAGCTCACAAAAATTTGGCAGAAAATATGCCTTATTTCCTTTCATCTTTTCTCAGAGACTGTCATGCTCAGTTATAGACAAACTTTTTCTTGTGATAGCTGCTGAAATAGAGAAAATTTAATCCCGCCATAATCATTATTACTATTTTTCTTTAGCAGTATACAAATTAGTCCAGTCTCTCCTAAATTTAATGTTCTAAGACATCTCCTAAACTTTCTTCTAAAAGTTTTATAGTTTTGCTTTTTTTGCACTTAAATCATTAGTCCATCTAGAGTGTATTGTGTGTGTGTGTACGCATATACACTGTGTGTCCATGTAAAGCAGGATCAAATTTTACACATTTTTTTTATATGGGGATCCAATCATTCCAGAACAATTTATTGACTATTTCATTATTTTTCCATTAATTTTTAAGTTATCTGTGTCATCTTCTAGGTGCTCATATGTCCATAAATCTGTTTCTGGGCTTTTGATTCTGCTCTCTTCTGTTTGAATTACAGTTGCCTTGTTATAAATCCTGAAATGAATTTTTCTTCTCTTTTGTATAGATTTCAGGATCAAGTTATCAAATTTCATGATATACTTTGCTGAGGTTTTGATTAAATTTCTTTGAATTTGGAAAGAATCATTGCATAATGTTGTGTTCTAAAAATAATTCTCCATTTGTTCAGGGCCTCTGAATTTTTTAATAAAGATGTATAGTTTTCCATTAATATCTATGCACGTATTTAATTACATTTATTTTCAAGTCCTTTATATGGTTTTTATATGGTTTTGTTGCTGTCATAAATGACATCATTACTATCATTATCATCATCACCACTATTATTATTAAATATTCTGACAGATCATTTAGTTGATTATTTCAGGCAAAAAGGATCAGTATTATTATTATTTTTTTATTTCTTGGTACTAGGGATTGAACTCAGGGGCACTCAACGACTGAGCCAATCCCCAGCCCTATTTTGTATTTTATTTAGAGACAGGGTCTCACTGAGTTTCTTAGTGCCTCACTGTTGCTGAGCCTGGCTTTGAACTCACGATCCTCCTGCCTGAGCCTCCTGAGCCACTGGGATTATAGGCTTGGGCCGCTATACCGGGCCAGTATTGATTTTTGTGTATTGTTTTTAGTGAACTTTATTGCCTGTTCTAGTAATTTATTTTCTTACATTTTTCTATGTAACAATTAGGTTGTCTGTGAATAATGGCTTTTCTTTTTGTAAAAAAAAAAAAAAAAAGAAAAAACTGATTATAGCTTGTTTTTCTTTTTCTTATTTTATTGACTCCAATGTGGTGCCAAGATGCAGTCATCTTGTTTCTGACTTTTACCATAAACAATGAGGTTTGGTGAAGTTAACACATATTTATTATTATGCTACTCTGTATTTTATTTTTAGTTTTCATGAATTCTTAAAATCAATTTTACTGAGGTATAATTTTATAAAGTAGAATGGACTCGTTTTGTATATATAGTTTGGTGAATTGTGCAATATCAAGGTAAAGACTATCAAAATCAAGATTTAGAAAATACACATTATGTCCAAAATCTTTCTCAGTTTTTTCTAAAATTCCTACTACTATTACCAGCCTTAGAAAACAATTGATTATCTTAGTTGCTATAATTTGCATTCTTGGATGACAGGTTAGATGAGGGCAGGAGAGATGGTATCCAGAGGCAAAATAATCCAAGATTTATAGACAGCATCTTCTTGTTGTGTTTTTATGTGGTGGAAACTTGAGGATGGTCAGGCCAGTTTTATAAGAGCATTGATCACTTCCCAAAGCCTCTACCTCATAATACTGTCTTACTGGGGATGTTTTAGTTAGCTTTTTGTTGTTGTGACCAAAATACCCAACAAGAACAACTTAGAGAAAAAGTTTATTTGGGGCTCATGGTTTCAGAGATCTCAGTCCATAGATGAGCATCTCCATTGTTCTGGACCCAAGGTGAGACAACACATCATGAGGGAAGGACCCAGAGGAGGAAAGTTGCTCAGCTCATGATAGGGTCAGCAATCAGAAAGTGAGAGAAGGCACAGGGCCACTGGAAAGATGCACCTTTCCAGGGCATGCCTTCAGTGACCTATCTCTTCCAGTCAAGCTCCACCTCCCTACAGTTACCCCATCATTCAAAGTAGCAAGGGTCCTCCGTGATCCCTTATTGTTAGGTTAAAACTCTCACAATCCAATCATTTTTATCTCTGAATATTCCTGCATAAACAAGCATTTTGGGGAAACAACTCATATCCAAACCAAACATCTTGCCTCTGGACCCCCGAAACTCATATGCATCTCAAAATGCAAAATACAATTAGTTCATCTCCAGGAATCCCATAGTCTTTACAGTTCTACCATTGCTCAAAAGTGCATTCCAATTCCAAAGTCTCTTTTGAGACTCAAGACTGTAAGCCCCTGTAAAAATTAAAAAAACAAGTATATCCAATATACAATGGCACAGAGTAAACATTTCTATTCAAACAGGGAGGAAAGGGCATGGGAAGAATGGATGGGGACAAAGAAAGACCAAAACCCAACTGGGAAAACAGGTCCCCTATATCTGCATACAGCATCTAGGATACAAGATGGAGAGAATCTATTTCCAAAGGGCTTGATCAGTTCTACCCCATGGACTTTGCCAGTTGCAGAGCAAATATTCTTTCTTTTGGACTGGCTCTTTACATAGTCAGTATCTTTTCTCAGCAGAGAGTCTACATTAATGGCCCCCCTTAATTCATGGGGTTTCCATTTCAGCTTCAGCTTCACCTGCACGGCATCATGCATGGTCCTTTCAGCCCACAGTGGCTCCACCCTGCTACACTTTGCCTGGCCTTCTAGGTCTTCTTTGAAACCTCAATGGAATCCTCCATGACCCCTTAACTTTAACATCCTGTATTTCTGAAGAACCAACATCACATGGATGACACCAATACCTGGGCCCCTGGAGTCTCAGCTGCAATGGCCTCTCAGTGCTTGCATGGCTCAGCATGGTGAAATAAATTTTTAGTCCATCTCCATGTGAGCAGGACACTCCTGTGATCTCTTCTCAAAGGAATTTTTCTTCTGCACCCTGGAGCCTGTACTGGATGAGGTCTTTCGGATTCCTAAGATGTCCTCAAGGCATCGTTCCTATTTTCTCTGTGCAAAACTCTTAGGAGCTATACTCTCTTCAACATCAACACCTTCCTTGTTCCTAGCTTTACAAGTACTTTTGTGGCCAAACTGCAAGTCTTTAAAATTCTTTACTTCTGCTTTTTTTTTTTTTCTGCTCCTATTTCTCACAGTAAACTGGGCTAAAATTTCTTCCACCAGCTTAATTAGTCCATCACTGTAGATTCGGTCCCATTTAAAGTCTCAGGGCATGGGGAAAATGTAGACAAGTTCTTTGCCAGAATACAGCATGAGTGACTTCTAGTCCAATTCCCAGTAGAGTCCTCATTAACTCTGAAACCTCAAGAGCACAGCCTGAATTTCTATCACCATTCTTATCTTCTGAACCACCACCAGAATTACCCATTAAGCTCTGCTACAACATTCCAAAGATTTTCTAGCTTGTAGCTCTAAATTTTTCAAAATTCCTCACACAAACCAGTTCCAAGGGCTTCTGAAACACACGGTCAGGTTAGTTACAGCAACAACTCCATTTTTTGATATGTTTTGGTTAACTTTTTTGTCACTGTGACCAAAGTACCCAAAAAGAACAACTTAAAGGAGGAAAAAGAGGCTCATGATTTCAGTCCATAGACGATGGAGTCCATGGCTCTGGGCCCAAGATGAAGCAGCACATCATGGAGGGAGGAAGGGCCCAGCAAAGAAAAGTTGTTCATCTCATGGCAGTGTTGGGGAGCAGAGAGTGAGAGAATGTAAGAGGTCACAGGAAAGATGAACCTTTCCAGGGCATGCGCCCTGTGGCCCACCTCTGCCAGCAATGCTCACCTGCTATAGTTACCATCCAATCATTCAAACTAGAATGGATTGATAAAGTTACAGTTCTCACAATTCAATCATTTTACCTTTAAATATTCCTGAATTAACGGTAGCTGTGGGGGTATACATAATATCCAAACAATTACAGAGGGTTAGGTTTCAAATATGAATTTTGAGAGAACATAAAGCTTTTAGATCATAGCAACCATTGCCAACTCTTTTCATCTTTCCTTCTATGTTTTTGAAGCTTCTCAGGGATGCTTAGGAAATAAAGACCTCAACATCTTGAATAGATCATTACTCTTACTGTTTCAGATTGTTATTTGGCTGAGGTTTCTCCACCAAGAGAATTCTATGTATTTTAGACTTTCCAGAAATTCCCCACCCTGTCATTCTCTTTTTGTTTTTGTACTGTAACTCTGTAATAAAATATGTTTCTTTTTTTAATTTCAAAAATTTTCATCATCTCCCTCATAATTTCAGTTTTCACAAATATAGCTTTCATTCAGCTGTATTTGGCCCAATTTCACTAAAAACTTGAAACACTTGAACTTTGTTAAAATTTTGATTGTTGTATTACAGCCATACATATCACAAATCCAACCCACATACACTTTATAAAAGGGTGAGCATCGCTAAAACAAACAAGGCTCTCCATTATCATTCACCTTTGTAAACATTTCAATTCTATTTGATTCTAAGGAAAATGTCAAATTTGACCCAATTAAATGTGGGTTTTGGATTTAATACAACTGAATGGGACTATTTTTCCTTAGAGTTGTACACTAATAAATACAATTATAAAACCTCAAATTTTGCTTTTATTTATCTTGTTTTAATTTGTAGATGTATGACTTGTATTATTAGGAATATCCCCCACAGGAAATAAGACATGTGTTATCTTTTGAAATTTTAGAAATTCTCTTACAACTTCCATAATCATTTTATCCACAATAGTTAAGTATTATACTTTTTTTCCACTTAGGACATTAAATATTGTCTAAATATTTTCCTGAAGTACTTTGCATATACTGTCCATAAATTTTATAATTCTTATGGCTTAATAGATCTTTTTTTTAGCATTGGATAGTACTGCATTATCAGGATATACCATAGTTTATTTATCCATTCACTTATTGAAGGACATCTTGTTGTTGCCACATTGTGAAATTATGAACAAAGCTGCTACAAACATCTATATGCAGGTTTTGTGTAGAAATAAGTATTTAAATTCTTTGGGTAAATATCAAAGAGGGTAATGACTGAATTTGGCATGGTGTTGTTAAGAAACTGTCCAATTGACCTCCAGAATGACTGTACCACTTTGCATTCCTATCAGCAATGAATGAGAGTTCCTCTTCCTTAACTTCCTCTCCAGTTATTTGGTGTTATCAGTGTTGTGGATTCTTACTTTCCTAATAGGTGTTCAGTGGTTCTGCTTTTATTTTTAACTTAGCTTTTCTCTATAACTCAATGTTCTAATATAGTTCTTTTTTGGGGGGGGTGGGGGGAGGCGGGGGGAAGGGGGACCAGGGATTGAACTCAGGGGCATTCAACCACTGAGCTACATTCCCAGCCTTATTTTTGTATTTTATTTAGAGACAGGGTCTCATTGAGTTGCTTAGCGCCTCACTTTTGCTGAGGCTGGCTTTGAACTCACAATTTTCCTGCCTTGACCTCCTGAACTACTGGGATTATAGGTGTGCCCCACCACACCCGACCTCCGATACCATACTTATATCTTATACCTCCTACATATCAAACATCACATTTTTGCTTATATGTCTTTTCTAATTAATGAGTTATATTGAGTCTTTGGTGCTTCTAAAGCACCAAATAAATAAAATCTATTTTTACTTCTTAACTAGTAAACAGTCTTCTAATGTAATGGTAAAATTTGGAAAGAAGTAAAAAAATCAGCTAGTTTTTTCAGAGCGCAAAAGGGAATTACAAAGTGAATCACAGCATCTTGTAGAATCCATCTGCCATAACTTGCATAAAGGCTCTAAAATGATAATATCATATTGTAAAAATAAGGATAAATCATTTGCATGTCTCAAATTAATTCAAAACAATGTGTTTCTAGTTTGAGAGCCATGGATCAGAGCTGCTTTCAGCGTGCCATTGATTGAGTGTGCATACTACTGCCAGGTTACATGATTTGAATCTGCATTGTTACTTATAAGCTGTGTGATCATCAGCGAAGTTCTTAAGAAGCTTAATTCCTTCACTTTTCCATCTGCAAAACTGGGCTAAATAGCATAAGCTTACGAAGAGCATTATATCTGACAATACTTACAGATCTTGGAGAAAACATTAAGCTGTGGACTTAACTTTAGCTGTAAAATACTATTTTTGAAAATGTGAGTGAGAGATTGTGTCTAATTTTGACAAACATTTCATTAAAGAGTAGTTCTATGACTTGTACAAATTATTTGGCTTTAAAATTATGTCAAAGGACATGGTCTGGGAAGTAATTTTCTCCTTGTATCAGGCATTCTCCAAATTAAATCTTTAAAAGTACCTCAGCAGTATAAAAATTTTTCACTCATAAATTTATCCAATAAGCAATATTCTTTTAGAATCTGTCTAAAATATGTTCATGTGTCTTGGCCACATGAACAAAATATGTTCATGAGAAACTGAGGATTTCATTTCATCATTTTGAGGATAATCTATTTTTCTTTAAATGTTCTCAATGGGACTTCTTGAGACATTTCAACTTAAATTTTTATTGATTTTCAATTATAGTGAAGAGGTTCTGAGAAACTATTTCATTGTTCTAAATCAGAGTGATGTGTCATTAGAATCTTTTTATGTCATATGTATGACAAAGATTCTTTGCTTGACTAGTCAATCACTTGAACCTTCTACTAGATGCATCTGTGTGCTTCCTTTTAGAAGTCATTTTAGTAAGAATCCTGCTAAGTGAGTTTAACAGGAATCCTTCATTCTCCACATCTGATCAGCCATGGTACTTACTGTACCTATCAGGTCCTCATCCTCCACAATCCCTCAGATGATGTCTGATCACCAAGCCTGTCTTCAGCAAGAACTCGAGGAGCCCTGTTCAGCCAGAATCTCCTTTACACCTGATTTCCCTCTTTGTAATTTGGTGCCCACATACCATCACCCTGCTCTTTGACCCATGCTATTTGAAATTAATTAAGCCCATGTCTATAGTGAGGTCTTTACCCCTATTGCAGTAGTTCTGAATAAAATCTATTTTTACTTCTTAACTACTGTCCAAATATGGTTTTCCTTTGGTGCTGAGAGCCATTGCCAAGTAGGTATGACGCATGGCATGACCCAGGTCATTTGCAGTGACATTGCATGTAAGGTGACCTTGCTCAAGGACCAGGGCGGATCCGGGTTTAGGTCGGATCAGGGTTTAGGGTGCTCCTTGGGTTTAGGGCGGTTCCAGGTTTAAGGTGTACCGTGCTGGGAATAGGGCGTATCCTGCTGCCTCAGGCTCGCCCGCTCCTTGAGTTCCCATTGAGTTCTCGTGGGATTCAGAGAGTATTTGGGATTCAGAGCCTGGTGGAGTACGTGGATTTTGCCCAGAACTTGGATTTCCCCAGAACGTGTGTAGAGTGCCGGTGTGAGTTTGGGAATAAAGAATTGCTGTTTGAATCTACAAGGCTGTGAGTGGCTTGTGATTTTGTGCCCAGCCAGACTGCGGCACTTTGGCAAATACTTCACATAATTCTTAAAAATATCACAGTAGTTTATTGCATCAATATACCATAATGCACATAGTCAGTCTCCAAAGTAGAATATTTATGCTGATTCCAATTTTCCAAAATTTGAAATAGCAATACTGTGGACAAAAAAAGCTCAGCTCACATTTCTTGACAATTTTCTTAGAACTGGAAATTAGGTAAGATTTTAGTCATTCTCATCAAAAGAAGAAGAAGAAGGAGGAGGAGGAGGAGGAGGAGGAGAAGAAAGGAAAAGAAAGAGCAGGGGAAGCAAATAGACCATAGTAATCATTCCACTATGTGTATCAAAATGTGTTGTACCCTTTGGAGATATGTATAATTTTTATTAAAAAAAATACTTGGAGTGGTAAAGATTTTTTATTGTTGTGTTTTGCTTTGTTTTAAATATGTGCTGTGTGTTCTGGGATTCTAGAATACCAACAACTGACAATTTTCTCCCAAAGCCCAAGTTCAATTGTGTATATTAAATCAAGTTTCCATAGTGAAGGGCATTGCATTTTCCTTTTTTTCTCTTATTAGGTTATGGGACAGTTTTTCCCAGAACTTCTGGTGGACAGATGTTCTGTGTTGACTTTGCTGTAATACAATACCCTAAACTATTGTATTATATAAACATGTAGGTAAATTGGTTTCTCTGCCTTGTGAAAAACAAAACTCAGAAACAACCTAGACATAAAAGAGGTAAGTCAGTTTCTCTCTCTCTCTCTCTCTCTCTCTCTCTCTCTCTCTCTCTCTCTCTCTCTCTCTCCACACACACACACACACACACACACACACACACACACGTTATATACATTCACAACTTTAGATTTATGTTGAATGAAATTTGCAGGAATAGAAGTTCTGTTATAAAACAGAGGTGAGACAATACATTGTTTAGGTAGCACTAACTTCCTCTTAGTGGTTTGCCTCATCATCTAACTTATCATGAGCAGAAGTGATTTCTTTATGAACCAAAAGTATTTCCAGAAGTTATTTGGTCAACTTTTGCTTTACAAAAAAGTAAAAATGAACAACAAAATGCACAAAGGCTGGGTAGCCCACCCAAATATTCCCAGAGAGAGTGCTCCTCGGGTGGTACTGACATTAACACCAAAGAAATTGGACCAAGGCTTTGTCCATATAAAGTTGAATCATGTGTACTCAACTGAGAAATTAGCATGCGTTTTACTTGTGCCAATTTTTATTTAAAATTAGAAATGTAGTTTTTTTAATTAAAGTTGTTTGTTTTGTGCTAGTACACTGAGTTGTTGAGATTATTTAAGAATTTATTTTTATTTCCTGTGGAAGAATTTTAAAAATGGGTCCCTTTCACATGCTCATGGGGAACAGGTGAAAAGATGCGTATCTGACTACTAGTTGGTATAATCAACATTTATCTGGGGCCTGAGTCCTTAAGAATATAGAGCCATACAGTGGTCCTTCAAGTATGTCCCAGGAAAAGCAGCCTTAGTGTCACCAGAGAATTTTTAGCAATGCAAATTTTCCCTCTCCATTCCAGAGTAGGAAATTAGAAACTCTGGATGGGGTCCACAAATCTCTGTGTTAACAAACCCTGGAGGTGATTGTGACACACACTTAAGTCTGCAAAAACACGGACATAAGACTAATACCTCATAAATATTAGAAGTTTTAAAACCTCTGTTCTTCAAAAGAAATAGCTAAAAACAACATGAAAAGCCTAGCTATACACCAAGAGAAAATATTTACAAATTACAAACCTGATAAAAAAGATGTATATGAAATATTTTATGACTCTCAAACAAATTACAAACCTGATAAGAAAAGACTTGTATCCGAAATATTTTATGACTCTCAATAATAAGATAAAAAATCCAATTTTTAATGGGCAAAAGATTTGAACAGATACTTTGCCAACAAAGACATACACATAGCAAACAAACATATTAAAAAGTGCTAAGACAGAGGTGAGACATCTTATAGCCATTATGGAAATGCAAAGTAAAACCACAAGGAGATATCAATAGATACCTAATACAGTGATTCAATATAAAGGGACTGAGCACACCATGTCTTAGTAATGATATGGAGAAGCTGGACATTTTTTATTAAGAACTCCAAAGGGCTCTTGAGTGCTTTTCTTGAGGAAAACTATAGATCCCAGTAAGCAGAAGTTTTTTTAAGTATACATTCTCATGTTTTCCATAACCCAGAATATTAAAAGTTCATAGTCTCAAAGTCAATATACTTTTTAACTACTCCAAGACATTCCGAAGTGAAGCTGGCTTTTTTCTTTAAACTGTGACTATACAGCATCCAAGAATGTAATGGCTGCTCATGCAGTCAGCTACTGTGGTGAGTCTTGTGAAGGTGCTAGTGGTTTTACCAGTGGTAGAGCAGTTGCTGAGCATGTGCAGGCCCTGGGTTCTATACCCAGCACCATAAGTAAAACAAACAAACAAACAAAAAAACACTGCCATAATAAATTTAAGGAATTGATTCCTGTAAGTCAGGATAGCAGTTACTTTAAAAGGAACAGGTGGGTGAGGTATATGAATGGGACTCTCACTTTATTAATGTGCTATAATCATTCACTAAGATTAAATAAAAGTTGACTGTGTGTCCAGAATTTTCTGCACATATATAGAGACCTATATGTACACAGGATTTAAAAAAAAATAGAGCATATCTCTTTTGCTTAAAAATTATTATACCCCCTCATCATGTATTTTAAAGAACTACCTAGCCAGGAACAGGGTCACGTGTCTATAATCCCAGCAACTGGGGAGGCTGAAGCAGGAGCATTGCAAGTCTGAGGCCTTCCTGGGTAACTTAGGGAGATGCCATCTTAAAAAATAAAAAAAGTACTTGGGATGTAGTTCAGTGGTAAAGTTTCCCTAGATTCAATTCCCAGCAACAATAATAAATAAATAGCTACCTTATTAATTTTAATGGCTTAATTGCATACCATTACCCTGCTTTCACAGTTTATAGTTATTGTGTATAAAGTATCCCCACTGATAATGTCACATTACATTATATTTATATTAATAATTTAGACAAACCATTTACAAACCTTTAAACAGAACTTTAATAGTAGTTAAAATGGATTCATCATGATATTGAAACATTATTAAAAGAAAATGTTATGTATATTACATTTACCTTCTAATCATTTTTCTCTTTATAGGCAACTAGTAATTCTTTGATGTTATTATGAGTGCAAGTGAATTTTTATTGTTCCTAGCAACAAATGATTCATGGACTTCTTATTGCTAGTTATATAATATTGTATAAATATTTTTATTTCCAAAATAGAGGAGTGACTTTGCCTTGCACATTTTGTTTACTGCCCCATCATCAATTAAAGTAAGAATCTGGCCTAAAGAACACTATTTTATTCACTTTTAAAAGTTAAATGTATAAAAATTAATTTGACATAATGCTGTTTTAGAAATGGAAAAACAGGCAATGAGATCAGAAGATAACATTAAACATTTTGAAATACTTAGGGCCAAGTAATTAATCTCAGTAGACAACTACAAAATTTGAAAAGAGTATACCATCTGAATAGTTCCTTTAAAAGTTATATGTATGAGATGGATGCAGTGGCACACTGGGGGCTGAGGCAGGAGGATCCTGAGTTCAAAGCCAGCCTCCGCAAAAGTGAGGTGCTAAGCAACTTAGTGAGACCCTGTCTCTAAGTAAAATACAAAATAGGGCTGGGGATGTGGCTCCTGAGTTGAATCCCCAGTACCACCCTCCCAACCAAAAAAAAAAGTTATATATAGGAATAATTGCTTGGAGATTCTTAGCATATAATACATGTCTTAGGCTGTTTTCTGTTGCCAACTGCACATAATTCCACAGACTAAGTATGTTATGAAGAAAAGAGGTTTATTTTAGCTCCTGGTTCTGGTCTAAGGTCAAGGGGTGACATCCTGAGACAGCTTTAGCTGACAGATTCCCAAGGCAGTTCCAAGAAATACATGGTGGTAGAAAGGGAATATACAAGAGAGCTACCAAACTGGCTTTTATACAAAACCCACTCTCAAGATAACTCTTAGCTCATTAATCCATTAATCCATTGATCATAAGAATGGATTAATCCATTCATGGGGGCAGAAGCCTAATCACCTCTTAAAGACTCCTACCTGGTCCCATGTCTTACTATTTCATAATCTAAATTAAATTTCACCATGAATTTTGAAGGGAACAAACCATAGCAGTATAGTTTTATAATATTATCATTTGGTCCATGACAACCCTGCAAAGAAGGCAGAGAGGCTATTACTATCCAAAACTTAGTAGAAAGGAACTGTGATAGAGTTGAGATTTCTAACCTCAGAGTCAGAATGTAAGCCGTATGGTTCTTTTCATTCCACTTTGCTTAACAGTTGACAGTTTAAGATTTTCAAGTAAAGGAATATTTCTCCTGTCTTTGGAATGAAAAAAAAATGATATGTTCCTTGTGTTGAGTTTATGAAAAACTTTTAATAAAAATATGGATAAAAAGAAGCATTCCATTCTGCTAAACCCATCACTCAATGATGTCTCCAAGTTACATATATGCAGATGGGGAAGGATTAAAGGAAGTGTTTGCTTTAGCTGGTGCAGTGGTACACCTCTCTAATCCCAGCTACTCAGGATGCTGAGGCAGGAAGATTGCAAGATTGAATTCAGCCTGGGCACTTAGGCAAGACCCTGTCTCAAGGCAAAATAAAAAAGACTGGGGGTGTAGATCAGTGGTAGAGCACCCCTGGGTTCAATCCCCAGTACTGAAAAAGAAAAAGAGAGGGAGGGAGGGAGGGAGGGAGGGAGAAGGAGGAGGGTGTGTGTGTTTGCTTTATATAACTTTGAAATATTTGCCTGCAATGGATTTGGTCCTATGGTGACTCAGTATGGACCATGAAAAGAATTTTAAATGGTCCATTTTAAATAGGAGCTTCTTTGTTCTCACTTCTTGGGGCCCACCTTCACACATAGCTCTGATGAAAGGAAAGGCCCTATTAAGCAAATAACTTAACATTGGGAAGAACAAGTACTAAAGACATAAGCATGTTCACCTAAATAATGAGAAGCTACAAGGCCCTGTAGCTTCCAGATAGATGCAAAATCTATCTAGCTTTGTGGGAGAAAAGAGATTATATTAGTTTTCTAGGAATGCCATAACAAAAATACCATAAATTGGGCAATTAAGCAATAGAAAGCTATTCTTTTATGGTTCTGTGAGACTGGAAGTCTAAGATCAAGGTGCCAGCAGAATTGTTTCTCTTGAGGGGTCTCTCCTTAGCTTGTAATTGACTGCCCTTTTATGGGTTATTCACATGGTCACTCTTCTTTGCACATCCACCCTTTGTGTGTCTCTATGGATCCTAAACTCCATATAAGGATACCAATCAGATTGGATTAAGATGTTTCCTAATGGCTTCATTAACTACCTTTAAAGATTGTGTTTCCAATTAAAATCAAAGAGTTGGGACTGCAACATATGGATCTGAGTGAGGGCCAACTCAGTCCAAATAGAATCCAAAGAGGCAGAGATACTGATCCTACCTATCCCTTGTCCCGGGATTGTTCCTTACCTTAACCCTGGTGGAAGAGAAGTGGAGTAGGAATAGCCCTCAACCCTCACTAGGAGTCAGCTTTGTTCATCTTTTTGTTTCTTCTGCTAAAAATGGACGTAAAGGAATAGGGTATTGTGAACCCTGATGCTGCTGTGCCACTCAGGAAAATCTGGCCATGCCCTCAAGAGGACATCTTCACCAGTCTTTCTTCCTTCTCCCACAAATCAACATAGGAACAGAGACAGAGGAATGCCGAGTTGGGGCCCCTCCAATGTTGGTTGATTCCCAAGCTAAGTCCCTCAGGTGTCTCCCTTTTTTAGTATTCAGGATCACCAGTGAGTTACGTTAGAATATTGTGCTCCCAAAGAAGAAAACACAATACACCCCCCCCCCCTAATGGGAACCCTACACCAAATCAGTGCAAAATGTCAAGCTCCTATGCAATAATATTTTAAACATCTCCCCTGATGTTATGGAGATAAACAGTCCTTGATTCATATGAAATAGGCTATATTTAAATATAAGTAAATGATGTGATTTACATGTGTAAATGATAAATATATTCTCTAAAGGTTTATTTACTCTCTCTTACCTGTGAGTTTGGTAAAGAGATAAAATATGTCCTCTTTTCCTTTGTTTGTCTTGCATCTCATACAGTGCTAGTCAGCAGTATGGACAAAGCATCTGATGAATGGGTTATTAATGATAAAATTATAAATGATGACTCTATAATAAACCAGTAGAGTCTTGAATCATATGATAAAAATAAATTGGTAAATAGGAAATCAAATTACAAAATGAATATTTTTATTTTGTTTAAAAGTGTAAATGTAGCTTCCACTGAGGGTTCTCTAAATAATAAATGATATATGTATTTATGCTAATTAGCACTCTTCCAGCAGTCAGTTGTCTGGTTTACCTTTTCATGAAAGGAGGCGGGAAGGTTTGAGGCTGTGTCTAGATGGAATTTCTTGGGCTGGATTGGAGGTATGAGTGGAGATCCCAAAGCAAAGGGAAGCTCTGACCTTATATCTAGGTGCTATGCTCTGAATATTTATATCAAATTCATATGTTGAAATCTAATCCTCAATATGGTGGAAATAGGAGATGAGGCTTTGGGGAGATGACTAGGTGTTATGGTTTAGATGTGGTGTCCCCTGAAAAACTCACATGTAAGACAATGCAAGAAGGTTTGGAGGAGAAATAATTGGGTTATAGCCTTAGCCTACTCAGTGAGTTAATCCTTGATGGGATTAACTGAAGTGGTAGGGTGTGGCTGGAGGAGGTGGGAATCAGGGCGTGGCATTGGTGTATATATTTATATCTGGAGAGTGGAGTCTCTCTGCTTCTTGATCACCATGATGTGAGCTGCTTTCCTTTGCCACACAGTCTGCCATGATGTTCAGCCTCATCTTGAGCCTGGAGAAATGGAGCCAGCTTTCTGTGGACTAAGAACTCTGAAACCATGAGCTCTCAAATAAACTTTCCTTCCCTTAAATTGTTCTGGTCAGAATTTTTAGTCACAGAAGTGAAAAATCTGACTAAAATACTAAGTAGTAGGGGGCAGGACCTTTATTATGGAATTGCTGCCATTATATAGAAGAGGCCCCAGAACTCTGCTTCCCTTCTTCCATCATGTAAGGACACAACAAAAAGGGGCCATCTGTGAGGAACTGGGCCCTCACCAGACACTGAGTGGACTGGTGCCTTCATTTTGGAGTTTCCTGCCTCCAGACTATGATAAATAATTTTTTGTTGTGCATAAATTTGCCAATTTATGGTATTTTGCTATTTGCAACCTGAATAGACTAAGAGTAAGCAAGGACCAACTGAGAAGGAAGAGTCTACTATATGGAAATTCATCTTTACTTATAGTCTATATTCAGAAAAGAGGAAAGAAAGAACAAGAGGGGAGAAAAAAGAATGAGAGAACAAGGGACAACAGCAGGAAAATTGACAAAGCCTGGATGTACTTCCAATGGCAAAATGACTGAGGGAAGAAATTTTTATTTGGTTTAGATCTTTGAGCAGTGAAGGAGCAGAGAACTAACCTAGTGGGGTCGACACTGATTTAAATGGTACTGGTTTATAACTGCTAACATTTGTGTATTTTTTCCAAGTCTATTTTAGAAAAAGGTTTATCTTTGGAAGACCTTAATTTTTATTATGGCTGGAACACTTTTGTTTGTGGCATTAACTCCATTTGTTGTCGTGTCATCAGAATATCGACTTATGTTGAAGGAATGTATTATGTGTTCAAAATCATTAGTGCCATTGGTTTTGGAGACTGTACAATAGTTGAGTTTTAGTAGTCCTGAAATAAAGTATGCTCTCACAGCAACAGATTGAAACATGATGTTAAATAAAGGATCAAACAGAAACGTTAACTGATTTCTTTGAAAGATGAGATAAAGGTCAAAGCCCTTTAAATAAAGCCTCTTTTAAAAAATAATTCCACACTATTCACCTCTTTCTTATTATCACAGTGATCTCTGATCAAGGGATAAAATAAAAAGTAATTCCTTTCAAACTACAGTCATGCAATGTTTAACAATGAGAAAATCTGAGGGATGTGTCCTTAGGTGATTTCATTGATGTGTGCATCATAGAGTGTACTTCACAAGCCTAGAAGGTCTATGTCAATTGATGAGGCCTCTTTGTGCATCAAGAGATGCAGAGAACTGAGATGTATGAAGCCACTTCTGGTTTAACGTGGCATATTTTACAGAAAGCTTTTTTCATAAGTAGAAGCACATTCTAAAATAACGATAAAAAGTATAATGTAGTAAATGCATACTCAGTAACATAGTGCAAAATTTCATTATGCAGTTCATGGCTGGGGTATCTCTGCTTAATCATGCATTATCAACAAAAGTCATATGTGATCAAAATATTAGGCTTAAAGGATTAATCTTATATCTGTATATTTTGTAATTTTTTCAAAAGGCATTTCAAATTCCAGCCTGACATAAAGATGCAATAAGAAGATAGCTCTATACATATATCAAATGTTTGAAGCTGGGTGCAGTGGTACATACTTGTAATCTCAGCAAGTCAGGAGGCTGAGGCAGGAGGACCACAGTTTGAGGCCAATCTCAGCAACTTTTCAAGGCAATTTAGTGAGATCCTTTTTTAAAAAAAAGGTTGGTTTTTTTTAATCCTTTTTTAAAAAAAAGGTTGGAAGTGTGGCTCACTGGTAAAGTGCCTCTGGGTTCAATCCCCACTACAAAAAAATCAAATATTTCTGTAAGTATCATCTGTGAATCATGTATTCATATACAAAATAGCCCACAAATAATTTGGGGTATAGAGTTTTAAATTGGAAGTTATTGTCTTTCAGCATTTTAAACGTATATCCAATTGTCTCTGACTTCCATCATTTCTGATGGTAAGTCAACTGTCAGTTTTCTTATTATTACTTTAAGGTAAGTAGTCTTTCTCTCCCTCTGCTTTTAATATGTTATCTTTGTTTTGGATTTTTATAAGTTTAACTATTGTCTATTTTGATGAAGTTTGTTTTGTTATTTATTCTGCTTGAATGTCACAGAGATTCTTTTTATTTTATTATTTATTCTTTTTAGATATATATGACAGTAGAGTGTATTTTGATATATTATACATACATGCAGTACAACATATTCTACTTAGGATACCATTCTTGTGGTTGTACATGTTGTAGAGTTTCACTGGTCATGTATTCATATATAAATATAGGAAAGTTATGTACAATTCATTCTATTGTTTTTTCCCATGCCCATCCTCCTACCCTCCCTTTCATTCCCCTATGTCTAATCTATTGAACTCTGGATTCCTGCATTTACTTTGAAAAATTCTCAGCTACTCTAAGTTCCAACATTGTTCTTTTTCTCCCTGTTTTACTTCTGGAATTCAAATTACAAATGAAGAGGACATTAGACCTTTTCACTAGGTCTAACAAATGTTTCTGAAGTACTTTTCTGTATTTTTCTCTTTTTTTCCTCTGACTTCACTAACTGAGGACAATTTCTATTTATTTGTCTTTCTGTTTACTAATCTATCTTCTGTGTGTATGTGCATTTGATTTGTTTTAGTTCTAAAATGTCCATTTAATCCCACCCATACACATTTAGTAGATTTCAATTCTCTGGTGAAATTTTTCATCTATTTTTAAATATTACTTTATGTTTTAAAAACAGAATAGTCATAATTGTTTTAAAGTTCTTATCGATTAATGTTAATATGTGGATTACCTATGGATCTATTTCTATGTGTTTTTTTTCCTTCCGATTTTTTGGCCTGATTATTCTCTCTGTTGGTATGCCTAACAATTTTTGACTGGATGCTGACATTATGTTTATCAAAAATTATAGTTGCTCTAGTTAATGTCATCTTCCTCTATAAGATTATATTCTTTCTTCTGCCAGGCAGACAGAGATAAAGCGGTGTGGGGAGGATAACTGAGCATGTTAATCTCATCACAGAATGATCTGATTTGAGACTGATTGCAGATTCTGCAAGATTTAGTCTCTGTTTTCTTCCTATTTCTAAACATAGTTCTTCAAACACTTCAACTAAAAGCCTGGTGTGTCCACCAAGGACATTCCTGTATGTTGTTTTGAAGCCAGTCCTTTGTTTCCTTTTATTTGAAACTAATAAAAGCTCTGCTCCACTTTCAAGACTTTTTTGATTTACTTTTTTCACCTTCAACCTCATGAAGCTTCAGAATTTGCAAATGTATTACCAGAAGGGGTGGAAAAGACATTTTAGATATAAAATGCTCCCATTTTGTCATTCCAATTCTGTGGGATCACCAAAAGCTTTACTGATTTCTTATTCCTCGATTTGTGCTTAAATACTTAGAAAAAGCCCAAAGCCCAGATGTCCAGGTTTTTGCCTATGCTCAGTAACTGCAAAAGACCCACAGGATAAAGCAACTTCACGTTTGACGTATCCCCCGTCTATAGAATTTACTCCCGTAGTCTTTGTTATTTCAGCAGCGCTCTAGTGCCTTTAAATATATGATTCAGGATGAAGAATTTTAAGAGTGCATAGGATTTAGGTGACATGTCAACAGTAGGTACTGCAATTATATTGTGATTTTTTTTCCTGCTTAATTACACTTAACCATCAATGATCATTATAAGCTTTCGTGTTTTAAAATATTTCTTATTTTTTCTTTATTAATGAGATAACACGATTTGAAAATTAAAGCTGAGCACAGAACTTCATAAAAAGCTCAAAATTAGAAGTGAACATCTATGTGAAGGTCAGTGAAGTACCATCAAACTTGACACTGGGAATCCAAAAAAGCTTATCAGAGACTCTACCGAGTGATACTTTTTAAATTCTTAAATTTTAAAACAATATCGTCAAAATGTTTATTTATTTTAAAATTATCAATCTATTAAATATTCCTGATTTGAATTTGTTATTCTTCTGACCCTCTCTCCCCCACCCCACCAACCCACAGGAAGTACTTTATGATTCTTTACAGACAATTCTTTCAATAGTTTTAGGGGATTTCAGGGTTGGTCACGGAAAACCATATGATCATGAAGTAGCAGTAGTATGCAGGAGCTTTACTTCAATGAGCTTGCACATGGAGAAAGTCCCTGCCAACAGGAGATCATTCAGAGACTAGAGCTGGGGTTGGGAGTGGGAAGAAAAAGAGGATAAGGGAATTTCTCCCAGAGAGGAGAACCAGAGGGGGTTTTGTGGGTCTACCTGAAGTCTGCTCAGAAGCCTGATGGGGGTCTCTGGGTCAGAGGGCTGCAAAGACAGCAGTTGCTTGAGGAGTTTTTTAGCTACAGAGTTGTATTATCCGTGGCTAACAGGTATTGGGTGTTGTTTCAAAGTATGTGTAAAGCATGCAAGTTCCTAAAGCCTGAATATCTGCTTCACTGAGCTGTATCTAAAACAACTGGATGTGTAAAAATTACAGTTTGGCACTGTTGAGTTTTTGAGCAAATTATTATAACTACTAGTCAACTCAGCATGAAAGTAAAGGTCTTCCCTGGGCCCCTGTGTGGACACTCAACTTCACATGATAGCTTTTCAGTTTCTTAATTTTCCTTGAAGTTTTGCCCCTGCTTATTCTCAAAACCATATGTATTCTATTGTATTCCTCTCTGTAATCTTGCTCCAGATGGGTCTGCAGATAAATATTGAATAATTTAATGTCTGATAATTTAAAATATTTCCTTTATGTCATGCTCTCATAAGCACAGCATAGTTAAATTGAATTATGTGACAAATCACAATGTGTTTATTATGTTGTTTGGCTCTGGTCATTTCTTTTTTTACTTATAAATCCATATTATTTCAGTTATACCTTCTCACACTTGCAGATTGCAGTCATGAAAAATAAATGACAGGAACTGAAGGGATCTGTAAGAGTTATAGTAGTTGCTGTGTTAAGATGATTAAATTACAGATGATTTTATTCCTTTTACGCAGAGTTCTCCCAAGATTTTTAATAACCAAAGCAATGCAATTATAGAGTTTTAGAATGTTAAATTCAGACATGCAGATAAGTGGCACAATGAAGTGGACGGTCTTTTTGTTAAAATAAGTCTCATTTGAAAGGATTTTGTGTTACATACTTTTCCTCTCCTCATTTTAAAGTTTTCCTAGCAATAGTAACATTAAATAAAATGACCTCATTGCAAAATATTATATGTTTTACAGTGTTCAAAATAAAAACTGGGGAAGGGAATTTTTCAAACTCCAGATGTGCTCTAAAGAAACGAAGATGACAAACATTTGTATTTAAATTACATTCTTTCCTTGAAAGTCATGAGGGCATTAAATATGCTGTATCTTAGTTTCTAATTTTAGGACCACATTCTAAAAGAAGGCATATTTCTAGATAGTAATGACTGGAAAAAAATATTAAGGGGGAAAGTCACCATTTGACTATTACATGTTATTTGCTTCCTGTCTTTAATTTCAAATCCTATGAAAGAGAATCGGCACATGATTTACACAATCTTATTTCTCTAGGGTATTGCCTGCATTGCCTTTCTATTTAATTTGATAACAAACTTTTTGCAAGAAGTAGAAATAAAGCTAAGTAAGAACACACCTGAAACAGAAGCTGGAGAAGAAAGAAAAAAGTCAGGCCTTGGTAAAAGTTTGAGAATAGAAAAGAGTAAAATCTGTTGCTTCTTCATAAACCTCTTATGTGGGTTACATTTCATTGAAATACATTTATTTTAAATTAGTATTGTAATTTTAAAATATTTTGAAAATATAATGCAAAACTCCACCTTAAACACCAACCTTCCTCATATCAGACTCATTCCTGTTTGGATTTGCATTGGCATTTATATATAATAGAAGCTTATTCTGAAAGCTGTGTTTCATTTTCCCCCACCATGTACCTCAGTAAAGGTAGGTATACACGCATGTGAATCTGTGGGGCTATTTTCATTAGATTCTATTCTTGTACACATTATTTCTTTCACACATTATATCTAATTACCCAATTTTAAAAAAAACTGTATGCATTTTTTACATCTGTTAAACAAAAAAACATATTAATTAAAAACAAGTGTGATTGTGATCTGAAGGATTTATTTAGGAAGTTATGGTCCCTATACTACAACAGTATTGGGGGGGGGGCGGTTAGGAGGGATGAGGAAACCTGGTATTTGACTTTATTTGATGTAAACTTTTTTGAAAAAGGCCAAAAATTCTCTATAGATATAGTGAGCTATGGACATAGATATGTGTATTTCTACGTTTAGTAGACAAATGTAAGAGCCAAAGATCATCTGTGTAGATTACAGAAAGATCCCCCATCTCCTGCATTCAAAGGAAATAGCTGAGCAAGAGCCTGAAAACCAAGCACTTAGAACCACAGAGGTCTAGAAATCTGTGAGTGATCAGTCAAGGCAAATCTATTATGCAAACACTGGGGATTTAGAGAGCATCATCCAGAAACATAGGAAAAGAAAATTCCATGTTTGGGATACTCCTAAGGATATTTATTCTGCATCTGCGTCTCCATCTCTGGACCATCTGGGCTGGCGGAAATGTCCCATCTTTCTCTAGGAAGAGTATGCACTTGTGCTGGGCTAAAATGCTGCAGAAATCTCTTACTCTCTGACAAGGCAGCAGACACTCTTCTCAGAACATCCCTCACCTCTAATGCTAGCTGCCAGGTCAACCATTAAAGTTAAACCTTTGCAGAACCTATCAAGATCCTATATGACAAAGAATTATAAGAATTCATTGATCTGTACTTTGAAAATAGAGTTTGATCCAGCCACATAGAATATAAAACTGCCCATGCAAGAAATCATTGGCTTGGTAGCACCTGCTCAGGACATGGTATTTAACAGCCTAAGAAAGGAATGTAGAGGATGGAGCAAATGTGCTACTGGGGTAGCTCCTGGAAACAAGAAAAAGGAGTGGTAAGCACATGAGAAATGAAAATGCTTGAGTTATCCCACTAGTGGGTAGGGAAAGGTAAAGGAAGGAATGTAGAGGTGGAATGGAGTGGGAATGCTGGGATGGATACATAAGGCCAAAGACCAACCAGAGAATTATGCTCCACGTTCACTCTTGGCCACTCACTGCAAGTTCCTTTTATATTTCTGTATGTCTCTATTATGGGACTCTAAATGCATTTCTTTGATAATTGTGAGCTATCACATGAAACAACAGCATGGATCCCTTTTTTGTCCTTTTACCTCAGTGAAATGTGGACCCTAAACCAAAAAGTAAATGTCTGCACTTTTAATTCAGTGGAATAATTCTTGGATCCTCTAGAGGGAATGGTCCTTCTTTAGATAAAATATTTTATGGGTAGATGCTTCCATGGAGTTTTGAGAAACATCACCTCCTTTCCTTCAAGTCAAGTCTTCAGTATCTGAAATAAATAACAGTGTTAGGTTTTGAGTGACAGCATAGCACCTCAACTTTATAAAAGTGTGTGTTGACAGCTAGGAAGCTTGGATCTCCATAGATAATTATCAGCTAGCTGCTCTGGGTGAAGGATACATGAAAATACAATCACTTCCCATCAGAATCAATCCAATGCCATTTTTTTAAACTGGGAAGCATTTTTTAAACTGGAAGATCCCTGTATTTACAGCTAAGTGCCAAGTTTCCCAGAGGTGGTGATGTGTGGTAATTTAATGGAGTTATTCAGTGTTATAGTTTGGATCTAGAATTTTACCCAAAGGCCCATGTGTTAGAAGCTTGGTCCACATTTTGTAGCAATACTGGAAAGTGGTAAAACCTTTAAGAGATGGGGCCTTGTGGAAGGCAGTAGGTCACTGAGGGCGTGTCCTTGAAGGAGATTTTGGAATCCCAGCCCCTTCCTTGCTGCCATGAGGTGAACAGCTTTGCTCCATTATATACACCTGCCATGATGCACTGCCTCACCACAAGTCCAAAAGCAACAGAGCCAACCAACCATGAACTGAAACTTCTGAAACTATGAGCCAAAATAAACCTTTCCTCCTTATAAGTTTTTCTTTTAATCTCATGTATTCTGTCACAGTGACAGAAAGCCGAACCAACACCATGTTGACTATGGCATAAAAGAAAAAGTGAAACAAATCAAGCAGAAATTCAGGCTATTTATTTTGTGCTAAAAAGTTTCGCTTTCTCTGACAGAATGTAATTAACCTGCCACTGGGTATTGGGCAAGGTCCCTTTCAGTGAGGTATGATTTATCCAAAATTTGTCCCCTACAGACTGCATCTCAGAAAAGGAATAAATCCTATACAGAGCTATACAGAGTGCTTAGACATCTCTTAACTGAGATTTTGTTGGGGTAAGTCTAATCAGATAACAGACGTGATCTTTGAGGGAAAGAGAACTTGGCTCCCTCAGCCACTGTTCCTGGTACACCTGAGGAATAACTGGAGGCATTTATTACTGGTTTGCATAATGGTGACATCTATGAAGCTGAATAAAGCTAAATGGAGTGCAATGATGAGGAGCAGTCCATGCTGGGTCCTGCAGAATATATTGCTAGTGACCAATTGAGGGGATGCAGACTGGCCTGTCCCATTCTTGCACAGGATCTATAAAATGAATTTTCTAAGACTCTGAAGCAAATGTAAAATACCCATACTGAGTATGAAGCTGTCTGCACACAGCCTGCTCTGTTGGAGCACAGGAGTTATCTGGGAGATCCATGTATTTACAGCTAAGTGCCAAGTTTTCCAGGGCATCTCCTAGTGCCTTTGTGGGGCGGGGGGGGGGGGGACATAACAAATTTAATGCCAATACCAGGGCTGGACCCATATGGAAGGACAGAAGAGCTAGAGCAGGTTTAGGGATAGAACATATGTGGAAATCATCCAGAACATCAGAAAAGAAGGAAAGACAGTCACCCAAAAGACTTCAGCCAAGAGACTGCAGGAAGATGACAGTTTAATTATGTGTATGGTCTAGGGCTTTTCATTTAGTCCCTGTTGCAAATTTCTCCAAGTCTATAAACTCAAAAATTGAGAATGGTCAGAAAATACATTTCAAAATTGCTCAAATAAAATCCCCAGGGCCTCTCATTCTGTATGCAAAGCTGGTTCCAATATAGGTATCAAAAGGTCTCTTTGCTGGATCTGGGTTCCTTTGGGCTGATGGAGACCTAAGCCTGACGTATAATCCTCCTCATCCATATCAAGAAAATCACTGATGCTTAAAGCACAGGGTACATCCCAAACACTCCCCAGCCTTAACTCCAGAGCCCAAGAAGATGTTTGGATTCTTGGCCTATACTGGCTCTACTTTTTCCTGGACTTGGTGTAGATGCACAACCATGGTTGTTGAACTTGCTGATAATTTTTATAATCATGAGTGAAATCCAACCAGAATAACCATGGTAAGCCTGTTTGCCTAAGCAGACCCCCCCCCAAGGTCAGGAAGCAAGGTAGGGGCAAGGACGAGCACTGAAGCCCTCTCCTGTTTTGCTTTAGGAGGTACTAATAGGATAGATATTAAAAGAGTGGATACAATAAGTAATATTCTCTCTCTTCTGCTTTCAGAAATGTTTAATGAGGACAAGTATCTTCCCTGCCTACTTCATCATTAATAAAAAATGAAACTCTATTGCAACAGGCAAATTTGTCCAACAGTGACCCAGATATTAACACAGCAGGGACTAGGTGATCAGCTCTTTTCTGAGTCTCCCTCCACTGTTTCTCATCCCAGTTCCAGGAGGGGCTGCAACTTTCCACATACCCTAACATCTCCAGGTGCTCAGTAGCTGTCTTCCATAGACAACTTCCTAAACATCTGCCTGTAAAGCCAAATGCCTGACAAAATACTCTTGTTTGTTTCTACTTACGATGTCAATCTCTTGTCCATAATAAGAATTGTGGAAATAAGACCACCCACATGAAAACCTACAGGGGCTTCTTTATCAGAGCTTGCTATAGCAAGGAAGTTACCTACCATTTAGCAAAGATGCAAAGGGAGGCAAGGAAAATGGAAAAACTTTGTATTTTTTTTAAGGCAAGTTTTAGTATGCCCCAATTGGAGGCCATTGGAAGGGGAAGCTGAGGGCAGGCTCATTAGAAACCAGGCACCACATGTAATTGCTTTGGGGAGCATAGTTCGCTTATTCTGATTGGTTGGTCCTGAATTACAAACTGGGGCAAAAATTAGGGAAGCTAATTAACAAACTCTGGTCATTCTGAGGAAATTGCTGAGGATCTTGTTGTTAGTTTCCAGACTCATTGTTACAAAAGTTGTTAATCTTGTTCTATTGTCAGACATGGTATGGCCATAGGTCTGTTTATAAATTCAGTCTCATTTAATAAAAAGTAGTGGTGGCTAGGAGATCCTAGGGCTACAAATCATTGCAGATCTGTAAATGTCCAGCAATATGTGGCTCTAGAACCCTTCTTTAGGGAAGATGCAATGTCGGAAGAACCTGCTAATTTCACTCACGAAAGCCTGTTCTTTAACCAGCAATTGTTACCCCGAGATATTATTTGCCCCACAGAGGATGCTTGGCAATGTCTATGGAGGTTTTCTGGTGGTCATAACCAAGGCAGGGCTGGAGGTGCTATTGGCATCTAATGGGTAGATAAGGTTGCTGCTAAATATCCTCAAATGCACAGGACTGCCCCACACATTTGGCCCCAAATGTAGGCAGTGCCAAACTTCAACCCTTACTGTGTGGTGCAGCAACATTTTTTTTTGCTCTTTTTGTTTAAAGATCTGATAAAATAATCAATAATAATGGGCAATTCTCCTGGGAATATATCCTAAGGATACCAAAAAAAAAAACCATATGAAGATATGTTACATTTTATTTATAAATCAGAAAAATTGGCAATCACATAAATAACCAATAATAGAGAATGATTTTTCTTTCTTTCTTTCTTTCTTTCTTTTTTTTTTTTGGTACTGAGAAATGAATCCAGGGAAGCTTTATTTCTGAGCTATATCCCTATTATTTTTGAGACAGGGTCTTTGCTGAGGGTCTTGCAAAGTCTCTGAAGCTAACTTTGAACTTGTGATCCTTCTGCTTCAGCCTCCCAAGTCACTGGGATTATAGGCTTATGACACCATGCCTGACTAGTAATGAATTTTGATCTTTCCACCTAGTAGAATTTTTTGTCCCCTTTAAAATGATTGCACTGAAGAATATTTGGTGACACACACAAAAAAGGCAATCGCAATATCACTATAGTCTAAAGGTGGTGTCTCCCCCAAATTCATATGCTCACACTTAATCACCAAAATGAGAGTGTTTAGAAGGTAGGGCCTTTGGGAGGTGATTAGCTGATGAGGGCTCTGCCCTCATAATGGGATTAGTGTCTTTATGATATGAAGGAGACCCTGTAGTTCCTCTCACAATCTGAGGATGCAGTGGGAAGGAGCCATCTATAAACCAGAAAGCAAGCCCTCACCAAACACCAGGTCTGTTGTTGCATTCTCATTTGAGACTTCCCAGTCTCTGGAACTATAATAAATAATAAATAATAAATAAATTTATAAATAAATAAATAAATTTCTATTGTTTAAAAGCCAGTCTATGGTAGTTTGTTAACACAGCCTGGACAGACTAAGACAAATATTAAATGATCATATTAACTAGACAATTGAATATACTCATACTGCACAGGGCTGTAGAATTGACTTTTAGTCTTACATGATTGCCCCGTACCTGGATCCCACCACTCTAGGATCCTCATATTTCCTGGGGTCTTTTTCAATTTCAAGTCCTCCCAGAAGACTTACTGGGAATGGAATAGACTAGAGCATTAAATGAAATTGTCCTGTTCCAGTTAATAACAGCCAACCTCTTAAAAAAAAGTATGTTAATCTCCCAAAAGCTATTAGCCTCTAGTCTGATTCCTTGGGTGTTCTATCTATCTCATTGTTCTTCTCATGCAAGGTTAAGGCGCCAGGCCTATCTGCTTGAGCAAGCCAAATATGTCAGTCAAGTGTATTGCTCCTGACTTCAGGGAGGGATAAAAAGAATTTCTGTGAAGCCTCCTTTGCTCTGGTACCAATGACTCTTCACTAAATAATTTGCCTCCTAATAGAAACAGGTTATTTATACTTTTTCTTATGGATAAAGATTCTCTAGTGGGCTGGGGATGTGGCTCAAGCGGTAGCGCGCTCGCCTGGCATGCGTGCGGCCCGGGTTCGATCCTCAGCACCACATACCAACAAAGATGTTGTGTCCGCGGAGAACTAAAAAATAAATATTAAAAAATTCTCTCTGGGGCTGGGGATGTGGCTCAAGCGGTAGCGCGTTCGCCTGGCATGCGTGCGACCCGGGTTCAATCCTCAGCACCACATACCAACAAAGATGTTGTGTCCGCGGAGAACTAAAAAATAAATATTAAAAACTCTCTCTCTCTCTCTCCTCTCTCACTCTCTCTTTAAGAGAAGGAAAAGAAAAAAAATTCTCTCTCTCTCTCTTTAAAAAAAAAAAAAGATTCTCTAGTAATCTCTTTGATAATAGTTATCCATCTTTCACCTAGAAGCCAGGGGAAGTTTTAGGCAAAATAAATTTCATTTCTCCATCACTATGTCTGTGTAATTATTTGATCCATTCCTTTGATGACCATAATCCTACCTGGCCCAGTCTTCCCCCATAGATACCGTGTGTTGTGGTAAATTTAAATCTATGATTAGTCTCTGTCTATGGCCCCTCTGGCCATGGAAGGCAAAGTGAGTTCTGGCTATCCCATAGGGCTAGAACTGTCCCGATTCCTAAAGAGAAGTAGTTTTACAGAAAGTGAAATTATATTTCCTTCTGTGCAAAGTAATTCTACATGTTAACAGAAGCAACACACCAAGGAATCCATTGGAAAAGAGTGGGAAATCAACTAGCAGCTTTGAAATAATTGTTGAGTAGTCATTTCTATTTTTTGACCTTAATTAAGCCAGGTACTCAGTGTCTCTCATACTCAAAGCCTCTGAGCTCGGGCTCCAGTGTGGCTCATCCAGACCATGTTTCCATTTGACGGCAGAGGAGATTTCCAGTTTCCTTTAGTCCCTTCAGTGAATCATAATGTTGTAGATCTCTCTGTCCAGGTTTAGGCAATGGATGGTGTTAACATGGATCTCTATAAAGTTTTGTTTATTGTCAGTGTTTTTAATTGGGCCATTCTATTGGCTATGTTATAATTTCAATTTAGAAAAAGTATATGTCTATTTCTCTGCCTCAACAAATGTTTAATTGTTGTTTCTCTTTAGTTGGAAATTTTTTTCAGTAAGCCTTCTGCTCTTTCTCCTTGTCAAGTAAGTGAGGTTATTGTAATTTTAATTTAAGCTCAAGGCTCTTTTTTGTGTATTCAAGTTTTTTCACGCTGCACACAGTGGCACATGCCTGTAATCCCAGCGGCTCAGAAGGCTGAGGCAGGAGAATCACAAGTTCAAAGCTAGCCTCAGCAATTTAATGAGGCCCTAAGCAACTCGCTGAGATCCTGTCTCTAAATAAAATATTTTAAAAGGGGTGAGGATGTGGCTCAATTGTTAAGACCCCCTGGATGCAATCCCTGATACCAAAAAAAAATATTTTTGTATGTGGACGTGATCAACTATTCTCCATAATGCTCGTTTATTTTTTTCCCACTACATGCAACAGACTGAGGATCCTGTCCTGCTGACATCTTCCTAATAACCTGGATAAGTGAGTATGAAGAGTAGTCATATTAGAGCCCAAGCCAACTAAGTGTGGACGACCCCACAGTCCTGAGTGTGAGGACTAAAGGGCACGGGGTTCATTCTCTGTCACTTTGAGGATTCCTGAAGCTCAGGCAGAAATCCACACAGGGCTCAGTGGCAGTAAAAAGAGCAGAAGCTCAACCTTGATGTTTCTTTGGACACAATTGAGGAAGAGATGCTTCAGCAGTGGTAAGAAAGATGTTCAACTTTTCAGAGTGCGGCTTGATACAAGTTCAGAGAACCAGTTTCTAAAGTGGGTAAGGTGTCCTGTACCCTTAAGAGGGAACATGTCTGAGTTCTAATCCTAGAGTTGAAAAAAGAAGAACTGATGAGTCCTTTGGACAGAAAATGCTTTGTAAAGACTTCTGGAAATTATCTGAGGAAGGGTGGATGCCAAGGAAGAAAGGAAGGCGTTGAGACCACTAATGAAGCAGGGTCTCCAACAATGTAACTCCAACAGTAGAACATTGGCAGAATTGTAGTTTCATATAAATTGTACATGTACCATAAATATAAGTTTTTCTGCAAAGGGACAAGTATAGTCTTTCAGTAGAAAATACAGGTTATAGAGCTACAACTAAAGTAACTGAGAGCACATACTTCAATTTAAAATGTCAAGGTAACTGCAAGAAAGACTATATAAAATGGCATAATAAAACTAAGGATAAATAGGCATGTCCAGAGAAACAAAATAAAACTAAAGGACAAATACAAACTAACAAGGGCATAAGAAGTGAAGTCTACATTCGTAAGCACTAAGATGTTAAAGAATATACGACTGAAGTGGGCAATTAAAATATCATCACTCCAGCTAAAAGCACAAACTAAACATGCAAGTTCGGATGCTGGGCTTGTCTTAACAGCCTGTCACCTTCATTCCCCACCCTACCTAATCCATCCCACTCCACACACTCACCTTCTCACCCCGACAAGAGCAAATGGGTTCCTTTGAAAGAGTCATTTACTGAAGCTCTCAGAATTCCTATTTCAGGATTTGTCCAAGGCAGGCTTTCACTGTGTGGCCTCCCAGGGCTCAGGCCCAAGGGGGGGCCTCCAGGTACATTGTCAACTTTCAGGCAGAAAGGGTTCCCACCTGACCCTGTCCTATCTGCCTTTTCTTCCTGACCCGAAGGCACATACAAAACCGTGGCCCACTTCCATCTCAAGCAGTATGTTGCCATAGATACAGATTTTGTCTTGTTAGTTTCATTTTTTAAGCTCTGTTGTTATTTTATTAAAATAATTTCCAATCAATTGAATCATGTGAGTCTGGGCTCTTCTTTTCTCATTCCTGGGGGACATCCTACCTGGTAGTTCACAAAGCCGATACTTTGAGGAGCATTGTATGTTCTCCTAGGAGCAGCCACTTAAAGGGTAGATGTAATATCTAAAAAGAAATCAATTGTCTTTTTTTCGATACTGTGTGTCTCTTTTAAGGACTAGCCTTATAAAGTAGTCCTTAATGTCACTTTCTAGGGCTTTCCTCCTGCAGCTCATCTGGTGGGCATAAGAAGGACAGTGCCTGCAACTCACAATGTATAGGATTGTGGCTTTATTTGGCCACACACCTTGGCGGTTGCATCCTCATACTGTCAAACACAGCTCCTTTTACTATCAAAAATGCCCATAGTTCTGCCCAGAGATCCATGCTGGCGCTAGACAGGTCACAAATGATCAATCTCTGAATTTGGGGGTCAAGGTTGAATATATTTGTTCTCTCACAACTTTGATGATATTTTTCCACATCCTCTTACCACCAAATTTTGGTAATAGAAAGTCCAGGGCCAGGGTGATTTTTATTGTTTGATGGTAATTTTTCTCTCTATCTTGCTTTCAGATTTTTAAAAATTTTTATTTATTTATTTTTTAATTTCACATTGTGATCCAACATATGGGAAGTTTGTTTCTTATGATGTCGAGGCTTTTGTGATCTGTTCGATATGAAGTGTAGTATCATTCATCTCTGGGAAAATATACTTTATTGTTTTTTGATATTGAAATTTCCATTATAGAGATGAAAGTCTTCCTAGAAAGTTCCTCTAGGTATTTTCTCTAAGAAATATGAGCCTTTGTCTTTTGTCTACTTTATTGAATATTTTGTTGGATTCACCTTTTGACCATTCTATTAAATTTATTTATTTAAGGGTAAAGATAAGAGTTTTAAGGTCCATGGTTTTAATAAATATATTTTTAGATGTTGTTGGACCTTTATTTTATTCATTTATTTATATGCAGTGCTGAGAATTGAACCCAGGGACTCACACATGCTAAGCAATCTCTCTACCACTAAGTCACAACCCCAGCCGTGTCCGTAGTTTTTTAACATATAGATTATTTGTTTTTAATATCATTCAGTTCTTATTTGAAAGAGCTTCATAAAGACCTCTGAGGATAGTAATGGGTTCTCTTCTGTTCCATGTGCTCTCTCTATTTCTCTCAGGTCCATTTCTTTTCCTGTTTATTTTGGTCTTTCACTTTGGAGACTAACCTTAAGACTGCTGTAGTCTTCAGGTGTATATTAATATTTGAGAACATATGTGGAAAAATCCTTAGCAACTCATAGACTTTGTTTTTAGGAGCATTTAGAAAGTCCCTAAAACCAGAATGTGGAAAACTTTGCCTCTGGGGCACTCAATTTCCTGAGAGCGGCACTTTTTGGTTTGGGGTCTGAGGAATATAGTGGCTACAGGGGCTGGAGAAGACATGGGGGTAGTAAGAGTTCTATATATAAGCTCTTAATTAATGCCTGGGTTTTTTAAAAAAATATATTTACTTTTTAGTTGTAGTTGGACACAATAATCTTTATTTTATTTTTATGTGGTGCTGAGGATCAAGCCCAGAGCCTTGCACATGCTAGACAAGAGCTCTACTGCTGAGCCACAACCTCAGCTCAATGCCTGTTTTTTTAGTACCACATCTCATTTAATTCCCATGCTATGGCTTCGAAGCCTTGAATCTCTTTGAAGCTGACTCCATGACCATCTGTGTGTACAAAGCTCTAGTTTTCTCTTGCAGTTCCATCATTTATCACTCCTGTTTACTTACTGTCTCCCAGAAATGTATTGAAATCTCTTGTCTGCTGATGGCTTCCCTCCAATTTTCTTCATTAATCCAATTTGCCTGAATTGAGTATTGGAAGAGAGATAAACATGTGTGATAAGTCTGCCACTTATGCCATTATGTATTTTAAATCATCTTTGGTATGTACAAAATTTATTTGGTTTTATATAATCATTTTTGTCTTACCATTATAGTCATATGGTTGCTACCTACTTGATTTAATGTTTAAGTTGTTCTCGGTTGTTTCTTAGTTTTTTAAAAGTTTCTAGGTAAATAAATGATAATATTTTGACATATCCTTTTTAAATTTATTATTCTTCCTTCTTTATCTTAATTGCATTAAAACTCCTTCAGTATAATGTATAAGTGATAATTAAAGGTAACTTTTTTTCCTTACATAGATGAGAATATTTCTGGCTATAAATATTTCTGAAAGATATTCTATCAAGCAATGGAATTTTCCATCTCTTTCTAGCTTATGAAATGTTTTCTCAGAAACAGATGCCCAATTTCAGCAGATGGTATTTGGCTGAGGATCATTTTTCAAAATGACAATAGATATTTTTAAATGGAACTTTTATGTCATTTATATTTGCCATTTTAATTTCATATTTTATTTATTCTCTGTTTTTCTGGATGAATTACTCTAGATATTCTTTTAATCTGTTTCCAGCTCCATCCATTCTACTCCTTAATAAATATTTCATAGAACAATACCAATAACTATACTTCTTGCTTGATCTTATTTTATACTTTCAAATAAAATAATAAATTTACATTATTAACTTTCTCTGTTTTTTGAATCAATTCTGTTGCTGTGGTGACCATCTGTTCTGAGTGGGTGAGCTTAGCCACTTTTTTGGAGCTTTTAAAAATTTCAGTGAGAATTTTATACTGTTTACTATGCTCTATATACAAATAGATAACCAAGAAAACAAAGATATAAGGGGGATTCATATGTCATTTATCTTCCTTACAGAACAGGCAATAATTCTTAACCAGCTTGATTTTAATCATGTACTTAATAAGTTTTCATCATCTGCCTATATTTATAAGTGAAAGTCTTATTTATATATTTTTGAGATGTTCCATGAGCACCATAAGTATTCATTTATTCATCTATTTAGCATTTTTGTTCTTGTGTTCCAGATTCGGAGCCTTAATCCCAACTGGTAGTGGGCTAACCAAGTATCAGGGAGGCACCGATAAATTCTTGCCTTTGCATTGTGATCATCAACCTTGTGAATGAGGGAAACACATTAGGAGATGGCAGGATAACAAGCTAGAAGCCTGAAGGCTCTGCCATTTCATCCTGGCCCCTACTGTTGATGCTACCATGGAAGAAACATACTCTTTTGTCTTGTTGGGAAGTTGGTTTCTGAACTGGCTTGTACCTATAAACTTTGTTTTTACATATTGCTAGCACTTATTTATGTTAAGTTGTTCACTGTGCTTGTTAAATTTTCCAGGTCATTTAAATCTAATCAACTCTATGGCACTTTTCTTCTGCAAATCGATAAACCATTCCACCACTCGCCATGAATTAATTTCATTAGTCTGAAAACCAAGAAGAAATGTCATTAGGAAATGCCCAGTGTTGAATTCTTAAATGAGAGAGTGTGTGCTTGAAGCCCAGAATCAACAAATACATGGGACAAGGACAGCCTCAAGGGGATAATTGTTCTCACTTCCTTGGCCCCTTCTTCCCCCTACCCTTCTTCTCTTTCATTTTTGCCTTTGCTTCATGGGAGGGATGATTCTTGGTAGTTCTTGTCCACAGACTCTAAGAGTGAGTGTGAGCACCAGAGACAGAGTCAGAGAAGTCCTATGAGAGCCAAGGGTACCAGAGCAGCAGAATGGACAGAGCTGAAGAGAGAACTAGGATAGAGGTCATCGATGGTGGTCCACTGGGTACTGTCATTCAATTTACCTGGGTCTATTTTTAAAAATGCAGATTTCTGGAGCCTACACTAGACACACCACATCAAAATCTCTGGTAGCTCACTCATAGGAATGTAAATATTTAACAAACTTCACGTATGAACCTCATGACTCAAGTGCAGTCCTCACATCAGCAGCAGTAGCAGCATTGTGAGAAATCCTAACCTCAGGCAGATACCAGACTTATGCAGTAAGAATCTGCTTTGTATCAAGATTCTGAGGTGATTTCTATGCATACCAGAAGTTGAGGATTACTATTTTCTGATTCAATGCAGCAGCAGAAGGCTTTGGGCTGAGAATTTCAACAATGTAAATGTAGCAATAGAAAGAGCTGCTGCCCAAAGAGGGGCCTGCCTGTATTTATCAAATCTTCCAGTTACTTGTCTCCTTAAAAGGTATTTGGAAGCGGTTCTCATTGATTTTGCTTGTTTGCTTGTTTGTGTGTTGGACTGAGCAAATCCTTGGATTCTTAGGGATAATTTGAGAGAGGTGAACCCCTGAGAGACAAAAGTACTTCCCAGCCATTATAAAAAACCCTTTCAGGATAAGACTAATGTTTTACCTCTGGCACAAAACTTAAGATGGCTCCAAAAACCTTAGTCATCAAAGTATTTTAGTGCAATATTTATAAAAATAAAAGAATGCTAGGCAAAAAAAAATCCATGGTCAAAATTAATATCAAATTTTTAAATAAAGACAATCATCATTGCTGATTTTACCTATTGCTTCAGACTTCAATGTGGCTCTGAATGGCACTGGTACTAATTCTGTGTTTAAATTTTTGATATTCTATACATCATAAATCTATTTGTATTTTAAGGTATCACATTAAACTATTATGCATCTTGATTACTGGGTTATTTGATACATATCTCCTTAAAATTTTGCAATCAAGGCAAGAACCTCATTGCTCTCAGCCTAGTCCCTGGCCTCTTCTTCTTCCTCAGAGTGCACAGCACACAGATTCACAGAATCATAATCATGTACTTCACTCCATGAATCTGATCCAGAATCATAGATTTTAATAGGCATTTTCAATTCACTCAACCAATTGTACCTTTCCTTGATTTTAAGACAGAGCACAGTGTAATGGTTGATTAAGGCTCTGGTCACTAATTGTTTTGGTTCCAAATATGGCTCCATCACTTGTGGTGACCTTGGGCAAGGTGTTTACCCTCTATCGGTCACTGTTTTCTCACCACCTCTAAAATAAAGGAAACAGCAATACCTCAGAACTGGTGTTATATAACATGGAAAGTGTGTATCCTAGAACCTGACCCTTAGTAATCAACAAGTATTACCTCTGTTATTATAATTGCTGCTTTTATTTTTGTCCTCAAGCCTGATGAGATTTTGCCTTGCAAATCTTTTAGTTATGGACCCTGTCAAACTGTTTTCTCTTTAGTTTTCATTCTGAAGCTATACTTAAAGTCACCCATGCCTTAATCTTTCATGGCTTCTTCCCAAAAGCACAACTTTCTTGGCAAAAAAGGGTGAAGTTCTACATACTAACAGCTATTAACAGTTATCACTCTGAAAGTTTCTGCTAATTCTTTAAAGAACTCATCTTTTCTTCTTTTTATTTATTTTTGGGGGGGTTACTGGAGTTGAACTCAGGGGCACTCAACCACTGAGCCACATCCCCAGCCCTATTTTGTATTTTACTTAGAGGTGGAGTCTCACTGAGTTGCTTAGCATCTTGCTTTTGCTGAGGATGGTTTTGAACTCTTGATCCTCCTGCCTCAGTCTCCCAAGCCGCTGGTATTACAGGCATGCACCACCACGTCCAGCGGTTTTCTTCTTTTTTAAAAGAAACTTTTTAGTATGGAAATGTTCAAATACACAGAAAAAGTAAAGAGAATAATACCCTGAGTTCCCCTGTAGCACTCATCTTCAATAGTTATCACCACTTTCTTAGTCATCTTCCCTCCCCTTACACACACACACACACACACACACACACACACACACACACATTTTTTTAAAAAAATATTTTTAAAAATCTAGATACCATCTCACTTCACCCATAAACACTTTCACATCTGAAAAATTTTGAACCTAAAATCCTCAAAAAAATTTATATTTTTGTTAGTGCATTGTACGTAAGAGTGTGATTTATTGTGACACAGTCATATGTGCCTATTATATCATTTGATCAATCTCATTCCCCAGTAAATCCCCACTTCCTTTCATCTTCCAACTGATTCCATTCCTCATCTCTGCTGGTCTCCCTTTTTCTAATGAAGACTATTACACAATCCTGGTGAAGTATGAGGTAGCTCAGATTTTACTTTTCTCACATGGTAATGACATAGAATGGAGGTACAGAAAACAACTGGATTCTTTTTTCCAAGGTACAGCAAATGGGAAATTTCAAAATTGGGTCATAAACTAGAACCTACGTCAGAGGTGACCTGAATGAGGTGCCAGTGACACTAGAAGGCCTTTACATGGACATTTTGTGGTCTCAGTTTATTCTAATGCCTTACCAGAAACAGATGTATCTCATTTTGAGAAGGATATCATTTGTCACCGTAATCAACAATGTCTGTCATGTGGGGAAGGTGTATCGTGAAGATTACTCGAAGAGCTCTGCATACAAATAAAATAGTGTGGGGCCAGATGAAACATTTCTATATACAAGTACAGAAGGAGGGGACACACTGACATTTCTGAAGGGAATGAGAGGATCGAGCAGGAGTGTGACTACTCTGGCTGTGGCATCTGGCCACTTTAGTCACTTTCTCCTCTAAACCAAGATGCCAACTCTGTGCATTATGGAATCTTGTGGAACACTGCTTTTGATCAGTTTTGTGGCAACCTGCTATTAAAATCCTTCTGACATCCACCCCACCCATCAGTGGGCCATGACACACACACAGCCTGACAAAGAAACACATTCCCATCCTGCACCATCAGCCTTGGGGAACTGAAAATAAAATTCTTGACAATATGAGGTATTTTACTAAAAGCCAATAAAAACTTTGAATTTCACAAGTACTTCTTGCTGTTCAGCTTTTAAAATATAAGATTTGGGGTTTTTTAATATAAAATTTGGAGGCATATCAGTCAATTGAGACATAGTCAATATTACATCATAAAACACATACACACCCACACACACTTGAAAACTGAGTTGAAAATGAATACTGAACTATAATCCCAAGAAAATGAAATAAGAGCTGAATGAATAAAACTATTAAAACTCTGATCAAAAATTCAAAGAAAATCCAAATAAGTGGAGAGATATTCCATTTCCCTGTTCATGGATAGGAATACTTGAAATTGTTAAGATGGCAATTCTTTCCAACTACAGATTTTCCTTGTCTTACAATGGAATTGCATCTCAATAAGTACATCATAAACTGAAAATATTTTAAGTTGAAAAATGCATTTAATAGTCTAACCTACATCCTAGCTTAGCAACATAATACACTATGGAATGTGGCTAATTTTCCCAGATGATGGGTGGCTGAGTGGGTGACAAGTGCCCTGCCTCACTGCTGCAGCCCAGCACTGGGAGAGAGCACCACACTTCATATCGTTAGCCCAGGGAAAGGTCAAAAATTCTAAATTCAAAGTATGGGTTTTAATGAATGTATACCACTTTTGTACTATTGCAAAGTCAAAGAACTTTGAGTCAAACTATAATTCAGAGGCTGTTTTTGTTAGCTTTTTCTCTGCTACAACTAAAAGATTTGACCAGAACAATTTTAGGGGATGAAAAGTTTATTTGGAGTCTCACAATTTCAGAGGCCTCAGTCCATATACAGCCGGCTCCATTCCTCAGGGCTCAAGGTAAGGCTGAACATCATGGCTAAAGAGTGTGGCAGAGGGAAGCAGCTCACATGATAATCAGAAAGGAGAGGCTCCACTCTCCAGATATAAAAAGGCATGTCTCCAATTATCCACCTTCTCCAGCCACCCCCACTACAGCTTTCAATTACCACTCAGTTAATCCCATCATATCTTCTCTAAACCTTCTTGCGTTTTCATGAGCTTTTGGGGGACACCTCACATCCAAACCATAACAGAGGCCTTCTATAGGCCTGTAGATTCAATGAAATACCAAAGTCCACCAAGCTATTTTGTAGCTATGGATAAACTGATTCTATAGCTCCTATGGAAAAGCAAAAGATACAAAGTAGCCAACACAATATCAAATAAAAACAAAAAGAACTGACAGTCCAACTTTAAGATACACTATAAGGCTACAGTAACAAAGACAGCTGACAGAAGACTAAATAAACAGATCAATGAAACAGAAGGGAGAGCCCTAAAATAGACCTACAGGAATATAGCCAACTGATCTTTGACACAGAGCAAAGCAATTCAATGAAAAGGGAAAAGGAGAATTTTTTTTTTTTTTTTTTTTACAAATGGTGCTGGAACAACTATACACTCACATGCAAAGAATTTAGACATGGTTCCTTAACATTTTTTACCAAGAAATAAATTCAAAATGGATCAGAGACCTAAATGTAAAATGCAAAACACAATACAACTTCTAGAAGATAATCCAGGAGAAAATACTAGATTGGGGCAATTTATATATACAACACTAAAAGCACAATCCAGCTAAATAAAAATTGATACATTGTATTTCTTTAAAACTAAAAACCGCCTTTCTGCAGCAGTATGGAGATTCCTTGGAAAATTGGGAATAGAATCACCATTTGACCCAGCTATCCCTCTCCTCGGTCTATACCCTAAGGACTTAAAAACAGCATACTACAGGGACACAGCCACATCAATGTTTATAGCAGCACAATTCACAATAGCTAAACTGTGGAACCAACCCAGATGCCCTTCAATAGATGAATGGATAAAAAAAATATGGCATATATACACAATGGAATATTACCCAGCAATAAAAGAAAGTAAAATCATGGCATTTGCAGGTAAATGGATGGAGTCAGAAAAGATAATGCTAAGTGAAGTTAGCCAATCCCCAAAAACCAAATGCTGAATGCTTTCTTTGATATAAGGAAGCTGATTCATAGTGGGATAGGAAACAGGAGCATGGGAGGAATAGATGAACTCTAGAAAGAGCAAAGGGGTTGGAGGGGAGGGAGGGGACATAGGGTTATAAATAATGGTGGAATGTGATGATCATTACTATCCAAAGTACATGTATAAAGACACAAATTGGTGTGAATATACTATGTATACAACCAGAGACATGAAAAATTGTGCTCTATATGTGTAATAAGAATTGTAATGCATTCTGCTGTCATATATAGATAAAAAAATTTTAAAAAAAGAAAAAAACTGCCTTTCTGCAAAAGACACTCTAAAAAATGAAAAGACACCACAGACTGGGAGAGAATATGTACAAAATGCTTATCCAGTAACTAGCCTTCTTGCTGTTCCTTCCTCCTGTACCTTCACTCGTCCCTCTCCCTGAAGTGATCTCCCCAGAACACACCTCAGCTGCCTCCTTTACTTGTTCCAAATCTATGCAAAATGTCATTTTAAATAGACCACATTGAACAATGTATTTTCAATATTTCCCTTCTCTTCTTTTTTTGATCTAGAGCATTTATAATCTGCTAAAAGTAAATTATGCTTGCTTATTTATTTAATTATTTATTTACTGTCAGTCTCTCTTCCCCAAAACGTCAATCCATGAAGACAGGGATTTTATCTGTTTGATCACTTCTGTATTTCTAACACCTAAAATCTGCCTGAAACATAATAAGCATTCAATAAGTATTTGGTGAATGAATAGCAATGCCTTCTAAGAACAAACTTCTTAAGGTTTCTGTACTAACACCCATATTAAATCTGTGCTGCTTTCCAGATTACTTTTTCATGGTTTTCATAGACAGGGAACTATTTTGGGTCCCACTTTCTAATGGAAAGGTTTCTAAATATGTAGTGCACTGCTGTGGGATATAGAGAATGACAGACATGGCCTCTGATGCTATTGAATAATTTTTGAGGACTCACAAGATGGATATTGTAACCCCACAAATAATAAACTCATTCCAAGAACAATTGTTAAATTTAACATTTTTTTTCTCATTTTCATTTGTGGGAGAGATGTCTGGTTTTCTTGAAGTGGGACTTCATTCATGTAGTTGTTTTATATCTTACATACCAGATTTAAGGTGAAAAGTCGAAGACACTAATTTATTTATTACCTTTTTAAAATCATTGTGCATTGACAGTGTTATTTAATATAAAAGCATAAAGGAGCTTTAACCGTGCTAAAGTTTCAGACAGTAACTGCCTCCATCAGTCAAGTTCATACTGACACCTAGAGACCAAATCCTGGCACTACACAGGGCTATTACAACATCAGAGTAATTAGTGCCATCAGCCATCTTTAAAGTAAGAAAAAAAAATCTGAAATGTTTAAAAATACCAAAAACAGAGAAAAAATATAGTTTTGAATTTTTCTGTGCCTACTACATAGAATTATGTAAGTGTGAATTTCACACTTAAGTGTGAATCTAGGAAATTAATAACTGTTGGCACAAATGTTGAGTGACCAATAGATGCCAGTTTATCCTACTGCAGAAGTTCTCTAGGAAGGATCATGCACAGGATCAAAGGAAATTCCAGTGAACATTCGGAGTATTTCCTACAGGAAAGATACATATCTTCCTAAGTTATAAACACTAAAAATATAAAATAAAATAAAATGTTTCTTACAGGGAAAGCTACTGGAGAAGCCCAGAGAGTCTCAGAAATAATGTTAAACTAAGTCTAAGTACTTTAAAATAAAGTACTTTGTTGGGTCAAATGATTGGACCTAAACCTATTCCAGCAAAGACCTGATTAACCATTTACCCAAGGCCTACATTTGTGAAGGTATTCAAAATATGGATCTCCAAATGGAATATGCTGATGATACTTAAATATCTGCATCATATATTTTAAGTTTTTCATCTAACGTTTTTGCAAATGTTTCCGCTATCTTTTAAGTGGCATAATTATATTGCACCATATTCTTTCATTAAATCATTAATTTGTTAAGTATATACACACTACACTTTAATTAGAGATTTTTGGCATTACAGTTTTTTTTTTAAATAAACTAAGCATCTCCAGAGATGGAAGGAACCCAGGTCTCTATTGCCCTTTTAAAAGATGAATAGCTCTAAAATTCCACATCTGCACTTGACACATGGAGCCAAAACAGTGCTGATTTTTGGTATAAGTATCCTCTTCTCAAACTCAGTTTTTTTACTCTAAGGAATAGTTTTCCTAAAGGATTGATAGGACTTTATTAAGTCAAATAATTTCAAAAGCTGAAGGCGTGGCCAAAAATAATATCTAAGAAATTAGAAGAGACTTTGCTTTTGGAAGGTGAATGATTAAGTAATGAACTTTACTCAGAGCATTTGGGCTAATGTGGTTCCTGTACATGGCTAAAGAGTCTTTGCTAACTTCAGTGTCTCTCAATGATAGCATACTCCTAATAATGAGGCTATACTTTTTATAGAAAGATAAAAATAATTTGTTATATTAAGAATGTGACATTTCAATTTTCCCCTCAAAAGAGGGGAAATTGATAGATTTTTCAATCAAATTTATCGTAGGACTGGCAAATGTCAGTAAGCACAATGCTTTCTCTGGTCCTCTTCCTAGCCATAGATCATAAACTATTGGGGGTACTTCTCACTCATTGTCTCTCCATGTTTTCTTTTATTACAAACTCACCAACTCAATCTGCTGATGATAACAGTCTGGCTAGACCCAGTGTCTGTCTACCAGCATGGGAGAAAAAAAAAATCCATTAGTACCAAGATTGTCTGCTTCTCGTTATTTCACTATAAACTGTTTCTGTGAAGCAAGTGAAGAAACTCATTTCAAAGCCCTTTATATCTCTTCTTCTGAGCAATATGTCTGTTATCATCATTATTACTTACATGAGAAGCAAATGTATTATGGTGGTAGATGGAGTAGAAATTATATAAGCTGGAAAGCTTAGTCATCCTTGACTCCTTATATTTCTTCACCCAACTTTTCTCTCCCCCTCCCTCTTTTCCCCCCACCATGATAACTGTATCCAACTCACTCACTCACTCTATCTATCTATCTAATTTTTCCCCAAGTCTTTCTTCATAAAAGCACACAAATATTCAATATTCCAAGGTCATCATGCTGTCACTGGCTAACTAAGGTCCTTATATGTATTTTTTAAGTCCAAAGGGGCAAATGAGAGAGTAAATACCCAAACCCAGAGAAAGTAGTTGTAGGAGAGGACCACAGGAAGATGTTTTAATAAAAGACTTCAGCTGGCCCATGTAGACCAAGTAGGCAAAACTGAGGATCAAACACTGAAATATCACTCTCTCCCCTCTGTCTGAACTGCTTCCAGTGATTCCCATCCACCAAAGCAAAATGGAAGCAAAGGGCAGGGAAGTAGACACTGGTGCAGTTCCCCAGCTCAGTGTGCTAGAGAGCAGAGCAGGTAGAGGAATGGTGAAGGGCGGAACACGAAAGGCCAACAGAAACTAGAACCAATGCATGTGAAGCACTTAATACTTCCCTTTTAGGATGTGGAATTCTTTGCTCCTTCAATAATAACAAGGATAAAGGGGACAAAATAAAAACTAGAGTTTTCTGTAGAGCCATTGAGCAGTGGACACAAAGAAGCCATGACGAATGAATGCACAAGAAGAAGGAGCCCTTTACAGGACCCAGAGCTCCACGGCAGCTCACCCTTAAGGCCAATGTAGACGACTGTCTGAAGACAGGACCTGCTAGAGATGAAGAGGCTCCAGTGATGGAGAGAACAACTGAACCTTAAATATCAATCCGAGTTAGTGGGACTAATCTGAGCAGTCCAGCCCCAGGCCAAGATGCTATGTGTGATCTTTCGGGCCTGACCATAGGCAATTACAGGGCTTTGCCTGGCAGCCCTTACAAGGGGGAGCTGCCCACCCTCACCAGTCTTGGAAAACAGCCAGTGAATTACAGTCTCTGAGGGGTTGCAGAATAGAACTCTGCCCACTCCCTCTTGTGCCAGCCATGCCCATTCACCTATTTATATTTCTAACCCAGGTGCCTCCATTCAATGGGGCTTGAGGCTGAAGGGAATGGAAGATATTCCATGTTAATAGTAACCAAAAGTGAACAAGGCTACACTTATATCTGATAAAACAGCATTCAAGTGAAAAACTGTCACAAGCAACAAAGAAGGTCATTATTTAATGATAAAAGGGCCAATTCATCAAGAGAACAGAACAATTAGACCTACACCCAAAATTTGAGCACTTGAATACCTAAAGCAAATATTAATGGATATAAAGGGAGAAAAAGATAGCAATAATAGTAGGGGACTTTAATACCCCTATTATTGATGTGTTCACTTTTAACAGTGGACATATCAAGAAGACAGCAAATTAATAAGGAAATACTGAACTTGAATTATAATTTTGATCGAATGGACCCAACAGGCATAGATAGAAAGAAATACTGGACTCGAATTGCACTTTTGGCCCAATACCTAACAGACATGAACTTTCCATCTCCCAGCAGCAGAATATACAACACAGGATATACCCCATGTTAGGCCTCAAAACAAATCTTAACACATTTTAAAAATTTCAAGTTATTTATAGTATGATTTCAGACCACAGTGGGATGAAACTAAAAATAAAAAGCCTGGGGGAATCTTGTAAATTTAACATGTGGAAATTAAACAACATCTTTCTGTATAACCAACGGGTCAAACAAGAAATTAAAAGAGAAATTTAAACATATCTTAAGGAGGGCACCAAGAGAGATTGTCATCTATCAAGGAACCTAAAAATCAAAACAGGAAAACTTTTGAAATCAAAATGGAAAAAGTGTGAGGCAAGAGGCATCACTTCTGAAACAAAACTGTGCACAAGATACTACACAAGTAGAATGTCAAGACACCAACAGTTTTGTAGTCTAACTACCACCCAGAGCCTGAAGGCAATGACCGCTTCTCCAGTGATTTGATCTGCCTTGCTAAGGGACATGCTTGCATCCCCATTATCATCTTGTTGGCTGTCCCCACAGTGTTACCGTCATGTCCAGCCCACTTGTCTCAGGGTGTGAGATGATCCAAACACTGTACACTTGGGCTGACCAGCTGGCAGTGAATGGCTCACTCTCCCCTCCTACTGCTTTAGTAGAATAGTCCCTGCCATGGAGGACCCTGGACCCTCTACATCCCCAACAAGAATAAATGGAAGGAGAGTAGAAGTATCTCACCAGAAAAAGAAATTTTATTTTGATTTTTACCATTCACTGTTATTTTTAATGAAAATAACATTTATGGCAATGAATTCAACTTTAAGATATGAAAGGCCATTGACTGTGCTAACAGTTACTGTATCTATAAATAGCAACACTCTGGCTTATCCTGGAGTTTTGGATAGCAGGTGAGTGCTACAGGAAGTGTTAATTTACTCTGACAAAAATGCTCTGTTGCAGTCAAGTTCATCTCCTGATTAGCCCCACAGGAAAGAGCACTTGGTCCGGCGCCCTCTAGGCAGGACCAGAGGAACTGCATGGCTCCTTGTTCTCTTTGTTAATATTTAAGATGCCCACAGGTATCCCAAATGGCCAAGAGAAGTCACTTGAAGAAACAAACAAGTCACTTGAAGAAACAAACAAGTTCACCAGCAGAAGCAGTAGATTAAGGTAGATAAAAGGGATTTTCACTTAACTCACCTTAAAGATATATTTCTTAGAGACTAATTTTTTTTTAAGCTGGAGTTTAAAGATCTGTTGGGAAGTACTCACTATTAGATTGCTAACAAAAGGTGGATTTCAGATTACTGTGATTTGACTACTACAGAAGAAAATACCTGAGACAAATGAAAATGGGACTACAACATATCAAAACCTATGGATGCAGCAAAAAACAATTATAAGAAGGAAGTGGATAGCAATAAATGCCTATATTTTAAAAAAAAGAAGAAAAAGAAAGAAAGATCCCAAGTCAATGGTCCAAACTTATGTATGCCCCAAGGAGCTGGAAAACAAACAAAAAACAACAAACACTAACCCCTAATATAACAGAAGGAAGAAAATAATAAAAATCAAAAGAGAAATAAAGAAAATTATAAAAGAATCAATAGAGTAAACAGGTGGCTTTAAAAATAAATGATCAAATCTTATAAACCTTTAGCTAATCTAACTAGGAAAAAAACAGAGAAAACTCAAAAATAGAATAAAAAGTGGCCAGGAAGGCTGGAGTTGTGGCTCAGTGGTAGAGCACTAACCTAGCATGTGTGAGGCACTGGGTTCAATTCTTAGCACTGCATATAAATAAATGGTCCATTAATAAATAAATAAATAAACAAACAAACAAATAAATAAATAAATAAATGTAGCCAGGCATGAAGGACCATAATCCCAGCAACACCAGAAGTTGAAACAGGAAGATCACAAGTTTGAGGCCAGCCTCAGTAACTTAGTAAGAACCTCGGTGACATCCTGTCTCAAAATAAAAATAAATAAATAAAGGGCTGGGGATGTAGCGCTATAGGAAAGCAACCCTTGATTAAATTCCCAGAACCAAGAAAAGAAAGAGAAGAAATTATGAAATAAAAAGAATCACAAGAAATTATATGCAATTATATGCCAACAAATTAGATAAGCTAGAAGAGTCTATACATTCTTAGAAAAATATGACCTTCCAAGATTGAATCAGGAAAAAGTAAAAAAGTCCAAACAGACAGGCAAAGCATGCCTGTCAGAATTGGAGAATAATTGAAAACCTCTTAACAAAATAATCCCAGGAGCAGATGGCTTTATGACTGAATTCTACCAAACATTCAAAGAATTAATATCAGTACTTCTTAAAGTCTTCCCCAAAAATGGAACTAGAGAGAACACTTCCAAACACATTTTATAAGGACATCATCATCTTGATACCTAAGCCAAAGACATCATGAGAAAAAGAAAACTACGAGCCAATCTCTTAATGAGGATTGATGCAAAAATCCTCAACAAAATATTGGCAAACCAATTCCAAAAATGCATCAAAAAGATTATATATCATTACCAAATCAGAATTATCCTTGGCATGCAAAACTGGTTTTACATACAAAACAATCAATATTATCCATCACATTAACAGAATAAAAAGCCACATGATCACCTTAATTGTTATAGAAAAAGTGCTTGACAAGGTCCAACGTATTTTCTTGATAAAAACTCTTAACAGTTTAGGTATAGAAAAAAAAAATGTCCTTGACAAAATAAAGCTATTTTTGGGGAAAAAAAGATAACTAACATTATAATCAATGGGCAAAAACAGAAAGTTTTTCCATTAAGATCTAGTACATGGTAAAGTAACTACTCTCACCACTTTATTTAATATAGTACTAGAAGAAATCAGATAAGAAAAAAACAGAAGCCTTTCAAATCAGATTGGAAGAAGTAAAATTATCTCTTTTTTCAGATGACAGGAATTACATGTAAAAATTCCAAGATTACACACACACACACACACACACACACACACACACACACATAATAAAGTTGAAACAAGTAAATGAGTTCAGTAAAGCTGCATGATACAAAACCAGCATATAAAAAGCAGTATCATGGTTCTACACAAATAGCTACCTAATTGAAAAAGAACTCAAGAAAATAACCCAATTTTTTACAGCATAAAAATACCTAGGAAAAAGCCCAATCAAGATGAAACATCCATAAATTAACACTGTAAAACATTGATGAAAGAAATTGAATACAACACAAATAGATAGATCTCCCTTGGTCAAGAACGGGATGAAGTAATTTATTTTTTTTTTAAGTAATCTTCTTAAAAAGTCTATACCAGTCAAAGTAATAAACAGATTCAACACAATCCCTATCAAAATCCTATTAGTGTTCTTCTCATAAATATAACAACTATCCTAAAATTCATACAGAAACATAAAAAAACCCTGAATAGTCAAACTAATTCTGGAAAAGAAAAATAAAGTTGAAGGTATCACATTTCCTAACTTAAAATTACATGACAAAACTAATCAAAATGCCATCAGGGCTGAGGATGTAGCTCAGTGGTAGAGAAATTGCCTAGTGAGGGAAGCCACCTGTGAAATGTGTGTGGACCTTTTCAGCACTGAAGTCATTGAGGGGGAAGATCTGGTATTTGGGAACTTTCACTGGCAATCCCATCCGTCATCAAGATGGCCTGATATAGGTGAACTCGCTCTCAGCTCTACCCAAAAAAGTCCTCCATGCACCAGAGATGGGTGAGACCTGTTAGGAATAGAGCAGCCTACCTGCCCCACCTCTATCTTGCTTTATTTGTATGGAATAGATCAAAGGATTCCAATAGAAATCCTTTGATCTATTCCATACAAATAAAGCAAGCGGGGGGGGGGGGGGGCTCCCTTCTTTGTGAGAAGCTGCACCTCTCTGGTCAGGTTGGCCTGTTGCTGCCCTCACTCTGAAACATATTTTTCTGTGTCTTGTGATTATTTCATAGTACTGTTTTCTTAGCTTTTATTTCTCAGCCAGCCCATCTCTCCAGAGGGAAACACTTTCCCTAGCCTGTGTGGGTCATGAGCAAGAGTCTAGCGTGTGCAAAGCCCTGGGTTCAATCCCCAGAACCATTAAAAAAAAAAAAAAGCAACAGAGCAGCAGCATAAAAGCAGACACACAGACAAGCAGAACAGAATAGAGAGCCTCAAGAACTCAAAAAGTTAAACAACAAAAAAACAAATAACCCAATCAACAAATGGGCCAAAGATCTAAACAGACACTTCACAGAAGAGGATATACAATCAATCAACAAGTACATAAAAAAATGCTCACCATCTCTAGCAGTCAGAGAAATGCAAATTAAAACCACTCTAAGATACCATCTCACTCCAGTAAGAAAGGCAGCCAAACAATAACAAGTGCTGGCAAGGATGTAGGGGACATTGCTTGTACATTGCTGGTGGGACTGCAAACTGGTGCAGCCAATTTGGAGGGTAGTATGGAGATTCCTTGGAAAGCTGGGAATGGAACCACCATTTGACCCAGCTATTCCCCTTCTCGGACTATACCCAAAAGACCTAAAAAGAGCGTACTACAGGGACACAGCTACATCAATGTTCATAGCAGCACAATTCACAATAGCTAGACTGTGGAACCAACCCAGATGCCCTTCAACAGATGAATGGATTTTTAAAATGTGTCATTTATACACAATGGAATATAACTCAGCATTTAAAAATAACAAAATCATGGCATTTGCAGGGAAATGGATGGCACTAGAGCAAATTATGCTAAGCGAAGTTAGCCAATCCCTAAAAAACAAATGCCGAATGTCTTCTCTGATATAAGGGAGGTGACTCAAAACAGAGTGGGAAGGAAGAGCATGAGAAGAAGATCACCACCACGAAACAAGGAAAAGAGGTGGGAGGGAAAGGGAGGGAGAAGGGGAATTGCACGGAAGAAGTAAGGAGACCCTCATCGTTATAAAAAATACATATATGATGGTGTGAGGGGGAAGGGAAGAAAAAAAAAGAGAGAGAAGAGATAACTGTCACAGTAGAATGGGTAGAGAATAGTGATGGGAGGGGAGGGGAGGGAGGATAGGGAGGGCAGCAGAATACAACTGACACTAGGATTGCTGTATGTATGCACATGGATGTATAACCAATGTGATCCTGCAATCTGTACACGTGGAAAAATGAGAATTCATACCCTATTTGAATCAAATGTATGATATGTCAAGATCATTGTATTGTCTTGAGCAACTAATAAAAAAAGAAAGAAATGCAATCATATATAACCAACCAATTTTTTACAATTACACCAAAAGAATACATTGAGAAAGGATAGTATTCAATAAATGGTGCTGGGGAAATAGTATTTCCACGAAAAAGAATGAAATTGAGCCCTTATTTTATGTCACACACAAAAGTAACTCATATCACTCAACAGTAGAAAAATACATGATCTAATGTAAAAATAAGCAAAAGGTCTGAATGTATATTTCTCTAAGACATACAAATGGCTAACAGGTCTATGAAAAGAAATGCTCTCCATTGCTAACCATCTGAGAAAAGCAAATCAACACCACTACGAGAAAATACTTCATACCTGTTAGGATGGTTATTATCAAAAACTCAGAAAATTTCAAATGTTGATAAGGGTGTGGTGGAAAGGAAATCCTTTTACACAGTTAATGGGATATAGGTTGGTAGAGCAATGACAGAAAACATCATGGAGATTTTTAAAGAAATTAAAAATAAAACTATCAAATTACCCTCAATTCCTTTTATGGGCACATATTCAAAGGAAATGAAACCACCATTTCATCAAGATATCTTGCATCCCCATGTTCATAGCAGCATTTTTTTTCACAATTAGATGAAATAGGAAAGTAACTTAAGTTTTTGTTGATGAACAAATGGACAAGGAAAAATGTGATATACATATTTCAATGGAATGTTATTCAGCCCTGAAAAAGAATGAGAGCTTGTTATTTCCCACAGTATACATGAGCCTAGAGGACATTATATGAAATGAAATGAATCAGACAGAAAAAGAAAATTATTAATATGATTTTATTTACATGTGGAATCTTTAAAAATTCAAATTTAAAGAGATAGAGAATAAAACAGTGTTTTCAGATGTAGGAGAGAGGTACAGAGGAAATAGGGAGATAAAGATCAGAGGACACAATGTAGCACACACGTAGGATGAGAAAATGATGAGAACTATAGGTAATAAAATTGTATTTGAGAAACATGCTACATGAGTAGATTTTAATTGCTCTTGCCACAAAAACAACCACAAAAAAAAATCATTGTGTGATACAGTGAATATGTTAATTTTTCACTAATTTTTTTTTGCAGGAGTGGGAGCCATTTATTGTAGGACAACAGAGGTATTTATACATTCCACACAGCTTATCTTAATTAACATAAACTAGATACAGCAGTCAACCAATAAGGAATCTCTACACTTAATGGCTCGCTGGTGTTACTTCACAAACCACTCCCTCTGCAAAATGCCAGGCACCATCTTGACTTGTTTACAGACTCTAACATTTCCCCCTTTTGTTTAATTTAAATAACGACATTAGTGGTTTTTACACAAACACCATAAATAATCTGCTACAAGCAGAAGGGGAGGATACAAAATACCACAATACCAAGCCAATTGATGGCTCCATGCAAGAAGCCCTTGGAAAAATTACACCAGCAATGACACCATTTGCAAAGATACTGAGTTACAATTTGTTGTAGATTACAGTTTGTTGTCTCAGTCCAGGTAAAGCAGTGTCTCAATAGATTAACTCACAGTCCAGGTAAATCACAGTCCAGGTAAGTTCTGCAGGCAGCTAGCTTAAATCACAGTCCAGGTAAATTCTGCAGGCAGCTAGCTTGATCCGAAGTCTCGTCCATTTCTCACCCGAAGTTTCGTCCGGTTTTCAGCAATACTGGAAATTTTTCCACCCTCGTCCTCACCGGCATTGGGACAAGGCAGGAACTCCCGCAATGATACTAAAGAAAATCCTGTAGTATTCCAGCAGGCGCTAAGAAAACAACCTTTTGAACAATTTAGTACATTATCTCAAGGTTTTTTTACATTTGAAATAAGCCTTAATAGTGATCATTACTCCTTAGCTTCCAGGTGTGGGAGAACCATTGTAGTTACTGGCCTTGGAAATGATCAAACTTCAGGGACGTCTGTCTTCGCCTGCAGCATCCTGGGCAGCCCCAGATGGCCCTGGGGAGAGTCTGGGGAGTGTCCCAGACTCAAACTGCCACTGGGCACAGGGAGCAAGAGCCTGTGAGACCCTGCCTCCGGGTCAGGTTTGGATTTGGGCTCTCACAGTGGCTTCCCGCTCCCCGGGCGGGGGGCGGGGAAGAGCCGGCTACCGCAGCTTGGAAAATCCTTGCTGCGCCATGACCAGCACGTGGCAAGCCGCTGCACCAATTCATGCACCCTCCGGTAACGAAAAGTATTCAGTAATAGCCTTTTGCTGCAACTTTTTCCCTGAAAATCCTTCTTCATTTGAACTTTCTTTTTCTTTCTGACTAGAGTTCCTGGGCTTTTATCAACACATGCCCTAATTGCTCTTGGTTCCACTGGGGTGCCTTCTTCCCTTAGTAATTTACTTCTCACCCCTTCCATATTTTCATCACAAAGACAATACAATACACCAAGACAAAACAAGACACAAACATACTGTATCAATCTTCTCCATGTTCTCGAAATGGCCATTTTTCCTCTTGCCCTATCTGTCTAGGGACGAGCAGATTTGCTCCCGTCCTATCTATGGATGGGCAGCTTTTTTTTTGTCACTTACCCCCAAGTGTCCCAGTATCTCTCTACATTCCATGGTGTCAAGTTGTACACCTTAAATATGCTTGACAAATTTCATTTCTAAAGAGAAGCCTTTCTGAGAACTTCCTAAAGTATACATGCTACTATGTTAAAGTGATCTCCTTCCTAAGAAGAGAAAGTGCAAAACCATGGTACACACGGTCTAGCCTCATCCCTCCCTTAAGCTGATACCCAAACATGAGGATCTTGCTTTTTCTTTCTGCAAAATGCTGGGCAGTGACTCATTCATCCTTTAAGTTCCCGAGAGGACATTTTGAGCCTGCCTAATGGATCTCATCACTTGGATCTTTGGTAATGGCTAGTTCCCCAGCCCCACATGCATACAGTGGCCAACACCTAGAAATATTATACTTGTGATTCAAAGACTTAGAGCATCAAAAAACCTTCAGAATTTCTCTTCTCTCTTAAAACTCTTTCAGCTTAACTTTGTCCAGTATGCACTTTCTGTCTCCCCTGTCTCCTCCTTCCATCTAAGATGCAGCTCCAAGCTGAGGCTGTCAAGCCTCCTAGTGTTTTCAACCTCACCTCCTGCCCAATGGGGTTATTGGGAGTCCTCCCTTCTCTGAGCACTTATAGGCCCTGTGCTTTTGACTCATCTTCCCAATCTGCTCCACCACTGGGTATTTTTTTTTCAGCCATCCTGACTCAGATCATGCCCACCTTCTTCTATCCATGCTGACTCTGATTCTGTCCCGCCAGCACCTAGATTTCTTCTTCTTTGAACCCACAGCACTTTGCTTTCCATGATGGCACTCATTTATCTGGATATACTTGCCTGCATGGATGAGTGAACATCAGAAGACATAAATCAGTACTCTGGGCCTAACAGGGCCTCAAAATGAAAATTCTAAATTTATCCGGATTATTTTATGTTTATTTTTCTCAAAGTATTTAGAGATGACTTTGAGACATTACTATGTTTGAATGAACCATGTTAAGCTTCTAACATGCCAAGTGTCTTGAGCAAATTATTATAAACCTATTGCGTCATCTGTACAATGATATTATTTTCTTACTTCTGAGGTTATTGTGAGGACTAGATTAAATGATGCATGTAAAAGTATTTAGCATGTAAGTGCTCAGTGTATTTTAGTTATTCAAAATATTTACACAGTGACTGGCATTGACAAGTGAAGATCCTTTGCTTGGCTAAACTTTAGTCAGGCTTCTGAGCCTTCTCCTACTCCCATCTGTGTACTTCCTTGTAAAATCCAATTTTAGCACAGAACCCTGCTAACTATTTTAGTCATAACCCCCATCCTCAATATCTAATAACCCTTGATATCTAATCAGGTTCCTTATCCTCCACCATACCTCAGGTGATGTCTGATCATCTTGACATCTTTTCAGTAAGAATCCTGTTAGGTTGGCTTAGCTATAATCCCCTTTTGTCCTTGGTGTTTACTCTTGATGATTTTTCTATCCGGTGACCCCCAACACTGCTCCTTGGCTATAAATTTCCACTTGCCCGTCTTGTATTTGAAGTTGAGCCCAATTTCTCCCCCTCAGTGAGACCCCACCGTAGTGGTCCTTGTACCTGTTATAATGGTAGTTAATGCTTTAACAAGTATCATTGAATAACTTTTTCACTAAGAGCACATAATAGGCATTCCATACTCTATACCTAATATTAGTCCATGCAATTATCACTGAGACAGTGACTCTTTTTTTCATTTCATATTCCTCACAGTATTTAGAACATTTGCACAGCTTAATTTGTTAATTTGGTTAAATATATTAATCAGAAAACATTCACATACTTAGTGTAGGTATGGAAGGATTTCTAGAAGAGATGAAAAATAATAATTATAAAAGAAAGACACATTACATTATAGTTAAGATCTTCTTTTATCAAGTTACCATGAAGAGTAGAAGAGTTACAATCTGGAAATGATATCTGCAATAAATATAACTGAAAATGGGTTAGTATTCAAAATTTATTTAAAAGAAAATAAAATTTATTTAAAAGAAAAGAAAATAACTTCTACAAATCACTAAGTAGAAGACAAAAAACCCATTTTAAAAAATTGACAAAATTCACACATCCACATTTTTACATAATACCATATTAATGACTGTTGTATTCTGCTACCTTTCCTATCCCCTACTATCCCCCCTCCCCTTCCCTCTCATTTTCCCTCTCTATCCCATCTGCTGTTGTTTAATTCTCTCCCTTGTTTTATTTTCCCCTTTCCCCTCACAAACTCTTATATGTAATTTTGTGTAACAATGATGAAAGGGCATTTCACAAAAGAGGTGCAGTGGCATGTGCCTATTGTTCCAGCTACTGAGGAGACTGAGGTGGGAGGATTGCTTGAGCCTGCACAATATAGCAAGACTGAATCTCTTGAAAACAAGAAGGAGGAGGAAAAGGAAGAAGAGGATAAGGAGGAAGAGAAGGAAGAGGAAAGGGGAGAGGAAGAAGAGGAAAGAAGAGCCAGAAACATAAGGTCCTCATCATCTGCAGTCATTGGAAATAAGCAGAACAAAACCATAACTGGGTATCATCTTGTGTCTATTAGATGAGCAAAAATATTTAAATCTAACAATATCAAGTAAAACTAAAAATATGGAAAATGGAAATTCATGCACTCCTGATAAGAGCAGAAATTGAGCTACTGCTTGGGATAATACTGGGTAACTGGGCACTACCAATGTGGATCAATATAACTATTGTCCCTTGGGAGCCAGGAGCATGGAACTGGAAAGGTACACACATACAGGCAGCCTCAACTGTATTGGTATCAGTTCTACTTCATAAGTTGTATGGTGGGCTCAGGGGAGTTTATTGTTCTTTTTAAGCTATGTGATTATATAAATTGTTATGAATGTATCACACATTACACCACAAAAGTGTTTGAAAGTGAAAAATTTGATAAGGACAGTTGATTTTTTATATTTTTCATTTTCTTACTATAATTCAAAATAAAATATAATTACAAAGCTTCACTGTAGATGTAACCCATGTGGAAGGCTAATGTCGTAAATATGTTTCTTCTCTTTTTGCATCAGCTCGTCCCACTACTTAAAAAAAAGAAGCTTGAGATGTTTGTTTTCATCATTCATCCAGAATAAGCCAGAAGTATGAAAAACTTTTCCCAGATGAAATTCTTTTTTCTTAACACAACAGTTAGCAAATGAGTTCTTCTTAAAGTTGCTTTCCAAACTTTTGTGAACAAATGAAACAAGATCAATCCAAGTAAGACCAAAGGTACACCAAAGCTCTAATACTAATAGATAAATTGGTGAATAATTCTTAGAAGGATTTACACCTGAATGAAAAAATGAAATCACATTTAAATTACTGGCAGATAATGTTTGCCTCTGACCTTCTCTTTCTCATTAGCATAAACCCATTAAAATCTCTACATTGAGATTCTAATCACTGATTATTAAGATTATTAAGGACCAAATGGAAATTAACAGGAAGTACTTCAGAAATGAATATCATAGTCATGAGAATAAAATATTATAGTTACAATTTAAACTTATAGTTGCTTATTATTTTGGATTTCTTTCATGAATTACCAGGTGACTAAAATTTTTAAAATAGTTTTTGGCCTGTATCCTACCCCAGTAGATAATTGCCATATTCCTAGTTATGCCTTTAACAGCTTATTGATTCTGTGCCTAATATTAATATAGTCCTAACTGTATCAACTGCTTACCTATTATATAGGTCACCAGATGCAATGGTGTATAAAGTGACATGCAAAATATGATTCTTCCTGTGAGTCCAGCTCTCCATATGTGTAAACATCAATGGTTGCAGCAGGATGAAAATGAGCAGTCCAGTTCCCAAGAAAAGCAGGAACATGTCAATTTTAATATGTCTTTTAAAAAAGAAAAATAAGGAAGGAAGGGAGGGATGGAGGGAGGGAAGAAAAGACCCACCCAAGAGCAGTCAGAGAGCTGTTGTTAACTAAACCACATTTGCCCCTTACAGATCTTTTCCTGACCCAGAGCTCCGTTGGTGTCTCCTACCACATTCTAAATTAAGACTTCAGATAATTTTTGCCTCTGACCTTCTGAATGTTTCCTGGTTCTAACAGCTGAATCATCTTTTTTATTTCATCTCTTCCTCTTCATGCATTTTGTTGCACTACATATTTATTTATTACAGTTAAGTGCTTGTGTAATATGCTTATTGCAATTGTTACATTGATTATGGAATAATCCACCATACTTTCTAAATTTAGTGGGAAATGGAGTTGATGTTTTAGAGATCCTATTAAGAGAAGCTAAAGGTTTTAGCTTAGAAAGTCTAAATTGTTATGAGATGACTGTCTTGAAAATTGCTTTAAATATGAAATTCTTGTGTGCTTTGTTGTTTCTGTAAAAATTTGGGAACAAAGATTCTAATCAACTTTGGAGAAGTTCCAACCAAATACTGATAGAACATACTTATAGCAACAGAGAGAAGGATTGGAAGAGAGTGAAAGACCTGGATAGCTGACTCTTAGTATATTTGGGAACTTTTAAGAAGCTTTGGGAACAGAGGAAAACTTATACAGATGCTTCCATATTCTTTGGGAACTACTGTCAACAGCTTTTTTGTTTAACTTTGTATGGTCATGACCAAGTCAGAGCATTCTAGATAACCAATGCAGTTGTGATTGTGGTTATTCTGTTATCTGGCCCATTTTCATGGCCCTATCTGACAGATTTACTTAGTTATAACAGAGCGTGTCTATACAGCATGTAATAAAATTGCAACTGTGGCCTTATGTGGGCTTTGAAAGGCAACATCTATGAAATCTTTAGTTTTTAAAACAGTCAAATCTTTGATCTTACACAATTGTAAAGGTCAGTGATAATATCCCAGGGACGAGGGGGGAATAGGCAAAATGTTTTAGATGCTGTCTGGTATCTTTCCTTGGACGGAAAACAACTTTTCTGGTTGGACTACTTTGTGGAGGATTTTTGATCCCCAAGGAATGCTCAAAGCTTCCCCACTTTTCTACCCCTCCCAGGACACATCCCAATAGACACTTGCTGGTAGCAATGAATCAAATCCAAGAACTTTCACTGACCACCACTAGGGGGAGTGCTCAAACACCATATCTTCCCAGAGTTTCTTTGAGACTTTGTGAGAACATATTATATATACACACAAAACTGACAACCCAAGCAAATGTATCCCTTCCAAGCTCAAAGTTCTTAAGTTCGGTTTTTATTTTCAATGATATAACAGGGATAATAAGAATTCTATATTATGAAAGGAAGGAAGGAAGGAAGGAAGGAAGGAAGGAAGGAAGGAAGGAAGGAAGGAAGGAAGGAAGGAAGGAAAAAGAAGGGAAGAAGAGAAAAGGAGGGAGAGAGGGAAGGAGAGGGGAAGAAAAGAAAGAGAGAAAGGGAGAGAAGAGGGGAGGGGAGGGGGGAAGAACATCGCTCCAAATTTTCAGTTTTCCATGAGGTTTGCACATATGCTCCCTTGGCTGCCTGTGGTCATATTCTAAACATCCTATCAGGTTTTAAAGCCATTACAAGTGAGGAGTTCATGCCCATTTGAAGTCATGTCTCAACTCACCATGCAAATTCACAGTCTGGCTTGACTCACAAGAGAAAGGAACTTGTTTTAAGAATAAAAGAAAAATAGGCTTATTGACTATTTTTAGGACTGAAAAATAAGAGCCATCTCCTGTTTTCAGGCTAGTTTATACTTTAACTCAGTCTCAGCAAAATGAAAACTGCAGAACAACAAAAGGTAGTGGTCAAAGGTTTTACCTTTATTAACTAACTTCACATTAAACAGGACCACTGAACGTTACCCAAGGGCCTGAAGAGAGGATTCAGGCACTTCCTTGGCTTGATCCTTCAAATTCTGGGGTGGCCCCTTGGCATGGGGAGAAGATGGCACCATGCAAGCCCACCATTCAGCTAGGTCTGCACAAGCACTGCATCAAGGAAGACAGAATTCTGATCTGTGTTTTTAGTCTCATTGGGGCAAAATCTATGGGTCATGGTGATATCCAATCCCAAGACTTTTTCTTCACATGAGCCCCTGAAATCTAAGTTTTCCCCAATTCTTTTATTGAGACATTACAAGCAAATGAGACTAGCTTCCAAACAAATAGGATTATTTTGCTCTGAACTTTTAGGTATCACATTCTCCTCCATGACTGAGGATATGTAGGCTATTTTACTAAAAGAAAATAGACCTAAGCATGCCATACTTATAACTGTCATCCATATTAACCTCCTCTATTCCCAGGAGAATGAAAATTCCCTGGCAGAGCCGGAGGTCCCTAGCAGTCTAGAGAGGTGTTTCCCAAGAATCTCCTGAGGGTCTTCCACAACCACCAACTTAAACCATGCCTTTTCTCTTGGTCAACCCTAAAGACTCTTGGTTGATAAACTCTTGTTTTAGAATTGTCTAAAGTTCAGCAGAAGCCTATGGTAGCTTTTTATTTTTAAATCACAAAATTAGGCATATTCTAGCCAGATTCCAGAGAAACTTGTGGACACTATAGTTCTATCAGGATCCAGGAAAATCTCTGGCTGATTCTGATTTCCCTAGTTATCTCACCAGTATATTGGAAGACTAGGTGGAAACATAACTGTCAAGACCACCCACCAAAGAGAAGAGGCTTACTATGGAACAAATAAATACAAAATAAAGAGGAAGCTGCTATATTATTGAGATGTCATCTTAAATATAAAAGCAAGGCCTGAAAGTGTAGGATGCAGGGCTATGTGAGACAGTTCCATGTTATAAATTTTCAACATACTAAATAAAAAACAAAAATAAACTTGAAAACAAAAGACCTTACTCACCTATTGTGATTACCATGAGTACCACCAAAAAAAAAAAAAAGTTCTTAAAATCCTGACTAATATAACTTCTGTTTCTTAAAGGAATTATTTCAGTTTTTTAAAGAAATGTCAGCTTCTGTGGTTAAAACAAAAAGAAGCAAGCACTAATTTGATTAAATTTATAAATGTTTCCTTAAAGGAGTAAAGAAAAACTAATCTTCTGTTGGGTTAGGCACTTATATAGGAATAGAGTCATTATAAATCATAGACAGGTACCTTAAGTGTTCAATCTGGTAACTCTTAAGTTGTATATTCATTCAGTATTATGGAATATCAGAAATTTTCAGTGATCACAATAAATCTCTGCCTTTGTAGAATTATTTTTTTATCCTAGTCAATAAATCCTTGTTCCCCAGTCATTATATAATTTCTTTTTAAAATTTGAGAATTTTAGCTTCCTCATTTAGGTCCTTGATCCATCTGAATTTTGTGTGTGGTGAAAGTCAGGGGTTAATACTCATTTTTTTTACAAATATCCAACACCATTTATTTAAATGAAAATTATTACTCCTAATAAAAGGATATATGTACTAGTAGGAATTCATTTGGTTAAAAGTGATAGAAACCCAATTCAAATTTTCTTAAAGAAAAATAAGGCTGAATATAGCTAATAATAATGCATAGATAAGTATCTCAAAACAACTAGAAGATATGCTTTTTTTGAATGCAGTCACCATAAAGAAAAGATAAAAGTTTAAGGTGATGGATATGCTAGTTACTTTGATTTGACCATTATACAATGTATGACATTATACAATTTATACAATATGAATCAAAAACATCAGATTGTACCTCATAAATATACAATTGTATCAACTGAAATTATTTTAATTTTAAAAAGCTACTTCAAAACAATAACACCAAATAAGAAAATTTTCAGTTTAACATGATTCAAAAATCTAGGTCTAGTTGACCACCAGAGTAGTTGCTTATTTTAGTCAGCCCCCTGTTTATTTAGGGGCTCATAGTTTCAGAGATCTCAGTCCATAAGTGGGTGGCTCCATTACTCAGGGTTCAAGGTGAGGCAGGACATCATGTAGAAGAATGTGGCAGAGGGAAGCAGCTCACATGATAATCAGAAAACAGAGAGGTCTCCACTTGCCAGATACAAATATATACCCAAAGCCACGCCCCAATTCCCACTTCCTCAGCCACACCCTACCACTTCAATTACCACTCAGTTAATCCCTATCAGGGGATTAATTCACTAATTAGGTTAAGACTCTCACAGCCCAATCATTTCTCCTCTGATCCTTCTTGCATGGTCTCACATGAGCTTTTGGGGGACACCTCACATCCAAACCATAATGATGCTGTCGGCACTTGCCTCTAATCCTATCTTTCTGAGAGGTTTTATCTGGATTTGGAATCAGTCCAGTCACCAGGCAAAGCAAGGCAGAAATGTGAGAGAATTAGTGTCCCCAAAAGCAGAGAGTTGAGCCCTTGAAAGCAGCCATGAGCCAGTATTGTATTGGGGGGATGATGAATCACTTCTTCAACTTCCTCACCCCTCAGGAGAATAACTCTAAGGCATATCCTACATTATCTCCCAAATTCCCAAGTGGGATGAGCTCCAGTTGCTCACAGTGTTAATATGCTTGAAGATGTGTCCTTTATTATCATCCTTCACTTCTCATTACCATTTCCCCACCCCCTTACCAGTACTTCCTGGGTTTACCTCCCAAATTACTTGGACTCAACTTCATAGCATAGTCCCAACATCAGTGCTTCATCTCCCTCACCAGCACTGCCTCCAGTTGGCATCATAACTGGGTTTTAATAAGGCATTCTACCAAGTAAGGGATAAGGTGATGAGAAAGAAACTCAGACGGTTGTACTACAGAGTCAGACCTGAAGGAGCTCAGAGATTTAGGAAACCAGTGAACGACAAAATTTGGTCTAATGGCTTCTTAGTCTTAATCTTCGTCTTAGAAGAAGAGTTGAATAAGCGATTTAATTGTGTTATTTTTCTTGGAACTAATCTAGTAGAAATTTTGAAAAAGTCAAATGAAGAATGTTGAAGAGGTGCTTGGAGATCTTTCCCAGGAGTTGAGGTTGGGATGATCTTCCTAGGAGCATCTGAAATCCTACAACCAGGGCTATCACATACAGCCTGGAAGTCTGTGCATGTTTTAACTTGAAAGCCTGCTATTAGAGACTTGGTGTGAACAGCAACCTCTGAAATTGTGCTGTGCCACATCTACATCTGTTAGAGTCTGTAAACAAGTCAGGATGGAGCCTGGCATTTTGCCAGGGGAATGTTAGAGTCTGTAAACAAGTCTGGATGGCGCCTGGCAAAATGCCAGAGGGAGTGGTTTGTGAAGTAAGGCCAGCGAGCCATTAAGTGTGGAGATTTCTTATTGGTTGACTGATGTATCTAGTTTATGCTAATTAAAATAAGCTGTGTGGAATGTATAAATACCGCTCCTGTCCTACAATAAAAGGCTCCTACTCCTGCTGTATCAATCTACGCAAGTTCCTCGTCATCCCCCGGTTAGTCTGCTGCAGCCGGACTGTGGCATACATCTGCACATGAAATTCACACTGTAGCTGTCTTCAAATCCTGGCATAAGAGAGTATGGAAATGGGGTGGCCTCACTAGGAACATTGTCAATAATAACAAGAAATTACAACAACTTACATGTAAATGAAGTATTACTTGGTAAATGGAATCTCTAACAGTCATTTTTAAATGTGGTTAATTTATATACAACTTGGAAAGATACGTGGCTATGTAAAAAAGAAAAGTAAGTGCATAGATTATACAGATTTTATGTTTATATTGTGCTTTGGTGCATCAGGAAGTATATGTTGATATTGACCTAAAATGACTGTGTCTAATAAAATAATGGCTAGACAAAATTCTCATTACCATATCTTCTGTTGCTAATCTCCAAGGTAAGAATGCCTTTAAAACTTGAATGTCAATTTCTAGTAGGCTGCCTGTCATCTATCCAACCCAAGTCTGAGTTCATGCTACCCTGTGTGTACAACCATATCTGTTAGAAATAGTCTAGATACAAAAAGTTCAATATGGCGGCTAAGACTGAATGTAAATGCCAACTTTTGAAAGCATTTTGCCATATCTCATTTGAAATGAAATACAGACACTTCTGCAAGTGAATCATCTGGTTATCAGCCCTTTTATAAGGAGAGGCAAAATTTTCAAGAAGTACCCATCCATACATGTGCCAGCATCTTTGCTGTGTTTCTAAAGGTTATAGATCCTCAAAACTAAAAATTGGTGAGTAATTTTGCTTATTTATTTCACAGTTGAATTCAAGACTCCAGAGAGGAGTTCAATCAAAATTCAATGAGGTTCTTATCTTTACTGTATGATAAAACAAAAAATCCCTTGGGGGAAAAAAAATCTCAACTGAGCAACTATAGGGACTTTTATTTGAATCTAAAAGATCAGCCAAAGTTCTTAAGCAAAAAAGTAAAGCTGACCCAACCCAGGGATCTGTTGTGCAACCAATGTGTTTGTTCATGATAAGCAAGAAAAGGTTGATTTTTTAATTTCAAGATTAAGAGGGGGATGTTCCATGTCTTTAGATGTGTCATCGTTTCCAGCAAGTTATATTTAACACATGTATGTTAATGTTTGCATTTAAAAATAATTCCTTGAGCTTTCTAAAAGATCTCTAAACTTAGAACTCTGAATCTGTAGATTTAATGTAAACCATTTGGGCATTTGAAGGTCCTGTTCTTCAAAAATGTGTCTTGTTTGGAAAAGATAACTTCTAAGCAATCAATTAAAATAGTTGAGAATATAAAAATTCCATTTATAAAACAGCAAGAACAAATTTATTTTCAAACTTCTGTTTGAAAGAATATAAGTATTTTTCATAAAAACATTATAAGAAGGTAATATTTCCCAATTTCAAGATAAATTCCTAATTAGTGCATCTAAGATACTATAAATAAAACCATTTAAACTAAGGCTTTTAGTCCTCAAAATAAATCTATAGTAAAAAATTATTTAATTCCTATGCATTTAAGGACTGATAGCATATCCAAATATATTAATATACAATCTTACGTGTGTAAATTAGACTTTATATTCAGCTGTATATAACAGGATTCCAAAATAACAATGTCTTAAAGGGTTAGGTAGAAGTTTATTTCCTTTTTTGTGCATCATGCTGAAAATCAATGGTGAGATGCTGGTTTAGGAGATCTGCTCCTTGAGGTCATTCAGAGACCCATACTCTTTCACCATCTCTAGGAGACTCCATTAATTCTCATAGTCCATGGTGACTCAACCATCCCATCCACAGTTGAAGCAAGGCAGAAAAATGGGGTAGAGTCGGGCACTCCTCCTGCACGTTAAGAGCACAAGTCTAAAGTTATAAACAGCACTGCCATTTACAACTCTTTAGCCAGAGCTTCTGTTTCATGGCCACATCTAGGTGTAAGGGAAGATGAGATAGTGAAAATTTAAGACCTCTCTCAGAGGAAAATTAGGATGGATGTGGTAAATAATTAGCGAGCAGTCTCTATTCTAGAGTCAGAATCCTGGCCAATATCATAATCCCTACCCTCAAGTTAGATCACACAACAAGAGTACACTTGACTTTGCCAAACAAAATTCCTTCCCTCTTCCCACAGATGGTAGTCCTGAGCCTAATCCAGTTATATTATTAAATGCAACATCCAGAACCTCTTGGGTATGGGCAGTTATCTTCATCGCATGGCTCCTATGGTTAGATTGCCTAGAAAGTTTTTTTTCCCACTAATGATGATAAATTTGCAACAGAAAATGGAAAGGGACAAAACATGCCATCATCATAGTGGTAACAACTATTTCATTTTCTTTTTGTGGAGTTAAAAACTGTTATCTTCTTTTTGAAGGTCAACTTAACAACATTTGTCAAATTTTATAAAGTTTTGCAAACTCTTACTCAGAAAATGTATTTTAAGGCCATTATTAGGAGAGTATAATCAAATAAATGTGACAAGATATATTAACAAGGATACTTGCAAGACAAGAAACAAAAGAAGTGCCAGAAATAAAGTAAATGTTTATGTATAAAGAGTTTGTTAAATGAATTATGATTCATCCAGCCTGTTTGAATTTGCTTTAAGCTTCCTGAATAGTTCAACTGTTTTATGCTCTTTTTATCAATTGACATTTAAAAATAAAAATAATTTAAAATGTTGGATATAAAAATAAGACAAAAGTCTTAGCTATTGCCCAATAGTAATTCTGCCCCACAAATGCATTCATCCAGGTCCTACTGAAACACTCTCATGGGTTCAGGTATGTTTCCCTTCAGAATGAATGTGTTTTAATCCTCCTAGATAGGTCATCTACAAAATTCCAGAGTCTTCCCAATTTAGAATGACTAGAGGAAAAAATTGGTTTCACCAAGATTTTATCTAGATAGGATATAAGTATGGTTGATCATAACAGTCCTGATGTATCAGAACATTTCTATAAATGTCTATAAATTTCTATCTATCAGAATAGATAGTTTTTGTTCACCAATACCTCAGTTCAGGGTTATTACATCAGATGAGGCAGAGGCCTAGCTTTAAGAGGAGAACCAGCTAAACTAAGGTTGCCTGAACTATTTCACCTAACATGTAAAGACAAGCCCAAGAAACAAACTATTCTTCTGTCTAGATCCTATTGACCTTCACAAAGTTTTCTTTGTTCTCATTACCTTTATTCTGAACCTGAGTATGGCCCTGGTATATTTTTATAAGAGGAAAAATATCTGCAGAGGAAAGTTTCTGCTTACGGACAGAATCCTGGCCACCATTATAATCCCTTATCTCAAATTGGATTACACAATCAAATGTTGAACTATCACTACACCATAAAATGGGAATCTACATAGTCATTAGAAGCCATGATGTAGATCTATATCTGTTTAACACAAATCTGTATCTTTTCATTTTTAATGTTAGGCAGATTATAGATAGTTGTGTATGGTGTTATCCCATTTATGAGAAAACTCAAAATATTATATCAATACACTAGCCAAATTTATCTCAAATTTTCTGTAAGCTAATTATTTCATTGCTATATTCTTGATGTTTTGAAATCAGTTGTTTCATTTTTATAATTACTCAGGGTTTTTCTTTCTAACCTTAATCATTCTTGACTCATACTACTTCATCTCATTTGATAGCTTTATCACTTTACCATAACATTTCATCATATTTCTGTTCTGGGCTAATTTTATTTCTTTATTTGTAAAAGAAAATTTAAAAAAAAACAACTCTTAAGGTCCAGCTCTACTTTTGAAAGTACAAAATGAATTCACATCTCCTTTTAGGGTTTCCTTTTAAGTTTCTTTGGGTTACAAATATATATTTTCTTCCTTCAATGATACATTTTTATGGTCTAAAGTATCAAGTCCACACTAGAAACTCTATAGGACAGGATTGAGTTCTGTCTTTATCCCACCAAGACCCAGCACACTAGTGCTCTTGGATAATCACTTTTTCTTTCCTCTTTCTATTCTTGAGATAATTTTGTTCACGGTTTACTGATTTTTCCTGTCATGAAGAGAGTTATCCATCCACCAGTTTCAGTCACTTTGAGCATCAGGAAGAAGGTCTAGATCTGCACCTCTTCTTTACCCTGATGCTCTGGGAATCTTCAGGCACTTACCCATCTCCTCCCTGTGACTCCAAGTGCCTTTTTCTTATAGGAAAAAGCATGTCACCTTCTGCCTAAACAAGTACCTTGCTACATAATTAGCTTTTTTCTAATTCTAAAAATAATGCATTCTCTAAATAAAGAATGTATACAAGAAAGTTCAGAAGTTAAAAAAAAATTAAACTAATTCCAAGACACAGAGATAAATGCTACTAATATTTAGATAAATTTCCTTATTGTCTTTTGAGTCATATACCTATATTTTTTAAACATATGGAAATAAAGTCAATGTGCATTTAATATTTACACTAAATTTACTTTATGCTAATATTTATCATATACTCATTATGTAAATCAGATTTTTTAACATTGTCTTTAAAATATTATCTTAATTGGCTGCTTACATTCTAATATCTGGTGTACCATAATTATTACCAAGATCCTTTTGCTAGATAGTTAAGGCATTTTTCTATTTTTATTTATTATAAATAAAGTTGAAAAATTCTTATACATAAATATTTTTCCTTAATTTCTAAGTATTTCTTGACTGTGGTCCTAAAATGAAATTGGCTGGGTAAGTCTATTTGTAAAATATTAAAATTTTTCTTTGTGGGAAAATATCATACTTTTCATCCAGTGAAAAAATGATTTAGTTTTCTTTTTAAAAAATTAATGGCCTAGAGTTTGCCCTGGAATAATCTCTTAAATATAACTAGGAATCCCTTTTTATGTTTTGGCTTTTTGAGTTGTAGTTGATATGCAAGAAAGTACATACAATTAATTGTGTACATCTTGATGCATTTTGACACATGCACAGGATACCACTAACATAACCAAGGTTAACATACATATGTACCATCTCCAAAATGTCCTTGTGCTCTTCTGTGGGCTGGTTTGTTAAATTTTGGTTTTGTTTTTTTTTTTTGTTTGTTTGTTTGTTTTTAAGAGGTTTTTTGGGTAAGAACACTTTGTGTAAGATCTATCTTTTAGGTGGATGTGGTGGAACTTACCTGTAGTCCCAGCTACTCAGGAAGCTGAGGCAGGAGGATCATTGGAACCTGGGGGTTCCAGATCAATCTGGTGAACATAGCAAGAATTGGCCAGCCTCCCCCAAATTTATCCTCTTCACTTATTTGAATACACACAAAACTCTATTGTTAATTGTAGTTACTATGTTGTACATCTGATCTCTAGAAATTATTCATTTTGCATAACAGAAAATTTATACCCATTGAAAAACAATTCCCCATAGAAATTCATTTTTTTTTGTAATTCTAAATATATTCTTCATGTAATATTTTTTTTATTGGTTGTTCACAACATTACAAAGCTCTTGACAAATCATATTTCATACATTAGAATCAAGTGGGTTATGAACTCCGATTTTTACCCCAAATACAGATTGCAGAATCACATCGGTTACACATCACATTTTTACATACTGCCATATTAGTGACTGTTGTATTCTGCTACCTTTCCTATCCTCTACTATCCCCCCTCCCCTCCCCTCCCATCTTCTCTCTCTACCCCATCTACTGTAATTCATTTCCCTCCATGTTTGTTATCCCATTCCCCTCATAACCTCTTATATGTAATTTTGTATGACAATGAGGGTCTCCCTCCATTTCCATGTGATTTCCCTTTTTTTCTCCCTTTCCCTCCCACCTCATGTCTCTGGTGGACCAATGGTACAGAATAGAGGACACAGAGACTAATCCACAAAGCTACAACTATCTTATATTTGATAAAGGAGCTAAAAACATGCAATGGAGAAAGGATAGCATCTTCAACAAATGGTATTGGGAAAACTGGAAATCCATATGCAACAAAATGAAACTGAATCCCCTCCTCTCGCCATGCACAAAAGTCAACTCAAAGTGGATCAAGGAGCTAGATGTCAAATCAGAGACATGGTGTCTGATAGAAGAAAAAGTTGGCTCCGATCTACAGATTGTGGGGACGGGCTCAAAATTCCTTAATAGGACACCCATAGCACAAGAGTTAATAACAAGAATCAACAAATGGGAGTTTCTTAAACTGAAAAGTTTTTTCTCAGCAAGAGAAACAATAAGATAGGTAAATAGGGAGCCTACATCCTGGGAACAAATTTTTACTCCTCACACTTCAGATAGAGCCCTAATATCCAGAGTATACAAAGAACTCAAAAAATTAGACAATAAGAAAACAAATAACCCAATCAACAAATGGGCCAAGGACATGAACAAACACTTCACAGAGGAGGACATACAATCAATCAACAAGTACATGAAAAAATGCTCACTATCTCTAGCAGTCAAGGAAATGCAAATCAAAACCACCCTAAGATACCACCTCACCCCAGTAAGATTGGCAGCCATGATGAAGTCAAACAACAATGAGTGCTGGCGAGGATGTGGGGAAAAGGGTACTCTTGTACACTGCTGGTGGGACTGCAAACGGGTGCGGCCAATTTGGAAAGCAGTATGGAGATTCCTGGGAAAGCTGGGAATGGAACCACCATTTGACCCAGCTATTGCCCTACTCGGACTATTTCCTGAAGACCTTAAAAGAGCACACTACAGGGATACTGCCACATCGATGTTCATAGCAGCACAATTCACAATTGCTAGACTGTGGAACCAACCCAGATGCCCTTCAATAGATGAATGGATAAAAAAATGTGGCATTTATACACCATGGAGTATTATGCAGCACTAAAAAATGACAAAATCACGGAATTTGCTGGGAAATGGATGGCACTAGAGCAGATTATGCTTAGTGAAGCTAGCCAATCCCTAAAAAACAAATACCAAATGTCATCTTTGATATAATGAGAGCAACTAAGAACAGAACAGGGAGGAAGAGCAGGAAGAAAAGAAATTCATTTTTTAAAATTCTTTTTCAACCCCAAACCTACTTCTTTTACGTTTGAGAACAATGCATTCAAATCCATCTTTTCTTTCACTAAGGCAAAACCCTCCCGCAAAGCAGGAATCCTTGAATTATCATCTGTGGGTCAAATAAATTCCAGCATAAAACTAACAGTAGCTGCAAAGAATTCTTCAAGTTCTACATCACATTTTAATCGTTTTCAAGTAAAACACTGTACCCAAAGCAGTAAGCTATTAGAGATGGCATTAAAACAAGGTCATAACTGTCAATTCTCAGTTTAAATGTGATCTGGAATTTAGCAAAGACTTCCATGCAGACTTCCTAAGCATGACAGGTAAAAGTTTATCTATGTATAATGGAGGAAACCAAACTGTTCTCCCCTTCTAGCTCACTCTAACCACTCTCAACAATTCACTTCTGACAGCAGGTATGTAGGTTTTCTCCACACTTGACCAATTCTTGGACACTGGCTGGGTTATCTATAATTTAATTCAATCACGACATAAACCACATGAAGATAAAGCAGACCCACAGGTTAAGAGCTCAATCACACAAGACTGCTCCCTGCCCCCTCTACTTCAAATGCCAATTGTAAGAGCTGGGTCCTTAGGTTACTCACAACTTCTATCTGAATTGGTTACAAATCAAAGGTTCTCAATCCCTCCTGGTTTCAGTCATTTATTTACAGAATGGTTCACAGAACTCAGATAGACACTTATGCCCATTTCCTGGTTTATTATAAAGGAAATTACAAAGAATACTATGAAAAGTCCATGAAGAGGTACACATGACAAGGTATGTAGGATGGGATGACAGCTTCCACGCTGTCTCCAGCCATGCATCTTCCACGTGTTCCACAACCTCGAGGTTCCCTGACCTCCATAACTCAGAGATTTTTATGGAGGATCTATCACATCAGCACAATCAATTATTAACCCATGATAAACTTGATTTCAACATATCCAAAACTCCATCTCTCTCACTTCTCTTCTTCCCTGAGAATGGAGTTGGGGGGATAGTTAAGAGTTTATTATGGCTCAGTCTTTCTGGTGATCCCATCAAGAAGCCCATCGAGAGTTCCCTCATTACAACAAAAACTATCACCCAAGAAATTCCAAAGAACTGGGATCTCTGTATCAGGAACCAGGATAAAGGACAAAGATTGAACAAAGATGCACATAGTATCTTTATTGCTCAGGAAATTACAAGAGATTGAAGAGTCTGTGCCACGAACTGAGGCAGAGAACAAATATATATTGAGAGTTTATTTTATGATGGCTTCTTTAACCATGTATTTTTTATTGATTGACTTACTTATTTTAGCACAATGCTCTCTGCAAGTTGTTTTCAATTATCTTTTAAAAAATTTGTTCTAATCAATTATACATGACAGTAAAATGCATTTTGACACATCACACATAAATGGAGTATAACTTCTCATTCTTCTGGTTGTACATGTTGCAGAATTACTCCAGTAGTATATGTGGGGTAATAATGTCTGTTTTATTCTTCTATCCTTTCCACAGCCATACCCCCTCCCCTCCCTTCACTCCCCTCTGCCTAACCCAAAGTACCTCTATTTTCCCCTAGCTCCACACCTTATTGTGAATTAGCATCTGCATATCAGTGAAAGCATTCAGCCTTTGATTTTGGGGAATTGGCTTATTCTACTTAGTCTGATACTCTCCAGCTCCATCCATTTACCCACAAATGCCATAATTTCATTCTTCTCTGTGGCTGAGTAGTATTCCATTATGTATATATACGATATTTTCTTTATCCATTCATCCATTGAAGGGCACCTAGGTTGGTTCCATAGTTTGACTATTGTGAATTGAGTTCCTATAAACATGGATGTCGCTGTGTCACTGTGGTATGCCGATTTTAAGTCCTTTGGGTATAAACTGAGGAGTGGGATAGCTTAGTTAAATGATTCCATTTCAAGTTTTCTGAGGAATCTTCATACTGCTTTTCATAATGGTTGCACCAATTTGCAGTGCCACCAGCAATGTATAAGTGGACCCTTTTTCCCCATATCCTCGCCAACATTTATTCTTGATAATTGCCCTTCTGACTGGAGTGTGATGAAATCTTGAGTAGTTTTGATTTGCATTTCTCTAATTGCTGCCTTTTTAAGCAATGGAAATCTTTTTTTCCCCCTGAAAGAAAAACTTTAACATGGAACTCCAATACAGGAAAAGATCAAAGCTGCTATAGTTGAAACCAGGCAGGAGTGTATCATCCCCTAAAACTTCATTCATCCCTATGCTCAAGAAAATGAACTTCACATCTTTTCAGAGAACCCTTAGGCTTAAAAATCATAGGTTTGTACCACACCAAAATCTGGTTCACTGAAAAAAGAACTGAGAGCAACCATCAAAGTACCCCAATGAATTCTGAAGCACTCCCATGCAATTTCACACACACACACACCACACACACACACACACACACACACACACACAGTCTTAAAATTTCAATTTGTTTCAATTATATAACTAGTAATGAATAACAATGTAGAGGAGAAAAGGGTTATTTTGGATCATGGTTTCAGAGGTTCAGTCCAAGGTCGGCTGGCCCCACAGCCTCCTCCAAGGGGAAGCAGAACATCATGGCAGAAGCGTGTAGAGGAGGAAAACAGCTCAGGATATGGCAACCAGGAAACAGAGCTCTGTTCACCAGGGACAGAATATAATCCCAAAAGTATACCCCCAGTGACCTACTTCCTCCAGTCACACCCAACTGTCCACAGTCATCACCCAGTTAATCCATATCAGTGAATTAATCCACTGCCTAGGTTACACCTCTCACAGCCTAATCATTTCATCTCTGAACATTCTTGCCTTGTCTCACACATGAATTTTTAGGGGCACCACATACCTAAGCCATAACAGTCTCCTAGGCCTGAAATCATTCATTCCTGTCCATTAATGGTGTTCTAACCTGAAGTGACTTTTAGACATCATATTGATACATTATGTACATTAGGATCTCGTGTCCATCAACATTTATAACAAAGAATATTTCCTATAATTATTAATACAACATATACAGTTATAAGTCAATTTAATTATGCTTTAGGAATTAGAGTTAAAACATAAAATATGGAAGTACAATCTACTATAACTAAGCAGATTACCTCACACAAACTGAAATGCTCTGAAATCTTTCCATGGATGCTGGGATAGAAAGAGGTGCTCTTGAGTTTGCATAATTTCTCTGATTACAGCACAGAATTTTGAAGATATTATCTCCTGATTCTCATGAATCCTGAAAGGGTATACAAGAATTGAAGAATAGAACAACTTGAACTAATTTGATTCAAATCTATGCTCTCTTCAGACAACAAAGATGTAATTGTCCTAACAGAATGAAAAATTGATTAACAGAAAATTCTAGCAAGACCCAGCTACAGCATGTTAGGTGTTCTGAATGGTGCATCATACAGATTTCTGTGGAGGTGGTTGCATGGTAAAGAAGACAAGGCAGCATGTTCTCAGAGGTACAGTTTTCCAGACTCCCACAGAATAATCCCCAGCACTAAGTGAGGATTCCACCAGCATGAGAAGTTTCCCTTACCTTTGCATAACTCCCTGCCCAACCCCACTCTTGCCACACTTTTATACCTGCTGACAACAGCTCACCAGGTACAAGTAACTGGTACAAAACCACCCTAGACATCTCTGAATATTTACTGGGAAACTGGGAAGATGAAAGGTCAGTTTCCCAGGAATGACATCCATTAGCAGATCCAGGGTTTAGGCCCACCTGAAATTTAGTCCTGTAATATGATCACGAAGACGAAAATAAATGGCTTTTTCTTTTAGATGCAAGTTAAAACAAACAAACAAATAAATAAATAAAATGATACCAGAGAATGCATAATTCCTACCACAACATTTTGAGGGTAGTGAAACTTCTTATCATGTAAGCTCTCTAATTTAAGGTCTAGCCACCTGGTTTGAGGGGGAATCACCATTTATTCATTTACTTACTTATTTATGACATGCTTTTTAGTCCTGCATGTGTTACTGTATGAACCAGGGCCATTTAGCCTACTGTTATGGTTTGGATGTGAGGTATCTCCCAAAAGCTCATGTGTGAGACCATGCAAGAAGGTTCAGAGGAGAAATGATTGGGTTGTAAAAGTCTTAACCCAATCAGTGATTTAATCCCTTGTAGGGATTAACTGAGTGGTAACTGAAGGCTTGGTGGGGTTTGGCTAGAGGAGATAGGCATTGGGGGCATAGCTTTGGGGTATATATTTTGTATCTTGTGAGTGTGCGCTCTCTCTCTCTCTCTCTCTCTCTCTCTCTCTCTCCTTTCTGATCATCATGTGAGCTGCTTCCCTCTGCCACACTCTTCCACCATAGTGTTCAGCCTCACCTGGAGCTGGCTGTCTATGGACTGAGACCTCTGAAACCATGAGCCCCAAAATAAACTTTTCCTTCTCTAAAATTGTTCTGGTCAGATCTTTTAGTGACAGCAGCAAAAAAGCTGACTGAAACAACTACTGTGTGCTTGTGTTGGAACCTCTATATAAATTCAAGACTTCATGAAAAGGGATTGCCTAAGGGAGAGAAGGACAATCATATTCAAGTACCAATAAAGAAGATTGATAAAGTACTTTCTTAATTTATTAAGGACGATGGTGAGACTCAGTATGATTAGTAGCTAGGTTAAAGTCCAACTCGACACACAAAGGCACAACATGGGGCAGGAAGACTCATGAGAGAGGCATGCCAGACAGAGACAAGCTCCAACAATCAAACATGATCACAGTGTCCCCAGAACAGTCTGTGGCACATAAGTATTTGATTATTTGCCCAGATGACTACTTTGTTAGCCAAGCCCTCTGCTGCTGTAAGCATTTACTGGGCATCACATGGACATAAATGTTCATAATGTGCAGTGGAGACAGCAGACTCTGCTCCCGGCCAGGCTTCCCTGGGTTTTACCTTATTTGTGGGATGTTAGTGACCCCAAGAAGATTGAAATCTGAAGTTGCATAGTAACAAAGCATTACAACCAGCTGCACATTTCTCTCTTTTTTCCTCTTTTTCCCCCAAATGATATGTTGCTTGGTATTTTAGTTCTCCGAATACTATTTGCAATGCTTAATTATCTCTGAGCTCTGTGACTCATTGTTTGGGGTCCATGTCCTCTGTTCTTCTAGTTTTTATTACTGTCCAATTATTGGAAATTAGTTCTCAGTCCTTCTTCTAATGACCTTAAATGATGGGTTTTGGCTGAAACAGAATTCGCACGTATGGGAAATCTTCAAGTCACCCCTCCACCCAGCAGAAACAGAAGAGCAGTAAGATATCCCAAGAAAACCTAGCACCAGTGTGCTAGGATAGGAATGGCCCTAGTCTGGAATGTTTCTGGCATTTTTCTGGGCTATGCTTTGTCTACTATTTCCATCCTATCATTCCTTTTACTTAAAAAAGCAAAGTGAAACACCCTCCTTTCATCCCTGTTAACAGACAAAAATTTTCAAGTCTATAAATAGCTTGAGAAAACCAAACTTGGAAAAGTAAACCCCTTCAGATCAAATGGCCAAATTACTTCATAGAAAAAAATTAAAAATAACCCAATAAAAAAGAATAAAATAAAAAAAATTAAAAATACCCAACAGAATAAGGGGCTAAGGGGCTATTTAATTTTTTAATAAGAAATTAAATAACAAGGGGATGGGGTGTGGCTCAGTGGTAGAATGCTTGCCTAGCATGTATGAGACACTGGGTTTGACTCTTGGCACCACATAAAAATAAATAAAGGTACATCAACAACTAAAAAATATTTTTAAAAAAGTAACACTCTACAAAATAGGGGGGAGATACAGAAGATAATCAGAAATTATTTTGAATCCTTATACTCCAATAAAATAGAAGATAGTGAAGACATCGATAAATTTCTTAAGTCATATGATCTGCCCAGATTGAGTCAGGAGGACATAGACAACCTAAACAGACCAATAACAATAGAGGAAATAGAAGAAACCATCAAAAGACTACCAACTAAGAAAAGCCCAGGACCGGATGGGTATACAGCAGAGTTTTACAAAACCTTTAAAGAGGAACTAACACCAATACTTTTCAAGCTATTTCAGGAAACAGAAAAAGAGGGAGAACTTCCAAATACATTCTGCGAGGCCAACATCACCCTGATGCCTAAACCAGACAAAGACACTTCAAAGAAAGAAAACTACAGACCAATATCTCTAATGAACCTAGATGCAAAAATCCTCAATAAAATTCTGGCGAATCGGATACAAAGGCATATCAAAAAAATTATACACCATGATCAAGTAGGATTCATCCCTGGGATGCAAGGCTGATTCAATATACGGAAATCAATAAATGTTATTCATCACATCAATAGACTTAAAAATAAGAACCATATGATCATCTCGATAGATGCAGAAAAAGCATTTGACAAAGTACAGCATCCCTTTATGTTCAAAACTCTAGAAAAATTAGGGATAACAGGATCATACCTCAACATTGTAAAAGTAATCTATGATAAGCCACAGGCCAGCATCATTCTGAATGGAGAAAAATTGAAGGCATTCCCTCTAAGATCTGGTACAAGACAGGGATGCCCTCTATCACCACTTCTGTTCAACATAGTCCTTGAAACACTGGCCAGAGCAATTAGACAAAAGAAATTAAAGGCATAAAAATAGGAAAAGAAGAACTTAAATTATCACTATTTGCAGATGACATGATTCTATACCTAGCAGACCCAAAAGGGTCTACAAAGAAACTATTAGAGCTAATAAATGAATTCAGCAAAGTGGCAGGATATAAAATCAACACGCATAAATCAAATGCATTCCTGTATATCAGCGACAAATCCTCTGAAACGAAAATGAGGACAACTACTCCATTCACAATATCCCCCCCAAAAAATAAAATACTTGGGAATCAACCTAACAAAAGAGGTGAAAGACTTATACAATGAAAACTACAGAACCCTAAAGAGAGATATAGAAGAAGACCTTAGAAGATGGAAAAATATACCCTGTTCATGGATAGGCAGAACTAACATCATCAAAATGGCGATATTACCACAAGTTCTCTATAAGTTCAATGCAATGCCAATCAAAATCCCAACAGCATTTCTTGTAGAAATAGATAAAACAATCATGAAATTAATATGGAATAATAGAAGACCCAGAATAGCAAAAACAATGCTAAGCAGGAAGTGTGAATCAGGTGGTATAGCGATACCAGACTTCAAACTATACTACAGAGCAATAGTAACAAAAACAGCATGGTACTGGTACCAAAACAGGCAGGTGGACCAATGGTACAGAATAGAGGACACAGTAACCAATCCACAAAACTACAACTATCTTATATTTGATAAAGGGGCTAAAAGCATGCAATGGAGAAAGGATAGCATCTTCAACAAATGGTGTTGGGAAAACTGGAAATCCATTTGCATCAAAATGAAACTGAATCCCTTTCTCTCGCCATGCACAAAAGTTAACTCAAAATGGATCAAGAAGCTTGATATTAAATCAGAGACACGGTGTCTGATAGAAGAAAAAGTTGGCTATGATCTACATACTGTGGGGTCGGGCTCCAAATTCCTCAATAGGACACCCATAGGGCAAGAGTTAACAACTAGAATCAACAAATGGGACTTACTCAAACTAAAAAGTTTTTTCTCAGCAAAAGAAACAATAAGAGAGGTAAACAGGGAGCCTACATCCTGGGAACAAATCTTTACTCCACACACTTCAGATAGAGCCCTAATATCCAGAGTATACAAAGAACTCAAAAAATTAGACAATAAGATAACAAATAACCCAATCAACAAATGGGCCAAGGACCTGAACAGACACTTCTCAGAGGAGGACATACAATCAATCAATAAGTACATGAAAAAATGCTCACCATCGCTAGCAGTCAGAGAAATGCGAATCAAAACCACCCTAAGATACCATCTCACTCCAGTAAGATTGGCAGCCATTATGAAGTCCAACAACAACAAGTGCTGGAGAGGATGTGGGGAAAAGGGTACACTTGTTCATTGTTGGTGGGACTGCAAATTGGTGCAGCCAATTTGGAAAGCAGTATGGAGATTTCTTGGAAAGCTGGGAATGGAGCCACCATTTGACCCAGCTATTCCCCTTCTCGGTCTATTCCCTAAAAACCTAATAAGAGCATGCTACAGGGACACTGCTACATCGATGTTCATAGCAGCACAATTCACGATAGCAAGATTGTGGAATCAACCCAGAGGACCTTCAATAGATGAATGGATTAAAAAATGTGGCATTTATACACAATGGAGTATTACTCTGCATTAAAAAATGACAAAATCATAGAATTTGGAGGGAAATGGATGGCATTAGAGCAGATTATGCTAAGTGAAGCTAGCTAATCCTTAAAAAACAAATGCCAAATGACTGCTTTGATATAAGGGGAGTAACCAAGGTCAGGGTAGGGACGAAGAGCTTGAGAAGAAGATTAACATTAAACAGGGATGAGAGGTGGGAGGGAAAGGGAGTGAGAAGGGAAATCGCATGGAAATGGAAGGTGATCCTCAGGGTTTTACAAAATTACATATAAGAGGAAATGAGGGGTAAGAGAAGAATAATACAAGTGGAAGAAATGATTTACAGTAGAGGGGGTAGAGAGAGAAAAGGGGAGGGGAGGGGAGGGGAGGGGGGATAGTAGAGAATAGGATAGACAGCAGAATACATCAGACACTAGAATGGCAATATGTAAATCAATGGAAGTGTAACTGATGTGATACAGCAATCTGTATACGGGGTAAAAATGGGATTTCATAACCCACTTGAATCAAAGTGTGAAATATGATATATTAAGAACTATGTAATGGAAGGGGACCCAACATGGCGGCCGGCGAGGAAGCAGCACTTTCAGTATCTCTACATTAACGGGATCAGAAAGACCCATTAATACACCCAGATTCTACCACCTGAGGAACTTCTAGCAAAATTCCGCTGAAAGGAGACCTGCCGGGAATTAGTAAGTTTATCCCAGACGAGTGAATCTTGGCCACGCGTTGCAGAGGTACAGTCCCGCAGCCAGTCGCCGCCAAACGGCTGCCGGCGCCGCCTGCCCAGTTCTGCAAACGGCCCCCGGCGGCCGGACCCGGCGCGGTGAGAAGGGTCCCCGCCCGCACATCAAACAGCCCCCCGCCCGCCTTGCTCAGGAGGCGACGTGAAGGGAATCTAACCAAGCCTTTATGAAATAGCGAACTGGGCTGCGTACAGGGGTTGCTGAAGTGCTGAGCCTGGTGCTCAGAGCAGAGGCTTTAATCGAGACTTTGCGCAGCTTGTTAGAGCTCCTTACACCATTAGTCTGTAGTGGACCACCCAGCCAAGCAGCAGAAGAAACAAAGAGATTGAAAAAGAGACGCTTGGCTCCCGGACGCTTTCCTGCTCAGAGCCAGAGCCGCGGGCGCTCTGCACCCATCTGCTTCCTCTTTCACTTCGCTCCCCACAAAGAAGCTGAATGGGTAATCAGCAGTGGACCCTAAGTACCTGAGGCAAAGAAAGCTCAGTACACCCCGCCCTTTTTTTTTTTTTTTTGAATATTGTCTATACAGGGAGAGTTAGTGGACTGAAATTGTTGGCTGGGCTGGGGTTTCGGGGCCGAAAATCCACTCCGCGGGAGCCGCCATTTGCTTTCTGTATGCTGTCTTGATGGCCCTGTCTACACGGTCCAACAGCTGCATCTAGAGACTGCAACTGGGCTGCGTGCCGAGCCCTGTCCTCCGAAGGCTGGACCACGGCCTCAAGCGCCTCGGTCGCCTGGTCCCTGCTGCACCTTGGGGCAGAGCCTGCTCTGGGGTCATTCGGCATCCCCCTGCGAGGGGACCTGTGCTTCGGAGGGGGGTTGGAGAGCCGCGGCGGCAGCTACTTGGGCCCCGGGAGCTAGGCACCAGGCCGAGGAGCAGCGGAGGCCGCGGCGGTGCTGCAAAGGTCGCGGACAAACGTGGCGCCCAAGAGCGCAGCCCAGAGGTGGAGGCGAAGGCAGCAGGGTTTCAGTTCTAGAAAACTGGACTGGAAACAGAAGCAGCAGTTTGTATAACCCCAAGATCTTGCTTATGCCAGGAAACTGTAAGGGTAACATGAATATCATTGAGGAGGTCTAATACGGCAGCAGGCGTGGAGAGATCAAGTCTCTGACCTCTTCAACAGCGCGGGCATAGGGAGCTGTAAATTATCTAAAGCCTATTTGCTCAGGATCACTAGGCAATGCTGAGCTGACGTGGAGCTAGGGCGTACACTTTGGGCCCCTCAGAAAACACACACTGAGCACGTATCTGCTGCATTTAAGCCCCGGATCGCCTGCTTCTCGTGACTCAGCACTAACAACTCCGCTGAAATAACTAGTCGGCCCACCTGATCTCACAGAGGTAAAAAAAAAAAAAAAAAAAAAAAAAACAGAGCACCATAGCCAGACCCAGGGAATCAGGAGTGACGTGAGACTAGCGACACAGAACTCCCGGCTATCGCTCCCACCAGGGCCGACAACAGAGGTCCCTCACACCAGCTACCAGGGGAGTTGCTACCTGAGGGCAAACAAATTCACTGGGGGTCCTCAGCCCCAAGCCCTACAAACTTAGGGTCCGAGGGAGGCAAACAGAAAGGGTGTGCCCAGGCATCCATGAAAACAGGGCTCCCAGGAGCAGCAGACCCGGTGTGTAGCCAGTAATGTGGTAAGCGTCACAGGCGAGTGGGGCCTGGATTGAGGAACCACAAGAGAAGGACCTAGGCATTCAGGACTGGAGACACGCACAGTCTGGGAAGAAGAGCTGAGGCACAGTGATTGGCTCCCACCTATCAAGAGGAGAAGCCTGGCCCAGTGGGCATAGCTCCACCTACTGGAAGAGAAGTTAATCGAGCTTTATGACTGCATTTATTATTACTATTTTTTTTAACGATTATTATTAGTATTTTTTTTTATTCTCACTTTTTGTAGTTGACGTTGTTGTTGTTCTTTAACTTTCTTATTAATGGTTTCATTTTTTTTAATTCTTTTAATTCTATTATTATTACTATTATTTTTTAAACTTCAATTTCCATTTTTTATTACCAGTATAATTTTTTTCGTTTGTTTTAAATTTTTATTTTTTCGTTTTTTCTCTCTTTCTTCTCACTTTTTTTTCTTTTGTCTTTTCATTTCTTTTCAACTTTCTTATTCCCCCTGTCTTGAACTCCACCTGCCTACACTCACTCTCTTTAGTGACTTCTTCCCATCCCTTCTAATACCTCTCCTCCCAAGCATCAAATAAACTTATAAGAGTAAACAGTAACTGAACAGTCAAACAGAACAAGAAGTATCATGAGCATAAAAAAGCAAGGAAGAAAAGGAGTACAAACAATGAAAGACAGCCTAAATATTCAGGAGGACCTGGAGTCAACAGAAAAATGGCCATATAAAGAACTCAAGGAACACCTTAGACAGATGGAAAGGAACCTTAAAGATCACATTGAAAATGAATTACAAAAACAGATAAAAGAAGAAGTTAAGCATCTTTATCAGGAGATAGAGATTATAAAAAAAATCAAACAATAATTCTAGAAATGAAGGAAACGATAAACCAAATTAAAAACTCAATCGAGAGTATCACTAACAGAGTGGAGCAAGTAGAAGCCAGAACGTCAGATAATGAAGACAAAATATATCATCTTGAAAAGAGTCTAGCCAACTCAGATAGGCTGGTAAAAAATCACGAGAAAAACATCCAAGAGATTTGGGATAACTTAAAAAAACCAAACTTACGAGTCATCGGGATAGAGGAAGGCACAGAGATTCATACCAAGGGAATGAGTAACTTGCTGAAGGAAATAATTACAGAAAACTTTCCAGAAATAAAAAAGGAAACAGATATACAAATTGTAGATGCATACAGGACACCGAGCACACAAAATCACAGTAGACCAATGCCAAGACACATTGTTATGAAGCTATCCAATATACAGAACAAAGAGAAAATATTAAAAGCTACAAGAGAAAAGAGGCAGATTACATTTAGGGATAAGCCAATAAGGTTGACAACGGATTTTTCATCACAGACGCTGAAAGCAAGAAGATCCTGGAACAACGTATTTCAAACACTGAAAGACAATGGATGCCAACCAAGAATTCTGTATCCAGCAAAATTAAGCTTCAGATACGACAACGAAATAAAAATCTTTCATGATAAACAAAAGCTAAAAGAATTTGTAGCCAGAAAACCAGCATTGCAAAGCGTCTTGAGCAAAACTCTACACGAGCAAGAAATGGAAAACAATAACCAAAACCATCAATGGGAAGTGCCTCGGTAAAGACAGAGGATGGGGGGAAAGCTAATCATGGAGAAACAAACTAAATTAGGGGGGAAAAAAAGAGATAAATAATCAAACATGGCAGGAAGTACAAACCATATATCAATAGTAACTCTAAACGTTAATGGCTTAAACTCTCCAATAAAGCGACATAGGCTGGTAACAAGGATTAAAAAAACAAATCCGACAATATGCTGCCTCCAGGAGACACATCTGATTGGAAAAGACATACACAGGCTCAAGGTAAAAGGTTGGGAAAAAATATACCAAGCACACGGTCCTCATAAGCAAGCAGGGGTGGCCATCCTCATATCGAATAAAATCAAATTCAAGACTAAGTTAATCAAAAGGGATAAGGAAGGACATTATATACTGTTAAAAGGAACCATTCACCAACAAGACATAACAGTTATCAATATTTATGCACCAAATAATGGCGCTGCGACGTTCATAAAACAAACTCTCCTCAAGTTCAAGAATCAAATAGACCACAACACAATAATTATGGGTGACTTCAACACACCTCTCTCACCATTGGACAGATCCTCTAAACAAAAGTTGAATAAAGAAACTATTGACCTCAATATCACAATCAATAACCTAGACTTAACTGACATATATAGAATATATCAACCATCATCAAGTGGATATACTTTTTTCTCAGCAGCACATGGAACCTTCTCAAAAATAGATCATATATTATGCCATAGGGCAACCCTCAGTAAATATAAAGGGGTTGAGATAATACCATGCACTTTATCAGATCATAATGGAATGAAACTGGAAATCAATGATAAAAGAAGGAAGGAAAAATCCTACATCACATGGACAATGAACAATACGTTACTGAATGATCAATGGGTTATAGAAGACATAAAGGAGGAAATCAAAAAATTCTTAGAGATAAATGAAAATACAGACACAACATATCGGAATCTATGGGACACAATGAAAGCAGTTTTAAGAGGGAAATTCATCGCCTGGAGGTCATTCCTCAAAAAAAGGAAAAACCAACAAATAAATGAGCTCACACTTCATCTCAAAGCCCTAGAAAAGGAAGAGCAAAACAACAGCAAATGTAGCAGAAGGCAAGAACTAATTAAAATCAGAGCAGAAATCAATGAAATTGAAACAAAAAAACTATTGAAAAAATCAACAAAACAAAAAGTTGGTTCTTTGAAAAAATAAATAAGATTGACAAACCCCTAGCCATACTAACGAAGAGAAGAAGAGAGAGAACTCAAATCACTAACATATGGGATGAAAAAGGCAATATTACAAAGACGCTTCAGAAATACAGAAAACAATTAGAAATTATTTTGAAAACCTATATTCCAATAAAATAGAAGAAAGTGAAGACATCGATAAATTCCTTAAGTCATATGAATTGCCCAGACTGAGTCAGGAGGAAACTCACAACTTAAACAGACCAATATCAATAGATGAAATAGAAGAAGCAATTAAAAAACTTCCAACCAAGAAAAGCCCAGGACCGGATGGGTATACAGCGGAGTTCTACAAAACCTTTAAAGAAGAATTAATACCAATACTTTTCAAGTTATTTCAGGAAATAGAAAAAGAGGGAGCTCTTCCAAATTCATTCTATGAGGCCAACATCACCCTGATTCCGAAACCAGACAAAGACACCTCAAAGAAAGAAAACTACAGACCAATATCTCTAATGAACCTAGATGCAAAAATCCTCAATAAAATTCTGGCAAATCGGATACAAAGGCATATCAAAAAAATTGTGCACCATGATCAAGTAGGATTCATCCCTGGGATGCAAGGATGGTTCAATATACGGAAATCAATAAATGTTATTCACCACATCAATAGGCTTAAAAATAAGAACCATATGATCATCTCGATAGATGCGGAAAAAGCATTCGACAAAGTACAGCATCCCTTTATGTTCAAAACTCTCAAAAAACTAGGGATAACAGGAACATACCTCAACATTGTAAAAGCAATCTATGCCAAGCCTCAGGCTAGCATCATTCTGAATGGAGAAAAATTGAAGTCATTCCCTCTAAAATCTGGAACAAGACAGGGATGCCCCCTATCACCACTTCTATTCAATATAGTTCTCGAAACACTGGCCAGAGCAATTAGACAGACGAAAGAAATTAAAGGCATAAAAATAGGAAAGGAAGAACTTAAATTATCACTATTTGTGGATGACATGATTCTATACCTAGAAGACCCAAAAGGGTCTACAAAAAAACTACTAGAACTAATAAATGAATTCAGCAAAGTGGCAGGATATAAAATCAACACACATAAATCAAAGGCATTTCTGTATATCAGCGACAAAACTTCTGAAACGGACCATTCACAATATCCTCAAAAAAAATAAAATACTTGGGAATCAACCTAACAAAAGAGGTGAAAGACCTATACAATGAAAACTACAGAACCCTAAAGAAAGAAATAGAAGAGGATCTTAGAAGATGGAAAAATATACCCTGTTCATGGATAGGCAGAACTAACATCATCAAAATGGCGATATTACCAAAAGTTCTCTATAGGTTCAATGCAATGCCAATCAAAATCCCAATGGCATTTCTTGTAGAAATAGATAAAGCAATCATGAAATTCATATGGAAAAATAAAAGACCCAGAATAGCAAAAACAATTCTAAGCAGGAAGTGTGAATCAGGTGGTATAGCGATACCAGATTTCAAACTATATTACAGAGCAATAGTAATAAAAACAGCATGGTACTGGTACCAGAACAGGCGGGTGGACCAATGGTACAGAATAGAGGACACAGAGACTAATCCACAAAGCTACAACTATCTTATATTTGATAAAGGAGCTAAAAACATGCAATGGAGAAAGGATAGCATCTTCAACAAATGGTGTTGGGAAAACTGGAAATCCATATGCAACAAAATGTAACTGAATCCCCTCCTCTCGCCACGCACATAAGTCAACTCAAAGTGGATAAAGGAGCTAGATATCAAATCAGAGACTCTCTGTCTGATAGAAGAAAAAGTTGGCTCCGATCTACAGATTGTGGGGACGGGCTCAAAATTCCTTAATAGGACACCCATAGCACAAGAGTTAATAACAAAAATCAACAAATGGGACTTTCTTAAACTGAAAAGTTTTTTCTCAGCAAGAGAAACAATAAGAGAGGTAAATAGGGAGCCTACATCCTGGGAACAAATTTTTACTCCTCACACTTCAGATAGAGCCCTAATATCCAGAGTATACAAAGAACTCAAAAAATTAGACAATAAGAAAACAAACAACCCAATCAACAAATGGGCCAAGGACATGAACAAACACTTCACAGAGGAGGACATACAATCAATCAACAAGTACATGAAAAAATGCTCACCATTTCTAGCAGTCAAGGAAATGCAAATCAAAACCACCCTAAGATACCACCTCACCCCAGTAAGTTTGGCAGCTATGATGAAGTCAAACAACAACAAGTGCTGGCGAGGATGTGGGGAAAAGGGTACTCTTGTACACTGCTGGTCGGACTGCAAACGGGTGCGGCCAATTTGGAAAGCAGTATGGAGATTCCTGGGAAAGCTGGGAATGGAACCACCATTTGACCCAGCTATTGCCCTACTCGGACTATTTCCTGAAGACCTTAAAAGAGCACACTACAGGGATACTGCCACATCGATATTCATAGCAGCACAATTCACAATTGCTAGACTATGGAATCAACCCAGAGGACCTTCAATAGATGAATGGATAAAAAAAATGTGGCATTTATACACCATGGAGTATTATGCAGCACTAAAAAATGACAAAATCACGGAATTTGCAGGGAAATGGATGGCACTAGAGTAGATTATGCTTAGTGAAGCTAGCCAATCCCTAAAAAACAAATACCAAATGTCTTCTTTGATATAATGAGAGTAACTAAGAACAAAACAGGGAGGATGAGCAGGAAGAAAAGATTAGCATTAAACAGAGACATGAGGCGGGAGGGAAAGGGAGAAAAAAAAGGGAACTCACATGGAAATGGAGGGAGACCCTCATAGTTATACAAAATAACATATAAGAGTTTACGAGGGGAAGGGGATAACAAACATGGAGGGAAATGAATTACAGTAGATGGGGGAGAGAGAAGATGGGAGGGGAGGGGTGGGGGGATAGTAGAGGATAGGAAAGGTAGCAGAATACAACAGTCACTAATATGGCAGTATGTGAAAATGTGATGTGTAACCGATGTGATTCTGCAATTTGTATTTGGGGTAAAAATGGGAGTTCATAACCCAATTGATTCTAATCTATGAAATATGATTTGTCTTGAGCTTTGTAATGTTGTGAACATCCAATAAAAAAAAAAGAACTATGTAATGTTTTGAACGACCAACAATAAAATAAAAAAGTAACACTCTACAAAATAGGGGGGAGGGGGTCCATGAATTCTCTCATGTGGCTTAATCTATACATAATCAAAGGAAGCTCAAAAACCCCAAATTACAGCCACAAAACATCTCTTATTAAATAAATTTGGAATGTAACGGACATAAAACGATCATCTTGTCATTCTTCGAGCAAGGCTGGATTCTTTCTTGTGGTGAATGACTGCAGTATGCAGTTTATCCTGGGTCAGCTTTCCAAGAGAGAACAAAAATCTCATTTTTGTGCAGGTAGGTAGCCTCAGATAATTGACTTTTTCAATTGGAAAATCAATCCTAGCTTTATATCCTTGGTAAGAAACTTTCCTTAATATAAAACACAAGAACCAAGGAAAAAAGTCTGTTTATGCTGCAGTTCCCTTTCCCTTATTTTTAAACAAAATACTACATGCCAGCTTGCAAGTGAAGCTTTGAAAGCCCTAATTTTCTTCTTTTGAAATCTCTCTAGCAAAGTGCAACACTGGTGAGGCCAGATTCTACCTCACATACAAACCCACCCAGGCTTCTTCTCAATTGCTGGTAACATCTGTTCCTTCTCATGGGTCTATTTGAGATCCACAAGCATTTCTTGACCATGTTAATGATTGTAAATATCTCTTCCCTACTACCCTACTTCTTCCTGACTTTTCTTTCTTTGCTTTTGCAACAGCATTGTAGGAAAAATAAATAAGACAATTCCTAATTCCATGGTTGTGATCTCTGCCTCACAAAATGATAATCATCAACAGGAAGAATGATTCCTAAATAATGGTGTGAACCATGTGATTTTAATGCCAAATGTAAGCTACATGCTCTTCTTAGAAACAATCAGTCCATTGTTTTATCTTTACCACCCTATGTAGATCCAAGACTCCCCTCTCCAGGGACATATTTGGCTTTCAGGATTGTGAGGGGGGGAAAAAATTAAATACCAAGAATTTGGAAAAATATCACCCTGTCTTATTTTGCCTTTCTTCCATGTTTTATCTTTTTACTGGCAAGGGAGTTGGATTTTTAAACCAACATCTTACTGAGGTCCAGAAAGTGGTCTAGCCTGTAATCCTAGTGGCTCAGGAAGCTGAGGAAGGAAGTTCATGAGTTCAAAGCCAGCTTCAGTAAAGGGGAGGCGCTAAGCAACTCAATGAGACCCTGTCTTCCAGTCCTGACTCTTGGATACTTTTGTTCATTTAACTACCAGGCATTCTCAAACTGGGGCAGGAAAGACACTCCTTATACATGGATGGTCATCTGCTATACAGGCCCCACAGAGATCATCAGTAGCCTTTTTTCTAAACTATAGGATGATGCAAACTTCAAGTCTTCTAAGTTCAAAGAAAAAAAATTAAAAGTAAATACTGATATTTACATGTCTTAAGCAATAATTTTAACAAAATATACTCTTTTTTTTTTTTTTTTTGGTACTGAGGATTGAACTCAGGGGCACTATCTAACCACTGAGCCATATCCACAGCCGGCCCTATTTTGTATTTTATTTAGAGACAGGGTCTCATTGAGTTGCTTAGCGCCTCCCCTTTACTGAAGCTGGCTTTGAACTCATGAACTTCCTGCCTCAGCTTCCTGAGCCACAAGGATTACAGGCTACATTTTTAAGATAGAAAAAAAAAAATCTGAGTTCTCACTGGGCCTGAGATTGGGGCATGATAGGGACTTTATAGTGGTGGACATCCTTCCTTGATTGCCTACTATGCTAAGACAGTTTGGTGATGAGTTGGTGAGGTACCACTGATGGAAAAGTGTTTTGAGAGCTGTGGCACCTAAGTGTCCTGTGACTCCTCCCTTCTTAGGATTAGATTGGGACAAGAGCCTGGCCCTCATTAAAGAGCAGAAACTATAATGCCATTCTCTGCACCCCCAAATTGTGAGCACTGAGAGGAAAAGGTCCCTGTCGTGTATTCTATGCTTCCTAGTGTCTAGAACAGAGCCTGGCATGTACAACAGGAGTTCAATAGACACCTGTTGAATGAATGAATGAGAGACCTTAGGACCATCAATCACAAGTGCTTGTCTGTATGAGATAATGTGTAAGTGTAAGGATTCCAAGAATGAGTGAATTAAGTGGACTGGAGTGGAGGGAAGACACTTAGCAGAGAAAAAAAAAAAACTGACCTCAATTGTCAATGAAGGAAGAGTTCAGTAAGAGGAAGGCTCTCCATAGCATGGAAGTAGAGGGTAGATAGAGCCAGCACTCACCAGCCCCCCTACCACCACCAGAGCCAAGGCCAGGTGACCCTTATGGAGATCCTCTCTCTCCTTCTCTTCTGCTTAACTTATCCTAACAGTACAAGGTATTTAAATATTGGAAACCCTGCCTCCCTCAGGGCTCCATGCGGCCATCCCCGTTTGCAGCCCGTTCCATGCACTACTACTTGGAAGTCAGATACCAGATCCTTTGCCACTCCATCCCACAGGTAGGGCCCTTCATCCCCAGGAGTCTCTCCTGTCTACCTTCCCTGCTTACCCTTGAGAAGCATATCTCTCTCCTCCCTGTCTCTGGACACACAGTATCATCTTATCAATAGGCATGAACTTTCGGGAAACAAAAACTCCTGGTATTTGTATTTTCCCCACTACACAGACTTGTGGGTAGACTTCCAGGAGGGACAGGTGATTTGTAAGAAAATCAGAAAAAAAGGAAAAAATTCAGGGAGGAAACATCAACAAATATTTCAATAAATTAAGCTTTCACAATTCTTTCCTAGAGTCCTATAGGTGTAACAAATTAACATAATAAGATTTATCAAAATGAAAAGTCAGAAAGCAAGCCAAAATGCTGGATTCAACCCCATCTCTGTCCTCTGGGGAACCTAAAAACCAGTCCTTTCCCTTCGATGGCCTCATTAAATAACCATTACAGCAGGGGCTGATGCGGGAGTGTGACTAAGATAATTAAATTGAGGAAAACACAAACTGAACTGAAGCAGAGATTTGATTTCCTCCATGAGTCACCTAAAGAACGTGATGATTTTCCTATCTGAGAGATAAAATCAAGTAACATAGAAAATTAAGGGCCACATCAAAAGTCACCACCCCTGGTTTTTCTCTCAGCAGCCTGCCACTGAGTGCCTTGAGACTTCCCCATGTCTGAGAAGTGAATAAATGGTGCAGGATCAGAGGAGGAAAGTGTCGTAGCTGACGGGTACAACAAAGCAGCAATTAGCTGAAGCTCAGAGAATGGAGTGTCGCAGTAGTCTCGGGTTGGCTAGAAGACACTTTTATGGATTCATTGCCAGGAGTCCACTTTCCTGCTTCAGTAAGCTGAGAATGGTGAATAGAATTAAAATCCTTTTTAAAACAACAGTAATGCTAAATTTTACATTGTCTATGAGCTGTGTTTAGGAGCTCAGGGGACTAATCTGCTCTCAACCAGCAAAGCCCACCTTGTTCTCAAAGGAGGAGTGTTGACACAGGATCCGTCTCCCAACTCCAGCACACAGAAATTATGTGGCATATTTATCCATTAGTTCGCAGCAAGCAGGTTTTTTTGTTGTGTTTTGTTTTGTTTTGTGTGTGTGTGTGTGTGTGTGTGTTTACCCCAGAAATGTTTTCTCAATGCCTAGATCCATGTATTTGTCATTCTTTTGTAGTTTTTCAAAACCTATCCATTTAAGTGAGAGCTCGTCTTACTTAAAGTCTAGTTGGTTGGGGCTTTCCAGTTTTCCAAGCTTCTCTGGGATTTTCATATGGCAGCACTTTGTAGAACAAGATAAAAAGGGCAGCTTCCTCAAATTAGAGACAGAAGAGAACACAGGGGCTTGAGGGGGGGAGAGAATGCATGGATTTTAGTAAAGAAGAAATAGTCATCTTTGATCCTGAAATCAGTCATCACCATCTGTTAGCATATGTGCTGCTTAGTATTCCAGGGAGCTTCTAGTCTATACTAAGATTTAATTTGGGATGATTATTTCTATTGTATGCTCTTGTGGTTATTTGTGTGTGTGTGTGTGTGTGTGTGTGTGTGTGTGTGTGTGTATGTGTGTGTGTGTGTGTAATCTAAGTGTCCTGAACATTCCCGAATCAGCACTAGGGATGGGAGGCTGATTCTGGGGCTTGGAACAGAATTGCCAACTAATCAACTCTGACATGAGCAGGCATGAATCCAGGGTGTTCTTTTGGGTATTTAGAGGCAGCAAAATTAACCTTACATGGAGGTGGAGACATAGTGGAGGTGAGTAAGAGAGCAGGCTGTGCCCTGCTCTAAGTTACTTCATGGTGTATAGAACACCACTTTTCAGGCTGTATCTAAACCCGAGTTATTCTGTTTTATAAGGCAGTAGTTTTCCTTGATTTCTTCATCTTGAGTACAAGTGCTGGGTGGAATGACTACATCTTGTTCATACACGTAAACAACCATGTGCCTAACACAATTATAAGGTATAAACTGATAAATAAATTAATCATGCTAATAAAAATTACCAACTGTGAACTTATTTGTTAAATCAGAAGCCCATGGATGTATGAGTGCATAACTCATCAGAAAACCCAGGTCCATGAAGCAACCTCCTCCACCTGAGAACCATCAAAGGAGGAGCACCCCAATTCTGGACATGGCAGCACACTAACCACACCACCTGGTCACTTACCATGAGACTTGCCCAGGAAAATCATCTCAGCAATGAACCTTCTATTCTCTGTCCCTTGGTTTCAGCTTAGCATGTTTTTATTTTCTGCCTGTGAAAACTGTGCACACTCCAAGCTGATGTGTCAAGCTGACACTCCAAACTGACACTTGGACACTGCAATTTTCCATATCCTAACCTGGAATAAATTGGCAATCTGATAGCTTTGAGTCCTGAACAAGCTCTTCAGTTAGTTCACAATTTTATCTGACCACCTGCAGTGATTCTTACATCCCTCTCTGTCTGTGCTTTCACTTCAGTTTCCTGGCCCCCTTTGGCCATCTTAACCTGTTCTTATGTCTTTCTGTAACCTATGTCTATATCTATCTGTATCTCTATCATTATGTGAAGTATGATGTGAGACTTGAGTGTTGTTAGTAATTAAAATTGGAATAAAAGAATCCATGATTGCCTGGTTTGGGACCATCAGGTGAACCATGAGTTTTGGTTAATTGCAACTGATGAAAGTAGTATAGTTTGTGAATTTATTGTTACTCAATAATAATAAATTCTGACACTGTGAAAAGAAACCAACATGTTTGGTCTATGTTAAGGACACAGATTGCTCACTACAGGTGACAGGTGATCACTGAAGTCCTCCTGTCCCCTCAGCCAGCACCACTGCCCCCATTGTATTGGTATTCCATCCCCAGGCTTCTTGGTGACACATCCTCCCTCAGGGCAGTCATTCCTAAACTTGTTTCCCATTCCCCTCAGCCATGCCCACACCCTATTCAAGGTACATATAGTCCTGTCCCTTTCTCATAGGAACCTGCTCTCAGCAAGTTATCCTATGGAATAGGATTTGCTAAGCTAATTCACATTAAGGTATTAACAATTTTTAACAACTTAATATGTATATTCTACCATGCGACTAGTTCAAATTTAAGCTCAAACAGCATTTTAACCTCCCTTTTACTCCCTCCATCTGAGGATGGACTTTTATAAAACTCAGCATGAAAGAACTTTGGAGGGAAATGAGAACATTCCTGACATCCCTCCAAGTCACCATGAAAGTGCCTGCCTACTCCTCTGAGCAAGGCCAGGCCTGTCCAGGGTACTACTCAGGGGTAGCTGCCATTGTTCTAGGACTTAGAGTCCATTTGGCTAGCTGTTTTCCAGGATCCCCCTACTAAAGTCTCAGAACCGGAAGCAGCAGTGATATCAACAGAATACCCTATGAGAGAGGTGGTGGCCAGAAATCGAGGACTGACCAATTTGCAGCCTGGATTTTGTCATGATTGTTGCAGTTGTTAACAGCACCAAAGTGGGTCACCCCAAATGAGATCAGCACCTTAGCTGATCTGGGTACAGCTGGAGTGACAGAAATATGCTTAATTTATTTTTAAAATTACTTACACCCTGTTTACTGTCTTTGGTTATGTTGCTTAGGAACTTTATAATTCTGACTCAAATTCAAGTTACAAATGGAACGTTTGGAAAACTATGGAAAAATGTTTTTGGAACCCTCTCATAATTCAGGGAACTATTTTCTCCATATGAACTCTGCAGAACTCTCGTACATATGTACAACTGCATAGACATAATGTAAAACTATTTATTTTTTGCTTGTTAGTCTATCTGTCATAAAGGAGAAAATGTTTTCTTCTTTTCCCCAAGCTCCTGTCTCAGAAGTTCATAACTCACTTGAAGCTTATGTATGAAATATGATATGTCAAGAGCTTTGTAAAGTTTTGAACAACCAATAAAAAAAAGAAGATAAAAGAGACATTTCTATTAAATTGACGGTATTGGAAAGAAACCTTCCACATTTCTTTCTTTCCTTCATTCATTCTAGCTAGGTAAGAAGAATGATCAAAACTGGTGAGCAGAACTGCCTTCTACTAGGCAGGTATCAGGTCTCTTTCTCTCTAGCTTCCTTTCCATAAACACATAGTCTACCTGCAGCTACCTGTGCCAACCTGTCTTCTACCTATAAGCATGCCAGGGAGGTACCTGACCCTGCAGGGTGAAGTTCAATGCTTTGCCAAGATTGGGTTGGGAAATTCAATTCAGAGCACAAAGACTAAACACAATCTTTTAGACCCTACTCCAAGCTTCATTCTTTAGTCCAGTTGTACCAGTAATAAAGCTATTATTTTGGTTTCTTGTTCTTATATTTATTGGTCATTCTTCCCAGATCTTGAGAGAAGAGCATGAGTCACTCAAGATCCAACAGATTAGTGGAACAGAATCATGGAAGAGCAGCGTCTTTACACTTGCAAGGATCTTAGCTGAACAATTCCCTCCTATTCTGCAAGAACACTTAGACCTGGAGGCATTCAGTTACTTACCCAAAGTTGCTCCTGGAATTTGTATTCAGTGATCTTTCCATTAGAGTTACATCATTCAGGGACAGCTGTGGTCACAAGCATTTGAAATCTTCGAATCTGTCTCCTGCCATTCAATACATGGATATCATACATATCAAATTAGGGTAATTAGTGTTTCTTTCTTCTTAAACACTTGCCATTTCTTTGTGTTCAGAAGTTTTGGACTCCTCTACTTCTTTGTAAAATATATAATATATTGTGAATTATAGTCACCCCTCTGTGCTGTAGAGGAGCTGACTATTGCTAAAGAAAATCACACAGCCAGGAAAATCAGTGTCTCTGTAAACTTGAGGTCTCCAAGTTCCCCTCTAATAGCAGCATCCCCTTACAATCCTATTGCATTTCTTTGGCCATCTCATTCCCATGTCCTCTGCAATGGCAATTACAAAACTCCCTCACATTCTGCAGGCTTCTGAATGCTTTGCTCTCTCATCACTCAATAGCAGATGCTTCCCTGTTTTGATAAATATAAATCAGGTGAGAACTCCTCAACTCTGATGCCAAACTCATTCTTTCTCTCCTCATCTTGTCACAATGGAGGAGACAGGTCTCCTATCCAAAGTCAACCCCCTCCCATGTTCAGGAGTCCATCTCCCTCTCCTCTTGAAAATCCTATGCAGGAGTTTCTCTCACAGCCACAACACACATGGAATCTTTACCTTTGCTACAGGCAAAGACCCCGCTATATGATGGAATCTGACAGATGTTAAGAGAGCCTAGTCCATCAAGGTGGGATAGATGGTGGCATATTCATAATTCTGTTGTTCTGCTCACATGCTGTTCTCCCTCCTTAACAGATTACTTCAATAAGAAGTTAAATATGATAAAGCTTCTACCATCTTCAAAACTTATGAACAAACATATAAACAAGCAAACAAAAATTCCATTCTGTTTTAGTCAGCTTTTTCGCTGCTGTGACTAAAGGATTTGACCAGAACAACTATAGAAGAGGAAAAGTTTATTTGCGGGCTCACAGTTTCAGAGGTCTTAGTCCAAAGAAGGCCAGCTCCATTTCTCAGGGCTTGAGGTAAGGCTGAACACATTGGCAGAGTATGTGGCAGAGGGAAGCTGCTCACATCATAGTGATCAAGCCGCAGGGAGAGAGACTCCACTGTCCAGATACAAATATCTACCCAAAGCCACACCCCAATCCCACCTCCTCCAGCATAACACCTTCATTACCTATCATGCCTCTATTATCCTAATTTCTTAAAAAGATGTCTATGCTCTCTGCCCGTGTTTCTTCACTTTCCACTGCTCTCCACACTTAATAAACTCATCAGTTGTTATTCTTTTTCTTCTCCTTCTTGGTCTCCCAGAAGACTCTGCCTGCTAATCTCCCCTCCCATCCTAAAACACCAAAATGACATTGAGCTCTCTTCACTTTCTTTTTAATCCCTCAACCATCTCTCAGTTGGTGCCACTGCTTGGTTCCAGTGGGCATTTTGATATCCTCCTCAAAACCAGAGGTACTTTATTTTGATAACTAAACCAGGGTTGTCCAAATATTCAGATCTTGGGATTCACTGACACGACCAACGAGTGATGAAGAGCTTGGCTCCACTCTCAACATTTGTGTGATTGTGTGTTAATCAGCATAATGCTATTCTGAGGCTTCCCAAACCTGGTTCAGAGATGAGTATAGGACAATTCTTCCCAACTAAAGAGAGGTTCTACTGGGACTTCTGAGGAAAAAAAATTCTTCCAAGAAGATAACAGACACTCCATTTCCTGGGTGTGGGAAAGGAAAGATACAGTCCTAGAGATTTTAGAAAGCCATCCTGTAGCTAACTACATAAAGGAGTCAGACTTGGAAGGAAGTTAACACTATATAAGGCAGTGCCCAGAAATGGAAAGAAATGAGGAAATTTAGGGCATCATTAAACTGCTGAATCTAATCAACCCTGAAGTCCACATTCCCACTTAGCTTCCCCATTACATACCTTTTATTCCTCAAGCCAGTCTGGGTTGTTCTAATGATTTGTAACTAAATCCATTCTTTCCAATTCACTGAAGTTTAAACTTTGAATTTCCTCTAGGGTCAATTCTAATCATTTCTCTTTTCCCAACTTTTAGCCACCCCAAGGTCCTGGAACCATTTATATTTTGACAGTCAAAATTGTATCCCTAGACCAGTCCTGTTTTTAAAGGCTAGACATATACACAGTCACTACTGACTCAGCATTTTCCCTAAACAACTTACAGCTAACTCAAGTATATCATGTCCAAAACTTATGTCATTTCTACTCCTCCCTTCAATCCCCCAGGTGGTCATATACAACCTGCTTCTCCTACAGAGTTCCCTGGATTAGTAAATGCACCAAGCCTGAAGCTTAGGAGTCCTTTTTCACCAAACCCCAGCCTTCAATTGATTGTCAAATCCTGCCAATCCTTACTCCTAAGTAACTCTTACCCAACTAGTCCTGTCCATCTCTACCTCAATTCAAGCCTCCAACAATATTGACTGAAATATCCAATAGAAACACCACTAAAAAAGAGGGTTTTAAATGTTCATCACAAAGAAATGACAAGTATTTTAGGTTAAGAACATGGTAGTTACTCTAGTTTGATCATTACATAATGTATACATGTATCAAAATATCACATGATACCCTCCAAAATACATATATTAAAAAAACAGAAGTGTTTGAATATTTTGGTAGCTTCTTTTAAAATTACATGTGGTAATCTATAGTAGTTTGCAAAGAAAATGTTAAAATAAAATATATTTTAAGTCATAGTAGCAGAAATTAAGTGAACAAATGCAACACGATCATTCAAAGACTGGTGTTGTTTTGGCAGAAACTTGAGAAATTCTTCACAATTGGCCAGTGGGTTTGTGTCTTTGTCTATCTGCAACAGAATTTGGAAAGTATAAGATGAATCACACATTTGGCAATAGCTATGAGATAAATCAAGTTTTTTGTGAAGAAATTTAGAAGTACCATCCATGGAAAATATGAAAAAAAGCAAAACCTTCCAGAAAAAAAGCTCCATGCTCTGGTCTGCTTCAAGTCCCTGCCATTTTCAATTTAAAGTGAGTACAGTAGTTTATTTCAGAATTGTCAGCAAACAGAATAGAAGTATTCAAAAGAAGTATTATATTCATAACTCAAGAGGGGACATGGGCAAATTCTATTTTAAACAGTTCGTATCACCAGACACTTTACACATCAAAATATCCAGATGGCAATCCTGCAAGGCAGTTCTAAGTTTTGTATATGTGGAAGTTATCCAACGTGGATACTGGAAAAACTTAGATTGGGGCTCTAAAAGCTTTGGTTCCAATCCCATCTCTGAAGTATTCCATTTCTAATAAAGATAATGCCTGTCACACAGGGTTGATTTGAGGATCATTTGTGTGATGATACGAACATTTTGTAAGCCATGGTTATACTGTGCAACCTACTTACCTGTCTTCAACCCACTTACCTGTCTCTGGGTCATAGTCCTCCTACCATCTCTAGGTTTTTGTTCTATAAAAAATTCTCTAGGGGCTGGGGATATGGCTCAGGTGGTAGCATGCTCGCCTAGCATGCATGAGGCACTGGGTTCGATTCTCAGCACCACGTAAAAACAAAATAAAGATATTGTGTCCACCTAAAACTAAAAAATAAATATTTAAAAAATTCTCTACACATGCACAGAAGAAAGTCATGTGAATACAGAGGCAGAGATTGGACTGGTGCATCTACAAACCAAGGAATGCAAAGATTTCTGGCAACCACCAGAAGCCAGGAGAGAAGCATCAGATTTTCTCTCAGAGCCTCCCTAAAGAACCAAGCCAGCTAATACCTTCATTTCAGCCTTCTAGCCTCCAAAATGTGGGAGAATAAATTTCTGTTCTTTTAAGCTAAGTTTGTAGTCACTTATGAAAGCTTCCCTAGGAAACTAATACAGCCTTTGATCTGAAAGCAGAAGATTCAAATTGCTTAACACTCAGCATCCCCACTCCTAGGAATATGACCAAAGAAACTTTTGCACTTGACACCATATTCAGAAAATGATAATGTTGTCACAAAATGATGTGGCTTGATTCTTGACTGGATACTGTGATATAGTCACAAAGTGCAATATTTACACAGCAATGAAAAGTGATACTTGAAACCAGGCACAGTGGCCAACACCTGTAATCCCAATGGCTCAGGAGGCTGAGGCAAGAGGATCACAAGTTCAAAGATAGCCTCAGCAAAAGCGGGGACTAAGCAACTCAGTGAGCCCCTCTCTCTAAATAAAATACAAAATAGAGCTGGGGATGTGGTTCAGTGGTTGAGTGCCCCTGAGTTCAACCCCAGTACCCATCCCCTAGAAAAAGTAATACTTGAAGTATAGTTACATGCAACAACATGGATAAATCATGGAAATCTAATGTTGAGTGAAGAGTAAGTCCCAGAAAACTACATATCATATAGTTATTTTCTTAAAGGACATAAATGCTAGTAAGATTAAGCATAGATTTCTATGGTAAACAGTTTTTTAAAAAACTAAACATGTGTTTACCATATGATTCACAATAGTATACTCAGATCTTTATCCCAGGAAAATTACAACTTGTGTTCACACCAAACCTGTACATGAATGTTCACAGCAGCGTTATTTGTAATAGCCAAAAACTAGAAACAAATCAAATGCCTCAAAGGAGTGAATTGCTAAACTATGGTACATTCATACTATGTAATACTACTCATCAATAATAAAAATAAGGTAATAAACTTTTGGCAAACATAACAATTTGGATAGATTAAAAGAATTAATACTATATTTTTAAAAGCCAACCTCAAAAGGTTATATACTATACAATCCCATAAATGTAACATTCTGGAAATGACAAAACAAAAGAGGTGATTCATACTATAAAGTATTGCTAAAAGGAATTAAAGACAAAAATAAATGGAAATCATGCCTTTAGGGATTGGAAGGCATAATATTGCTAAGATGCCAATATTACCCAAACTGATCGATATATTTAATACAATCCCTGTGAAAATCCCAATGGCTTTTTTTTTCCAGAAGAAAAATATGTCTTTAAATTCCTATGAAATCTCAAGGGATGCTGAATAACTAAAATAATCTTTAAAAAAAAAAAGAATCAAATTGGAGTCTTATACATCTTGATTTCAAATTTGTTTATAAAGTTGCAGTAATAAGAACAGTATAGTACTGGCAAAAGACACATAGACAAGTAAAACAGAATAGAGTGCCTAGAATAAACACACATGCATGGTCAACTGATCTTTGCCAGAAATATATCATAGGAAAAGAATAGTCTCTTCAACAAATGGTGTTGAGAATATTGGATGTTCATTCACATGCAAAAAAATAAAAATAACATTGGATCCCCTGCCTTACACTACTCATAAAAATCAACTCAAATGGACTAAAAGGAAAAGTTTTTTACATTGTTTTTGACAATTTGTTGAATATGACACCAAAAGCACAAAAAAAGACAAGACAAACAAATAGGACTATATCAAACTGAAAAACTTCTGCATGGCAAAGGAGACAATAAACAGAATGAAAAAGCAACTCAGAAAATGGAAGAAATATTTGCAAACCCTCTATCAGATAAGGAATTAATTTCCAAAGTAGATAAGGAACTCCTACAACACAATAGCAAAATAAGTTTTTTTTCATGTGTAAAAGACTTGAACAGACATTTCTCCAAAGAAGACATACAAATGACTAATGGGCATATAAAAATATTTTCAACATCATTAATTTTTAAAGAAATGCAAGTCAGAACTACAATGAGACAACTGTTAGGATGTCTATTATGAACAAAAATATGAGAACCATCGTCAAAAATATGGACAATTTGGCAACTTTGTGCACTGTTGGTGAGAAAGGTGCAGCAGCTATGGAGAACAGCATGGAGGTTCCTCAAAAAATTAAAAACATAACTACCATGTGATTCAGCTACCCCACTTTTGGGTACATATCCATAGGAACTAGAATCAGGATCTCAGTAGGTATCTGCATTCCCATGTGCATTGCAGCATTATTTACATAGTTAAGAGATGGAGGCAACCTACATACCAATAGAGGAGTGAATAAAGAAAATATGGTATATGTGAGTAATAGATTACTATTCAGTTTTTAAAAAGAAGGAAGTCCTGCCATTTGGGACAACATGGAAGAAAGTTGCAGACATTATGCAAAGTGAAATAAGCTAGTCACAAAGGACAAACATTGATTTCACTTACATGAAGTATCTATAATAGACAAGATCATTGAAGCAGGGAACATAATAGTGGTGGGGAGGGGTTCTGCAGAGTGGGGAAAATGGGGAATTGTAGGGTATGAATTATAGGGTATAAAATGGGTATAAATTTTCAGTCATGCTAAATGAATAAGTTCTAGAGATCAATATAGTGCTTAGAGTTAACAATATATATTATTCACCTCAAAATTTAAGAGGGGAGGTCTCATGATAATTGTTCTTACCACATCACATCTAAAAGCCATATAGGGAAACTTGGGGATGTGGTGACTATGTATGTTGCCTTGATTGTGTTGATAGCACCATAGGTATTTTCAGATATCCAAACCTATAAAAATGGATGCATTAAATATGCACAATTTTACATATCAATTATCTCTCAATAAAGCTGTTTTTGAATAGAGCTGGAGAACAAATTAGTGATTACCAATGGTTAGAGAGAAGTAAGGCAGGAAGGGAAATGATCATGACTATCAAAAGGTAGCATGTTGAATCTTAGCGATAGCACTGTGTGTATTTTGACCATGGTGGGGGTTACACAAATATAATAAAACTGCATAGAAATAAACAAATACATGTCAGCAAAAGTGCATGTATAATAGTGAATAAGACCAGCACTATCCCAGCCCTGAGGGGGATTAGAGCAGAGCAGAGACGAAAATAGGACTAAATCCATCTTTTGAGTTTGCAATTCATCAGTTTTCAGATGCGCTACGATGGAAAAATATGCAATGCCTTGAGAATATAAATCAGAAAAACCTCTCCTTGTCATCTGGTTCAGTGAAGATGTTCCCTGAGAGAGCGTTGCTTAAGATCAAACTGAATGGATGAATAAGCACATGTGAGGTGAATGACTAGGATCTTGACATTAGGAGGCATTTAGGATCTTGGTTTGAGGCAGAGAAAACACATGTGTTCCCTCATGTGTTGTCTTGAGTTGGGAAGCAGCATGACTTAGAGGAACTGAAAGATATTTAACAAGACGGGCACAAAGACAGCAAAGGGGAGAAAGCTCCAAGATGCAGATGAAGAGGAAGGCAGAAACTAGATCATCTAAGCAGCGTTGTGGAGGAGTGACCAACCTGCAAAGGGAAGAGCTGCGGAGCCCTGAATGAGAAGGTCAATAGAAATTAGAGTCAAGGCACTAAGACCCCAGGTTGCCGTGTGGGTGCTCCCTATGAGCAGGGATGACTGCGGGAGTCAGGTTGGAAACAAGACCAGAGCCAGTCTTCAGCAGGTAAGAAGTTTTAATAGTGGCACCAAGTAGTGACTGGAAAATTTTGAGATCTCAACTCATTACCTCCCTTAAACATCTCCCCCAAAACCACCTAATCATAATAGTAGTAGTAGTAGTAGTAGTTAAATTGTGATTGTGGCCAAGAGAGCAACTGCTGTGTGGTGGAAAGGGAAGTTAAGCCTCTGGTTGAATCACACTAGTCGTGTAATCATATATGTACATAGGGTAATAATGTCCATTTCATTTAACTATCCTTCCTACCCCATGTCCCCTCCCATCCCTTCACTCCCCTCTGGTCAATCCAAATTACTTTTTTCCCCTGCCCCCCCCACCTCAGTAATGTGAATTAACATCCACATATCAGAGAAAACATTGGGCCTTTGATTTGGGGGTATTCCATAATATTCTCCAGCTCCATCCATTTACCTGCAAATGCCATAATTTTATTCTTCTTTAAGACAGAGTAGTATTCCTTTGTGGATATGTACCACATTTTCTTTATCCATTCATCTGTTGTGAATTGAGCTGCTATAAACATTGATGCAGCTGTGTCACTGTAGTGTGCTGATTTTAAGTCCTTTGGGTGTTAAATGAGTAGGATAACTTGGTCATTCCAAGTTTTCTAAGGAATATCCATACTGATTTCCATAATGGTTGCACCAATTTTCAGTGCCACCAGCAATGTAGGAATGTACCTTTTCCCCCACATCCTTGCCAACCTGTTCTTATTTCTTGTATTCTTGATAATTGCCATTCCGACTAGAGTGAGAGGAAATCTTAGAATTGTTTTCTTTTTTTCCCCTTTGTTTCTGGGGATTGAACTCAGGGGCACTTGACCATTGAGCCACATCTCCAGCCCTATTTTTGTATTTTATCTAGAGACAGGTGTGGGGAGCCATTCTGACACGTGATTGGGTGACTCCCGTTAAGGGCCTGAGGCGCTCTGGCTGTGTCGGAGTTATCCCGACCCTTTCCTGATGAGAGAGCCCATCCGTGTGGGGGTGTGCCTGACCACTGACCCTGGAGACCCAATCACTGACCCTGACCTTGGAGTGCAGCCCCCCCTCAACCTTCATTGGATGGAATTCTCCCCTGAATCTCTTGTCCCCCAAATAAAAGGCTACTCCCAGGCGTGTTCGCTCTTCTCTCTCCTGCTAGCCCAGAGTAATCCTCGCTGCCCTGCTGGGCGGCTGGAGGCGGGAACCAGGGAGGTGAGCCGTCTCGGACCTAGCAATATAAATAAGGTAACTGGTTTGTGTGTTTTATTTCGATCTCTTCTAACTAACTTTATGCCTAGACAGGGTCACCCTAAGTTGCTTAGCTCCTTGCTTTTGCAGAGGCTGGCTTTGAACACGTGATCCTCCTGTCTCAGCCTCCTAAATTGCTGGGATTATGCCTGCTGGGATTACAGGCATGCAACACTGTGCTTGGCTTAGAGAAGTTTTGATTTGCATTTCTCTAGTTTCTAGAGATGTTGAACATTTTTTCATGTATTTGTTGATCAATTGTATTTCTACTTCTGTGAAGTGTCTGTTCAGTTTCTTAGCCCATTTATTGATTGGGTTATTTGTTTGTTTGTTTTTTGATGTTGAGTTTTTTGAATTCTTTATATATTCTGGAGATGAATGCATCTGAATTTCTACATCAGGAAGATGCCCTGGGGTGTAGGAACTCAACACTTTCAAAATAACATTTTTATCTCAGCTTCTCTCTCTTGGATTCTTCCAGTTTGCAGATAAGTTCGAATTATTTTCATAATAATATTTCCCCTTGACTTTACCCCCATTCTGGCAACTGCACACTCTTCTCAGGTATACTTACCAAAAGGCTAATGGCAGCAGAATAATGTTACCAGAGTTGTCTCTGGAGACAGGAGAAGGACCTCGACTACAGCTTTATTGATGATTCCTTTAGCCACCTACCTGAAGTTATCCTTATCATTGCATTTCAACCTGTATTCCACACCAGACTGTGGAGCTCTACTGAAATGACAGATAGTTGTTTAAACCTAAAGAGAAGAAAATCTGGGAAAGACAAATGAAGTGAAATAGAGCAATATAGAAAAATGATTTCAGTCCAAGCAGAACACTAATAAAGCTAGAGCCATCCAAAAGCAAAACTGATTATACAACTAAGTATAAAATGCAAAACTATAAAACTACCAGAAGACCACCAAGAAGAAAATCTAGATGACCTTGGGCATGGCAATGACTTTTTATCTACAACACAAAGTCCAATTCATGAAGGTAATTATCACTTCATTAAAATTTAAAATTCCTCTTGGACATAGTGGCACATACCTTTAATCCTAGCTACTGGAGAGGCTGAGGTGGGAGGATCACAAGTTTGAGGCCAACCTTAACAACTTCATGAGGCCTTGTCAAAAGGACTGGGGATGTAGCTCAGAGGTAGAGTTCCCCTGAGCTCAGTCTCTCTCTTTCTCTCTCCGCACCCCCCCTCTCTTACACACACACACATATTACACACACACACACACACACACACACACACACACACACAAATTAAAACTTCTGCTCTGTCCAAGGCAATGTTAAGAGTAAAAAAAGAAAAGACAGAGTGAGAGAAAATCCTTGCAAAAAGACTATTGTTTGATGTATACAAAGAACTCTTAAAACTCAACAATACAAAATAACTCGATTAAAAAATGAACCAAGGATCTCAACCAACACTTTACCAGATAAGACACACAGATGACAGATGATCATATGAAAAGATGCTTCACATCATACGTCATCAGGGAAATGAAAATTAAAATAATGAGATACCAATACAAACCTAGCAGAATGGCTCAGATCCAGAATGCTGATAATTTGAAATACTGGAGAGGATGTGGAGCAACAAGAATTCATTCATTGCTCCTGAGAATGCAGAACAGTGTCACCACTTTGGAATTCAGCTTAGTAAGTCTTTACAAAATTAACAATACCCCTACCATATGCCTCAACCCTATATGCCTCAACCCTCATGCTCCTTTACTCAAAGGAGTTGAAGACTTATGTCTCCACAAAGACCTACATGTGGGTATTATAACAGTTTTATTCATAATTGCCTAAAAATGGAAGCAATCCAAAATGTCTTTCAGAAGGTGAATGGGTAAATAAACTCTGATACTTCAAGACCAAGGAATATTATTCAACACTAAAAAAGAACTCAGCTATCAAGCCATAAAAAGATATAAAAGAGGGGCTGGGGTTGTAACTCAATGGTAGAGCACCTACCTAGCATGTGTGAGGCAGTGAGTTCAATCCTCAGTACCACATAAAAATAAATAAATAAAGCAAAGGTATGGTGTCCATCTACAACTAAAAAAAATTAAAAAATAAAGATATGAAGGAAACTTGAATGCATATTAGTAAGTGAAAGAAGCCAATATGAAAAGCCACATACTATATGATTCCAACTCTGATATTCTGGAAAAGGCAAAACTGTGGGACGGTATAAAAGATCAGTGGTTGTCAGGGATTGGGATGAAGGGAAGATAATAAGAATAGAATGAAACTACATCACAATAGTGTAATGGTAGATACATGTCATTGCACATCCATCCAAGCCCATGGAATGCTCAATACCAAGAGTGTGTTCTAATTTAAATTGTGGACTATAATATGTCAATGGAGATGCCTCAGCTGTAGCAAATGTATTCTGATGGGAATGTTGATAATGAGGGAGATTATGCATGTGCAGAGGCAAGGAGTACATGGGAAATCTCTATCTTCTCAATTTTGCTATAAATCTAAATTTCTAAGAAAGAAAAAATTAAAGTCTAAAAATTAGAAGCATGCATATTAATCTGAGTGCAATGGACCTTCGATTTTATTGGTTTATTTATAGGATATATGCATGTATCTTCAATGACCAAGGATTTATCTTGATTTATAATGCTATATTAATGGAAGTTTGCAATATTTGATTTTATAAAATCAATGAGATCTGTATGTGCTATGATAACTGATTGAACAAAAACTACCCCTGGTGATTCTGCCTCTTCCATCAATGTCAATATGACCTTTCCTTCCACCTCTGAGATAAAGCCACTGGAAAAGGCAAGAGACACATCTAATTCTCATTATTTTAAACTCTGTACTGGATTTAGTCCTTTTGACCACACCTTTTTGGATACTCATCCACTGTCTTTCCAGATACCGCCTTTTCTGGTTCTCCACCTCTTGTCTGCTCAAAGTTCCTACTTCTAAAACCGCTCTTTTAATTTTTCCTTCTTAGTACAACCTTCAAAAATTATTCAGTTTTCCTGCTCAATTCATTTCCATATGCACTTCTGAGCACCAAATGATGTGTGAGGCTTGATGGTAAATGCTGTAGGTACAAAGATAAGACATGCAAATCATGAGAGAGGCATATAAGTAAAGAAGTACAGGATGAACTTTAAGTACTACAATCAAAACAACTCATCCAGGTGACTCCTCCATGGGAAGATAAAGTAGTAAGATCTGTCCTATTCTCTTCTTCTTACCCACTGTTCCTGGGTGTCTTAATTGGGCCCTTTCAATTAGGAAAGGTTCACACAATTGATTCAAAAAAGGAGGAGTTTATTGTAATAACACAAGTGAGCCAGTAAAGGTCAAAGGTATCTACCGGGATTAAAGAACGGAGGAGGGGCTGGGGATGTGGCTCAAGTGGTAGCGCGCCTGGCATGCGTGCGGCCCGGGTTCGATCCTCAGCACCACATGCAAACAAAGATGTTGTGTCCGCCGAAAACTAAAAAATAAATATTAAAATTCTCTCTCTTTCTCTCTCTTTAAAAGAAGGAGAAGGAGAAGGAGAAGGAGAAGGAGAAGAAGAAGAGAGGAATAGCCAGGCACAGTGGTGCAAATCTGTAAATCCTAGTGGCTTAGGAGGAGGCCAAGGCAGAAGGATTGTGAGTTCAAAGCCAGACTCAGCGATAGCAAGGTGTTAAGCAACTCAGACCCTGTCTCCAAATAAAATACAAAATAGGGCTGTGGATGTGGTTCAGTGGTTGAGTGCCCCTGAGTTCAACCCCTGGTACCAAACAAAACAAAAACAACCAAAAAACAGAGATGTGTTCCTGTTTCTGTACTTCATCACTTAGGCTACATTATACTCGCTGGTTTCTCACAACTCCAGTTTACACACAGCCTATAATGGTTCTTCATCTTGTGAATCTTTTCTGTTTCACCACCTCTATCAATTGCCACACAAAGTTAATTCACACAAACTCTCAAGGGAAAGAATCCTGATTTTTCCAGCAATACCTTTAGCTTTAAGTTTTGTCAGAAATCACTAGCAACCTGAGAATGGACCCCACTCCCAATCCAACCCACTGTGGTAGGAAGGAGGGATGAACACATAACCAAGCAGATGCTGACACTGCCCTGCTTTTTATATCCTCAAACGTATCGAAAGAATTCTATTCTCTTTTGTGTGACTTTCAAGGTTCCCCATGATCTGGCCTACCTCTCCAATTTCATTTTCTGCCCAAGTTTCTAGACCACTTCAGAGCTCTTCCTACCTAAGGGCTACCACATTTGCTGTTGCCACTACCTATACCATGACCCAGAATGTGAGCTCCATGAGACAGGAACCTGGTCTGTCTTGTTCATCAGATGATCATTCATGTCCAGAACACCGCCTAACAGAATGGAGGCTTAAAAATGAATTTTTCTGATAAATATTGATTATGTAGAAACATAGCAGTCCTAAGGCTCCCTTAATGACAGAGGCTGAGATTGGGAAGACATAATCATTGAGTCATTGAGGTCTAGCTTGTTCTCTGAGCATGTCTCCTCCTGTGTTCTAATGCTAAAGTTTTCCAGACCTGTATGTTAGCAGCTAAAGTTCTATATTTTCAATTTCATATCTGCATATCTAACTTCCACTGAAAATCTCCAACTCTACATTCCATAGTGATGACAGGTTTGTCCTTGTCTCTCAAGCCTGTGCTTCCTCCTACATTCCTTCTGGGGATTTTGGTTTGTTTGTTTTGCATTTGCTTTAAAAAAAAAAAAAAGTTTCTCTATTCAGGCACTCACCCAAAATCAGAAACCTTATGTTTCCTACCTGCCCCTTGCTCACTTCTTAAATCAATTTTCTTAATTCTTCTCATTTTCCCCTAATAAGTGGCTTTAAAATCCATCTTCCCCTTCCCACTCTCATTTCTATTGCCTTCAGTTAGCCTTCATTATCTCTCAAGATTGGAATTCTCTCCCTGCAATTCCCCTGGTGAGTCCCCCTTTGGCTTAATCTAGTAACAACATTTCCATTGAAGCAATCTTTTAAGAATATAAATGTGATCATGGCATTTCCCTTTTTAGAATTCTGTGTTGGTGTCATGGTCAAAATAATTCATAAGGCTTTTTGTTTTTTCCCTTGTACTCGGGATTGAATCCACAGGCACTTAACCACTGAACCATATCGCCAACCCTTTTAATTTTTTTTTTATTTAGAAACAGGATCTTACTAAGTTGCTTAGGGCCTGGCTAATTTGCTGTCTGTCCTTTAATTCGGCAATCCTCCTGCCTCAACCTCCCAAATCACTGGGATTATAGTCATGCACTACCACACCTGGCCACAAGGTGGGCCTTGATGGTGCAACCCTTGATGGTCCTATTTCCCATTCTTTCTCTACCCCTTGAATATAATATCGAACGCTTTGCTTTTCAAAATTCTTTAGGTTAAGGTGTGTTCTGTTTCTTCTATTTGGAATGTCTTTACCACCTAAAACCCCCAGGATAAAAAGTCAGTCTTTAAACACTTAAATGGATAAACTCTCTCTTTTGAAAAAAACAATAAAGATAGTTGAAGAGAGAAAAAAAGCAAAGTTCCTGCTATGCTTGAAGTGCCTAGGAAAAATGTCAAAAAATACTGAAGAAGTGAATTCCAAGGGCCTAAGCATTATGCACAGAGGATGCTCCTAGAAGCAAGGGGAAAGATCACCTGTGAAAATACTAAGAAATATCACAAACATCTGGAGAGATGAGATTGCAATGGCTAAAATGGCAAGAAAAGTCAGAAACTTCTATGTTCCTGTAAACCCAAATTAATATCTGTCTGTTAGAGTCTGTAAACAAGTCTGGATGGCGCCTGGCAAAATGTGAAGTAAGGCCAGTGAGCCATTAAGTGGGGAGATTCCTTATTGGTTGACTGATGTATCTAGTTTATGCTAATTAAGATAAGCTGTGTGGAATGTATAAATACCACTCCTGTCCTACAATAAATGGCTCCCACTCCTGCTGTATCAATGTACACAAGCTGTTCGTCACCCCCTGGTTATTTTGCTGCAGCCGGACTGCGGCATCTGTCCACAGGATCAAAGGTACCCCCAGCAGGAGCCTTCAGGCCCAAAAGATGTTGTGGATATTCATGGTCACCAAGACTTCAGTGGCTCATCTTTAAAGCTTAATTCAAGCCTTTGGAAGGAAATGAAATGGTCCTCAGCATAGATGTGACAAAAACAGGAAGCAAATTTGTCTTAATGAATGATCTCTTATTGTGTAAATGCTCGGCAATTATGACATCCTCTGCATAGATTACTTGATTTGTGATATCTGTACAATTGAAAAAAAATATTTCAAAGAGACAAATCACTTACAATGGCATTTAGATTATTTCCTCCATGAGAGGTATTGAAGAAGAGAACATCCATTTGTGACAGAGGAATATGCAGTTAGCAGGGAAGACCAGATCATTTGGAATCATATTAACAGGACACAAGGGTCTACCTCTGAATTATTAGACAGAGAAAACCTATGCGGATTTCACCTCCCTGTGAAGCTATCTTTTCCCTCTACCCTGAGATAGAGTTAGATCTCCTTGTAATCTACTTCTGCATCTCATAAATGTCTATTATGGCACGTATCTCACTCTGCTGGTTTATTTATACATCTGTTTCCCCTAGGGACTGCAAGCTATTTAAGGACAAAACACTTTGCACCTTCTGTACTTTCTGTGTCAGCTCAGGCTTGACCCTAGGGCTTCCTGATGAACTAGTTACAATATGCTAAACTAAAGACTTGCCTGTCCTTCCAGGGAATGTTACTGGCACAAGAATACTTAAAACTAAAGTAACACATATGCTTGTATTTTATTGACTGGAACTCCAAGACTTAAGTAGGAGCAATGTCCAAAATAAAGCCAAATTCCCTGACAGGACTCTAAATCAAGTGTTCTCTGCTTTTGAAAATTTATTCCAACCTCTTGTTGCCTCAGTCTGCTAACTCTGCTGATTTGCTTTATGCTCTCCAGCTGTTTTCACTTCCAAGATTTTAACGTTTTCTTCCACTGACCAAAATGCACGGAACAGCTTATAAGGAAGTAGCACTTATTTTGAGTGGAATTATTTCTTTGTTTTGCTTCCTTATTTTACACCCACTCTCCACCCCAAACATAACTTAGCTTCTCTCATACAATCCATCCATTACTTATCTGTGACCCATCACCTTAAATTCCACTGTAACCCAGAATTCTTTTCTTATATACCAGCTCAGCATACCCAAGGTTTGTTATAAATGTGAATTTTACCTTTCTTTCTATAGTACATCTTTGGTGCTGCAGAATATTTGACAATCCATGAACTTAAAAAAGCATAGTCCATCAATCTTTTTGTGGAAAAGCTAACAAAAGAATTATCCCAAGAACAACTTTGTTCAAGTCCCAGTTTTCTAGTAGAAAACATTCTTTTTCCATGAAAAAATGTCTAACTATCCTTATAAAATCACATTCTCTTTGCATATTTTTTTTTTTTGCCCAGTCTATGTAGGCAAGTGTCAATGCCTGAAGAAAAGAGGAAAGGGCTAGAAATATGACTTGGAGTTTCAAACCCAGCTTGAAATGAGCTCTGTAATCTTAGTCAAGTCACATACTTCTTCAGCTGTGAGTGTGAATGACCAGGCAAGCACCTAACTAAGCAATGAATAAATTAAATTCTTTTAAAGAGATCTTGAACCTGTGGTGTAGGTACTTTAACATGTGTTAAGAACTAAAGGGGCTGAGATCTTATCACACTTGAGATCTAAAGAGTCATAATTTCATGGATGCTGACCAAAAAAATTCCTGGGTCAGAGACCAAATTCTCTATTATCATGACATGGAAAGAAGCAGAAGTATCAACATATTTGCATGAGTTCTCTTTGATCCCAAGCTGAATTGTACACATGGTTACATTTTGGAACAAGAACCCTGAGTTTGGGGAAACTGAAACTTTTATAATGGGCAGTAAGCATGCCTGCCTTTGCTCCAGAGGAAGACATTTTCTTCATGTTCCAAGGTCATCTGCTACATGAACATGCTTGAAAAGATAAGAACAAAGGATGTTCAATGCCTCAACCATAAGATGGAAAAATATGAGAGACCCAAGGAGATTTATCTCCTAGAATTTGGCATTATGAACAAAGTACATCCTACTCATCTATCCCTTTCCTGAGAAAACTCCTCTATTTCTAGAAGATGGACTTAATTATGATTTTTCTTTTGAATTCAAATTTAACACAAATGATAACATGCTTTCCCTATGGGATTCTGACTTTACAACTCTCAAAAACCAAGCAATAAAATTAAATCTATTTAATGGAATTTCATGGTGAGTTTTTAAACACCTACTATTATTTGAGGTTCAAATATAGACCAGATACTCTGCTACTTCTGTGCTTCACCTACATTACTTCATTTTATCTTAAAAAAAATGCTGCAAGGTAGATATTTTACAGATGTTGGAAACAGAAACTAAATAAATTATCAACATCTAGAAACTTTTGCTTCCTAAAATCATGCTTTTTCTGCTAACCAACAAATGGCACATGGAAATTGAGGTGGCCAGAGGTCTGAGTCATACCATGGATAACTATGATTCACAAAGTGCTGCCTGAACATCAGTCTTGTCTAAGCCAGTGTATTGGTTTACTGATTATGAGAAACACCCGGGAAGTTGGTAAAGATACAGATTCTCGAGCCTCCACCAGAGAGATTCTGATTCACATAATCTTTGTTGGGGCTCAATAATATCTATTTTAAACAAACTCTTCAAAGTATTCTAATACCAGTGGTCATTGAAACTTATCTGAAAAATGCTAAGACCCTGAGCTATATAGAAAATTATCTGAGAGATGTTGAAGTTGTCATTCCAGAATAGATTACTATTCTACAAATGTAGCATAGCCAGTATCAAAGCTAATCAGAGGGAAAATTTTTTTAAATAACAAAAGAAGCGTACATCATTACCAATTGAATGTAGGATTTGATAATAAAAACCAAAGGAAAAGATATATCCAAAAGATAATATCCAAAGCCAGTAGATACAGAAAGAACCTGATTGGTAATTTTATTACTTACATCAAGGATTCTAGATACTGAACTTTTCACGAGGAGGATTTAATTCTTACTTCCCACAGATTTTGGTGCAGACTGCCAAGCACAGAAATACTATGAAACATGCAATGTTTCTGAGGATAATAAAGGTGGCTTTATAAAGTTGTTATAAAGATTCAAATTATTTTTCAAGTGCTTAAGGTAGCGTCTAGCACATTGTAGACTCATTAAGTGTAGTGCTATTGTGTGTTTTACTTACAAAAATAGAATGAGAAAGTAGCATGTCCTTATATACATACTATATGTATGTGTATATATAATTGTGTGTATATGTAATATGTGTGTACATGTATACATGCTGTATATTCTCTTTTTTCTTATCTTACAACTGCTAAGTTGATCCTTAGTCAGGTTTAGCACCCGGCCTGCTTCCAAAGCCTGATTTGGATGTGAAGCCAGAGTGGGGTGCTGAGGGTCCTACTGAGAGACAAAAATTATTCTAAAGAAGAGTTTCTGAGGTGCAGGTGGCAAAGATTTTCTCCAATTCTGTGGGCTCTCTCTTAATGATTGTTTTGTCTTTTTTATTGTTTTCTTTTCTATGAAGATGTTTTTAATTTGATACCATCCCATTCCTGGTTTTACTTCTTGTGCTTTAGGAGTCTTGTTGAGGAAGTCAGTTCCTAGGCTGACCGGATGGAGAGTTGGGCCTACTTTTTCTTCAAGTAGGCTCAGGGTCTCTGGTCTAATGCCTGGGTCCTTGATCCACTTTGAGTTGAGTTTTGTGCAGGATGAGAGATAGGACTTCAATTTCATTCTACCATATATGTATTTCCAGTTTCCCCAGCACCATTTGTTGAAGAGACTATCTTTTCTCCAATGTGTGTTGATGGCAACTTTGTCTAGTATGAGATAACCATATTTATGGTTATGTCTCTGTGTCTTCTACTGTGCTCCACTGGTCTTCATGTCTTTTTTTGTGCCAATACCATGCAGTTGTTGTTACTATAGTATCTCAGAGAGTGCATTAATCTCCAGGACAAACAAAGAATGTAAAAAACTTAATACCCAAAACACATAACCCAATCAATAAATGGGTAAAAGAATCAAACAGTCACTTCACAGAAGAAATATGAATGGTTAACAAATTTGTGAAAAAAATGTCCAACATCTCTAGCAATTAGAGAAATGCAAATCAAAACTACACTGAGATTCCATCTCACTCTAGTCAGAATGGCAATTATCAAGAATACAAGCAACAATAAATGTTGGTGAGGATGTGGGGGGAAAGATACATTCATACATTGCTGGTAGGACTGCAATTGATGCAACCATTATGGAAAGAATGGAACCACCATTTGACCCAGTTACCCCATTCCTTGGTTTATACACAAAGGATTTAAAATTAGCATACTATAGTGATACAGCCACATCAATGTTTATAGCAGCTCAATTCATAATAGCCAAGCTATGGAACCAATCTAGGTGCCCTTCAACACATGAATGAATAAAGAAAATGTGATATATATACATAATGGAATACTACTCAGCCATAAAGAAGAATTAAATCATGGCATTTGCCAGTAAATGAAAGGAACTGGAGACTATCATGCTAAATGAAATAAGTCAATCCCCCAAAAAACAAAGGCTGATCTCTCTGATGTGTGGATGCTGACACACAATAAGGAGCAGGGGGAGGAAAGAACAGAAGTTCATTGGATTAGACAAAGGGGAATGAAGAGAAGGGAGGAGGATGGGAATAGAAAAGACAGTAGAGCAAATCAGACATAACTTTCCTATGTTCATTTATGAATACACGACCAGTGAAATGCCACATCATGTACAACCACAAGAATGGGATCCTGATTAGAATAAGTTATATTCCATGCATGCAAAATATGTCAAAATACACTCTACTGTTATGTGTATCTCAAAAGAACAAATAACAGAAGATAAAAAGAAGAGTTTCTGCCAGAAAGAAGAACTTTGCTTATTGTGAATACAATGTTATCATGTACTGAAGTTTGGTGTATGTATTCAGGTTTGTCTCTAATAATTCTAAATACAAATTACTGATATTTCACTTACTGATTTCATGTTTTATATAAATAGATTAGGAGTCTTAATTCTAGAGAAATAAAAATTTTAAATAAAGACTAAGAAAGGTAAAGATTGTAATATATTTCAAGGTGATGTTTGAAAATAATTATTTGTTGTTCCTGGTCTGAGAAACGCATTGTATAATCCATTTACTTGCTTTTCCTTTTTCACTGTTCAAAGCCTATCTTCAATATAGTACACCCAACAAAACCAATCCCTTTCATGCCCTCTACTGGATGTTTGAAGTTAAACATCAGTAACACTGTAAAGTAACCAAAGTAATTAGACACTTAGTGTTCAAAACCTTCTTTTACAACCTCTTGAAACCAAAATTCAGCTCCATGAGTTCACTCCTGTGGAATTCCTTTGTGCCTAAAATGCTACTTTCAAAGCCAGCTCTTCCCAACAAACAGAAATTATTGGCTGAGGGGAAAGGAATGAATGGATACAGTTTATATCACTGCAATCTTTGAAGTATCTCAAAGGTTGGCTGAGCCGCTGGCCATTGTGATAGAAAGAAGCCCATGTCCTGGTTCCATAATAATATCTACAGGCAGTTGAAGAGTGGGATGGGACAGTCAGGCCATTACTAACATTACTAAAGAAATTCTCCATATTATCTGCTTTTGCCCAGGACCCACCAGAAGGAGGGCAAAGAAGTTCTTTACTTGATGATTTAGCTTTATATGGCCATCCCTACAGAGTATACCTCAGGGGCATCTTTAATTCAGCTTACCTACCCCCTCTCAGGGTTGATTTTTATTCAACAGTGTCATACCAGTTATTGAGTGTGAAATACTCCCATAGCACAAAGTTCTAACCCAGGGATCCTTGAACTTCCCCCAATCAAATAATTGAGAGGTTAAGGTTGATTTTTCTCACTGTAGGAAATTGCCGGATCCAGCCCACCCAGCCCCCTAGGTATTTCAGGCCATCGCAGTCCTCTGTGGTACAGCCGTGTCCGTGTTAAACATGACCTTCAAACGTCACTACCATAGTCTTAATGTACAGTTGCAAGTTAGCTAGGACATGGAGAAAGCAGAGCTTCCCCCTGTCAGCTGGGCTTTTTTTCTCGGCATGGCAACCACAGGTAATATTTATGGAGCACTTATTATGTACCAGTTACGATATGCATCATTTCATTCACTCCTTAAAACAGCTCTTCTTTACAGAGAAGTAAACAGAGTCATCTAGTAACTTCCACAAGATCCCACATCTAGTCCATGGGAAAGCTATAATATGAAGCAGGTCTGATCAATACCAATGCCAGATGACTAGTAAAATTCATGCAATGCTGCAAATCCAAGGATAGTCCAAAGACTAAGGTTCTTCCAGCAGAAGAGTCTCAGAAATGGTCTGCAAAGAAGCAGGATCATTAGGTGAGTATAAAGTCACCCAATGGAAGACCATATTGGAAAGTGGACATCCTCAATCACTTTGATTGAACCCTCTACTAGGGGGAGGGCCAGGGAACTAGAGTTTCAATTATCTCTGGTGCAACTTCCATAGAAACCAAACAAGAAAAGACCCCCAGATGACTCCTTCAGCTTGTTTTAATATTGAGTGTTAAAGGATCTTCATGCAGGGATGGAGGAATGGGTTACAACCACGACTCATACAAATTAAGCACATATATGTCAAACTTTCACAGTGGCCACGGCAGGAAGTCTGGAGCTGTTCAGACGTGTAGTGCTTGTCAGGGTCAAGATGTATGCATCATGATCAGAGAGCTTGCTCCTGGAATGGTACAACAGATGCGGACTCGTGTGCTCTGATTGTAATGGAGAAGGAGAGATAATTAATGAAAAGGACCACTGTAAAAAGTGTGAAGGGAAGAAGGTGATTAAAGAAGAAGTCAAGATTCTTGAAGTTCATGAAGACAAAGGCATGAAACATGGACAGAGAATTACATTCACTGGGGAAGCAGACCAGACCCCAGTAGTGGAACCAGGAGACATTATTCTTTTGCTACAGGAGAAAAAACATGAGGTGTTCCAGAGAGACGGCAATGATTTGCACATGACATTTAAGATAGGACTTGTTGAAGCTCTATGTGGGTTTTCATTCATTTTTAAGCACCTTGATGGACGTCAAATTGTGGTGAAATATAATCCTGGCAAAGTCATTGAACCAGAATGTGTTCGTGTATTTGGAGGAGAAGGGATGCCACAGTATCATAATCCCTTTGAAAAAGGTGATCTTTATATCAAGTTTGATGTGCAGTTTCCTGAAAACAACTGGATCAACCCAGATAAGCTTTCTGAACTAGAAGATCTTCTGCCATCTAGACCAGAAGTCCCTAACGTAATTGGAGAAACAGAGGAGGTAGAGCTTCAGGCTCGGGAGGTGGTCAGAGGCGTAAAGCATAGAATGATAGCTCTGATGAAGAAAGCAGCAGCCATCATGGACCTGGATGGAGTACAGTGTGCCCATCAATAACTCTGCAAACAAACTTCACAGGTGGATTTTCTTTCCACATTTGCCTGATTTGTTCTCAGCCAGCCAGCTGGAGTGTCTGATCAACCCAGATGAACTGATGGACATCTGTCGGTCTATATGTAACTTTTAAAATTGGTATAGTATCTACAGAGTGTATAGTTTAAACCAACCACAAAGCTTTACATCTTCATTTCGACTATTCTGTAGCAGAATAAAGCACTTGAAAAGAAACAAGACTCCTTGTCACACATTGGTTATAAGTTTCAGCCTTTATCTGTGCTCGATTTTTATCAGTTTTGTGTAGACTTTATGTTTCATATTTTAAATTCAAATCCCACTTGGTCAAGTTTGTACAATTTGTCCTGAAGCTTTGTGTTTGGCTGCAGCTGCATAAGCTGCTACAAATAGAATAAAGAATTTCATAGCCTGTATCTATCATTTAGATGCATGGAAATGGGCTTTGCACAAAATGGGTTTGGAGCTGACTGGGAACAATGGAAAAAGTTACATTAGCAGTGGTTGTATAAGTTTTGGGGGAGGTCCCCCCCTTTTCTTATCCCTCCCCTTTTTTAACCATCTTATGGAAGGTTTCTAAAACTTGACAATAAAAAGCAGTTGGTGTAAATTATTCTTTGTGTCACATTTTTAGAAGGAAGAACACATTTTGAACTGCAAAATGTATTCTTAAACTGAAGAATGTATCCTTAGCTCTGGTTTTTAAACAGCCCTTAAAAACCCATTGGCTTGAAACTTAGGCCTCAGGCACCTGCCCATTTTACAGTTGAGCCAAAGGTTGGTAGAAACAGGCTTTATTGACTTCAACTGATGCTTTTGACTTCTAAGTTATGTAATTACTAAGTTATGATCCTGAACACCTGGGGCTAGCCCAGGCCTCTGTTTCTCCCCACAACCACCCTATTGTAAAAATAAGGTAACGGCAAATCAATAATAGAACCATGTTTGCATTGAACCTGTTAAAATGCTGTTTTCATTAAATGTTAAGTTAAAATATGAAAAAAAATAAACAAGGGAACAGAAAATGGGGCCTCAAATAATAGTAGATTTTAATAACCCTATATCAAATTGCATTAAATAGATGTAGGATAATTGCTTGGTGAGTAAGAGAATAAGGCTCCAACAGATTCAAAGAAGGTAAAGGCAGGGACATTTATAAACTATGAATACTGAAATCAATTTGAAAATGCAAACAAAACTGATGCTTTTCTTCCAGCAGATGGGAGAAGAGCCGATTAACCCTCCACTGTACTGAAGTTATTTATATATCTATAGTGTATTTGCATTGCCTATCAGTTTTCTACAAGTTAACTTTGATCTGTACAGAATTATAAAATAGATAATAAATTTGTTAAAGTCAAAAGTACATATTCCTATAGAAAGATGACCCCCATAGTTATGGCACTACATTGAAATGATATTAATCTTGTTTCTTATACCCAAGTCTTCAATATTTTCTTACTCAAGTAGAAGAAAAATATATATGATTGATTCATGGGCTCTTTCCTCCCCTTTTGAGCAGTTGCCATCGGGTTTGGATTAAGTAATCAAGAAAATTAAACTTTACTCTTCAGACCCAGTGAAGTATTTCAGAGATGAATTATACTAGCAAAGATATTCATTCATTCGTACAACTAGTTCTTATGACACCTTGTTTATGCCCAGATCTAGGAAACATGGTCCACATGAGTTTCCAGTAGATTAATCAAGTAACATAATGAAACAGTTAACCTCAAATGAAGTGAGCTACACCTCTGAAAACATGGCCAGGAAAATCCTGTTCACCTATTCATCGATGAGGCAAGCTTGCTGTTTTTTGTTGTTGTTTTTTTTTGTGTGTGTGTGTGTGATTAATGCAACTTGTCTGAGTTTTTCACCCTACTCTATCCCATCCCACCCCCATCATCTCCAAACCTAATGCCAGAATATTCTTGGTCATGTTAAGGAAAGGAGCAGGTCTTAAAGACAATACCTTGGTAGGTCTGGGGTAAGATTTTCATCGATAGAAAAATCATATCCCTCTCCAAAAAGAAAGGGCCTTTATACTAGGCCTTTGGCCTGCAATCATATTATCTAAGATATTATCTGGACTTTATTTAAGGTTTTCTAAGCTTCAAATCAAATTCAATCTGTACAGACAGAAATACAAATTATGTATGAGCAGGAATGCCATCAGCGAGCTGAGAGAAAGATGACATGTACCTTCCAGAAGGTGGCAGTGTTGCTCCTCTGAACATCTCACAGGCCTGCAGGAATTTTGACTCAGTGTAAAAACTGCAGGGGGTGGGGGTGGGGTGGGTTCTGCAATTATGCTACACTTAATTAATACAGACCCTTTGCAGAAAAGAATGTGGCATGGCTCTTTTGAAAAATTTGCCATCATAATAACCCTCAAAATATACACAGAGGTAGAATATGAATATATATTTTTTAAAATACAACAGGAATCAACAGACAATATATAAAGCCATCACTGTATACAAGGTTTCCTGCTGGAAGACATGAAAGAGAAGTTAAAGGCCTGGGCCCTTAAGAAATTTGGAATGTACACGAAATAAGAGCTATAGCCATAAAATCGACAGAGTGCCTCTCATTTACAATTCTGGCTCCAATCTAGCTAGATGCATCTGGGCTTTTTCTCCTCTAAGACAAGAAGCTAGTCAATTTCCACCTAACCCATAAGGCCCTCATTATCCATAACCTACTATGGCTACATTTTACTCACCCTTTTCAGTTGTTGACTTGAAATCTCTCAGCACTTTATATTTTGGGTGTTGAAAAGCAAAGAAAAGGAATCTTGAGATTCCCAAGGAAATAAAGGAGACATTTCTCAACTCTTCTCAAAGAGCTCTCACCTGAGATCCTGGCACAACCCTGATGAGCACTACAATTCTTCTGAGGTTTGTTTGCCAACATGATGATTCCAATAGATACCCCAGAAACCTACTCACACTTAACAAATGTTTAGTGAACAAGAACTAAAAACAGGGAGAGGCTTTATTGTTTATATTTCCCTTATCTTTACCTATTTCTCTTTTTTATTTTTATTTTTTGTTGTTGTTGTTGTTTTGTTTTAGTTTTAGGTGGACACAATACCTTTATTTTATTTGTTTTTATTTTTATGCGGTGCTGGGAATAAACCCAGTACCTCACGCATGCTAGGCAAGCACTCTACCACTGAGCCACAACCCCAGCCCCACCTTTGCCCCTCTCACAAATGACATTTCAATATACTTACTAACGTGTTATGAAAAGGAACAGTAATTATTCTTTAGTGTCCTCAGCTTTCCTAAACAGCAGCAGCAGTAATACCAATCCATGGCCTATTTTAGGTCATTTTCTCCATATGCAAAGGTTCTTGGTTGGTTGTGATTAAATGAAAGTTTCTATGTAAACCTCCCATCTATGTCACTAAGATTTGGCGCGGAAAGCTCATAATGCTTAAAATCTCTTCATTGTATGTTTTAGTCAGCTTTTAACTGCTATGACTAAAGAACCCAACCAGAACAACTGTAGAGGAAGAAAAGTTTATTTAGGGGCTCATGGTTTTAATGGTCTCCGTGGACAGCATGGCTCCATTTCTTGGGGCTAGAGGTGAGGCTGAACATGGCAGAAGAGTGTGGTAGAGGGAAGCAGCTCACATGATGATCAGAAGCAAAGAGAGACTCCACTCGCCAGATACAAACATATACCCCAAAGCCAAACCCCCAATGACCCACCCTCTCCAGCCACCCCCCACCTGCCTTCAGTTAGCACTCGGTTAATCTCATCAGGGGTTAATTCAGTGATTAGTTTAAGGTTCTCACAACCTAATCTCTCCCCCTTTGAACCCTCTCCCATTGTCTCACACATGAACTCTTGAGGGACACCTCACATCCAAACCATAACATTGTATTACATAAGTCTGGAATCCACATAACGGGGGTTAAAGGAATAGTTCACTGGGTGTTAGTTTATTTTATTGTATTTTCAGGCAAAAGAAATGGCACCTACTGCTGCCTCTTCTCTCCACTCTCTCTCAGGTTTGAAGTTGTTTTAGGTAAAGTTCATTTCCGAGAACACAGTGGCTGAGGCTACAGAGAAGGAAACGACAGGTCAGCAACCAAACAGCGAAAGCCACATGGGCCTGCTCCACCGATCCCATTTTTCATCTTTAGAGGACTTCAAAGTTAAACAGCTACGACAGACAATGCAAAAAAAAAAACAAAAAACAAAAAAAGCACGAGCACAGCAAAAGACAGAAACCACATTATGGCTAAAATTAAATCTTCATGCCAATCATGCATTTTTAATATGAATATTTTTGGAAATTGTCTCTTAATGTTTAGACAGCCTTTTCCTTCATTGGTTATTTATGATGCTTTGAACCTGGTAATACAGGCTAATCAGGAAAGCCAGAGAAAGGGATGTACTTAACAACCCACAACCTTGTCCTACTGTAAATAAGAAGAAAGGCCATCATCTCTGCATGCTGCACTGTAATAAATAAACTTAAAAAGAAAAAAATTAACAGGATTCATGACACCTTTTTTTTTTTATTTCCCAAACTGGAGTTCCTCAATATATAATATCGACTAGAGATCCTCTGCCTGGTTGTTCAGTTTAATATTGCCATTTTATGATTTGAAATGTGCACCTAGAAAAAAATTTAATACAAACTAATTGTTCAATGCCTTCAGATAAGTAAAAATAGTTTAACGGAGGGGGGATACTAACTTAAAAATGGATAGGAACATGAAATTACTATGATGACTAAATCAACAAATGGATAGTATCTATTAAATTATCATTAACATTTTTGATCAAATAAAGTTATTAGTTAATTGATTGAATTAACAAAAATGAGTAGTAACATAAAGCCAGGTCTGAGAAAAGAAAAAAAAAAGCAAGCACTTGAGAACCCCAGAAATGCAGTTGGCCCCAAGTCAATTAAATTCTTCCAAGTTGATATTGGTTTCTCAAACTTAGACCTACAGATGCGTTTCTATTTTAGAATGTTAGTGTGAGATTCCCTGGGGAAACATTACAGATCTGCAGTGGTCATTGTCCTAGGATAAAGTTGCTACAAACAAATTTCCAGATATAAAAGTGAGTGACTGAGCTCACATGCTGAGCCTCGAGGCCAAACTGTTGTTCATTTTGTGGTACGTCTCTCAAGTTAAGATGTGGCCCCTAAACAATCATTTGAATGATCTGCAGCTCTGCTGTTTTCAGAGAAGCTTGGCTCTGGGTCCTCACTTCACACTAGGGATAATCTCTAGGATTAAAGGTGCATGGGACCACCTCACAGGAATTTGTAAGGCACCTTAGATCTTCAGGAGATGCTGTGAGTCTCCCAGGACCATTCCTGCATGTACAGGAGACTTTCCAAGTTCTCTTTTTACAAAGCAAGAAATTGTGCACCCCATGGCAAATAAAATGCAGTAAACAAGACCCAAAGAACTGCCTTAGGTGGTCTCACCAGGAATCACAGCACCTGGCTCCCCTCTGGTCAGCTAGTGTATTCCTGTCTGTGTCATAATTCTGAACACTCACAGCAGATTTGCTGAAGAAGGCCAACTTCACATAGTCCAGATTGGACAGATTCTGGTCCCTATTGAGGTCTACCTTTTCTTGAGAGCAGTTAAATAATTTTTGTATTTGTTCTTTTTAGTTATACATGAAAGTAAAATGTATTTTGACATACCATGCATACATGGAGTATAACTTCCCATTTTAGTGGTTGTACATGATGTGGAGTTACACTGATTGTGTCTTGAGAGCATTTGTAAAATAGCACCTTGGAGGCAATGCATAGACCTGGAAAAGAGCTCGATAAGAAGGGGTGAAGTAGTTGATGGAATCTATAGGAGCTGTCCTATCCTCTGAAACAATGCCTAGTGTGACTATGTCACGGGATTAGCTAGGCTGTCCCAACAAGCAGGATAATTATCAAGTCTGAGATATTCAGATCACTGCATATCTCCTTGCTGTACAGACAGGGTGAGTATAAGAGTAAAAGAAACTGAAGTTAAAGTGTAAAAGACCAGGCATTGTAAAGTTTCTAAGCTGCAAGGCCTGAGTTAAAAAGTAAAGGGCCAGGTATTGTTAAGTTCCTCTGCTACCCCCAAAACCTGAAATTCCTGTAGCTGTCAGGACAATACCCGAACTGCCCAGTAAATATTCCTCCTGATCCTCTGGTTGTTTAATAACCTAGGACCCTGTGTAGCCTGGCACGTAGGCATCCAGGGCCCAAAACCAATCAGTTTGAATGTGTACCCCGCTTAGGAGTGACCAATCACCCCCCCCAACCTGTTCCCGCCAATGAATGTACTAATCATGTCTAAGAGTTGCTGTTCAATTTTCCCGTGCCTCATGCTGATTTGTTCTGATGTATGCAAAGCCCCCACCCTCCCCAAAAAGTGTACTTAAGCACTGCTCAACCCCTGCCCGGGGCTCTGGGCTGCTCTCTCCTCTTGTGTGCGCACAGAGCCCCAGCATGCTGGATCAATAAATCCCCTTCTGCCAATTGCATGAGTGGTCTCTTGGTGGTCTCTTCCTCCGACGCTTCGCCGGTCCCTTACATGAGGACCCTGATAACAGTTGAAACCATTTGTAAGGGCTGGGCATGTGGCTCAGGAGTAGAGTGCTTGCCTAGTACACATGTGGCCCTGGGTTCAATCCCTGGCACTACAAAACAAACGACAAGAAAAAATACAAAGGAGAGCCATTTCTAGAAGCATCCTACACTCACACTTTTGAACTTGGTGCCTTCTTTGGCTCAATATAACATTATGTAAGTAAGTGAGTTTTTGAACCTAAAATAAAGTCATAAAATACTTGAGCATTTTACTTTGCAAAAACTTACTGAGCTGTCCCCTGAAGATGGTGCATATCTTTATATACTTTGACAGAAAGTGTCCTATGAGGTAGCAGTAATGTTCCCTGGAACAAAGCCTGCCACTAGCTTAACAACTGATAAGCTACAAATAGTTTGTATATTTTTAAGTGGTTGAAAAACATCTAAAGAAAAGTATTTTGTGGCATAAGAAAATTATATGAATTTTTGAAGCAGTTACATTTATAACCTTTATATACTGACTATGGTTGTGGCTGCTTTTATGCTCAATACAGTAAAATAGTTGCAACAGAGATAGTTTTGTGTGCACAGCGTTAAATATTTATATTACTGACACATTATAACATTATTCATATTATCTATATAAATATTTGTATTTTTCTGGCCTTTAAAGAAAATGTTTGCAAACCCTAAATTAGAGGAGAAAGGAAAGAGATTAGCCAAATATAATAACAGTGCATAGCTTTTTACTTTCTTTCTTTCTTTCTTTCTTTCTTTCTTTTTTTTTTCAGTACTGAGGATTGAACCCAGGGACACTTTACCAATGAGCTACATCTCCAGTTCTTTTTATTTTGAGACAGTGTCACTGAGTTGCCAAGGCTGACCTCAAATTGCTGGGATTATAGGCATGTGCCACTGTGCTTGACTCAGAGTGCATTTTTTTTTTTAATTTGGCCCTGGGGGTTGAACCATTGAGATACACCCAGTCCCCCACCCTTTTTAAGTTCTGAGACAAGGTCTCATTAAGTTGCATACAGCCTTGTTAAATTGCTGAGGCTGGCCTCAAACTTTCAATCCTCCTACCTCAGCCTCCCAAATCTCTGGATGACAAGCATATGCCACTGTACCCAGCACACGGTGCATTATTCTTGGTGGACCCAAATCAGGAAAAAAAAAACTGTTACAAAGGATGTTTTGGAAACAATTTGAGAAATGTTAATATGTTCTGTGTAATTACATATTTACTAATAACAATGTTAAATTTCCTGGTGGAATAGTGTTGTTTTTGATATGTGGGACAGTGTCCTTGCACTGAGGAGATACTAAGGTATTCTGAGCAGGAGGATCAAATATCTGTAACTTACTTGCAAATACTTGAGTGAAATATGTACAAAGAGCACACAAATTTATCGCTAAATGACTGAATGTTAACCATCATTGAATGTAGGTGAAGCATCTGAGGGTGTTTATGCAACTATGATTTTGGCATTTTTACATGCTTGAAAATCTTCTAAATAAAAAAAAAATCCGGGGAAATAAACACAACCCTAAAAGGAATAATGTTAAAGAACTATCCAGCAGGGTATAAATATTGATCAGTGTTGCATGCCAGAGTCATCAGTCAATACAAGTGGTTTGAGGTTTGCATAGAAAACCTCTTCAACAGTTTTGCTTTAGGGGTTGTTCGGGATTGTCATCTCTCAGTCCTCAGCTCTCATCTTTGTGGCTTTTCTAAACTCTCCCTTCTGTTTTTTTCTGAGCTGATTCCAGACTGCAAGGGGTTTACCAAAGATTTACTTGTTATCTGATCTCCACATTTGAAGCAAATATGATAGTCAGTGTTTATCCTGTCTTTCAAGAAACATTTTTTAAAAATACCTCCCACATAAACGTATTTCTTGGTTTTTCCTAGTGGGGCACAGAAATCCATCATTAACCATCACTTTGCCTTTTTAAGAATCTATTCCTTGAAGATTTATTATCTCTTTAATCAGAGAAAACTCTTAACCTGCCAGTAATGATCAGTCATGTACCAGTAATTATCCACCATTTACAACCCCTATTTTACCTGAGTATTTTTAAGAAAATTGTCTTTTTTTAAATTATGCTTTTGTCTGTGGGCAGTAATTTTGAGGCGAGGAACCAGCCGAGGTGCAGTCTGTCAGGAAAGTCTGCTTATGGGTTAGCACAAGCTTTGAAATTCCATCTAGAAGCTCTTGCAGGCAGTGGCCACCAAGCCTCGGCCACTCTGGAATGCAGTAAATGTAATTCTCACCCTTCAGAGCCAGTCCCTTGGCTCCCATATCAGGTTGGCTTCTCTAATATAAAATCTATTTTATCACACTCATTTAGTTTCAGATTGCCAAGCAGAGATTGTGCATGTTGTGGCTTCTCAAGGAAATGAAATGGCATTTGCTTTATGAAGAGAGTGGATGGTCTCTTCCAAGCAAAAATGTAGATTAGAAACAAATTATTCTTTACCCTCTGGCAGAGATTTAAAACAACTCCCCAACTGTCACAGAAAGGAACTAGACTTAATTCAATGTAAAATGCTTGAACCAGTTTCTAAAAATAAAATTGGAAGCACTTTAGTTGCTACAAACTTCATTCCAGGAAAGTGAGTTATAGAAGCGTCTTATATTGTTTTATGGAACTTGGAGATTGAAATGATTTTTTGGTAGACATTGTGTCGGCTTCCTATTTGAATCAGTCCAGGGTGAAGCCGAGTAGAATTATAGGGGAAAAAAATGAATGTCCGTTACTGGCAGTAAAACATTCAGGCATTGCCAATAACTTTTAAAACACATATACATGTACTTTATACTCCCTTCGAATTTTTAGTGGTTATGTCCACTTAGACGGAAAGTTCTACAACAATGGTACTTCTTAAAGATGATTCCTGATGGTTTGAGCCATTTTATGGCAGGATCAACATGAAAGTTTGGAGGAAAGGGACAATTGTCAGCTCTCTGTGATCCTCATATTCTCAACTCCCATTCAAGATCAGCGATGGGTAGCACTGCCCCTCGCCTCCACAGTTCTGCTAGAAGTGAAGTGTTTGGTGATCCCTACAAAAGACTTTTGCAAAAAGAAGTCCAAAGGTGAAAAAATCAGACGTACATATGGAAATGATATTTTATATATTTCCCTCTTGGTAACTTTTATTCTCCAGTCATTTTCTCATTTCCCCAGTGAAGGGAGAGCATCAAAACCACAGGAAGAACTAGAGGATCTAATAGTAGGCTCTAACCTATATTGAGATCCACAGTAGGTTCTTACACTTACGGCCGAGGCACTTCTGAAAGAGAGAGCATGGCGGGAGGGAAGGTTTCTTCAGCACCAGAAAAAGAACATAGTATTTATACAATAAAGCCAATGTCTGATTGCAAAAGTATACCCCCACCCCTCCCCACACACACTCCCCCTTGGTCTAAAATCCTAGGAAAGAAGAGGTGACAGAAACCCCCAGAAAAGGTATACAAAGTCAAGACAGCGGGGAACTTCCTATCTGGATGCTGAAACAAAGTGAGCTCCTCCACACCAGCCCAGAGTAGCAGCAATAAAATGGGAAGGACAGGGAAGACCACAGGAAAAGGATATGAGACCACCCCCTCACACCCTCCTGAAGGAAGTCCCAGCAAGTATCAGGGCCTGGACTGGCACAGAGATGCTAAAGTGCCTACTTGCAGAAGATGGAGAGAGACCCCCATGGTGGAGGCTGTGGTTGGCACCCAGCATCAGAGACAATAGGTGCAAATGCTGCTGAATTTCAGAAGCTCAGCAGCCAGCAGACAGAGTTGAGGCAGGAACTCTGTCATCAGTGGAGTTGGTTAACCCTGGATGAACAATTGGTCTGTCGTGAGCATGTAGAGAGAATAGGCTCCAACATGGTGGACCAGCAGAGAAGTGGCTACACATCAATGGTGTCTCTACCAATCCTGAGATTTTACATAAATCCCCCTCAGTCTCTGGCCACTCCTGGAGAGGTGGAGGCGGGGAGACTGGAGGAAAGAAGGAAGGCTAGGTGAGACAGAAAATGACTGGGTGCTCCCAAAGAGACTGAGTTTAAGATAAATGCAGTGGTTCTCAACTGGGGGCAACTTTGCTCCTGCAGGGGCTTTATGGTTGGCATAACTGTGGAGGATGGAGACTGCTGGCATTTTGTGGATAGAGGTTAGAATTCTTCTAAATACCCCACAATGCATAGGACAGTCCTCACAACAAAGAATGATCTTGCCCAAGTTGTGAGTAGTGACTAGTATTGAGGATAAGAATCGCTGAGTCAAAGTGACTGAGTGGCTTTATTTTTAAAACATTTCTCAGAATGTGAGAAATGTTTAAAAAATAAAGATTTGCACACCTGAGATTCTACAATAAATATGCATGCATGCACCCACATAAAATGCAATACAAAAGATGAAGGTCTCAAGAAAATGGTGAGTGGAACATAAACTGGTAGGGAACAGCCCCGATAAACTTCAAAATTTGAAGGTCAAGTAAGGAAAACCCCTGAAGAAGAGTTGGGGAAGGAACAGTAGGGTAAGAAAAAATATATATAGTAGCACAAAAACTAACGGAAAAGAACAGAGTGGCTCAAGAGGGACAGAACAACCAACTGTATAAAATGTGTCACAAAACAAGGTGATAAATAATGATAGTAATAATAATAATAAAAAGATGTGTCAATTCCAAATTCAGAAATGCAGCTTCCAGAGAGCATGTGAAAGTATTCATGTAAGTAGAAGAGACTCCTCCTGTATTGGAACAGGAGGGAAGAAAAGAATGGGTGTGGATACAAAGTGGACTCATAAATTTTTATTGCAAATAAAAGTTGTGAACTTTTACTTTATCATAACAATAGAAATTGTGAATTTCCAAAATAGAGGGCCGAATCATCTGTGGAAATTGAGAGGTGAAGAGAAGAAGTCAAAGAGTGTGAAGGATTCAAAAGGATAATTACGGACAGCAGGCGGGTCAGTCAGTCTATTAAGAAAAGGGTGCTTGGACATTGTCAGTCACCCAGTTTACATTGGAACTATCACACAACACACTGCTCATTTGCTACAGTTTCATTGTGTGACAGTTCTCCAGCACATCTCAGTTGCTCAATGTTGCCACAGAGAAATAGTTAGATTAGCCAACATGGGGTTTTAGTAGAAGCAGTGGTTCTTTAACTAATTTGTGTCTCAGTGGTAGAGAACTTGCCTAGTTGACACAAACTAGTTAGCCACAGTTGGGGTTGTAGTTCAGTGGTAGAGAACTTGCCTAGTATGTGTGAGGCCCTGAGTTTGATTCTCAGCACCACATACAAATAAATGAATAAAATAAATGTCCATCAACATCTAAAAAATATTTTTTAAAAAATCATGCTGAGAAATTTTGGAAATACACATATGCATGGACTATATCCCAGAGATTCTGTCTCCAGTTTCACAGGAAGTTCTCCAGTAACGTGCAGCACCCTAGTTAGGAACAACTCACCGGTTTGGATACAATCAAAGAAAACTGGCAAAGGAGGAAATATAATGGTGGGCAGTAAAAATCTAAGCCAAGTGGACATGGTTGTGCACACTTGTAATCCTAGCAACTTGGGAGGCAGAGGCAGGAGGATTGCAAGTTCAAAGCCAGCCTCAGTAACTTAGCAAGATCCTAAGCAACTTAGTGAGACACTGTCTTAAAATTAAATAAAATTTTCAAAAGGCTGGGAATGCTGTTCAGTAGTTAAGAGCCCTTAGGTTCAATCCCAGGTACAAAAAAAAAAAATGCCAAATTAGGGAGATAGGAAACAATTTCACAGAGAGGGTTGAAAGAGTCACACAGAGAGAGACCAGAGATTAACGCTAGAAGATCATAAATTCAAAGAACATGCTCTATATAGAAAGGATGATGATGTGAGGTCTTAGAGTAAATTTAGAGTATATTTCCATTCTCATCATTATTTTTATGGAGGAGGGGAAAAAATAGGCCTGTAGGGCCTAGCATGTGTAAGGTCAGGGATTTGAGCCCCACCCAGCACCATAAATAAATAAATAAATAAATAACCCCCCAATCTGTATCTCTCAAACAGCTAAGCTTTTTTTTAAAGAAATGACAGAAATACTTGTCACTTCTGTGATATTAATTAAACACTGAAGTTACCAAAAGTCAATTATATCATAAAATACGGCCTACGGGGGTTAAAAATACCCCCTATCTTCTTGCAAATGTCTTCCCACAGTGGGTGAAGAACAAAGAGGAACACACATGGAGTACTGACCCACGAAGGCCCTGATGAGGAGGGCTGTCCCCACACGGACAGCTGGAGCTGCTGAAGACCTCCCACCAATTTATCGTGAGCCAAGGTCTCTTGTCATCCAAAGAGAGAGTAACACTAAATAAGAGGCAGAAATTAGGACTCCAACAATTCATACTTTATCATTTTTCTGTAAATTACTTCTGTAATCCTCCTTAGAATTAAAAAAAAAAATGTTGCTCCTAAAAGACAACATTCTCTTAAGATAACGGCAAACTATGAATAATGCGGGTCTTGCCAAATGAATTTAGGAGAATATTTACCTCTGGTTAATAAGTTACTCAGAAAGATTATCTCTTTAAAGACCAATGAATCTTTAGATCTCTGCTTCTAATTTCAAGAGTATTGACTGTGGGCTGGGGGTATAGCTCAGTGGGACAGCATTTGCCTAGCACATGTGAGGCACTGAGTTCAATCCTCAACACCACATAAAAATAAATAAATATAGGTATTGTGTCCATCTACAACTAAAAAATACCAAAAAAAATAAGAAAATAAAAAAGAATGTTACTATGATTACTATTATTCTCACCATCACCCAACCCCAGCAATCCTTGCACCCAGCTCTATCAACAGGGTGCTTAGCCAGGGGATAGGTTCAGTGTCTAACTCAACTCCCATAGAAGGGGATGGGCCTGGGGCTGAGCAAAGCCTCCTAACCTGGTCTGAACGTGAATGCCTGGCACACTCCACGGCACTCACTGAAGGAGCAGCCCCTCCTACTCCTTCTTTCCCTGAGACCAGTTTCTATGCTGTAGTTTAGTGTACTGTCTTTTGCTTGTTGTACTGTCTTTTGCTTTTATCCTAGGATTGGGTCCCAGCTGAGTGGCAGAGAAGTCCCTTCCTAGCCTAGCAACTGGCTTTATCTCTAGCTCCTCTCCTATTACTCACCTCCCTCTCTCTCTGACTCCACACTAAGTGAAGTCATTTCTTGGTGACAATATGATCTCATGACTCTGTCTTTTTCTTTTTCCTTTCTTTCTTTTCGTGTGGAGCTCGGGATGGAACTCAGGGCCTCACGTGTGCTAGGCAAGTGCTCTACTACAGCGCTCTGTCCCCAGCCCAGCACAACTGTGTTTTGTACACGTGGGAACACACTCCTTCTAGTTGGGAGACAGAGACCAGGATTCAATTCCCAGCTTTGACATTAATTATCTGGAGGAATTCAATTTCTGCCTCTATAAAATAAGGAGGTTAGAGACTTAACAGTGGCAAAGTTGTGGCTGATGGGTTGAATCTGGCCCCACAGGCACCTAGACATGCATACTGTGTACGTGCATGCTCACAGGTACACATGCATGGGCATGTGGCACTTTCCAGACCCACTGCATCCTCACCAGTCTCTCACCTCTACACAGTAGCATTGCACATTGGCATTAGTGCCTGGGCCCTGAAGGCACAGTATTGCCACCCAGGGACCATATGATCTCTGAGGTTTCGTCCAGGTTTAATGACATGTGAAATAAATTAACTCCAAACACACAGGCTCAGGCAGATGGTAAGTATACATGAGAGGCATGAAAGACCTCAGCCTCGGGTACCAGAGACCCTATCAAATATTCCTGGACTGACACCAAGACCTTTATTAAACAATCAGATTCCCTTGACTGATGCCATATGGCTAATGAATTTACTTCCTTTTACCTTGTGACTTAGCAGCTACTGACATCACTTCTCCCAGAATGGTCTGTTTTTCCACATGAAACTAAACTAGTTTTTTAGCAGAACACCTGTTCCTTTTGAAGCTGTGATCCCATGATCAATGATCTTTATTTTCCTTCCTGAATAATGATTTACATGCGAGAAAATGAGATCCTCGCACTTCTTATTGGAACACTGACCAGTATCTGAAGGTCTCAGCTGCAGGGGAGGAAATCTGGAGCCCATTTCTCTCAGCCACTTGATTTTGACAGGATCATGAACCTCTGGAATTCCAGTCCACCCTGGGGAAACTTGTTGTTCAGACCCTGTGAATTATACTCACCCACCCCAGCAACACTTTCCTTTGACATAAAGGATATGGCCTTCTCTTTGACCAAAACCCATCTCATCTTAAATTAGTTTGAACCTTTTCTTGCACTAAACTTCATGCTACTCAGGTGTGGTAGAAACAAATAAATCAACCAACTTTCCCAAAGAGAAATGGCTCTGGCAACCAGAAAAGTGCAGAAGGCTGGATCAGATGGGTCTCTTAAGACCCCTGCTAGCTCTGTTATTTTATTTTATAATTCTACATTTAATTCATTAAATCCACAGCTAAAACGGTGGATACCTCATAATAGCTCATGAAAAAAATGATTATTGAAAAAGAAGTATAATTGATCTAAAATACCTTAAGAGATTTCCCTTTGCCAAAGGTATAACAACGAATCATTGAATATATGCATGTGGAGACACCAATTTCTGGACATCAAAGAAGAGGTCAAAGTAACATAGGGCTGGAATATGCAGAGTGGTTCCCAGAGACTTGAGAATTATGTTCAGGTGATGATCTATAGCTCTGGAGGCTCCAGACCTAGGGTACTTGAAATGATTTATAATGGCAGAGCTATGTACAAAGAGTCTATCTGGAAATGGAGTAAAGAAAGATGAACTAGCATCTTAATAAGTGCTTGTAATTCTCTGAGAAATAGCGAAGCTCCTTTGAAAGTTAAAACCAACCATGGGAACATTTCTAAGCTTGAGCCACCTTGGAGAAGTCAGTACATACTGTAAATGAAAAGACAGGGTGGAGAATTATGGAACCAGAATTAGGGCAACTTTCAATTCATTTCATTTATTTGGGAATCATCTTTTATTCCTGAAACATTTGGTTGGGTGGCATGTCAGCCAAAAGCACCACAAGTCACCTGCATAGTGTGATCACAGAGCTTTGTTCTACCAATCATTTATCGGCACAGCAAGCAAGCTTGCCTCTCAAGTACATGGCAAGAGAGACTTATATGAGAAAGAGAAGGGGAAAAGAGGGAAAAGGAAGAAAGAGGGGAAGAGAAAAAGGAAGGGAGAAAGGAGGAGAGTAATACAGGAATAGAGAGAGAATTTTTTTTCTGAAGTGTTGTGCCAAAGTGTGGCCTTAGGAAGGCAGGCGTGAAAGTCCTACAAATAGGGCAGGGTAAAAGGGCAGATGAGAGAGAAAGAAACTCATTTGCCAATGTCACACAGATAAATACCTAGCTAGGACTTTAACTCAAAAACCTAGTACCCATTCCCACAATCCACTCTGCTTCACTAGAGAATGCCACTCAGTCAGCATGGCTTCCAAAGATGGCCTACTGGTTACTGCTAGATACCTTTGCCAACAAAGCTTGCCACATTCCCCTTCCCCAGCCCCCAAAGAATAGCAGAGCTGATAAATTAATCAACTAGATGTACTTGCAACCAAACACAATTAAAACAGACCCACATTTTTAAATAATAACAGTGGAAAATTCCACAAAATTGATAAATGCTTAGAAGAATTATTTTTCTTCTATGAAAAGCCATCATTACATATTTGCATGAAAACCCCAATGCAAATCAACCACATAGGATGCTAGGGAAACTTCTTAGAATGCCTTTTTATTTGTTTGCTTGTTTCACCCATCCTTCCCTGTACAATCAGCTCCTTGGGAAATCAAGGTATAAACTAGTATGGCAGATTGAGCCATACCTTGCACTTGTTTTTACCCTAGTAAGAAAAGTGTGCTGGGCTGGAGTTGTGGCTCAGTGGTAGACCACTTTCCTCCTATGCCTGGGGAACTGGGTTTGATCCTCAGCACCACATAAATACATAAAATAAAGTTATTGAATCCATCTACAACTAAAAATCTAAAAAAAGGTGTACTATCAATTTCAGCAACTGTAAAAATGTCCTACCTTGTACTTCTGATAAGTTGTACATTATTGTGAAAGAAGAACTTCTGAAAATATCTTTGCTGATTTTAAGGATGTTCCTTCACATATAAAATACATAAAGGATTTGAATCAATTTGGTTAAGGGAGAAATTATTTGGTTATTTGATCATATGTAAAACATATTTGTATTTAAATTATTTCTACTAGAAATTGTTAGAAATTTCTATAGCCTTAACACATAAACAAATATACATACACACAAGGCAATAGAGTAAATAAGCCCTTTGAGTGAAAATTCCATTTTGTTTCAAAATGTAGCCAAAGAAAAACCCAAAATCTTATTTATTTATTAAATGTAAGTTTTAAAGCGTTAGATGCACGTCCACTCAAAAAATCAGTGGAAAAGTACGACATAATTAAACAAAACATATCACCCCCAAACTCTCCCAACAGATAAGCATTGGGAAAAATGTTATACACAGTTATTAGACACACAAAGTAGAGGAGAAATAATGGTAAATTCAAATGTTTTTTTTTATTGGTTGTTCACAACTTTACAAAGCTCTTGACATATCATACTTCATACATTAGATTGAAGTGGGTTATGAACCCCCAATTTTACCCCAAATGCAGATTACAGAATCATGTCGGTTACACATCCACAATTTTACATAATGCCCTATTAGTAATTGTTGTATTCTGCTACCTTTCCTATCCCCTACTATCCCCCCTCCCCTCCCCTCCCTTCTTCTCTCTCTACCCCATCTACTGTAATTCATTTCTCTCCTTGTTTATTTTCCCATTCCCCTCCCAACCTCTTATATGTAATTTTGTATAGCAATGAGGGTCTCCCTTCATTTCCATGCAATTTTCCTCATCTCTCCCTTTCCCTCCCATCTCATGTCACTGATTAATGTTACTCTTTTCTTCCTACTCTTCCTCCCTGCTCTGTTCATATTTGCTCTCATTATATCAAAGAAGACATTTGGCATTTGTTTTTTAGGGATTGGCTAGCTTCACTAAGCATAATCTGCTCTAGTGCCGTCCATTTCCCTGCAAATTCTATGATTTCATCATTTTTTATTGCTGCATAGTACTCCATTGTGTATAGATGCCACATTTTTTTTATCCATTCATCTACTGAGGGGCATCTGGGTTGGTTCCACAGTCTAGCTATTGTGAATTGTGCTGCTATGAACATCGATGTGGCAGTATCCCTGTAGCATGCTCTTTTAAGGTCTTCAGGGAATAGTCCAAGAAGGGCAATAGCAGGGTCAAATGGTGGTTCCATTCCCATCTTTCCCAGGAATCTCCAAACTGCTTTCCAAATTGGCCGCACCAATTTGCAGTCCCACCAGCAATGTACAAGTGTACCCTTTTCTCCACAACCTCTCCAGCACTTGTTGTTGTTTGACTTCATAGTGGCTGCCAATCTTACTGGAGTGAAATGGTATCTTAGGGTGGTTTTGATTTGCATTTCTCTGACTGCTAGAGATGGAGAGCATTTTTTCATGTACTTGTTGATTGATTGTATATCCTCCTCTGAGAAGTGTCTGTTCAGGTCCTTGGCCCATTTGTTGATTGGGTTATTTGTTATCTTATTGTCTAATTTTTTGAGTTCTTTGTATACTCTGGATATTAGGGCTCTATCTGAAGTGTGAGGAGTAAAGATTTGTTCCCAGGATGTAGGCTCCCTATTTACCTCTCTTATTGTTTCTCTTGCTGAGAAAAAACTTTTAAGTTTAATTAAGTCCCATTTGTTGATTCTTGTTGTTAACTCTTGTGCTATGGGTGTCCTATTAAGGAATTTGGAGCCCGACCCCACAATCTGTAGATCGGAGCCAACTTTTTCTTCTATCAGACGCAGAGTCTCTGGTTTGATATCAAGTTCCTTGATCCATTTTGAGTTAACTTTTGTGCATGGCGAGAGAAAGGGATTCAGTTTCATTTTGTTGCATATGGATTTCCAGTTTTCCCAACACCATTTGTTGAAGATGCTATCCTTCCTCCATTGCATGCTTTTAGCCCCTTTATCAAATATAAGATAGTTGTAACTTTGTGGATTAGTCTCTATGTCCTCTATTCTAAACCATTGGTCCGCCCGCCTGTTTTGGTACCAGTACCATGCTGTTTTTGTCACTATTGCTTTGTAATATAGTTTGAAATCTGGTATCGCTATACCACCTGATTCACACTTCCTGTTTAGAATTGCTTTTGCTATTCTGGGTCTTTTATTTTTCCATATGAATTTCATGATTGCTTTGTCAATTTCTACAAGATATGCCGTTGGGATTTTGATTGGCATTGCATTAAACCTATAGAGAACTTTTGGTAATATCGCCATTTTGATGATGTTAGTTCTGCCTATCCATGAACAGGGTATGTTTTTCCATCTTCTAAGATCTTCATCAAATTCTCTCTTTAGGGTTCTGTAGTTTTCATTATATAAATCTTTCACCTCTTTTGTTAGGTTAATTCCCAAGTATTTCATTTTTTTGAGGATATCGTGAATGGAGTGTTTTTCCTCATTTCCGTTTCAGAAGTTTTGTCGCTGATATACAGAAATGCCTTTGATTTATGCATGTTGATTTTATATCCTGCCACTTTGCTGAATTCATTTATTAGTTCTAGTAGTTTCTTTGTAGACCCTTTTGGGTCTGCTAGGTATAGAATCATGTCATCTGCAAATAGTGATAATTTAAGTTCTTCTTTTCCAATTTTTATGCCTTTAATTTCTTTCGTCTGTCTAATTGCTCTGGCCAGTGTTTCGAGAACTATATTGAATAGAAGTGGAGATAGAGGGCATCCCTGTCTTGTTCCGGATTTTAGAGGGAATGCCTTCAACTTTTGTCCATTCAGAATGATGCTAGCCTGAGGCTTAGCATAGATAGCTTTTACAATGTCAAGGTAAGTTCCTGTTATCCCTAATTTTTCTAATGTTTTAAACATAAAGGGATGCTGTACTTTGTCGAATGCTTTCTCTGCATCTATCGAGATGATCATATGGTTCTTATCTTTAAGTCTATTGATGTGGTGAATAGCATTTATTGATTTCCGTGTATTGAACCATCCTTGCATCCCAGGGATGAATCCTACTTGGTCATGGTGCACAATTTTTTTGATGTGTTTTTGTATTCGATTCGCCAGAATTTTATTGAGGATTTTTGCATCTAGGTTCATTAGAGATATTGGTCTGTAGTTTTCTTTCTTTGAGGTGTCTTTGTCTGGTTTCGGAATCAGGGTGATGTTGGCCTCGTAGAATGAATTTGGAAGAGCTCCCTCTTTTTCTATTTCCTGAAATAACTTGAAAAGTATTGGTTTTAATTCTTCTTTAAAGGTTTTGTAAAACTCCGCTGTATACCCATCCGGTCCTGGGCTTTTCTTGGTTGGTAGTCTTTTGATGGCTTCTTCAATTTCATCCATTGATATTGGTCTGTTCAAATTGTGTGTATCTTCCTGACTCAGTCTGGGTAAATCATATGACTTAAGAAATTTATCGATGTCTTCACTATCTTCTATTTTGTTGGAATATAGGTTTTCAAAATAATTTCTAATTGTCTTCTGTATTTCTGGAGCATCTGTTGTGATATTGCCTTTTTCATCCCGTATGTTAGTAATTTGAGTTCTCTCTCTTCTTCTCTTCGTTAGCATGGCTAAAGGTCTGTCGATCTTATTTATTTTTTCGAAGAACCAACTTTTAGTTTTGTTAATTTTTTCAATAGTTTCTTTTGTTTCAATTTCATTGATTTCCGCTCTGATTTTAATTATTTCTAGCCTTCTGCTACATTTGCTGTTGTTTTGCTCTTCCTTTTCTAGGACTTTGAGATGAAGTGTGAGCTCATTTATTTGTTGGTTTTTTCTTTTTTTGAGGAATGACCACCAGGCGATGAATTTTCCTCTTAAAACTGCTTTCATTGTGTCCCATAGATTCCGATATGTTGTGTCTGTATTTTCATTTATCTCTAAGAATTTTCTGATTTCCTCCTTTATGTCTTCTGTAACCCATTAATCATTCAGTAACATATTGTTCATTTTCCATGTGATGTAGGATTTTTCCTTCCTTCTTTTATCATTGATTTGCAGTTTCATTCCATTATGATCAGATAAAATGCATGGTATTATCTCCACCCCTTTATATTTACTAAGGGTTGCCCTATGGCATAATATATGGTCTATTTTTGAGAAGGATCCATGTGCTGCTGAGAAAAAAGTATATCCATTTGATGATGGTTGATGTATTCTATATATGTCAGTTAAGTCTAGGTTATTGATTGTGATATTGAGTTCTATAGTTTCTTTATTCAATTTTTGTTTGGAGGATCTGTCCAATGGTGAAAGAGGTGTGTTGAAGTCACCCATAATTATTGTGTTGTGGTCTATTTGATTCTTGAACTTGAGGAGAATTTGTTTTATGAATGTCGCAGCACCATTGTTTGGTGCATAAATATTGATAATTGTTATATCTTGTTGGTGAATGGTTCCTTTTAAGAGTATATAATGACCTTCTTTATCTCTTTTGATTAACTTAGTCTTGAAATCGATTTTATTCGATATGAGGATGGCCACTCCTGCTTGCTTACGAGAACTGTGTGCGTGGTATATTTTTTCCCATCCTTTCACCTTCAGCCTGTGTATGTCTTTTCCAATCAGATGTGCCTCCTGGAGGCAGCATATTGATGGATTTGTTTTTTTAATCCATGATACCAGCCTATGTCGCTTTATTGGAGAGTTTAGGCCATTAACATTCAGAGTTACTATTGATATATGGTTTGAACTTCCATCCATGTTTGATTGTTTATCCTTTTTTTTTTTTTTAAATTTAGTTTGTTTCTCCATGATTATCTTTCCCCTTGCCCTCTGTCTTTACTGAGGCACTTCCCACTGATGGTTTTGGTTATTGTTTTTCATTTCTTCCTCATGTAGTGTTTTGCTCAAAATGCTTTGCAGTGCAGGTTTTCTGGCTGCAAATTCTATGAAAGATTTTTATTTCGTTGTCATACCTGAAGCTTAATTTTGCTGGATACAGAATTCTTGGTTGGCATCCATTGTCTTTCAGTGTTTGAAATACATTGTTCCATGACCTTCTTGCTTTCAGTGTCTGTGATGAAAAGTCCGTTGTTAACCGTATTGGTTTACCCCTAAATGTAATCTGTCTCCTTTCTCTTGTAGCTTTTAATATTTTCTCTTTGTTCTGTATATTGGATATCTTCATAACAATGTGTCTTGGCGTTGGTCTACTGTGATTTTCTGTGCTCGGTGTCCTGTATGCATCTTCAATTTGTATATCTGTTTCCTTTTTTATTTCTGGAAAGTTTTCTGTAATTATTTCATTCAGCAGGTTTCTCATTCCCTTGGTCTGAATCTCTGTACCTTCTTCTATCCCGATGACTCGTAAGTTTGGTTTCTTCATGTTATCCCATAGCTCTTGGATGTTTTTCTTGTGATTTTTTTACCAGCCTTTCTGAGTTGGCTAGACTCTTTTCAAGATGGTATATTTTGTCTTCATTATCTGACGTTCTAGTTTCTACTTGCTCCACTCTGTTAGTGATACTCTCAATTGAGTTTTTAATTTGGTTTATCGTTTCCTTCATTTCTAGAATTATTGTTTGATTATTTTTTATAATTTCTATCTCCTGATAAAGATGCTTAACTTCTTCTTTTAGCTGTTTATGTAATTCATTCTCAATGTGTTCTTTCGCTGCTTGAATTTGCTGTCTTGTTTCCTCTTTAAGGTTCCATTCCATCTGTGTAAGGTGTTCCTTGAGTTCTTTATATGACCATTTTTCTGATGACTCTAGGTCCTCCTGAATATTTAGGCTGTCCTGCATTGTTTGTACTCCTTTTCTTCCTTGTTTCTTGAAGCTGCTCATGTTGCTTCTTGTTCTGTTTGACTGCTGAGTTACTGTTTATTCCTATAAATTTATTTGATGCTTGGGAGGAAAGGTATTAGAAGGGAAGGGAAGAAGTCACTAAGGAGAATGAGAGTAGGCAGGTAGAATTCAAGGAAGGGGGGATAAGAAAAATGAAAAGACAAAAGAAGAAAGAAATAGGAACTAAAAAAGAACAAAAATTTTAAAAAATAATAATAATAATTAAAAAAATTAAAATTAAAGTTAGAAGAGAAAGAAGAAGAAATGAAAAAAAAAGATAGAAAAATGAAGATGAAAGAAAAACCCCAATCAAAACAAACAAAAACAAAGACAAATACAAAGACAAAAAAAAAATAAACTAATAAATGCCGTCTTAGAGTTTGATTAAATTCTCTTCCACTAGGTGGCGCTGTGCCCACCAGGTCAAGTCTTTCCCGTCAGTACACGGGAACCAATCAGTGTGCAGCAGCTCCTCCCAGACTGGGTGAGTCTCCAAACCTGAGTGCCTAGGGCCTCCTCTTGTGTCCAATCACTTCCACTTTTCCTCTAGCCAGGCCCCTCTCACCACAATACTGGCTACAGGCCAGGTCTGCTGCTCCCGGGAGCCCTGTTTTCATGAACGACTGGGCTCACTCCTCCACATTGCCATTCCCTCAGACCCTAAGTTTGTAGAGCTTGGGGCTGAGAATCCTCAGCGGATTTTACTTGCCCTCCGGTAGCCACACCCCCGTAGCTGGTGCAAGAGGCCTCAGCAGTCAGCCCTGGCGGGAGCGGCAGTCCCACACCTCTGACTCCCTCGGGCTGGCTGTAGCACTCACGGGAGAGCTGGGAAGGGCCCTTAAGATTTCCCCGATGCGTGGAGAGGGAAAGCCAGGGGTCCACACACCTGTAGCAGCAGGCTTCAATGAAGTTATCTCCTCCACCGCAGCCCTGCGACACCAGCCCTCCGCCACAGTGGTGTCCCCCACAAACGGTGACAGTTCGCCTCCCCCTGCAGGGCGACCAACGCCACGGGGGTCCCCACTGTTTCTCCCAAGCCCCGCCTGGACCCTGCAGCCACTACCCACGAAGGACCGGCAGGCATCCACCTCCATAGGATGAGAAGGGCTGACCAGCCGCCTCAGCCGGATGGCTTAATGCTGAGTCGCAGCTGTCTGTCTCAGCTTTTCAGACGCAGCTTTGCGGGGCGCGGGGCACGGAGAGGCTTACTCACTTCCCGCCACGGGGCACGGAGAGGCTTACTCACTTCCCGCTGCCATCTTTCTCTTCTCGCTATTTCCAAATTCAAATGTTTTATAGTTTGAAATTGTCACATTGGGATTCATGAAAATTACTAAGTAGAACATTACTTAGAAAAATTACTAAGTAGCTCCCCTTGGTCTGAGAGTTGAATAATAACTATAATAGCTGCCATTTGCAAAGCACTCAGTATAAAGCAGGTATTACGCTAAGTTACTTACCTGCTTTATCAGATTTAATCCTTACAATAATGTATAAAGTAGGAGTTATTTTATCCTATTTTTTATAGATGACCAACCTAAAGCTTGGAGATTCCTCATGGTAATTCAAATGACAAACAAAAATCTCCTGGGCCATATTATGTCTGACTCCAGAATACAAACCTTTCATCATCATGCAATCTCAATTTTCTATCAAAGAAATCCATTGTTCATTCATTCAGTCACTTCTAGTGATTTAAGAGCAATCAATGGAAGTCTTGAAGAGTGATCAAATTTGTTTTTTAAGAAGTTCTGGCAATGGAGGGGAGATGACTGATGTAGCAGAAGAGAGATGTCAGGAGAATTATTTAGGGTTGTCATACTAGTTTAGGATGGGAGGATGACCCCTACTTACATAGTGACCATGGAGATGGAAAAGAGGAATCAGATATATAATATATATATATATATATATATTTTCATGATGTAATTAATAAAAGTAGATGAGAAACTGGATAGGAAGGGGTGAGGGGAAAGAAGTTATTGGGGTTGACCTTGTGTCTTCTGGCTTGATGTCTGAGTGACGGCATTCATTGACGAGAAAAGGAAAATAGGAAGTCAAGAATGTCAGGAAAAGTTGATGAGGACAGTGGAGAGTTGAGTTTGGTGCCTGGAGTCCTTTGGTTAAGGTGTACAGAGCTAAAAGCCAATGAGAGCAGTTATTACCACATGGAGGGAGGTTTGCAGAACTAGAAGAGAAAACAACAAATAGCTGGAAGCCTGTGGAAAACCCAGAAATTAAGGCACGGGCTAAAAAAAAAAAAAAAAAAAGAGGAGTAAGCAGAAGGGGTATAGAAGCAGAGCACTAAGTGGTAGAATAACTAGAGATAGATGTGTTCAAGAAGCAAAGGGAAGGGTTTCAAGAAGGAAATGGTATAAGGAAGCCAAGCAGAAGAGCATCTTTGGATTTGCCAATTAAAACACAGTTAGCACAGTATAAATCAAGCAATAGTAGTCAATGTCATTTTAGGTTGAATATGATGGCTCCTATATTATTCAGTCCTTTGTTTGGGATTGAGAATCAACTGCTTTCATGATGGAAGAAGGTTGTTAGAGTCTTTGCATGACTATTTAAAAGCGTAGGCAAAGGCCAGGTGCGGTGGCACATGCCTGTAATCCCCCAGGCTCAGGAGGCTGAGGCAGGAGGATCGCAAGTTCAAAGGCAATCTCAGAAATTTAACAAGACCCTCAGCAACTTAGGGAGGCTCTACTTAAAATAAAAACTAGAAAGGGCTAGGGATGTGGCTCAGTGATTGAGCGCACCTGGGTTCAACCCCCAGTACAAAAACAAACAAACCAAGAAAACACAGGACAGGCATTTGGTGTTGCTACAAATTCAGAACTCTGTGTTTAACTGAATTCAAAGCACTGGTATTGCTTGACCTAATTTTTTAATTTAAATTCAAAGTCCTAAAGTGAGAGATCTTCAGATAACAAGTGCTTAACATAACATATTGTTTTTATATAGGTAACAGGAGCATCTTACACAATGGCTGTGAGCCCAGAGACTTTGATCAATTCAGTTATAATATTTCAAGACCTATGTCATTGAGAAATAGTCCTGATGAGAAACAGCATATATTTTTGCTTACCAGCTAAAATGAAACCATCATCATCTTGCCAGGCAAGGGCATTAATGATCTACTGGACTCATCAGTTTTTAAATCATGTGATTCGTGATCAATTTTTAATTTGAGCAGTCTCATTATCTCAAATTTTGACATTGAAGAAACTTTATTTTTATACTCTAAAAATAACATCTTCATAATTACTTTATATAGCATTTTAATATATATAATTTAAATCCCTATAAAATTCACCTACATTGTTTATATTAATGTTACTTTCCATGTTAAATGCTGGAAAAGTTTTTTTAGAAGTTCATATTTGACCAATTTGAGAATACATTTTCTATACTATTTCATAAGCAAGTGTTATATAAATACAAAGATATTAGTATCATCTTTAATCATGGTATTAAAGTCACTTAATGACATCTTGCCATTTGATATATTCTTTTAAGAAACTGATAGAACTTGTAAAGTGTTTGTTACTTTGAACTAATCTGCACTCTGACTGGGTTTCCCACCCCAATTCTGTGTTTTATGTGAAGGGCATAAATTATTCTGTTTTACAGTTGAGACACTGGGTCTCTGAGAAAGTGAAAAGAACAACTTGAGTTATGGGCAAGTTCAGATTAAATCAGACAAAGAATGGACAGATTTCTGTGCTCACAGCCCTATTATTTCCTTCTTTGTTAGACCACAAATAGATGGTCTCTGTATCCTTAGCTAGCTCTACCGAGGTGATGGAATTGTGTTGTTTAGATGAAAAAGAGAAGTCCTTGTTTTATCATTTTTATTTGTAGCAACTAGTGAGATAACAATATTACAACATCTAGAATTCAGAGCATCTATTATCTTGAGATGACATATGCCAGCAAAGAATCATGAATAAGGTGTAATAGGCCAATGTTAACATGTTAACAAAGTTAATTCACCCGGATGATCACGACAAATAGAATGGATGCATGAGCCACATCCAGCTGGGACAATCCACAGTCACAGAAAGTAGGAAGGACTCTTTAAAGTTGGAAAGGCATTTCATTTGGAGGTCTCAGAGGAGACTTCAACAACAGCAGTTGAGACGTAAGAGGGAAAAAACCCTTTTTATTCATGTTCCAACTGTGCAAAGACTGAATTCTAACTGATGAGAGGGCATGTGACAGCCAAGTGGGTTTGAACAATAGAACCAGAGTGTGGTTGGAGAGATCCGAGTTTGGGGCTAGGAAAGTGGAGTTGAATTTTCTTTAAGGTCTTGCCAATGGCTTGCAGCTTGGCTTTACCCTAATTATTTATGCCCCTTCTTTCCCTCCAGTGTTTCAATCCTTTTGTCTATAGAAATCAGGGAGGGAAATTGTTTGTAGCATGCATTGTATGATGTATGTGTGGATAACAAATTATGATAAAGAATTCTGTTCAGTCTTAGCTAGAGACAAATGGATAGATTAGACCACCCACTGGTAATTTAGAACATGGGTTTTTTTAAAAAAGCAATTACCTTCTTTCCCTGTTTTACATTGCAGCATGAAAAAAATTAGAAAGTACAGAAATAAAGGAAATTCTACCCATAAGCCCAGAAACCATCACAGTTGACATTCAGTCTATTTCCTTTCAGAAGAAATGTGTGTGTGTGTGTGTGTGTGTGTGCATGCACACGCACACATAATCCTGACACACTATTAACACACATACTATTGAAGACAAAATATTTTTGTAAATTATAATTATACTATATGTAATGCTGTGTAGTCTGCATTTTTTCACTTAGAAAACATCAACATTTAAAAAAAATAATCTGAAAACTTTTGGTGGCTCACATATTATTCCATCAAGTCTATAGAGCATTATTTATTTAATTAATCCCATGTTTTAGATATTTAGGTTATTTTCAATTTTTTGCCATTAAAGACAAATTGTATTAAATATCTTTAAACATGATTGTCTGTTTTTAATTGATGGTATAATTAAAATAAATCTGGGATGTTAAAAATCATTAGAATGAAAAGATGTGAACATTCTGGGGTTTTTTATTTATATTTTTAGTTGTAAATGGACACAATACCTTTATTTTGTTTATTTATTTATTTATTATCTGGTATTGAGGATCAAACCCAGTGCCTCATACATTCTAGGCAAGTGCTCTACCACTGAGCCACAACCCCAGCCCCATTCTGGGTTCTTAATGCATATTTTCTGATGGCTTTTCAGAAAGCTTATACCAAACTTCATTTCAGTCAGTATTGTGTGAGAGTGTACATTCTCTGAACTTTCTCAAATAACGCTGCTTTCTTTTTTCTTTCATCTTTAATATTTGATAGAATTTTTAAAGCCATATTTTGCTTGCTTTAATATATTTGATTATTAATGAGCAATCATATTGGATTAGGATACCTATAAGTGCATTTATCATTGAAGCTCTTATTTTTCATGGAAGACAAAGCCTTTCATCTCATCATAAGAAGGCTCTACCACTGAGCCATAACATCAGCCCAAACTTTTAGCTTTTTCTGAAAGTCCCAGAGGATGCTCCAGATGTCTGCCAATGGTTTAGAACAGGGATGTCAAATTTATGCAAATATGTAATGCCAACCTCTCTGTCCTCTCTCCATTATTTGGCATGGATCACTAATTAATGAAGCCTGTGGGAGTATTGCTTGAATGTATTCAATAAACACCTGTTGGTTATCTAACAATATGATTATCAGGATTCTGCATTACATAGTCATGCTAGGTCTCTTTGAAAATCAATATGAATTCTTCCTCCAAAGTTCACCTCCACTGACCATCATTCAGTAATGTTTCTTCTCCCTTCCAGGAAGGGATATTTCTATTTTAACATCCCTTTCTAATACAGCTGATACCATTCCCTAAAGAAGCACCATTTCGTGGTATGCTGAATGGTCATGCTGAAGTCAAGTCTACTCAATAAGCACATAAGAGGGTGCTTGCTGCACAATATCTTTAGAGATCGATAAAATCATTCCTATGTAGCCCATTCATCTTGGAGAAATGGTGCTCTTTCATTATTCTGCAAAAGAAGGGAACATCTGGCAAAGAGTAGATAATAAGAGCTATGCTTTCAATGAGAAATAGAAAGACCAAGGCCAAAGGAACTGATGATGGAGCTTAGCCTGCTTCCTGGTCCGCTTCTCTCCTTCCCCAATAGCTTGGGCTACCTACAATCCTGACGTTAGGCAGGAAGGATGTTAAGATGTTCCATCTCCATCTGAGATTCAGAGCATCTACTTACCTCTGACCTTGGGCTTAAGAACTGGTTAATGAATGTCTCTCATACTCATTCATTTATTCAACATTTCTGAACACTTTTATGTGTCAGACACAGTAGTGAAGAAGACAGACATAATGCCTGCTGAAGACACAAAGAATAGTCTTAGGAGGTTTTAGACTCCCCTGTAATTTCTGTTAGCATTTTTTTCTCACTCCAAATAAACTCCTATCCCTTCTGATATCCTGATTGCCACTCAAATCCCCTTCCATAGGAATTCTGGAGCCACTGCTGATCTGATCCCTACCCTCATGGAACTTACATATAAGGAGTCAAGCACAAAAAAATCAAGTAGTCTACGACAACCCAACACTGCAAGTATTCTGTTAATGGTGCACAGTGGTGTCGTGGATTCAAGAAGGACAATGAACCCAAGCATCAAAGAAATGACATCCAAGATGAAATGGGTGATAGTTAATTTTACATTGACTTTATTGGGTTAAAGGATATCTAGATAACAGGTAAAAATATCATTTCTGGGTACATATGTGAGGGTGTCTGTCAAAGACTTTAGCATTTGACTCAGCTGACTGAGTGAAGATTCACCCACCAACGGAGGTGGACAATCCATTGAGGGTCTTCCTGATAGAACAAACAGCAGGAGGAGGGGGAATCCTCTATCTTCTTAAGCTGGGGAACCCATCACCTCCTACCCTTGAATGTTACAGCCGCTGGTTCTTGGCCTTTGGACTCTGAGACTATAACCAGCAGTCTCCTCAGTTCTCAGGCCCGTGGTCTGGGACTGGAAGTTATACATGACTAGCTCTCCTGGTTCCCAGGTTTTTGACCTTGAGTCAAATTGTTCCATTGTCTTTACTGGTTCCCTGACTCACAGACCACAGATGGTGGTACTTCTTGCCCCCATAACCACCACATGAGTTAATTCCTATAATAAATCTCCTCATATCCTATCTATCTATCTATCTATCTATCTATCTATCTATCTATCTCTATCTCTCTCCTTCCCTCCCTCTTTCCCTCTCTCCCTTTACTATGTATCCTAAAGGTTCTATTTCTCTGAAGATCCTTCACTTATACAATATCTAAAACTTGATATGACAGAGGCAGCAGAAGAGGTAGAGAGAGTCCTTAGATGTTGGCAGGAAAAAAAAAAGCACAACATAATTCAAAACTTTTTTTTCTCTTTTTTTTATTTGTTTTAATTAGTTTCACAGGACAGTACAATGATCTTGACATATCATACATTTGAATCAGATGGGGTATAATTTCTCATTTTTCTGAGTGTACAGGTTGCAGAATCCCATTGGTCATGCAGTCACGTATATACATACAGCAATAATAAAGTCTATTCATAATTCAAACTTAAGTGTTACTTTGGAGTGTAGAATGTGAAGGGTGAAGGATAAGAGAGGCGGGGTAAATTTCAAGATATGAAAACAGAGAAGTGGGTGGGGCCAGATAAAGGATGGTGACAAGCATGACACGGTTTGGACCCTATCCTAAGAAAAATGGGAAGTGAAACCAACAAGTTGGAGGGAAGCAAATGACTCATCAGTTTGTGTTTAGAAAGACAGCTCTGGTCACAGGTTTGGGAGTGAAGAGGAGGAAAGCAAAGCTGGAGAAGAAGACTTCATCCAGAAGCTGCTGCAGAGGGTCATGTGACTGCAGCCAGGCTCAAGGCAGTGGGCCTGGGAAGAAGTTGGGTTGTGTCAGTTTGAAAGACTGCAGTAATAAACTACCAAAAACTGGGTACCATCCGACATCGTAGTCTCACAGTTCTCCAGGCTAGAAGTTTGAAACTGAGGTGTTGGCAGGACCATGATCCCCGGATCCTTCCCTGCCACTTCTGGCTTTCGGCATTTGCCAGCAGTCCTGGTGTTCCGCAGCTCTCAGGCACTCCCTCCATCCCAAAGCCATCTTCTGCCTGTGTCTACTCACATCATCTTCGCTCTGTAAGGATGCCTCTGTAACCAAATTTCCCCTTTTTATTACGACACTGTATTAGATTAAGACGCACTAAGGATTTCATTCTAACTTGATTACATCTGCAAAAACCATATTTCCAAATAAACTTGCATTCTGAGGAGCTAAGGGTTAGGACATCAACACATCTTTTGGGGGGAATCACAATTCCCCCAAAAACCACAACAGGGTTTCCTTCTTAACCCAAGTGCCAGTCTCCTCATGATGCTTAAACTTGATGGCTGCCTTGTTCGCAGGACCTCATCCCCTGTCCTCCGTGGCATGCCTGGTTCTTCCCAGCCCTTTCTGTGGAAGACTACAGACTTGTCTCAGCCCAGGAAACAGGATCCTTGGGACTTTCCTACTACTACTGCTTGCCAGTTTAGCTCTCAGAACATTGTCTCTGGCTGCATTCTTCAGCCAAGTCTCTACCCAGCCTCCAGAACACCATGTTCCCAGACTGTGACATTTCTGTTGCCATTTGCCATTTCTGATTATCACCCCTTACCTATTTTGCAACCTACTAGATCAGTGTTTCTCAAAGTGTGAGATCAGACCACCTGCTGCAGAATTACCCAAGTATCATTTTAATATATGCTTTATTTCGATCCACCCAACCCCACTGAATCAGAATCTCTAGCTAAGGGATCCAAAAAATCCACACACTGTCCTAGTGCGTTTTGTGAACACTCAATTGTGAGAATCACTGCTCTAGACTATGCATTCTGCTTACCTGGATTCCCCCACCACATGTCCCCAAGACAAAGTCTGCCTCCAAGTGTTGGCACTGTCCTTGAATATAGATCTCTTCTAGTCCTCTCTCCAATTTGCCTCATGCTGTCATGCCTAAACCAACCATTCAGACTTATAAAGGCAGATCTCATGAGCATAAGAAGAACAGGGATGAAATAAATTTTTCTTACAAAGAAAAGGCCCAATTGGAAAAATGGACAAAATGAAAAGTTGGCTCTTTGAAAAAATAAATAAAATTGATAAACCCTTAGCGATGCTAACAAAGAGAAGGAGGGAGAAACTCAAATTACTAAACTCTGTGATGAGAAAGGAAATATCACAATGCACACTATAGAAGTACAGAAGATAATTAGAAATTATTTTGAAAATTTGTATCCAATAAAATAGAAAATATTGAAGGCATTGACAAATTTCTAGAGTCATATGATTTACCCAAACTAAATCAGGACAATATACACAAGTTAAACAGATCAATTTCAAGCAATGAAATAGAAGACGCCATCAAAAGCCTACTAACCAAGAAAAACAAAGGACCAGATGGATTCACAGCTGAGTTCTACAAGACCTTCAAAGAAGAACTAATACCAATAGTCCTCAAATTATTCCATGAAATAGAAAAAGAGAGAACACTTCCAAACTCATTCTATGATGCCAATATCACCCTGATTCCAAAACCAGACAAAGACACATCAAAGAAAGAAAACTTCAGACCAATATCTCTAATAAACATAGATGCAAAAAATCTCAATAAAAACCTGCAACTCAAATACAAAAACATATTAGAAACATCTTAGTACACCATGATCAAGTGGGCTTCATCCCAGGGATGCAAAGATGGTTCAACATATGGAAATAGATAAATGTAATTCATCACATCAATAGACTTAAAGATAAGAATCATATGATCATTTCAATACATGCAGAAAAAGCACTCGACAAAATACAGCACCCTTGCATGTTCAAAACACTAGAAAAATTAGGAATAATAGGTACTCATCTCAACATTGTAAAGGCTATCTATGCTAAGCCCAAGATCAGCATCATTCTAAATGGAGAAAAATTGAAAGCATTCCCTCTAAACACTGGAACAAGACAGGGATGCCCTCTTTTACCACTTCTATTTAACATAGTCATTAAAATTCTAGCCACAGCAATTAGACAGATGAAAAAATTAAAGGAATATGGATAAGAAAAGAAGAAATCAAACTATCAATATTTGCTGATGACATTATTCTGTACTTAGAGGACCCAAAAAAATTCCACCTGAAAACTTCTAGAACTAATAAATAAATTCAGCAAAGTAACAGAATATAAAATCAATACCCATAAATCAAATGCATTTCTGTACATCAGTAACGAATCCTCTGAAAGAGAAACTAGGAAAACTACCTCATTTACAATAGCCTCAAATAAATAAATAAATAAAATACCTGAGAATCAACTTAACAAAAGAGGTGAAAGACCTCTACAGTGAGAACTACAGAGCACTAAAGATAGAAATTAAAGAAGACCTTAGAAGATGGAAAGATCTACCTTGCTCTTGGATAGGCAAAATTAATATTGTTAAAATGACCATACTACCAAAAGCACTATATAGATTTAATCCAATTCCAATCAAAATTCCAATGACATTCCTCACAAAATAAAACAAGCAGTCATGAAATTCATCTGAAAAAATAAGAGACCCAGAATAGCCAAAGCAACCCTTAGCAAGATGAGTGAAGCAGGTAGCATCACTATACCAGACCTTAAACTATACTACAGAGCAATAGTAACAAAAACAGCATGATATTGGCACCAAAATAGACTTGTAGACCAATGGTACAGAATAGAGGACACAGAGACAAATCCACATAAATACAGTTATCTCATACTAGACAAAGGTGCCAAAACATATATTGGAGAAACATAGCCTCTTCAACAAATGGTGCTGGGAAAACTGGAAATCCATATGCAACAAAATGAAAGTAAAACTCTATCTCTCACCAGGCACAAAACTCAAAGTGGATCAAGGACCTAGGAATTAGACCAGAGACCCTGTGCCTAATAGAAGAAAAAAGTAGGCCCAAATCTCCATCATATCCAATTAGGCCCCTACTTCCTTAACAAGAACAAGAAATAAAATAAAGAATCAATAAATGAGATGGTTTCAAACTGAAAAGCTTCTTCTCAGCAAAAGAAACAATCAGTGAGGTGAATAGAGAGCCTACAGAATGGGAGCATACTACAAGTGATGCAGCCATATCAATGTTTATAGCAGCACAATTCACAATAGCCAAATTGTGGAACCAACCTAGATGCCCTTCAGTAGATGAATGGATAAAGAAATTGTGGTATATATACACAATGGAATATTACTCAGCATTAGAAGAGAATAAAATCATGGCATTTGCAGATAAATTAATGGAGTTGGAGAATATCATGCAAAGTGAAGTAAGCCAATCCCAAAAAAACAAAGGCCAAATGTTTTCTCTGATAAGTGGATGCTGATCCATAATGGGGTTGTGGGGAAGTGGCATGGGAGGAATTGTGAAACACTGGATAGGGAAAATGGGAGGAGGGGAAGAGAGGGACATAGGGGAAGGTAGGATTTTGGAATGAGATGAACATTATTACCCTAGGTACATGTATGAAGACATGAACGGTGTGAGTCTATTTTGTGTACAACCAGAGAAATGAAAAATTGTGCTCCGTTTGTACTATGAGCTGAAATGCATTCTGCTGTCATGCATAACAAATTAGAACAAATTAATTAATTAATTAATTTAAAAAAATAGATAAAAGACCCGAGTACTAGAACTTCATTTAGCCTGCTAAGGGCATATAATTACATACAACCAATGAAAATGTGATAGGAATACAGTTATTTGTTGAAAGACTGTAAGAACATGTAGAAAACTTTAAAATATGGTAGATAAAATGGAAGAACCACCTAAAGATTACGTATCTATAATATTATGAAATATATACTATATAACATTTTTATGTATACAGCTGATAGTGAAGACAAGCTATCTAGAGCCCTGCCTGCTTCCCTCAATGCTGTACAGCCATCCCCACGCTAGTCCCCAAACATCATGATCAGAAAGTTCTCAATCACCTGAAATTTAGTTTCCAGATGCCCTTCAATAGATGAATGGATAAAAAAAATGTGGCATCTATACACAATGGAGTACTATGCAGCAATAAAAAATGACAAAATCATAGAATTTGCAGGGAAATGGATGGCACTAGAGCAGATTATGCTTAGTGAAGCTAGCCAATCCCTAAAAAACAAATACCAAATGACTTCTTTGATATAATGAGAGCAACTATGAACAGAGCAGGGAGGAAGAGCAGGAAGAAAAGATTAACATTAAACAGAGACATGAGATGGGAGGGAAAGGGAGAGAAAAGGGAAATTGCATGGAAATGAAGGGAGACCCTCATTGCTATACAAAATTACATATAAGAGGTTGTGAGGGGAATGGGAAAATAAACAAGGAGAGAAATGAATTACAGTAGATGGGGTAGAGAAAGAAGATGGGAGGGGAGGGGAGGGGGGATAGTAGGGGATAGGAAAGGTAGCAGAATACAACAATTACTAATAGGGCATTATGTAAAATTGTGGATGTGTAACCAACGTGATACTGCAATCTGCATTTGGGGTAAAATTGGGGGTTCATAACCCACTTCAATCTAATGTATGAAATATGATATGTCAAGAGCTTTGTAATGTTGTGAACAACCAATAAAAAAAATAAAAAAAATAAAATAAATAAAATAAAAGAGCATGGCTATGTCCTTAGGGTTTTAAGGATTTGGAATTTTGAGAGTTGGCTCCAGGATAAGTGGGTTACACAATACATGTAAGTAGGTAAAGATACCTACTCGTTTTTAGACCTCAGTTCACTTTTCTTGGAAAGACTGAAGTTTCAGCTCTATGTAACCACCAGGCATGGGACCAATGCAGAAGCAGCAGTCCTGCGGGTGCCCAATGAATATTTGATGATGTTGATCCCATTCTTGCCCAAGGTAAAATATCATCAACAGGGCTGTAGATGATGTTTCCTCAAATGATCTGTTCTTCTTTGTACATAAAGCTCATTTCAGAGTTTTACTTATTAATAACTTGTTGTGTGTGGTGATGACAGAGTCTTCTAAGCACTGGTGCCTCCCAGCTATTTATAAATAAAATGTCAACGTAGAAAATTGGAAATGGGAAACTCCAAAATGCATGGTTGATAGACTGATGTCACATTTAGAGTAATGAAAGAATTGAAGTATATATGTAGATTAAACCTAAATAGGCCTATTTGATCTTTAGAGATAGTTCCTGAAAATTTCAGTCAAATTGGATGTTTTCATTTCATTTGCCCATTTTTAAAGATAAACTCACCATAATTACTCTAAGTTTCAAGGGAAAGATGATTCTGTTCAATTGTTAAAAATTCAGCAAGCTTACATTTCTAATTCCGACAACTAGCCTGGAATGAGAGTGTAGCTCAGTAGTAGAACATGTGTTTAACATGTGCAAAACCCTGGTTTGATCCCAAGCACCAAACCCAGCACCCCAAAACAAACAAAAACCCAATCACCAGCCTATATGAAACAACATTTGCTATGTCTTATTAACCTGTTTTAATCCTACTTTCATAATTTAAAAATATAAATACACAACTCCTCTATTCATTGTTTTTCTGCCTTCTTACAGGTGTTTGGTTGTTTTGTTTTGTTTTGTTTTGTTTTTTGAAGGGAGGATTAAACCCAAGACCTAACCACATGCTCTTCCACTACTACTCTCCTAATCCCTGTCTTCTTTAAATAGTTGATGCTAAGATGAGGGGGATTTATAGTGACAGATAAAACCAGAGGTTGCTGAAATTCTGACACCACTAGAGACCTTGTAAAATGTACATGAGTGGGAGGAAACTTGTCTTTGTTACCTTCTCACCTCCTTTTTGACCCTGGGCCTACCATCTGTGCAACACTATCTTTACTGAGTTTCTCCAAGTTGTCCTCTGTTGTGCAAAGCCTCTTATAAAAATTAATTTAGGTACACACCCAATCACCCTCAAGTATCCTGTAAGATAAGATGTAAAAAAATGCTGCCATTCTCATTTTTCTCACTCCACTTCAAAATATTTTCCTTAGCTAGGAATTAAGAAAATTTTAGCTTATTAAAATATTCAATGCTTATGTGACATTTTAAAAAGGAAGGGGTTTGATTAAATGTGGAAGGAAAGAGAATGAAATAGGATTCCCAATGTGCCTCTCTGTGGTGGTCCACATCCCCCTAACAGATAAAAAGGAGTGTCTTAGTCTGTGTTCTGCTGCTGTAACAAAACAACAGAAACTGGATAATTTATAAAGAATAGAAGTATATTTGACTCATAGTTCTGGAAGGCTGACAACATGTGATTGCCATTGAATGACCTACTTTATAACATGGCAGAGGTGATAGGGCAAGAGTGAACCTGCAATAAAGAGTGGGAGTGAGAGCAGACCTCTTTTATAACAACCCACTCTTATAACAACTAACCCTCTCCCGAGACAACAATACTAATTATTTATGAGGGCAGAACCCTCATGACCTAATCACCTCCCATCAAGCCCTATTTCTCAACACTGCTGTACCAGGGTATCAAGCTTCCCAACAAGGGGAAACAATTAGATACCTCATCTTTGAAAGGATGCCTCCCTTTTTCCATTTAATGCATACTTTTCACCACACCTTTCTCTGAGCAGTTAGTTTCAGTCTCTCAAATGTAAATATGATGCCTCATAATCTTACATGTAAGCCTCAGAATTACTCTTCCATCTACCATCAGGTAGAATTCCTTCGGAAACCCAAACAGAAAGTAAGAAAGCTTTGATTTTTACTTCATCTTCTCTTACACACGTAAGAATTTTTGTTTTCCTGGATGCTGTAGATAATTTTGGAATCCAGAATGATGTGAATAACCATACTTTACCTGTATATTAAGCTACTTCCTCAAAAGACTTGTTGGAAAGCACAGGCCGGACTTGAAAACATGGCTTGGTTTTTTTTTACTGAATGCAACTATAAACAAGTCACACAGCACCTTGCTAATATTTGTTTTTAATGTGCAGCTATAAAAAAAACTTATTGGGACAAACATAAAATTACGTTTAAAGCCAAGGTAATTAGAGGTGCTTTTTTTTTTCTTTTTTTGGTTGTTGACAATTTTATAAGTTTAAGATTTTGATCCAGTGACCTTTAGATTTTTTCTTTTAAATGAGATCCATTAAGTATTTTTAAATATGTCTAGGCCTATAGAAAAGAAATATAAGCAAAGATTAGGATACCAGTTCCAAACTTTAACCTCTAAGAACATGAGCCATCAAACTACTGAGTTTGAGAAAAGCCATGAAACAGAAATAACTGCACAATTCACATTTAGCAAAGCAACCCGTCTGAATTACTGTGTGAAGGAAAATGTACGGCATTTTTAAAAAGATTTTCATCAGTTTTACAAGGGGGGAAATATCAACAATTATTTGACAGACTACTTTTATACAGAAGGACTAGGAGGCTTCATCATTCAGACAACCAATTCAATGCATATACATTTCAAGCCGAGAAAAAGAGGGTAAATGGAGAGCAGTCCACAGCTAGGCACTCCAGAGAATGCAGGTAGGGATACAACAGATGCCAGGGCTGAATAAGGAGTTGCATTTGCAGGTGAACTGACAAGTGACAGTATTCCCCAGATTAAGCCACACAGCAAGCCTGCAGAAAAACCTTGGTATCGATAGTGGTGATTGTTAGAATGCGGGTCAAGGTACAACAAAGACAGTTCAAAATACAGTGCCCTAAGAGAAGTTGGGAATTTATTTTTTCCCCTCAATGCTGCCCAGAGGGATCAGAGCATCTTGGGGTAAGTGGTTTTGTTGGAAGGGCAGACAGAAGTGGGTGGCTTTTATTTTGTTGTTCCACCTTCTGTTCAGGTGTTGCTCTCCTCCTTGTGACTGATGGTGGTTCCTTCCCACTAGACTCTGGTCCAGGCCTCAGAAGCTCGGAAAGAAAAAGTAGAGGGCAATCAACCTCTTTTTTAAGGACATTCTCCAGAAACTTCATGCATCACACTGGCTAGACACAAAGGAACTGGGAAATATCATTCCAACGTGGACCATCTAGACTCAAGGGTTTTCCTGCTCAGAGAAAGAATGGACAATAAGCTTCAACTAGCATTCTCTTCTGTATCCTGAAGGATGATAAGCTTCAGAATGTGTATTCAAGTGTGTATATGTATGTGTGTACAAGTTCATGCCATGCATGGATATGCTTAAGAATTATAGGAACTTACAAGTAAAGCAATATTACTTGCTAATATTACTGTTAAGATAGACCAAGCAGGGGCTGGAGTTGTAATTCAGCAGTACAGCACTTGCCTCGTACATGTGAGGCACTGTGTTTGATTCCCAGCACCACATATAAATAAGCAAATAAAATAAAGGTCCATCCACAACTAAAAAAAAAATATTAAAAAAAAGAAAAAGATAGACCAAGAATAGACTTGATCAAAGATAAGTAAGTTTGATACTGGCTCTATCCCTAATAAGATGTGTGGGTCTTCATAGCATTTATTTCTCACTGTAAAATGTAAATAGCTCTTACATTATAAACTATTAAAAGGGGAAATTAAATTATGCATATTTTAGTATAATAAAGAATTTCTGAGTTTTGTTCCCAATTCTGGGCAGAAAGTTTCTAAAATCCTTGCAATTTCCAAAGGAATAGGAGTAGAGTCTTTATAGACCTGAGTCCCTCTGATTACACCTGAGTTTATGGTAATGAAATAAAGAAGACCTCAGATGGGAGATGGTTTCCAGAAAGGCCAACCATGTGATTAAAGCACTGGGATGTCATAAAGCAAGGGCACTGGAGATTGAGTTCAATTCTGTGTCCATGATTTGGTATGCAATGAAACCCCAGTTAAAACTATGGATATGAAAGCTCAGTCGATCTTCTTGGTTGGTGGGCACACCAATGTGCCAAGAAAGTGACATATTCTGATTCCACAGGGAGAAGGCACAGAGCTCTACATTTGAAATAATATTTAACTATTATCCTACAGTCATTCTCATCAATGAGTTTTATAAGTGTTTCCCTCAACTTGTGGCTCTCCCAAGGCTAGGAAAAGGAAACCGAATTGACAAGTGTTCCTAACAATTTAGTGAAGAAAAGCTAGTACCACGAGCGGGCCTTCCCTCAGCTGAGCAACCAAGATGACCTTCAATAGCCCCTGATGTCTCTCCACATAAATGCTCCTTACAAAGCTCTGGAGCTGACGAGTCCCTCAGAGTCTGGAGTCACCAGAGGAGGTGCAGTTTAACTAGCGAGGACCTCGTGCTCATATGATGGAAGGTGAGATCCTAACTCACAGTCATCTTGCCTCGATGGTCAAGATATGTGCATTACAGCAAAGGAAGATAACCAAGATTAAGGTAAGACAATTATAGAGAAGGTTTAAAACATGCAGGTGTGCTATAAAAAAAGTGGGATTTGCAATTTGCAGAACTGTGTTCTAATCTCGTCGGCCACTAGTCAACTATGATTTAAGACAGTTTTTCATTTCTCTGAATTTCAGCTTTCTTCTTACATAAAATGGAATACTAATGAATCAACTGTGAAGTTGTTGGTAGGGAATACTGAGATGAGACTTGTAGAGTAACTGTAGCACCTGGACCATGGAAGATGACTGAATGCATGTGGATTCCCGTCCTTCTTCCCTTCTTCAGGGGGCCGTGGTGAAAGGGAACTCCTTGTACTTGCTAACTATTTAAAAAGCCCAGTGAGGAAAGCTTTCTAGTATCAGATTACCAGTTATTCTTTTCCTGAAAGGCAAGTCTTAGGTTACAGTTTAACTGTAAACATCTCCAAATACTGCAGGCAGAAAGATCAAGGAGATTTGCAGTTCCTAGAAGGATTCATGACATCCCACAAAAGTTCATATTTCAGGGCTGATCTACTGGATGATGGAATTCTGTCATCAAGGGTTTACTTTCTCCATGTGGCTTCTTAGAAGATAACCTGACCTTCACAGTTTATTCCTCAAAATTTGTCCCTTTGCACAAATAGTATGTTTTACCACTTTGATATTAAGACAATATTTCTAGTCAGCATTTGCCACAAGGCTGGACTATTTCACTATGAAAAATCTTTTTCTTTTTTAAAAAATGTAGTCAAGTGTTTTTCATTCTTCCTCTTCTCTCCTGTCTTCCTGGTGTTAAAGTCCTACATGCCAAGATTGCCAAGGTAGAAGTGACTGCAATGTTCAAGGTTATTTTTAACAAATAGTTATTTGTAAGGTGTCAAATGGAGGTAGAATTATGGACCCTTCAGAGGAATGTGCTTTTATGTCTTATATGATCTACAAGTTGCTGAGCATAAAAACATCACTAGACTAATACTGACCAACCAATAAGTATGTATTTATAACTAAGGATGTTTGCAAATATTAACAACAAAAATATTTTTTTAGTGTTTCCCCTTCATAAAAAAGTTACAGATAAACTAAAGAATTAGTTAAATTAATTATGGAACTATAAATAACAAATCACTATTTAACCAGTAAAAAATGAAGTTTTAGAATTATATTTATTAACATATTAGCAATCTGCATGAGCAAAAAAGTCTAAAATTACATATTGTGCAATCTCATTTTTGTAAAAAGTAAAATTGCATGTTTCTGTATTGTATGTATACTATGAAGATGCCAAAAGAATAGGCACTGGAAGACAAGGGACAGAATCACTGTGTGGTTTTATTTTATTTTTTTTCTGTAATATAGCTTCAGTTATTCTATCAAGAAATGCAGCTTGCGCACATTTTAAAAATTTTTGGTTAAATAATTATTTTCTGATAAACTCATTTCACTGTGAAAAGAAAGTTCCAGAATAGGCAGAATATTAGAAGAGGCAAAGTATTTAGGAGCAAACCTCCACTAAACACAGGATGTTGGCATCCTGTTGCACATCTAGCCTCTGTGCAACATAACTGTGGACAAGCCACAATTATGTTTTTTGTATATCAGTTTTTCCACATGGAACAGCACAATGATGTCCCACACCTCAATGTGATATCACCCACATTGGGTGCCTACCTCTTACATGTTCTGGATCATAGGAAAAATACACTGTCAGCACTCTGGATTTCCACTAGAGATATGAGCTATGGGGTTTTTGGAGTATTTATTCAGTATTTCTATTTATTTTTGCTATTATTAGATTATGTTCTGGAAATTTTTCCATGCATCATGGAGAGAGGCTTCTCTGTAAGAAATACTAAATTGGTAATCATTTCCATCAGGGGCAGAAAAGATGTTTTGCTTTTGCTTCCCTATAAAGATTGAATATATTTTTATGAGTATATTGCTCAGTGTTGCAGTGCAGGTTTTACTAAAGCAAAATTTTACAAATAATATGGTTTCTGATCATAGAGCTGGGTAATTCAGTGAAAGGGAAATTAAGAGTTAATAATGGTTATTTAAACAATGTGCAGGCTATTGAATAGAAAATAGAGAAATATCATAAAGTTGTGCAGGTTGACCCTGGGCTTTTATAGAGTCTAACTTCTACACAATATTCTATGGTTCATACTCTTGAATCTTTGCAATTTCTAATGATATAGAAAACTGTTCACCTAATCATCTAATATAAAAGGGTGATTGCTATCCATTGTTTATTCAGATTAATAAATCTGACACTGAGCATTTAAAACTGAATAAATTGCAATGGTAATAAGCTTAAAATGTTTTTTTTTTGGGGGGGGGATTCTCTTTCTGATTGTTTCTGTGCATGCACACTTCTACATCTGGCAGGAAACTGGAAATCTTATTCTGAGGTTACAGATGATCATTGTCAGGTGCCTAATTATAATTCATTTTCAATTTCAATTTTACTATTCATTAAAGAAGGTATCCTTGACTTGACATTCAGTGCAAGAAACGCTCAAAAAGAAAATGTGATACACAATCCTCCTGAAAAGCCACCGCCTGGTTCCTTTATATACTTTGCTCACGGTAGCTATAGTAACCATCATTTAAGACACAAACACACGAAATCAAAGTCCTAGACTGATGAGACAGCTCTCAAATGGCTTTGTTCCTAAGATTTTCTCTTCCTCCTCTCGCATCATATTTCACCCCAAAGCCTCAAGGGACTAACTCACAGTTTGGGGGTGGGCAAACCAATGTCCACAGGGACAAAGAGGACCAGAGTGGGCTGGAGACAGAACGCATTAGGGACACCTGCCTGTTCAGAGAAAATAAAATGCTGATGTCCAATGTGGCTAAGGAGACTCAGCTCCTTCTATGTCCTGCTGGGAAAGAAAGAGGCTGGCCTGCAACAGCTGTTGCATTGTGTGAGCTTGCCAGCCCCCTCTAGGAGCAGAGATGGGGTCAGGCCCTGCGTTGCCTGGTCACAAACTCACCGTAACCTTGCTTGGGCCGGGGGTGGGGTGGGAGTATGGCTTCCACTTCGAGACTGAAAAAGGACAGATGATTTTTCAAGTGTTGATTTCGAAGCAAAGAAAGAAGAGGGGAGCAAGGTAGGAGAGGGAGAATAAGCTAGAATCAATACTCTAAACATGGAAAACAAAATGGGAGTGGTGATTTTTAAAAAACATTTTAGCTCATTTGATTGATTTTTATAGAAGATATATGCAATGTGTTCAAATAGATAAGTGATAAATGGAAACAATTCCATTTAGGCACTTATATTTTCCACAAAAAGGGATGCTCACAATTGTATCCTAGACCAGCTTAAAATGCTAAAAGGATGCTCTTCTAGCATTCCAGTAATTGAGAATAAGTGGGTCACTTTGCAAGCAAGGGAAATTACAGATGCCAAAATATCCCTTTGGAAGACAATATATGACATTACACTGAGGGGCATATTACCTTGGCTGGAATATTTTTACACACATATAGCCTTAACTGAATGACTAATAATTTCCAATAATTTATTTAAAGAAAGTGTAATATTTTGGTTGGCAAATGTGCCCAGAGGAAGTATTATAATACTTGCTTTTAACACAGTTCCTTTCTTTTATATAGTCAGAATGCTTTATGGTGGATTAAATCCACAAATTGAAAAGAGAATGAATATACCTGAGCATTCATGAATTACTCTGTCAAAAGAATACTCTTTTAAGAAGCACAAAAGTAAAACCCGTCTCATGCCTGGGGGAAAGGTTAAATGATTAATGACTTGAGAAATTTAGTATACATAAGGTAATAATTCATTAATCAGATGTGGAGAAAATGTGTACTATTGCTTTGCTAACAAAGATCTTAATTGTAACCTAGCCTTGTACCTGCCCAAATTAGGTGGGACTTAAATCTGGGGATAAAATATATTTTAAAAAGAATGACCTATACACAAAGGCTCCTGGGATCAATAAATATCTTTGGACACGTTTCCTGACACTGCCAAGTGTAGAAATGACTTGGATGAAAAAGTTCTAGAACTTTCCTGCATGTCTCAAGTGTTGCATATCACTTTTACTTCTGCAAAGCTCATTTACTAGTTAAGTTCCATAGTTGGTGCCCATGTAAGGCACAGAGAAAGTGAGGCACAGGGAAGGTGAGGGAATACAGAGTCTCACCCTGTTCACCTTATCTATCAGTTTAATATTACACTCGAAGAATAACAGCAGCAGTGAAAGAGGTACAGCTGTTGGAACTGCTTTTTTATTTCAGTCAATTGGTAGATGAGTGTAATGTGAGTTCTTAATGCAAAGGGACAGATGCCATTTAATGCAGCTTTTAGGAAAAGAGGGGTACATCTCATTGATTGCTACAGCTCAGAGTCATGGTGAGAAATACAAAGTTGACATTTATAAGGCATTATACCCCAAGCAATTGGGATATTCGCTGGGGTGGAAACAGAATCAAATCAGGGTTTTTAGCTAAAAGAGACTTTGTAAGGCTGCTTGCTTGGCTCTTTTGAGGACCTTAGTCCAAAAGTAGGGCAGCATTCTACATAAAGAATATACAGGTTCGTTTTGTGTAGGCAGGAGGGATTTGCTCGGTACCTGTTAGGGTACCCAAAATCCCACCAAAGTATACATAAGGTAATAATTCATTAATCAGATGTGGAGAAAATGCATACCATTGCTTTGCTCACTAAGATCTTAATTGTAACCTAGCCTTGTACCTGCCCAGATTAAGTGGGACCTAAATCTGGGGATTAAAATGTATTTTTAAAAAGTATGACCCATACACAAATGGAGTGGCTTGGTACCTGTTCGGGTACCCCAAATCCTCCCAAAGTGAACACCCTACCTACCTAGATCCTCCCAAGATGCCCCAAAATGAGACTCAGGGTCTAGAGAGACCTAATTTTAAAACATAACTGTGTGATCTTGGGCAAATGGCTTAGTCTCTATGAGCGTCAACTTTTCACCTATAAACCATTCTTCCGAGACATGATTCTAAGTATATAAACTATCTACTCATCACAGTGTCAGGGATCTATTGGACTTTCTTTTTCCTCTCTCAACCCCAGTCCCCTGTCATTTACTTCTCTACTGTAAATCTGCATGATGACAACACGAAGGCCATTCTTTTGCTTATCAATACATTCTCTTGCTGAATATTTTATCAGTTGCCAAGATTTTCTTTCAATCTTCACACAATTGAAAAAGAACCACCAAAACAAAACAAAACAAAAAACCTAGAATGACAGAGTTATTTTGAGGATAAAAAATAAGTAATGTTTATAAAGTGCATATTGGAAGTGGACATTCATGCATTCGTTCTTTTTACAAATACTCTCTGGACAAAAATATATGTGACTGTGGCATATGTAGAACTGGGTGCACAGAAAACGCCACACTTGGGAGCCTATCTTCAAGCAGTTCACAATCTATTTAGGATGCTTCAGGGATATGCAAAAGTATTGGCGCAGGGTTGACTAACAAAACTACTTTCAAAAAATAGATAATGTTGCAGTGGTGCACACCTGTAATCCCAGGAGGTTGAGGCAGAAGAATCACAAGTTCAAGGCCAGCTCAGCAACTTAGCAGGATCCTGTCTCAAAATAACAAATAAAAAGGGCAAGGGAATGTAGCTTAGTGGTTGAGCGCCCCTGGGTTCAATCCCTGGTACCAAAACAATAATAAGAGGAAGAAGAAGAAGAAAGAGGTGAAGGAGGAAGAGGAAGAGGAGGAGGAGGAGGAGGAGGAGGAGGAGGAGGAGGAGGAACACTTGAGTTCACTGTAGAAAAGAAAGACGAGCCAACCAATTGGGATCAAGGAGAGTGGAGAGAGTATGCTTAATGAGAAGTGGGAAGGGAAGAGGTGACAGAAAATTCAACATACCTAGAGTTTCCAATGCACTTTCCAGTTCCTAGCAGTTCAAACATGATTGTCACCTCTGAGAAAAGCTCCTAACATGAAAGAGTGAGCCCCACACTGAAAAACAAATAGACAAGCAAATAATACAATTTTGAGGAAATGAAACAAGGTAATGAAAATATTTTTAAAATTATTATAATATCATGAGCCTAGGGAAGATATCATACTAATGAAACAAAAACATAACATTGCAAAAAATTAGAGAACAACCAAAAAAGCTTTTAGAAATTAAAATATTAAGAAAAAAAAGAGAGTTGTGATGTAGAGAAAAGGCAAAGGTGATAAAATAATAAACTAAAATAACCTTTAAGATGGACAAAACTGAAGCCTATTACTATGATACAGATTTTTATTTCTCCTTGAAGGTCTGAGACGGAAATTATTTCAAATACCCACAACAACTAACAGTGAGATATTTGATGATACCCTATGGAAAAGTGGAACTGAAAAAAAATGGAAAATTTGATTCCTCAATCTAGAGAGGAAAACTGTTGTTTCCCTGGCCTGTGAGGGCTAATGGTGCACATTATCTTATTAACATAAAGTGGTGACACTGCACTCATAGTGATGCACGTACTTAAGAATAAGTTTTGAAAGAGAAGAAAATCATGACACATACAAACACAAACACACTTGAAAACTGCATTCAACTAATTAATGAGGGAACCAATAAGATATTATAATTGGTTCAGTAGACAATTCAAAGAACCACACTGTTATAGTGAGGTAAGGAATGCTGAATTGGCTTTGAAGAACAAAACTGAGAAAGTGGAGTAATTTGCTTTGCTCTGTGACACCCGAATCTGAATGGAGTGTTCGAATTTTATTATTATTTGCACTCTGATTCTTTTCAATCATGTGGTCTTCTATATTTATTTTTAAATTTGTTATTACCTCTGTGTTAGTCGGATCTCTCGAGAGAAAGAGAATCAATAAGATACACACAGAGGTCGCCGGCGTGGGACCTGGACCTGCCGGGACGCGGCGCCGAGTCGTCCGCGGCGCCCGCGCCGAGTGGCCCCCGCCGCTCGAGCGGCCCCGAGGTCCCTGGGCGGCTGAGTGTGGTTTCGCCGCCGCCGCCAGGCCCGCACCACCGGAGCCCCGCGGAGCCGCTGCCTGGGACGGAGCCCAGGCCTGTGATTGAAAACATCAAGTCATGAGCCAAGGTGGAGGGAATCCATCACGACTTCAGCGGGAGCAGTAAGGCTGCAGCCCCAGGTGCACGGCTCTATCGGCCCCATCTCCTTCTCTCCGCCTCTCCGCCTTGCTTCTCCCCAGCTGTCTCTCCTCCCAAGCTCAGTCTCTAAATCTAGATTTCAATTTCTTTCCCCCACCCCGCCCACTCTCCCACGTGTCCGGTACCCGGGCCCCGAGGTGCCGCCTCCCCTCCCCCAACCCGCACCCCCTCTCCGGGGTCCCGAAGGCCGCTGCCGCCGCCGCTGCTGCCGCCGCCTCCCACAGAGCACCATAGAGCAGACTCTTCACCACGCGAATGAGCTGCCGAATTAAATGAAACAGCTGATAAGATGAGAGACAATTTAAAATCCAAGTGAACCGAGAACACGCACTGAGCCCTGATTCGCTGAATTCAAACTCCCGGTCACCTGCTTCCCGCAGACAAACAGCGATGACTCAGCATTAATCCATCCGGCTGAAACAACTGGTCAGCCCTTCTCATCATACGAAGGTAAATGCCTACCGAGTCTTCATAAGTAGTGGCCACAGGATTGAAACGGGGCTTGAGAGAGAAGGACCCACCCGTTGCATTGGTAGCCCAGCAAAGGGAAACAACGTCATCAGACTGCTGTGGAGGAGATAACTTCGTTGAAACCAACAGCTACAGGTGTGTGATCCCACAGCCTTCCCTCTCCACACATCGGGAAAACCTTAAGGGCCACTCCCAGCTCTCCCGTAAGGGCCCCTCCCAGCTCTCCCACGAGTGCTACAGCCAGCCCGAGGGAATCAGAGGTGCTGCGGGTCCCGCGGCGCGGATCTACCGCTCCCACCAGGGCTGACTGCTGAGGTCTCTTGCACCAGCTACGGGGAAGTGGATACCGGAGGGCAAGTAAAATCCGCTGAGGACTCTCAGCCCCAAGCTCTACAAACTTAGGGTCTGAGGGAATGGCAAACTGGAAGAGTGTGCCCAGTCGTTCATGAAAACAGGGCTCCCGGGAGCAGCAGACCTGGCGTGTAGCCAGTATTGTGGTGAGCGGGACCCGTGAGAGGGGCCTGGCTAGAGGAAAAGTGGGAAGTGACTAGACACAAGAGGAGGCCCTAGACACTCAGGATTGGAGACTCGCCCAGTCTGGGAGGAGCTGCTGCACAGTGCTTGGTTCCCGCGTATCGACAGGAGAAACTTGGCCTGGTGGACAAAGTGCCACCTACTGGAAGAGAAGTTAATCAAACTCTAAGACGGCATTTATTAGGTTTTTTTTTTTTCCTTTTTCTTTTCTCTCTCTTTTTTTTTTTTTTTTTTTGATTTGGGTTTTTCTTTCAGTTGCATTTTTTTCTTTCCTGTTGTTTAATTAATTTTTTTTTACAAAATATTTTTTTAAAAATTTTTTTTCTACTAATTTTAATTTAAATTTCTTTTAATGATTATTAGTATTTTTTAAATTATTATTATTTTTTTAATTATTATTATTTTTTTAAATTTTTTTTTCTTTTTTAGTTCCTATTTTTTTCTTCTTTAGTCTTTTCATTTCTCTTATCCCCCCTTTCCTTGAATTCTACCTGCCTACTCTCATTCTCTTTAGTGACTTCACCCCTTCCCTTCAAATACCTTTCCTCCCAAACATCAAATTAATTTATAGGAGTAAACAGTAACCCAGCAGTCAAACAGAACAAGAAGTAACATGAGCAGCTTCAAAAAACAAGGAAGAAAAGGACTACAAACAATGCAGGACAGCCTAAATATTCAGGAGGACCTAGAGTCATCAGAAAAATGGTCATATAAAGAACTCAAGGAACACCTTAGACAGATGGAATGGAACCTTAAGGAGGATACAAGACAGCAAATTCAAGCAGCGAAAGAACACATTGAGAATGAATTTCATAAACAGATAAAAGAAGAAGTTAAGCATCACTATCAGGAGATAGAAATTATAAAAAATAATCAAACAATAATTCTAGAAATGAAGGAAACGATAAACCAAATTAAAAACTCAATTGAGAGTATCACTAACAGAGTGGAGCAAGTAGAAACCAGAACGTCAGATAATGAAGACAAAATATACCATCTTGAAAAGAGTCTAGCCAACTCAGAAAGGCTGGTAAAAAATCACGAGACAAACATCCAAGAGTTATGGGATAACATGAAGAAACCAAACTTACGAGTCATCGGGATAGAAGAAGGTACAGAGATTCAAACCAAGGGAATGAGTAACCTGCTGGATGAAATAATTACAGAAAACTTTCCAGAAATAAAAAAGGAAACAGATATACAAATTGAAGATGCATACAGGACACCAAGCACACAAATTCACAGTAGACCAACGCCAAGACACATTGTTATGAAGATATCCAATATACAGAACAAAGAGAAAATATTAAAAGCTACAAGAGAAAGGAGACAGATTACATTTAGGGGTAAACCAATACGGTTAACAACAGATTTTTCATCACAGACACTGAAAGCAAGAAGGTCATGGAACAATGTATTTCAAACACTGAAAGACAATGGATGCCAACCAAGAATCCTGTATCCAGCAAAATTAAGCTTCAGGTATGACAACTAAATAAACATCTTTCATGATAAACAAAAGTTAAAAGAATTTGCAGCCAGAAAACCAGCATTGCAAAGCATTTTGAGCAAAACACTACACGAAGAAGAAATGAAAAACAATAACCAAAACCATCAGTGGGAAGTGCCTCAGTAAAGACTGAGGGCAAGAGGAAAGACAATCATGGTGAAACAAACTAAAATTTTTTTTTAAAAAAAAAAAAGGATAAACAATCAATCATGGATGGAAGTTCAAACCATATATCAATAGTAACTCTGAATGTTAATGGCTTAAACTCTCCAATAAAGCGACATAGGCTGGTATCATGGATTAAAAAAACAAATCCAACAATATGCTGCCTCCAGGAGACACATCTGATTGGAAAAGACATACACAGGCTAAAGGTGAAAGGATGGGAAAAAATATACCACGCACACGGTCCTCGCAAGCAAGCAGGGGTGGCCATCCTCATATCAAATAAAATTGACTTCAAGACTAAGTTAATCAAAAGGTATAAAGAAGGTCATTATATACTGTTAAAAGGAACCATTCACCAACAAGACATAACAATTATCAATATTTATGCACCAAATAATGGTGCTGCAACATTCATAAAACAAATTCGTCTCAAATTCAAGAATCAAATAGACCACAACACAATAATTATGGGAGACTTCAACACACCTGTCTCACCATTGGACAGATCCTCCAAACAAAAGTTGAATAAAGAAACTATAGATCTCAATAACACAATCAATAACCTAGACTTAACTGACTTATATAGAATATATCAACCATCATCAAATGGCTATACTTTTTTCTCAGCAGCACATGGATCCTTCTCAAAAATAGACCATATATTATGCCATAGGGCAACCCTCAGTAAATATAAAGGGGTGGAGATAATACCATGCATTTTATCTGATCATAATGGAATGAAACTGGAAATCAATGATAAAAGAAGGAAGGAAAAATCCTACATCACATGGAAAATGAACAATATATTACTGAATGATCAATGGGTTACAGAAGACATAAAGGAGGAAATCAAAAAATTCTTAGAGATAAACGAAAATACAGACACAACATATCGGAATCTATGGGACACAATGAAAGCAGTTTTAAGAGGAAAATTCATCGCCTGGTGGTCATTCCTCAAAAAAAGAAGAAACCAACAAATAAATGAGCTCACACTCCAACTCAAAGCCCTAGAAAAGGAAGAGCAAAACAACAGCAAATGTAGCAGAAGGCAAGAAATAATTAAAATCAGAGCAGAAATCAATGAAATTGAAACAAAAGAAACTATTGAAAAAATTAACAAAACTAAAAGTTGGTTCTTCGAAAAAATAAATAAGATCGACAGACCTTTAGCCATGCTAACGAAGAGAAGAAGAGAGAGAACTCAAATTACTAGCATACGGGATGAAAAAGGCAATATCACAACAGATGCTACAGAAATACAGAAGACAATTAGAAATTATTTTGAAAACCTATATTCCAATAAAATAGAGGATAGTGAAGACATCGATAAATTTCTTAAGTCATATGATTTGCCCAGACTGAGTCAGGAGGATACACACAATCTGAACAGACCAATATCAATGGATGAAATTGAAGAAACCATCAAAAGACTACCAACCAAGAAAAGTCCAGGACCGGATGGGTATACAGCGGAGTTTTACAAAACCTTCAAAGAAGAATTAAAACCAATACTTTTCAAGTTATTTCAGGAAATAGAAAAAGAGGGAGCTCTTCCAAATTCATTCTATGAGGCCAACATCACCCTGATTCCGAAACCAGACAAAGACACCTCAAAGAAAGAAAACTACAGACCAATATCTCTAATGAACCTAGATGCAAAAATCCTCAATAAAATTCTGGCGAATCGAATACAAAAACACATCAAAAAAATAGTGCACCATGATCAAGTAGGATTCATCCCTGGGATGCAAGGATGGTTCAACATACGGAAATCAATAAATGTTATTCACCACATCAATAGACTTAAAGATAAGAACCATATGATCATCTCGATAGATGCAGAGAAAGCATTCGACAAAGTACAGCATCCCTTTATGTTCAAAACATTAGAAAAACTAGGGATAACAGGAACTTACCTTAACATTGTAAAAGCTATCTATGCTAAGCCTCAGGCTAGCATTATTCTGAATGGACAAAAGTTGAAGGCATTCCCTCTAAAATCCGGAACAAGACAGGGATGCCCTTTATCTCCACTTCTATTCAATATAGTTCTCGAAACACTGGCCAGAGCAATTAGACAGACGAAAGAAATTAAAGGCATAAAAATTGGAAAAGAAGAACTTAAATTATCACTATTTGCAGATGACATGATTCTATACCTAGAAGACCCAAAAGGGTCTACAAAGAAACTACTAGAACTAATAAATGAATTCAGCAAAGTGGCAGGATATAAAATCAACACGCATAAATCAAAGGCATTTCTGTATATCAGCGACAAAACTTCTGAAATGGAAATGAGGAGAAACACTCCATTCACAATATCCTCAAAAAAAATAAAATACTTGGGAATCAACCTAACAAAAGAGGTGAAAGATTTATACAATGAAAACTACAGAACCCTAAAGAGAGAAGTAGAAGAAGATCTTAGAAGATGGAAAAGTATACCCTGTTCATGGATAGGCAGAACTAACATCATCAAAATGGCGATATTACCAAAAGTTCTCTATAGATTTAATGCAATGCCAATCAAAATCCCAACGGCATTTCTTGTAGAAATAGATAAAGCAATCATGAAATTCATATGGAAAAATAAAAGACCCAGAATAGCAAAAGCAATTCTAAGCAGAAAGTGTGAATCAGGCGGTATAGCAATACCAGATTTCAAACTATATTACAGAGCAATAGTGACAAAAACAGCATGGTACTGGTACCAAAACAGACGGGTGGACCAATGGTATAAAATAGAGGACACAGAGACTAATCCACAAAGTTACAACTATCTTATATTTGATAAGGGGGCTATAAGCATGCAATGGAGGAAGGATAGCATCTTCAACAAATGGTGTTGGGAAAACTGGAAATCCATATGCAACAAAATGAAACTGAATCCCTTTCTCTCGCCATGCACAAAAGTTAACTCAAAATGGATCAAGGAGCTTGATATCAAACCAGAAACTCTGCGTCTGATAGAAGAAAAAGTTGGCTCCGATCTACAGATTGTGGGGTCGGGCTCCAAATTCCTTAATAGGACACCCATAGCACAAGAGTTAACAACTAGAATCAACAAATGGGACTTAATTAAACTTAAAAGTTTTTTCTCAGCAAGAGAAACAATAAGAGAGGTAAATAGGGAGCCTACATCCTGGGAACAAATCTTTACTCCTCACACCTCAGATAGAGCCCTAATATCCAGAGTATACAAAGAACTCAAAAAATTAGACAATAAGATAACAAATAACCCAATCAACAAATGGGCCAAGGACCTGAACAGACTCTTCTCAGAGGAGGATATACAATCAATCAACAAGTACATGAAAAAATGCTCTCCATCTCTAGCAGTCAGAGAAATGCAAATCAAAACCACACTAAGATACCATCTCACCCCAGTAAGATTGGCAGCCACTATGAAGTCAAACAACAACAAGTGCTGGCGAGGATGTGGAGAAAAGGGTACACTTGTACATTGCTGGTGGGACTGCAAATTGGTGCGGCCAATTTGGAAAGCAGTTTGGAGATTCCTGGGAAAGCTGGGAATGGAACCACCATTTGACCCAGCTATTGCCCTTCTCGGACTATTCCCTGAAGACCTTAAAAAAGCATGCTACAGGGATACTGCCACATCGATGTTCATAGCAGCACAATTCACAATAGCTAGACTGTGGAACCAACCCAGATGCCCTTCAATAGATGAATGGATAAAAAAAATGTGGCATCTATACACAATGGAGTACTATGCAGCAATAAAAAATGACAAAATCATAGAATTTTCAGGGAAATGGATGGCACTAGAGCAGATTATGCTTAGTGAAGCTAGCCAATCCCTAAAAAACAAATACCAAATGTCTTCTTTGATATAATGAGAGCAACTATGAACAGAGTAGGGAGGAAGAGCAGGAAGAAAAGAATAACTTTAAACAGAGACATGAGGTGGGAGGGGAAGGGAGAGAAAAGGGAAATTGCATGGAAATGGAGGGAGACCCTCATTGCTATACAAAATTACATATAAGAGGTTGTGAGGGGAATGGGAAAATAAACAAGGAGAGAAATGAACTACAGTAGATGGGGTAGAGAGAGAAGTTGGGAGGGGAGGGGAGGGGGGATAGTAGGGGATAGGAAAGGTAGCAGAATACAACAATTACTAATAGGGCATTATGTAAAATTGTGGATGTGTAACCGACGTGATTCTACAATCTGCATTTGGGGTAAAATTGGGGGTTCATAACCCACTTCAATCTAATATATGAAATATGATATGTCAAGAGCTTTGTAATGTTGTGAACAACCAATAAAAAATTAAAAAAAAAAAGATACACACAGACACAAACTCAGAGAAAATTTATTAAAAGGTAGTAGTTCACATAATTATGAAAGATGAGAAATTCCACAATCTGTGGTTGTACACCGGAGGCCCAGGAGAGCCAGTGATGTAGTTCAAGTTCAAATCCAAAGGTCTGAGAACTAGACAAACCTAAGTGTAAGTTCTAGTCTGAGTCCAGGAGACCAATGTCGCAGTTCAAAAACTGTGAGGCAGAGAGAGAGAACTCTCCCATAACAAATCTTTTGTTCTATTCAGGCATCCAATGGATTAGAAAAGGCCTACCCACCTGGGGAGTGCATTCTGCTTTACAAAGTTAAACAATTCAAGTGTTAAATGTCATCCAGAAATACCCTCACAGACTCACCCATAATATGTTTAACCAAACATCTGGATACCCCAAGTTTCAGTTAACATATAAAATTAATTAACATATCCCTTTTAACTAGATAAATCACTGCATATTATTTTCGCAAGCACCTACAATCCCATTTTAACTGAATAATCAAATATCCTCTGACAACTTTCTGGTTTTTGCTTTCCCCAAAGTGAGGGAGTTTGTCCCTTAATAAAACTGTCAATTGGGTAAATTCTTATTCAGCAACTTCTTGCTGAATTCTAATTTAAGGAATTTCCTTTCAAGGATCCAAAATCCAGAAAGTGCACATCCAATTCCCCAAAGCAACTCTTGAGCCAGAAAAAAAAAATGCTGAAGATACTTCCATCCATTAACTCACCCATCAAAACCCATTTATTGGTGCCTGCAGATGTAGCTCAGTGATAGAGAGCTCTGGGTTCTATTTCCAGTAACACAAACAACAACAATCCCTCCCTCCAAAAAGACTGTGTCTCCTTCCCTAGAAGTAATGTTACCTTTTTACAAACTATTTCATATAAATGAATTAATTATAGCCTTTTCCCAGATGTTTACATTTTAAGAGAAGACGGCATTAAGATACATTTAAATGTTGAATATATATTGAGTGCTGTTTAGTGTAAAGAATAATGCTCTACTCCATCATCAAACATGGCCAATTCCTACACTCAAGAACCTTGCTTCCTATTGGATTTTATGTGCCATAGTAACATTATATATAACTTCTCAACGTTGTGTGCAGTTGACCTTCAACAAGGGTGCCAATTCAAGTATAGTCTTTTCAATAAATGGTACTGGGATGACAGGATATTCATGTGCAACATAATAACCCCTATTTCACACCATACATCAAAAATTAACTGAAAGTAATAGAGACCTAAAGGTAAGTACTAAAACTATAAGACTTTTAGAAGAAGGCATAGGAACAAATCTTCATTACTTTATGTTATAGATTAAATTATGTTCCCCTTAAAATTTAATAGGTTGAAGCTCTACTTTACACTGTGCTCACATTTGGAGATAAGGCCTTTAAAAAGTAACTGAGGTTACATGATATCATAGGGTGGGGCCACATCTGATAAGATTAGTGGGGTTTATTATTTATTTATTTATTTTTGGTCCTGTAGATGGACAGCACGCCTTTATTATTTGCTTAGTTTTATGCGTGCTAAGGATTAAACCCAGTGCTCACTCTTGCTAGGTAAGCACTCTGCCACTGAGCTACAGCCCCAGCCCTAGATTAGTGGTTTTATAAGAGGAAGAGATATCTCTTCATGCATGTACACACCCGGAGGAAAGGTCTTTGAGGACACAGTGAGAAGGCAGCCACCTAAAAGCTGAAAGAGAGGCCTTTTCAGATGCCACTTGTGTTGGCAACTTGATCTTGGACTTCTAGCCCTCAGAGCTAGAAGGGAAAATAAACTTCTGTGTTGAAGCCACTCAGTCTATAGATTTTCATTATGGCAGCCCAAGCAGACTAATATCCTTCGGTAAGCAATGGTTTCTCAGATAAAACACCAAAAGCACAAGTAACCAGAGTGAACTATCTCTAGGTAGTCCTAGATAGGAAGAATAGTATGGGTCAAACCACAGAGGAGACTGTGCAACCAATTTTGACTTCATCAAAATTGAACATCTTTGTGCTTCGAAGGACATAATCAAGAAAGTAAAAGTACCAGCCCACACAATGGGAGTAAATATTTGCAAGTCATCTAAAGCTGAGAGGGAGTTTATTAGTCAAGATACATAAAGAACTCTTAAATAGACATTTTTTTTTCCAAATAAGACATATGAATAACCAATAAGCACATGGGAAGATGCTTAACCTTCTTAGGTCATTAGGAAAATACGAATCAAACCCACTTGAATCAAATGTATGAAATATGATACGTCAAGAGTTATGTAATGTTTTGAACAACTAATAATAAAAATTTTAAAAATGATATAAAAGGAAAAAAATGAAAATACAAATCAAAACCATAATGAGATGCCTTATCATGCAAACTAGAATAGCTATAATTTTAAAAATAAATAATACCAACTGTTGGGCAGGACATGGAAGTATCGGAACCTTTATGCACTGCTGGTAAGAATACCAATGGGCATAGACACTTTGAAAAATAGTTTGGCAGTTCTCAAAAACTTAAACACAGAGGTACTATATGATCCTGAAATTCCACCGCTAGGTATGTACCCAGAATAATTGCAAACATATGTCTACACAAAAACTTGTATAAAAGGGTTTATGCCAGTATTGTTCATAATAGTAAAAAAATGGAAATGACCCAAATGTCCATTAACTGATGAATGGATAAACATTCATCAGTTAATGGACACATGAAGTGTTGATACATGCTACAAAATAAACGAACCTTGAAAACATTATACTGGGGCTGGGGTTGTGGCTCAGCGGTAGAGTGCTTGCCTAGCATGTGCGAGGCCCTGGGTTTTATCCTCAGCACCACATAAAAATAAATAAATAAAATAAAAAAGGTATTATGTCCAACTACAACTAAAAAATAAATAATAAAAAAATTATACCTAGTGGGAAAAAAAGGCAGCCACAAAACATTTTATATGATTATTTATGTGAAAGGTTCAGAATAGGGAAAGTGTATTAGTGGTTGCTTATGGACTAAGGGGAACAGAAAGTGGGAAGTGGCTGCTAATTGGTACAGTATTTCTTCTAGGGTGAATGTCCTAGAATTAGGTTGTGGTGATAGTTGCATAACTCTAGGAATATACTAAATGCCACTTTACATGTGTGAATTTTAATGCATGTGAAATATATCTCAATAAATACATGCACACCTACAAAATGACATTTGATCAAATTTGATCAACGTATTAAAGAGTCAAGTTTTACATAAGGAAAGGTAAAAGGGTTTTTCAACAATAGGAAAAAGTATAGGCAAAAGCAAGGCCCTGCAAACAATGTGGTGTCTGGGAAATAAATGGCCAGTGCATACCTGGAAGGAGGTTAGTGGGAAATGAGACTGGAAAATGAAACGAGGATCTGAATCAGCCAGTCTCAGCAGGAAAGAGAAAGAGCATTCAAAAGGGGGTAATTTTAAAAGATGTAATGCAGAGATTATCTATAGAGGTGTGAGCAGATTTAGCGAAACCCAGGCAGGATGATGAGGCTTGCATGGGTCCAGCTACATGGAGAAGGCGTTGTGAGCCTTTGGTCTGATAGTCAAATGGAGGGGGAAATGACCAGAACTTAGTGAATATTGTAACCCTAGGGCTATCTGGACTTCAGGTAAAGAAACTCCACTGCAAAATCTGGAGGAAAGAAGCCAGGGAAAATATACTATGACATTCTCTTTTACCCTCAGTCTCTCACTGGTCTGCCCAGAAGGCATAGCGCCCAGAACCTGTTGATGTAGTGCAAAGAGTGCCTCCTGCAGCCAAGAACTGGGCAGCTGTGTGAAGAGTGAGTCTGAAGAGAAATAGCTCAGGGCCTGAGCATAAAAGACTTGTGTGTCTTGCCAAGAAGTCTGGACTTTGTCCTGTAGACAGGAGGAAACCATAAAAGGGGTTTAAGCTGGGAAGTGACTGCAATGTGATGGCTTGGAGGGAGAAAGCCTAAACTATGGGTTCTCAAAGTATGTCCCCAGAACAGCAGCATCTGTAGTACCTGGGAACTTGTCAGAAATGCAAATTCTTGTATGTCATTATGGACCTACTGAATCAGAAATTATGGGGCTGGGACCTGACAATCTCTGTTGTAACAGATCCCTTCAGGTGATTCTGATGTGCCCTAAAGTTGGAGAATATTATCCCCTGAAGGACATGCTCAGTAGGATTACTGAAAAGACAAATCACACTTATTGGAATATGGCTTGACCTAAACAGAGCCACCACTTAACACTGAACAGGATAGCAGTGAGGAATTTCTGGAAGCCACCGTTCATCTAGACAGTCTTACTGATTGGGGACTTGAAGGTGGGGGAATACCACAGGCCCAAACCTTTACCTTACTGGTTAGGATTTCCAGGAGTCCAAAGGGAAGGAAGTATAATAATCCAATATATCAGGATGGTAAATTTCAGTCATTGAATAAATTGATATTCGTTGAACGAGCCCACTTTCTTCCCTTTGGACGGAAGCAAGTATGTGTGAAATATTGTTTGTTCTGTAAAGGAAGTAGACAGATTCTTGCAAATGTAATCATATTTGAAAACAAGCTAAGTGTTCAAAATTAAGAAATTGGCTAAATAAATGACATTACAGCCTCAAATATAATATTAGGTAGCATTAGGATTGATGATTCATAAGAATAATTAATGTCATTTAAATTTTTTTTATTAAAATTCATTTTTTATTGGTCGTTCACAACATTACAAAGCTCTTGACATATCATATCATTTAAATTTTTAAAATTATACTGGTATGCTCTATACGATTTTATAATTGTGAAAAGTTGCATGGACATTTTATTTTCATAGATATAACCTGAAGGGATACACTTTAAAATATTAGTAATTCTTATCCCTATGTGGTAAAATTATAAAGGTTTAACTTTATGCTTTTAATTTATTTGCATTTTAACAAATTTTTATAATGAATATGGTTTTGAGCTAAGAAACATACATTATTTAAAGTAAAAGAGAAGGCAGAAAATGTGATGGGAATTTATTAATATTTGAATACCTAAAACTAAAAAAAGAATGTATAAATATAACAAAGTTGCCATAAACCAAGTTAAAAGAAATATAAAGCTGGGAAGATATTTGTAAGTTATATGACAGTGGATAAATAAGACAAAGAATACCCCAATATAAAGTGGATAAAGTCATTAACTATGATTTGTAAAAGAGGAAATATGAATGCACTTTAAATAAAGAAAAAATATTTAGTGTCGGGTGCAGTGATATATGCCTATAATCCCAGCAACTTGGGCAGCTGAGGCAGGAGGATTGCAAATTCAAGGTCAGCCTGGGCAACTTAGTGAGACCCCCATCTCAAAATAAAATTTAAAAAAGGGATAGGGATAGAGTACCATGGATTTACTCCCCAGTACCTCCTCTCCCAAGAAAAGAAAGAAAAAATACTTAACCTTTCCAGTAATCAAAGAAATAAAAAGAACAATGTGTATTCTTTTACCTCTCTGATTAGTTTGTAATAATATATTAAAGAGAATTGAATTTTATGAGAATGTGGAAAGTGAATTATTTTATCATGGTTTTGACATGAGTAAATACAGTTACAATATTTGGGGATGGAAATTTCAAAATATATTTTGAAAGCCTATGCCTTTGACCTGGGAGGAATTATTTCTAAGAATATAATCAGATAATTGTACATATGTTTAGCCAATAAAAACTGAGAAGATACCTAACCTCACTACAAATCTGAGAAACTCAAAATAAAATAATGTGCTATCTTTCACCTAGGAAGCTGACAAAATTTTTAAGTTTTCAAATGCCAAGCATTGGCAAGATTCTGAAAATAAAGATATATATTGCTGGTGGAAAACTAAATTGGTATACATGCTTTGGAAAATAAATTTGACACATCTATTAAAAAACTTACCATGTTACTCTACCACCCAATAGTTCTATCTTTGAATGTCTCATCCACAAAGAGAAATCTATAAGCATGCATATTTACATCTTTGTAATAGACAAAGGACACAGGGCCAGGGAAAAGAATGACAGCCCTATATTTCCATAGGTAGGGAGCATTTCAATAAGAGATGGCAAAGTCATAACATAACGGCATGAATTGCTTATGGATAACTGAATGGGAATGAATCTCAAAAACATTGCTGAGTGAGAAAAGCAAACTGCAGAATGATATAGGCATTTTGTTTGTTTATTTAAAATACAATTCACCTCCCAAGAAGATAAATGTAAAGAACTTTTACCATAGCTTTATTTAAAGGAGGAGGAGGAAAGGAAAAAGAGAAGAAGAAAATTTTAAACAACTTAAGAGCTGATGATGGCATAACACACATACATGAAGTATAACTTTCTCTTCTTGTGGTTTACATGATGTGGTGTTACACTGTTTTTCATATATGAACATAGGAAAGTTATGTCCAAATCATTCTATTGTCTTTCCTATTACCATCCCCTCTCCCTTCCCCTGATTCCCTCTGTCCAGTTCCTTGAACCTCCTCTTCCTCCTCCCTATTGCCTATTGTGAGTCAGCATCTGCATATCAGAGAGAACACTTGGCCTTTGGTGTTTGGGGATTGGCTTATTTCACTTAGCATGGATCTCTAGTTCCGTCCATTTACCGGCAAATGCCACAATTTCATTCTTCTTTTTGGCTGAGTAATATTTCATTTTGTATATATACCACATTTTTTTTTCATTCTTCTATTGAGGGGCACCTAAGTTGGTTCCATAGCTTAGTTATTGTGAATTGAACTGCTATGAATATTGATGTAGCTGCATCACTATAGTATGCTGATTTTAAGTCCTTTGGGTATATGCCAAGAAGTGAGATATCTGGGTCAAATGGTGGTTCCATTTCAAGTTTTCTGAGGAATCTCCATACCAATCTGTAGTCCCATCAGCAATGTATGAGTGTATCTTTTCCCCCACATCCTCGCCAACACTTATTGTTACTTGTATTCTTGATAAATGCCATTCTAACTAGAGTAAGATGAAATCTCAGTGTAGTTTTAATTTGCATTTCTCTAATTGCTAAAGATGTTGAACATTTTTTTCATATATTTGTGACCATTTGTATTTCTTCTTTTGTGAAGCGTTTGTTCCTTTGCCCATTTATTGATATTTTTTTGAGGGGGTTGTTAAGTTGTTGGTGTTAAGTTTTTTGAGTTACTTACATATCTTGGGTATTAATGCACTATCTGAGGTGCAGGTGGCAAAGCTTTTCTCCCATTCTATGAGCTCTCTCTTCATGCTTTTGATTCTTTTCTTTTCTATGAAGATGCTTTTTAGTTTGATATCATCCTATTCTTGATTTTACTCTTGTGCTTTAGGATTCTGGTTGAGGAAGTCAGTTCCCAGGCTGACACGATGAAGATTTGGGTCTACTTTTTCTTCTAGTAGGCACAAGGTCTCTGATCTAATGCCCAGGTCCTTGATTCACTTTGAGTTGAGTTTTGTCTAGGGTGAGAGATAGGTATCTAATTTCATTTTATCACATATATATTTCCAGTTTTCCCAATACCATTGTTGAAGAGGGTATCTTTTCTCCAAAGTATGTTTATGGTGCCTTTGTCTAATATGAGATAACTGTATTTTTGTGGGTTTGTCTCTGTGTCTTCTATTCTGAACCATTGGTCTTCATGTCTATTTTGGTGCCAATACTATACCAAAGAAAAACAATTCTTAAAATTTCCAAAAGGAGAGGGTTAATTAAATTATGATATGCCACAGGAAAAACTAACATTAAAAACAATATAGAAGGCTGGGGTTTGTGGTTCAGTGGTAGAGTGCTTACCTAGCCCACGTGAGGCCCTGGGTTCAATCCTCAGCACCACGTAAAAATGAAGTAAAGATATTGTGCTCATCTACAACTAAAAAATAAATAAATATTTTTAAAAAATATAGAGGCAGTTATTTTTTAAAACTTACAATGAAGTTTTAAAAATTTATCAAAATAAAAAGGCAGATGCAAACAAACTTTAAGTTAGGAATTCATTTTTGTGAAAAAGAAGGAAGCATTTGAGTGACAGGTCTGTGGGTATCTTTCTTTTTGTTTATCTGTATTTTTCTAACTAATCATTAAAAATCCTTACTTATTAAAAAATAAAGTTGGACAATTCTAGACAGAATACAAAAGTCAGTGGCAAACCTAGTACCACCACAGGTGACAATTATTTCATTTAGTTTCTGAACATCCCTCACCTTCTTTTTAAAATCTGCCTATCAGCTTGCCCCCCTCCCCCAAGGCATTCAGAATTTCATACGGCAAAGGGAAACCCTCTGAATGGGCAAAAAGGATCTGAAACACAACCAATTGCACACTGAAATACAGGTGAAGACAGAGCCATGAGCTCCATGCCTAGGGACCTGGGTTCCAGTCCCCACCAGTATTTCTGAACTGTAGAGAGGGCAGCTTCCTGCCTCAGAACCTGCTGGAGTGCTTGCTAAAAATGGAGCTCCATACCATGCCTGACTCTGACAATAATATGAACCTCTATGCACACTCAAATCTGAAAAATCTTTGCCAGAGACTAATCATTCAACTACTGTGATTTTTCGGAAACTTGGATCCCTTATCAAAGTGCTAGTCTTTTTTTTTTTTTTTTAACATCTATTTTCCAGTTGTAGTTGGACACAATATCTTTATTTTATTTATTTATTTTTATGTGGTGCTGAGGGTCCAACTCAGTGCCTTGCACATGCTAAGCGAGCGGGGGAACTGCTGAGCCACAACCCCAGCCCCAAAGTGCTAGTCTTAACAAATCTCTGATCATGGTGGATTATGGAGCCCTTAAGATTGCTTTGAAAAGTGCAAAACCAGAGACACAAAAACTATTGTTATCAGTTATACTCCTTCTGAGGCAGTACATTTGCATCTTAAAAAGGACCAGAGAAAGAAGGAAATGCTTCCAGAGTGAATTATCTCTAGGTAGTCCTAGATAGGAAAGAGAGTATGAGCCAGGGAATTCCTCTCGGTTCAAACCACAGAAGAGACTGTGCAAGAAGCCAGACCCAGGCCCGCAGATGGGTGATGAGTATGCAAGAAGATAAATCAAACTCCCTAGAATGCGGGGAATGCCTCTGATCCATCACAAGGAATGTCTGCTTTTGACAAAGGAAACTCTTCAGTCCCTTGGTACCTCAGATGATAACAAGCATTGCTTAACTGCTCCTTTGAAAACTTTAAAATTTAAAGAAACTATTGCTTTCCTGTCCCAAATCAATTTCTGACTATAGGAAGTGAAACAGAGCAAAAAAAGAAGAACCTCATCCTCAATAGATATGAGCTACAGTGAGTGATACACACACAGCATCCTCTGAAGTGGAAAGTTCTAGACTTGCACTGCCCCTTGTGGTAGCCACTGGCTACTGATGGTTATTGAGCCTTTGAAATGAAGCTAGTCTGAATTGAGATGTGCTGCAAGGGTAAAGGACACACAGAGGGGCTACGGTTGTAGCTCAGTTGTAGAGCACTTGCCTATCATGGGTGAGGCACTGGGTTCAATTCTCAGCACTGCATATAAATAAATGAATAAAATAAAGGCCCATCAACAACAAAAAACTTTTTTAAGAAAAAAAAAGTTCCATTAATCCTAAAAAGACACAGAGTTTGAAGACATGAAAATGATTGTAAATTATCTAGTTAATAATTTTTAAGTTGATTATGTTAAAATGATTTTTATGTATCTGGTTAAATAAAATATATTATTCAAATTGATTTATTTTGTTTCTTTGTAATTTCTTTTCAAATTAAATTGATTTACTTTAGTTGTATTCACTTTAAAACAAAATCAATTTAAGAATGGGTAGACTACAAAGATTTGCTGAGTTTAGACAAATATGTGTTCTAATCCTAGTTATTTTAAAAATATGAAACTGATTCATAAAATTAGATATATTAATGGGTTACCATGTGATGTTTTGATATACAGATGCATTGAGTAATGTTTAAATCAGGTTAACCATATCTACCTTCTCAAACATATTTTTTTTTAAAAGAGAGAGTGAGAGAGAGGGGGACAGAGAGAGAGAATTTTAACATTTATTTATTTTTTCTTAGTTCTCGGGGGACACAACATCTTTGTTTGTATGTAGTGCTGAGGTTCGAATCCTGGGCGCACGCACGCTAAGCGAGCGCACTACCACTTGAGCCACATCCCCAGCCCTCTCAAACATCTTGTATTTCCTTATGGGGAAAACATCAATATCTTTCTTCTGACTTTTTTGAAATACATAGTTTGTAATCATTATCTATAGCCACCCTGCTGTGCAATAGCACTCTTCCTCCTAACTGTAACTTAGTACGCATTGATCAACTTTTCCCATCCCCCACCTGTCTTTCTCTATACTTTCAAAATATGACTATTAGAAAAGCTTAAAGTACAAAGTTGGTGGCTCATATGGTATTTCTACCTGACAGTGGTGCTCTAAGAATAAAAAGTAAACAGGTGCTGCCTAGCAAAGTCTTAAGTGACAAGTAGTCACTCCACTGTCCTTCAGCCCAGTTCAAACAAAAGGAGATTTTTCTCCCTTACTGTGGTGAAGTTCACTGTGATGAAATGAGAGTTGCAATATTGTTTTTTTATCTTTTTAGTCTCTTCATTCCTCAAGGTTGCATTCTGATTTGCAAAGCTACTCACTTGCCATGAATGAAAGATACTGATTGTCTGTGCATCTTCCAAGGATCAGTTACTGAACTTTCATGACCCTCAATGATCACCATATTGGTTATACCTAATGGTTATTCATCAGTGTTTTTGGCTTTTCATGACACGAGCAACTATCACTACTGATGAGCATCTATTATTAACGAGTAAAGACTGACCTGGAAATGATAACTCTGAACATTAGTGCTAAATGCAATCCAAGAATCTAACAACACCTGTGTTGTTGAAAACTTGCGGGGGTTGGGGTAAGTATATATTTAACAAGGAAATAAAGGGGCATTGAGACCTGAGTTGTAATTAGAATATACATGCAGCAATCACAGCAGCAAGACCTGGGTCTAGGAAGAGAATACCTGGGCACCAATAATTTCACACGTTAGTATGGCTTTTTAGAGTTGAGTAAATCATGTCTCCTAAACTTGGCAAAGAAGAATCTGTTGTGACACTGTGTTGTTTAATTACAAATTGAGCCCTTCTTACAAAATTATAGTTTGTGCATGTATACATTAATTTTTAATGTACCCCGGCACATAGTGCACCTATACACAACACGCACACACACGCACACATGCACACACACTTCACCTCACACCATTCCCCTTTTAGGGCTGGAAGCTCCATATTTCCCATAAGAATCCCTCTTGGGAAATATGGAGATTTTCAAGTATAAATCTAAATAAGGATCATTAAAGGATTGCAATGTCTAAGCTTGAGACATCTGTGTTTCTGAGGCTGCTTGTACCAGTGGGCAATTATCAAAACAAGGATTAACTAAAATCCAGCTTTGACAAGTTTGGGAAAATCTGTGGGTTGAAGGGAGGAATTTTTGAAAATTGAGAATACATTTTGAAGGATTAAGCAATTCACTAAATGTGTGCTCCTAAGGGACTTTTCTCATCTCTCCCAATACTCTTTTTCTCCCAAACTCTTACTCTATTTTGTGTTATAGTTGCTTCATAAGTTAGAACATGATTATATTTCAATCACATACAATTACACAAACACGATTATATTTCAACAATTGAACACACTCCATATAGTCAAAAAATAAAATGCCACAGTAAAGCATACAGAGAAAAGCATGATGTTTGCTTTGCAGTGCCTAAAAAAAAGTTAATACACTTAATCATAAAAGAGCTCTTAGAAATCAGTAATGAAGATGTTAACATTATAAGGGAAGTGAAAAAAATAAAAAAAAAGAACCAGGAAAATGAAATAGCACAAATGACTAATAAGGTTTTATGAAGATGATCTAGCTCAACCTTTATACATGATCGTGGGGTTTTAAATTTCAAAACATATTGCCAATTGGAGATAATTTTTATTTGTAAATTTTCTAAAAATTCAAGTGTTTCTGGAATATTAGAGTTTGCCATTCACACATTTGTGTAAAATTCATTCATTAACGTCTGAGATGAGCGGTGGTGGGGAGATGGATGGGTAGGCCGCGATCTAGTGGATGAGTGAACAAGGAATTTTTGGAAGTTGGAGCACTTCAGGAGTTCAGATGGAGCTGTAGAGTTGCCACGTGGAGAATGCAGAGTTCCAGGAGGGATTAGGTCCTGGTGAGAGTTGCTGGGGACAGCAGGCAAAGGTGAGGTGGCAAAAATGAGCACAAATCTCACTGCTTCCGATTTCCTGGGGGCACTTCCATTGGCTAAGGAGAGGGCAAAGCTGTGTCCATATTGCTTTGAGGCTTCTGGTTCCTGCAGGGACTGCTCCTGTCTACACCATTCAGACCCTAGGGTAGCCAGAGCAATGCTATGACTCAATTCTGTTCTGTGATGCATTTGCTTTTTAAGTTGAGCATGGGGATTTGATCATCATTTATAACACTGATCTTTTCTTAAGAGAAAAGAAATATTCAATAATGCCACAGGAAACGGGTCAACGTGAACTTTTGAGACCAAATTAATCCTAAGATAGAAACAATAGACAGATTGATTGATAGAGTTTAGTCCTCCTAATAGGCTCATGCTCTAATAAAGTTTTTTTTTTAAAACTCTTGAGACGATTAACCTATGGTCCCAGAATAAACAATAGTCCTTTATATGAAAACATTTTGTGTCACATACACATACAAAAAACAAAACCTTCACTTTGTCTGCCTCATTCTTTTGCAGACTCATGAAAAAGTTTTTAAGGACAGCATGTGAGGTCCCATTCTAAGCTGCTGTGTGGTCACGCAACTGAGTTCTAGTGCAGTTATTCTGGAATTCTCTCTGCATTCCTTCAGATACCTACAACAGCCCCAGGCTGACATCCTTATTCTTTCTGGTTGGAAACCACTATCCCCTGCTAACATATCACCAAGTGTTTCTTTCTTATTGGAGACAAAATGCTCAGTTTCTTAACCCAGGAAGGAAATGGGCTCTTCTTAGCTCATAATCTAATGCCATCCTTACTCCTGACCACAATGAGTAGGATGACACATGCTTGAGAGCACCATTTCTAAACTCTAACAGCAAAATGAAGTCAGGAGGGAAACACACACACACACACACACACAGCATTACACAGCAGTTAGAGGAGGCCTATTCTTGTCGTTGCAAATGCAAGGAATAGACATGCCAGGAAATGTTTTAACATCTAGATCTGTGAGGGAAGCCCTAATTTGTAGCATATGCCGATTTCGGTGTTGTAAATACCCTCACCATGACCAATATTGAACAACCAATGTGGTGTCACTGAATGTGGAGTTGGGAAGAGATGTAACAACATAACATTCCACTTCCACCATTTCAGATTCAGAAGGAACCTCGAGACCACAGATAATTGCAAAATGTAGTAACAAGGAGCAGGTGATGAGCTTTGAATATTTATCATCTTTGTTTTCAATATATGCTGACTGTGTTTAACTACTGGTCCACAAAACTCCTGAAATCTGCCAATCAATCTTTTCGAGGCAGTATCATAGGAGCCCAGTAAATCATCTGCCTTGAGCAGGAGGGAGACTCTACCTGCACATGAAGTAGGAATGTTCATTGAGAAAAGGCTTCCTGAACTGATGACCCTAGGGATCTGCCACTAGGGAACTGCAAGCACAATCAAACTTTCTTAAAATTCTATATTCATCACTGAGCCATCTGTGTTTTCTTCGGACCTTCCCATCCCAGTGTTGACCTTGCTCAAAGCTACCTGATTCACAAATATTAGTGGGCTTATAGCCAGAGGTGGTGCAGCTTCAAGTGTAGTAACTTAAATGCAAAAGTCAAGAGGGAGATGACCTTGATATTTCACTGTTTCACATGTGTAAAAAGTAATGGGTTATATTTGGCTTGCTTTAACTATGTTTAGATTTAAATGAGTATAATTTTCTAAAACAATAACATAAATCCTAGAGAAGAAAACCTGTCACTTGCAGGAAAGTAGAGCCAGAATAAAGCATTCCAATATCTCCCCTTCCCCTGTAACTGGGTGGCTAGTCTTCTGACAATATAAAATATTATTTTAGGAGTTTGAGACACAGGGAGAAAGTACAGACAGCCCGAGAGAAAAAGGTTACAATCACAGTTTGGTGAAGAGAAAATACTCTCACAAAGATAATATGCCATGACATATTGTACTGAAGTGTGGCTTTCCATGAGAAATCCCACATCAGAAGGTTCTCATGTAATACAGGGCCAAAGTCTTCCCTAATCTTCAAATCCAGTGCCCAAGTGCTAGCACAACCTGCTGTGAAACAAGGCTCTTATACAAATCCTACACATTGTAATATTTCTGCCACAAAGATGAATGTATCTGCCAGGATAATTCCCAGAAAAAAATTGTTACGAAAACTAAAAAAGTAAACAAGATTTTTTTACTTCACTGAATGCCCAGCTCATCTTTAACTTGTATACAAAGTTTTACCACATAGGGACTGCCCATTTTAGGGTTAAAGAGCCCATGCTGAGATTAGATGTTTAAAAAAAAAAGAATATGAAAATTGTATGATACCCCAGTGGGGGATATTTTGAAAGCTAACTTGGGATGATTTACTAAAATGTACAACCAGGGATTTTTTTTTTTTTTTTTTTTTTTTTTTTACCAATGGAAGGTGGGTAAAGACTCCATCTGAGAATTCCTGATCAAGATTGGCAGGACTGGGTACCTGGAGGCAGGATCTCAGTCTTCATATCCCAAAATCATCTACTTTGAGACTTCCACATAATTCAGGAAACAGTATTATCTGCTTGTTTTATTATTGAAAAGTTTTAGCTGGCTATTTTCAATTTTGAGACCCTATCTTTATTTCCTTATCAAATGTTTAACTGCTCCAACATCTATGTAAAACATTGGTGCTGTCATCAGGAAATCCAGCTTTCTCTTATTTGGGTTTAAAGAGTGCTATAGGTTTAATTGTCCCCTTTCCCCCAGATCCACATGTTGCAGTCCTAACTTCCAGGATCCCAGAGTATGAGCTTATTTTGAAATACAGTCTTCACAAAGGTAGTCAAGTCCAAGTAAGGCCATTAAAAGTGGATTCTACTTCAATACAACTAGAGTCTTTATAAAAATGGTAGATTTAGCCACAGACACAGATACAATAGAGAGAAAATGATCTGATGAGATACTGGAAGCTGATGACCACAAATAAGCCAAGGAGAGTGGCCCAGAGCACATCCTTTCTTCATAGCCCTCAAAAGAAAACACTCTTCTGAAGTTAAAATGCAACTTCTGGCCCCCAGAACTGTGAGATAATAGCATTCAGGGGTGCACTGTTACAGCAGCCATAGCAAACTAATACACCTCGCATGTCCTAGAAGGCCATATGATTATAGATGACACATGGTGCTTCCCTTTTCCTTTGGACACTATTGAACATTATTCCTACTGGATAGTTCCTTCAACCACCCCTTTAACATTAAGATTCGTCCCAAACAATTTAAATCACTTTCGGGGCATGATTCAATTCTCTCAGAGAATGCCAGAACTATGTGGGTTAATAGGACACATCAACCAAAACATCTGTGTTGAGAGCCACAGCCAGTCGGAATGGCCCCTGGCATTTTTGCCAGAAGTAATGGTTGAGAGGCGAGCCATTAAGATGATGATATTAAGTTAAGCTGTCTATAATTGCTGTGACTGGATGATGCTGGATTGAAACAGGCTGTGTATTCAATTGTATATTAGACCTTTACTGTCCGGTAATAGGGTGGCTCTTGCTGCCTTGGGCGCCAGCTACTTTAGAGTTCCTATTGAGTTTTCTTGGTTCCGAGAGTGAGTGGTGGCACAGCCAGGTGGAGGGTGTGGTGTTCCTGAGGGCCGAGTGGGTGGCGTTCGGGGAGTGTTCCGGGGAGTGTGCATGGAGTGCTGTTGGAGTTCAGGCAATAAAGTTTCCTGTTTGAACATACAAGTGCTTTGTGGCGGCTCAGTGATTTGTGCGCAGCCAGACTGCGGCACATCTGTAAATAATATAATGAATATCTAGGCAATTTGGCAATTAATTTAAAATTAAAAGTATTTTTTATCCTTCTACCCTGTAATTCTACTTCTAAAGACATAATTATGGATGGTCACAAAAATTGAACTAGGATGTACATGAGAATTATTGATAATGCCAAAAAAATTAGATCTGACTTGTTCTATGATGCATAAGTGATTTTTTAAAAAAATGGTTACCTTCACATAATAAAATACTGTATAGGCATTAAAATACTGATGATGTCAAAAACTTCAAAGAAAGACAGTGGGGTGAAATGTTTCTCACTGATTTGTAGAATTATGGATGATTTTTAAAGCTTTAAGTCATAGTATTTTCTAACTTCTGTAGAACAAACAAAAATAACTGCTACAATTAGGGAAACTAAAAATCTCAGGTTCCAGGTATCAGAGTACATAAAATTGTGTGTGTGTGTGTATGCAGTCTTTATTTCAAATATTTGTTTAAATACCATTGTTATTCCTCATGACAAGGGAAAAGATGATCATCCCCTGTAGAAACTTAGGCAATATGCACAGAACTTTCGAGAACAGAAACAACCCTACAGTGTTGACCAGAGAATGGAGTGATTAATTCTCAAGGATGGATAGCAGGGGCTGTTGGTAAACTATGTCTAACAGGCCAGCCCATTGTTTTTGTAAATAAAACTTTATTGGAACACAGCCATGCTTATTTCTTTATTATAATATCATTGTATCAGATATATTTCTCTTTGATGGGTGTTTAATAGTATTCATTTGGGTTTTTATATTTCTCTGATGACTAAAGAATTTGAGCACCTTTTTATATTTATTGAACTTCTGAGGGGGGGGCGGAGAAGGAATGTGGAGTCTTTTCAAGATTTCTGACCATTTATTTTTCTGTTAGGTTAATCTGTCGTTGTAATGGTGGCCAGCAATTTATAGTATGATCTGGCTTAAAATGGTAGGTTTTCCTTTATTTTTCTCTTCATATATTTTTTTTTTCTCTCTCTCTTTGGAATTTGACTTGGGAAAGATGGTGGGGAAAGTGGGTTTCAATACGAATGGTATCTAAAAATTCACAAGTGAAAGAATACAAAGCAGTATTGACAACAGAATGTAACTCAAATGACATGAGTGCTCTATACCTGTGATATCCAATATGGTAGCTGCCAATGTCTTGGCTGGGCACAGAATCACGAGCCACCACACACCTTGTAGATTCAAACAGCAATTCTTTACTCCCGAACTCACACCGGCCTCTACACACGTTCTGGGGAAATCCCAGTTCTGCTGCCGCTCAATTCACCTACTCCACGAGGCTTTTTCCCAAAAACTTTCTGAATCTCACGAGAACTCAACAGGAACTCAGGCAGCAGGAACGCCCTATTCCCAGCAGCAATAATCTTCAACCTGGAACTTCCCTAAAACCCATATTGTCTTAAACTGGGAACACCCTAAACTTGTCTAAAACCAGGAACGCCTTAAACCCAAGGAGCTGGATACTTCCTCAAACTGCAGGATACACCCTAAATCTGGATCCACCCTCGTCCTTGAGCAGGGTCACCTTTCTCAAACACATGCAATGTCAACAGCAAAATTCCAAGGCAAGTCCATTTAACATGGGGTACGCTGGCAAGGAAATTTCGATGCGTCATTCCTACTTGGCAATGGCCCTCAGCATCTCCCCCCTTCTGATTAATTAAACAACAAGCAATGTGGCTTAAGGACCGTGCCTGGTAGGTTGTCCAATTCAACATATGGTTCTTACCCATCATGGGAAAACTGACCTTTAGGTGTTAGCCTCCTGTCTTAGGTTGATACCACTGCAATCAGATCAACCCGTCACTGACTACCGGTCCAGCACTCAGCCATGCTTGTGGATAGGCCTATGCACCAGTGTGGGGGGGGTAAGGTTTGGCCCCCAAATTTAGCCTTGGTGCCAGTTGGGGGGGGGTGAGGTTCTTTGCCTCACCTCTGTTGGCCCCCAAATTTTAGACCATCACTAGTAGAAGGGAGGAGGATACAGAAATGCCATGACACCAAGCCAATTGACGGCTCCTTTGTAAAAATTGTGTCACTGGTGACACCACCAGCAAAGATATGCCAGCACTACCACAATTCGCTGCACCAGACGATATTTCACAATGCATGCAACTGATGTATAGTCCAGGCAAGTTCTGCAGGCAGTTCAAATTGGAGGAGTCTATCAATATGTCCATTTCCTCCCAAAGTAAATCGAGTCCTTGATTGAGCATAACTTGTTGAGGTATATTCATTGATGCATCAGTTTATGCAGTTTACTGTGATAGCTATCATAGAAGCTGTAGTTTGGCTTTATCTCAGTCTTCACCGGCATTGGGATGGAGATGGGAATTCTGGCAATGATGCTAAAGAGACATTATCCTGAACAGAATTATTAAATATAATGAAAAGGAAAGGTGAAAGTAAACAAACAGATCTGTTAACCTCCTTTAAAAACAATCCTTAACAGCTGTTTACCTAATTTAAATTAGTAAACAAACAGATCTGTTAACCACCTTTAAAAACAATCCTTAACAGCTGTTTACCTAATTTAAATTAAACCATTTAAATCACGTGAATAAAAAAAAATTCGGATCCATTTTTTCATGAGCGCTCCTCATATATGAAATATGGACATACACACATACAGACATACAACACAAAACAGAAGTGTGCACACATAACATACAACACATAAGACAATAAAGGCCTTGTAGCTTTACCTAGGTGAAATCTCCATTGCAATGTTTAAAAACTCCAGTCAAAAAATAAAACTGATCAGAAAAACATTAACCTAGGTTTGTATGAGCTCAAAAATAAAATAGAACTTTATGATGTGGAAAAAATGCAATAATAAAATAGATATTGAAAAAAGCACCCTGGTTAATCACTGTCGCAGATGTAAGAATAGCCAAGCTGGAGCTCTGGATATCAGCCTTTATGGATTTGAGTCAAATCATCTTCTTTTTCTGTAGAAATTGCTTTAGTTAATCTCTCTGGAATCCAAATCGGCTGCTGTTCTCCCTGTGGAAAAACACAAATGGAACCCCGACTCCAGACAATCACTGGATCAGGACCTTTCCATTGTCCTGTTAGAATATCTTTCCAAAGTACCTTAGGCTTATGTACATTTTTTGGATATATATGTCTTTCCGCAGCACTAAATCCTGATGAATCAAAATTTAGAAAGTTTAGAGTAAAAAGGGTTATTTTAAGTTTATCTTTGGGAGATATATACCCCTTAAAGATCCTTTTAAAGTTAAGTCTTTCAAAAGCATTCTGCCTTAGTTTTTTAGAATTACTTTAGTCCTTAAAATTTTTTGATGTGGTTTTAAATCAATTTCTTTAAATTTTAACACCCTCATCTGAGACTTGTAATTTCTGCACCACCAAAAATTAAAATTGATGGGCTTTTAGAAAAAATTACTAATAATCTCCTTGTTCTTCTATTTTATCCAATATTTGACTTTAAACTTCTCTCTTTTACCTTTTTCTATCTTGAATGTCTGTATCTAATAGTTGTCTTAGTTTTTTGTATTTTTTATTTGAAATACCTTTATTTGACATTTTTAACCATTTTTTTTATCTTGTTTCTATCTTCTAGTTTTCTTCTAAGGTTTGTACATTCACCCTTAGTTGCTTTTTTCTCTCCTAGTTTTCTTTTGTTTCCTATTTTGTGGGTTTAAAATTCTTGTCTTTCTACATCTTTTTTATCTTCCTATATCTTTTTTATCTTTCTACATCTTCTCTCTTTTTTTTTACCTTTCTGTACTTCTGTTTTTAAAGTTTTCCACTTAAAATTTTTAATCTTCTTTATCTAAATATCTTTTATCTTATTATCTTCCCATTTTCATGGTTTTTTTTTTTCTCCCTCATGAAGGCATCTTAACCACCTTTAATTTAACCTTTTAAAGCCTATTGCAACTTATTTAGACATTTTACAACTATTTACTTTACCACACAAAGATTATCTCATCTCCCTCTTTTTGGTTTAATAAGTAATAGTTTGATGAGTAAAGCAATCTTTTTTCCGCCATTAAGGTATCTTGAGCACCTTCAATTTAACCTTTTAAAGCCTTCTAATTATCATCTATACTGTACTTTTAAATGTACTTTTTCACCACCTACAGCTTCACTCTTTTAAATGAGGCTTAGATTCTGTTTAAATCACTTTAATGTTAGTTTACATGGCTGCCCTTCAACCAAAGGCTTTTTTTTTTAAACTCCATTAAGAAGCTTTGTCTCAATCTGCCATGTACAAATACCTTTTTCTTCTTTCTTCCTTTCTCAAGCTTATAAAGTAAGTCTAGTTTTCTCAAAATCTTTTAAAATGGCATTTTACAACTTTTTACTTTAAAACAGAGATTATCTCATCTAGAAACATTTCTTTTTCCTTTAACCTTTTATTATTAAAATATATTTCCACATCTTGAATCTTTTTATATCTCTTTTTTAACCATTAACCCTTTTTATAAATTCACATTCTGAAACAACCCTTATAAAATTTCTGATTTAGACAAATTACTCCACTTTAATAAGATGAAATAATTTCATGTTTTTTATGGTACTATAATACTGTAATTGAAACCCAACTGAAACTTCTTATACTCTTTGTATATAAATTACACCTGATAGAATCTTTTTTTTTAAGAGTGAGAGGGGAGGGGGGAGGGAGGGAGGGAGGGAGAGAGAGAGAGAGAGAATTTTTAATATTTATTTATTTATTTATTTATTTTAGTTCTCGGCGGACACAACATCTTTGTTGGTATGTGGTGCTGAGGATCGAACCCGGGCCGCACGCATGCCAGGCGAGCACGCTACCGCTTGAGCCACATCCCCAGCCCACCTGATAGAATCTTAACACTTAGTAACCTTGTTTCAGCAAAGACACAGACCAAAGCAATATTAAACCTTTTTTTCCATTTACCAATTTATGAAAACACACATAATGTTTAAATATATTACCTTATGGAACTTAATAAGTAAAGAGTACTTGATTTTATATTTAGTGGTTGATATTTTAACACTTTAGCTTTGTAAATTAATCAGATGTCTGTAAAAACCAAGATCTTAGACAAATGTAGTAAACAGAACTAGCCATCTCTTTCTTGTTGAAGAAAACTCTCCTACAGGATACCATGATGGTCCCATTGATATACTTAATAACTCGTCTTTATAAAGCCATGGGCTACATTTTTGTACTGTATCAACATATGTCCTAGCTGTTCTTGGTCTTACTGGGGTGCCTCCTTCCTCTAACAATTTCTCTTCCTTGGAGGCGAACAACTTCAAACCTTGAGTCAACCATTTTCCCCAGTTTGCCTGAGAAAGTTCTAGGAACAGGCAACTTGAAACAAAAACAAAATAAATCAAAAAAGAACACATTGTTTTTTGAAATGGTCACCCATTTTTTTGCTCTCCTTCAGGAGCGAGCAAATTCACTTACCTCCAAGTTTCAGACGTTCCGCTTACGGACCACCAAATGCCGAAGTCTTGGCTGGGCACAAGATCACGAGCCACTCACAGCTTTGTAGATTCAAACAGCAATTCTTTATTCCTGAACTCACACCGGCCTCTACACACGTTCTGGGGAAATCCCAGTTCTGCTGCCGCTCAATTCACCTACTCCACGAGGCTTTTTTTCCAAAAACTTTCTGAATCTCACGAGAACTCAACAGGAACTCAGGCAGCAGGAACGCCCTATTCCCAGCAGCAATAATCTTCAACTTGGAACTTCCCTAAAACCCATATTGTCTTAAACTGGGAACGCCCTAAACTTGTCTAAAACCGGGAACGCCTTAAACCCAAGGAGCTGGATACTTCCTCAAACTGCAGGATACACCCTAAATCTGGATCCACCCTCGTCCTTGAGCAGGGTCACCTTTCTCAAACACACATGCAATGTCAACAGCAAAATTCCAAGGCAAGTCCATTTAACATGGGGTACACTGGCAAGGAAATTTCGATGCATCATTCCTACTTGGCAATGGCCCTCAGCAGGTAGCCGCTGGCCTCATGTGGTTACTGTGACTGTGGAACTGAGTTTTAACATTTTATTTAAATTTACAATTAATTTAAATTTATAATTAATTTAAATTAGGCAGCCTATTGCCAGTGGTTACAGAGTTAAACAGAGCAGGTCTCCTGGATAGGCTAAGGGTAAGCGAGTTTATGAAGATGCGCTAATGGGAAAGGAGAGGTTCTGAGACTAGTTGGGAGAAAGTTTTGAGTGGCTGGAGTTATTTTCACCTCCTTTTTACTGTGCCTTACTATTATAACTGTTCTTATATTTTTGGTTTCCATATGAATCTGTCTCCCTTGTCTTGTTTTTTAGGATTTCTGAGTTCTCAATTAAATCTGATGAAATAAATCTTTTCCAGGTGCCCTCCCAGAGACTCCATTGAATAGTCGGCACACATGCTACAAAGTTCTCTCCCTCAGGAAGAAGCCAGTCTTATCATAGAGACCCTGACAGATCTAACAGCTTTATTCAATATTCCATGAGGTCACTGCCAGGTTCACAAAGCTTCCTCCTCATCTGAGCCACCCATTTCATTATCTTTGTTATAGATCAGGCACTCAAAAACCTCCATAGGTGTCAGAATCAGCTGGGTAACTTCTTAAAACACAAATTATAGGAGTCATCCTTGAAGTTTCTCTTCTAGTTGCTCTGTGGATGAAGCCCAGGCATTTGCATTTATAATAAGTTCTCAGGATGCAAATATTGCTGTTCTGGGGAACCATATTTCAAGAACCACAGCTGTAGATAATTATGTAAGGGCTCATCACCCTAAGATAGGGCAATCAGCTTCTCTCAGGAATTTGAAATTTGGAGCAAAGAGTCAAAGAGACTGAGGGCTACTACAGAAGGTCTGAAAAACACCACTGCCCAAGGTCCCAGAGCTGGTGGGTTCTTATTCTTCATGAGCTTTGGTTGGAATAATCCTTTGAATAAATTCCTTCACTGCCCATAGAAAGTTTCTGTTGTGTACCACTAAAAGAACTTTAACTAAGACCTGAATATATCTTGTATCAACAAGAAAACAGCAGGGCTGAGGTTGTGGCTCAGTGGTAGAGCACTTGCCTAGCATGGGAAGGCACTGGGTTTGATTTTTCAGTACCACATATAAATAAATGAATAAAATAAAGATCCATCTACATCCAAAAAAATGTTTTAAAAAAAAAAGGAAACGGAAACCATTCAAAGTATTTAAAACAGACAACATAGTGCAGGAAATTGATCACAATGGCAACAGTACATCTGAGAAGCCAAACACACAATTTGAAGATTAGCAAAGCAGGAAGTTACCTCTATCCCTAGATTGGAGGGATAAAGGCAGAAGGTGGTGTTAGCAGAGGCTTCTGTGACCTAGAATAAGCTGGAACCATAATAGACTAGTCGAATCAGGAAAATGCTTCTGCTACTGCCAGAAGCAGTACCCAGGGCATCTCCGAAGAGTGGAAGAAATGCCCTAGCTTTACCCTTCCTTCTGCTTTTACTCTCTGGCAGTGCTTCTCCATGCCAGGAAGCTTGGGAATGGGCTTGCCATGATACTGAAGACAGCTGGGCATTACGGAAAGATAAGTTATGGTTAAGACAATTTATGAGATAAAGATATTAAAAGATAAGTTATAAAAACAAACTGTAGACCAACACTGTTCAACTCTGAATTTCTGATTTTTTTTTCTTCAAAGTTCATTTTGCCTACTTACAAACTAGAGGAAGAGTAAGATAATATGTGTATGCCATATAAATTCTAATAGTGTCTTGTTAAGAATAAGAATTTGGGGGACTAGGGATATAACTCAGTGGTAGAACATTTGCCTTGCATATGCAAGGACCTAGGTTGATCCCCAGCACCAGAAAAAAAAAAAGTATTTGAATAGGTTTTCATTAACTTTTTCCAGAATTAGGCCTTAAATTTCTGAGGTCATTTTCATGGAAAAATGGCAAATGACAACAAGAACTAAGATTTGTAGTTAGTTTGAAAAGTATTTTCACAAATCTCCTCTAATTTAATCATCAAAAGCCTTTTAAAGTAGGCATTATTCTTAACCCAATTTTATAAATAAGGACAGTGAAGCCCAGAGAGAATAAGCAACACATATAAGCAAAGTGAAATGGATCAAGATGGTAAAATGGCACAATTCCAGACATGTTCAGTATCCAACTTAATTGTTGCAAAACACCAAGCTATTGTGTGAAAATACATTTAAGGCTACAAATTGACTTTTCTCTCTATTGATGTTCCAATTCCTCCTTTAACTAAAACCTAATATCTAGAGAAAAATCTTATAACTGAGAGAGGTTATTTTGAAAGATGAGCCTTATTTTGAGAGATTGGCCAGGGTGCCTTTGCCCCTCCCCATTCCTGTATAGAGGTTCTATTCTCAACCGTCCGTTCCTAATTAACAGGCCATGATTATCAAATGTGGCAGGGCTTTTTATAAGATAATTCTAGAACAGCAGTAGTCATTTGAAAAGAAACCCTGTGGGCTTAGAATATAAATTAAGATAGAGTGGGTGTTTTCGATGGTTTATAAGACTACTCAATCACCTAGAATTAAATACATACACAATAAGTGTGTGAAAAAGTGTGTGTGTGTGTGTGTGTGTGTGTGTGTGTGTGTGTGTGAGAGAGAGAGAGAGAGAGAGAGAGAGAGAGAGAGAGAGAGATCCTGTGTGTCCCCGTAGAAGGTCTCAACTTGCTCTGGATCCAGTTCTGCAGACTGCATTTATGATGCTAAAGAGCCATCTTTGTTTCCCTTGGTTACCATGCAACAGTGAGCAGGGATCAGTTCAAATCCATCACCACTTAGAGGAAAACGTTTTCAAACACAATGCCTTCTATTTATATCTATTATCTATACTCATATATATTTTTTAGAAAGAAATCTCATATGCACATATCCATACACTTCTGTGCTCACAGTATGTTGTATGTGCTGTGCCCTTTATATGTGGGAATGAGCTATGTCACATGGTATACCCCTGTGATCTTAGTTGTTACAGAGAATGGAATTTTATTCCTCAGGCAGACCCTATCCTTTCCTTTCCTTCATTGCTGAAAACCAGGAGAATTTGCTGTAAGGTGATTTCTCCTATAAAATTACTCCTCAGAGTGTGTCCCAACAATACACTTTAAATCTAAAAGGATAAGTCCTACCTTATAGAAAGTCTCCACATTCAATTTATTGACTCAATAAATTTCAGGCTCACTGATTATGTTTCCATCTAAAAGCTTTACACAGCTATAAAACTGGAAGTGCCTTTAGAATCATTCAACTTTCTTTTTGAATATTTTTTCACAGTGAACTGTGCAACATATTAGACCTACCCATTAGCTAGAGTATCACTGATTGCACACTTAATCTGATGGCCAAAGGAACATTTGTATTGTCTGGGTTCTATTTAAGATAATATTTGACATGGACAGACTAGCTCAGAATAAAAAAGCAATATTCAAAGTTATCTTTCTTTGGTGGCAGAGAATGGGTCTGTTCTGTAAAGAACAGGCTTGTTGAAATTAGAATTCAGCACTAAAACATCTCTGTTAGCAAAACAAAGCATTTTCTTCTCCCCCAAGATCCTTAACTAGTTCCACAAATATTTTGCATTTGAACCTAAGTTACTATTGTAGAATGAAATGAAAGGGGTGATAGAATTTCCACTAATAATTAGGTAGGAAAGTATCTTAATTGTGAACGTTCATTTCCCAAGAAGCAGAGTTGTCTAGAGATTTTGCTAGTGGAAATATGGGTGTGAGCTTACCCCCGTATATTGCCAAGACACATCCAATATCATTATAATTTACTATATAACGTGAAAAAACACATTGAGGTTTGTTTTTTTTTTGTCTCCTTCTCCTTCTTTTTCTTTCTCGTGTTAGAAGACACCTGAAAATTTGCTCTTAGTGTTAATTTTTCATGTTTGGTATTCATTAAATAATTGGACAATTCAACAGAGCCTTTTTTACATGCTAAAAATAAAATCTGCCTAATGGGTCAGTATTTTGCTGCGCATCTTTTGCATACATTTGAGTAAACATTTAGATGTATTAGGATCAGGACAATTCTTGAAGTTACAATGTAGTTCTTTAAAGTCTTTTAGAAAACGTTCCTAATGAATAGTATAGAAAATGAGAGGGAGAGTGTTTTGGATTTTAAACCATATGTACACACACACACACACAAATATATATATAAATGTACTGAAACTTGTGACTAGCTTGTTATCTTCCTAGGAGTTGAGAGCCACCAGAGCGGGAAGTCTCTGCCGGGATGAACAAAAGCATGGCTGCGCGATAGTATTATCTCTGCAGCAGCAGCAGGCTCTCTGACGGAGGGTTGCGGCGACTGTCTCTCTGTAGTCTATTACACTGCATTTTTATTAGTGACAGACTCTGGTTATTCTGTCAGCTAAGCCGACTAAGCTGTTCCCCACGTTCTTCCTGATCATCCGGTCTCCGGTAAGTGGGGAGAAGGAAAGAGAAGATAAAGGTGAACTGAACCACTCTGGGTGCTCGAGGATTCCTCCCTTTCGCTGCTGGCGTTGCCTCATTCTAGGGGACTTGGGGAAATACCAGGACCATATTTAGCCCAGAAACCAGTGTGTCCTCCAAATTAGTTGCTATGCTTAGGGAAGGCAAAGAAAAGGCTTAATCGTCCCTTCCTAGCTGGGGCTTAGAAAGCTCAGCAGGTTAGAACTGCCTGGCGGGTGCGCACAAGTCCCGGACCTCTCGTGGCCCTTGGAGCCCGCGAGCTAGGCAGAATAGAGGTCAAGTCAAAGGGTACGACCACAGGGTGCCCCTCCCTCTCGCTTGTGCAGTCCGCAGCTCAGCTTCCGAAAGACCACCGTGGGCACAGCAAGGCGGGAGGGCGGGGAGGGGGCGGGTCTCGGAGGGGGCGGGACCAGGGGGCGGGTACGGGGGGGGGGGAAATCAGGGTTGCTTCGGGAATTGTAGTCCTAATGAGCCCCGGCAGCGAGACTGTCCCGGTTTGGTCTGTCGGGTAGATAATACAACTCCCAAGAGCCTACGGGTCCGACCGGGGAGTCCATGCGCAGTGGGCGCCACATTGTAGCCTATCAGGCGAAGAGAGGGTGATGTCACCTGCGAGTTGGTAACCTACGAGCGGCTGCGAAGGGAAACTGTTTAACCGGATCCCATTGTATCCGGAGCACAGAGCCGTCTTTCCAGCATGCAGGGGCTGCTCAGGTAAGGGGGACGTACCGTCTCTCCCGCCACACTCATTCATTAAGTGGCACCGCGCGGTGGCGCGGGGGTGGGTGTGCTTCCTTGGGCCAGGCGCCGGATTCGGGAGGCGCGCCCTCCCGCTGCCTGCCTGGAGCTCCCGGGCCAGTAGGTAAATATTAAACCCGTCCTTCAGGTTGGGTCTGGGTGGGAACAGGACCGAGACAGCTCTCGGCTGCCAATCTAGGGTTTGGAAAATGGCTGCAGCGCGGCACAAAACGAGTTGAGCCCAGAGGAAGGCGCTTCCGAGGACCGGGGGCGCTCCCGAGGACAGGGGACCCTCCCTCCTTTCTTTCTGAGGCTCCTGGATGGCAGGGGAGCCAGCTGGGTACCGGTTGTCGCTGTGTTACAAGCTCCCGGGCTGGGCTCCGGGAGATCGTAGCCTTGGCTAGGGGCTGAGGGCACTGCACTGGCGTTCCGGAGCTCCTGGCCCAGCGATTCCCAGAGGGAGAATCCTGAGGCAGGCTTCTGGACACGGAGGTGGCCACAGAGAAGGAGAGACCCTTCAGCGTCTGAGTAGAAACCTCACCGTCCCTGGTACCCTCACTTAAAGCCCCATTTGAAAGGGACGGGATGACTGTAATCAGGAAAAGTAGGAACTAAATGTTTCAAAAAAGAATAGAGGGAAATACGGCGTTGCAGAGCGAGCTAGGGGTGTTGGCGGACAGCGGCGAGGGGAGGCTGCGCCGCCTGCGGACCGGGTTCCAGGCACTGCAGAGCTCTACCCCGTTGCGTCCTTCTCCGGAGGGCGCACCTCGGTCTCCCAGTACTGAATCGCTTGCTCTGCAAAGAGCACTTGGGCTGTGTAGCGCCTGCCCCGGAGCCCTGGGGTTAAGGGTGGGTGGTTGGGGGTGTCGGATAATCTAAAGATAAGGCTAGCTGTGGGGCAGGAGGGCTGGATAATCGGGTTTACCCAGCTGGTACCGAAAGCCAACTGCTTGTGATCGGCTTGTCCTCTGACTGGAGACGTCCGGACTTAAGTCCCCAGGATTCTCTTTTCCCCTAGTACCTTTATTTGTTCATTCACTCACTCGTTCATCTAACCCTAGTAAGGTCTTTTTCTCGAGTTGCTTACAGCTTGGGTTTGGGCGTTCTGTCTCTTACGCCGATAAAATATTTTCGTGCGCTCTGGCATAGATTCCTGCACCCCATTCCGGACCTCCCGCCTTATATCTCTCAGGAGAGCATCGAGAGCAAATGCCTCCAGTGACCATTTTTACTCTCATTGAAGTGGTAGTTTTGTGAGATCCGAGCAAGACCTAGTGAATTGAAGCAGAGTTTGCCTGCCGGACGAATCCCGTTGCTATGGCGACTCCTGCCTTCGGAATCTTAACTGCTCCCACTGCTGTTTCGATTCGATGTGGCTCTGCGGCCAGCTGGGAGGGCGTGGCCTGTGGGTGTGGTCAAATGCCGGTCCTGGGCCCAGCTGCTCTCTCCTCTTCACCCCTTTCACAGCCCTGGACTCTTGTAAATAGTTTGGACACAGTTCTCGGACCCATTTTCCCACTCTCATGCATATACTTCATCTGTCCACCTCCTTCCCCACAACTGTGGGAAGCCTTTTCCTTGAGGCAAACTCTGAAAGTCACAGTTTGAAAGATCTTTTTCCCTTTTCAGGCTACCTGCATCTTTCCCCAATTGTGTTGGAGGCAGTTTTTTTCAAGAAAGGTGCTCTACTCTGTTCTTTATAAAGAGAGTTTCCTGGTCACCAGTAAAGGTACCCAGTTTGTCCTAGGTGCAGTTGACTGGAAGTGATTTGGGGACATTTGATCAGTGAAGTTGAATTTTGGAAATCCTTGCCATGCTTTAGGGTTCTGGGAAAATCTAAATGCCATCCCAAAGGATGCAGGTCCTTGAGTAAAGCACATGTGGCTGGGAGCCAAGAGCCCTGGATCATGACCTGGCTCTGTCATTATTGGCTAGCTCACTCTGAGGGAACCTCTGTCTTCTTGATAATGTAAGAAGAGTACTATAGAGGATTTCCAAAATTGATTCTAGGTAAAAACTCTTGTGACTCTAAAAAAAATACTTGGTTATTCCCCCCACTCTCCAAAGTATTCTGAAGATGAGGGTTTAAACCCAGTTTCGGACACTGTGGCATTGGGTTATTGTCGCTGAACCTTACTATTATGACAAAATACCTTGGTTCAGCTCATGAACTGTGCCTGTAATCCCAGTGGCTGAGGAGGCTGAGGCAGGAGGATTCAGAGTTCAAAGCCAGCCCCAGCAAAAGTGAGGTGCTAAGCAACTCAGGGGGACCCTGTCTCTAAAATACAGAATAGGTCTGGGGATGTGAGCTTAGTGGTTGAGTGTCCCTGAGTTCAATCCCCAGCACCCCGCCTCCCCAAATAGCTTGGTTCTTCATGGTAATGCTTCAAAGTGGGCAAGGCAGCTGCATTATTGTTTATAATAATAATAATGTTTATAATTATAATGTGCTTCTACTACTACACTATTACTTTAGTATCTGGACTTCTAATTATACTTTAGTCTTAGAATTAATTGTTTAAGCTTTGCCATTCTACAGACTTTTGGTGAATACAATTACTTGTAATCTAAGTACATTTAGTATAATTAAATTATACAAAGATTCTGTTTACTCTCTGCTTGGATTTTATACCAAGTGCATTATCAGAAAAGTCACAGTAGGAGGTGGAAAGTGTGTACATGTATGTCAGGCACATGCATTCATGTTCAGGTTAATGTTTAAGGATGCTGAGTTCCAAGTGATTGACACTCATCATCTTGTCTTAAGTAGGTGATTACATCCCTATTGATTACATTCCCCATAGTAGTATTCCTCTTAGTTTCCTGAAGTTGTCTTAACCAAAACACCATGTGACATAAAAGGCCTTCCTTGTATTTGAAATAGAGAGATATATTCTATAGTTATTTGCTTTTGAAAATATGTTCACCTACTTAGACTTTTTTTTTTTTTTTTAAGGTTAGAATTTCTTCTTAACCCAACCAGGCATTTCTAGATTTCTATCAATCACTCTTCTTAGTCTGGCTAACTCTCCCAGGAGGTGTATGACAGGAGAATGGGGAAAGAGACCAAGGCAAAGATTCCTAGAGACCCTGCCGGGCTACTAATGTCTCTCAGAAAAGCTGGGGCACAGCAGTGCAGTCATCTCATCTGGGTTAGAATTGCTTTACAAACAGGATCACTTGTCCCAGACTGGGTGATATGAAAACAGAACATTTGTCCAATATTTGTAACATTGTTATCCAGTAGTCAGATTCTTAGATTTTCAGAAGTATAAGTTATATGAGTCTGGTGTGATAGTAAAGGGGGTGTGGTGGGTCACATCCTTGGGTGGTGCTGTCAGGAGCTCAGTGAATAGGTGTTAAGGAATTTGAATTCTGGCTTTTTTGCTTTGCAGACAGTTCTAGGTGTTAACAAGGTAAGTCTCTGTGTGGTTTTATTTGAGCTACTTTGTGTAAAAGGCTGCTTTTAGTGTTGATGCTGTGGTTCTGAGAACAAATAAGATGTTTACAAATAAAACACAGTGAAGATTGAAAGTGTTTCATTTTGTAAATATTTCGGGGATGGTATAAAGAGTGGCTTTGGCTTGAGAATCTAGAATCCTTCTGTAAAAACACTTTAAAAGTTACAACTGTTGATGAGAGGAAACAAACTTTTCCAACAAAGCTGGTACCATTGACAGCCTTAGGTGTTGGGTTCAGGAAATTATCAACAGAGCGTGTCCCTGCTATGGGGCCCTCCCTGGCTTCCAGTCATGCTCTTGTATTTTCAAATATTAAGTCTATCTCCATACTGCAGAAAACAAAGCAACTTTGCCAGTTTAGGTTAGCAAATTTGTTTTCTCTCTGATGGGGCCTCAGTCAAAACAAAAGTGATTCTTTCCTCTTTGGAAGAGGACTTTGGATGACTGTTGCTTATTTTGGTGATACTATGTCTAACTTGGTAATGAGGAAATCTTATAAATGAATATTAAATACAGCATCTGTTCTAAGTGGTTTCCTTAAGAGCTTCAAGTTTACAGGCGGCTGAATACACAGGTACTGTTTAAGAAACTGGTACTACTGAGGGTGTTTTTTTTTGCATGTGGCTGAGGAGTATGTCTGGTTGGCAGAGCAGGCTGGGGCAGGCTGAGGTGGAGGATACTGCTTTTGAAGTTACATTAACTTAATAGAGTACTGTCTTTAATGTAGATTGTGTTATTTACAGTGGCTTAGGTTGCTGACAGGGACTGGAATTGAAAGATCTGAAGCATGGGGGGAGGGTGGGGAATTCCAAACACCACCAAATTAGTACCCCCACTGAAAGAGGGACAGATGAAGATGAGATGCAAGTTGATTTTAGTGACCTACATTCCACTCTAGTAGACTCTTTATGCAGGAAAAGAAAAATGGTGTTCATACCTTTTTATCTTCTGGGATCCTTTCTACTATTTCAGGAGCAGAGAACATTTCAGAGAGGATTTAAATCCATAATGTGTAAAATTCAGTGAAGTATTGAAGCACAGCAACAAGTGTACAGAGCCTTGCCCCCAACCCTCATTAATGCAGAGTTAGCAAACACTCCCTCAGCTGTGGTGAGCCTATTTTCTTCATGGGTACTTAAGCATTCCTGTGACTTTCTGCATCAGAGGTTCTTCTTACCTGGGGTGTGCACCCCTCTAGCTTCTCAAGTACTTCAGGTGCTTTCAGATCCAGCTCAGATGCCATAGCTTCCAGGATGGCTTCCTACCTTACCCCTCGGTTTTCAACCCCCTTCCTCCTCAGAACCTTTCGCCTGACCGCAGCACACTTAATAGCATCTGTGTGACAGCTCAAGCCCTTTCTGATACTTTATGTGGACTACATCATGGACTTCTCACTATTGCACAAGCTAGATACTATTATTGCCATTTTACAGATAAGGAATTTGAGGAGTTTGCCTAGCTGTGGTCTGTAAGTGCCAGACCAGGTTGGGGATCCAGGCAGTCTCATTCTCTCCACACCACAGAACTGCCTGGGTTCTGACATTCCTGTGTGTTATTCTTTTCTGTCCAGCTTGAGTTGGGGGATGTCCCTACTTCCTTTGCATTTCTTAATATTGAGGCAGTGGTTGGTCACCATCATCAAGGCAGTGGCTTTGAACTCACCATCCTCCTGCCTCAGCCTCCTGAGATGCTGGGATTGTGTGTGTGTGGTATCGGCCAGGCTATAAAATTGCCTCTTCATGGGTGGCTTGCAGTGTATATTTCTGGAACAAAAATGTTCCATGGGAGTATCTATGTTGTATTTGGGTATTGGAATGAATGAAACCTTTAAGGTCTCTTTGCTATATGAAAGATGGCAAATTATTTGAAAGAAGAAATGTTCTTATATTCCATCACTAAATCTACTAGGAGCCCAACCAGTTTTAAAACGCTATTTGATAATTGAAATTACTTTTTACTAGGTGGAGTACCTCTTCTGATTATAGGATTTCCACTCAGAAAAGGGCTGCAGAATCCTGTATTGGGAGTGAAGAGGGTCCCTGACTTCTTACCTTCCCTCCCTCTATGAATTGTGAAGGTTCTTTTGAAAAGAAAATAAAATGAAAACTTGAAGAGTAGTCAAATGTGTAATGTGATATTGGATATCCTTGAATATTGAAATAAACTTTCTTTTCTCCACCTCAGACTTTTATTTGTTATTACAATGTAGCAAATTTGGTGCCAAATAAACCATTGTAACTCTTTTAAATCCTAGTGACCATTGTAAATTAAATGTGGAAAACTAGGGAAGTAAGTTCAATTTCTGATGTAGTTGGTGTGATTTCCTGACTTTCAATAGATCTTTTCCTTTGGCTTAAAACTGAATATTGTGCCACTTTGACGATATTTAATGAAGACAATTGACTAAAACACAAACTGGTTAATTTAGGGAATAAATAGGAAAGCTATGCCTTACTAGCTATTGTCAGGAAGGGAAAATGTAAACAGAAACTTTAATTTAGTCATTAGGCTACTCAAAAATAATATCATTTAGCAGGCATTGATTTCAGGAGCCGCCCGCCCCCCATTCATCTTGTTACACTTCCTAAGTATGTCATTCACCTTTAGTAATAACCTGAGTTCATTCTGTTCTATAAATTGCACCAGGACTGGAGTTGAAGGTCACCTGTATTTCTGCCAAGCACACAATTAGGGTCACCTATTAAAATGGTATTTTTCCTTTTCATTTCTAAAGAAAATACCTGCAGTACAATTGGCAAACATTGCCCATCTGATGAACTTTTTGAATTTAGACTTATAAGAGAAGATAGCCTAGATTCTAGCTCTAGGATAATACAGATGCCCATCTTTTATTTATTTTTTTGAGATGGGCTTTTGTTGGCTAAGCTTGGTTTGTTAGTGACATATAAATCAGGTCAAGGGCATGGGATAGCTTTACCTTGGTTTGGAGCCACTGTACCTGAAATCCTACTCAGCTTTATTTTTTAATCTTATTTTTTTAAACTCATACTCTTGACCACAAGAGATTAGAGAGTACTTTGTGGATCTATCAGAGCACAGCCATCATTCCTGGGGGCAAAAGAAAGTATCATATTAGAAAATGAACTGCTGGTAAGGGGTCCTTTTTTTTTAGACCACATGAGCTAGAGGCAAGTCGTTGCCAATGGTTTGCCAAGGAAGTATACGCCTCTGACAGGTGTCCTTCTGCAAAGATTGGGTTAGGACTAGGGCAGCTTCATAAAAGTTTGCCAAAGCCCCTGCCTCCTTTCTCTTTCCTTTCTTGGAGAAATGAGAGATATCATTAGTGTGTCTTTGGTACTACTTTCTTTTTGGGGGGGTAGGGGCAGTGCTCAGGATTGAACTGGGCACTTGACCACTGAGCCACATCCCCAGCCCTATTCTGTATTTTATTTAGAGACGGGGGTTCACTGAATTGCTTAGAGCCTTACTTTTGCTGAGGCTAGCTTTGAACTCTGGATCCTCCTGCCTCAGCCTCCCGAGCCACTGGGATTACAGGTATGTACCAATGTGCCCAGCTTTTTGGTGCCAGTACTGATCTGGACTTTAGTCTTCCACAAAGCTCCTGCAGATTTGCCCTTGGGAAGAGTGAAGAATGGAGGTCATCATTTGTCAGATGAGATAGATTGTTCCTTGGTGCTGAGGCTTAAATCTGCATCTCTATCTGTTTCATAGAGATCAGGTAAGACCAAGCAGTGAAATGTCCAGGCTCAAATTAAGTTAGAACCTGCAGTTCTATAACGAGGGCTAGCTTAGGGGTCCTCCTAAGCCCTGAGAATTTATTGCAAAACTTATTATAAGAAATTGAAGGAAATGAAATGGACAACTTAAATCATTTGGAAGACCTTGGCTATTCTCTTCCCTTGGGAGTTGGTGAAATTGTGGTTACAGAATATGTCATCCAGTTCTGTTCAGGGCAATTATTTTATTTTATTTTATTTTTAACCAGATATTAATGACTGTTGTTTGACTTAGGATGATGGTAGCAAAAGAAACAACAGTAACATTTTTGTTTTTTCCCTCATCCCGTTTGTATGACAGTCATGTTTGTTTTACAACCCCCTCCTCTCCCCTCAGCACTCAATGGTAATTTGAACTAAAAGTCAGAGAGGATGAAGAATAAATAAATGCTTGGGATTGAAGCCAACGGCTGCAGTGTGTTCTCAGAAAGTTAAATGAACAGGCCTGCTTTTCTATTTGTTTATTTATTGGTACATTATGGTTGTGCATAATGGTGAGATTTATTATTACATATTAATACTTACATATTTGTACATGCACACAATATAACAATACTTTTATCTTTATACTTTTTTAATATATATATTTTTATTTTTTTAAATGTATGGACCTTTATTTTATTCATTTATTTAAATGTGGTGCTGAGAATTGAACCCAGTGCCTCACACATGCTAGGCAAGTTCTCTACCACTGAGCCACAGCCTCAGCCCTATATATTTTTATATTTTTAAAATCAGAAACAGAGATTAAGTTGGATTAGAAAAACTCTGACCCATTTAGGACTTGATATTTTGTGGGTTGTAGATGATACTTCTAACTGTAGAAGTTTTAGGAGCTGTGGCAAGAAACTACCTTACCTAATGCATTTTCTGATGAAGGATTGATTAAAAATTTAAAAAAGGAAACCACATATGTGTTATTTTTAATTTGACCCAATTTCTTATCAGGCTGTGACTGAAGTTACCTTTCTTCCGTACCCCACCTTTCCCTACTATGTACTCTGTGGGTTGTCATTTGCTAGTTCAGCTCTCAGGGACTCCCTGGGGGTGGGGCAGGATGACTGTCCCCAGTTGGCCAGGTTCCCTTATCAGGGGACCACTCACTGACCTGACAAGAAAGCACATCTTCCCCTTTAACCCTCCAACTTACCTTTTAATTCCCCCAAGCTCAGGTTGTTTTTCTGATGGAACATGTTGTAGGAAGTAGGTGGAGGGGAGGACAGAGGGAATTATTGGGTTTCATTTATCTTATCACTTGTTTCCCTCTGGATTGCCTTTGTTTATCCTGCCTCTTCAGGCCAGGAATTCCTTCAGCAGAACGCCATGTGTCCACGCAGGGGGACTCCTATCAGGGCTTCCTTCTTCTTGGATTTCCATTTGCTGATTTGGCTTTTCTGTCCACAGGCTGATCGGGAAGGAGCTAGAAGTATTTAGTCTGTTTTCAATCCTTGTGTTGTGTGGAAAAGACATCTTCAAACACTGACTTGGGGCAAACACGTTAATAGTTTTTTTCTGATGGAGAAAAAGAACAATGCCAAGTAGGTTTAAATGTAAAGTCTATGTCTAACATGTTTGGTAAATTAGCTCAGTCATGCATGATACCTTGAGTGGAATTTCTTCATTTTTTTTCAATTTTTTTTTTTTTTTTTTTGCAGTTAGAAGAAAAAAAAAATGCCAGTTGATTTTAGGTTCAGATATGGGTTTTCTTCATGATCCCTTTAAATTTCCTGGGCCTCTATTTCTTTCTTTAGATGTAAAACAGAGTATTCACCTAGAATAAACTATCTCCTGGGTAAAAATCCTCAATGGGTAAAAGAACACTATTTTAACATCTTAAAATAGTGACCTCACTAATGTGGCATTGTGTAATATTGATATAATGTCTACTGGGTTTCCCCAAAAGGATGGGTATGAGGGAACCCTATTTTTCCTCATCAGAGTTTCCCCACTTTGGCCCCTGCCTGGTGCAGTGTACCTGAGATCCTGTTCTTAGCTGGAGCTAACCCCTCAGGTCTGATCTCTTCTTAACCTGAGAGCTCAGGGATATTCCCTAGGGTAGAAGGGAGGAGGCTAGACAAGTGTCTGTGATCATCTTCCCATCTGTTCAACCCCCAGTGGTCCATGGGGGTGAAGGTAGCCAGCTGTTGTGCTTGGCCAGCACAGTATTTTTAAAAACGAAATGATTTTAGTGAACATTTATACTCTGATTTGTCACCACACCCTTATGCCTCATTCAGAGCCACTTAGTTTATGTGATACTTCTTACCTCCTTGGCCCTTAAAGCCATTGAGTTTGTGATCCCTATTTTAAACCAAATTAAAGTGGGACGAGAGTGTCTTCAAAGGATTATCTGTCAGTGGGCTGGCAAACGACCCATTCTCCTACTCTGATTCATGGTTTTTCAACTTCAACACTATTGAAATGTGGGACTGGATGATTCTGTGTTGTGGGGGGCTATTCTGTGCACTGTAGGATATTTAGCAGCATCTCTGGTCTCTATCCATTAGGTGCCTAGCACCTCCTCCTCCAGTTGGAACATCCACAAGTGTCTCCAGACATGGCTGTATCCTTGGGGGAAAATCACCCTGGTTGAGAGCCAGCTGACAGATTTTAGATGGCCTGAGAACTTTTAGCCTCTAACCAGCCTTGCATATTTAGGGATAAATTGGATTTCATTTGGGAAACTGAGCTTCCCTGCTGTTTTTATTTATTTGGGCAGTTGGTTAGAGCAGAGTAAAGGTCAGTGGATTAGACCCTATGGGGTCACTTCTCCATTCTTCCATGACCACAGCCTGGGAGGTCAGCCACATTTTAAGGACATGTCCTTGGTCACAACAGGGGACTGTGTGAGACACTGAGGCTATGTCAGGGTAAGCCCACCAGAGCTAGTGAATAAACAACTTTGAAGTCCATCACCTGGGTTGGTAGGTCAGTAATGTTATCTCTGGATAAGGGTGATGAGGCTTTGAGGAAAGGAAAGGCCAGCTCTGTCATTGTTGCCAGTGGTCAAAATGCTTTAAAAAAAAAAACAAACAAACAAAAAAAGGATTTAGTCCTGAAAAATGACAGCTTATCTCAAATCAGCAGTGTGGGAAGAGCTCTGAAAAGGATTAACAGAGTGATAGTCCATTTTTTTTTCCTCCTCCAAGCAAGAATGTCTTTTAAACTTGACTCTAAAATTTGGGCTGTGGCAGCTCTTGCACTTGCTTTTTTAGTGAACAAAGCAAAAATATTGTCAGGTTTTAATTCACCAACCCAAACTCCTTGTTTTGCACAACTAATGCAAAGATGCTGCTTCAAGCAGCACACAGTTTCAGTTAAAATGTAAATCGAGTTCCTTCTCAGAAGGATAGGTGAGACTTCTGGGAGATCTCCACCCTGTTTGAGGGCTGTTGGGCCTGGTCTATTTCTCTAGTCTATATGGGAGTCAGGCATTTCCATGGTGGATTTAAGAAAGAGAAGCCGAAGGATGCTGATTCAGTAGATCTGGGTTTGGGGCCTCATCTCCAAGATTCTCGAAGTCCCCCAGGTAATTCTAACATTTAGTCAGGACTGAAAATTGGAGGTGAGGGACTAATTTTGGGTTTGGGAAACATGAGTCCAATTGGGGTTGTCTGCCTGGCTGATTAAAGATGCAGCTTACCTTTTAAAAATTTGCATTCATTTTGTGTGAATATTTTTTTTATAAAAAATTAGCATTTTGAACTTGTGAAAAGGAAAAGTCATGTACATGTGGTATAGTGTGCTTTATATAATCTACTGGGCCCAATGCTTCTAATAAGCTTGAAGCTTTATTATCTTTTCGCAGTTTTAACTGAAAAACTATCTCTGGAAGTTATCCTTTCCTCAAGATCCCTTCCTGGGTGGAGTCAATGAACATTTCAACCTACTGTCTGAAAGAAAAGGAAACAGAAACTACCCAATCACAAAGAGTCATCACTGTGAGCTTCCTTGAGATCAAAGAGGGTGGAGAATAGACATAAATGTTCTTTCTGGCCTCTATTATTGAAAAGGATCTAGATTATTTGCAGCAAACTCTGTGAGCTTCCTTTCAGTCTCTTGGTCTTCTCTGGCTTGGCACCTGTGGCATGGCCTGTGTGTTGCACTTCCTTCTGAGCTGATGCCATGTGCCAGCACCACATCCCCACAGAGGATCTTGCCTTTGGTCCAGAGTTAGAATGACCAAATGGGGGGAATACAATAAGATGGACTTTTTAAAAGGTAGAATTTCAAGCCGAGATTTCTAGCAAAATCTAAGAAATAACTTTTAGTAAAAATATGCTGAGTAATTTTTGGCCAATCCCATAAGCCTTGGAAACCATACCTTAAAACATCATTGAATTGTTCATTTGTAGTGTAAAAAATATCTGATGTTGGCCATGGCCATTCCATTATGCTGTTGAATATTTTTAGAGAATTCCACATTTTTTTTTTCCTTTGGAATACAGAAGTATTGTTCTATTTATTTAAAACTCAGACCTTCATCTACCTTCAGTGTCTGAAATAAACAGATTACCAGTGTAATAGGTCAAGAGCTTCCCCAATGAAAGATTCTTTGTTCTCACTGCAAGTGGTCTCATGCTTAGCTTATTTAGAGCATTCCATCTTTTCAAAGGTATGTTTACAGCATCACTTATAGGAAATAATAGTCTACAATCCAAACCCATTTTTGCAACACTTTTTATCCCTATGGTTAAATCATCTACCTCCATTCTTTTATTTCCTGAATGCTGATTTTGAGTCTCAGATGGCCAAGGTTTTCTAGTACTAGAGAAATTTATCAGTGTGATATGGTATTGAGAAAAGAATGACAGTTTTAAAGGACAAAATGAATAAGGATGTTAGAGCCACCCTGCTGGTTATCATTTGTACTATATGTGAGTGAAAAATACAATTCCATGTTGTTGAATAACAACAACAGCGAAAGATAATATAAAGTTTCTTTTGGGGGTGAGTAAAATGTTCTGGAAGAAGTAGTAATGATTATACAATTTAAGAATGTACTAAAAATCACTATATTGGGTGCTTTATATGGATAATTTTATGACATGTAAATTTTATCTTAGATCTCAGAGATTATTTTTCTATTTGTTATGTTAATGTACATGTCATTTTTTTCTAAACAGAAGTGTAACATGGTAAAAGAATAGTCGTGGTAATTATTTAATATTTATAGATCACCTGAAATATGGAAAATTGTATTGTAAAGAAATTTTTGTATAGAGGAATCTGGCCTATATTTTTATCATGTCTTCTAATCATGAGCTAGGGAGTAGGAGATAAAGAGCTATATTTTATTTTATACCTACTATGATGATAAGCTATAGTTTTGGTGATGCATTTGGTTTAGTCACAATTTGCTTTCAATCTGTTCCATTCAATTATTTTGCAGGATTTTTCTGCTTTAGAAAACTTCACACTATAAAAAGCATTCAAGTATGAACTCTTGCCTGCAAAGCTATGTGTGTTGGATAAAAACTAGTTCGTTTATCAGGGATTATGTAGTTCAAGGTTTCTCAAATTTGGATAAATGATCTTCTGAGAAACACTGAATTAGAAGTTAAATTGCTGCAAGTTTAGGTACTTGCTTGGTTCTAGAAGAAGCCCATATGCAAAGGTAGGCCTTGAGATGCTGAAGTGCTATTTAGATGTAAGATGCTATCCAGGCATATTTTGTGTGTGTGTGTGTGTGTGTGTGTGTGTGTGTGCGCGTGTGCACGTGCGTGTGTTTTCCTGCATAATAACTTAGTGGCTTAAAATAATACCAGTCAGAAGTCTGGGCATGCTGTGGCTAGATTCTCTGCTAGGGTCTCAGCAGCAAGCTAAAATCCAGGTGTCAGCCTAGGCCGCTGTTCTCATCTGGGGCTCAGGGGCTTCTTATAAGCTTACTGCTAGTTAACAGACTATATTTCCTTGTGAAGACAGGACTGAAGATTGTTGGTAGCTGTGAGCCAAAGATTAACTTTAGTTCTCTTCCTTGCAGGCCAGCAGGTGTAAAGAGTGAACCTGATTAGTTCAGCTTGATTAGTTCAGGCCCGCCCCAAACAATCTTCCTTTGGCCTATAACACAACATAATCATAAGGGTGATAACTCATTATACTCACAGGTAATACTTGTGGGAAATTACATGCAGTCAGGGGTGATGGACTTCATTTAAAGTTCTGTCGTACCAAGTTACACAAATATGCCAATAGACTCTTCTTTTCCCCTCTTCCTCTTCTTCCTCCTCCCCCTTCTATTTTGGCAGTACTGAGAAATGAACTCAGAGCTTATTACATGCTAGGTCCTTTTTCATTTTACTTTTTTTTTTTGGAGACAGTGTCTCTCTAAATTGCCTAGGCTGACCTCAAACTTTAGATCCTCCTGTGCAGCTTTATAGGTAGCTGGGATTGTGGACTTGCACCACCACATCCATCTGCCAATATAGTCTTGATGCTTATTAAAATTAAAACACAGAATTTAAAAAAATCATCATAATGGATGGTACTTCACCAATACACTTCTTTTTCTTTTTTTTCCTAGAAATTATAATATTTATTTTTTAGTTTTCGGTGGACACAATATCTTTGTTTGTATGTGGTGCTGAGGATCGAACCCGGGCTGCACGCATGCTAGGCGAGCGCGCTACCGCTTGAGCCACATCCCCCGCCCTCACCAATATACTTCTAGATCTGCTCTGTCTCCCTAAAATGCCTCCCCGAGACTTAATTGCTTCCTATTGCTACTTATCTTTTTTCAAGTAGTGTGAACATGAAGATTTAAAAATATATGTTATTGAAAAATTTCTATACACACATATGTAGAGAGATTAATATAACCGGTCGAAGAATCCTCGACAAGCATGTATCCACAGCTTGTCCAATTACCAATTCATGACCAATCTTTCATCTCTGCCTTCAATAGTTTTCCCCTAACTCTGGGATTTTTAAAATACAAGTTCTAGACATCATATAATATTATCTATAAGCATTTTTGCATTTTAGTATATATCTTCAAAAACACAAGCCTCTATAAACATAACTAAAGATTTATTATCATATCTAAAATCATGCATATTAATTCTTTAAAATCATCAAACATCTGATCAGTTTTAAAATTTTCTTTCTTTTTTAAGTTTGTTCAACTCAGAATTTAAATAAGGTTTGTACATGGTGTGTGTGTGTGTGTGTGTGTGTGTGTGTGTTTTAATGTCCCTTAAACCTCTCTAAATCTCATGCAGTTATTTTTTTCCTTGCAAATTATTTTGGAAAGAACCAGGTTATTTGTTCTGCAGAATTTCCCACAGTCTGGAACTCATGGTACAGCTTGTTCCTGTTTTTATTTATTTTTTTCTATTTTCTATAAATTAGTTAAAATGAAAATAATTGGTGCCTTGTACTATCTGGTCACTAGAGCTAAATAAGTTATTTGGTAAACAGTATGGTAGACACTCCTTGCTAGATCATGTGCAAATAGGTATTAAGGTTGTTTACATTTGGGAATTAAAAAAAATGCATCAGGTTTTTTAGATTCCTATTTTGGGGAGCAGTCTAAGGGTTATATGCTTATAGCGTATGAATTAGTTCAATTAAAATTCTTACAGAAAACATATAATGTGTTGATATCTTAGGTGATATTTGTATTAGTGCAAATCTTTGCCCTAAGTGGTTTTGTTGAATCAGGTTTTAGCTTTTTAAGATGAAAACAATAGCAATAACAACAAAATATCAAACATGAAAAGTATTTTAGTTTTGAGTTTTGGAAAATAACCAGGTTTTAAATATTGAGGTCATGACATAATCTTTTTTTTTTTTTTTTACAGTGAGACTTTGCTAGTTATTTTATGTCTGTAGACTGTCCAAAGACATGTCCTTTATCCTCAAAGAACACAATATATATATATGTATATATGTATTCCAAAGCCTCACCATAGGAATATTCTGCTTTTAAAAAGCAACATTTAGTTTTAGGAGGTATTTTTATAGGATCATCACTGAAAGAAAATAGGTTATCTAATTTAAATTTCACTTTGGAAAAAAAAAAAAAAAGATAACCTTGGATAAGTAAGAACATGATCACTTAAGAGTGAGGACAGCAGACTTTTACTGAAAAGGACCAGTTAGTAAATAGTTCAGGCTTAGCTGGCTGTCCCTGCCAGATGTGCAACTCTGCTGTGGCAGTGCAGAATCTCCTAGACAATGCACAAATAAACAGTTATGAGGGTGTGTAAACAGGGGACTGGGGCGGGCTTATGAAGGACAGTTTGCAGAACCTTGCCTTAGAAAACTTTGTTTCACTTTGGAAAAGTTACATTAATTGCTTTGTGACTTAGTTTAAATTATGTTTCATGTATAAATAGTGGTTCATCTATAAGTAGGAATATTTAAAACCATGGGTTTTAATGAAAACATTGTAGACACTAGAAAACGTTTATTACTTTGTAAAAATATGACCCATAATTCAAAAGTAAAACACTTTTTAGATTAATCTAATTTGGCAGTGTCTCAGTTTGAAGAGTGCTCCACAGAATATGTACACTTATGTGTATGTCTGCAAGGTCTGGCTTGGAAGAGAGGGAGTCTTGATTTTAACCAAGAAGTGTTTTATGCTGTGTAAAATGGAGAAGCCGAGGAGCTTCTTCCCGGCCTCTCTTGATGCAAGTAAGATTGGATCCGTCACTTCATCTTTCGGTGGGTTGGGCATTTCATCTATAAGATGAGGTATTGACACCTGTTGCACTCTTACTATACTGTTTTTATATAAATGGAAGAAAAGGTTAAAGCTTGTCAAATGCCACAGGTTAACTGCAGAAACTCATTAGAATCAAACTACTTTGAGGAAACTGGTAAGAAACACCAAAGTCCTGACTTTTAACATGGTTTGACTTAATTTTTCCCCTCTGCGTTGGTGCAAAAGCGACACACGTCCAGTAGAAACTGTACTTTGAATTCTGAATCTTGACCTTTCCCAGGCTAGCGATATGGGATCTGATGATTCCTTCTGACAGTGCTGGGTGACAGCCTTGAACTGCAGTTCCTGTCAGCCATCTGGAACCCACATTCTCTGCTGTGCCTTGTTGCTGGAGTATGGTGTTTGGAAGGTTAGGTGTATTAAATGAATTTTAGCCTACAGTATCTTCAACCAATGAAGGGCTGATGGGGACAGAGTCTTATCCTGTGTCTGTATTAGAAACCAAGCCTCATCTCCTAAATTTTTTGAAAATCCAGTTTGTATTATTTTCAGCTATATTTAGCACAAAATAGTAAGTGAAATAGGAGTGAAAATAAACTTTTGACAGGGTCTGTTTTGTTGAATTAGTAAAATTCATTTGTTACCGCTTTCTGTGGGAGATCAACCTTGCTCGTGATGAGTCATACTCCCCAGCTGGGTGCTGAGGTGCTCAGTCACAGAAATGTGGCAGAGCTTTCCCCACCCTTCTTGGGTTCCAGGGTCAGTGTCTCCTTCATGGGTGTGTCTTGCTACAGCCCCATGGGTAGAGCCATGCTCACCTGTTCCTTTGTAGTATAACCCCTTGCCCTGTTTAGGGTAGAATCTTCCATGGAAGTGCCTTTTGTGTGTCTCCTTCTCTTACTGGGACCTTGGGTGTGGCCTTTTTAGATGTCAGTCAACCTGCTGACAGTGGACATCATGAAGATAGACTCAGCCCCCTGAAACCTGACCCCTTGCCTCATTTGAATAGCTTCTCCTCAATCTCTCTCTCTCTCCCTCCCTCCCTCCCTCTCCCTCTCCCTCTCCCTCTCCCTCCCCCCCCCCCCCCCCCCACCCTTAAGGTCAGAGGAGCCATCACAGTGACCCTAAAGAAAAAGGTATTTGTGTCTTTTGTGTGGTTATTTTGCGCAGCCCAGTTAGCCCAGTTCAAGTGGAGTGACCCCTGAGCCTTTTAGTCACGAGAACAAAAACCTGGCAGCTTTCATTTGTTTTAAAATCTGGTTTGATTAATTATTTAATTAGTCCCTCACCTTCATTTCTGTTAGTGTTAAGGCCTATTTACAGAATCTGATCTATTTGTAGTTTGCTAGTAATAACTAATGAAAGAGTTGAAAAATAAGATTCTCAAAATCATAAAATAAATAAATGCCAATAATTTAACTTATAAATTAACAAGGGAACCAGTAAGATGTTCAGACCAGCTCATCGGAGAATTTGAAGAACAGACAGATATGTCTGCTTATTTGACTGTTTGTCTATATAATCTATCTGTCTACCATCTCCATAATCAGAAATGCTGAAATATATTGGCTGGTATATACAAAACGTTTGAATATACTAAAGGACCGATGATATATATTAGACACATAAAATGGTTAGATTACTTCCAGACAAAATTAATTTACTGTGCTGTGGTCAGGAGTCCATACATTCCTGGGTAATTTTTGTCAATTGATTCCTTCACTTACCCGGCAATGAAGTAATCTGGTCCGGCAGTTTCAAGAATCTTTGGCCCTATCCGAAATTGAAGACCTCAAAGAGATTTGTTTGTGTAATGTATTTATCATGCTAGAAACTAAAATTGAGCAACTTTAAAACTATTCACTTACTCATTTTAAAATACCAATAGTGAAACTTAAGTTGTCATCTGAGTGATGACTTCATCCAAGCTTCTGGAAAATTCTGTATATTTGTTGAGAGAGTGAAAATGAAAATGTCAATTAACATCATGCTGTGAAATTTTGTACTCACATACACACTGAAAATATCTGTGATTCCCCAAGATGCCTGTGGAACACACTTTGAGAACACTGGCCTAATTAAAATTTTACCAATTTTAATTTGACTAGTCAAAGTCAGCCTCTGCAGAGCCTGTTACACCACACCCAGCACTCCTGAGAGGATGCGTGCTGGTCAGTCCCCTTTGCCTACTTGCAACTCTTGGGTTTTTTCCTGCCAGAAGTCCCTTCTCTGAGAAGTGTTGCTTTGCCCAGCATGGGGAATTTTCAAGGTCATTCTGAAACTATGTCAGAAACTTAAAATTTTATTTTTAATTTTGGTTACAAAAGTAATATGAACTCACTATGGGAAAAAGTGAGAACATATGAATGTATATAGAAATAGAGACAAATCTCTAAGCTTCTATTTTCGATTGTATATTATCTAGTATTCTTTTGTATCCTTCCCCCAACTAAATGTTGTCTTAAGCATGTTTTATGTTATTAACTCTTAATAAACTTCTTAGATGACTATATTCATTTCCTTTTTAATGCATGGCACAGGGTAATCATTCTCCTGTTTTTCTTTTAAAATTATTATCAACAGCATTGCAAGTTTTAGGTTAATTCTTTCAGGATATATTCTTTTAAACGAAATAAAAAAGACAATGGGTATAAAATTTTGAAGTTGTGCGTGGGTTTTTCTTTTTTCTTTTTCTTTTTTTTTTTTTTTTTAAATTTAAGTACTGCCCAATTGTCCTCCGGGAAGGCCTTTCCAGTTAACATCATTGATAGCAACATCATGTGAAAGCATCTTTCACTTCATTTCTTAAAGTTATCTGAGGTTGAACAACTGGCTGAAGCTAGCACATTGTATTTTCGTTTGCACTTACAAAATTTGTTGTATAGAACTTTCCTCCCTAGGTGACTTATTTTTTTTTCTTGCTTAAATGGCCTTTTTGCCCCTTTATCTAATTTAAATCTCAATATTTTTAAACTGGTCAAAAAACATGATTTAGCAATGCAAAAATGAAGTTTCCAGAACTTTTCATAAATAGAGTAAACAATTATGAAACCCGTTGAAAGGAAACTTTGATGAGATCTCTAGGCACATATAAAATGACCTAAAGTATTTCCCTGTGATTAAGGGTCTCTGGCTTCAGTTTTGCATAATTAATTCTCTTAACAGGCTCTTTCCTCATTATCTGGAGGGAAGCCTCAGGCCAGCTCCTGTTTCCTTTTATCACCAATTTGCATTTCCTGGAGTTTGCTTTAGTGGTTTCTTAGTCTTTGTGGTTGTCTGTTGATGGGGAGACACAGAGAAGACTCTTTTGTGCAGACACAGGACCCGGGAGATGATATGTAGTTTTTCCATTGGATTAAACTTGTTTGAAAGAATGAGGTAGAACAATGAAATAATCCAAATATTTTGAAGAGAGAGGGAGAAGTTTATATTACAATGGTTTATGTGATAAAAGAAATGTTATCCTTAGCTCATTTTGTTTATAAATGGGACTGTAAACCAGATACTCAAGTGCTTGGTGAAAATATCTGCAGCATTACCTCTACAGCACCTTGTTTTATAAATGCTGTAGTCATCACAATATGATCACCTTCATGTCAGTATGTCATAAATCAGTATTGTGGGGGGAAAAGGGTTTTCTTTTACCATAAGTGCTTTAGGTTTGTTTTAATTTTAAACAGAGAAGTAAACATTCCTCAAAGCATTCAGAAACTAATTTTAGATGGTTGTGGTAATGCAAGTAATAGGATGTAAAAGCATTCTCCAGCAAGCTTAGACAAGACGATTTACTTAGTATTATGGCTCTGTTCAGATTTTACTTTCTGGGACACTATTTTGAACTTCTGCACCTGTTTCTGTTTAAAAAATAACAAACAACATGCCCTGAACAGACACATCTCCAGTGGCACTCTCTGGAAAGGCAGATGTTGGCAGGTAGGTCCCTGAGTACTTGTTTGGGAGATGTGGTTTGGCCCAACGGCACAGTGGTTGTTACAAGAGGATTCTCTGGAGGAAGGACTAAGATGCCAAGGAGGTCATGTTTGCATACTACTTATGAGATGTTAATTCATGTTCTTCCTAGGCTGAGAAAATGAAAATTTTTCCCTAGCCGATCTGTTAGTTCCTGGGTATCATTCCAATCCCAAGTTCTATAACATTGACCCAAGTAGCAGAATTTCCAAGAATGCCAAATACCTTTCTGAGTAAAAAATGAGATGCTTTCCTCACACCGTGGGAATAAGCGACACCACCAATGTAAAATGGACCTTGAAATAGTTTACCTTAGGGGTCTACATTTTTTGACCTGCAGTTGCAAAATCTTTAATAGGAGATAGAACAGTGATTGTGAACATTCCTTTCTCTGTGGCTGGTAAAATCCTATACTAAAAGTATTCAAGCAGTTTTTGTTGTTGTTTTATGTTATAGAAAGCATAGTAGTAGTTTTCCATTGTACTAAACTTGATAGAAGAATGAGGAGGCAGAACAATGAAATAATCCAAATATTATGAGAGAGGGAGAAGTTTATATTACTGTAGTAATATAAACTTACTATTTTATGAACTTACCAATTTAAGAAATAGAAAACATTCCACTGTGATTTTCTAATTCAGTCATTTCCTGTTAATTTTTTTTTTTTTTTTTTTTTGTACCAGGGATTGAACTCAGGTGTACTTGACCACTAAGCCACACCCCCAGCCCAATTTTGTATTTTATTTAGAGACAGAGTCTCACTGAGTTGCTTAGCACCTCACCATTGCTGAGGCTGGCTTTGAACTCTAGGTCCTCCTGTCTCAGCCCCCCACCCCCACCCTGCAGCTGCTGGGATTATTGGCATGTGCCACCCCGCCCAGCTTCCTGTTAATTCTTATTATGACAGTTTTAGGTAGAATCTATGATGAATGGGCTCACATTTTATAACTTTTTGATGTAGGTTTCCATTTTTAAAAGGACCAGTCCTAAGTGGGTCAAGCTTTGACACAGTTTCTAAGATTTAACATCATAAATTTTCTGAAGTTGGTAGCTGTTATTGGTTTTGTATTTACTGAGGTTCTCAAATGTACAACTTGTTTTGTTCTATTGAAGAAATGTTTTTAATATCAAGGCTCAAAAATAGCAAGTGACAAGTATGATAGAATAAAAATCAAAAACAACTCCCCCCCCCAAAAAAAAAGTGCCTTTGGTATAATCATCTGGTTGGTAGGCATAAACTCTTTTGAAGTGAAAGTCTTTTTTTTTTTTTTTTTTTTTTTTTTTAAGTATAGCATTAAACAGAAAGCCCTTATGTTATCAGTTGCCACAGGAGAAACGGTGCAAGTAACTAAGTCAGAGTTTCAAGCCATATATTATGGTTCATGTTGTAGAAAATTCTCTGTGTTTTAGTATAATGACAGAAGGAGAGCTGGAATTCAGTTCTTCACTGATTGCCATGGCATCTTGGATGATTTGGCTGACACAGCCTGGCATATCTAGCTCAAGACAGGAGACCCTCCCCTTCTTCCTGCCTGGCCTGGACAGGGCCTCAGTATCCTTCTCAAAACAGCATTGTGAGCCACAGCTGGGAGTCCAAGGATCTAACTATTGGAGATGGGAGAATCCTTGATATTTAAGAGATCAAGTTACATTGTTTAATTCAAGTGGAACATTGTTTTTTTTTTTTTTTCTTTCTTTTGTGGCTTCCAGTCTTTTAGAGTGTGGTAATTCCTTTTAATTTAAAAAAAACAAATCAGAGTCCTACATGACCATGAAGTCAGTAACACTTTTAAATGAACTTTAGTTTTATTAATCACAGCATATTAAATTTATTTGGAAAAATAAGCATGCATATGTGTGCGAGAGACTGACATACATATGAATGAGGGACCCTTCGTAATATTTCTACCATGACTTCCCACCCCCTGCCTCTGAGTAGGCATTAGAAACTTCATTTTCCCTTGGTTTCAGTTAAACTTCTAAAAAGTATTCTACTAAAGGTAGAATCAAGTTTTTTATGTTATTTTTTAAAGTTCTTAATTTTTTTAGTTGTAGATGGACACAATACCTTTATTTTATTGATTTATTTTTCTGTGGTGCTGAGGATCAAACCCAGTGCCTCACACATGCAAGGCAAATGCTCTACCACTGAGCCACAACCACAACCCAGAATCAAGTTTTTGATTTCAGGGAACTCCTGGGTGTTTTCATGCTCTGCTGTGGAGTCCCAAGATTCTGGGAGAGATGTTTTCAGGAGACCCCACCTTTCCTCCTACTTATTTCAGCTTTCAGTATTAAGGTTCTCTATGAGATTTCATTTGTATGAAGGATTTCACAACAAAAAAACCATAAACCAAAAACTGAAACAAAACCCAAATAAAACCAAAGCCCAAAACAACAAAACTAAGGATGATCTCACCTTGTTGTCATCTTATACATGATTTAATGCAGTGCCCAGAGTGTTTGGGGATTACCCCATTAGTTGATGCTGAAGCCAGATCGTCTGATTACAGGCCACTATTTGTCCCCTCTACCTGCTGATATCCATAAGATTAAAGGAGGATGTAAACTGCCACAAAGAAAAATTGCTTGCATTGTAATGCCAGGGGACTTGAATCTATTTCCACCCTTGAATGAAGGATGGACATAGGTGTAAATGCTTGTCTTACTTTGGAGTGGTCTCCCTCACTGTTCAGGGTAGGTGGAGGAATGGTGAAGCTATTATCATTAATTTTCATTATATGTCCTTCAACATGGTGAAGAGCTCACATCATGGTCAGAAGACAGTTTCTTTTTCTTCCTGCTTCTCCCAGTGCTATGCCTGCCCTGCTGTGTGTGTGGCATACTTGTTCTTGACTGATTTTCAGCATCTCTCCTCTCTTTCCTGGATTTTGCCATCTATAAAAGAGGACTGACTCACTCCTCGGGACCGCTGCATCGGAAACGGTTGTGAGTCCCTGCATCGGAAACGGTTGTGAGTCCAGGCTCGAGCTTGCAATAAAGACTCTTGTGTGATTGCAAAAAAAAAAAAAAAAAAAAAAGGACAGTCAAGGCTTATTTCTTATCCGAGGTTATCTTTTGCCATTATGAAATTAACATGATCAATGCTATTATGTCATTAAGATATCAGCCACCTTTGGTTCTTTGAGCTACCTTTTCTGCCTGGGATGCTAGCCCAAAGCCAAATGTCCCTGCCAAGTCCACTGTGACTCCTAGGATTGCCTACCTCAGTTTACCTGGGAAGAGTGAGGCTGTAGGTGCTCCAGGGTAACAGGAGCCAGGGACTGGGGACGGTTGGTAGAGAACACTGTGCTATACCTCAGCTCTGTACCTGGTGTGGGAAGGCTCATCCTTTCTCCCGTGTGCATTGGTTCAAGTTCATGTGCATTAGTGTGGGGTGCTCAATGATTCCCATTCCGATTCTTTCAAGTTGGAGGGGCCAGGCAGAGCTGCTATTTCAGATCCTTCACAGGTTTCCTTCTTCCTTAGTACTCTGGAAGGTCATCTCCCTGGTAGAGATGCTTTTCTGTTAACTGTGTCAAAGTGAAATCTTTACTTGAGGCAATACTTTCAGCCTCCTTTCTCGCCATGTGGTTTAACAACTTTGCCCTGGTCCCATCTTAGGCAACCGCTCATCTGCTCTCTGTCTGTATGGATTGGCTAATTTTGGATATTTAATATAAAGGAAGACATAAAATATGTGGTCCTTTGTGGCTGCCTTTTTCATTTAGTGTAATGTTTCCACAGGTTCATCCATGTTGTGACACATATCAGTACTTTATCCTTTTTTATTATCAACTAATATTCCATTTTACGTACATACCACATTTTGTTTATTCATGGACATTTGGGTTCTTTCTACTCTTTGGCTCTCATGAATACAACATTTGTGTGTAAGTTTTTTTTTATTTTTTTATTTTTTTTTATTTACTTATTTTTTTTTGTGTGTGTGTGTGTAAGTTTTTTGTGTGAACATATGTTTTTGGTTCTCTGGGATAAATATCCAAGTATGGAATGGCCGGATCATATAGAGACCATAGTTAACATTTTGAGGAACTGCGAAACTGTTTTCTACAGTTTGCCGCACTATTTTTTATTTCCACAAGCAATGAATGAAGCGTCCAGTTTCTCTATATCTCAAGTGTTTCCTAAGCACTATTTTTGTTTATGAAATGTTTCCTCTTGTTTTGATGGGAAAGGGAGCAAGACAATGATGATTTTGGAGGAAAATGAAACAAATGAAAATCAAATAAATTATTTTCCGATTGGCTCATTTGCAGCTCTGGAAACCCTTCAGCCTTGAACCTACAGGCACACCTTCCTGTTTGACTGGATATGACATTACCAGAAATTTCACTTTCCTGCTTTTTCCTCCCTGGAGAGAAAAAGAAATATGACTTTTCCTCAGCTAGACACGGAGGGTTCAAACAACATGAAGGAACCCTGAGTTATTAACAATTCTGTTGGAACATGGACTTGGTCTCTGCCCAGGATCGTTTCTCTAAAATCACTCTCTTGGTACTTCCCCTATGCTGTTCTCCATCCGAGCGTAACTTAAGAACTGAATCAAGGTCTGTTCGGTCGGTATTTGGAAAAGAAACAGTGGCTGGATGCTGGTCAGCTGTCTTGTACTGTTGGCAGGATGGCCGCAGAGCAGCTTTTCACAGGCAGAAGCCACTGCAGGCTCATAAAGTTCCGCACTAGGCCGAGGGATTTGCATTTGCCCTGCCTCAGCTCAGGATAACAAGGCCTTTCATGCTCCACCTTGGTGGGGAGCAGGCAAGTCCATGTCCTAGAAGTGCCCAGTAAACCCGCTCAAGGCAAAAATCCCTGCTCCTTTACCTTGTAGAGTAGATGGGGGGGGGCGGTTGGGGTCGGTCAGGGTGGGAAACACTAGTAAATATGGTTTCTGATGCAGAAATGTGACAACTCCTACGCTCTTCTGGGCACAGCTGATGACTTTTGGTCATACAGGGACAGTAAGCAATGTGATTATTTTGCCTAATGAAGTAACACTGTAATGGGGAAGGCTGGTCTCTTGGGACAGCCTTTCATATTCCTCCCCTCCTTTTTTTCCTACAGAGCAGAGCTTTATGAATGATGGATTTGTTTGCAAGGATAGATTCCCCTCTTGTGGGTGGGGGTTCACTGCATATAGGCAGGTCTGGAAAGTGGGTGCTGTCCCCAAGGCCTTCAACCTGTTTTAGCTGAGCCCTTGAGCACTGTCTTGTCATATCTCCACTGACTTCTCAGGGGTCTTTCATAATCCTTACTCAAATCAGGAAAGGACCCCTTGTTCCAATCTCCTCTCCATTAAAAGCAGCCCGCTCTAAGTACATTCTGTCAAATGAATATCTTGTTTCATTAAAATGAGGTTTGGTGTATGTTTGTGTGTGTATGATAATTTTGGATAGGCACCTGTTGATCATACCCATACAATTTGCTCCTTTTATTAAACCTATTATTTCATAGTGTAGACAAAAGAAAAATTTTAATACATCAATTTCAAGGGTTAATTTAATATCACAATGAAGTATTAGCACACTATTATAGTAGGGGTGGATATGTTTTCTGTTGGCTAACCCATTGTGTGATTTCTGAAATACTTAATGTATTTTACTAACTTCAATTGTAACTATAAGTAATTGAATTTTAAAGATTTATTTAGTGCACATATATATTTCTTTTGACTTGTTTGTGGCCCAGACATGCATGGACTTAATTGAAAGTTAATCAATTAAGTATAATCAAGGTATTGATCATACCTTCTCAATCTCCCCAAAATAGGAGACAAGCAGCTTTTAACTTTTTGGAACTGATATTGAAACACATTTGTTTATCTTGCATCGTGTTTCACCTGGTCTTGGGAGAAATAACAGTCTGAAGAAGGTTGGTTTTTATGGTTCTTATGAGCAGGATAGTAGCTCTTCCCAATCTGTATCTGGGCCTTTTTTTTTTTTTTTTAATTACTGACCACAGTGGGTTCAGAGAGGCAGCCTGATTTCCTGCTGAGCTCAGGTCTCTCTCTCTGTGAGTGACTGGGACTGACCTCTCAGGCACTGCAGATTTAGAGCGTGCCAAGTGCCAGCCACCATGACACTTCATTTCAGTTACCCTCAGCTGGCACACTGTGAGTGGATTATGCGCATTTTAGTTGCACCACAGAAAATCCTCCTTTTATGTCTCTTTTGATGTTTTCATCTTTGATGGACTTTTGATGATATCAGTGTGGTTTGTAACAGGATGTTTTAGTCCGCTTTTTCACCACTGTGATCAAAAGACCCGACAAGAACAATTTAAAGGGGGAAAAGTTTATTCAGTGTTCACTGTTTCAGAGGTCTCAGTTCATAGATGGCTGACTCCATTGCTCTGGGCCCGAGGTGAGACAGAATATTATGGAGGATTGGCAAAGAGGAGGAAGGTAACTCAAGACTTGGCAGGTAGGAAACAGAGAGAGGGCTTTGCCACCAGAAGGATATAAATCTCAAAGAGCCCCCCCCCCCCCCCCGCACCTCCTCCAGCTACACCCAACCTGCCTACATTTACCACCCAGTTAATCCATATCAGCCAATTCATGCACTGTTAGGTTAAGACTCATAACCCCATCATTTCACCTCAAGACTGTTTTACATTGTCTTACCCATGGGCTTTTGGGGATAACTCATAGCCCAAACCATAACAAGAGTTAGTAGAATTCTGAGATTTCATTCTTTTATTAAATAAAACATGACCTGTAATATCTAGTTTGGTAGCCACTAGCCATTTGTGATTATTTAAATTATGATTAATTTAAATTGCATTTAAAAAACAAAGTTCCTCAGTCACATTAGCTTGCTTTCAGATGTGCTTTGGCCATATGCAGGCTAGTGGCTACTTATTGTAGAGGGTGATGTGGAGATAGAACATTTCCATCATCACAGAAAATTCTAATGGTCAAATTAGAATTTGACCATTAGAAAAACATAAATTCTGAGAGTAGACTTTTATCTGCCTCAAAAGGAAAAAGAAATGGACATTAATCACAGGAAATCAAGCACTTTGCTTAGGTGAGTTCAGAGAAATTGCTGCTGCCTGTTCCTAGCCTAATACGAGAATAGTCAACGAATGTGCCATTTAGCTCCAGTTTTCTTTAGTAATGTTTTCTTGCTATACTTTCATTTGTTTCTTAAGGGCTGTGAATATCCAGTAATGAGTCTTGCTCATATATTCAAACGCAAGTTAAATATTCTGAAATAGTATGCAGATGGTCCTCAATTTATGATGAGTCAACTTATGATTCTTTCACTTTATTATTGGGTATATAATTAAATGCATTTTTGACTTAGATATTTTTAACTTAAGGCTGGTTTATTGGAATGCAACCCATTGTGAGTTGAAGAGCATCTGTATACATAAGTTATTATGTACCATTAGATACTTTTCCATTAGAACTTTTAATTCTAAGTCCAATGAGATGAGAATAAACTGAAACCGTACTAACCTTGGATATCACTATTGGCCTGTTTTCCAATGGTGCACATGTATGAATTTCAGCTTATGTAGATTTTGTTTAGGGACTTAGGTATCATTTTGGTTTTGGTATGACTGTTAACTACTAGTTCTTTGAAGATATTTTTTTAAGTCTGTTTTTTATTTATTTATTTATTTTTTTAGAGAGAGAGAGAGAGAATTTTAATATTTATTTTTTAGTTTTCGGCAGACGGACACAACATCTTTGTTGGTATGTGGTGCTGAGGCTCGAACCCGGGCCGCACGCATGCCAGGCAAGCACGCTACCACTTGAGCCACATCCCCAGCCCATTTTTTTAAGTCTGGATATGTATCTACCTTGAAATTTGAATTTATAAATTATAAACTTATCAACAGAATTGGATAAAAATCATCCCTCCCCTATCCTTTCACACATGGCTTCCAATTGTGCATGCTTTTATGTGTCTAATATCCAAGAATTGAGACTATGTGCAGGCCATATAATAGACACATAACCTGTTTGTGCTCAAGGACAATTCTAGTAAAGGGACAGAGGAGTGACAGTTATTAGACAGATCCTTTCTTGTCTATGTAAATATTCTTTTGTTCATTTCTATGAACTTCAGTGGTTTGGAACATACACCTGTGTTCTTTCTAATGTTGGTGTTTAGTGATGATAGTTTCTATACTGAAAGTATACTGAATTCTAAATGCGGGCCTATTCTATAGCCGAGTACAGGATTCTAAAGAGGAGTTTAATACCCCTAGTCCTACTCTATCACAAGCCTATCTTTAGAAACCTTGTAGGTGAGCTTGCTTGTTTTTTCTTTTGTTGTTGTTTTTTGCTTTATTCCTTCCTTTACAGTCTTTTCCCAAGGGCTGGAAAAACTTACTTCATAGCAATTAGCCAGTGCTTGGCCCAACCCTCTGGTGAGACCATGGGTGAGTTCTTGTTCCTTGCTGTCTTTGTGCTGATTAACCCTAGAGCAAACATGCTAAGTGTACTTTTTTTTTGTTCGTTCTTATTTTTGTTAAATATTAAAAGGTGCTAGAAGTCAAATATTCTGTATTAAAATAACCTTTGCTGGTTTTGAACCATGAGCCGGCGTATAACATACCTTCCTCATTGACCACTGCCATTGTTGCCTCCAACAATACTTTATTAGTCAGGTTTTCCAGAGAAACAGAATAGTAGGAAATATGTAGATATTAAGAGGGGGAATTATGCCATCTGCAAGCTGAAGAACCAGGAAAGATGGTAGTGTAATTCAAACTGAGTCTGAAGGAAGGCCTGAGAACTGGGGAAGCAGTGTTTGTGGTAATGGCAGGTCAACAGGGGTGACTTAAGAAGTCTTACAACTTCTTACCAGGGGTGGTAAGAAGTCTTGTAACTTCCTTGGGCTTGCAGGGCCTGCTCAGGCTGGTCGTGTGTACATCAGTTCCATTTGATGATGGGATCTTTCTGTGAGCATTCAACTTTGTGGCTTGGTGGGCCAGATAACACCAGTTTATGATGGGCAGCTTGGGTTGCATGGTAACTTGTAGGTCCATGGTCAGATATTTGGTTTCTACCTTGGCCTGCCAGCAGGCCATTCTTCCTCAAAAGGAGACTTGTTATCTGTGGATGATGTAGGGCCTTGCTCCAGGTGATTCACCTATGGATTTCCCAGAGGCTCCAAATAGCATCCCTGTTTACCACTGACACTCCTGGTACCTTTATATCTATTGGTTCATATGGCCAAGGAAAAGCAGCTTTGCACAGCAGCCTGGACTTGTTGCAGAACCTTCTTTTATTCTGGGTCCCATACACGTAGCGGTTTTTGAGGTCACTTGCTTAATGGGGTATAGGAGAACACCCAAATGGGATATGTGTTGCCTCCAAAACCCTAATAGGCCCCCTAAGCATTGTGTCACCTTCTTGGTTATAGGAAGGGATAGATGCAACAACTTGTCTTTCACCTTAGGAAGAGTATCCTGATATGCTCCATATTACTGGACCCAAGAAATTTTACTGAGACCCTGAAATGTTAGATTCTTTTCCTACCCTCTGACATGCTAATATTTTACCAATAAACATAGAACAGTTACTACTTCTTACTCATTAGGTCATCAATTTAATGGACTAATAAGATATCTTTTTTAAAATTTTATTTTATTTATTTATTCTAATTAGGTATATATGACAGCAGAATGCATTTTGATTCATTGTACACAATTGTAGCATAACTTCATTTCTCTGATTGTACACGATGTAGCGTCACACAATATGTGCAGTCATACATGTATCTAGGGTAGTGATATCCATCTCATTCCACCATTTTTCCTGCCCCCATGCCTCCTCCCCTCCTATAAGATATCTTGAGAAAGAAAAAGATGATGAAGATCTGTGAAATAAATTATAATATGGTACTAGAGTCAATGTACCCCTAAGGTGTTAAAGGTGTACTTCTGGCCTTGTCAGTTGAATGCATACTGCTTCTGCTGTGCCTTATGACTAAGTATGGAGAAAAAGGCATTTGCCAGATCAAGAGTTGAATACCAAGTATTAGGGGACGTGATAATGTTCCTAAGCAATAAAATTGCATCTGGTATAAGTGGCCACTGTTGAAGAGTCACCACTTGGTTAAGGATGTGGAAATGTGCTATAATTTTCCAAGATCCACATGTCTTCTACACAGGCAAAATAAGAGTTTAATGGGGATGTGGTACAAATTATCATCTATGCATCTGTATTATGGTTTAGATATGAAGTGTCCCCTAAATGCGCATGTGTGAGACAATGCAAGGAGATTTAGAGGTGAAACGATTGGGTTGTGAGAGCCTTAACCTAATCAGTGCATTAACCCCCTGATAGGAATTAACTGAATTGTGACTGTAGGCAGGTAGGGTATGCCTAGAGGAGGTAGGTCATTGGGGGTGTGCCTTTGGGATATATATATATATATATATATATATATATATATATATATATATATATCCCAAATATATATAATATATATATTAACCTTTTTAGTTGTTGATGGACCTTTATTTTCTTCATTTATTTATATGTGGTGCTGAGAATCAAACCCAGTGCCTCACACATGCTAGGTAAGCACTCTACCACTAAGCCACAAACCCAGCCCTGTGGTATATATTTTGAACTGAGCTTAGATGCTCTCTCTGCTTCCTGGTGTGATGTCCTGAGCCTTTTACCTTCACCACACTCTTCTGCAATGATGTTCTGCCTTCCCTCAGGCCTAGAGCAATGGAGTTGGCCATCTGTGAATTAAGACCTATGAAATCTTGAGCCCCCAAATAAACTGTTCTTCCTCAAAATTGTTCTTGTTAGGTCTTTTGGTCACAGCAGTGAAAAAGCTGACTAAAACAATCTGTCAGGTCCTTGATGTGATACCAATCTTGGCATTCCCTCCAGGAATGCACTATTGCTTTGATTTACTATTTTCCCAAGTAGAGGTGGTTCTGTTGGCTTCCATTTGGCCTTTCCCACTGTAATATTTTGGAAACAGGTAACTTGTTTGCTTTCATAGCTCCACAGCTGGAGGCAAATTAGCTCAGAATGAATCATACCTTGAGTTTCTTACCCACATCTGATTTAGATGATATTTAGATGAGACTGGACTTTAGACTTTTGAGTTGATGTTGAGCCAAGTTAAGACTTTTGAGGCTTTTGAGAATAACTATGTATTTTGCATATGAGAAGGAGATGAATTTTGGGAGTCTGGAAATAGAATGTTGTAGTCTGGATGTGGCACCAAAAATTGTATGTTGAATCCTAGGTGATAATGTTAGAAGATCCAGTGTTTGGAAGCCCTCATGAGTGGGATTAGTGTTCTTACCTTTGGCCCCAGTACAGTGCCTTGTCCCTTCCACTGTGTCACGAGGACACAGGGAGAAGGCACCATTCTATGAACTGGAAAATTGCTTCGTACCGGACATGAAATCTACCAGCACCTTGATCTTGGACTTCTCAACTTCCAGAATTGTAAGAAATTTCTGTTGAATAATATATATATTTATATTTAAAATACACACACACACACACACACACACACACTCTTTTTTTTTTTTTTTTAAGGTCGTGGTGCTGGGGATCAAACCCAAGGCCTTGAGCATGCTAGGAAGCACTCTGCCATTGAGCTATATCCTGCCCTAAATTTCTGTTTACAAGCCTTACAACGTGAGGGAATTTGTTGTAGCAGTCAAAACAGACCAAGACACTTACTCTTAATTTATTGATGGTAATTAGTAGCCCTTACACCAAAGCCAAAACTGAATGTAGTCCATGAGACAAACTGATGAAGTAGTTTTTTCCCCTCTAATAAAGATGGGCTTCCTCCTTTCTCTCTACCTTGGTTTTGGCCTCCCAGCCCAGCTCTACAGATTTGTTTAGCCTCTTCTTCCATTGGTTGGGGAGGACTCTTGAAGGTTTAAAGATTCTGAATTTGCCTGAGGGGTGCATGGGGTGCATGGGGTGTTCAGTTTGGCAGTAGAGACACTGATGTGAGCCTGTCCTTGGGCCAGTTTCACTTCTGCTAGTTCTCATTCTGGGCAAGGTTTGATCTAGTTTCTTCCCTTGTAAAATGAGTATTTTGATGCCTCTCTTCCCTGACTAACTGGATAGGACTTTGAAGATCAAAGAAGAATAGTACATGGAATCATTTTGCACAGTGTTATAAAATGTAAGATCTTTGCTGTTAGAAATAGTAATGCTACCCATGCATATCTATGAATGACATTTATATTCATTGAATCTTTTTACTCATGTTTTATAAAACCCAATCCTCATGGCATTGGGGTCAACTAAGAACAACTAATGGAACACGATCAAAGTGTATTTTAGTTGTCTGATGATATCTGTGTATTTATATACATAGAAATCTATCTATTCTTCTATCTATATATTTGCATTTGAATGGTCTCCTTGGTACTTACTATTATTTCAAATAGTTTGAAACTGGAGATCAGAACATTTTTCATTGGACTACTTTTGGAGTCTCTCTGGAACTTTCACTGTGATAGAGAGCTGTTGAACTGATACCTGAGTCTTGGATATACGTTCTCTTGTTTTGTGCCTCTGTAAAAGCACAGAGAAGAAAAAAAAAAAAGAACCCTTTTGAGCTGCTTTTATTTTTAGCTGATATATCAGAAGTATTTTGGTTGCAAGTAAGAGATACCAAATTTAATTTAAGCAAAACAAACAAAACAATCAAACAAAAACCCCAGGACTATATGGGGTAGCCTTTATATCTGTAAGGAAAGCACAGATTCTGGGGATTTGGGTTCCAGGGGAAAATCTTCTTGGCTTGTCTCAGATCTGTGCTCAGCATGAACACGTTTCTGGTAGGATTGGGGGAGAGTTGGGCATGGCACCAAGACTGCAAGGAAAGGGGATGGATTATTCCCTGAGAAATTAGAATGCCAGGCAGGCAGGATTCTCACCTCTCTGAAACTAGAGAAGCAATTTAATTTGCTTACCCACAGCATAGGTTAAGCCTCCTTTCTCCTTTTTCTAATAGAAGAGTGACTGAAGTTGAGAAAGATCGAAGAGGGAAGGATCTTCATTGGATCAGGAGGCATTTATCTCGAAAGTACAATAGGAGACTCTTTCCTTACAATCTGGAAGTAGACTGTGCATTCAGTAGCATCTCTGTATCATTTTAAAGGAAAGTGGGTGGCTCTGTAGGCTGGGCTGCTGAACTCTGGTTGCATAGGTACAGCACAAATGGTATCCCTGGGGTTGTACAAAGTCACAGCTTCTACTTCTCTGTATTGCTGTGTTTGTATCATATTCTTTCTCTACTTCTCTACTTTAATTAATGTGTCTAGCATAGGTTTGTAGAATTTCTGGTAAAACAGCTAATTCACTGTTTAGAATTAAAATGTTGATTTCTTCAGAATCAAACTAATTATGATATGCTTTTGAAGTATTGTCTTGTGTTCTAATTTTAGCTTCTGATTATGTGTATAGATTGCCTTATAAATACTGTTGGTGCTTTCATAAAGTGACTGGCTGTACAGAAGTGGTTCACATATGAGCAAGGAGGGTGTGATGTACCTTTTCATTTCTTTCCCTCTGTCCCTTACCCCTGATGGTGTGCTTTCAGATCATCTAAGTGGGTCACCTTCTTGTCCTCTTACACAGTTTAACCGACTCAGCTGGCCACGAGACTACAAGACTTGTTTGTGTGAAGTTCCTGAAAGACCTGTTTGGGGCGGCCAGGTATTAGAAGTGGGATTTGCAAGTGTTATTTGCTCTAATACCAAACATTCCTATAGAATTTATCTAATGCTGTGTAAAGTATGCAGAAAAATGGGAGACCTCTCATCTAGGCCTGGATTTTCTCCTTGTCTCATTTGGATTATCTGTAACCTCATGTATAATCTGCTTTTCCCAGTGTCCTGGGCCAGCTCTAGTGCTTGTGAGTACGATTAGGAGAAACTGTAAGCTCTTTCTTATTTCTCCTCTTGACTCTTCTTGAGGGTAGAGAAAGTTCGTAGAGGTTGTATTTACATCAGGGCTGGACATACATGGGACAAGTAGTCAGTGTGTGTTGGGTTGGGTAGAGCACTCACATGTACACTCAGGTCTGGTAACTGGATGGTCCTCTCAGTGACAGAGGCAGGCTATCACTGTGGCTCTGTGACTTCCCACCCCCAGTCATTCCCACTGTCCTCTCTTTCTGTCTCATATTGACTCTTGTTCTTTCATGATCTAAGGACATGCTTCCTCTCTGCTCTTACATATTGAGCAAAGTGGGATCCTTTGCGCCACTTTTTTTTTTTTTTTTTTTTTTTTTTTTTTTTTTTTTTTTAGCATTACATTAGCATTGTAGCTGTACAATTTGGCATTGTATGGAAACAGAAAGAAATCTATCTTGTCCTACCTGCCATTGAGAAAATGTTCAGCTGCGGATGGAGGCTGTCAGAGCATAAAACTTAGTTACTAACAGATACCATTTAAATCTTTTTGGAAGAAATACTGAATTTATAATGTGTTTCAAACCCTCAAGCTATTTTTTTTTCCTTATGACTTTTTTTTTAACTTTAATGGAACAGAAAAAAGAAACCCTATGCAGTAATAATGAAATTTCTAAATTTGTAGCATGATAGGAAAATGTAATCACAATTTCAACATTCTGTCATCCTCTATTCATCTTCCTTTCTGGGGGGAAAAATAATTACAGTGGTTTTTACTGACAAAATTCCAAGGATCTCATGCTTTCCCATAACATAAGTTAGATATCAATGTGTTTTCCTGAGAGATAATATCAGCTTCTCATAAAATTTAGAAAGGATACTCTTGCCCATTTTTTATGCCCCTCCCTCCAAATGTATGAGAAAAAAAAAACTAAAGGAAGTGGAAATTGTGTTTTTACTATTGGTTGAAAATGTTTCAGAGCATCCTTTGGCTTTTAATGAAATCTGGAAACTCACTTAACTCAGCTTTGTCTTCCCACACATACCCAGTGAATTCGAAAAGGAAAGTACCTCTGTAGAAGTAGGAGGGCTATTTTTAGATTCACTCCTATTTTGGGTTTCATTACTCAGAATTTTTTTCCCCCAGGGCCAGGGTCATATTTGTGTTCAGTGCTTGATGACTTTTCCTTACTCGTTACCAGAACCACCTGGAGGCCAGCACACTCCGTACACAGGCCAGTTCATAATCTGAATAAATCCTCTCTCCTTGTCTACCTCTTCTCTCTGCCTTTCCCCCCAAGTATTGGAGATCAAGAGGTTACTTTGTTTTGGACTTAACCTCTGGTTTCAGTCATTTATTTCTCCTGGTTATTAGTGGCAGCGCATTGGTAAATGAATACTTTTGTCTCCATCCGCCCCCGCCCCCGAGTTCTACAACACTCAATTTTCCAATGATTTTTTTTAAGTTATGTTTAGAAAATGTTAGAGAATTTATCTAACAAAATTCTTTTTTATGAGGATTTAATTATGAATATTTTTGCTTCGGATTAGCCATCAAGTATTGAAACAATGGAGTGTCAATATGAAATCATAACAAATGTAGTTACACACGGCTAGTTATAGACCTAATTGGCTTTTCTTTATAATTTGTGAGTGGGGCAGCCCAGATTCTGTGCAATTCAGTGAGGTTCCCATTGAGCAATAGCAACACAAGGGTTTTGGAAGTCAGGAATGAGGAAATATAATGGAAAACAGACAGATATCAGATTATTTCAGGTTACCTTTTTGTAAGGATTAAAGCAGAGACTTCTTTATTCTGATGACTCAGGTAAACTCCTATTTTCAGGAAAAACTGGTCTGTTTGGGGATCTGTCTGCTTCCTGAAAGCTTCATTTTGATGGCATGGTCCTTAGGAGTGACTCCATTCTGGTTTGATCTGGTTTGTTGGAACCCAGTACAGGAGCTCACTTTGAACAGTGGCCCCCAGTACTTTTAACAGAAATACTTACTGGGCCAATTCTGAAGATTCCTCTTAGGGTGCTTCTTCAGTGTTTCCTGTTTTGCCCAACCTGACACATCAGCAAATGCAACTTATTGATTTTATGTGTTTGCTAAAGACACTCTTAATCTACTGAGCAGATACACTTTTTGCAATTTGTTTTCCATTACGTCTGGAAGAGCTCTTCTTGAGGCCAGTGTGTTGTTTAGCTTTTGATTTTGGTGAGCTGTATCTCTGTGGTCCTAAACCATACCTTCAGCCTGTAAGCTTTAACCCTGAGCATCACCCTACATGATGTCACCTTGCATGTCAGCTACTTAGTTGTTTGTCTTCATGGTGTATTGCGCTCTCTCGCTCTCTCTCTCTCTCTCTCTCATATATATATATATATATATATATATATATATATATATATATATATATCATCCTGTATAAACTTTCCTTTTTTAAAAAAATTGAGGCCCACCTTTCACCCTATGATACCTGTGATTTGGAAACTCACTTCATAAGGCTTTTAAAGGGGGACAAGGGGTAAAACCAAAAACCAAGAATGAAAACAAGATTAAAAGGAAGGCCTGCATTTACTTGTAATCTGCCCTGGCCCTTGGTATACTCATTCTCTTCTCATCTTTGGAGTCAGTCCAGTAGAAAGATTTCTCCATTCATTTATCCACTAACAGTGTAGTTCTAACTTTTGAAAACTTGGTAAGAGCAAACGAGGTTGTGTAAAACCTTCTCAGTTATACTTATTGGTTGAAATTAAACAGGGAAAGGCTTGCCTTCCCCTGTGGGTCAGCTTCTGTTCTTAGTAAGCCCTCAGAGACCCTTCAGTGAGGTGGGGCCTCCATCCTGACAGGCAGCCATGGCTATTTTTCTGCCTATAATTAGCATTGGGTTGAAATGAGTGCAAAACAAGTTTCTCTCCACCACCACCCATTTTAATAGTAGAATGTCTGAGATAATGGAACAGTGATAAGGGTAAATAAATTTAGCACCCTGTCTACCATCCTGTATAAACTTTCCTTTTTTAAAAAATTGAGGCCCACCCTTCACCTTTTTACCCTTATGAATGGAATTTCAGCTGTGATGCATGTGAAGCAAACCACAGGATAAATCCATCATTTCACAATCCCTTTGCGAAAGAGCAAGGGTGGGCCTCTTGCCACATCCTTACACATGAGTACCCCCCTGACGACCATAGAAAATCTAGACTCCTGGTTGCCTTCAACTGGAAGTGACTGGGGTAGCACCAGGACTAATATAATTGGGAGCAAACACTCACTGCAGTTTAAAGGCCCTTTTGTAAGCTGGGGTCCCCTAAGCCAGGAGTTACTGATGCTCTACTTCTAACCAGAGCTTCTTCTTGACCCTGAGTTTCTTTCTATCCAAGCAAACTAAGTATTTTTTTAAAAAAATCAAACAGATATCAATTGAATTCACTATAGGCTTCTCAATTATATGAATATGAGAAGCATTATTAAATGGTATGTGGGATTCCTTCCATCTTCCTTGTCAAAATGAAGTTTTCTTGGTTGAACAATCATACTTTTGCAGTCGTGCATCTTTTGAGGTCTGAAATGATACAGAGGTTAAGATGGATCAAGTTCTAATGTTTCTAGCTGGCGGGAGATGCACCTGAGCATGGGAATGAAAACACCAATTTGCTTTGCGTGTGAAAACACACAAAGATATTCACTTCCACATGTCTCTCATGCTCTCATTTTTCTTTAAATATGTGGCACTCTTATATTTTCCACTTAAAAATTAACATATTAAATTGCTAGTCATATACACGTATAGGGTACAACGTGATGTTTTGATATATGTATATAATGTGGGATGATTAAATCAAGCTACCATTGAGCTGCACTCCCAGCCTTTCACTTTTGATATAAATTCAAGCCCAAGAAATATTTTACTTTCCTCTTAACTCTTCTGTATGGAAAGAAAAGTACAAGTAATAAAGATGACAAAGGCCCTTTGCCACTGATGTTGACATAGAACAGGGAATGGTGGGGACCCTGGAAAACCAAGCATCAAATTATTGCTGTAGGTAACGAAAGCCCCATGTTAGTAGATGACCAGCTATTTGATGAGTAATAAAATTGTCTTTGAAAACAAATTTATTATTATTTTCTAAGGAGATTGGTCTAATGGTTAAGTGTTGGCTCTGGAGTCAGCCAGCCAGGGTTCAAACTCATCTATACCATTGTGTAGGCTTGGGTGGAATACTTAATCTTTGGGCCTCGGATTCTTGCTATAAACCAATGCTAATAATGAAAACCACACCATAGGCTTGCAGTTCGGTAGTCCATTAGCAGAACTCAGTATCTGGCATATAATCCATGCTTAACAAACTTTAGCTGCTACTATATTATTTGTCAACACTGAGTTGTTCTCAGAAATGTGGTGGCACATCAGTGGGCCACCACAACAGAATGCATGTTTATGTCCCACACTAATTTATCTATTAGAACCCTAATCCCAGTGTGCCAGTATTTGAAGGTGAGTCCTTTGGGAGATAATTTAATGAGGATTCAGTGAGGGAAAGCATGGGAATTGGTGGGCACATTGGATAAAGACACTTGTTGAGCACTCAGTAAAGTATCCTCCAGCCTGGGAGTTAGTTCTATTTTATACCACTTTACAGATAAGAAAACTGATAGCAAGTTAATTCTCTTGGGAAGTTGTGCATTGGAGCTCTCCAGCAGTGCCATTGCTTAACACTGGCATTTCAGAATTTTTTCCCACATTGTTTGTCTATAGCCTGTTCGAGTCTGGTTATAAGCCCCCATACCTGTTACCACATGGTGTTCCCCATCACGAGCTTCTCCTGCAGATCCAGAATTGTCTGTTGTGTCGTAGTGAAGGCCAGCAAGACGTCTTACCTCCAGAATATCTGGTGATCACTGATTCTTCCTAAGTTTACACTGTTGAGTGAGAGTCTTGGTTTTACCAGAACACCTCTGTCTTGGCCTTTTTTCAGAATGCCCTTGATTTTCTTTATTTTTATATCTAAGAATGGAAAGTTGTCTCTTCAGAATCATAAATTCCCTACAGAAGACAGAAAGGGAATTAACAAAGGAGATTGATATGGTGGCTAGTCACCAACACATCGAAATTCTCTGTCCGGAAACAATTCTCCTTTCAGTTTGTAGATGGCCAACTGAGCCATACGGTTCATCTATTTAGACGAATACGGCCTTTCATCGAGACCAGATGACTGCTTTGAAAGAGTTGGGGTGGAACACTAATGCAGCTGATGCACAGAGGTGGAGCGGAGACAAACCTCTCTTCATCAAATGAATATCCTAGCAGACTTGGGCAAACAGGCTTAATTATGCTTAATAATGGGAAATTCCCTTTCTCAAAAAAAAAAAAAAGCATTTTAAAGGGTCACTTTATGTCTTCGCAATGAAAAGGGTACTGAGTTTTGTTTCATTTTGTTTTGGAGGGGAGTTACTGCCTCTAATAGAGTATTTTTTCTTAATCTACAGGGTAATTGAATCTTCAGGCAATTTTTAGCAGATCAAAAGGAAGAAGTTGGGGCATAATGATTAATTTTCTATCTAATAATATATAGTGCTTTTTTTTTTTTTTAACAACTAAGGGTCAATGCTGGGGGATGTGGTTCAAGCGGTAACGCGCTTGCCTGGCATGCGTGGGGCGCTGGGTTCGATCCTCAGCACCACATACAAATAAAATAAAGATGTTGTGTCCACCAAAAACTAAAAAATAAATATTAAAAAAATTTCTCTCTCTTAAATAAAAAAACAACTAAGGGTCTGAAGATGGAAATTATTTTAATTATGATCGCAGTCCCCAATCACCCATGGTCTGGCTGTTGCTAACAACCCCTTTGACCTCACCTCCTTCTCTGGTCTACCATGTTTCAGGTACATCTGCTGCCCTTAGGTTTTGAGTATGCCTAGCTTTTCCTTCCCTCCAGTTGTGGCTCTCTGGCTGGAGTATGGAGTAGTCTTTTCTTAGATTTCTGTGGACTGGCCCCTTATCATTCAAGCAGCACTTCCAATGGCATCTTCCCCGACGCCATCTTTATTTTGACTTTGTATCTTTTAAGGAATCAGTACCCCTCCAGGTCCCTCCGTTTATAAATATTTTGCTTTATGTATCTGAAATTAGAGTATTTTTGTTTGTGTGTCTTCTTTCACTAAATATAACCTCCGAAAATCTTGCCTGGTTCATTGCTAAGTTTCCAGCACATAGAATAGGGCCTGAAGAAGTTTATTATATGCTTGTTAAATGAATGAGTTTATTTGTAATATACGTGGTTCTTGAAAACTACCCCAAATTCTCTTGTTTCGTGTACTTAACATAGAGCAGGGGTCAGCAAACTTTTTTTTTTTTTTTTTTTGCAAGTTGCTAAATAGTAAATATTTTAGGCGTGGGGGCCAAAAGAAATAAATCTTTATTGAAAAAACACTGTTGTTGGGGGAAGGCTGCCAAATTTAGCTCATGGGCTCTAGTTTGCCAGCCCCCAGTGTAGACCCAATCATTATATCCTCTGCATTCTGGAATGTGAAAAGGGCATGGGGTTTGAAGAGTTGCAGTTGGAATTTGAGGCTCAGTTCACTTGGTTTGGAGCTAGGGTATGTGAGTTATCTATTCCTGTTCTGTTAGAAGGAAATGTGTAGTGAAAACTATTCGTAGCATGATAGAAACATTCCAGAAGAGAGACACCCCACAGGTGGTGGAACACAGAGACTACTGAAGAAAGAAAATTCAGTGTCCAGTGAGCATTGCAGGATATGGAAATACCAGGAGAAATATTGTAAGAATTGTAAATTGAAAACTTTATTTTGATTATCCCTGGCCAAATTAAGCCAAAAGAGGATTTAGTTTTAGGCTAATGTGAAATAATTTGCATAGGCAGTATGTTTAGAAAATGGAATGATCAGAGATTATGGAGCTCTTTATATTCTTTTTCCTCTATAGGAAAAAGAGGTTACCTATAAGCCATTTTGGAAAACTTGAGTTTGTGAAAGGTGTTGTACCAGGGTTAACACAGGCCTTACTGTCTGCATGCAGTAAGACACTAGCGCGTATCTGAACTTTCCTTCTCCCTTCTTCCCACACCATTCCTCAAAGCAGGAACCAGCCAATCAGTGTGAGGAGTCCCTAGCTTTTTCAGATTTTCCAAGCAGTTTATCTCTGTAGTTGGGTTTCTCTGTTTCTTCTTTAGCTATGAAAGGGTTAAAGAAAATACAAAGTCGATCAGTGGAAATCTTTGTGAAATTCCAAACAGTGTGTTTAAAACATATAGGGTTTCTTTTTTTCCTCTCACCTACCAATCATTTTTAAAAATTGTGGTAAAATCCACATTTATTTAGGATTTTGAGGTTTCAGTTAGCTAAAATGATGCTTCTCAGTTATCAAGAATCTATTTATAATCACTCCTTGAGTCTTATTAGTGTGACCTTGTGGAAGTCATTTAATCTCTCCTAGGGTCTGCATTGATAAAATGAAGACGACCTGTGGGGTTCCTTTTATAAAGCATGATGACGTCTAGCGAAGCTAGCTAGGTTCAGTTTGGTTGAAAATGGGAAAATTAGTGCACCCATATATTCTTTTGAAGCTACCATAAGCCTGCTTTTCGGTGCTATATTTACAACTTGCTTCTCCTTCAAAATTAAATGGTATCTTAGAATGGCTCATGAAGATACAAATGACAGTTTTGAAGAGTAGGATATTTGTTTTCTGGGATCTTTTCATCAGAGGATATAAAGGCCATTTAGAGGACAAGGGGGAGGCACAGATGGTCCACGTTTCAGGCCCTGGCAAGGTGAATGTCTCAGATGAGTATCATCAGTTTTTTGTTTGTTTCTGATTTTCTCTTTCTTTTCTTAAATGATATGTTTTCCACCTCATGAATGAAGAAATCTCAAGGGGACTCCTGAAGTAGAGATGCTGTCCCAGACCCACAAGGAAGTCCGAGTGCTCAGGACGAGTCCCCACGGGGAACAGACAGTTGGCTTTTGTAGCTTTTCAGTTCCCTTCTTTTCTGCCTCACCCAGTCCTAACTGTTCTCTGAAGTCCTATTCATATTTCATGTTTTTCAAAACACTTTTGAGATCATCCTAACTGGAAGCGCCCTTTCTGTCCTCTGAGCCCTCCTACTTCTTAATACCCCTTTGTGGCATTTGTATCTGCTGCTCTGCACTGTCACGGTGTTCACCTGTCTCCCCTCTGCTGGGCCATCAGGTCTGTAATGATCTCAGCCCAGTGTGATTTCTTTCACTGTTGTCCACCTCACCAAAATAGTCTGGGCTGCCTTGGGTTCCAGCAGCTTTCCCTTACTCTGTGTTCCCTGGCACTGTGCTGACTGTGATCCTGCAGGCCAGCCCCCCTCATTTTTCTCTATGTGACTTGGGAAGGCATGGAGTGTAGCTCATTCAGTTTGTTTCCCTAACCCTTCCCCTGTAACCTCTGCTTACTGAGTGTTTGGATGGACTCAAGACTGAGCAAAGCCGTGTTTCCCTAATAACACACTGGAATTCTTTTGAATGATTTTTTTTTTTTTTGATGCTGTGGACGCCTCTTGGAAGTATGGCATATTGTTCTCTAAAACACTGGATGTGCTAATGACACTTATGAATCATCTTTTTCAGATACAATTTAAATGATGTTTCTTCCATCAGAGCTTTTAAGAGAAAGGACCTTGGGCTACCCGTTGTTGGACAATTCTAGGATGGGCTGACTAGCAATGCAGAATATTAGGGAGGGGACACCTGAATTCAAGTCCCTACTCTGCTAGTTAGAAGTGGGTGGCCCTGTGCAGGCCACTTAACTACTCAAAGATAGTTGCTCATCTGTAAAATATAAATAAAACCACTTTCCAGTTGCCCGTGTCTCTTCCTCTCTTACGGGCATTAGGTAAATCACATGACACTGTGCACACAAAAGTGCTTAGCAACCTGTAAAGTATCTAGGAAGAGACTGTGCTACTGCAGGGTTGTGAAAGAGGGTGATGCCCTAAGGTTTTAACATTTCACATTTTTTGTGTGTTTATATAAAATAAGCAGTCCAACCTATAATTAGGACAATTGGCTATTACCTACATGGGGACTTCTAGTGCCACCTGACATACCCAGATCCTTCAAAAAAGGACAGTAGTGCCAAGTTAAACATAGTTTTCTTATTGCTTAATTATTTTTTGGATGGGAAGAGAGAGTTGTGACTGATGAATTTTATGCCCAGAACAGGACACGAAGTTTTAATCACTGAATCTTTAACCTTTTTCTAGGTTTCTCATCTCCCTCTATACCTCTTTTGATATCTTACCAGTTTCATTTTCTTTTGCAGGTTTGATGGTAGAATTTCCAGATTCTTGATACTTTTCCTAGTTCCTAGTTTTTTCCTTGTTGTATCTCCCCTACACCCCACACACTTTTACTTTCCTGTCACACAGTCTGTCTTCCTCAAACTCCCTTGCTAGGACAGAGTTAGAGATGAATGACTAAAATTTCAGATTGTGGCCTGTCTTTAGATAGAGTAGCTGGATGGTATTATTTCTAAAAGCTCATTAATTAGCAATGATGATGATTTTTGTATCCTATTGATGAGTTTTACATTCTAGTAACTTTATCTTTCTAGCACGTATATATAAAACCTTGTGTCACTTCCAAGCTTTAAGGAATGCATCCCCAATAAGCTTAAGACTTCTGTTAAGTCAATCTGGCAAAACTTGTTCCAAAATAGTAACCCTTTGAGTAAAGAGGTGTTACATTATTCATATCAATATGTGAACAGCAAAGGTTCATTTTAAACCCTTTTCTAAAATGAGACATTTGTATTTAAATTTGTAGTTTGATCACTAAGCTGACTCTTAGCTTGTTTCTTAGAAAATAATAATGCTGTAGCCTGAAAGATGTGTTTGTGGTCTGAGGGATGGTAGGTAGAGAAAGAATGGGTTTTGAAATGAGACAGTCTGAGTTTAAATCCTTGCTGATACCTTATAGTTCTATGGGTTTTGATTATTACTTCATTTCTTGGGAACTTTCTTTATTATAAAACTTTGATATCTGTTTCCCAGCATGACTACAAAAATGAACTGAGATGACAATACATGTTGAATGTCCCATATGGGCTCTGGTATTTGGAGATACTCATTAAATATTAGTTTCCATTTCATTCATACCAGTTGATCACAAATTTGGTGGTTTTTTTTTATTTTTTTTTTTGTATTTTTGCATCTTTCTGGGTGACAGAAACCCCTAGACCCATCAATTGGTCTGAGGGAGAAAAAGATTCATGGAATCACATAATGAGAAATTCAAGGATTATTTGACTTGAGGTTTAGTTAGGTCTTTTAGTTTAATGATGTCATGAGAACCTCTTCACATCTTCCTGTTCCTTGTCTCGTCTCTCAGTTCTACTTTTATCTTTACTGGCTTCATTTTAGGGCAGTTTCTAGCATGTGGGGGAAAAGGCAGCTATTGTAAATTTCAGGTATATGTGGTCCTCATTCATCATGATTCCAAGAAAAATAGCACAACCCTCTCAACTACAGCATCACTCCACATTAAGACCTTTAGTCTTCGCCAGGGCGTGGTGGTACACATCTGTAATTCCAGTGACTAGGGATGCTGAGGCAGGAGGATTGTAAGTTGAAGCCAGCCTCAGCAATTTAGTGAGACCCTGACTCAAAAAGGGGGTAGGTGCTGGGGATGTGGCTCAGTAGTTAAGCCCCCTACTCCCAGCTGCAATTCCTGGTACCAAATTGAGGTACCTCTAGTCTTCCTGGTGTTGTGTGCCATCCCCAAATCAGCTACTTGGCCCAGAGGTAGAGTGCCTTGATTGGCAAAGCCAATGCCATGTGTCTACCTCTATGGATGAAGAGGCAGAGCCATCTGGTTGACCTCCCTATTAGATCATGTGAATGAGGAGATGGGATAATTCCCTTAGGCATGTGAAGTCAATAAATATGGGACCCATCAGAGCTAGTGATCAGAGTGCCAAAGGCAGATACAGCTTACTCTCAAATTTTACTCTGTATGTGTGCATGCATATATGTACATGTGTATGCATACATTCACTTTAAGAACGCCTTCAGTATGTCTTGGTTGTATATACTTTAAATTAGAGGTGCTTGTGCAGAGACCCATCATGG